>NC_064434.1:54505004-55755004 GCF_023343835.1 Lagopus muta
CTGGCAAGCTGTAAATAAAAACCATCTGTTTGTTGCTGGACTGTGAATAGGCTCCTTTGAGCAGCCAAGGAATGGCTTGAGCTGGCTGTCGGAGACTCCAGTCTGCAGGACAGGATTCTGCTCTGATCAGCTGTTGTGTTTTGTTTTGTTTTGTTTTGTTTTGTTTTTTCTTCTTTTAAATTAACTTGTGATAAACTTCAGGTTAACCTTAAGCTGAGTTCAGTCTGAGTCTGCATAGACGAGACATGTGCATGGTGCTAAAAGCATCTAAAGGGTTCTGATTACCTCAACTGCTCAATCTAGTTACAGACCTTAATATAAGTTAGAAACTATTCTGGTCTCATGAATCTCTAGTCTTCCTAGTGATAGGATAAGGCCAGGCTTCTCAGGCTATTTTTTTTTTAGACCCTGGATATATATACATATATATTTTAATATATCAGTGATGAACACATGGTGTTCATTTCCCTCCCAAAGTAGAACCACAAAAGCTGAATGCAAACACAGATGAAGCATTTTTTCTGCAGATTAAAAGTTCCTGGGCAAGAAACTTTGCTGCCCTGAAAATATGTATACATATATATGTATAAAATTTCACTTTCCTACCTGTTTCTAAGGGCCACTTTCAAATTTAATTTTCCAAATAAGAATTTTGTACACTTGTAAGATCTTCTCATGACATAATGTGCTACAGTGGGATCTCTAGATTTAGTTACTGATTATCTCAGAAGTTTGTCCTAGAATTTTTTTTACCAGAATTGATCTGAAGACAAGTCTTCCTACTGAAAATTTAAAATGGTTTATGTTGCTAAATTACTAATGATCATAATTTAATTAAATTCCTCTTTGGAAAGCCATTAGGAAAATGCTTTTAGAATAATAAAATACCCATTTGTTTCAAATATTTTCATAGTCTGTCTACAGCAAAAAATGCTCAGGTTTTTAAAATTTTTAAAAGCAAAGTTTGTTTAAAAATAATCTGCATGAAATATTAAGATGTACCAAATCAACTTTTTTTCTCGAAAGAAAGTCAAATGTTACAATTTTGATTGAAGAAAACCGTTCAAATCTTGAACATTCTTGTAGAATGATTGGTTGTGGCATTGTTTTTTTAGGCAACATCTTTTCATTTTGCAGATCTTTCAAATCTATTCTTCATTCTCTGTGAAGTGAACAGGTGTTAATCAACATTATTCTAATAGCTATGGAATTTTCTGTTTTAAATGCCTGGGGATGGTGCTGTTTGCTCAGGTGCCCTAGCTGTGGAACTGAATTAATATACATTTTTCTTGGCTAAAAAGGCTTATTCTTGTCGAAAAGATAAATGCAAAATCTCTTTTAGATTTGTGTTTACAATTAGCTAATTTCACACAACAGCCTTTATCTCTGGCCAATGCTGGTTCATTAGTATGGAGACAAAAATTTCATGCTTTCATCTGCAGGCTTGGTTCTTTCCCCACTGAGATGACTAAATGTGCTGCCACTTGTATCAGTGGAAGAAGTGTCTGGCTCTGCGTTACTACTGTTTTTCTCCTGAGTAAGTTGCAGGCTTTCCAAGAGAAGAGGCTAGTCAATTGGTTGATCTCCATTAAACACAAAGTTAAGGCATGTGGGTTTTCCTGTTCAGTACTTCTCAGTCTTCTCATTTGTACTGAGTATGCTTACTTAGCTGATAACACTCAACAAATACCTTTTGTCTTTTCCAGGGTGTTTGGTCTTGCTAATAAAATGAAGATTTCTTAAGCATGCTACTCAGGTATGGGCTCATAACTGTAACTAGTTCTGCGTGAGATAAAATAACCTATGATTTCATGTATTCACCTTTTCTTCCTAGCAGACTTCCACATTATTTAAAGCATTAAAGTAAGAACAATGTTCTGACTCTAAAAAGACCTGCTACTCCATTCAAGCTTAGCTCTCTCAACACCACAACAAATGGCTGTTTTACTATAGTAGACAAAGACTCCATCCAATAATATCATGCAAATGCAGGAAACCTTAGATTCATGAGCTGGCAGTTTCTTATTTTATAGCATCAGTATTAGTCCACAAGGAAGGACTTAGAGTTTTGGTTTATAACTTCTTTAGAAATCCACTCTTTATGGCAACTGGGAGACTATTACCTGTGGGAAAATTGGGAAGGATGACCTTGTTGTACTCTAATCAGATTTTTTATCCATGGGTGGTGAAGCCTAAGAAGGTAATGGCAGTTGGATGACCTTACGTACTTCACCACTGTGCTGGAGAACTTTTCTTATTCTTTGCTGGGAATGGTTAAATTTTGGAAGAGGGATATGGAGGGAACACAAAATGAGGGAGATTAGCACCACAGCACCCAGCTTCCATCTGCCTCCTGTGTCGCCAATCACATCAGCACCTTTGAATAATTTTTTCCTGCTTTAACTGTGAAGAAAACAAAATGGCTGCTCCATCTCCTTGCTATCCTTTGGCTAAAATGAATTTGAAAATAGGAGTTGACAGACTGGACAAATGTGTGGTGGTTGGAGAAGCAGATTTTTCAAGGCAGAACTGAAGATATCCAGCATTTCCTTATCTCTGATTTTTGAAAGATTTTGAGCATCTGCCAACTCCTTATTAAGCTGGTATTTGTAATTGGTTCAAGGTATTGCGTTTAAGTGCTCTAAGTGTTTTTTGAAATTGCTTCCAAGAAGTGAGTTTTCTGAAATGTTACCAAAAATAAAGTAAATGACGCACAGCTGAATTCCTTGCCTACTTCTTCACTGCACGGTTCCAGTGACACAAGAAGCCACAGGCATGCATGGCTCACAGGTCCTGCACCCAAGCCGCCACTCCCTCAACATGCTGCTGCTTCTCCCTTCTCCCTCCATTCCATCCAACATCCCCATCCCTCCTTCCTCTTTCCTCCACAAACTTAACTCTCAGTTGTCTGACCAAGTGGTTCTTACCTCACAACCAGGGCCTGAACCTTGTAATCATAATAAATCCATTAATTACAAGACTTCTCCTACACAAATAAATATTTGTTAAGGTGCTTATTATTTAGATGACAGAGAGAGTGTTTCCTGTTTATCTTGTTCTGTTCTTATGAAGTATCCTGCTACAAATAAGTACTTTGGCTGAAGCCTCATCTTTCACAGGATCAGTCTGATTTTAGCAAGGCAAGTCCACATCCTAGAGCCTGCAATTGCTCTTTAATACCCTGGAAATTATATTCTTGCTCACAAAAACTTTATTTTGCAATGTTATGTTGTAGGCATGGGTTGCCATCGCCACATACTGTTCTGGTGTGATGTCACTGCATTGCAAAATGATACCCTGGCATTTGCAAAGCAAGAAGAATTACAACCCAAAACAAAAGATTTAGGAAAATTTTGTTTCTAAACAGTCCTGGTGAGATTGAAATAAATCAAAAGTTAAAACATATCACAGTAGTTTTTAAAAATAGTTTCAACAAAATGTTGAACACACTTTTATTACTAAGTGGCTTCAAATTATTGCTTAATACATAGGAAGCTTGTTAATTGTTTTTCTATTGAAAAGTCTAATTAAATATTTGGCTTAACTAAATAAGAGATTAAGAATAATGTGAAGGGACATGACATGAATATCTGACTTTTCTGATAATGGGAAAGATGTCTTGGAATAGAAGTATGTGCTACCAAACTTCCTCTGCAGCAAGTGTGCGAGAAACTTTCAGTGCAATTCCCAAGAAAAATACTGCACAGAAATAGCCTTCTCTCATTAATGCAATTTTTATTCCTTTAGTTCTTACACTGCCTGTTTTTCTCAAAAGTAGCCAAATGCAACGAAACACTGTCTTGTTTTCATTCTCTGCATAAGAAATCACTCTGCCATTCCAGGTACATAGTGCAGGGGATGCTTTAGAGGGGTTCTCCCTTTTCTAGTGATAACTTGATTACTCTACTACCAATGCAAATGTTTTATGTTAAGAATTAGTTACATCAGTTCTGAGCTATTTCTAGAGCCTCACAAGCAAAGATCAGCAATTTCCTTTCTGGTAATCTAACTGGATTACTAAATCTAAGATCTAAGCAGTCTTCTTGCTTTAAATGATTTAGTGTCTACATCTACAAAGTCACCTATGTTAGAATAACAATTTAGCAGCAACATTACTATGGAGAACATACATCTAAATGATTTAAATTATTCTATTAATCATCTTAAGGATAACTCTGTCTGAAGCATTATGATTTCTTTATTTTGTAATAAAATACAGCAGTTCCTTCCTGTTATGCAAAATGGTTTTAGTTGAAAGATGAATATATTGCCAAACAGAGTTAATTGCATATGGGCCAGCTGATTAAAAGGATTTCCAATTAAAATATCAGAAACATGTCAGAAGATAGAGCCAGAGTTTCACAGCTCAGTGACCAAGCTGCTCCAAACAAATGAATTAGACCACTTCATTGATTCAGATATGGACTCCAATATAATCTGTTTTCAGGCTGCTATTTTCAGCATTGATGTGGACGTTATTAGAGAGCAAAAATGCTGTATTAGCCATTCACCTATAGAATTAATATTCATAAAGATTCTCTTGCAATAACAAAGCTTGGATTATTTCAAGCAATGTGAACAAGCGTATGGAAAGAGTGCTGTACTGGAAAGAGTTTCAAAGATAATGTGAGATAAATATGCAAGCCATTTATGATATTTGAAAGAAGATTTATAACACAATCCTTTCTGTTTGCCACTGTGGTTTTGTGCATATCCATTTACAGAAAGATTCAAGAGGGTACTTCTGACAGCAGAAAAATAGAGGAAGAGGAACCTCAAGACCCAACACTGCACTGTTGTCATCAGAGTTGGTTTTGCCATTGCATCAAGTGGGATCAGGATTAATCCTGAGACATTAGGCACAAATACAACAGAAACAAACAACTGAGGGAAATTTTTGACATTTTACTTTTACTGGTGCTTGACAGTTCTTTAAAATGCTAACATCCCTGCTTGACAGGGGCAAACTATGACAATGAAAAGCAGACAACGCCTTGAAAACCACTAGATTTTAATCCTTTGTAGGACAAGTTAGAAGAATACAGTATAATTCTTGGGAGAGTGAGTCAGTCTCATTTCCTGGCCAAATTATATTTAGGGTTACCAACTTCCTTTTGTCCATATTCCTCCATGCTTTCGGAGACACTGTAGTCTGCATTCAGTCTCATAGTATTGTGATGTGGTGTTAAAGCTCTCCTTCCTTCCACTGAGTATGTGACTGCACTGAGGTTGTGGAAAGAGTGATTCCTGCTGGATAATCATAGCATCCATTCCTGGGTTAGTTTTTATGTTAAAATGCTATTGAATTAAAAATTTCAAGAGATACATATTATTTTAATCATCATTATTATTTTACAAGTCTTCTTTTATTTCTGTTGAGAACAAATACTTTGAAATATTGTGTAACATCAAGCACTTCTATTATGCTTCTTTAAGAAAATGAAATAAACCCAGTGATTTCCAGGAGGATTGGAGGGGGCATGTGACCTTTGATTTAAGTATTTTATCCCATTCAAGCAGTGCTGACATTATATATAGATAGAATTTCAGAAGAACCTCAGATACTCAAGAAGTATAAAATTATGTTGTCCTGACAAGGCAATATCATATTAAGTGGTGGTAGGTTTACTTTTCTAAATATACTCTACAAGCCTAATCAAAAGCCTGACAAAAAGGAACATGCTATCTTACAATAATAAAAATAATTACATTTTAAAATGAAAGCCTCAACCTCTCTTTACCTATAAAGCGTTAGGAAATTGCCTTTGTGATCTGATGACAGACTGTCCTTGAATTCTTACAACATGAAGTAAAAATGATAACAGAGGAACCTACAAAGGAGTGAGTCTCTCTTCTATGATACACTGAATATATACCAGTTGTGTTTGAGTCACTCAGTAAAGTACTTATGGAGTCTCAGCACACTGCTATAGTATGTTACAGGCCTTGTGTCACATGCCCTAATAGCAGGGTAGAGAGCTGGTGCTAATCTCACCTTCACACACTCAAGGCATAGTCACTCTTCACAGAAGTAACACCATGGTGCTGTTAGAGCTTTGTTGACATTTCTCCCCTGTGGCCACCCCACTGATGGACAGGAACAGGCTGAGGGGTGACCTCAAATCATGCATCTCTGTATATTCCAACCATGTCCCAGGGCTGGGCTCCTTCCGGCAGGTAGCTGCTGAGGAAGATGGGCTTCACCATCCTGCAAGGCTCAATCAGGCTGGATCTCTTGCCCTGCAGTTTCCCCATTGGCAGAAGTCAGCATGAACCCTAAGTAAATTTGTTTCTTGATGTTCGTAGGCTTGCAGGTTGCTTTGGTAATGTGGTTAAATCCCAGTCTGTATCTGTTTGCTTTCATCTCTGCAGTCATCTTTGTCAGATGACCAGGAACCCTCTTTTCCCAGTGCTCTCATTTTGCTGTTTATGAGGCACTACAATCAGGGTGACTGCAGCAAACTAGGCTTCTTTCAGCATCAGCATTCATAGGGCCTATGCCATTGCTTCACCTGCTTCGTTTTCCTCAGCAACACAACCAACCCTTCAATGCCAAAGCACATCCCCATTCTCTCTCTCTCCACAGCAAGTGGCTGCAATCCACACATCCCTGCAAGGGATGGGGAAACCACACTGCATTTCCATAGGGCATAGCTCAGCTCTGACTATGCCCAGCAGAGCAAAACATTGGTGTCAGGTTTTCCATGTGTGGTAGAAGCCTCATTTCAGTTGCCTGAGGTGATCAATGCACTGACGCCAGTTATCATAGTTGCCAGGTCATGTGGGGAGAAGACAAAAACATTTGGAATAAATTAAAGGGTTTCTATTCCTTGCTTTGCCTCTCCTCATCCACCATCTTATCTGGAAGAACAACAGCATGCAGACAGGGGTAGACAAGGAGGACTCATCCCTCGCATTTCAAAAAAGGATCATGTCCTTGTCATTTAGAGTTGAGCCTCTTTGTGAACGGAAGTATTAAAGGCTTAGTGAGTCATTTATACCTAGTTATACTTACAAACATCAGTGTGGCTTTCATTGAAGCTCTGGGTCACTGTCTGCATGTGTGTGCAGAGGTGAAAAGGATTGTCCACTGTGACTGCTTCACCAAGAGAGGGGTTAGCTAACGATTTGTTTCAAATGAATTAACAGACTAGGGGAATCCTCTGCCTGTACAACTTCCTAAAATAACACTGCATACTTGTTGTGACAGTAAATCCTAGATTAACACAGTGTTCTCCCTTCCACCTTTCCTTCTATTTCATACTCTCACAAAAAGAAAAATAAAGTCTCCTCCTCCTAAAATAAAAGTTGAATGTGACTGTCAAGGAGCCTGCGTTTCAAGGAACTTGCGTTTCATATGGATTGCATTACATGCAAGAAATCCTGAAGCTCATGGAAGCTGACAGAAGTACTGCCTGAAAAGAAACTGTATAAGACATCTCAGAACTGACCTAAAACTAGGCATGATATACTTGCTTTGCAACATCAAGAGCACAGATGTACTAACACAAAAAATGCAAATCTGTTTTGTGCTAGATTAGTGAATGATGTGCATTATCAGAGAGCTTAGAGCTCAGTCTTTAATCATCATTAAAAGCTAGTGCTATCATAGTAAAAAAGTACTGAGTGGGATGGCTTTCATACCTGTTTTGATTGCTGAACTTGGAGGAATGAGAAACTTCCATTTCTCTCCACCAGTTTCAAAAGCATCAGCCATCTCAAACAGCTTGTGAGCATATTGCATTGACTGACTTCAAACACTATAGGAGTTGGTCCATTGTGACATGGCAAAAGTGCTGCTTTTGGCAAGAATTTGACCTAAGCGGTCTTGTAATTTGCTCTAAACCAAAGCCCTATTCTCTTCTGTGCATCACATCATTTCCATCCTGATTTGCAGATCCAACCAGTTCAAAAGTTCAAGAAAATTCTGAAGTTATTGTCAGGGGCAAAAATACCCAAGCACACTCAAACACATAGAGGTTGTTCATCATTCATGTTGCACTTCATCTCACTTTGCCCTCAGAGAGCAGAGAATCAAGGCCACTTTGGGCAGAAGTCAGATTATTGCTGCTATTAGCAGCAAAGCATTATGAGACCAAGGCTTAGACCCTCAACAGGATTTTCTAGTCACAGATCTTCTATTTTGCTGCCCTGTGCCCTTAGCAGAGTTCAAATTCTCCCATTGGATAGATATGAGTAGGTAGGTCAGGCAACTCAGAAAAAGGTGCAGAAAGCAGGATTGTGGGTATGGAAGGCCAAGGCAATACAAAGCAGTATTTCCACCTCCATGCTGTCTACTCCCATCCTTTCTGGCATTTTTTGATTGATTCTTAATATGAAAGTCTTGCACAGAGTTCAAGGAAGGATTTATCCACTCAAGTGGAGGTTAGCAGCTGGCTGAATTTGTGCAGCCTTAATCACATTAAAAAAGCTCTTAGCAAGCAGGTTAAGATGAGTCCTTCAAGTGGCAGACACGGCAAGGAAGACAGCAAGAGAATGCATATCCCTCAGATTTCTGGTACAGAGGTCTCATATGCTAGATACAAGGTAGTAATGATTGCACAGGTCTGCCTGGTCACAAGTCAGGTGAAACCCAAGCACAGCAGATCATTTGGCATGGCCAAAAGTTGCCTTCAATGGTAAACTGAAGCAGGGAAGATCCCCCATCCTATTATGTGATCTCATCTGCTAAGAATGCTGGACAGATGAAGGCAAGGCTGACAGCAATTGTAGAGGAAGGGCAGAGATACATCTGCACTGGTGTGCATAGGCATCTAGCTAGGAATTAAGTCCAAATTGCTCTGTTGGTAGCATCAGGGTTTGCTGTGCTTTTTTCTTTTCTAATGAGGAAACTTTTGACGCTTTAAAAAACATTGTTATATCACATGAAATTTCTTTGGATATGTTTGATATTAAATCACAGCCATGCAGAGGTAAGATCTCCAAAACTGGAATTAGGGGAGATACAGAAACTTCCATCCCTTTGTAGCTCTTGCCCTGGTTCCATTCTATACTATTTTCATGCTCCATGGGAGTAATTAAAGATAATGCAAGAATCTTATTTTAATTCCTTGACTTTGAGTGTCCTTGTTATCACTGAAACATCACTGGAAGCCAGAGAAAATTTTCTTGTGAACTCAGAGATGAATTGTAATATTAAAATTCGTGGCATATAAAATCATGCTGCCATTCACATTAGCTTGAACTTGTCAGATTATATTTATTGTTTTATGTCTTTTTATTATTTTACTTTATTTTTATTTTTATATTTTCTGATTTCACTTTTTATATTGCTGCTATAGCAAGTTTTGCATTCAGATTATTATTCTCTAGCAAAAAGATGTGAATGAACTGTGATTCTGCAAGTCAGCACCACTGCAAGAAGGACTTTAGGGTCAAAGCAATCAGCCGCTATAGGCATAAAAATATTACTTAAAATAGCATTGCAGTATCCACAGTAGGCACAAAAAAATCAATTTTTCTTTGGAGAACACAGAAATAATGATGATGAATTTTTACACTAAGAAGTAGAATGCAATTTTGTGATGATGTCAGGTCCTTTAGGTACTTGGTGATGTCATTCTCAGGTGATCTGGATGGAACAGAAGAGCCAGAATCATGATTTTCAACAGCAATGGTTGGGTCTGCAGTTTTATGTAAACGAATGCCAATCAAAAGTCTGGATTTTTAATGAAATGTCACTTATCTATAAGGAATGCATTGACCTGCAAAACCAAAAAAGGCATTTGTCATGGGAACTCAGTTTATTGTGCAATCTCTTCCTTGCGCTCTGCTCTTCCTTAGAATGCAACAAAGAAACCAAAAGCAATTTGCCATTTTGGCTTAGAATCAGAAAATGCTGGGGCAGAGGAAATTACCCAGCATGACATTTATTTTTTAATTAAAGTGCCATATTTTGAATGTGGAAAATATTTCCTGTCAGGTTTACTTTGATCGTAGGATGTATGCTTATGTTGGCTCCTCATACATCCGGCCTCTTATGTTCACCTCTATGTATCAGGTGGTTGCAATTCAGCCCCAGGTGTTGCAGCCACACAGGACAAGACAGGAGTGGTTACTAATATGCTGTGGTTCAGAATCTGCAAGAGATTCTGGATTTAACTTTTCCCAGTGGCTTCAGCTTTGGGGTTAGTGAGACAGAAGTCTGTGAAAAGATATCTTTTTGCAGGAAAATAGGCCAGGATAAGCCCCTAGGATTCAAGTCAGTTTTCCATTCAATGAAGGGATTTCACTCCTGGCAGCCTGTGAACAGCCAAGTCAGCACAACAGCACTGCATGCTTCACAAGTTAATCTTAACTAGGTGTTCAGTTCAGGAGCTGGGCAAGATGTATCTCCTGCCATGTTTGCTTATTTGCAGGTGAAATAAAACATAGCCAATAGGTAGGGAATATAATGCTCTAATGCACATCATCACTTCCCTACTGAACGTACATCATCAACATTGTCTTATTATCTACAGTCAGGTGCATGCTCTTTCTTCAAATCTATTTAATCATATGACTACCTCCATAAAGTTTAGGATACAATAAGTATTTGGCTATGCAGAGAATGGAAAAGAGCACTTGAATCCTCAACTGGTATTTCTAAAACAATTACTGTTCATACATAAAAATCAAACCAGATAAAAATGTAATCAAATCTGGAAATGGAATGGAAACAAAACAGAAAAAATCAGTTTTTCCATTTTAAAACTGCTAGAGCAAATGTCAGTAACTAAAAGAAAAGAAGAGATTTTTGGATAAAAAAATGTTTTTCTTTTTTTTATTTTTTACTTTACATCAGAAAACCATCACTGAGGAAATCTTCAATCACTTCACAGTCTTTGAAACCTCTGATCTATAAATCTTAAAAAGAATAGTTTAAAGCTGATGAAAATTTCCCATTAAACATACATCTATTTCTATACTCTTCTAAGCCTTGAGTCTGGGCTGGGGAAGAGGCTCATACTTCAGTCTGTCCCCATCCAGAGGCCCCCACCACTCAGTCTGAACTGCTTGGCACCTGCTGACTGCAGTTGAGCCTCCAGGTGGGATGAAGGGTCACCTCTGGCAGTAACAGGAAGACAGAAGACGCAGTGTTTTCAGGCAATTAAAAGCTGAAGCTAGAAGATGTGCGTGAGATGATCACTCAGAGCAACAGCAGAAAAGCAAAGAGCAAGGCAAATATATTAAGATTTTTGAGGACTCTTGTGAAGTCTCTTTCTGACCCCAATTATGTAGACAGGCCAAATCCTGCACAAGGAATTTCTGAACAAGAGATATTTTCACTTCCACAACTGATGTTGATATGGATTATTACATTTCTAGATATTCCTCAGAACTCTACACACAAACTCACATTTACATCTAGCATCTCCTAAGGTCCTAGGTACCTGCAAGTAGTTATTTCTGGTGGAAATTTTCAGCTTTGAGGAAGTAGTACTGATGCTCTGTGCAAGTCTGATTGCACGTTTTAGACAAGAATATTTTCTTCTATTAGTTTTGAAGCCAGATAGCTATGGAGAAGTCCAGAAGTTCTTATCATGACTGAAATTTCAGGTGTTGCTCTCAGGAGTCACTAGATCAGATCTGCTTGAGGGAGTTCTGTGCTTAAGATTTTAAAACTTGAAGCTTTAAAAACCATATCACCACAAAAAAGACATCTAAGGAAACATCCTTCCTGTTTCCATTTTGCTTCCAGCAGCTCATAGGGGAGAGTAAATGACTTTCAGAGGCCTGCCTTGCTTTAGGTCTTATAATCATCAAGTCATCAAAGAAAGGTCCAGAACACTTCAGAGAAAGGCTGCTGTCAGGCTGAATATCATTATGTGATTGTGATAGAACTGTGGAAAGAAACTCCCTATAGCATCTCATTTGAAAAATAGATTGATCTTCACCTGGGAGTTGGCTGTTCTGGTAGTCAGAACCATGGAGCTTGTGGATCTTGGTGGACAACAGCTCTGAGACTGCATCCCGCTATGTTGCTTTAGTTATAATTTCAGACTGGCTTGAAGGTGTAGCTCCATGCAGCTGTAATTTCACCTTAGGGTGAAAAGCTGAGATCAATAAACACAGTAAGGTCCATAGCAGCAGACAAGAACAAAATCAGCCTGCCAAAGACAGAGCACTAAGAACTTGGCAAGCCGCTGAAGTTCATTATATTTAGTAACTTACTTACTATATTGGATTTACTGTACATGATGCAGACACAGATTTTGAACTATTGAGAATGTCTTTCATAATGATCCTCTAGTGTTTTTTAAGGTCTTGTGCTTAAGGATCACGTTAATACATTCCAGGGTTTCCTGCTGCACACCATAAAGAAACAAATGGAAAAAGCCAAATAAAATGCCTTCATTTTCTCCCAGTATGTTGTATGGCTATTTAGAAATATTAATTTGGTTATTGTTTTTCCACATATCAAATATTCTGAATGATAATCCTGAGAAAAATTGCCAGAATATGAATTATTTTTTTCAAGATCTTAACAAGTTTCTTTCTTTTTAGTAGAAGAAAAAGTTATTTTTTACTATGAAGTACTATGAAAGGATCCAGAAAAGAGTTAACTGTTGACAGTTTCTCAGTTCTGCTATTTAAATAGCCAAATAATAGATTGCAATTGTTGCTTTTTAAAAAATAAATAAATAAATAAATAAATACTTCTGATCTGAGAGTATATGTTATGCTTCTGCTAACAGTGTAGGTTCAAGGCCAAGATATAAATTTCCTGTCAAACTCGCCTACTGAGCACAGCTGTGGTTTGATTCTGTAATAATGGATGAATTTAACACTGCATTTCCAATTGCACAGCAACGAAAGGGAAAGTTGCTTGGAAGGCTGGGTTGTCTTATTTAGAAGCAATGCAATGAGTTTTGCAGCCTGGCACTGTGTAACAGATTTAGTTTCTAATGACTTTGTTGCTGCTTGACTAAAAAGATGGCACTACTATAAGGATCCCCATAGCTAAGGCTAGGGAAAGGTCTGATTCAAACAATCAGCTTTAGAGAGCAGGAACTCCAGCAGGAAGAGACAAGGGGTTATATGAGGTGGAAAGCTTCAAGGAAATGAAAGAGACAGAAGTTCAAGGTGTGTGCGTATCTGAAACTTATGTAAAAGACTGATATTTCGCAGTCTTGCCATATTTGAACATTGTGTCTTTTCCAAAATCACTTCAGATAGAACAAAGTATTTGTGTCAGGTGATTGCATAAAAATCTTGGCCCTAAACCAATGAGCGGGTGAGTACAGCTCTGTTGGAGGCTTGGGAATGCTTGAGAGAGTGAAGAGATTTCCCTTTATTGGGAGCCCTGTATGATTTATTTTAATATTATTTTATGTTAATACAAAGAATGAGCCTGCTGTCAGTTAAAAACCAAAGCTGTAACAGCCAATTGCATAGGTTGCTTTGTCCTTCTAGAGAGATACCTGCACTGTTTTGAGCATGAAATTTTTTCTTCTCTTGTGAAATTTATCTCTGTAACTGTTAGAGCTGTTCCACTTACCATGAAGCAATTGAATGTTCTAAGACAGAGCAAGGGACACCAAATGATTCAAATGTTCAGTGGGTAAAAGCAGAGAGTGCAGGAAACCAGTCACTGTGTTACTGGATATTGCATTACTTTGACCAAAGTATCAGTAGGAAAAAAGACTGAATCATAGGATTTATGTGTTTTCATTTATGTGTTTCTTATTCATGTTTGATTCGTCAAATTGATTCCTGTATAGTTTACTCTAATACAGAATACATAAATGCTGGCCCGTAGATTTGTGCAGGCCCTTGACCTGTAGTTTAGGTAATTCTATACCAATATACCATTAATAAAAGTACTTCATCCTCTGTCTCTGTAGGAATTCATAAAGCTCACATGAAGGAGGAATGCTTCCACTCAGTGAAGTGGTCAGAACACTCTAATTCCAATATTACTGCTATATGTCATGAGTATAGGGCATGAGATGACATCCAGCAAAAAGCTCAGGTTTTCTTTGAGAATAGAAAATGAACATTGTCTGAAAGTCAGATTCTTTATGGGTAATTTCCCACCTACACATACATTATTAAAGCTCTTGATGCACCCAAGTGCTCATCTCTGTGTTACAGCAGTAATATTAAATCCCACATAGTTATTATTACACAATTTTTCTTGCAAAGATGATACTTTACTGCTATAATCACTTTGCTCTAGGAGACTCCACAAGATTTCTTCTCCATTACTTATGATTTATAGTCGACTTCGTGTGCATATCATGAGCTTTCCTGTGACCTGCTAAAGCACAATTAATGGAAACTGTAATAAGGAAGGCTGACTTTCCTCTTCTTACTCAATAGAAACCTCTACAAGTAGAGGATATTTGGAAGTTTTGTACAAAGTAAAATAGCAGTGCGTCCCTACTCTGTTAGGGAAGGAAACAGGAAGGAGGAAAAATCAATTAAAATAAGAGGAAAATGGAGAAGAAAGAGAACATGTTAAAATCAAAACAGTAATAGGGAACATGACTACAATGGAGTAGGAAGGTGGAGAGTGAACCATTATAATGAAATAATTATGCATTTGCCACTCATTGTTCCAGAGACCAAATAGGCTAACACAACAGGAGAAAAACCCTCAGATATTATTCCTGCATGGAATAGAGCCAAACCTCATGACCAAAAGCAATGTTTTCTGTGCAGGAACCAAGAACTGTGTGCACCTTGGCTTCTGGGTGCCAAGGTCTAGGCCTGCACATGCTAGATGGTTCATTGGCCTAAGGCCCTTCTGTTGAGATCAGGTCTGGAAAGAGCATTATGTTCTTCAAGGACAAGTAATACAGAGTACAGTTCAATAAAAATTCCACCAAGAATGGTATGCTTCTTCATTTCCTCTTCTGCAGTGCCTTATCATTGTATGGTTCATCCTAAACTGCTTCCGTCTTTGGGAGAATAAGGCTTGGGTACAATTCTTGCTTAGAATAAGCATAGAATATGCTGGCTGGACTAAAGAAAGAAGTATCACATGAAGCTGACCAATTATTTTAAAGACTTGTCTTTATTTCTTCAACTCCATGCTCTGAAAGGCTTTGTCCTGTGTTAGTGGTAACATGGGAATGCTACTAAACTCATATGAGGTACATGATGAATGTTAAAACTTTCACAAAGTTAATCTCTTATTCTCCAGCATAATTACATTTTAGGTGAGATCTACAGCTATAATTATTCCTGGTAAGAAGTATATTCTGGACTGCTGTTAAATCATTTCTGGATTCCTTCTGCGATACTAAACCAGTTATGGAAAATGAAAGTCACCACAATATTTCCTTTATAACCTTCATAATATCCTTGTTTTTTCTCTTGATTAGAACTATACATATATATGTTAAGGAGTATTTTCCAGTTTGCTTTGATCTCTTTATATATCAGGTCTCAGGATCTCAGAATGCAGTCTCCTTAGTAATATGTTCACAGCTTCAGATTGAAGGTTAAATATTTTGCCTGCTCTGTTAAAATCATGTATTAGATTTCCTACAGGGATGTTACAGCCAAAAAAGATGCATCTCTGTTATCTGTTTTGAAGTACTTTGTGTACTTGAGGAGTACTTTCTTTTGTTTAGAAATTCATTGTCTGTTGTTTTGTCTTAAAACAGTTCAAGGGCTGAGAAGGGAGGATCAGAGTGTTAGACTTAAAGGAATACATGAAACAAGTGATTGCAAAATCAAAATCAGATGGCAAGACAGATTTGTAGAGAATGTATGACAGTATTTTGTGAGAGTGGTGAACTGTAATTCTTGAAGCAGAATAGTAATGGGTGAGGTAACAAATCTATGTTCTGGAAAAAGTCATCAGTTTGTATCTGAGATTATTATACTATTTGTAGATGTGAGCCTGCATGTGTTCACTTACAATGTGCTGTTTCTGTGTGTACTCCCACACAACAGACTTTATTTAGAGCTTTTGTATACATGAGAAGTGCCATTTGTTTATACATATCACTTTTTTTCTTTTTAAAATGTTGACTGTTTTTTTACACTCAACTTCCAAACTATGTAAAATTATAAACTTGTGTGAAAGGTTATGTGCTTTATGCAGCCATGTACTTATAATGAGAAATGGCTTCCACTTATAAAATTTTCCATGAAACACATTGCATAAATTGAGTAGATGTAAAGAAAGAGCTGTAAAGCTGACATCTTGTATGATACTGCTTTGGTTTCTCATACATATTCACCGCTGATATATATGTATATATCTAGATATGTATATGTCTTGATTACTCTGCAAGAGTTGAATATGTATATATACATATGTTTTGATACCAGAACTTTGACAAATATTTATGAGTGCAAACATAGATGTGTATGTGTTGCTTGTGTCATTTTTTGCAAAACAGCCAGAGAAAAGTAGTTGAAGTATAAACATGTGCTGTTGTCACATTGAGTATTTAAAATAATTCATTAATGCATGTACATATAATACATAAGCATACAGTTTATTTAAAAAATGATTTGTTTGCCTACCGTTAAGGTAAAACTAGAGGTCATATTTATGTAAAATAAATGCATATAAATTTACAGTAGCAACTGCTGACAACTTAATATACAGCAGGCATAAAACTTGCTGAAAGTCTATTTAAATGGAAACTTCCGTCCTTCCTACAGGGAGATAAGCACTTCTTCAGGTCACAGGTTGTATCCCTTTCCCAAAAAAAGCACCTCCTGCCTGTTACATGATTACAGTTGAGCATCCAAAATCTAAATAAAAAGAGAGAGAGAGGAAGAGAATCCAGGAAGCAAAGACATTTACTAAGGAAGAAAATTAGTTACTGACTAAACATTTTCAGCATTTTGATAAGGTGCTTGTTGCATGCCAATAGACACTGCTGAGTAGGTGTCAAAAGTCCAAGCAGATTCAATCTAAAGATAACCTCAAAGAACATTCCCTGCCAGTGTTTTGTTGACTTCAGCAGCTCAATATATTCCACGACCTGAGATGAATATTCATTACATATTGCTGGTACAATATGGTACTGCGAGAATTTCCAGTGACCCACGTTGAATTTTTTCACCCTGGAACAATTTTGCCGAGCCAGACTGGATGGAAGATGGAGTGAAAAGTTTCTGCTGCACCAATGTTGATGTATGTAGCAAAAATGTTTGAAAGATGCAAAATCTACATGCAATTCTAGGAAAAACTGAGCATCAGAGTTAGATAAGAGGTAAATAACTAGGATCTGGTGAAATCTGACTTCTAGAGAGTGCTGTGGATGTGCTTGCTCATAGCATGCAATGAAGGGTAATGGATCTTGTACCCTGTGGTGTTGCAAACTTCTTTATTTTCAACCCCATGACATAAGGGACAAGGGTACCTGGGTAGAAGATCTTCCGAGCATCTTCAGTTGCCAGGATCTGGCAGAGTAAAAATAGCTTTCCTCAGCACAGTGCTATAGCTCACCGTGTAAAGAAGCATGTGTCTGAGGCAGTATGTTACTAAGGCACTAAGAGGGGAACACTAAGCAGAAAAGAGATTCCAAGTAGTTGATTAAGGTTAGCTTTTTTTTCTTTGTGGAACAACTGTACTCATGAGAGTTTTATAGCCATGGATATCCTTGTATATGCTATTACAGTGTTATGTAATATAAATTAGTGAGAATAAGAAAATGCAGTGTTTGAGTCTAATCTTCATTTGTCTATGCACTTTCAGTTAAAGCATGGACAACCATTAAAATCAGGGACAACCTTGGCTGTATCTTCATTAAAACATCCTTATTTTTTCTTTTTTTTCCTCCCAAATACAATAAAACAGCAATCCCAACATCATTTATATTTTGGCTCTATGCCTATATGTCTCTGTTTTAACTCATATTTACTGACAGAAGCATAAGAAATTTACAGGACAGCACACTAACCTCTACCTTTTAGAGGACAGAATGAAAAAAGTAACAGGAGAACTAAACACACAGTCAGCTCAAAAAAGTTCCAAATCATGCTGGTTGATATTTGTCCATACAAGTACAACATGATTCAACATTAGAAACCGAACTCCTTTATTATATAGGATTAAATCCAAAGTATCTGTTCTACCCTGCTTGTTGCATTTGATCATTTGCTCAGACAAGAGCATTTAATTTGTTAGGTTTGTCTACTGCCCAACAGAATAGAGTCCTTAACCTGAAAGAGTGTCTCTGGTTGCTGCTGGAATAATATGTAAAAGGATAGTCTAATATTGCTCTTTGGAGACCTGGAATTAAGCTGTTTAGCTGTGATCATTACATTGACAACACAGTTTGAGGTTATGAATGCTGCTCTTGTGTTTAATAGGGCTCTGGAGATCTGGGTTCAGCTCTTGGTTCAAGCATAGGTTTCAGCCATTCTATTAATCTTTGTGTGCCTCAGTCCCTAACCTATTAAAGTTGGATAATAACATTTTTTCCCCCTGTTCTGTGCTTGTTTCATCCAATGACCAAAAAATTCCCCAGGGCAGTGACAGACTTTCTTCAGGTCTGTACAGCGCTTTGTACAATTAGGCTCTGATCTTGCTGTGTTTCTGCAAGATTGCTTTATCAGAGCAAAGAATAAACACAAAATCTTTCTCAACCACAATAGTTTTTATTTCCCTCCCACAAAAAAAAAAAAAGATAAAAGCTGTCTCAAATTATTTAAGAGGATGACTGACTGCCATCTGACAGTGTCATCAGAATACTCCAGTCTCCCAGTCAAGGCAGAGATCATCATTTATTGCTAAATGTTTGCTCAAAAAAGAAAAAAAGTACAGAAAATGTTTTCCAAAGTCATTATCATCTCTCTTCCTTTCCCTTTAAAAAAAATAATTATTGGTGGTGGTAGAAATTATGCCGTTGAGTGAATTGTCCCCTTTCTGTGCATTTCTTCAATGAACATTCAAAGAAATAAAGCTATTTTTAAAGAAATAAGATCTTCCTAAGAGAACTGCAGTGCATTGATAGAATATCAAAATTAATTTAATTCAGACCCAAAGAAGAGATTGTGTGCTATGCCACTGAGTGTGCACGGAACTGTGCTTTCTTATCTTCAGCTGAAGATAATTCTTCCTCAGAGCAATGCAAATCACGTGCTTCAAATTACAGTTATTAAATCCTGAGGAATATAAGCACACAAAAGTGAAGTGAAGTGGGACTTGGTGTTTATAAAGTGTCTGTAGATTTTTGTTTCATTTTTCTAGCTGAATTGAGTGATGAAGTGGCGCTACGCTATGCCCGTAGAGGCATAGTAGAATCCTATTATTGATAAGATTGAACATTTTTCATTTTCTGTATCATTTCTAGATCTCACATTATCCCACAGACTTCTACTGTTTCCTGAAATGTTCATCTTGTCATCAATTCCAATATTTTCAGTTTATGGAACACATGAAAGGCTTTTCTAAACCTTTGCATTTTCCCACCATCTGTCTACAAACTCCTTCAGTTCTACCATACCCTGTTAGAGATCATGTGGCTGGTGATCCCTACACAAGAAGGAGCATGCTCATGATAAAGAATTACAATAAGTGCATTTTTGCTTCTCTAGCAGATGGATTTATTAGAGGGAGAAAACAAGACTTTAATCAGCAGTATCCTTACTCACACAAGGCACAGTGAGAGTTTCTCCCAGAGGAGAAATGCCTATTGGCGTGTTAAGTATTTACAAACAGCTTGCATGTTCTTTCTTCCAAAATAATTTTACCATAGCATATTTGACTGACAAAGTCTTCAGGTGAGACACTGAAGTTAAATAAGAAAATATAAATAATTAAGGAAAAAAATTGAGTTACATGGAGGTGTGTCGTGGACTTAACATCCTTTAGGTAAAGACTCTCCTAAGAAGTTACTTTCTATCTCCAGTTAGCACTCTGTCTGCAGAAAGGTTTTTTCCTGGTAACTTATCAGATTGTTTTCAGAGTGACCTTAGTGCTAGTGAAAGACGCCAATTCAACAGCTGAGGTACTGAAGTCCCTCCTTCAGAGGGACAGAACACATATATACCTACAAGATGTTCCAGCTCCAGCATCCTGGCAACGTGGCTCAGTCCAAAGGGAGCTTTCTGAGCTGGAGAGAATTCATCTTCTCTCTCAGTGACATTTATATGACCCCAATTACCGTGTTATCTAAATTATTCAAAATCTAGAACTGTACCATGGGGCATTTCACAGGCACACACGCTGCCACACATACAACACTCTGGAATCACATGGCAACAGCTTTCCCCAGTCAGGGCTACTGCTGCATTATCTTACTGAGGTGAACACAAGGGAATGCGTGTTTTGCTGTGGGAGACTTGCAGCAGTTGTTGAGTGTATGCCTGGTAAGAATTTGCCCAAGCTCCTCTTCTTCCTGCCCAGCTGCAGAGGTTTATGCAGGCTGCCATTTGGATGGCTGCACATTGGATATCCATCTGGTTTGTCTGCTGTGCTAGCCAAGTAACGCACATTAGTTTGGTCTTTGCTATTTTTCAGTATGTCAATGTGCTTTCTCAAAATAGGGACAAGCTATGATCTCATTTCATACAACCCATCAAGTTTTCGTGCCTTAAACTCTACTGTGAGAATAAATTGACTCTCTCACTGACAGCGACACCTTATCCTTCAGTTCATTTAATTTCTGACACATTTTATACTTCTCCATAAAACATCTAAATATTGGGTTCCCTTTCCACCTGGTTGGACAAGGAGTCCAGGATTACTCATCAACCATGCTGAGAGTGGCCAGCCTCCAAAGGCACACCCAGGCAGTGCACTCAGCCTGTAGCCAGGGCCTGTCCACGGCTTAGGCCTGAGGGACTGCAGACTTTGCCCAGAACTGTTCAAGGGCAGGGCAGCCAGGAAGGGCCAGCAGAGCTGTCAAGCAATGAACAAGACACAGGGCATGCCAACAAGAGGAAAGGATGAGAATGGGCCTGCCCAGTCAGATGTAGATATACTAGTCTGAGCAAGGACCCAGCAAAGGTACTTCAGCACCAGCATTTCATCCATGGGGACTCTCCAAGCAACAGAAGATGAAGTGACTCTGAGTGATGGATGCTGAAAGCACAATTGAATTGAGATTCAGTACTCTTGCCCCTAGCAGCAGGTGACGCAGCAGGGTTACTGTTGTTCAGAGAGGCTCTAATGGGACTCAGTGAGGCTTCACCATCCATGAGAGGTGGCTGCAATACATTCGGCTCTCTCAGAGCAGCTCCTCTGGTTCACAGTGGGAATTGCAGAGGGTGATGTGCATTCACTCTTTGAATGCTACAGTTCATAGCACTGATAACAGTGCATTAGCATTTGCCCATGCACAGGAATCATTTGTGGCACAGGCACGCTCTGTTTTCCCTGCCCTACTTCATGCCACCTTTTGCCACCTTACAGTGAGATATTGGCAGAAGGGTGGGATAAACAACTGAGGAGAAAGAGATAGACTTTGCAGACTTGGTTCACTATACATTAGTTACAGTGCTCAATCTAGTCCAAACCAGATTTAAAAAAAAGGAGGAAATAAACATGCCAGAGATGTTTTCTGTTGGTCATAGGAGTCAAACAGGGCAGGTTTATCCTCAGGCATCTCCTTGGAATGGTGTTCTGAGTCTCAAAGTGCTATGCTGCGAACATCTCTCAAGAAATACTGCCAGACACCACATTCTCATCCACAGCTTTATTCATTGCCAGCTCTTACATCACCTGTTGTTGGCAGACTCCATCAGTGAGGATGGCTTTCTGGCAATTATGTCAGCTAACATTCCTCTTTATATAGCTGTGTTCTTCTGCATTCTGCATCATTGTTTGAACTTTTTTCTTGAGAGCTTTTGATTGATATGTTTGCCTTGTAATTTCCAGTTTTAATATATCTTGAATGTAATTCTGTCTCTAAAATTCACAATGAATTTTCTTTGGAAAAGGGCTGTTAAACAGTTAAAGAAAAAACTAAGGAGCCTCCTTAGGAAAAAACAGTCTGAATCCCTCTGAAATATTCAGAAATGTAAGATGGATCCTGCAAGTCTATCAGTCAGGCATTCATGCCTTTCAAATCCTCAGTGAGGTGTTGGCACTTGAGGATGGTTTTTGGGGATTAGGTGGAAGCTGCTATCACAGATTGTCTAGGTTGTGTATTTCCTTCAATCCTACCCTTACTATGCACAGTGCAACAATATATCTAACAGCTGTGTTCTTTGCTTCCTTTTAGACTCCTGCTCTAGCCAAACAAGGCCTTTATCAGAGACACATTTGAGTACTTTTGTTCATTAATGATAACAAGTAGAATACAATTACTTCTTCATCTCCATTGCCTCTGCCATAAACCTCCTTGGGACCCTGCAGCACTAGAATTCAATTGGTAAAGGAACTTATATAAACTTATACGAAAGTTTAGCATCACTAATCAGTATTTTTCTGTGATGTCTACAGTCTACAGTTACAGAAAATCTTATCAGCCTAGCTTGAGTAGAATATTTTTTTGGAGCACTTTCATGCTTGTCTTTCCCTGAGTCATTATAATGACCAAACGACCACAGACAGACATTACTATGGGTGCCTGGCCTGGGTGTTGCTCTTGTGAGAATTCTGTATTCTCTGCAAGTCTTTCAAAACACCAACTTTCTCTTGGACTCTGTCCAGGATTACTTCCTGTCGGATCCTGTTTTTCCTCAGTCAATGGAACCATGTGAGGAAAAAAAAATCCTTTACTCCTCAGTAGGGAGACACCTCATTCTTCCTCTTTTCTCTCAAACCCAAGATATGTTAAAACTCACTATATAAGCATAAAATAACACTCTAGTGAAACTGTCAGTGTCTTTGCAGGACATAAAAAAATTCTGGTTGGACGGGTTTATAAAATACACGTGTTCCTTGCCAGTCTCCCTACAGTATAACACCTTCCTTCCACTACTAGCTAATGGCATTGCTTAAGTAATCTCTGTTGTGACACTGAAGGCCATGGGTTTAAATCATGCTGTTCAGTCAGAGTAAATACGATGAAAGTAGTGATGACTTTCCTTTCTCATTTTTTTCATCCATGAACAGCTGCTGCACACATTTGACCAGCACAGATGCCTCAGCAGGTAAGAACTGCCATTCCATTTGTGTTTCAGCTCTGGAAAAACAACCACTTATGTAATTCTTACACTGCCAAAAATCCACATCACTGATGAACCATAACACTACAAGCTGAATTTACTGTTTGTCTAGAAGAGCAGTCAGAAAACAGGTACCTGAGCTGCAAAAAGAAAGTTCTGTATCTTACAGTGGCTACTTACCACAGTGCCGTGCATAACTTCATCAAAATTATGTTTTAAGCACTGTTTTAATGACTAGGATGCATTGTAAGCATTTAGTTATCGTTTGGACTATAAACTCTGAGGATGTACAGGCAACAGCAACAAAAATTGATCATACTGAGCGAAATACCAATCCTCTTGTTTTTGACTGCATGCTCTTAATTTGCCTTGTTTCCTCTTGTGAATGACCATGAATGTGACTTTGCTTTTACTTGCAATGGCAGCCTTTATGTCAGTTGAAAGCTAAAGCATACTTTCTATCACTGGATTTTACAGAAGATTCTCAAGATGCACCTACGGACATTATAAACACAGAGATATACCAAGGAGTACATACAGATGAATTTAAATGGTGTAATACCGCTGAAGCAGTTGATTTACAGCTGACCATGGTGGATAGATTTCCTCAAGGTGAGCAGGTGTCATTGTAGCAGATATCTCTCACATTTCCCACTTGTCTTTCCCTTTACTTCTGCTCACCCCTTGCCATGGTGCTTCAGCCTCTCTGGATGCCAGAAGGATAACTATTTTCTGCAGCATGGCAACTCTTGTATTCACCACAACAAAATTCAGTTTTTCCAAGTCAAAAGCAGTACCTCATTCATGCTCCTTCAGATACCAAGAAAAGCCAGGAAAAATGATGAAGGAAAAACACAAAACAGGCTAGGGTATCAGTATATATACACATAACTTGGCATCTCTGCAGGAGAAAAGGGAACTGCTGTATATAAAAAAGTTGCCTATAATGAATAAGGATGTTGACACAGAAAAATAGAATGGATGGCCACTCCTGTTCTAGGAAACAGTGCAACTTACTCTCTTTTTCACTTTCCTGAAAAAGGAGGAGAATTTCTGGGCTGGGTTGGAAAAGCATTTTTCCTGTGACACAGTTGAACTCTGTCTCCCCTCCACGTTCTTTTTGAACTTCATTTCTTGTCGTGGCTGAGGTTAGCACAGATGAGCCCCAGAGGCAGCACAGTGTGAGCCAATAAAACAAGTCCAACCACTGAATGCACTTATGCCATGACCCAGATTTCATCAATGTACGGAAAGTCTTCTGATTGAACTAGAAAATATTCCTCAGATTAATTAGAAAATTAGAAGCAAACTGAGGCTTGAATTCAGCATTGCAAATATACTCACATCTTATTTGTTCCAAGAACTCTGAAGTAAAGTGCAGTGGAGATTATTAGAAGTTAGCCTGAGATGTTATTACTTTTACATGTCACTCCACAGTAGGAAACCTTTACTGCCATTTCAACCAAGGTACCTGTTACATAACTGATGTTCTAATCACTGAAAGACATCAAGTAATAGGGACAATCTTTTTTCATTGTCAACTCACAATGTGGCAAAACAACCACATTCTAGGAACAGAACTGCTTCCTTTCTCCTTGCCTTGCCTTGCCTTGCCTTCCGTTTTTTTTTCTTCTATATAGAATGTGATGAATATAAGTGATAAGCACAGAAAAAATAAAAGTAATGTAGTAGGAAATAACAGAGAAGAGAAATTACAGTATCAGTACAATTACAGTCACAGGTAGACTGAAAGCTCTTGTGACCTGAGGGACATGCTAAAAACCTCCCTAAAATTGTCCCTGGCCTTAGCTGTTCTTTCCAACAGCAGTACTCCTGGATCTGCATATCAGTAACAGAAAACAATTAAAAATAGCATAGTACAGCGGAGTCAGAGAAGTGAAAATCTTGTGGGGTGGGCAGGGATAAGCTGTTGCAGAGGCAAAATAGAGAACAGGCATTAATGTGCCCAATGGGCCCTGCAGCTGCCAACCTTGGCTGGAGGACTGCCTTGGAGAGCCTGCAGAGCCCTGTCGGGATGCCAGCAGGACTGACAACCTTGTGCGCACTCCTGAGAAGCCACACCTGCTCTCTGATGAACTTCTTCTTTTAACCTCTGAGAGTCTGGATTGTCGTGCATAATTTTTTGTGGCGAGGTGCTTTATGACACTTTGGTTCACTGCTGATAGGAAAGTTTTAAGTCCACAGGTTTGTATAACAAAAGCAAACAGGCCAAAGTTCGAGGCTGGCAACACGCAAGCAATGCCAGCTGTTTCCAGTATAGTCATTATCCACTGTCATGTCCTGGTGTAAAAAATAATCAACTTCTGTAAATAAGAGTCTTGCCAGCTATACAAGCAGCCATTCCCCACCTTTCTGAGAGGTGAGACTGACAAATCAACCACTGAGCTCTCCGAGAGACAAGGGGAGCTCAGCCACGTCCCCATGATAACAGCCATGTACCTGTCATTATTTAAGGTGTTGTCAGCACTATGTTCTGTCCTGTGAAAGCAAAAAGGGAAACAGAAAGATATATTAGCCTGTCTGTTATGGTGACTGTGCAGAAAAGAACAAAGCATCTTGAACTATCTACAGAGTTAGATGGCTAGGGTGGGATTTGTCTTGTTTGGCTTTATATGCCTGTCAGTGAAATCACCTGTGTCTGAGCTAGGCAACTTTGTCTGCATAGTCAGCTGAGGAGAACGGGAGCTCCCAGAGGGAAATCACTCCATCTTTCTTTAGACAGCAGTGGCAGTCAAAGGAGGGCCCAATATTTACACTGTAAACCTACCAAGTTCTCTCTATACATTGCTCCCAACTTGGTTGTGACATTAGCCAGCCACCAGAATGCATCTTCAGGAATATGGTTCACACAAAGTGACAGCACACAGCATGTGGAGGTGGCTGGGGGATCCATGTAAAAAATACACTCCTGATCTCAGCAAAGGTGCAAACGTACACACGCACAATGTCTTCCTTATAGAGGAGATAGCTTTGGATAGGCATCAAGAACAGATCGTGCCAGGAAGGATATTCTCACATTCTCATATATTCTCAACACTACAAAGACAAGAATGGTCTTTGAAGAAAGATTTGTAACTGTGTACAGTAAACTTCTCTGTGGACATAGAGACAGCCAGATGACATTGTTATTGCTGCTATAATTATTATTATTGCTATTTACACTTTGGTCACAATAGGTGTGGCCAGCACGGGAGAATGGGATGTGGAAAGTACAGTACTTAGATTAATTCTTGTTTTATTTTTATGTAGTTACTATCAGAATTAAAAATTTTTGACAGTACTCCAGATGTACTAGATGTTCCATATTTGAAAAGATCATTGTCTTTGCGGATATTACAGCTTCACAGAAAGATCAAAACAGAGTAGAAGAGAGAGCAACATCAAACTTGGTGATGGAAAGGTGAATAAATGCATCTTTGAGTGGTTTTATCCTCTACATTCAACATTCATTTAACAGCAATTACTCTGTATCTGTGATTAGGGAAATTCTTCTTCCTATTACCACATGCAGATAATCAGTTTTCAACTGACAAAATCCTCAGTATTTGGATGAAAGGTTATTAGCATGGGCCTCAAAAAAAGATCATGTAAATACTTTTCCTCTTTCCCAGGAGTAAGTGCCATATTTACTTTTAGTAGTCCTGGAGTATTCCCTCACTTGGCCCAAAACTTGCCCTGGGAGAGCTCAGGGAGGTGTCCACTGTGTAGTGGACAATCTCAGACAGCAAGTGGAGCCTCTACACGTGCAGGAATAGAGAACTAAACATGCCAGGATTCAGAACAGTTTTCTAGAAGTGTCAACTGTGAACAGTTTTTAACCTCAGTTAAACTGAAGAAGAGACTTCAAGCATCTTGATTTGGTGCTCTTTGTTGATATCTCACTCTGACAACTGTCAGCAGGACTTCACATGATGCACAGGCGCCAAGCTGAGAGTGCAGATTCACTTAGTGTTACATGCTTCATGCCAGAACAGTTAGAAATCTCTAGGGAAGTCTTTTTGTTCTAACAATATAAAAGATATGGGGTCAATAATGCACTTAATGAGAATACCTAAAATGTACGAAGGGTCAATCACCCTGAAAAGGAACAGGAAATAGTTGGAAAATGTGTAGGGAGGGGCTAGTGTTAAAGAAGTCCAAGGAAATGTGTTGCCCTAAGTAACTACTGAGGTCTCCTGTGACTAATGCAGCATTGTTCACAGAACAGCACATATTATACATTTGCCCATTCCACTTAATGAGGTATTGAACCAAACATTTCCGTGTCTTAAAGAAAAATGTTATTTTTCTCCTAAAGCTTATACGTAAGGACCTGACTCAAGGGAAAACTTCTTGTCTCTGAACTTGTGCAATCTCCAAGAAAGCGGCAAGATATGAAATAGTCACGGAGAAAAAAAAATCTCATATTTCAGTAGCAAATACATTTTGTTGTGCAGAAAAGTAGAACCGGCACTGTATAAGTTCAACTTTTCAAGTGTATGACTTCAACTTTGCAATTGTACTCTTGCACATGAAGTTGCCTGAGGGCGTTTGAAATCAGTCTGACGGGTACACAGAAAGAGTAGCATACCCTTTGCAAAGTGTAAGTTTTGCGTGAGGAGGAGAAAAATATTTTAAAGAGCTATATGGACAATAAAAGCAAAGAGACTTTGTGCATGAAAAAAAGGAGGTAGTACCCATGATGAGGAAATTGCACAGTAAAACACTCAGAGGACAAAGATCCTAAGCAAGCAGCCTGCTTGAAGCTGCAAGAAGACAACAAACAAAGCAACTAAAAATAGAACTGGAGAAGAAAAACATCTAGATCTGTTGTGGAAGAAAAAATAGTGATTACTTTTTTGTCTGAAGTACTGGACAATTACAGCAACATATTGGAGTGACAATCAAATGCATGAGACTGGACAGTAGACTAAAGGTCAGAAGTGAACAGAGATGTTTGTGAGTCACCATTCAGGTAGTACATATACAACCTGGAGTACATGAGGTCATGAAGAATTGTACACATGGGCATCCATACTAAATCCTCCTCTTCTGTTGTCTTTCATTTACCTGGATTTATTCAGTCTCAAAGCCAGGGAATCTTTAAAGTCCTGGTTGTCTTCTGGCTTCTACTGTCAGCATGTCCTTTTTAAATTATGTTCTTTTGCTTCAATATTGTGACCGTGTTGACATAACAGCACTGTCAGCAAGCAGACTCCAGAGGCTACTAGTGTCTAAATTTATGTGGAACTTTGTCCCACGTCAGTTTACAGAGATCATTAGATGGTCATTCCTTGAAAAGAAGAAAGCCCTCCTGCTCTGTCTCTTTCTTGGAATAGCTCTCACATACATACGCAGTCTGAAAGAAAACAAATCCTACATGAGCAAGTTTATGGACGAAGGTCATGACATTTCCACCAAAAGGATGTGATCTTGTTCCTGTTGAGATTAGTTGTTAAATTCCCATCAACTTCAGCCAGAGTTAAGGAGGAATGTGAACAAAATCCAGAATGACTCCCTGCTCTGCCTACACAGTTGTGGCTTGTTTTAGGAATTTGGGTTTTAGACAAATGATACAGATAACTGGGAAGTAGAGGAGCTAGAAGAGAAACAGAAAACTGTTTTGTCTGGACCACTGGAATGCTGTTACAACATGTTCTTTAAATAATAAATTGACATTGTGAATTGAATTCAGATTATTTTTTTCAGTTTGCAGTGACCAATCTGCTTGCATTTTCCTTACTAAAAAATGGATGGCTTTCATCAGAAAGAAATATTCCTGTGCAAAACTGCTGCCTTCCCATACTGTATTTTAAGCAAGCAAACTTTTCACATAATTGACAAGATTCGTTTTTTTATCATTTTAGTTCTCCAAACATATGTCAGGTGCATCATCAAAAAAGCAGAAACAGCTGTTTCCTGTTCTACTAAGTAAATACGAAGTGAGTAAATACAAAGAAGATGCTACAAATCCCAAACTGGTCATAAGGGTTTTGTGGTAAGAACGAGGAGAATCTTCTCAGTCTTGGGGACCTACCTGGTAGCCTCTGAAAGGCAGTGAAAATGACACGGTACAAGGGACTGGCTAGATTTATTTATGAAGGAGTCCAGATACAGGACAAAGGTCAACAGGGATGATTTTATCTGCAGAGAACTACCTACCATGACATAAAGCAGAACAACGCAGGTGCCCTGACCTGAGAGTATCAAGGACATAAACATGTTGGTGTAGGACATATGACTCATGTCCAACAGATTCCTTTGGAGCAATAGTGAGAAGGCAAATGCAATGGCCAACAGTGACCTCAGACACTTCTGTAAGCAGCTGAATTGCCCCTGGAGTGTTTAAGCTTCTCCACTTCCTGCCTTCCAGCTGCTCCAGTGACTGCTCAGCCTGCAGTAGCAGTGCAGGAGGGTGAAGCCACAGGTTGCTTTTCTGGGGAATCACCCAATCCTGGAGAAAAAAAATTGCTTTTTCATCACTGTGGGCCAGAGAAACCCAGAAGTGTCAGCCATGTTCAAGTAGAGGTTACAACTGTTTGTTGCCAGAGAAATGATTAGGATAACTCCAAGCAAGCAGCAGTTGTCTCTATGCACAGCTTACTTTTTCATCTTTTGATTGTGGCTACTAATTAGGATGTTTGTATGGCTGTGGTCTCATCAAAGCCAGCATGAGATTTGCCACTGGCTCTGCTATGAATTTTGTGGCGCCCAAATGCTGAATGGAGAAACCTCTTCCAAGAGGGCACAAACCTAACTGAATATATTACAAATGCTCACAATTTTTCAGTTGAATACATATTTAAAAACTATATTTTTAGATTTTTAAAAAAAATCTTCATCTGTCCCATTTGAAGCTGAGTTCCTCCATCTGAATGTCTCACTGGAGATGGGACATCCCATTTTGATGCCCCCTCAGACCTCCCACTCTCATCTATTAGATCCAGCAAGGAAGTCTGAAAAAGGCCCATAATGAGGCTCTAATACAATTACTGCAATACAACATGATCCACAGGGCTATCTAACTTGACCATTAAATAGAAAATTAGACTGTGTATATCAGCTTCGGTAGTATCGGATTATGCAGTGGTAACATACACAAATTAGAAAATCCAGTGAGCAAATTCAACATCATCTTGTTAAGAGCTTGTTTTCAGTGCAATTCTTAGAGGGAAAGTTCCTGGGCTTCCAGACAAATAGAGGCTCTTCAGTTGTTTACCACTCAGTGGGTTACATTCCGTGATGACTTCACTAGCTGCTTTAATTTGTTCTAACTCAGCCCCAGGGAGGAAAAATGACAACATAATCAACTTCAGGAAGCTAGTTATTTAGATGAAAACAGCGAGTAACATGAAGACATAATGGGTCTATTTAAAATAAAGAAATAATAAATACATATGTTTGAATCCGTTCACCAATGTACTTTTGCTATTATTTTCAATGTGTGGTATAAGTAACCTATGAGACTGCCAAAATTGTAAGCTGATTCTGTGTTGGTAATATTGTCACTTCCTGGGTCTGTAACAACTTCCTTCAGAATAATGGGAGGATCTTGAGGAAGTTTCAGTTCAGACACATGGGATGATTTAAATTGGCTGATTAAGCAAGTTATCACTGAAGATGACATTCCAGCCTGAGGTGGTTCCTCACACATGGCACTTAGCAAATGTGTAATGTTAAGAGACTTGCTGCAGCTTATAAGCACAAAATGACCCAGTCAGGAAGCTGTGTCACACCTCCATTTTGTATAATTTGCTCCTAGAGTTTCCGTGGTTTGTGACACCATCTCAGATGAACACATGAAGTGTGTTCCTTGAATAATGCAAAACAAAACCAACTTCCTTTAATAATGCAAAACAAAACCAACTCTGTACTCCAGTGCTTCTAGAGGGATTTAGCATCTAGCAATTGTGAGCAATCCTAAAGGTCATGTGGCTCATGCTATCTGTGTTTATATATGCGTTTATCAAAATAGGTATTTGGGCCTTCCACACATTTCTCCTTTCTGTTCCTCCCCTCTTCCTTCAGCCCCCTCCCTTCTGGGTCCTCTTAGCAAACACATGCCACTTAGATGACACTTAAAGCATTTCTTGAAGCTGTTACAATAGAGAAAATAGATCTGTGATACACGATCTGAGTTAAAAACCAGTGACTACTGGCAAGAGTTTCTCTTTACTCATCTACCTTCTAACTACTTTTATTGTATTCTGGTGCTTTAATCCAAGGATTTCTGCTGACTGCATACATTTCAACTGGCTGCTAGGGACATTTGATTTAGGCAACATGCCTTATCTGTTTTTTACCCATGTCAGCTAGTGGGGAAAATCCCACCCATACCAAATATTTAGAAGATTTAATTATCTCCAATCTTTTTATTTGCACTGAGCATCCTTTGTTTGGGACTCAGAAGAGCTGTGTGAATCAGGAAGAGGAAGAGCTGAGACAGGCTGGGACTGTACAGGGAACTGAGGAAACTCTAAAGGAGAACAACGTGTGCTGTGTTGTGTCCTGATTTGGCTTTGGGATAGTAATTGCTGATTTATTCTCTGAAACTTGGACAGGAACTGCATGTATGTCGGCCAGGAGAATTTGGAATATCTAGGTAACACCTGTGAACTGACTTGCTTTCTTACATACGCTGGTTTTAAACTACTCAGCTCTGCAAGAATTGCAAACTTCACTATAATGATTGAAATAATGGGGGTATTTTTTGTTGTTGTGGGACAAAAGTACCGTTGCAATTACAAGAACAATTCTAACTGCGTTAAATGCTCATGGGTGTTTTTAAAGGAAATTTTCTTTTTTTCTCAGCATAGAGTATGCTTTCCATTTCCACTGAATCAGCTTTGTGTTGGTCCGCAAAGCAAAATCTTCACATGATACTAAAGTATTTTATACGTTACACCAAGTAATTTATCACCCCAGACGTCTGAAAGATCACAGTAAGTGAGGATCTAATTCTGAGCACCTTCTGTTAAAACTGAAAGATTTTTCTTAACCAGTTAAAAAATGTACATTTCAAGAAGTATCTGAATTTATGAGTTTTATAAATAATAGTGATGGTGAACAGGTAATTACTACAAATTTACTGTCAGTGGCACAGCATCCACGCTATATAGGGTCAAGCCAGTAGTCCCAGGCAGACACAGATTAATGAAGCAATCCATCAAGACTAGACACTTGGTGTTTAGATGATGTCTATCATTATAATAGCTATTTAAATCAAAGTGAATAACTATGACAATGGCACCCTGGAATTCCAGCCTTATTTCCATGTCAAATCACTTTTGGTGATAAGTGAAAGGTTGAAGCTACTGTTTGCCAGGCACACAGATTCGCAATGGACAGTTGAGGTTTTGTTGATGTTTTCTCTTTAATATGTCACCTGTGATCAAGATACTTTGAACCAGATTCTGCCTTGTTTGCAGATTTGTCATCTTAAAACTTTGTCATTATTCCTGGGAATGTGGCAGGCACTACCATAACCAGATTGCATTTTCAGGTGCATCTTGGACAATATTCACAGCAGCTTTCACAAGAAAGACTCTACTTAGGAATCTTTCCAGAAAGATTTTTGTATCTTTCAGATACAGATTTCTGAAATCTTTTTGTATCAGATGAAGTGAGAGACATCAAGGTCTCAAGCTGACTTAGCTATGGTAATGTAGACCTTTTTCACATCTTTTCATTATTCCTATTAATAACATCGCAAACAGTACAAAATCCTAATATGGCTTATCTGATAAGAGAAAAAAAAAGGTACTTTTTTTTATTCAGTCATTTTCCTGGCTGTAGCCACCTATGAGCAATACATGGAAGTAAAGATTTTGGAAAAGTTCCTGACTGAGTGATCACCATCACTGGAAATAAGCACACAGAGTTTACCTATGCAGATGGAAACAACATTTGTGAATATATAAATGTTTAATATGAAGTTTGAGGAAAGAGACCTCTTCTATCATTAACTATCATCTCCTGGTAGCTCAAGATACCCGATTTCATGCAAGTGAGCTCTTAAGAGAGAAACTATCTAACAAACAAATGGATTACCAAGGGTAAACTTGCAGCTTTTTAGGGGCTGGAGATGTTCTTGAACACACTAACTTCACATCATATAGGATTTATCTACAGTTTGCTTTTTGAGAATCATTCAAAATTTTGATCAGGAACACCAAGCTACAGGGACAGTCTTTTTAGTTTGGACAACTCTTACAAGAACGCAGCATTTAGAAGAAGGTGACATCTAGGATGAGAGTCTATCTACCAAAACCCAGATTTTCAAACCTAGCACATAGCCATTGGTCATCTTGTACCGCTGTAGGTACCTGTTTTCATTAGTTTTCTCTTTAGCCTGATGTATCCCTCAGAACAAATCTTCAGGCTCTTACACATGCTCCAAGGCCTGATGTAGGAAAGAGCTGGTGAACTGTGTCCAAACACTCCCTGTCCTGCTAAATTACTCATGGTATAAGCTTAGTTCACATTTTCTGTTTTCCTGCCAAAGAAATGCAAGGCCTTGGGCTATAGCTGAAACTCCCTTTTCCTACAGCCTGAGGAGGTGCTCTAGCCATAAGATTTCAAGTAGTTCAGAAAGTTACATCTCCCCACTTTCCTCCCGAAGCTAAGCTACGGCAACAGGAATGCAATATCTCAGGGCCTGAGTGACATGCCTTTCCCCCACACAATGGTTGTATACATCTGGCAGACAGGGCACCCCTGCAAAATGGACCCAGCTCCCTCATCATATATTGGATCCTTGACAGCTAAGCAAAAAACAGCAAAACCAGAAAGCCCTTGATATCTCCAATTCTATGAAGCACTGAGAGTAAACTCCTCTCACTAAAGACTTGGCATGCTGTGTCCTTCCTTTTTTTCCTTTCGTTGTGAGTTTTGAGCTGATCCAATATCCACTAAATTAATGGGAATCTTTCCATCAGCTTGGATGGACATTTTATCAGGCACCATCTGACTGGAAAAACTGACATCACACTTCTAATAACACAAATATTATGAATTGCTTGGCTTTATGTGGTGCTTTTTGGCAGAAACTTGTGTGTAGTTTTAAACTCTGTGTGCAGGAGTATCTTTTACCAACCACAGAAAAGCAACCACACATGGGGAAAAACGTGACTGTAATTAACAATAGATAGCAAAGTTATATTATGATAGCATGTCTTTCCAGTTCATGAAGCTCTGGGCAGCAGATGATATAATAACAACACAGCAAAGGGCACAAAGTGAGGTGAAAAGTATGACCTACATTATTTTTGAAATCTAAATTACTTACCCATGTTTTGACTTGATAAGGTCATTAAAAATTCTTCACATTCCTTTTTTTTCTTCTTGTCTCTCCCATACAAAATTTAATTTCAATGAGCAAGTTCAGTTTCAATTGTTCTGTTAATCTTAGTATGGTATTTCTTATTTCATCCCTGTCTGCTTTTGTAAAGGAATATCTAGTGAAATGAATCAGTCTGTGAGGTCTACTGCAAAATGACACATTTTTCCAGTAGATTATCCTTGAAACATTCTTTATATTTTGGAGTCAAAAGAAGAAGAAATCTTTGAAGATTTCAAATTTTGAAACACATTCTGAGTCATTTGCAGACATGCTCAATATCCAAACAGAAATATATCTGTTCTAAAGCAACTTGGACCCTTGGGAAATTCTGACACTGGAAAAATTTAATGAAAAAAATTCTGCTCTTTCCTCCTTCTTTCAGGCAGTTATGTTCCAGCACAGTAGCAATAAACTGCTGGATTATGTGCACCTGTCAACATATGCTTACTTGCTTGTTTCATTCCCTTAATTTTAACAATTGCTGGTAAATTTCCTAAAGGTACTGCTCAGTGATAATGAGCTGCTGATTTGAGCTTACACTGGAGAAAATGAAGAATTGTTTCCAAAAAGTTAAGCAAGACAGACTAAAGCACTGAGCGATTATAACTGTCCAGGTCATCCATGTATTTGGACAGCTGAGTGCAAATGGATGAGGTTTGCATTGTGAAGTGCTTTCAGCCATGGGATACCTATAAAGAGCACTGAGAGGCTGGAAAGAATTTCTGGAAAGGATTTTCACTTCCAGAATGAAAGCAGTGGGATTTAATTTCAGAGAAAATATTCCATCAGAAGTTAATCCTAATGGCCTAAATACGTGCAGTACAAATGATGTGCTAAAAGTACAGGATAAAAACAAAAGCATTGGCAAAGTTAAAACATTTAGAGGTGGGAGGGGTTGTGTCAGTGTTAGACTAGTTTGCTGCAGGCTACTTGCCATATGCTTTGCAATGATACTTGCATTTGATTAAAATGTGTTTCCATAGGACAATCAATTACTGTTATTAATAATGCTATTATGAATCTGACATTAAGGTTCAAAACCAAGCAGCTAGGATGGAAGTCAGCTGCAGGTCATGAAAAATGTCTGCACTTAATAATGAAAATCAGAAGACTGACATCTGCCATCAGCTCTGAGCTTTGTGCAAGATCATACAGGAGAGCAATTCCATTGCTCTCTGTCTTACTGAGGATATAGATTTTTTATATCTCCCTTATTAGATTTCACATTCAGACTGAGTTTTGTTTTGATAAACTGGTTTTCAGTATTAAATATGAACTTGTCATCCAAATTTTCAGCTCCAAGTGAAGATTTTGTCCTGTTTGATTCTGCAGTGCACCTGACAGATAAACTCTGTGTCAAATTTTCCTTGAACTCAATGACAGTATGATCAAGCTTTTCACAGATCTAATCATAACATTTGCGACCTGAGAACAGCACTTCATGTTACAACAGCGAGTTCAGCAGTCTGTTCTTTTGCCCCCTTGTTACCTCAGTTTTGTCTCTGCTAATCACTAGCATTTATAAACCACAGAGTAGCTTAGACTTATGGTTGCTATTGGAGTCCATGCAATCAATTACTTTTACTTGAACCCAGATGATCTCCAATTTCTTCTCCACTCTCAGAGTTTTCATACTTTAGGTCTTGCTCCCTGCTTTTTTCTGAGGGATCTTTACCAAAACATTCAAAGTAGAGTACATTCCTTCCTTCATTGCAGACCTGAGATCACCCTTATCTTTCCTAACAACCTTAGCATGAATCAAATATTTCCTGTCAGTTGGTTTTACACTGATTCCCTTTTCACGACTGCTATGCTTAATCTGGCTAAGTACCAGTGCTAGGCTCCTTTCAAAGACACGGTCACTCGGTTACATGGGATAAAACTAAGGTAAAATGATCATGAGTAGTGGTTTGTATTTTAAGATGAGAAATGTAAATTTATAGAATGACAAGAGACCATAACTTTCCTTGGTTTTTACATAAAGTTTGGGATATTATCCATTAATATTAATATTTGAAGGAGGCTTACATAATTTATGTAGAATTAGCATGTAAGTCCTGCTATAATGGTGAAAAAAACATCGTATCTTTGTAAAAGTTATAACTTGTCCTGTTATCTTTTTATTAAGCCAATTAAATATGAGTTGCCACAGGAACTTAAACTCCGCATCATTAACACAAACACTGTCTGGCTATTTTTTGTACTTTTAGAAACTACTCTGAGGAAATAAATGAGGAATAAATGCATTGCTCAGTGAATTCTCTGTGTTTTGCATTTTCCAAAATGGGAAACAATTTCTCCTCTTTTAGAAGGCTGATAAGTAAGTTAAAGTCCATTCTTCACTGTTCAGTCTGTAATCATGGCTGCCAAGCTATTGCTGGAGTTTGGGGTGGCTTCAAAGAAGTTGCTCTTCAGAACTGGGGAAGTCATAAGGTGTGCCTTTCACTGTTCATTACTTCACACTCTACCACCATTATGCTTCGACTCTTTTGGATGGCAGAGTTACTGTCCATGCCAAAGTATGTTATCTTTTTGGTCACAGCTAGAGATCTGTACTGGTGTTTCTATTAACAAGCATTTCAAGTCCAGTGATTCAAATCTGCTGTTAGTGATGTCATTCTCTAAACCATTTCCTTTCCTATGGTTGTTCAGGACTTATTCCTTTTTTTTTTTTTTTTTTTGGCCCTTCTCTTAAAGTCAATATTTTAAAAATAAATGCTTAGGGAAATTGGACCTTCGGGATTAGGCACAGAACAAGGGTCACCGGCAGCAAATCTGCAAGTGAAAGCATGAGCTGATACTGCCATGGATAAAAGTTGGACCTTTTCTCTGATATCTATAAAGCTGTAGGTCAGCCACCATCTGTCTGACTATAACCAGAACTGAGCCAACAGACATGTAAATGCTACACTAGGCCACAGAGGCAACATTTTAACATGTTTATGAATATTTACATAGGCTTGAATTCTTTTTATTAATTCTCTATGTCTTTTTGTCTCTTCCTTCATATTTGATGACAATGACTTGGTCTGCCTGGAATCAATAAAAGCAGATATCCTGGCTAACAGGAGTGCTGTAGGCATGAATGATGTTGTCCTAAAGTTGATGAGAAGAGATAGCTGAGAAGGGATAGCATTTCTAGAATGCAGTATTGTGACAATTCTCTTGACAATTGTGAATTGTAGATTGAATAACAGTAATAATTCCCTACAGACTGTCAAACTGTGAATAGAAATGCACAGCTAAATAGGTGGAAAATTGTAAGGTTAGTTTGTTTAAAGTCAGCACACATTGCACTAAACACTGTGTTGAGAACAATCTTGCATTGTTACAGGAAGGAACTAAATGAACAAACCATATCTAGATTCTGAGTTCATGATTCGACCAGTTTTTTCAGTTTGTACAACCAGAATTATTGCTTTGTCTGTTAGGAAAGTCACTAGAAAGTCCCTTTTGCTAGTCTGCTCTTTACCAACCACTCCCAGAAGGATTGGGTTCTACAGTAACAGTATTACTCCAAAGATTAATGGAGAGAGCAAGTTCTCTGTGCAGCATATGGTCATATATGTGATAATAAACTGCTTTGTAAATCAAACCTCTCTGCTCAATATATAGGATGATTTTTACTTAAAAAAAAAAAAAAATCAAAAAGAGAAGAGAAAAAAAGAGTAGAATTTGGGCAAATAAATCTCAAACTCTCCTGTTATTCCTGGATTTGGACTGTTGTACAGAGGAATTCTGCATAAGATGTGGTACAGCTTATGTGTGTAGGAAATCTGTGCTCTTCAACCATATCATTTTTTATCTTGAAGTCAAGCCTTTTTGTGATATCCTGGTGAATATCGCAAAAATCTACCCCTAATTGGATGAAAGAGTGAGGATAAAAAAATTGTATGTAAAACCAAATTTTAGTTTATTCAGAGGTATTCAGTGAAGTTTCTAAGTGGTGATCTTTAAACAAAAAAAATGGTTCAGGTTCCAGTTTGGCCTAATTCTGTGACTAACAATGTAGAGGAACCCACAGACTTCTGCCCCAAATAAGGGAAGAGGGATAGGGAAAAGGTAGGAAGATGAGCCTAAAAACAAGCTAAGGGAGAAAACTTATTTACTAAATATAATAGTAGAATGCGATATAACACAATATAATTGGATTGGAGCTAATAAATCAAGTAAGTGAGAGAGAGAGTGTCCAAAACTTCAGTGCTGAACGTGAGACAGCTCAGGAGCACACACTGCATACATGGAAAGTAAAAGAAGGGACAATCTCATGACTCCCGAGCTGTTTATCTTTCCCTCTAAACAGAAAATGAAAATGGAACAGTGAAGTCTTTGGAGATTTGTAGCTCCTCTGCTCTTCTGAAAACTATGTACCTGGAAATACTGGCAGTCCACAAAACTGAAGCATTAACTCTTTAACTCGCAGTGCACAACATGATACTATGATATGGAATACCACTAGCAAAAAAATCATAAAACCATTATACAATTCTATTAAGTACAGATCAAAATGAAAATAACATGGAGTTTTTCAGTTCTTTCCTCTGAAGTTTACCTTCCAGGCTTCTCATGAAAAAAAAAGAAAGAAAGATGGGGAAGCAAAAAAATTATGTTTGTGACTCCAAGGGTTGCCTCCACCACCAAAGACAAAAATGTTAAAATTGAATAAATTTTCATCTATTTTGAATGAAAAACTGTAAGTTCCTATGTTCAGTGTTAGAAGAGAAAGAAACATAATTTCCATCATTGTATTTTCACGGAAAATATTTGCAGAAGTATAATGCAATCGTACAGAAGTCATCAGGAGAACGGTTATTTTATTAGTATTAATGATAGAGAGACATGATTATAAAATGGTGTTATATATTTCAAGATATTTTTTCTCTTCTGAATTGCATTTTTGGCAGTTAGAACAGGGAAAACTCCTGACTCAGTATTTGTATATACAATTCTTTCAAACAAAAGCTCTAGCCAGTGATTGTACACTAGCTGTTATCTACCATCTGATACAGAAGATATTGTAAGCACTTTTTACTAAGGCAAGGCTGAGTAGTTTGCAATATACTCTACTTTAAGGCTAACCTGCCACTGCTTCCTACAACCTTTCTCCTGATTTGTGAGATTTGAGTACAAAAGAAATTTCATTTATTCTTCATTCTGCTATTAGTTTCTCTTGAGCACTGGGAATGGTAAGCTTTTCATCAGTAGTTTCAACTGTAATGTTATGCTGTCACCATGAAAGCATTAGTTTAGGATTGAATTCTACGAGGCCACATTCAGATTTTTCCATCTTCTGCCAAGATCTGTTATCAGCCACTCCAAAAACACCAAGGTTTCTAATGTCTAAAGGCCATGAAGAGCATCTATAGTCCATGAAAAGTTTCTTTTGGTTCATGCCAACCTTAAGAGTGTGGGAACATCAGTGTGAGCAGACAACAGAAGTTTATGGCAGAGGAGATGCACACTACCTTGTCTGCAAAGATATTTGCTACAAATGTAAAATGGGGTGAAGGTTTGATGATAGACAAGTGTGTTAAAACACATTGTTGCATCTGATAATTGCAAGAAAATAGAATTTATAATGATAGAGAACCAAACCTTTGCTCTAATTCTGGCTATTTTCCACAGAAGAAGAAGTTGTGGGTTTTTTCTTTATTGAAAATCTGCTTTTCTTGGAGAAATACAGTATTTTCAAAAATATTTTTTGTTTTTTTTTTTTTTCAAATTCAGTTTTCTGTCAAAAAATCGCATCACACATTTGCTTGGAGGTTGGTGTCACAATTGGGATAAACTACGTGTTACTGAGGCTGAGTTCTTGGCCTTGGGTCATCAGTTCTTTCAACCAGTGATTAGTGCTTTTCAGTTTAATTGTTGTTATGACCTTACTACTACACTTCGTTAAAAAATATGTAGGGAAGATTTTCCAGCAATCTCTGTCATGTTGCACCGAAGATTTTTTCCCCGGGAAATCCAGTCAGCCAGTAGCACCATGGATACAAGCTTTGACAAGGCTAGAAGTTATTGCAATATTTTCTTTCTTTTTAGAGTTAACACAGTATTTTTGCTTTTTCCATAGCTATATATCCTGGATATTCCTCTATCAATCAACTAGCAAGCTAGCACTTGTTTTACAATCTAAGCTAAGTAAGTCTTTTTATAAGGAAGAAAAAATTAAAAAATCAGAGTTGATTCCAGAATGGCATTATCAAATCTCCCACTCATTTTGATGTTATTAGATATCCTGAATATTTCTTATTTATTTCTTGCATAAGTTAACACAGCAGGCATTTGTTGGTGGCTTTAAAATAAATTCAAATAAGTCTCATTCTGCTATTTGTTTCGTCCCCTCCTTCTTCCTGTGTGGGGTTTGCCCTACTTTTTACAGGGATACAATAAGAAGACTTCTCTGCAACACATGTTTACAATACGCTCAGTAAATAATGGATTTCCACTGTTTATTCAAAGTCAAAAAAATTTGCAGACCTACCCACTTTGCATGGCTGGCGTCAGCCTCCCCACACAGAGAGTCTCCTAGCTTCCGGGAAGAAGCCCAAGGCATCCTCCTCTCTTGTAAAGTGTTTCTGCCAGAAGCATTTTAAGAAAGCTCAGCAGAGAGAAACGTGCAAAGTAAAGCATTTCAAAGGGAGGGGAAGATTGAATAGGGGGTGAAAACAGAGCCCTGCAGGAAAATACTTCAGTTTGTCTAGTGATGCTAGATGATAAGGCACTAAGATGATAAGTGTCCAGTAAATGGCCACTCCCACACATAGAATTTATCTTGAGAAGTAGTAAACATTTATATGAAGTTAAAGCTGTACCTTTTAAAGGTCTGCTCTAGAGATTCTGTTCTGTTTGCCTTGTACCAAAGTATCGAAGAGATAATCTGCGTCAGATAAAGTTTACAGTATAAAAGATGCAAAGAAACAAAGGGTGGTTTTATTCCTTTGAGTTTATTTTCTTTCAAATTCTAGGAGAGAAACTGCTGCATAGGAGTAGCTAGTTTGGAAATGAGTGTTCACCGCTCTTTCTCAGGTTTTGATGTGTTTTAAGTGCCTTTCATTTATCACTATGCACAAGTATTTGCAGTATTTTTTCTTAATGTAAGTGACAGTTTGAGATACATTGGTCAGCAGGGAAAAATTTAGTTATCATTTCCACACCTGTTTTACAAAAACATTTGTATCTGAGGGCTGTTCTTCTAAGAACTACAAGAACATAGCTGTAATGATACCAAGCATGGTTACCATGTAATTTCAAAAACTCTGGCTATAGAAGTGCAATTCATAGCCTTGTCTGTGGCAGCGCAGCAAGCAGGGAGTTTGCAGATGGAAAGATCAGATACACAACACCAGAGCTTGGTTAAGCAAATATCATCACTGCTACTTTTGCAAAGTACTACTGGTTAAAGCACTCAATTTGGGAGGTAGAGGTCTGTGAGCAAGTCTTTTGAGGCAGAAGGGAACAGGATCAGCTTCTGCATCCTCAGAGATGATCCATGGCAAGACAATTTCGTGTCTCTTATTCAAGGCTAGACACCAGAGGACCAATCATCTACATCCTATCTTTTAAACAACTTGGCAAGCAAGAAGGCAAACAGTAAAAATTACAAACAGTAATAGATTCATTGTGAGAAGCCATACACGAAACACCTCGTCAATCTGGCACTCCACTGCTGAAGGAATGGAAGTCCACATATCTGAATCATTTCCTAATCTCTTTTTTAACATTAACTTATATGAAACACATCTTCCTTTCACAAGATTCAGTTTACACAGTAATGCATGCAGTGCCAATATCCTATAATCTCTTTGCAAAATGACCCTCTTTAATCATGCCATTTTCATCTCCTGCCACAGCCTTTAGCCCAGAAAAATGTTGCCTAAGCTTTTTCTCTGCAGCCAGCTACAGAGTCTCAAGGAAAGGAAAGCAATTTCTGGAGTGACAGAGACCCACACTATTCAATGTCACTGTATTACTAGATAGCATTTTAGGCCCAGAACAGAAACTATTTAGAAATCAGTGAAGGTTAGTGCTGAATGTTGACCTAGTATGCTTTCTTTTCCTGAGGAAAACTACTGAAGTCAGATGAATTCCACACTAATTAGAGTTCCTGAATTGTTCCAACAAGTTTATTGCCACAGGAGCTCCCACAGCTTTCCTTGAAATAAGAGCATCACCAACAGCTGGAAAAGGAAAAGCAGGAAAACTGCTCCTAGGTGAGTCCAGGGGAGCAGGATGAATCACTGAGCCATGAGGCAGTGCTCATATGTCTCTCTGAAATAACCAGCACTCAGGCAATTTGGGAGCCCTTTCTTAATGCATATTTTACAGCATATTGCATCAGGGAGCTGTGAAGATCCCTTACAGAGCTTAACTAGGGGTCTTGCAGAAGACAGTTGAAAACCACCCCACACTCAGACACAGTCCAAGAAAGCCACAGGTTGAGGAATAAGTAGCCAAGGAGAGCCTAAAACTGATTATTAGAAGCAGACACAGGGCTGTCTTTTTCAGAAACATGACACTGCAAAAATATGTTAAATTCAACTACATTTAAAGAATCAGATAAAAATAGGCCATATTTTCCAAATTATCTTTGAAGTGCTTAAAATTTTTTTGATTCCTCATTTAAATACGTTTTTGCTTTTCATTAAGTCAGTATATCTAAATGAATTGCTAAATTGAATTTCATAAATTTTACCTGATTATATCCTGCAACATTCAAGTATTACTGATGGGAAACACTATTATCTTAGCAAAAACTGCAGAACTACAGAAAAAATCCTTTCTTCCTCAGTGAACACTGAGAATTTAAGTGACATGGTAAGTTTCAGTGTGTTGACTTTTCATTATAGAATAAAAACAAATGCCGAGTGAGAGTGGATTCATATGAAATGAGAGCACCATTCTGGACTGGCTCTTTAGTTTGTAATCATGGATGGCCCTTATACTGAGAATACATTGTAAGAAAAAAAGAAATGAGTGGTTAAAATAACAAGGTAGTGTCTTCCTATGAGCTAAACCAGTGTGTTGGGGGTTGCAGCTGAATTAACAGTATTTGGAAAATGACCAGGTCAAGATATATTTCGGCAGGCTGCCTGGTGAATGATTGCGCTTGCGGAATTGCTGCCATCAGTGGAAAGTGCAAGACTGCTCTGGGGATGACCTGCAGGTCAAGGTAGGGAGCTGGATGCTCTCTGTTCTGTTGTGAAAGCACACAGACCTCTTTCCAGCTCAGGTATTCTCAGAAACATTCCATATGCCAGCTCATATGTACTTTGACTCCTTAATCCTAAAACCAGCAGCTCTTTATTATTGTCTATCAAAAAAAGAGTGTTTCACCTATGCACTCATTGATGTTGCTTACCACTCTTTTCCAAAACATTTCATACTTTAGATTTTGAAGGAAGAGGAAAAGAGACTTTTATCTCAGAGATACTACCTTGTTTGCTCCATCGGCAAACTAGAATAGTTCCTGAGCAGAGACAGAGAACACACTTGTCACATGTCTATCAAAATATCCTATCTATCCTATTTATTTCAATTCCCCTTCAGCTTGCATCTGTGATGAAGGTTTAATCAAGTTATCTTAATTCTGTCATTCACAGGCTACAGGTACACCGTACCTCCTGGAATATCCTACCTGAAAAAAAACCTGTAAAGAATAAAAAAACCCTTTTATTATTTTTTCCTTTTTCTTTTCTTTTTTCTCTTTTTCTTTTTTTTTTTTTTTCTCATTTCTTTTCTTTCCCTTTTCTCTCTCCCCTTTTCTTTTTTTCTTTTTTTTCTCTCCTCTGCTCTCCTCTCCTCTCTACAAGTGATTATTTACTCCTTATTTTCTTAGTCATAAACCAAGAAATTTTGGCCCGGATGCTTAACATGACTTTAATTACAAATAGTTGGACTCTTTCTTCTTGCGGCACATAAAAATTTTCTCAAGTAGTCTTGCTGCTGCGGTAGCAGTGCTGAATCACATACACAATCACAGAATGCTGAGATAGGCAGAGCCTTCTGGGTCCCTCTCACTTAATCCCTGCCCAAGCAGGGACACACAGAGCAGGGTGCCCAGGACAAAGTCCACGCAGTTTTTGAAGTTCTTCAAGAAGGAGATTCCACAGCCTCTGTGGGTAATCTGTGCCAGTGATCCATCACCTGCATAGGCAGGTGTAGTTCCCCCCATCCCCTGGACTTATTTCTCTGTAAATATTCACAGGGAAAATCTTTTTCTACCTAACAAATTTCTTATCTTCAGGGCTGGATGTGGAGAAGGAATCTTATAGTTCATAAACAAGATCATAAGAGAACAACACGCTTTGATACCACTTCTACTGAGGCTGCAAAACATGGGTTACTGAAAATACCACACTGCAGTTTGTGTCCATGAGGCTCAGGAGAATGAGAGAAGAACGTACACCTGGGATTTTCACAACGTCTTGAAATTAACTGAAAGATCCAGCATTTGCCAGAGAGAAAGGGCTGTAAGTAAACCAAAAACTGTGGTGGGAGGAAGGAGGTTGAGAGATTGCTGAAGGACTTCAGACATCGGTCTGTAGTTTTCCTTTCTGGGTTACAGTGGTGTCACGTATGCTATGTAGGCCTGTGCTGCTCTGAATGTGGCCACAGTAGGGTGATGCTCAGAATATTGCAAGGACAGCCTTGCACAGTGACTCCCCAAGGAGTTTTCCAAGGAACCCACAAGATGAACATATCCCCCAAGGTCTGTGAAAGTCCTACCAGTGAGAAACTCAGACAGGCAGAGGGTGTCAGAAACATTAGGTATATACAACTACAAATGACCTTCTGATCTCCTTGCCCTATACTTTTACCATTACATGTGTTTCCTTCCTCTCATTTCTGTAGTCCTAACTCATTTCTCTGCATTCTGTTTTTCAGATACTGTGCAGAAAACAACTCAGAAGCAGCTACAGAAGGTTGCATTAAAACAAGAGGCAAACCTTCCCCAGAGCGGGTGAAGAGCCCTGGCATTTCAGGCACTCTTAGCCCTGCTCAATTACTGTTTCTTACATAAGTGAGATGACACCTGCTTATGTGACACCTTTTCCTCACCATGGAGTTTGCCTGGGCTGTGTCTGGCTGGCTATGGTGTGTAGTAGGGTGCAGGAGACCTGGGATTGCAAGTGGCCTTCCAGAAAGGCTCTTGCTCAGTGCTGTTCCTGGCTGTGCTTCCTGGCACATAAGCTGGCAAGATGGTCTCAGAAAAACCACCAATCCCCAGGCACTGTCTCAGTTCAAAGCCAGCAGAGGACATGGGTCAGAGCACGGGGAAATAGCACTGGAACCCCAGCAGTTCTTGGGGATTTTCACTTGACTTGTAGGAATGCAAAGTAACATTTGGAAAATACAGTCAGGGTGCCAGGTCAGGTCTCTTCTATCCCTTTAGTATTTATAACAGTAATGTGAACTGTCATGGGGCTCATTTATATATGACTTTCAGAAGACAGCTTGCAGCTCAGCTCTGCCGTAGAGTCTGCGGTTTTATAAGACATTATTCTAAAGATCTTTCTCCTCTCGTTCAACATGAGGCAAACCATTATGAAACAGGTGATTTCTATGCAGAGAACCACAAACACTGTGTTTTGAGCCAGTGCTGTAAAGCAATTGGATCTGTTTTTTCTGTCATTACCTTAATAGGTATGATTTCATTTCTCATTTTTGGGGACAGGAAAGGAGAAGAAGGAAGGGAGAAAATGAGTTGCCTCGGTAATTTACCTCCCCTGACAAAGCTAGAAGTGTCTGGCTATTTCTCAGCAAATGAAAAAAAAGAAATGAGGTAAAGACTTCATCATTTCAGCTGGCTAGCACAACCACTTGCATCTTTCAGTAAATAAAAATGGAAAAACAAGCTCTGGTCCAAGCAGAACAGTAAGCCCAGAGGCAATCTTGTTTATGCAGGCTGTTTGAAGTATGCATTTGAGGCTGCACCCAGCAGCCCCTCTGCAAGGGGTGAGTGCCCAGTCCTGCCCTCTCCCTAAAGCAACAGCGAGAGACCAAAGGACAGATATTTTGCTTTCTATAATCATAGGTATATAAATACAGGATCACATGGAAAGGAAGCACCTCTGCAGGTGGAGATTAAGTGATAAGTATGGGGGAAAGAATATCAATCTAATATGCAGCCCATGGAATACAAATGGAGTTCATCAGTGCTCCAGCTGCATACCTACTGGTGCTTATTTGTGGAGTGCTGGCACAGCATTAGCTGTCCCTGCACGTCCCATCCAATACATGTTTTCAGCACTGACAACTGACAGCCTGCAATCCTTGGAGTTTCTAAACAACCACTTACAGCTTCACTTACTCTTTAATGAATGTTCATCATCCACATCAGGGCATTTCTTTTGTTACTCACCCACAGCCTCATTTCAGTGCTTCTTTCTATGCTCTATCTGTCTTGTTCTGGAGAAGTGTCATGGTTAACAAACTACAGCATGTCTACTGCAAGTCAGAATTATATTATTAGGTTATGGCAGGCAGTGATGATTTTCATGTAGAAAGAGACAGCATATAACTCATACTATATAAATACATCCAATTTTAAATCCATTGACAGCAATAAAAAAATCAGCCTATATATTGAGTTAAATTTAAGGCTGATATTATGTACGTAGTAATAAAAGATACTAGATGCTTTGTTTGCCTACTGAATCCTTTGCAAAGCGGCTAGCCACAGCATCTACTTGTAAGTATTGGAAATGTTGTTTCCCACCACCTTTCATTTTCCCAAAGAGGATAAAGAGAACTATGTAGTCAAGGCTCACATATCTTGCTGAACAGAAGTGAAGGACAGCAAGGAGAGACTATAAAATTTAGTTTAGATGCATGAAATGTGATCCAAACATTGAAAATATGATGCAGGCACATACAAGCTCATACCCTCTGCACCAGATCCATAACCAGACACGTTAGATCTTTCACTACGCAGAAAACAAGGTGAAAAGTTGTTTCAGCCAAGTGTTGGAACAGAGCATACTCTAACTAATGAGTCCTATTAGACTGGGGTGCATAATGCATAGAATTTACTGAATTGGATCTCTTTAGTACACTGAATTTCAGAGTATAAGTAAGTCCTGAGCAGACTGAACTAACAAGTATTGTGTCAAGGATACATTCAAGCTTCTAATGTTTGTCTATACAGCATCACTGGTTAATATCTAATCCAATGTTTTTGCAAAAAAGCAGTATTTCAGAATGTCCTTTTTTCTTTTTTCTTTCTTTTCTTTTTTTTTTTTTTTTTAATAAGCAACACACTAAAAAAAAAAAAAAGCATACAAATGTGTCTGGATCTTGTCATTTCAGTATATATATGCTTGCAATTTTTGTGAAGTAAATTTGCATGTCTGCTATTCAACACTCATACCACTATGGCTTGGAGCAGAACTTGTGTCTAAATTAGACTGGAGCTCTTTAGGGTATGGTTGTGTTGTAACTAGTTCTGCTCATTTTATAGTTGGTCTTATGCTTCATTATTCCTAAAGGGTTCCTCAGAAGTTTTCAGCTCAGTTTTCATTTAAGAGAAAGCCAGGAGGTTTCAGGCTGAAAAGTTCAAAATATGTGAATTCTCAAGTGAAACACACACATACACACACCACCATCAACAACAACAACAACAAAAACAACCCACAACTATTCAGCATGGCTATCCTCTACTATCATGTGATTTTAGCTCATATAACTTGGTGGGCTCTGTGGCTGAGGTTTCAGTTCTTAGTTTGGCACTGGTGTGTTCTGTATTTCTCTTTGCCCAGCATTAACCATATATTCAGTTGTAGTAATAAGCCAGAAAAAAAAATCACAGCAGCAGCTACGAACACAAAAGCATAACAACCTTTCTCCTTAACAGTGTTCTTCTATCGCAGCACACCTGAATGACAGATGTTATTACAGGAAGCTTATGTAATGATCTGTAATGGAGCAAGGTGGTGAAAGACCAGACCTGTGATGTACAGAGAGAGTAGGCTTGTAACAAATTGCTTCCTAGAAAAGCAGCTAGTCAAAGGGCAGGGTTTATCTCAGAAAAACTGTCATCCTCCTTCTCAGTCATAGACAAGGCATGCCAGGCTAAATAGTAGAAATGAAAGAGCCGTTTGTCCATTGCTTCTCAAAGTGGTCCTCACTAGTGAAGTTTGTGATATGCTGATAACAGCTGCAGTGAAGTCCTGCCATACTGTTATACCTCTTTTTCTGGATTCAAGCAGTGCAGCAGTTTTGTGTGTGCTTGAGCAGACAGTGTTCTTGATGACTAAATTTGTCATTTGAAAGAAAAGAATGAACAGTGTCTTTAGAGATCTCCCAAGGATTTTATTATTCTTCTACAGAATGTCATTTCTGGCCAAGGGCTGAAATTCCAGGATATGCTCATTAATAGTGAAAATTTGCATTCAGTTCTTATGGCTACATTTTTTCCTATAATGAGCCAAACCCAAATACTTTTGGAAAATTTGAATCTAAATCTGCACATTCCAATTTTTTTTCTCCTCTTTAGTTGGTTTTCTTTCTAACCACTGAAGAGTTTGGGTGTTTTTTTGTTTCTTTTCTTGCTTTAAACTGCAGAAGCCATGTACAAATTTACTGTTCCTAGATGCTTCTTAAAAGCTCTAAATGGCAAAAACTTTTACAATACCAAATGGCCCATAAACGAAACTAGAAGACAGGTGTTTCGCCTGCATTACTTTACTATTATGCTAGTGCATGCCTGTTTGTGCTGTAGATTCTACACAGTAGAAATCTGAAGCAGTATAGTGGGTGAATCAGGGCCAGTAGTTTGATTCATTTGCAAATATCATAGAATCATAGAATGGCCTGGGATGAAAAGGACCACAATGATCATCGAGTTTCAACCCCCTGCTGTGTGCAGGGCTGCCAACCCTTAGACCAGACTGCCCAAAGCCACATCCAGCCTGGCCTTGAATGCCTCCAGGGATGGGGTATCCACAACTTCCATGGGCAACCTGTTCCAGTGCGTCACCATCCTCGAGGTGAAAAACTTCCTCCTAAAAAATAACTTCCTCCTAAAAATATGAAATGCTTAGTAATTATTGTGCAAGTTCCTGCTGTGTTTATGAAGGAAAACATTTTCCATGCGCCATTCAATGTGATATCCCTGCACCAAACAAAAGGCTGTTGATTTCAATAGACACAATCTCTGAAATACCAAGCCTCTAGACAAAAAGCAAGGGCTAAATGCAATTAATGTCATTTCCTTCTTGAAAATATATTTTCTTAGGCACACATGTCTTCTTCATATACACAAAATAAATTCCAATATCTAACTAGTAACGGAGAATGTTGCAATTTTACCTGGGTCATTCAACAATGATATCTATAAAAAGGAACCCAGGAAATAGCTACTGTTGCTGAATTTACCTCTTTACAACTTTATCAGATGTGCCTACTGATAGATTTCTAGCACATTCTCTTTTCTTCTCTGACTGCCATTTGCCATCAGTTTTCACGATTTCTTTACTTTCCTGCTCTCATTTCTCCTCTTTCTCTGTCTTTTTTTCCCTTTGGGGATCATATCTCGGTGGTTTTAATTGTATTTTATTTTGCCCTTTCCATTGCAGTATCTCCTCTCTCATCAAATCAAATGCAGATCCTATGCCACAGCTATCCTGCTCTCTCTTGGCCAGACAAACCTTCTCCTCATCACCAACCTTGGCTTTTCTCCAGCCTTCCACTCTTCACCTCCTATCTGATCTTCTTTACACCTGCATCACATTCATCATCTTCATGTTTATTGCTATCCTGCATTGTTTCTTGAGAGCCAGCTTCATTTCAGCCATGATCTGGAACCTTTGAACTCATTGTGACCTGCTCCCTTCAGCTGCTAGTTGTGCTGAACACCTGGACCCACCTGACAGTCTTTCTGCTGCTCATTTCTTCTCTCACACTCCCCAATCTGTAATAATCAGCTTCTCCTCTTACATTTCTACCATCTTATATTTTTCCTCCTCCTCCTTCTATCTTACTCCTTATCTTCCCTCCTTGATAGTTCTGTCACTCATTGCCTTCCCAAATCGTTCTTTTTGATTTTTATTTTTATGGAAACAATAACTTTTATTCTTTTCTTCATACTAATCTTTGCATTAGGGAGTTAGGACTAGGAAATTATCTGTAAATAATCACAATGAACTGCTCTTCAGATTCCCACTTAAATGTTTTTGGCATAAGTTGTGACAATGGCTAAGATGTTGGTATGCTGAGACGACTGTCCTAGACACACTGTTTGGTATCAGGAATACTAGCCTATATATATCTAATGTTTGCCTCTATTTGCAGTTACATTTGAGATTTTTACCAGCTATTCTTCCCACTTTTAGTTTGCTCTGTGTTAGAATGACTGATGCTGAGGAGACTTCATCTTTTTCCTGGATTTCTAAACTTCATGGCAGAGGAAATTACAAAGAATATAAATTCAAATTAAGATAGACAGATTTATGACAAAGAAAATGAAGGAAGAAGAAAAAGGATAAACTTTACATTGCAAATATTCAGAATCATGATTCCTTTTCATGTGGGGAAATCTAACTGAGAGGAAAAATGTATAGTTTTCTGGATACGTGAGGAATCGCTTTGAAGAATGATTCTGTTTTATGTTTAAGATTGATCTAACTCTTCCTGCAGGACTTGTGTGGCCTCCCCCAGCCAGAAAAAAAAAAAAAAAAAGAAAAAAAAAGAAAAAAAAATAGGAGAAGAGATGAGTTGTAACAGGCTCTTTGTTCAGGTTTCTAGGTGATAGCCAGCAATCCAGGAGAATTTCTGCAGCACATCCAGTCTGCCTTTTTCTATCTCAAGGACATCCACAGGTGGGAAGTGCAGAGCAGATTAGCTGGATAGCTTTAGGTGAAGCAGACAGGACAAGGAGGGATTGGGAGGGACAGTATTTGGTGGTCATATCATGCAGCTTTCTCTGATTAATTCAACATTATTGAGGGCAAGTAACTTGCAGTGTTGATATAAACTTAGCAGCATTCTGAGAATGTAAAAGAACTCTTTATTGATGCAATCAAATCTCAAAATCTTTCATTTTCTATTGCCAAAATAACTCTGATGAACCTGTGAATGAAACTTCAGCTGCCCCAGATTTAGATAGATAATGACTGCATGAGTATTACAGAGCCTCAGGCAGACTTCCATGGCATTTTGCAACCAGCAGGAGAGACAGAGGAACAGAAACTGAGTGTTATTCTGAGGTATTTACATTTTTCCTCTGTGCTTTGGACTGGAAAAGTATCTAATGCTAAGACAAGTCCTTTATATACACTTCTGGTAGCCTAAATTGCAACCGTTTCTCCTGCTTTCCTTCTACTGTTTCTGATTTTAGCCAAATGCACATCTAAAGGTGGAAAATGAAAGGACATCGGAGTCCCCCATTTATTTTAGGAAAGACTGTAGGGATACAGGTTCCTGCACCATCTGGAACTGTAAGCTGCTGTGGTGGCTGTGCTCAGTTGTTTGACTCAGGACTAGCCTGACCTCTGGTTCATAAGTTCTGCAAACAAATTCCCTTAGCTTTTACCATTTTGAAGAGAAAATGTAGAAATATTGCTCTAGAGATTATGTTCAATGAAAGTATTTATAAATGAAAATTTCTGAGAGACAGAGAGACAAAAGGGTGTTATATAAAATAAGGGTAATTTATATAATAAAAATAAAATAAGAGTACTATGAAAGTAATATATAAAGAGAGACAAAAGCTTAATATTCAACACATGAAAAGTTATAGATAATGAAAGAAATGGAGCTGGAATTCTAATGTCCACCCCTGAGGCTATGTTCACATCAGTGATGCCAGAACAACCCAGGCCTGCAGAGACACTTTCAAATCAGTCCCCTAGAATGGTATTTTAGGGTTCACCATATATCCTCATGCTAATGCTATTAAAGACCCTGCTGAAGGTCTATAGAAACATCTCACAGCCAAAATTAAATTCAGCTCTTATAAGATAAACTATCAAATCTTTAGCCTATCAGTTTTATCAGTTAGCCTAGGGTCACTTTAGATTCAGGCAGTGATGTTCTTCTGGTGAACGATTCATGCCCTGCTAGAATGTGGGACTTTGTTCCATCTGAGGTTGTGATAGGATGCTACTTTATCTTCTGTTGATTACAGACTGTAAACTATTCCTGAGGTGGAAGAAACATCAGCATGAATTGTTGACAGAAAAAAAAAATCCTTGTGCTGTTCTTCTGCCCCATTTTGCAACTGTGGTGAATTCTGATAAATATTTTGGTATTATCAAAGGGAATACTTGATGCAATTCATTTTACCTATTAAAACCCAGGAAGAGAACATCTCTCAGCCAAAAACATTTGGAACGGATCTTACCCAACCTTTTTTTTCCTAGAAGTCTACCTAGTCAAACTACCTAGTAATCTTGGAGAGTGCAATACCTCAGCATCCTGCATGCTGAAATCAGTATGTTTGCCTCTCCTTCGTCTTTTCTGTGGTAATAAATGACCGACCTTCTTGACCGTCAACCAATAATTTCCTGAAACTGCATTCACTCCGAATGTCAGGAAAAATGCAGCTCCACTGTTCAGCTGCATTCAAGTTCACAAACAAATCTGAAAGCCCATATAATGTGATGTCTTTCAATCTAGCTGTTCTAAAAATTCTGGTTTATTATTGAATATAGATCTGGTTGAATGCTCATGTAATTGGAATTTTGATTCACTGCTCTCTTGTGACCAGACCCAACTACAAAACACATGAAATACATGCACGTATGCATGCAGGCATACAGAATCTGTGCTAACAGCTTCCTAAGGGCTGCAAAATCAAATGTTCCAGAAACAGCAAATTTCAGCATTGCTGTTTTCAGTCTTTTATTTCAGCTATCCTGGCAAAGACTTTTGGATTAAATCTGCAGATCGCTCTGGACCTGGTTTCACTCAGACCGAAATATGTGATGTTCCTTTGATGAGCAGATACATTATATTCAATCTATCTAGCAGTTTTTGTCCTGCACAAGCCAAATCTCCTTTCAACTTCAGTATTATTTATTAGCTCATGAGCTTTCCTCTGCAAATCATCACAGGAGATCTGAGAGCCTCTACAGATACTAGTGAATCTATTCTCATACTGGGAGAGAGAGTGTTGGGAAGGTCAGAAGAAACCTGAAATTTCATGGTTGGATGCCCAGTTACAGATGTCTAGAACATGTATTCAAAGCACGTCCATAGGAAATGTTTACTAAAAGTAATTTACTCAGCATCACTGAGCCCACTGTACAAAGAACTCTGTCATTTTAAGTGATGAAAGTACTTATTTACAATGCTTTCCAAACATACAGTTCATTATAAGTCTAATTGGAGCTAGGATTCTTCTGATTCACCGCATTTTTGGAACGATGCTTGGATAAAAATGAGCTAAGAAAATATGCACAAACTTTACAAAACAAAGTAACAAGGAACTGATATTAAATTACATATAGTACCCTTGACTTTTGTATTTATGCATCCCAAGCCACTACTCCACTCCATTATCACATTTCCAGGTCTCGGTGTTTTTACTCAAAGTTCTGAGTACTGCTGAAAACTCAAAGTAGACCCCACCCCCAGCATTAGTGATGCTAGGAAGCACAGACACGTGGTGTGTTGCCACCTCAGCTGTGAATAGTTAACACTGTTATAGTTCAAGACTTCAGCCAGGAATGCTACCTGTGAGGGCAGGGTGCCTTGGGACAGAAAGTCCTTGGCAGGAGCTAAACTTTAATGAGCTTAAAATGTATTGAAGACTTTGGCAAATACAAAGCCAGGTCACAGAATAGGTAGCAGCAAAAATTTTCCTACGTGTAATGTTTATAAGACAATTATTTACATTATCTGGATTGTTTTAATTATAGGATAGTTCAGACCAGTTTCTTTAAGTTTTCCCAAGCAGTAATTAGTCACCCTGTGAATTTGCATATTTTCCATTGCTCTATCGAAGCAAATCAGCTATGACCTGGCAACCTCTGTTGTTAGCAGATTATAGTCTGAGTTTCATCACGACATCAGCTAGTATATTAGCAAATATTCTGTTCTGTAGTTCTAGGGCAAGTAAACTTTGGGGCTCCTCATTTACGATGTAAGAGATTTTGACATACATGGTAAAAAGGGGCTGCGTGTTACAGCCCCTATGGTAGCTACGATACATTTTCATTTCTTACAAATGCGTTAATAGTCTAGCCTCTGTCAGCATGGTGAAAGGAGTTGTTAATCTTACTCGTAGTAAAAGCACAGTAATCACATTCATTTCATACTTCCAAATAATACACAGACTTCCACATGATATATGGACACTGCTTTTAGTTATGCTCAGATTTAATAAATTGAACAGAAGTAGATTAATTCCCACAACAATTCCTCCAAAGCAAACAGGTTTCACAAGTAAATACACCATTATATATTTCAAATGAATAATTTTCTGATATTTTATTGGAAGTGTTATTTTGGTTGGTCAGGAGGCATGGAAATATCCATACCTGAGATAATTAGCCATTTTGATTTAAAAATCAAAGCCATCAAATAAATAGAAAAATACAAAATACAGTAAGTTTATAAGAAATTTGTACTGACTACTCTCACAGATTCCAATGGAAATCTATAAAATACTTTTTTTTTTTCAAATGAATTTGTAAAGATTTAAAGTTTCACATTACTCACATTTTCCATTGGTTTTAGTTCTAATTTCAATTACCAGAGTAATGATTGCTTCCGTTGAAAAAAAAACATGATAATGGGCATAAATCACAGTGAAATTAAGTTGTGGTAGATATTGAAAAAATAAATCTTTTTTTTTTTTTTTTTTTTTTTTTTTTTTCCTGAAGGACCTAGAGTTGATATTTGTCAAAGTAGAAAATTGGAAAATGACCACTGGCATTATTCAAGTGCTATCTAGCCTGTTTCAACTGGTTATCCATGGGCCTGTCTACTTGTGTATGAAGTGAAATGCGAACTAGACAAAGGAGAACATACTGGATTTTTAAAGCTACTTTTGTTAATGTTAAAGTTGAAATCTCTGAACACTTGGAATAAGCAAGATGTATGTTTTTATAAGGAGAAAAACAGATAATGAATTATAGGCATATTTTTGGATATTCTAGTCTATGAAGCAGGTCAGAATCTGTTATCATGTAAAATATCATACATAGGAATATATGTATAGAGACACACATACTTACATTAGTCAAAGCAAACTTAGGCAGAATAATTTCCATTGCTCTAAACAGGAAAAAAATACATGGTAAGTACTGTTTTCTTGTTGCCTATGCCTTTGCTTTTCCATGGAATTAAACTAATCAATTATTTTCCTGCTCATTGTAAATCCTCTTTTACTTAAAAGGAAAGATACATTTTCATAATAGTCTCTTCAGTCTTAAAACTGAGATTAAATGTTGATTTTCAGACAGAAAAAAAAAAAAAAATGTGAGCAGATTCTCTTCTACTGAAAACCTCCATCTGAGCTGATGGCTGCTGACATCTTGAAGCATTCCCAAGCAAGGGACAGAATTGAGGAGGGGCTCATAATGTCTTTGTCTGTGATAAGGATATATTCTTCACAGGGAAAAGTAGCAATGAACTACTGCCTTACAGATGTTCACATGTTCACTCTATCTCCTAATACACAGTTTGCACAAGGGAATAGGATAAAGTGCTGGCCTGGAGCAAAAGTCACTTCTCCATACCAGTTCTTCAGGACTCTACATACCAGCTTCAGCTGATCCATCTGGAATTCCTTGCTGAGCCAAGTTTTTGCTTCTTTGGACCATCTGTGCACTGCGAAGACCCTGCCTCCTTGCCTGTCTGCTACATTGTCTCCCAAAGTACTCACAAACCATGTGGCAGTAAGTCCCAAATTAGTTCATATACATTCTGGCAAATTCATCTGTAGAAGTTATTCCTCGTTTTTCAAAATATTATCCATACTAAATTTATATCCAAGCAATAATACACAAGAAGTAGCTTGCAGATCTTTGGGGTTAAAATGGGAATGAATGACCTTGAGAAGATGTTCTTTGGAGAGAGGCAATCCAGTAGTAAAATTTAAACTGAATCACATTAACGCAATATTACAGGTGAACAGACTTCAGTGTAACAGCCTGAAAACAACAGCTACATATTTACACTAATGCTCTAATTTTTAGTCTATTTCTTTAGATCTGCATTATGTACCCAGTTTCAAAATAGGAGAACTATTGTTTACTGTAGGTGTCCTTTTATGAATCATCAATAGTGAGGGAAAATGTACTCTTACTGCAATCCTTTAATAATTAATCAGTAATAGGGACATACATGTTTAAGTGTTTTGCGTGTCGTACCTTCTGTTCTTGTTTAACAGAGACATTTCACTGCTTGTGAATGCTGTTCAAAGAATATTTTCTCCTCTTTAAAATAAAGGAATTAGATGACTACTTCATTTCAATATGCCTAGTGAAATATGACCTTTTGCTGAAAATATCAAGAGTGTACAGAGCTCGCAAGAGTTTCAGTTTTCTGCTACAGGCAGCAGAGTGGCCATGGTGGGAGAACAGAGACATTCTGTTGCATGCCACATCTCAGGTCAATCACTGGCATTGGGATGGTCAGCAAACTCCACTCTCTTGTCCTTTTCTCCTACTTTTCTTTGTACTCTGCTGGTAAATGCATTATGTTTTAATTCTGTTCATACAGCAACAAGTGCCGTGGATGTCCAAGTTTACAAAAGTGCATTAGATACATTAACAGCAATCTAAATAGTGACTATTGAATCCAAGTAAGAGTTTAGATGTGTTGCAGATCATTAGTGTAATGGTTCACCTTAAGCTGAGAAGTTTTTCTTTCCTGATCAGAAATCTTCTTCCAGCTCTGCCATGAATCAAATTAGTTGTAGTGGCAGTCAATCTGCACATGGTTGCAGATTTGTTTCCTCTGGATTTTTTCCTCTGTACTGTATAGAACTCTACTCAAAACCCACTTTTCCACAGAATGCTTGGTACTGATTAGGAATATAGACATAATCGTATTTAACAAACAAAGATGAGCTGCAAATCTTTAGTGAAGATGCTTGTATATTGGCTAAGATAAATCTGCCTACTGTTAGGGAAGAGAAGAGGTTAAGGATACATTTCAACTGGTTAATCCACACCAGCAAACACTTTGAAGAGTTGTGAAAGCTGAAAGATAGAGAGCACAGAGTATTTGTGAAAGCAGTTCCAGTGAAAGCAGTTCCACTCAAATTATAATTTAAATAATTATTATTTTCATCTTAACAGTAACTGAATTAAAAGTGGTGTATCTTTTGCCCTTTATTTAAACCATGGAAAAAATAAGATAATAATAAAAGTACATTTAATCCAACCAAGATCAGTAAATATTCTAATGGCTCCTCCTTGTCCCACTTCCCAAGTTGTTTTCACCTGTCCCAGCTCTACATCTGGAAAGTGAATGCAAGCACAGCCTCCTGAAAAAACTTGTTTTGCTAAAGTTGGCATGGAAATGCTGGGCAAGACTTCAATCTCAGGCATTGGCTGAGGATTACGTAAGGTTGATTCTCTTCATTGTTTCTGCTGATCTTTAAGCTGTTAATAAAGAGTCAGTTTGACTTGATTCTTTTGAATGGAAAACAACACCATGTTTTTGTGATGAAAATGGTCATGCTGATTAGGTAAGCAGTTTTCCATAACGAAAGTGTATATGCGTCCACACTGCCATGCAGGTACAGAGTGCAATGCATTTACTTTTCCTTTTCCTGTAGGCAAAAAATGCTCTCAACTCCTGCTTGCTTGCTGTGGTGATTTTTTAATGTAGAGTATAAACTTGAGGACTGTGTTAAGACTGCTTTTTTTGGAAGAGACATAAAAATTTGTTTATTTTCCTCTGGATTTTTGACTGGCAAGTGTCTGACATTTTAATATACTATTTTCTTTTCTGTCTTCTTACAAATATATACTAGAAAATCTTATTTTCCTCCTAATAGCTGAACCAGATTATCTTCAATTAACAAAATCTGGCCAAGACTTGGGTAAGGAATTGTCACTAAAGGGGCAATGGATCCATCACAGAATCATATAATGGTTTGGATTGAAAGGGACCTTAGAGATCATCTTGTTCCAATGCCCCACCGTGGGCAGGGTTGCTACCTTCTAGACTAGGATGCCCAGGTCTGGCCTTGAGCACCTCCAGGGATGGGGCATCCACAGCTTGTCTGGGCAGCTTGTGCCAGCACCTCACCACCCTCTGAGTAAAAAATTCCCCTCTAATATCTAATCTAAATTTTAGACTCTTTTAGTTTTAAACCACTCTCCCTTGTTCTATCTGCCCATGTAAAATGCTGGTCTTCCCCCTTTTATAAGCTCTCTTCAACCCCTAGAAGGCTATGATGAGGTCTCCCCAAGGACTTCTCCAAGCTAAACAAACCCATCTCTCTCAACCTTTCCTCATAGGAGGTGCTCCAGCCCTCTAATAATCTTTGTGGCCCTCCTCTGGATCTGTTCCAAATGCTCTGAATCTTTCTTGTGGTGGGGGCCTCATGCCTCGGTGCAGTACTGCAGGAGGTGCCTCACAAGGGCAGAGAACAAGGGGCAATCAGTTCTCTCTCCCAGGAGCTGGCCTCCCTTCTAGTTTTTCAAGCTGCAAGTGTGCAAGGCTGGCTCATGTCCAGTTTTTTGTTCAGCAGGACCTCAAGTCCTTTTCATAGGTCTTCTCTCAAGGAATTTTTCTCCCAGTATGCACACATATCTGAGATTTCCTTGACCCATGTGCAACACCTTGCACTTGGCCTTGTTGAACCTCACTTGGTTCACATGGGACCCCTTTTCAAGCCTGTCCAGGTCCCTCTGGATGTCATCCTTTCCTGCTATTGTATCAACCGCACTGCTCAACTTGGTGTCGTCAGCAGAGTTGCTGAGGGTGCACTTGAACTCATCATCTATGTCATTGATAAAGATCTCAGTTCTTGTTCTTATTTGCAAGTTTTCCATCATCATAAATTAGAATAATCCATGGAGCTATATTTGCATACTGCACTGGAAGAAGTGGAGAGCTTTATTTGGTGCCTTGTACCAAAGAAGGTGAAGAATCTGCAACAGTAACAGATGGTGTGGACATTGTGCAGAAGGCTACACTGTGGAAGTAACAATGTAGCTCATGATGAGTGGATGCTTTTACAGCTGTCATCTTCATCGCCTTATTAAATCTACATGACTGCCTTCAGCTGGTTTCATTCATGATAATCATGATGCCTTTTCTTTGTTTATGGCCTATCTTCAACTATGATGGTTCTAGGTCTTTTTCTTGACTCCCAGTATTTACAAAATATGCACTTCTGCTTAGCTTCAAATCAGAGAATGATCACAAGAAATATCAGTGAGGATTAGAAGTGTTCTACACAGCAGACATGTAAGCTTGAGTTTCTGGAGGTAAGAAATTAAGTTCAAAAAATCCCAAGTTTTTCTGGCTGCTCACAACCGATTTTGTTATCACGTTTGTTTTTTGTATTTCTTTGTTTTAATCAAATATCTGACTAAGCTCATTTGGCTGCTAAGTAAGTTGAAACAGTGTGACCAGTTGATTAAGAAATATTTCTTTTAGAAGATACTTTACCCAGTAAAATCATATGTTTCAGATTGAGAAGTGGTAATTCTTAGAAAATGTAACTGAATATGTTCTGATTTTTTAATTATTATTTTATTTTATTTTATTACTGTTTTTTGGTAACTCAAACCTTCGGCTTCATCTGAAGAATTCAAATGCAAACTGTCTGTTTGCTTGAAACCATTTACTGATTTAGACCCAATTTCACAAAATTTCACAAATAGTTTCCACTGTCTCCAAGTGCACTCCAAGTGGCAAAGTTTTTCCATGCAGCTCTCAAATGCTCTCAAATGCAATATACATGAGAGTGCATCATAAATGGTAGCTGCAGGCAAGCAAGGAACAAAGGAGCATAAAGATGTGGAGGAGATAGGGGATCTTGAACTAGTTTCCTTTTAGATTCATTCATACAAGAAAGTTTTGGAAAGGTGCATCTTATGCACCTTCTAGTCAGGCAGTGAGTGATTTCTGTGAGGACTGAGACAGGCCTTTCCTCCCAGGTTCTGCCGAGCTGGACTTCTGGCGCTGAGAACCCCTGTTGTGCTTCCTTGCTGACACCCCAAAGATTCCAGTTCTTGTCTTCAGAACTCCTGCTTGAGCTGAGGAAGCTCAGTGTTGACAGCACAGCACTGGAAGCTTCTTGATGGCTCTCCTTGGTTCCATACAGCTGGTGCAGAAGGACAGAAGGAAGACTTGGCCTTGCAAGAGGTGGGGATGAGCAGTGGAAAGTGGTGCTGTGCTCCACCACCTCCTCAGTACTTTCCAGCAGCTATGCCCTTTCTTCTGTGCATGAGGTTGTAGGGGGGAACAACAGCCGTGTCAGAGCTAAAAGCTTCTTTGAAATATTTTACTTTCAAGAAAAAACAAAAGGTGTTCATGAGGGTAGAAAGAAATGCACTGAATTCCACAATCTGTTATTATAGCAGTATAAATTTTTGTTCCTTTAGTCACTGTTGGACAGAAGGCCATACTTGCATAGACAGTTCAACAGCCTCTTTAGGATCCTCCCAAACACACACAAAAAAATCATCTGTAGTATTCAAATCTTCTTCATGTGACCATTGTCTGGCAAGCCATCCTCCAGTTCATTTAAAATTATAGTGCAGGGTGGGTTAGAAAAGGGGAAGGAAAAAAAAGCAACAGCAAAGTCTGTTTTTCAACCTAGTAACAGAGACTTTGTATTGGAAAATACTTGACAGCAAAGATTGGACAAAGAACACAGCACAACATAGCAGTTTTCCTTGTATCTTGTTAACTGCTCAGCATAACTTTCTGGTGAATATTGCTAGAACTGGCACTTTTCATGCTTGCGCAACATCAACAGGTGACTAACTGACAGTAAGTATTACAATTTGTGATAAATTTCTAATTGCTTAAAAAGGAGAACTATTGCCTTCCTTCCAAATGAAATGTGAGAGAGGCTTAGGGAAAGAAAGTTCAGTACACTCAACCAACAGGATTAGAAATCCAGAGATTCAGACTGGTTCAAACAACATATTTTTCACAGTGTTTGAATTGGTAAGCGGTGTGAGCTAGAAAAACATCCTAAATCATAACCAAGCACCAGACCAAGAAAAATAATAGGATTTCCAAAGGTGTATAGGACAAGAATGTTCAATAAACACTGATAAGGAGTGTTTGGGAACAAAGAGTGTTGAGAATTTTCTTTTAGAAAACTATTCTGTTAGAACGTGGTGATTCAGGAAAATGAAAACATTTCACATGAATGTAAATAACCATTTGATTCTTTCTCTAAAAAGCCATAAATATACATGCAAAGCACCTGATGGATTTCTGTAAATAGAAGGAATTAAAATGACACATACTGACACATCAGTTTTATAAGGCCTTTCTGATATTTTCGTGGGCCAAAAGTGTTATTTTGCCAAAGTGCGACCAAAAAGAAAATTTGATATGTTTACATTTTCCATAGAATGGTCTGGATCCTTTGGAAACTCCTCTAACAAAAAGATAGATCATGCTTCTTAGCAGTTGCTACTACTCTACACTTTCATTGGAGTCTCTGGAAAAAATGTACCCAGACATAGAGTGACATTGAAGAGTGGCTCAGAATTCTCAGAATAAACCAGGAACTGTATGTCCTAGTCAACTGTATAGACAATCCCCAAGATCATATAGCCAAGCAACTGACTACAAATATTATGAAAAAAATACCATGAATATTAGCATAAGCAGATCATCAAAATATAAGGTATTCATCAGAATGTAAGGTAAGCTATGTAATGTTGTTGCTCTGAATTCAGAACAGTGGAGTGTATTCAAACTGTAGTGTGACCACAACTTATTTTGTGTCTTCATTTGTTTGTACTGTTCCAGGTAATATGAATGGTTGGATCAAATGACTGCGAGACAATTGTGTCCAAATTTCTATGTGGTATTTATATAATACATACAGATGAGAAATCTGATTTGAAGGTGTGGAGAGCTCTGCACCACTTATCCATGAAAGTCTTTTAGGAAAGTACATGCTAAATTCAGGTATGTGCCACTGGATGTGGAGCTACACAACATACAATTTTTTTTTTTTCCTCTGTGGTAAATATTCATACCACTTAATTGCACAGATAACGAAATCTCCAAGTATTGCTGCAACATCATGTCTGCTTTCATTTTTTAGTAATTTCCTCAGAGTATCAGCTCTGCTCCGTTTAGGACCAAAACCTGAGAGCATTCCAATGGGGCCGTGCTGACAACAGAGACAGTGGGCTAATCACAGGTCTCTGGAATGAGCTTTGCATTAAGGTTCTTTATCCTACAAAACAACCAAAAGGCAGTCAAGATAGTATGCAGTTCACTCCAGCTAGTTTATCAGACTCCTAAGCAGACTAGCCATGCATCTATAGCCTGTCTGTATATCTCCAAAAGTGCAGACATAGCTTACAAGGTCACAGAGAATTCAGAAGTACAGGAACAGCAAAAGAGTATGAAAATTATGAATATATTGTCATGCTTGACAGGTTGCAGTTGCTTTCAAACAGAAGTTATTTCAAAGTTACCCATACCTTTGCAAAGTTTCATTCATGTCCTGCGTGGCTATGGAGAGTAGATCCATGTAACACCAGTGTGTTCAGGAGTGCCTTTCTAGGGCCTCACAGATTGTATCTATATTGGCAAGCAATTATGTGCAGTAGGAAGAGATCAATAAATCAAAGCTTCCCCTTGTTCCTAGTTTAATACATTCTAAACCTAATCCAAGTACAAGAAAGGAGCAACCAGGAGATCTGTGTAGCAATACACTGCTGCTCCAAGCCAAAATGTTAATATCAGCATGGCCACACTTACTCTTACAGAAGTCCATAGAAAATTAGATCTTAAGAGTTTTGCCCTAAAGGAGATGATACGGAAAAGTCATTCTTGCACTGACAAACCTCTGCTTTTCCATGCATGTCTCCCTTGCAGGTTTCAGTTCTGTCAGAGCACACAGCATGTCAGACTGGGGATACATCTTTTCTTGTTAATCATATCATATACCAGCTTTGTGGCTGGTAACTGAATGTATTTAGGCATCTTTCTATCTTCCAGTCAAAATTTGGCCGAAAGCTTCTGTGTTAAATTGTTCTCTGCTCCAGAACTTGCCCAGAGCAACAGCACTCCAAGACTTCACTCAGCTCTTTGTTTTACAGCGGTTATAATCAAACTATTGTTGTTCATGCTTTAATGGAGCTCCTAGAAAAGGAGATTTGAAAAAGAGGGTTAAGAACAGGTTTATAAAACTTAAGTATGTACCTAATCTGTCTGGGAAAATTCACAATTCACTTTGCACATTTTTGAAGCTGTCTCCAACCTGAATATCACAACATCGTGCAAAGTCTGGAAGTATGTGATTAACAGATTTACCTAATTAAAAACAGGCAAACAAAAAAACAACAAACAAAAGTAAGTTTATATCTGAAGCTGTCTATTTGTAATATTATATTTGTATATTATTATATATCTGTGCTAAATATATGTATAGATGTATACTGTATTTTGTGTGTATTTGTACAATTATATATAAAAACACACATACATATATAGCACTATGTGTGCAATAATTAATAAAGCAATGTTTCTTAACAATAAAATTGTCTCTTTTTCTTCCAAAAGAAAATGGTAAAAATTTCAAAGCCGGTGTTCAAGAACTCTGACCAATCTTTCTACTAAGAATATGAAGATACATGCCATCAATCAAGAAACAGGATTATATTTTGAGCTAAAATTAAGAGACTGACTGAACTCTACTATAAAAAGAGTAGGACTATAACAACCTTGAACAGATGAGGCACTACCTTCTTGTCATCTCTTAGTTACTTCAGCTTTGCAGCAGAGGGTTTCCTCCAGCAGATGAAAGGGGTTACATCTGTTCAGACTAGTGTCATATAGGCATGTCTTTCATGTGTTGCAGTGCATAATTTTTTGATGCTGCCTTGCAGTGCAGAGATTGATGTTAGATTCCTAGACTCACTGGACTGTACAGATATGAGGATACTTCAAAACAGAATTCAAGGCAATTTCCTAGAGTTTCCTAGAATTTCAAGTTGCAAGTGGGACTCCCACATAACCTGCTGACAACCACAAAATTCCTGCTGATGTTTTGGGTATTTAGGTCCATTGCTTCTGACTTTCACTTAGGCTTGATAGTCATACCATCTTTAATTTTTTTATGAAACATATATGAGCAGAATTATCATTGCAACTTCAGCCATCTTACAAATATGGTGTGAACTGGCCCAAGGAGCCATCATGAGAAGGCAGACAGACAGTGCAATCTTACAAACTCATTTCCTTAGAAAACTAGAATAATAATACTGACAAGGAGTTAGATACTTTCGGGATTTGACAGGAAAGGAGAAGGAGTTCTCAGTTTTACTTTAATATTTACCAAATAACATCCTTTAATAGTAAGTATTCGAATGCAACATAAGTCCCTTCTTTAGTCATATTCTTAGTATTTACTGGCTTTAAGTTATCCATTGCAACAATAAGCAAGTTCATGACACAAAGTAACCTGTGTAACCCATGGTGAAAAACAGAGAGATCGTATGTATTGCAAAATGACATACCCACACAAATTAGTACTGATTGCTGATCCAGGAAGGCTGGAACTGGAATGTTAGTGGGTTAGTACTGGGGAAAGTGCAGGAAGCAGGACAGGGGAAACGGCCCATTCTTCTTGTATGTTCTCAGTGAGGAGAAAGGCAGCTGAGAACATGCCTTTCTTCTCCTCCAGAAGGCACAAATAAGATTTTGTATTTTGTTCTTTTATGGTTGTGCATTTTATATTTTTACATCTAACAAAGCAGAATGTTACACTTTAGAGACATCTTTCTCTATTGTCCCCCATTTTTTGGCTGTTCCCACCTTACTCAGGCTTGATAGTACATTAAGTTGAGGTTTTAGAACATGATTGCTGCAGGTCACTATGTAGAAGCAGACAGTGTAGGGAGACAATTCCTTCCATGTGAAATCAAATGTAGTTATATGCTAAGCTGAGAAAGAACATGCTGATGTTCTCTCTCTATTTTGGTTGCTTTCAGCTATTATTTCATTGTTTAATTGGACAAGTTATACTGATAAGTTATGTTTCATACAGCTCGCCTTTGCAGAAATGATCCCACTGCAATTTCCTGTTCTTGGTACAGCCAGATGAGTTACTTGTAGTCATTTTGAAAAATGACTACAATTTCCAGTCTTTTTTTCAGCCACCAAGTTAGTGGAATGAGTAAAAGTAGCAATCTTGCAGTGAACCAGCTGGTCTTGCAGTTTGGTTTTTATTCAGTCATTCTATTCAGTCTCCAAATATTTCAAGCAGCTCATGAAATACCTGGGTTACCTTTCTTCTGTGGAACTGTGGAACCTGGAGTTACTATGCTTTTGTTGTGCCCTGTGCCCGCTGGGCTGAGAAGTCTGGAGCCAGTGGGTCTCCTGCCCTTTTGGGTAAGACCTGGGTGTACTTGAGCTCTGCACCAGGCCCTTCTCCAACCTGGAGAGCAATGTAGAGCAGCACTGTGTAAAATGTCACTATACACTTGGCATGCATAAAGAGAAAACAAACAGAAACAAAAATTAGAAAGAAAATCAGAGCACAACAGGCAATGTCACAGTCATCTTAACAGGGAAAATAAGTGCTGGCACCTCTTCAATTGCCTATCAACATGCCTGTTCACACTGTCAGCACTTTGCCCAGAGAGTGCTTTTCCCCTTTGCAGTACCTATAACCCATCCCTACATGTGCCCCATCCTCACATGTTACATATTTCTTGTGTAGCTTGACCAAATCATCCCATTTCATACCTTCTGGATTCCTCCTACGGGTTCTTTTCTGTCTTCCCTTCTCAGCCTTTTTAGTTATTTCTTCCAACTTACTCATGAATTGAAAACAAAACTTTTCTGGAGTAAGACCCCATATCTCCTAGGTCAGTTTTCACACTTTGTGGCACTTATAGAGGTAAAGATCTTCTCACCCCCTTTCTCACCAGCCCTCTGCCTTCCCCCATATTTCCTTTCTTCCCTCAAGCTTTGGAAGTGAAAGACTCAAATTATAATGTTTACTGGGTACCAGCCAGCTCTTCTGGCTGAGGCTGGGCTTGCTTCAGTAGTTGTTTGAACTTAAGCAGTTGTCAGAGTACGAGAATAGAGAGGTTCCAGCTCATGGAACAGAAAACTATGTCACAGTATACAGCATGGAAAAGCTTTAATGACTTCTGCATGATGTTTTTCTGATCCATTTTTTCAATGGATTTCTTCTTATGTTCATGTTCTTCTAATACCGACTACCCTGAGGACATGAAAACCTTTGTTATGTCAGTCATAGAGTTTCTTCTCCCAGTGAAGTGCTATGCAAGCCTTTCATTTTGCCGTTTATTTGCTCTTCAGAAACATTTCTCAAGACAGCAGAGGTGGGCTTACAATATTACAAAACTAGTTTAGGCTATGACCAAACAAGCTGCCAAATTATACATTTCCTAATTATAATGATTGTATGTGCTAGACGGAAAGATTTGAATTATATGTATGTGTGTGTATGTATATATATATTGTTCATATTTATAAGATACATTTTTTTAATATTTATTTTTCATATATCATTACTCTCCATGGGACTGAATCAGCCTAGTCAACTCAAGTAGGTCTTACCAGAGAAAGATAAATGGCCACTTATTCCTATTGTTATTCTTACTCCTATTTCTAAAATGTATCTGAATATTTTTCAAAGGGCAGAGCAGAGTTTTCTTTTTATTTTCTTCAGATGGGATTAAGTTGCAGTCTTTTAGTGCTGTGGAAGAAACTGTGAAAGTCCTGTCTAATATAAAAATGCCTTTCAAGGAGAAGTAAAGCCTTTGCACAAACTTCTGAAATGTCACATCTGTCAAATAGAAGATAGGTACAATGCAAAATTTGCTCTTGGTCTTACTGAAGAATTTTTCCCCATTACATACCTTCTAGTTGTTTCTATTGTTTCTGTTTCTAGTTTTCTTTAAGCCCAGTGCCAAAAGCACCTTTCCAGTCACATTCCAGTAACACAGAGATTAAAAACCCTTGTTTCCACTTCACAAGGCTGTGAGCTCTGGAATGTTCAAGAGGTTCTCCTGTGCAAATGTTCCTACTCATTTCACAAAATGAGGGGAACCAGTGAGGGTCATTTCTCATATATAGGATAGGAAAGTGAGCAAAGTGAGCACATGCAGGATAGTATTTTGCCGCAGCAGAACAGTCTTGCTCTGTTCAATAGGTAAATAGTGCTCACAATAAGTGAGAGAATCTGCCTCTTTTAGTGTGACTACAGCAATCTGAAGATGGATATTAACATTTCTGTATATCTGGCTACCAAACACAGTGATCAGGACCTTGTCTTATACAAGGATTATAAATAATAATAATATTGCCTATTTAATGATGTCAGAACATTGTTCTTAACTCCTGCCATAGAGCATTTAAAAATCAAAAGCATTTTTGCAGTCAAATGATGGGAACTAGAAGGCCATGTTATACCTTCAAGGTTAATTTGGCAAGGAACTAAATCAGAAATCTCAGTGGAGAATAAGGAAAGCTGTTTGATTAAAGGCCCTGTATTTTAGATTGCTGCTCCACTTCCACTTGTAACTCTAATGGAAATGAATTGATCTCCCTGCAAGGACGCGTGCCTATTACTAATACAGGTACTTGTATGTTTCTTCTTTCTCTGCTTTCAGAGGCAAAAGATGAGAGGCCGGGAGAAGTCATAGAAGTTTGGTGTTTTTTTTTTTCTCCATTTCTCCTGTGGAGAATAAGAAGTAATTTTAACAAACCTTGAAGCTTCACAGTGTCTTAGATTGCCTAACATCTTAATTGCTTTTGGTGATGTGCATGAGAGAGAGAGCCTGAAATTCAATCCAAAATCTCATTGAGTGTCAACAGATGCAGGAATATGAGCGGGATGCAGGCTGCAGCTGGGCTCTGCCAGGACTCTAAGCCAAACACACTGACTTGAAGAGTTCATAATCAGTCAAGATCTGCATCAAAAATGTGCAGCTCAGATCCACTTCTGGTCTGAAATAGGCCAGGCCACGTGCCAGAGGATACATACCTAATTACCAGGCTGTTCTGATTATTACTTCTTCTGTACTTTTCCCAGTAAATTTAGAATAAATTATATCTTTGGCAAATCACACAAAGAGATGATTATACATTTAATTGAATGTTTACCTCTCATTTTCTTCTTGTAATAGTAACTGGTACAGATTACAGGAACTCAGAATAATTTTCCTATATAGCTACATTTTCCCAGGATTAGATTCAGTGGAAAAATAAAACCACCAAAACAAAACAGTAAGAGTTCTGGTTAGGGAATATTTATACCATATTCAGCTTTTTTTTCTTCCTTTAATATGAAAATGAATAGTATCAAGGGATAGTGTCTTGGCTATTTGCAATCCATTGGAAAATGCATATTAGAGGGGGAAAATGCATAATTTATTAAATGTATTGCTTAAGGTGAGAAACTTGAAATAGGGTTTTGTAAGACTGGGGATTTGGGGTTATATGCTTGGTGTAGGCTACTCTATCTGCTGAATTATTCAACACTATGCTTACCAGTGGGAATAACAAGAAAACAGACTTAGAGTTTGAAATGTATTTTCATTTGATTTGGGGGGGAAAAAAAAAAAAAAAAAAAAAAGGTTAGAAATGAAATAGCAGCAATACTCAGAAAGCTTTATTACCTTCTCATTAAAGAACTGTTGATGAACGGCTGCAGCTCTTCCAATGAAAGGAGTACTTCTACGCATTCACTCTGAGTGGTACTTAAATAAGAATGTTATTAGAGACTGTGATATCCATTAAACAGCCACAAATAATTTATATGTTTACCGCTTACTTCCTATTGTCACCATTTTATTTCCAAGTAACCAAAATGTACATATGTGTGATACAAGAAAAGAACTGAAGGTATTCAAAGTGCTAATTTCTCTCAAGTGTTTGAGGAAATCATCTTAAAAGGAAAACTCTTCTCTTAGGATTGCTCCTTCCCTACAAAACCACTTTGTTATGTTAGAAAAGTACTTTGATTTCCTTCAGATTTTTCAAGAGCTGTAGGAGTAATTTTCTTACTGAAATTTTAGTGTAGTAGGAAGAAAATCTGCTTTAATGGAAGAAAATCTGTTTATTTATTTGTTTATTATTCAAGCATTGGGTTACCTATTTGCTGGAAGATTTCTTAAATGTATAAAGGAAAACATTTTTCTGGCAACAAATCTCTTCAGCCACCACAAAGAAGCAGTTGCTTCAGGAACTGAAATAAAAGCCTTTATTTTGTCAAGTTCTACTTTTTTCATCATAAATCGGGAGCATCTCCTCTTGAAAACTGCAGGCTTTTTCTCCTTATCACATGATTAAAATCTCTTCAGTTAGGAGGAATCAAAGAAACACTCCATCTTACCTATGCTGAGTTTCACTATTTCTCTGTTGGAAACACTCTCTCAGCCTGGAGCAAACAAGAAATATCTGAATCTGAAAGCTTTTCTCTCCTGTCCATCCCATGTTCCCTACACTCTACAATAGACTACCCACAGATCTCATGAACTTTGACCACTTCAAACATTATCAATAAGTAGGGATGAGAAGAGTCTCAGACCTCTGTTTCCTCACTTACTCAGCAAAATATAGTGTCCAAAAACTGGGGAAAATAGAAATAGCAAAATAGTCTCTCAGCAAAACACCAAGTATAATGAATGAAAAGAATTATGGCAAAATTCCCAGATCATTTGAAGTATGAGGAATGGTCCTCTAAGGTCAGGGTCCTCCACAATCAGAATTCTCCACTCGAAAGTGCAGGCAGAATAGTGCATCAAAACAACACTCCATTAAAGTACAGAGCAGAACAAGAAAAAATTCACTGAAACAAACCAAAACCTGACACACAATGAAAGAGCCAACAAGGTGGATCTGCATGTGGACAGTGTAAGTGATCACAACAGATGTTTCCACATGTAGGATCTGTTGTGTGACCAGCTCCTAATATGGTGACAGGGGTAGTCAAGAAAGGGAATATGACATGCTGCTGAATTTTAAATCTGCCCATTTCATCATTTGACATCTTTCCTTATCCTTAGATAAAGCTGAATGTATTCTCAGATGTCTCTGTCCTTATCCTTAGATGAAGCTGAATGTATTCTCAGATGTCTCTGTAAGATAGTGTCAGTGTGCTCATTCAAAGAGCGCAAAGTAAAAACTGATTTCAGAATGGTCACTTCCTTAAACTATAGGAAATAATTGATTTGCACAATTAGATAGATTTTTTTGAATTTTGTATGTGTTTGCTTTCTCTGAACCAACTTTTTGACATTTTGTTTAATATTTCATAAATTCTTCCTACAATTGATTGATATAGAGCACAATAACAGCAATATTTTAATAAGAAGCTGCTCTTTGGTTTTCCTTTGATTATTTTTGTAACAAAAAGAAAGTTGTCAGGCCTGGAAAATGCGTATGTACAGATTAAAAAGGCTGTGGAAAACTTCTAGGTTTGTCCAAGGTGAGAGATTCTGTCTGGTGAGGAGGAGTAAGAAAGACAAACATGGAACAATTTAAGACTAACACCTAGACATCAGTTTAGTCAACATGTTTAACTTCTTTGGAAATAAAACATTCTGCTCTCTTAATACAAGCAAATAGAAGCTAGCATTTATCATATTCAGAGCACTCACCAAACAGTGACTAACAAATGTACTTAGCAGAAATTCTTAAGGCTTTTTTTGTTCAGGAGTATAAAGCAAATACTTAACTTGATGACCATAGGACAGAATTATGGAACAACAAACACAAATTGGATTTTTTTCTCAGTGGGACTTGAGAAACGTCCCAAAGATGCCTAATAACTCTGGTCTCTCTCTCTGTCTGACTCTTCTGTCTGCGAAGGGTTCTAATGTGTTTGTCAAATGCAAACAAAAAATAACAGGTAGGAAAGGTGTGGCTATCTACGGGAAAATGATATCTAACACTTGAAAGGAAATAAAGGGGAGATTGGAGAAGCATAAATTATGATCATTAGCCTATTGCAAAGCTATTGAATTCATCTGGAGTCTTCCTTTGGATGAGAACCGTCACTGTCATGATGAAATATAGAATTCTCATTTCATGCAGAAACTATTTGTTTGACCTAAAACCCAGCGTCTGTGCTCAAGCCCTTTTTTCCCAGACTGGGCTGAATTCAGATCATGCTTCACCTGGGACACCTGAGCTGAAACTCAACCTATGCAGCAAACATTGCTTATTGAAGCAGATACTCCACTTAAAATGCAAGCATCATGTGGATGGACTCTGTCCAACTTTCCTTTGAATCCAACAGACTGGAATCAAATTCATCCATCTACTCCTACAATTCTGTGGCAGTCCAGCAACACAAAGCACTTGTGAACTCAGGGGATCACTTTAAACATACTTGGCTCTGGCACACATGGTTACAAAAGAAAATAGGCAGAGTAGCGTGATCTACCCAGCACAATCATTTTAAGGTAGAGTCAGACTTACAAAGCTTTACTTTTCCACTGGTAACCCTCCTGCTATGTGCAACAGTAAGAGCAGGGACTGGGCAGCAGACAACAGCTTGCATTTGTCACAGGAATTTTTCCAGTATGTTTCCTGTTCCGTAGAAGATGAAATAATTCACTTGGACATCCCTGGATATTTCACAACACTACAAAAGGCAAAACTGCTATGGAAACAGAGTGCTTATGTGTAAAACGGAATCAGGATTGTGTACTTCCGTGGTCTTTTCCAAATACAAGAACTTAGTGTCGTGTTTCGTTTTGTTTTGCTTTGCTTAAGTAAGGAACAAAGATCTTAAAAAAATTCTGATAATTAAGAAATTACTAGAATTCTTTACATTTTGAAATCTTGTTAACATCTTAAAAATGTAACCTTTTTAGCAGGAACCATTCCTTAATAATTCCTAAAACTCTATTCTCTGCTTTATTTTATTTTTTAAGTGAACCAATTCAATCTTGAAACAAATTTATATTGATTTTAAAAATATTTTAAGCAATCTCTATGTATGTTCACTGTGTAATGTAGTAGTCCAGAATGGTTGAACTTACATGAAATATAAGAAAACCAGTTACAGTGCTCTCAGCTTAAATGAAATAAAGGCAAGGTACTTTAAAAGAGCATTCATCCATTTGAAAGCACACAGTTTAGTAAATGAAATATAAAATCACCTTCCACAACTTCTGTAGTTAACCAGTTTCCAGTAATTTCACCACATAACTCTTATGCTGTTTTAATCTTCTTCCCATAATCCTGAAAACAACGTCTGTTCCATTTGGTAGCTGGTTCTTAACAGTGTATAAGTATCTCAGCATTTCACTAAGTCACATTTCCTCTTACTGACAGTTACATACTTTCCAGTACAAACCACAAATGCAAAGCAGACTTCTATCTGCTCCACCACAACTTAACTTTTGGAACAATTTGAAAACCTAAAGGCTTCTGATCTTCACTGGTTTCTACTCTTTGCTATATTACACTCTATTTTTCAGAAAGACAAAATAAGTTGGGATCTTTACATAGCTTGCTTTTTATGTTCCTATATCTGCTTGCTTGTTTTATCTTCACACTTTCAGTTATTTAAGATGTTAGCATGTTTTGTCTTGGGAGACCATTTAAAAACTTAAACTTGAAAACAGTATGTCACATCTCGTTCCTGAGTTCAAGAAAGATGAATAATTGGGCTGAAGAAAATTAACTCTGAATATTACTGGCATTAGTTAATATAATTACACTGATAGCATTAATCATGATAGTGCAGATGATAGCATCACTGAAATCAAAATCAACTGTGGTATATGAGGCCAAATTGCCATCTTGCACACTCATGAGAATAAAAGCCCTGACAGAGACCCTTCCCTGGTGATTGTACCAACAGTAGATTAGGCTCTAAAGGGCTGGTAGATACAATGTCCTGCCTATTGTAGAAGTCTCAAAAGTTAGAACCATTCTGGGGCAACGCAGAGGTGTCAAAGGGCCTTTGCTGGCCAACACAGAGCAGGAAAGGCTGTCTGTTTCAGTGCTGGAATAGCTAATTTGGAGTCAGGGCTGACCCTCTGGTACTTTCAACTAAACCGGTAGGAACTGAAAACCTGGGTACAAACATATATGTGTATGTTTATTCTTGTAAACATTTATTTCCAGGAGCCCAGAATTTCCCCTCTAATCTATTAATATGGTCTCACACACGCAGTCCTTAGACCATAAGTCATGAATACTCGGAGGAGTCTTAAGCTCATTGCGCTTGGACATGGCTGACCACTCAGTTCACACATAGAGCTTGAACACTTGTGAAATACGAACAGCAGCTACAATAAGAGCAATTTAAAATTTTATATTGCAAACATATAATGCTGGAAGACAGAGTTGTAATTTCTTTCAAAATTGATTTCATTGCACTCTCCTCATATACACCTTAATAAATCACATTTATAACATTCCTAGGCCTTTAAGGCACGAAAGAGTAAAAATAAAGAGACATTTTAAGTATTTTGTCTGTCTGTCTGCTATTCTTCTTTCCTTGTAAAGCTATTGTAGATCCATCATTCACAACCCACAACAATTCAGCTGTGCATCTCTGCTACCCAATACTCCAGGTCCTCTAGCTGGCATCACCAGCCTCTTCATAACCCTGCTGGGCCTGCTGCTGGATGGCAGAACCCAACATTAGAGGCTGAGCTGTCTAACCAGTCTCTCCCACTGCAGGTTGCCTGGCTGGTTGCAGCATATCTTTGGAGCCATCATGGTGTAAAGATCAACAATCCAAGTGCAAAGAGGGGAACGGAGGCCTGCAGACAGCCAGAGCTCCATATGAGGGCCAGCATGGCTTCCTGTCTCATAGGAAGCGCCCGCTCCATGACCTGTCATCTCTGCTGTCTGGACTGCTGTCTCTTCATTTCCTGTAGCAAAAAAAAAGCAGCGCCAAAAAAGCGTCTCTCTTCCTTCTGTTTCACCACTTTTCTTCCAGAAGGGCTCTGAACTTGTCTGCCCAGCTGGAATTAATATACCCAATGTCTCTGTGGGGATGACTGGGGAAGTGGAGGAGGTCCAAAGGGGTTGTGTGAATATTTGCTGTTGATATACTCATAAATCAGTACGAGTGTATGGCTGTGTTGGATCTCTGAGGCAGGATCAGAGACAAAGGAAACTTGATGTGCCACGCTCTGCTCTTCACGTGTCTGGTCCCCAGACTTGTTTGAAAAGTCTTCAGAATAAATAACAGAAAACAAAACAGAAATCACCAAGGAGAGAACAGCACATCTTCCTCAGCTGTACATTAGCTGGAATGGATGCTTTACTGTCAGGCTGCAAGGACTTTTGTACATCTATCTAACTGAGCTAACATTTGATTCCCTCTCTACTGATGAAAAGAAACTGAGGTAAAGACCGGGTAGGCAGGGAGGAAAAAGAGGAAGGCAACTGCAGAAGTAGCAAAAACTACTCTCAGTTTAATTTTTGAATGCCAGTCCAAAACTGTCGCAGAAGAAGTTTGGCATTGACTGGAACTTGGCCCTCCAGACAGAAGTATACCTGAAAGGGAAGCACGTATTACAGAGCTTTTTCTCTGCTAGTTTCATTGTGATTGTAAGCCTGGAGAGCTTCCTGCTGTAAGCCTTTGCTTTTAGCTTTTGGTGACCTTCACACCAGGGTCTGTGAGAGATATATTGATAAATGGAAAAAAACCAGCTGAGTGCCACACATACAAGTGTCTACATTGCTTAAGTGTTACCTTGCTTTGGTGAGGATAACTGCAGCTAGCTTTCTTGGATGTGATTTCCCAGTGCAGTTTGAGTGACAAGTCACTCAAAACACTACTCTTCAAGGTTTTAATGGATATTCTAGAGTTGGCTCCCCCTGCCTTACGTAGTCCTTTGATATGCATTGTTTCCCTGCAATGAACCCACATGGCCTCTAGCCTCAAGCCACAGCATTCAATGTGTGTCCTCAGTCTGCAGACAGAAAAACACCAGCTCGATGGGCTGCAAAGCAATCCTGTCATTATTTCTATGAATTTGAACTCAAAAAAAAAGAAAAAAAAAAAACAACACAGAAAGGATAATCATTATGTCTTAAAACCCAATAAGTTCTCTGTAGGACATAAGGAGACCCAGGGTCAACTGCTACAAAGAATGAATGTAGTAGCCAGTCTGCTGTAGAAGCACCAGAACAGAGCTGCATGTATGAAGGACATTTGGCATCTGGACTAAGAACCACTTCTTTTAATTTGTAATTCAGTAATAGGCAAACAGACTCCACTCTTGAAATCACACTGTAATATGCAATTCTCATTGTGCTGTGATTGTTGTTCAAGAAACAGCAAAATTGTGCTATGTAAGTAGAAGGTGAGAAAGTCAAGTCTTGACATAGAAGACAGAAAATAAGATAATTTGAGGTTTCCTGAGGTAAAAACAAGAAGTCTGAATTTTATTCACTGGGTGTCTGTATTAATTTGCATTCCTAAAAATAGTTATTATTTTAGAACATAGATTTGGACTGCTAGAGTGAAGCTATTAGTCAATTCCATCTAGTATTCAGCCTGGGTAGTAACAAGTAGCACATGGTGATAAAATGGAATTTCAGACAAAAACGTGCTGCCCTTACCCAATTAGGTATTGCTACATATGAAGCATTTCTTCCTAGTTCTCATTGCTGATGACTATATGCCTTCATGTAGCAAGTTGATTTAGCCTTATCTCCTGCAAAGCTATATATAGTTGTTGTTGTAAAATCTGTTAGGTGGTTGTTTTTGTTGTTTGTTTTTTTGTTTGTTTTGATTTGGTTTGGTTTTTTTGTACTCACTAATCTTAGGTTGCTTGTAGTGGCTGAGATCAGTGAACTTTTTTCTACTGTGATATTCTAAAAGCACCATAGAAAGCCTTGACTGTCCACATAGAAAGCAACAGTCCTCTGTTAAACCAAATGAGGTTTAACAAAAGCAAGTGTGGAGTCTTGCATCTAGGGAGGAATAATTGCATGCAATGGTACAGGTTGGGGGTACAGGCTGGAGAGGAGCTCTGCAGAGAGGCACCTGGGCGTCCTGGTGGACGACAGGTTGGCCATAAGCCAGCAGTGTGCCCTTTTGACCAAAAAGGCCAATGGCATTCTGGGGTGCATTAAAAAGAGCGTGGCCAGCAGGTCGAGGGAGGTGATCCTCTTCTCTGCCCTGGTAAGGCCTCATCTGGAGTATTGTGTCTAGTTCTGGGCTCCCCACTACAAAAAAGACAGGGATCTCTTGGAAAGAGTCCAGCGGAGGGCAACAAAGAGGGTGAAGGGCCTGGAGCATCTCTGCTATGAAGAAAGGCTGAGTGAACTGGGTCTGTTTAGCCTTGAGAAAAGACGACTGAGAGGGGACCTGATCCAGGTCTGTAAATATCTAAGGTGTGGGACGCAGAGTGGCGAGATCAGACTCTTCTCCGCAGTGTGTGGAGACAGGACAAGGGGAAATGGCCAGAAACTGGAGCATAGGAAGTTCCGCACAAACATGCGCAAGAACTTCTTTACAGTGAGGTGACGGAGCACTGGAACAGGCTGCCCAGGGAGGTGGTGGAGTCTCCTTCTCTGGAGATACTCAAGACCTGCCTGGATGCCTACCTGTGCTACCTGCTGTAGGGAACCTGCTTTGGCAGGGGGGTTGGACTCGATGGTCTCTAGAGGTCCCTTCCAACCCCTACAATTCTGTGATTCTGTGATTCTGTCTCTCAGAAATTCTAGGAACAAGGTGTAGTGTTTACTTCAAAAGTAAGTTACAGTGCCATGACTGTAGCAAGTCATCAGGGAACAAAGCTGAGCAAATAAATCTGGTGAGAGATTTATTGATTAGATGAGAAGAATGAATATGTGCCAGGCCACATCTTTACCAACAGATTCTGACTTCTCCACTGTGCATGGTCAAGATAGTCCTTGCCCTTTATCCTAAGGGAACAGCAATGATAAGCTGTTCTTCCATATTTTCTCCCTGACAACACAAACTGCCCAGAAACAATATGAAGTGGCCTACAGGCAAGAATGGATGGCATTTGTTGGAAGGGAACATCACCTTAGGTTATCCCCTTGATCCTATGCATCTCATTAAGATTGCAGTTGTTTTTAATGCTCAAGCAGTATAAATAACCTTACAAGTAGATGTCAGCTGACTGTATTCCCAAATGGCAACTAGAGAAGGACAATCCATGCAGTATCACAGATGCCATCTCTTCAGAATGTGCATCTTCAAAATAAATGAAAGAGACAAAAAAAAAAAAAAAAAAAAAGGCATCAGACAGAAGTACCTATTTAACTGTTTATTAACAGGAATGTTGAATGAGGAAGCTGTAAGAAATACTCAGTCATCAGAGTGCCATTGGGTGAGGAAGAAAAGGGATACACAGTCAAGACATTTGTAACTAACTTGTTCATTTAGCAAGTGATTCTCAGCATTTTTTTTTCCAATTTTACTAAGTACTTTTACCATCTCTGTCTCCTTCTCTTGTCAGCTCTGTGAATCTTCCTAGTCTAAAATTGCCTTGAAGTCATTTTAAGCTTGCACACTGGGAACAGAGACAAAAGTACATAAATCTTCTCAGCAAGTCACTATTCCTGGCAGCCCTCTAGCTTTGTCCAGAAGCTACCCTTATTTATCACCATCTGACTGAAGAGTTATACTGCTCCCAAAAGAGCTCTTTGTTATTTGCAACACAGCTGTCATTCCTTCATTGTCAGTAGGTCCAAAGTGAGCAGCTAATTTCTCCTGATGATGGTTCCAGTGGACCTATATGGATGCATTTATTCCAGAAGGGCTTTTTACTGTACTTAACAAAGGAGTTCCCTTCCTGAAGCTGCTTGCAAATTTAGAATATTTTAATAGCTCCTATTTGCCTTTATTATCACATTTGGCACAAAGGCTAAAGCTGGTTACTCAGATCAGATGATTGTGTCAGTGCAGTTTGAGGCCTGAATTTATAGACAGACTCAAACTGAATGCCTCCAAAGCACATCATGGTGCAGCTCACAGATCAGTAGGAGTTAAGCAGTGCTGGGAGTGCAAAGCTTAGATATTTGACTTCTACTTAACCCCTATTTTAGAGTGCTTAAGTACAATGTCATAAGTCAAATGCTCCAGTCTGCTACTACCTACAGGAGTGAGCAGCAAAATTTCCCAGGTTAGAAGAGAAATGCTCAGCTGACACACTGAAGATATTTGTTCGTACTGATATCTGCTCTTGACCTTCACACAGCTCAGTCCAGAGATGTAACATGGCCAGACCACTATAAATTAGCAGACATCTGGCTAAGTATGGTGATACTGTAAGCTTTTCCCTGTTTTTGTCCCTTGTCATTTTTTTCTATCTATGCAGTAATTTCTCTGCTTCCAAGGGTACTGAAATGCAGCTAAACATCTTGACATGGTAGCAAGTAAAGGATTTGCACCCTTTTTCATTTGTACTTACTTAAAAGCTGAAGTCCAAATTTTATCTATGGTTTTGTAGTGGATTATAAGATAAAATATTAACATTATGCAACAGTGTGTGCAAATAGTAGTGATGGCTCATTCTCACTACTCTGACTGTCTTTTCTACACAGAGAAATGTTTACAGTTGTATGTTGTTTTATTTATATGGCTATCTCAAGATATACCCAGACACTAGTTGTTATGTCCACAGTTGCCTGTCAAAACTCAGTTGAACTGACACTGGTTTCATAGCCAATGAAATGATAATCATTGGCACTCTTCAGACTTTTCTGACATGAATTTGGAAGTACTCGCCACAAACTGGTCTGTAATGAGGGAATACAATTACAGATTTGTTCTTTTCTCTTGCAATGAACTGTGCCAAATATTTGTATATCAGACTTTGAAGTGAACTGGGGATTTTTTTCAGGTACACTTGAATTTCTCTGTGCCATGCATTTGTAGTGATTTCTTTTTCCTTTGCTAGTGATACCTCACTGCCATCATTTCAGTTGTTAATAGTATGGAATTCTTTCTCCATGACCACATGGTAAACTCCAGGAGCCACAGAGGATATATCTGCGCTCATTACTGTGCCCATGTGTCACAAGTATCATCTGCCCTGCCTCTACAAAAACAGCACAGCATCCTCGAGAAAGTGGGTTAAATATAGCCAGAGGCCAAATTTGCTCTTGAGGTAACCACTTAGTCCAGGCACTTGGCCTTATTTGTCAGCAGTTCCTCCAAAACCTCTCTCCCTCTGTCTGATGGAGGCTGGTGACAACATGCCATCAGCAGCTGACTAACATGACACTTCGTCCACAAACAGGGAGAGTGAGGTTATCAGGAGATAACTCAGCATTGTTGTCATTGTTCAGCCACCAGCTTTCCTGGTTGGGTTGTCATGGAGTTACAGCATATGCTACACAAAACAACAATGTTATTTTAGGAGAACTAAGCCATGAACTTCAGTCCTCAGTTTGCCAGGCTCCCAACATGCTGACTGTGGGGATGCCAACTGTGGCTTTCAGCGTTATCACTGATGGAAATCTTGCAAGTTTGTGTTTTACCAAACAATGATACACCTCTGCGGCACTGGCACAAGACATAGTTATGCATGATAGATATTAGCTGAATGTTCTTATGCCGTATCTGTGAAAAATAAGCATTTCCACATGATGTGCTTGACTTACTTCACATCATTCCTCTGACAAGAGGGACAGAATTACAAAAACTCTTTTTTTTCTCCTCTTTTTATTTTTTTCCATGTGCCATAGCCAACAATGTTTTACATTACTAGCCTGTAGCACAATTTCAAAAATTGGAATTTCCATTGCTTGGAAGGCAGTCTAAATGCTCTCTTTTTGGAAAGTCTCTGTCTATTTCTTTTTCTCCTGCTTTTTTTCCTTACTTCTCCAAAACATATGTTTTCGATCTCTGAAGTTTATATGTAAGAAATTGCTGCTGGCAGAGATTTTTTCTTTGCAGTTTATCTCACACTGTCCTGATTTAAAAAGAAAGAAAGAAGGAAAGAAGGAAAGAAGGAAAGAAGGAAAGAAAGAAGGAAAGAAAGAAGGAAAGAAAGAAGGAAAGAAGGAAAGAAGGAAAGAAGGAAAGAAGGAAAGAAAGAAGGAAAGAAGGAAAGAAGGAAAGAAGGAAGGAAAGAAGGAAGGAAGGAAAGAAGGAAAGAAAGAAAGAAGGAAGGAAGGAAGGAAGGAAGGAAGGAAGGAAGGAAGGAAGGAAGGAAGGAAGGAAGGAAGGAAGGAAGGAAGGAAGGAAGGAAGGAAGGAAGGAAGGAAGGAAGGAAGGAAGGAAGGAAGGAAGGAAGGAAGGAAGGAAGGAAAGGAAAGGAAGGAAAGGAAAGGAAGGAAAGGAAAGGAAGGAAGGAAGGAAGGAAGGAAGGAAGGAAGGAAGGAAGGAAGGAAGGAAGGAAGGAAGGAAGGAAGGAAGGAAGGAAGAAAGGAAGGAAGGAAGGAAGGAAGGAAGGAAGGAAGGAAGGAAGGAAGGAAGGAAGGAAGGAAGGAAGGAAGGAAGGAAGGAAGGAAGGAAGGAAGGAAGGAAGGAAGGAAGGAAGGAAGGAAGGAAGGAAGGAAGGAAGGAAGGAAGGAAGGAAGGAAGGAAGGAAGGAAGGAAGGAAGGAAGGAAGGAAGGAAGGAAAGAAAGAAAGAAAGAAAGAAAGAAAGAAAGAAAGAAAGAAAGAAAGAAAGAAAGAAAGAAAGAAAGAAAGAAAGAAAGAAAGAAAGAAAGAAAGAAAGAAAGAAAGAAAGAAAGAAAGAAAGAAAGGAAGAGAGAAAGGAAGAGAGAAAGGAAGAGAGAAAGGAAGAGAGAAAGGAAGAGAGAAAGGAAGAGAGAAAGGAAGAAAGAGAGGAAGAAAGAGAGGAAGAAAGAGAGGGAGAGGAGATAAGAAAAAGAATTCAGGTATGTATTTACTGGTAAGATGAAAGAGAGAGAGAGAGAGAGAGAGGGGGAGGGGGAAAAAAAGAACATATAAACACCTCTTCAAATCATTTTTGCTTTTCCTTTTTTGTGCTTTGAGGTTCAATCTGGGAGTACCAGCACCAAAACATAGTTAAAAAATTGATTGTTCCCACTATCTTCAGTTGGCACTGGAAGGACCAGTTCTAGGAAGTCTTCCAGGGAAGCTGCTTTTTATACCTCCACTCTAATTTTAGAGACAAGAGGTTTGGATAATGTGAACATGCATCTACCTTACAAGAGGCTGTTGCAAACTGAACTTTACTGACGCTTACCAAAGGTCATGCTTCTCTCCCATACAATCTGGATTTCAAATGAAGGGTTTTATAAACATTGGTCATTCCTCATTTCCCCATTTAAGGCATCTATGACAGAATCAAGGTTTGACTTGCCAGTTATGGGAAAGATAGAAACAAAAGGCAAGGATATCTTACTTTCTGTTTCTGCCAATGTTAGGAGATGAGTCTGATGTGTTTCAGGGATCTGATCACTCCTAATGGTACTTAAGAAATATAACCAATAAAAATAGCTGCATTTTATGAATTAGTCTCCACATCTGTAATTATGAAAGACTTTGTTATCCTGGTCCCCCACTGTAGCTCCCTCATAGCCAGAGATCTTCGTCATGATCCTGGCTGGCCTCCCAGCACCACCTACTTCCATCTGAGCTGGATGCCACAGGATCCCACCCAAAGGAGCCCAGGCTCCCTTGGAACAATGAGCAATTCTTGGGAGACGCCACTGGAACGCTGTTGCCGTGGTACAGGAAGGCTGATAACATCTCTCGAGCCACAGCAGCCCTTTGTGTCAGCAGACACAAGTGGGATGTTCCTTCTTAAGCTTTCCAGAGCCAGAGGAAGTGGGCCTTGAAACACAATGCTCATTGAAATTGGCTTTCATCTGGAGGCTTTTGCGGCGTAAGCGCCACGCGGTGATGTGCTTTCCATCTGCAGCCTAGTCCTCCTGATGCATTTCCTCTGTTTGTTCCAGAGGGATGGATGGCAGCACCTTAACACAGACACACATTGTACTAGCTGGTGGGCATTATTCTGGACATCGGAAATCAGTAGTCCTGAGCAATAGCAGTATCCTCAGCAGCCTCTGATGGAAGAGGATGACCTTTTAAGCTGCCTCCTCCTTCTTCTTCCCTGTCCACAGGAATAGCATGCTCATTATAGAACGGTTTAAAAGCATTTCACATACAACAGTGAACATGCTATATGGTTTGTTGTTCGGAGTTTCCATGAAGAAAGTCTACACATGATGCTAAAGATTTTAGGCTCTAGAAAGCATTATGATAAATGGGGTTTAACTACAACTGATGGTTGTTACACATCATTGCTTTACCATGCTTGTTGAAGATTTAATTATGTAAGTGGAGTTGAGAAGAACATTGTCTACTAAGAAATAGTCACTTCAGCCATGCCCTAAGACACTGTGAAAGCAAACCACTTTGCCCAACAGTGATTTTCTTTTCATACGGATACGAATAGTACTTCTCCTTCAGGCTGTGTTTTTGCAGGACTCATGGTGATTTGTAAAGTCTTGTAATTAATCAGAAGAAAGGCTGTTCTACAGAGATCTAAGCCAAGGCTTGTTGCAAGTCAATGGATATCAGATGAGACAGCCATGTAGGCAAGTGTGGTAGCATAAGGACAAAACATAATCATTCCTAAAGAGTAGATGTTCTCATTAATCCCATAGAATAACTGACCTTTTCTGCTATAAGGTACTACGGACTGAGGTAGATATATCTCTACTTATTCGACTTCTCCATACCAGAAATATTTCGTGAAGGCTCAAACTGTAATGAGATGAGATTGGTAGGAAAAAACTGCAAGTAACCAGTCTTTCACAAACTAATTACTGAGCATTAAGCCTGATCCCAGCTAATGGATCACAAGTGTGTTTTGGTCTCAGGGGATAGCTCCACTACTTAATCACCCTGAGAAATTTATAGAGAGGGAAGAAAATGCCAGGCCAAAAACTCATTCAGCTTATGTGGGGATGAGTGATGTGTTGCATGGGAGGAGGAAATTATTACCAAGAAAACATACAACAAAATAGCATAATCACCTCACAATCCACTTTGAAAACAAAATCTAATCTGGAATATCTCCTCTATTCTGCCTATTTAGGCACTCTGGAAAAAGATCTTTACTCCAATCTACCTCTCATGAGTAAGTGCCATTCAGGTGAAAGAGAAAAGAGTGCTATTTTTTTGTCACTTCTCCATCCAACCCAGACACTGTGATTCTGGATTGGGGACAGGGGCACAGTAAGCATGGCAAGTGGAGGAGGCATGTGGAAGGCCAGGCTGCCTGCCCCATGATTAATGTTGGAGAAGAATCACTGGAATCAGAATTTTGGGCAAGGACAGACTGAAAAACAAATCACAACAAAGAATATAGCAAGAAAAAAAAGTATTGTGAAAGAGGAAATGAAACACATTTTAATGATCTGCAATTTTTTGTTCTCACTGAAAAAGGTCAGAGCATGCTAAGTGAAGGGCAGCAGAATACAGATTATAGAAATCAGAAAAATATCAATTTATTAAAACATTAATTAACTGTAGCAACTTATTCCAGTAATTAAATACTCGATGATATCTTGGGGTTCTTTCCAATCCTGTGATTCTGTGATTACAGTGGTGCTGAAAGACTTCAGTGAGGTTAGGTCTGTGCTGTTTTTGATGCAGCACGTGCACATAGTGCCTGTTTAAGGACATAGGCTGTAGAAAAACATACCCTGAGATCACCTTTAAAGCTTCAGCACAGCAATCATCTTAAATGCTCTAGTATTTGTTGAACAAACAAACATGATGGTTGCTACTACATAGACATATGTATGCTATCAACTTTACTGTGATATCTTTTCAGCTGGATGTTCGTCCATGGATGACACTCAGGTAGGCCCAGGAACAATAGTGACTCACACAGAGAGGTTCAGGATGAACTCATGAACCTGTACTGGGACAGGATGAATTTCCCTCTTCATCAGTGTTGATAGAAGAGTGATCTTGGCTGCAGCTTAGGCTATTCCCCTAACCTCTAGTCAATTAAAGCCAGGTAAAATTTCAACTTCATTATGTTTCACCTGAAAAGCAGTCATACTAGAAATAGCATTAGTGCTGCTATGAATTGAATGGAATATAATAGAAAACAAATCTACAGTTTGCCAAACTTCTTACATGAAGACATCTCATTACCAATTATTTGCTCCTGAAATTTGTGTTTAGAATAGATATTAGGAAGAAATTCTTTACTGTGAGGGAGGTGAGACACTGGGGCTTTGAGCAATCTGGTCTAGTGGGAGGTGTCCCTGCCTACAGCAGGAGGGTTGGAACTAGATGATTTTAGAGGCCCTTCCAACCTAAACCATTCTATGACTCCATTCTATGATTCTCTGTACTGTTCCCATACTACAAAAATAAAGGGGGATAGCTGGAAAAAACTCATGGCGAAGAGTATGATAGTATGATTATATCTTTTCAAACTATTATGTATCTCTAATTTAAGCATTTAACTGTTTAAAATGCAATTGTATCATTTTCAGAGATGTCTAACCATTTCTTTTTGGTGTTTCCTGACTCTATGCAGGGACTTGCTGGTTTTTTTTCATCATTTTCAATACATTTCTGTAGAGACATTTGCCTAAATCCCAACTCCATTCTACTATAAGTTAGTGCATGAAAGATTTACACTGTAACAGTTTCAGTTTATCTGAAGGAGGTCAACAGAATAAGACGAAATATTCTGTCAGTGATTTAAGGAAAGAAGATAGAGGTATATAACATCAGTTGTCGCATTTATTTATGTTCCAGCTTTAGCCATCTTCCTACAAGTTTGCCAGCTGCTTCTGGCAAAGAGCTGTTTCTACTTGCTTTCACTCAACAGAATTCTTTAAATCACATTGGAAATTAAATCATTTAACAATCACAAATGAAAGCAGTTTATTAACCAAAAACCTAAAGTGTCAAATAGAGTACCAAAATAATAAACTTGATATCTCAACTTCTGATACTGTCCATATTTCTCTTTTTCTACAGAGAAGTGCTAACAGCTTTAGTCAGACAGTATACTAAGAAAAGTCATATTAGCCAGGGACTATTATTCCTTGGTCTTTTGTTTTCTTTAGCTAATATCAGTCTGAGTGACTTCATGTAAAATTCAGTGATTAAGGACCACGTTTAATTGACATGGATCTCAACTGCTTACCACGCTGTTGTATCTTTGGTAGATGGCAACAGCATTAGAGACTGCCAAGCAGCAGAAGGTCTGTAAAGCACTACAGTGGGACAGATCAGTCACAGCATCTCTCAGTCATCCTAGGCTGGGCATTGGTGAGTAAGCAGTGTCACACCAAATGGGGATGTCACTAAATGAAGTGTGTCAGAATGACTACAGATTAAATATTATAAACTTAAAGCAGCTTAAGTCCCTAACTCCATCCAGAGATACACAAATCCAACACTAAAATCTAAAAAATGTTAGCTTTGCATGTCAAATTTTGCATGACAGCTGCATTCCTCTTCAGACCATGAGCCCCAATAGCCTGGTGGTGTTGCTGAGCAGAGGAGGCAGACACCAAGGAGAAGTCTTGCTCTGCTCTGCAGCATGTCTGGCCAGGTGACTTAGCTTTGCTGTCCCCACAGCTGGAAGAAAGTAGTAGAGGGAATTTCAATCACTTCAGTCTCCTCTCCTTTCTGCCCTTCTACTTTTTTCCTTGTTCAGTGCTCCCCCATGTTTTTGGAAAACAGTTTTCCTGCCTGATACAATTAGATTTACAGATACTTTCCCAGTGTTCTCTTCTCAGTTGGCCACTGTGTTTTTCCCTGTCTTTTTGTCTTCGTGTGTTCCAATTGCATTGCTTTAACAAAACTGATGGTGCGCAATTAAGCCTATAATTTTTGTTACGCTCCAAGAGACTGCTTTTGTGCTCTATTGTGCTCCTGCATCCATACCCCTGAGTCAGAAGCTTTTCATCATAGTATGTCTTTGTTAAGGAGCTCATCCTCAGACTGACAGAGTGTTCCATCTAGCATTAAGTTAGCATCAAACTCATCAGTAAAACCTTACTGCTACAACATAAAGCTGGAGGGGAAATCAACATTAAAAGCACCAAGAATAAAAAATTCTGCTGTAAGTGGAGGTACCTGGGAATAAATCCATAGAGTCAATAAGAAGCAGCAGATGAGAACTGAAGCTGTTTAGCAGTGAAACTCACCCCAGAAGTGACCCTGTGCCCTTGAGCCCTGCATCCCCTGGGAGCTGCAGCGCAGGAACAGAACGGCCCCCCTGGCTCTATGCCTGCTTGCTCCCGTGACGCACAGGCAAGGGGTTGAAACAGTGAGAGTACGAAGAGGCCTCAGGAGGTTTGCTTTTCATACAAAAAAAAAAAAAAAAAAAAAAAAAGGGACAGAAATAAATAGAGGCAGGGGTTTGGAGTCTCTAATCAGTAGTGATTGCTTCCTGTGCAGAAGTCAGCTGTTTCCATACAATAGCCAAGCTGTTCAGTCTCTAGGCGCCATCCCAAGGTCATCACTTTTCTATTGCTGTTCCCCACCCCCATGGAAAATTCCTGTGCTCTTTTATGTATATAAGGGGTTTTTTAACCTTGGAAAACTCATGCCTGCCTCCTGCAGTTGTGGAAGTATTCAGCACTAGGTGCTGACCTGAACTTGGCTTCTCAGGGCTTGTCAGGGTTTTTCCTTCTCTCCACAGCATCAGTGCCCAATGTGTCTCTTATCTCAACAACTTTTTAAGGCTTTTAAGCCCAATACTTATCTGCACTGTGTTATGTGGAGTATGAAAGCCAAGTTCAATTCTGACATACTTTTTTCCCACTTGCTCTTCTAGGAACTCACATGTCATTGCACTCTGAGACAGTAAGAAATGAGGCCATGTCAGTTCCTAGATATTGCTCTCTTATGAAATATTTATTTACACGCACACACATCTTGTGCTGCTAAACTTACCCAGTGCAAAGGCTATGCAAGGAATTGCTTTACCCTAAAAAATTCGCGAGCTATCACTCTACTGGTTTATTTTTAGATCAGCTAAGCAAAAATTCTAAATCTTCAGAAAAATGTCCAACTACTCATTCTGGGCAGCTTCTTTGTTTTCTCTGAATTCTTTCAAATGTCTTTCATAGGGCTAGACCTGGCCTGTGCAGCACTAACTTCTAAAAACCAGTGTTCTTTTTCTGTTGCTGCTGACATCAGTCGGGCAAGGAAGTTTACCTCCCTGCAGGTGTGATGCCACCCATAGCCCTGCCTAAAGCTTCCAGCAGCTTTTAATGAATTCCCTGTAAATCTTTGTAGGCTGTCACAGTTTATTTAGCGGAAAAAAATAAAAAAGAAAAAAAAAAGGCGGATTTCAGGAAAGATCTATTTGCTGCCGTGGTGTTAGGAGTGCAAGGTGGGAGCAGCTTACTAACGTACCAACCCTAGGATCCCAGCGTGTGAAACTGGTCCTTCAGGATGTTTGTCATCAGAATGGTTATGGTCTCACACTTTGCCTCTCATGTCACTTACCGCTAATGAAACAGCCGTGCTTCTCAGCCTGTGGCTTAAGCAAAATTCAGGACAACTCAGTAATTTAACATGCAAATTGAAGGGAGGTCAAGTTAGATGAAAACTGTGGGTTTTACTGAATTACCTTTTTTATTCCCCCCCAAAGTTTTGTTCCTACTGATTCTGAAGCAAGCAAGGCTCAGCCACAACAGTGTCCTGCTCTGTGCCCAGATTTGGGTAGTGGGGCCACTTGCCTGTGTAGACACTTTTGAACCTAGAAGATACCACTACTTGTAACTTGCCCTTTCATTTCTGTGTGGGTGAATTTTTTGGTATTTTTTTGAGTTCATTCCAGGACACTGAAATCTGCTGTTCAGCTGCCATCCAAGTTCATGAATATCTGTGCCTTTCAAATTCCTCCTAAGAAAGGTATAACCAAACTCGCTCATTGTTCTGCTGGGAATAATCTCTATTAAAATACTTCTGTTTGAAGGCTTCTTCCAAGTTCCCTAGGCTCTTATTCTGTCTTTTCCAGTACATTATTTCACTGTAATAGTTTCTCTGAGGCTATTTCTAGCTACTGAGTTGACTGTCATACTACCATTAGGCAAGATACCACAAAAACCCTCTCAGATGGCTGTGTCATTTGAAAATCCTAGGTGAGTAACTGCTTAATGTGAAATCAGTGTACTATATAAAGGGAAGATGGTAATTCATTTATTTATAACCCTCTGTGAATAGATTTTTTTTTTAACTTTTATAACCTAATACATATGTTGATTTGATTGCGAACCAGTACTTTGACATGTTACTACAGCTTCCCAGTGACAGGTAGAAACCAAAGCACAAAAAGCCCATAGAATTTTATGTATGTCTTTAGTACACTGCCTTTTTACCCTTTCCCTGATGGCTGTCACTACAGCAATATGTCAAATGGCAATGGAATTGTGCAATTATGTTGATATGTTGACATCTTGTTCTACCACACAGAGCTTTAATTTAAAGTCCCCTTTTTCAGATTTATGTTAAAATGTTAACTACAGAGACCTTTGCCTTTTCAAGGATTATATTTCATGTGTGATATTTACTGCCACAGTAAGATATCCTCACACTTTCTTCTAAATATGATGTTCTGTGTTATCACATGTTGGCACTAGTATAGCTTACTTGCTGCTGCTTTTCAGAAACTGTTAAGTCCTTGGTTGCCCACAATAACGTTTAATATAGTATTCTCTGCAACCCTTACAGTAATGGCACAGAGCATTACAGCTCTTAGAAATGCAGTCCTTGGGTTTCAGATAACAATGTCACAGCACTGCCTCTGGCACTGATTCTTCATGAGAAAAAAAAATAATGAACGTGCATACTTAAGTACTTTAGTGTAATAGCATAGTTAAAAAACATCCTAGAATTATGTAAGAAAACAAGCAATACAATAAAAATGATACTGTAAATTCTTTGTTCTCTTTCACACTTAAAGAAAAATTGAAAAGAGAATGAAAACACTGCTCCTAATTTGTGCAAACCTATTCTAATTAGGCTTTTGGCCTGGATGCTTTGCTGTACCACACAAATATCGCTCAGCAGCCTGCCATATGGACTGAGCTGCAACTCTTTAATGTCCTTTGCATTCTTTTCTCCTCTCCCTCTCCTCAGCAGAAAATGGCATGAGATTTGTTATTTAAGAACAAGCCAGACCAAAGTAACTAGAGTAGAATAATCTCTGCTCCTCGAGAAAACAGTAAATTAATTCCCAAGAAACAGAGCCAGGATTACCTCCATCCTTTATCACAGTGGTTTAAAATGTATTTTCTTTTAATTTTATTTCTTTATGTTGATTTTTTCCAGGACAATGTGACATTTAAAGTTAATAATGTAACCAATAATGTGTAATACTGCAGCTCCAAACTTTTATGATCATACTGGAGTTTTATGCTGTTCACTGAAATGTATGAAGTACTCAAGGAAAGGAGATGAAATGACACTAATTTTAAATGAAGTAAAAGATTAATATGGGGGCTTATTTTACTTAGAGATTATTTTTTTTCCTGTTATATATTATTATATGTTATAATAATGTTTCTGGAAAAGACAGACAGATCAACTTCCTCACTTTCACAGTCAGATATTTCCCAGATGGGTTAGTAGCTGTGTTCTAACCACTTTTTTTGTGCTTGTCTTCTCTTCCTGTATCTCATTATGAGTAAGATGATTCCTTCCTGCTAGGATTCAATACTTAGTTTATTAAATTTTTTTCCAGTTAATTATATCATCTTTACCCTGAAAATTGCTGTTTTAGAGGTGAAGTCCCTTGCAACAATAGCTGTGGCACGGCATTTAAAAATCTCTTAACCAATTAATCACATTCCTGGAGAGTAGGAGTAATAACAAGAATACTCACCGTTATCATAAAAATGTAAGAAGATTTTTAAAAGGGTATAAATCAGTCTTTAGCTGCAGTCTGTTTTGAATTATCAAAGGCAACAGGGAGGGAGAGAAAGGCAGTGGAGAAATGAAATAACCCACGTGAAGTAATAATACAGGAAATACAAAACATATGTAAGCTAAGTTATAAAAATACACCAACATATTTGCCTTCAAAAACCCCTTGTAAACATCTCCAGGGAGAGCAGAAAGAGCCATGGGCAGCAGCTTCTCACCTGGGGCCAGGGCTTGTGACTGAGCTGAGACAGCGTGCTGTCCCCACACCAGTGGTGGAAACTGTCACAGGAGGCAGGGAACCCCCAGTCAGTTCACCGTAGCACTGTGCTTTCCATGAGTGTGATGTTTGGTCGGTGTTCTGTGGTGAGCAGGCATTTCCCCCTGCTGCAAGGAGGGTGAGATCTCTTGGCAGGGAGCTGCAAAGTTCCTCTGTGCAAACACACTGATGTTGCATGACAGCTGGCACCAAGTGATTGTTTACAAAAGCTTTACATACATTCTAGCATTTAGCATGTGGAGGTACTGAGCAACGGCTGGGGTTCTTGATGCTGTCAATTGAAGGATATTTTTTTAAATTACGCAGCTGTTGAGTACTTAAGTTTAAGAGAGAAACTACAGGTAGGCTTACTGCTGATCTTGTGCTGCAATTTCTGTGTTCCTGCTCTATTTGCCTCGACATTCCAAATAATTATAGAATAAGGGAATATTTTGGGTACTACTTCTCTGCTTTCTAGGAAGCCCACAGTTTGAGTGAGTTCTTGTGGCCAATTCATACAAATTATGTGCTTTCTTCATTGCGTTATGATTTTCTTTGATGCAGGATAAGTTTCTTTTATTACTACTTTAATAAAGAATACACACAAAATACACGGATCAAAGTGACTCATTCATGAACAGAATGATTTTTGCATGTTGCTACTTTGCATGTGAGAACCATTACACAAGGAGAGACACTGTGAATAGACTTAGTGTTTACATAGTACCAAAGTATAAGGTTGCTCCTTGTCACCAAAACAGCTCTGAACCCTCATGATACACTAACATGTGCGTGGTAGCTGATGACACATCACAGTTGCCTACATTAGCACAGCAAAGATGCTTTGTTCTCTGATGTCATGAGTTTCAAATCCCAGCTGGGGATTTACTGACTAAGCCACAGTGAGCTGCTATGAGCTCCTCCCAAAAGGAGAAGAGAGATAAAACAGACAGCCTTTCTCTTTTCCGCCTCACTTTAGAAGTACTGCTAAGCACCAGGTGTGATTTCCCTGTTGGTATTGAAATACCACTACAGTTGTTGCTGACAGGACCTATGCATACCTGTCAGTGGAGAAAACACTTATTAGCCACCCCACAACAAAGCATAATACTAATTCCTCTGAATTCAGATATGTAGATCACAGATGAAATCCTCATTCACATAAAATTAAAAACTGCAATTCCACTCTACTATAGCTTGGAGCTGGTAATTGCATTTCCATTTAGCAGGCCTCTTGATCCTCTGCACAAATGCAGAGACATTCCAAATTTCCTGTTACTTAGCCACTTCCCAACCTCTCATATTCCTGCAAGTTCTTGCCTTATAGTAATAACAAAATATGTTTTGCCTGTGGAAGCTGTTATAATACATATTTTGTATAGGCATGCAAAAAAATATTCTGCTTCACTGTGAGACATGGGTAGTGCAAGTGTATCACCAGAGCCCAGGCCAGTGGACTTCTACATGAGGTTCGTCACGCTGAGAATTGAAGCAGAAGAGGACATTCAGTTGGTGGTTATGACTTTTTAGATGATGATCTCAAGAGACCCCACAGTGACTGAAGAATTAATCTCCCAGCACTCACAGAAAGTATTTACTGTGACTGTACTGTTAGAGTCATGCAACTCAGTTACAGAAAAGTTGTGACTGGTTCATGGTCAAGCAGGAAGGAATTAGGAAGAGGAAAGTTGCCTAGGCAGTGACATAAATTCTTCATCTTTTCTTCAGAGATTAATAATTATTTGCTCAGCATCTTGGGTGCTTCCTATGTATCTACTCATCCCAGAGAAGTGCTTTGAAGCATCATTCCTGTGTGGACAGCATGTGAAGATATTGGACAGAGCAGAAATCTAACAATTCTTTGTAGCTGTTATCAAGAGGAATGAAGTTAAGAGGTGTCTGAGCCAGATAAGGTTTGCAAAGGCTGTCCTGAAGAAAGTGAGCAGCAGCCTGGCTCTCCCTGCCCCCAGTAGCGATGTGCTCCAGAACAACTTAACAAAAACAGTGCAAAGGGAAAAGTTGTTCCTGGGGAAGAAAAGAAACTTGGAGTCTCTTGCAGTGTGAGAGCATTCAAAATTACGTGTGGTGAGACACGAAAGAATAAATCTCCATCCTGTTTCCTGAGAATGGAAGGGTCTGAAAGAACTCTTAAAATTAATGGAATGCATGAAATGAGAACAGGTACTGAAATGCAGAGGAATCAGAAGAGAAGAGAGAAATCTGGATGAATATAAAGACCCAAGGACAGGATGAGAGACCGAAGATAAGTAATGACCCAGAATAAAACAACAACTAAACAACAACAACAACAACAACAACAACAACAACAACAACAATAATAATAATAATAATAATAATAATAATAAAAGAGTATAATTGGTCTGGTGAGCTGCAAGTGTCCAAAAAGCTCAGTTAGAATAATGAAAAGACTGAAAGAGCATCACAAGCTCTTAAAGAACCAGTGAGAGCCTATGTATTTGTGTGTGAGGAGAAATAAGTCCTCTGCTGTGGCACAGACTGGAGCCACTGTACAAAGTATGTGTATATGAACATATTCATTGTCATCCAACATACCTTTCTATTTCCCTACAGACAGTCAAAGTACAACATTATGTCTCTGAACTACATCAGTGCACAGGGTTCTGTGTTATTTTACGTATACCAGGCAGAAATTATATTTCCTGGATTTATCCAGAAAACAATTTTATGTTGTACTGAGGGACATGTTAATGGGAAATATTGGTGATAGGTGGACAGTTGGATGGGATGACCTTTGAGGTCTTCTCCAACCTTGGTGATTCTATGATTCTATCAGCCTACACAAGTAGAAAACTCTGCCTCACTTTCATTGAAGGGCTTAACCTTTCTTGTTAAATCAATCCAAACCTGAACACTTCTGTTGACTGTTTTTTCCCTCTGGTGACTGTAGGTCACCACTAGATTCACACTTTGGCAAAATAAGTCAAAACTTACAATGCAATTATAGCAAATTTCATTAAGTTATACCATAGATTAATAAAGGGTAACATGGTGTTATTAATGTCATTATGATCTTCTCAAAATATGCCTCCACAAGGCTCAAAGAACTTGCAGGCTCACTTGGTGTTGACATGCTGCAAGACAGGTTAGCACAGCAGTACCAGCCAAAGCCTGCCCTGGGGATCCTTAGGGCAGGAGAAAAATGGTGGCATTTGAAGTACAGAAGTGCAGGCTGCATGGCTCCTGCCAGAAAAAGAGAAGGAGATGTGGGAGCAACAGTGCAGCCAAGAGCTGAGGAGAGACATGCCGCTGCAAGTACTAGTGTCTGGGGTGGGAAGTGATGGTGGCTGCTCCTTTTAGGAGGGCTCAGCCCTTCTGCTCTTCCTTTTCTCTCCATCTCCAAAAATAATCTTTGGTCCCACACCTCAACAGCTTCATTTTCCAGGTCTCCTGTGTTGAGAAGGAGGGCAGCAGTGCTATGGCCGCTTGCTGGCTGCTGACTCCTCCCAGCTGAGGAACAGTACTGGTGAAAAGTGGCCAGCAAGACAAGCACCATGGTACACAGCAGCAGTAGCAGCAGCAGCAGCAGAATTTGTAAAAGGAGTCCTAGAAGAGAATGAGAGTAGGCAATACTTGGTATGGAGGAAAGGGATTTCATCTCTCACTGATATGCTTGGAGCATGAAAGAGCATGAACACATTTGAGATGTAGTGGGCATCAGGGTATCTTCCTTAGATCTATTATTTCACACGCGTGTAAAATAATAATGTGTGTCAGCTATGTATCTGGCCTTAAGCTGACTCAATGTAGTTCAGGGGATGATGTGAATTGCACTGCCACTGTCCTGTGTTTAAGCTGCCTAAGGCTTCAGAAGAACTGAGAAAGGTTCTTCTTCTCTCTGCTCTCAGCAGTTTCCAACACATTTCCAGGTGAAAAGGATGTTTGAATGAGCCTGGTTACTAAATGAAGAATTAAGCTTGTGCTTAATTGAAATTAGCTATGTCATGTAAAAATAGAAGTGAGAAAATCAGTCCCATCTTGCACTGGGTCCTGGAAAATGTATTTGTGACTGTTTCTGCTCCATGAATTATTCTGCAAGCTCAGCAGAATCAATTATCCACTGTATTTACTCTTGCTATTACAGGCCTTTTGTTGTTTATCCTCTTCAGATCTTTCACCTGCAACAGAGGCACTGCAGATATTAAGTCACAACAAGAATTTGGTCCTATGCACAGTGCTGTCCTGCTCTGGCAGGTTTGCATTAAATGGCTACAAACAAAGCTGCACATGCACTCCACAGAAGCTGCATGTGAAGGACATTTAGAGGAGAGAGAGTTCTCTGCCCAGTTTTGAAGATGAATGCTGATGGGATCTTTGCTCCATTTGTGCCTCCTACTTTGTCCTAATCTTTTGGGGGGAAAAAAGCACCAGTGCCAAAATGAAAAATATGTTCACATCCCTTTAATCCATTCCCAGCTAAATCCCCATCATTATCTACAGCCAGCACTACATATAATTAAAGAGTTTATTTTTATGTTACAAAGTCTCTCCATAATTATGGAGTGTTTGTGAAGTGCAAAATTTCTGTGTGTATGCGAAGAATTAAGAGACCTGACATTTTCTTCATTTCCTACATTTTCCTTTCTACCCACGCACCGCTATCTTCCTCCCCTTTGTCATACAATCATCTTCACAAAGATAAAATGAATAAATAAATAAACACGGAAAGGTTAAACTTCTGGTGAAATCACCCTCACAGAGAAGAAGCAAGGTGTCTGATGAGACAGCCCAGAGCCAAAGCTCCATGGCATCTTTCTTTTCTAAAAGACTGAGATATCTTGAAATAGAAAGTAATGGCATGAAAATGAGTTCAGAGCCACAGGAGAGCTTTAAGAAGGTCCCCTATTTTGCTGTCAAACAGTGACACAATTGCTAAATAGAATTCCTTTATATCATGAAGACGGAACCAGAAATGACTGAAATTCAGGGGGATAGGAGAGTCCTCCTGGCTCTCTCTTCTACTCATTCAGGTCCCCTTTCTCCAAAAGACATTGCCAGGAGATGAGTTCATCCTAGCAAACAGAGAGACTGATATGGAACAACAAAACAATACAAAACAAATATCAAAACACTGCAAAACTTAGAAATGGAAGGGCTATCACACACAAATGTCAGTCGATGGCTTGGAACTTGCAGGATCCTGAAAATAATAAAATACGCAAGGTAGTATTTTGCAAAATTGAGACCAGTGATGTTTGGTTTTTGTTTGTCCAATATGATTCATAAAGTTGTCCATTAAAATTCCTAGAAAATGATTATTTTATCCCATCTATTTTCAAGTTATTGTATCTTATTTGTGTTAGTAGTAAAATTGAAAAATAGAAGTTACAGTAAATAGGAGATAGCATGTTTGATTTGATAATAATGACGAAACTTAATATCAGAAAGAGCAACAAAATAGAAAAACAAAGATATTTACGCATCTATTATTTGATCCTTACAGATATCGGTCCTGTTTTATTATGCTTACATTTGCTCACTTTCACTGCAGACTGGAATGAACTGCAAATTTATTACGAAAACTGTGCACACCACTGATTTGTTTGCTCTTATCAGTTCTGACAGGAGCTGTTGGCATATGAATCACTTATAATTTTCTACTGAAATACCATTACTCCTTTAGCCTGCGTGATTCTCACATCTTGATTCACAGAGCATCCATTTTCCTTGTGAGAAGTGTGCAAAACTGTCATACCTGAGAGGTGAGTTGCTTTCTCTACAAAAGCCTTTCTAAATGTGTAATTTAAATTTGCCCTAGTAAAAAATCAAGTGTTTCTTATCTATCAAAAGTGGTATTTTTCTTATCAAGTTATGCAGCCATTAGGACAATTTGGAACTATCATGCCTCTATGTGACCTAGTAAAATGACAATTATTATTATTTATTAGTACTGTGGCTATAATGTGAAGGCATCCTGTAATGGTTGTTACCACTTTCAACATTTTAATCACTTGAGAATCTTCTGACATGAAATATATATGATTACCTAATTAACTGGAAAGGAATGCAAGCATTTCATATTCTTCTTTGACAAATACAATAGAAAGTGTCCCGCATGGTGTGTGTATATATATATATATATATATATATATATATACACACACACCATGTATATATATATATGTATATATATATGTGTATATATATGTATATATACACATATATACACATATATGTATATATACACACCATGTACATATATATATGTATATGTATATATATATATATATATATATATATATACATATACATATATATATATATATATATATATATATATATATATACTGTGAAGAGAGTAATGCTGTGGTAAAAGAGCTTCCATAAAATCTAGTTCTTCAAACAGCCTCTTTATAGGAAGCCTGAATGGAACACAAGAAAACCATTTCCAGCCCAAAGAGCTCTGTTTTGGGAACATTCCTTAGCTGTTTCTGCTGCCCATACTTAAGATGCAGCAAACGTCACTGAAGTCACCACAGCAAACATTTATAATACAACTATTTCCTGTGCTCTTGTTGTTTCTGTGACACAGCTGTAATTTCAAACAGAAGAGTTTCCCAGGCCCTCATCACTGCCTTAACAGAAAAACAAGATGAACCGTGAAACTGCTGGTTGCTCTTTTGCCAGAATTCTCTCTAGTTTTCAGGCTTTTTGAAAATGTCTGTTTATAGGCTTTAAGAAGCTTAAGTAAATGGATAAATAGCTGGCAAAATAAATTTCTACAGATACACTTCTGATGCTGTGTTTTTAATGCAAGCATACAGTTGTGCTACATGCAGTGTTCATTATATGCAGTGTTCTTATATCATAGGCTAAGTGATGTGTGGAGAACAGTGACATTTACCTATTGATGGGTTAGAAATACTGTACATTATCTAGGGTCATTAAATAACATCATCACGAAAGCTAATCTTTCACTTTGGATAGGAAATAGTTACATATATGTAGGTGCATATACTTTGCCCCTTCATCTTACCATTTCACTCATGTTGTTTTCTCTTATGAATACTCTATTATGATGACTTTTGCTTGGTTCTGTGAATCACTATTTGCCTGAACCTGAATACAAAGTGGATGGAAAAAATAACCAGCTTAGAAAAAATAATTACTTTAACGTTACCAGAGTCACAAGATGCGGGATATCAGAGAATGAAGCTTTTCAGACCTGCTCACTGGATGAAAAGAGCTCACTTTCCATAGCAAAGCCTGTTTTACTAGTTCAGCTAAACACGTTCTCCGTTCTTCCTGCACTATGTGTATTTAATTAATTGGATTTTGAACAGAATGGTAAAACAAAGAAAGAAAAAAAAAACAACAGTTAAAATTAGTAATTAAAAAAGAATAACAACACATCAGCAACAGGGGCAACAGAGACTCTTGAATATTTCTTGCATCTGAAATTAATTCCCTCCGTCCAGCTGAGCAAATCTATCCAGTTAGGGAGAAAAAAAGCACCTTATGTCTTATCTAACCAAGCAGAAATGAAGAACATAACTTACCAACGAAGGATGTGTAACGAACGCAATTAATCTATTCATTATGATTCGTTATGATTTTAGCAGCACCTGCAGGCATTAATCAGGTCAGTGACCCTAACATGACATGCAAACTGAGCAAAAGGCATCTTCTTGGAAGAGGTTACAGCCTAAGAGAGAAGAGAAGTAAAACAAGATAGAGGACTACACACAAATGCAATGCCATAAGCGAGAGTCTCTTGTAGTAATTGACTCAGTGATGGAGGACAGGGGTGAGGAAGTGTTGTAAGGTAGGCCTTTCTCACAGGATATCTAAGGGTCCTGCGACTAAACATGAAGTTGCAAAGAGCTCTGTTCCTGAAACACTACAACACCACACTGTTTGACAATTTGCTTTTGGAACGCTCATGGTCATTCTCACATTAGCAGTAAACACAGTCACCTGAGCAACATTAACTACAAAACTCAATGAAAACAAGCTCAATATTTTATCACAGGTCTACATTCTCTGATATATAGAAATTACCTTTTGTATTCAGGAAAAGGCACTGACAAATTCCTGAATGAACTTGTAGCAAGAGCAGAATCAGTGTCAGCCTTATAAAGCAATAGTAGTCTACCATACCATCTCCAGTCCACTCACAAACAGCAGTAATAGCTGTGTGAAATGTGTTGGATTCATGTAGGGATATTTTAGTCCATTCCCAGCAGCACTGAAAAAGTGTGTTTCATCTTTTCCTGTTAATAATGATGTGCATTTGGGAAATAAGGCAACAAACTTCATACAAATTTGTTACATCATATAATTACCTATTGCAAAATTTAACAAGTTTTCACAGCTATATTTAATTATTTCTCTCAGAGTAATGATTACTAATATTACTAATAATTATTATTAAAGAAGGCTTTCAGAGCCCTCATGCATTTGTGTATCTGTACAGAATCCTGTCAGATACTTGCACAGGCTGACCTTTAAGAAGGATACACTGAGTGTTTCAAGTGCACTGTAAAAGAGAAAAATGTGAAAGTCCACCCCCTCCACATGTAAGTAGGTGTAAATTCTCAAAATCCAACTTCTATTGTTTTTTTGTTTTGTTTTGTTTTTTGTTTTCCTGAGCTGCATGACAAATTTCTACAGTATAAGGTGCTGAAATGGCACTAATTGTATGGCTGAGGTATGAAGGGTTTTGGTAAAGGAGTGTCACATGCTGCCAAGCCATCTTGAAACAGAATAATTTACACTTTTAACAGCAGTTGCAATGCAAAACCTAGATTAGATGGCTTGTTACCTTGAGGGGTTTTTCTTTGGGGAATGGAGTCCAAAGATCTGATATGAAACAAACAAACAAACAAACAACAAAGCAAAAACAACTTTATTGTTGTTTTAATAACACCTGGTGCTATTTTCCTCTGAATGGAAGACCAGAAAGAGTGGGAAACCTGTTTCAATTCAGCAATATTGCAGATGAGCTGTATAAAGATCGAAGTAGAAATTAAGATCAGAGTATCAAGATCCAAATCAGCTTAGAAAAATTACAAGAGAAAAAAAATGTTGTGTGGGCATTATAAAGGTTATTCTTGCATGCAAATTGCTTAGTTTATATTATATTTGCATATACAATGTCTTGTTTTTCTTCCAGCTTCAATATTTTACCTAAGATGATAAAATATTATACTTGACCTGGAGTGGGTACCTGGAGACTACTAGAAAGTTTGGAATTACACCAGTCTTACTATCAGACTTTAAGACTGAATTTTGTTAACTATGCTAAATAGTGAACTATGCTAAATCCTTTTGCCAGACATTTATGCAAAAGCATATTTCTTCTCTTTGATATAGCATTGGATGCCTATTTTCATATTGTTTATGAACACAACTTTCTTTTACAGTTATAAGTGAACAATATTAATACTTACTATTTGTAATACTGAAATTTTTTCTAGAGATGTAAGCAAGCAAACTTATTCATGAGCACTATACTTTTATAGTACTTCTCTACTACCACATATATTTGTCTGTATTCAGTAGAAAGAACTTTAAACTTACTTACTTGTGTATTTCTAAGACCTAAGCAGCACTTTCTGCTTGCTAACTAAATTGTACTTAAGGCCTTATTGAAATCCAGATATATGACATCAGTGGCTCTTCTCTTGTCCACTGACAGTTGCATCACCGTAAAAAGCTACTAGGTTGGTCAGGCAGTTTGTACCCTTGGTAAAGCCATGCTTGTTATCCCATATCACCTCCCACTCTTCCATGTGCATTAGCATAGCTTCGAGGGGAATCTTCAGCTGGATTGTCCCCAGCACAGTTCTCAAAGTCCATTAAAGGGAACATAGGCAGCTTGTCTTTCTCCTCTCACATTCCATTTCATGGGACTTATTCAAGGCAGGGAAGCACTGTGGACCAGAACTAGTGGTTTGCACTGATGCAGTTATACCTAGTGGAATTTATCACTGGACTATGCATAGCTACAAAGATGGCAAGATGATTGTGTCATTTTTCACAAAACTGGGCTCTGGTTTTAGGTAAGACAGTGAATAATAGTGATGAGCAACAGCAAAACTAATGAAGGAAGATCAGAAGATCAGTTAAAAGTTAATATGATAAAAGTTTTTCAGGTTATGAGGTGACATAGCCCCAAATATAGGCACATATTTTGAAACATGATGGGATTCTTTATAATCTCAGATTTCAGAGATCAAATGTCTGCCTATGACAGTAAACTGAAGGGAGAAAGGATGGATGATATACCAGAGGAATGGAAAAACTAGACAATGAAGCAGGTTGTTTAGAACAATTCGGGGGAGAGTGACAGGAGAAAACAGAGGGAAGGAGGAAACATAAAACTATGGGCATGATAATATGGGGAAAGGAGGAAGTATCAAGACACACAACCAGAGAAGTATGATAAGAGTAATAGTTTTCACACTTTCAGGAGCATGAAATGACAGCTGCTACCATTGGTGTAGAATTATTGTAAGCCCTGAGGCATAAGTGTTGTCTATAGACCTGTGTAGGCTGCTGTTGACCAGAAGGAGAGACGTGCTTCTCTTTCCTCTCAAACACTGCTGCCTGGGAGCCACAGCAAAGTTATACTGTGCTGAGGGAAGCTAGGCTTTAAGATGATCCTACTGATTATAGACTGCATGAGGGAATGTGGCAGACCAAGTTAACCCTGAAGATCTGGTCTAGGACTGCAGGTTCATATAGGGTGAGCAGAAGGCTGGGGAGCAGGACGAAGAGATTGCATCTACAGAATTATTTATTATACTCTGGGGTTATAAACAAACATGTGAGAGCAAGTACATTCCAAAATGAAGTGTATTCATCATACACATCATCAGAAATAATTATTAAAATAATTGTTTGTGTTTCCAATAAAAGTGCAAATCTCGGGGAAAAAATATCCAGAAAACATGAGATTATAATATATTTAGCTTCACATAGGCCCTGTGAAATAGTTATTCTTATCTGCACATTACAGAGGAGGAAACATTGGCATGAAGAGATTGTGATTTGCTCAGGGTAAGGCAGGAAGTCACAGAACTGCTGAACAGAGATCCAAGCTCATGAATTCCAGCTCTGCATGTCAGTCACAAGATCAGTTTTAGTTTCCTTTAGTTGATAATATTCCAAATAATTAAGTTAGGCAAATCAATATTTATGGGTTTGAAATAACCTTTCACCATTATACTACGTCCCAATCCAATGTATTCAAAACTACATGGGAACCGAAGTCTGACAAAGGAACTTTCACGTGTTTTCTGCATATATCAGGAGGAATCCTAGGCATCAAATAGTCCAAATAGTCTTTAGAGACATCCATTATCAAGATTTAAAAAGAAGTACTGGAACAGAAATTAAATCCAAAACTTTTCAAGATGCATTTTGGACTCTGAGCACGTGTTTCTTTTTTTATTCTCTCCCCGATGCATGTTTAAGAACACAGAGGAGGTTGCACTGCTTTGCATAGGAGGGCCAGGGACTCCTATCACAAAACACATTGTCACTTTGTGCTGGGGTGGTTGTTTGGAGGCTGGATAAGGTCCATGATCCTTTCCACCAAAGCAGGACTCAAACTTTGTTCATCCTAACTAGTGAATGCTTTCAGCATTAAGCAATTTCTCAATGGGTGGAAGTAGTCACTATCTTCTTTATTTTGCCTGCAGCCTAATCTGAAAATGATTTTCAAGAAAATCCTACCAGCTCCAATCACACAGGCAAGAAAAAACAGGGAAGATTCATCTTGGCTATGAAAGCCCTTCAGCATGTGGCTGAGATGGGCATTCAGCTGTGCAAAGCTGCAAAGGCTGTCATCAGCTCTACTCAGTCCCCACAGCAGACTCATAGAGTGCATTTGAACTGCTCTGGTAGTTTTGTCTGCCTGCGAAAACATATCAGCAAGCCCTTTGCAGACTCTAGGATCTTGGCTGGTACAGCCCAGCTCCATGCCATGGCACGTACACATGCCAATCATCTACAACCAGGTTGGAGATGTTTTAGATATGACAATATTTCACGTAGAGTAAGCTTGGACATCCAAATGGTATCATATGTGGAAGTGTAAGGGCCTGAGAACATCATGTTTCCAGGAACGGCAACAACATGTTCTGAGGATGTAATTTTGGATTTAATGACCAAGAGTGCCAGTCACAGAATCTGAGTCTTCATGTATTGCTAACTTGGAGTCTCTCACAGACCACTCTCCAAGCCATATCAGAGGTAGAAGAAGGATGTCACAGTGGAGCTATTTATTTTTCGTCTACACTTCTTATCTCAATACATAATTTCATGTATTATTTTTCTTCCTTTAAAGTTCTTTTTTATTTAAACACAGAAATATCCAATTCATGTGCTACTGAACCTGGTGTGTCTTGTAGCAGGTTCAGTTCACATGGCTGAACAAAACTGCTTTCACAGCTTGCTAATTACTAGGCAGACTAACTTTGTTCCCAGAAGTGAATGCTCATCTCAGGGGAACCTTTATTGGTGTGAGTCTGATAAAATACGGTTGGTAACTGTTTACTGTACCCAGTATCAGCCAGATTTATCATCTGCCATTTTTATGCTGTCTAGCAAACAAAACCTTCTGGTGTCTCTCTACACTACCAGTGTGCTGTTGTGTCCATCGTATCCCTAAAATACAGATAAATAGTGTGTGCTTCATTTCCCATATGCTGCACAACTTTCACTGAAAATTACTGTCAGGCTGGTGTGGAGAGACTCAAAGCCAAGATCTAGGGCATTTGACCTCTGACTGGGTTATGAATTACCACTGAGGTTAGCAACATGCCTCAAGGAGGAACTTGGTACTAGACTTTTCTTTTTTACAACTGAAATTAAAATTTAGCTTAGCACAGTATGACATTTTCGTTTACATGAAACATGCACAGAAAGCAAAGGAGAGTGCTGAGGTAAAACGAAAAAAGGTTTCTGTGTGGAGTCCCACTAATACACTGTAGTCTACTTGCCAGTCCCAGGCAGCACCATGGAGTGGAACACACATCACACCAGCTCTGGAGAGCAGGCATCCACTTCACCTAGGAACAAGGGACAAAACAAAGGGACAACTAGAAGCACCCAGGGGATGTGCTGGTATCATAAAGATAACATGCAGGGCGGCACATAGTGCTAGTGCTTCACATGACCTGCTCTAGCTTCAGATCAGCTGATGACATCTCTGGTCAACAGAAATGCTATCTTTAATCTTTCCTCCTCTAGGATCACGCATTAACCATGTGAGCATGGCCCTCAGCATCCCAAGCAGGAAAACACGTCTGCAGCTGTCACTTGCTTAACTTCTTTTTTCCCCAGCAGTGACTGGGATTCCTCATGTAATATCAGGAAAATCAGTTCATCTCTCCTATAGTCATTTATCCCCTCTGAAGCAAGAATATTAATAATTCCTGCTCACATATCAGTACATTGGATTTGCCTACATCCTCCTCAGAGGATTGGCATTTTCTAATCTAATAGTTGTCTCTAGATTCTTTTCATTCTCGATATAGACAGACAGTAGAGAGCAGAAGAGTATAAAATCCATGAAGAACAACCTTTTCACCTCAGAGAAAATGTCCAAACTGCAACAGCCTGTGCAAGTAACAGACAAAGACTGAAACATTTACAGTTCTTACAGTCTTTGAAAGGCTCATTTTAGCTACTGGGACTACTCAGTGAATTAAATGTCATCCCATGTAGAAGCATTTAATTTGGTCCTAGGAGAATGCCCAGGATCACGTGATCCTCTTTGTGAAAGGTCTTTGCAAGGAAGGCAATGGTGATGAATGTTGAGAAGCCACTGTGAGTGCTGCTCTGGAGAGTATCATTCCTCATCTCCATGGCCCAGACCCCAGCTGGGCTGAAGATGTATTCCACTTGTCACAATGGATGTGAGTGCCATGGCACTGCCTATCTTGACAAACAAGGCAGAGCAAGAAACGTTTCCCTGAGGATAAATCCAGCCAGCATGCACAAGTGTCAGTCCCACTGAGCTGAAGCACCTTGTCTGCTTAGTTCTCTGAGGTCCTGTTGCCATCCTCTCTGTCCTTTAGGCTCCCTTTGCTCTGCCAGGGTCCTGCCACCAGAGAACCACACTGCAGCAGACAGATGAAAGTTGACTCACTGCCATTCCCTGTGCCCAAGCTGCCAGCAGATCTCTGTCTCCACCAAAGACAGTGCCAGTGCTGCCAGCAAGTCATCCTGCACCTGTGAGTCACATCTGAGTCACCAGGAGCAGCTGGTCTTCTCTCAGGGGAAGAGCAAATCTCACCAACACTGCAAGGCAAACCCAGAAGGACATCTGAAGCATCAATTTGCATGTGTTCCCAGCAAGGTCTCCCAGGTGTTAACTCTTTGGAGATCAGTTTAAATTAGCCACTCTCCCCATCCCCCTAGCTTTATTTCGCTTTTCAGCTCTCAGAAGGAAGTTCTCTACAGTTGAAGCCTGGAGAAGGGCTGAGGAGAAGATTAGAAGTGGCTGTTGTCAGCTCCAAGGTTTTCTGCTGCTGGATCAAAGTGTTCTAGTCATGCAACATTAATAATGCCCTGCAGGAAGTCATAAGGGAGCACCTATCTCCAGAATAACAAACAGGTCAGCCCAAGTGTTTTGCTGGTCTCCTTCAAATGCATTTGTAAAACCACAGATCACTCTCCGTGAACTTTCCTGCTGAAATACACACTTAAGCAGGCCACTGACTTCACGAAAGAAAACCTATCCACTTTCTCTATCTAATGATAAGTTCACTAGGATGTGCTGAATGTGTCTTTCTTTGTGCTTGAAGAAATTCTGAGCAATTCTGAATGATTAACCTAGTTAGGCATTGTTTCAAAATCACTAGTTCAGATAAGATTGCCAGGCCATATTCTGCTCTCAAGACATCCCCCTATCCTTTCCAAAATGACCCTTTAAAAAAGGAATTATGAAATAGACTGCAGAGGGAGATCAGGCTGGTGCATCTAGGGACATTCAGTCCAAATTTCTTTAAGGTGATATCCTGAGAATGTCTCTGGTTTCTTTTTGTATTGGCTCCTGTCACAAAGACACATTTAAAATGTATCCTCATTCATATTTCAGTAGTCCTTTGACCACAGATGCTTGGTATCTTTATTACAAGAAAAAATATAGATAGGGAATGCATCCTTGTTTGCCCTCTACTTGGTCACCAATGCAATAAAGAACACCAAAGAATTAAGAATTTGGCAATTGCTGCTGACAAACTGAGAATAAACTGTTCTTGTGTGAAGGGCATTGAAAATCCTATGATCTGAGCTGAGAAGCAGAAATCTGCTAACAGGTTTCTCCTCAGAGGAGGCATTTCAGAGTAAGATGAGGTGGCCAGAATGCCCATGTGGGATCTGCAGAGTATCCTTCACCGACTCAATGGTGTTCCAGTTGTCTGAAAGAACAGAAAACTCCCTGCAAAAGAAATACTTTTCAGCTTCTCCCTCTATATTTGTCACGATCAACACTCTCAGAGAAGAATCCAAATCACTTTCACCCCTCCTTTGGAACCCTTAATTGACCAAATTTTTTTTAAAAAAAGTTTTGATGCTTTAGCAGTAGATGAGAATTTTTGTCATGATACAGAGCAGAATGGGCCAACCCCCCTTTTGCACATCCATGCAAAAGGGCTACATCACCAGCAGCTATGTTACATAACAGCAAAACTGAGTAACACTGGCTTTCCCCTCAGAAGTTTTTGCCTCATTTTCAACTATCCAAACATGTTGTCAACAGTAGTTCATTTCTGCGAAGCAAGAATGTTTATAAACTTGATCTTGAAGATTAGAAAAGAAGACGGAGTTCATTCAATCTTGATATGGTGTTACAATATAGGCAAGAATGTCATTCTGATTTTGTGATTTTAGTTCTCTCCTTTAGCTGGGAGATGATACTTCTGTTTATAACATGCTGCTCTCTCTGTCCCAGCCATGACTCTGGAAGTCAAGCTGCTCTAAGTCACGTACTGCAGGACTGCTTTCTCTGTGAAGCAATCATATCTAAGATCAACACTTTCAGTACATTTTTTTTTTTGCAAAACATGAAAAAGATACTCCTTATTTTGTATTATGCATCAAGATAAGAACTATAATTAATCTTCCAACTTTCTTGAGCACTATCAAAGGGGGAAAGAAGACCTGTACAAAAAAACCTCACCTTGTAAACTTTTGATGTAATAGCAGTGAAGTTCACAACATACCTGACCTGATTAATGCTCAGCTCTGAATTTAGTCACGATCAGGCTATAAAAATAGCATATTTGATGATTTTACTTAAGCAAATCAAGTCGAATAGCTTACATCACAGGTTCACTCAGGGAAGCTGTTGCTCAGGCCATAGCATTCAGCCTTAACTAGGTTTGTTTTAATTTCTGATCAACTGGCAAAATGTGACCAAAGTTTAGAAGAACCACTCTGGCAACATTTTTTTCTCTTATTTTTTAAAGGAAAGATTCACTTTTGCTTTAAGTTGGACTATCTACCAAAAAAAGCAGATGAAAAGATAGTTTGCTGGATGCTTCCTTCATCTGATTACTAAGCATTTACCCCACAACCATCCAAGTGGATACATAAACATGGTGAATCATACTCAGCCCTTTTAAAATGTTAAAACTGAACTTCTGATGAGAATTCTTCATGTTTTTACTTTCAGGAAAGTTCCCTAGACTTCTGCAGGAAATAATGCACTACAATCCATTAAGTTGCGCAAAGTCTGTCCCTGCAGGGACTCTCACTTCACAAACTTGCAGCTGCTGTGACCTTGGGCTAAGCTACTCACAGAGTCCCAAAACCATCTAGTCCAGTACGTTGCTATGAGCAGGCTGCAAATATGCTTCAGGAAGCACATGTTCTTCTGCTGAACGAAGAGGAGTTGGGAGATTTCTCTGCACCTATTATGCATACATATCTTATCCCATCCCCAGCCTCTATCTTGTGTGCATGAGGAGGTTTTCCATGGCTCCACGCAGTGCACAATGCATTGGTAATAGCAGTCCTACATCTGAAAATTACTACCCTTGCAGAGCAGGACTTTTAAAATCAACATCCTACTGCCAGCATACATCTTTTTTGGACCTGCAATGGACTACTAATGCCAAGAAGGGCTTATATACTCTGATCTTCCATCTTCTCCAGATAGTTCTACCAATATATCCTGCTGAGAAGAGAAAAAGACTGAAAAATACATCCAAAATTCACAGGGCTCGTGGTCTTTCAGACTTTCCTGAGATGAAAAAGTCGATCAAGAGGCACTTTATAACACATGATTAAGTTTACCAAATTGTATAGCACAATTAAGTTTATCAAACTGGAAAATATCAGCATTTTACTGCCCAATCATTTTGGTTTGTTATAACATGGAAACACAGCTAGCAGCTAAACAAATACTCTGGGTAGAGTAAGATCAGTTATTAGACAGGAAAAAATGACCCTTCTAGTACTTGTCTTCAGCCACAATATCCAATGTTCTGAAGTAGTAACTAAGACCAAGCTGCTAAGTGGTTTTCTTTCTTAAATATCAGCAATGAGGCTAAGCGAAAGCTTGCACTCAGCTGGTGAAAGCAATCACAGAATCACAGAATCACAGAATCACAGAATCAATCACCCGGGTTGGAAGGGACCTCAAGGATCATGTAGTTCCAACCCCCCTGCCTGGCAGGGCCACCAAACATACACACAAAAGCAAACTGAGCTTGCATGGACTTGGAAATATGTGTTTTACTTTAGAAGCTTCTCCTGTGAATCAGTAACTGGCTGCTAGGTAGTGCAGCAGAGGGTGGTCATTGTTTAGAATAAAACATAAAGAAACAAGCAAATAACATGATTGCAGGCAATTCTGCAGTTGCCTAACATGTGCTTTCCTGAGCTGTCATGCAGTAAGATTTGGACTGTGAAATTCCCACTTCTCCCTTTCCCGGGTCCATGACCATAATGAATATATCAGCTGATTGTCCCACACTGGCTTTTTATCCTCAGACTGGAAAGGAGAACTGTCGTCAGGACATGAACTGTCATGAAAGTAGCAGCTGAATATGTTCACATGTTGGATTTATTGCTGCTTCCAGCTCTAAAAGCAAGCAGTAACAAAGAGTAGGAACTTTACTCAGCGAAAGGATTTGCTTTCTCAAGCCTATCAATTTAAAAATACTTAATCATGTTGGCATTAGGTGTTCACATTAATTAATTCTTCAATTTGAAATTGTTTTTCTTGGAAACAACAGAATTCGGTTTCCAAATAATGCAGTGGCTCAGAAAATTGAATGCCATGTCATAAGGTCTCTGATTAAAAAGTGCTGGCAGTGATAACTTAAATTTTGTAGGGAGAGGGGCAAGATAAAAAGCAACAGATAGGATAAACAAGTCCTATTTCTTGGCCAGTGAGTTACACCTGTCAAACAGCAGGGAAAGACTGAGAAGGAAATATATCTGTAGCTACAGCTAAGACCTGCATAAGTATGATAAAGATCACACTTAAGTATAGATGCCCTCAGATGCTTGCTAGAACCCACAATAGATACTGAGATTACCTGTAAGGTGGCACAGCCCTATGGGTGCTAATTCAGCTTCTGTCATGAGTCTGACACTTTCTAAATAGGGAGCCAACTTCATCCTGTCCACTGTTACACAAAATAAGTACAGGTTCAAAACCCTGTTCTATCTCACACCCTTTGTGAGTTCACTTCAGTGTGAGCATTGTACTAAGCAAACAGGCACTCAGGTATTCAGATTCACTTGCATCCTGCTGCACATGGAGTGGGAAAATACTCTTTCATATATATAATCATGGGATCAGGATTAGAAAAATGATCACGAGGTAGAGCAGCAGTTCAGAGCAGTCATCCGAACTGATTTGGCACTCCAAAACAGCTCAGAAAGTTCTCTATAAGCCCTATAACTCTGGTTTGGAGGAGATACTGGGGCTGGCAGTGGATATTTGCCATGTCATCCCTGCAGGGATCCCTTCTACTTACAGGTAATCTCCAGAGCTGCTCTTGAATTTTGCCAGGATAAATAAGGCCTACCTCATGTGCAGGTAACCTGAAATAGATTTCTTCAAGCGAGCTTTGCCCTAAGTGCTTGAGTGATTAAATACACATAAATAGCTCAGAGTGATGAGATGTGGATAGGCAATGACCTCCCCTAAGGAAACAGTGTCTCACTAACTTGATTCTCCTCTGCTATTAGTCCTGGTAATGAGGTAGAACATAGAGTAATTTTAAATTTGTTATATGATGTAACTTACCATTTGGGGACACACAGCATGTGCAGAGTGGATACAAATCATCCATTTGGATTTTCATGTGCTTAGTTAGGACAGTCTCTCCAGGCAGCACCATAGGCACTGTAGAAAACTCAGATCACTTTCTTAAAAAGAAAATAAACCTGTTGCCTATGAGGTGTCCTTTGAAGTGTGGAGCTCAGGCTCTTGGCCAACATCCCTTTCCTGGCTGACTCGCTTCATGCATAACTGTAGTAGCACATTGCACTCCCACGGGACCTGCTCATTTCTTCCCAGTAAACTTTCCCCTTTTGACATGGGAGAACGGATTTGCAGTGATAGGAGGCCAGGATATTCTGCATACTTAACACCATACATCTTTATAAATTATTTTTCTCTCTTTTTTTTTCCTGTAAGTCAAATGCCAAAGAAAAGACAAACGTTAACCCATGATTATAAACCATGTCTCTTATGGCTTGCGTATTTGCCTTGTACTACCTCCAAGTCAAATATTGTTTAAATCCCCATGCTAGCCAAGATGTATGAAAGAGACAAGGCTTTAGGAAGCCAGCAGTGAGCTAAGCTAAGTTAGCTTCAAAATAACTGGCTGTCAAGTTGTCAGGGCTGATGCACATAGATGAGAGGAGCTGTCAGGTGACTCAGCTTCTGCCTCCCACCAATGTCCCTTTGGCTCCCTCCACGATGCTCTGCTGTGTACAAGTCTTTGCTCTCTGCCCACTGGGCCACCTGCCAACTCATGTTGTTGCCTATGGCCCAGAGAACTTCTCACTGCCCTGCAATGGGAGGGGAGGGAGGGCAGACCTCTGTGCATGACCGTGAGGCCACACAGTGAAGTGAGGAAGAGGTATTTAATTATGCAGTGTTGCTGGCAGGTGGATTTTGAAAGAGGCAGCAGTGCCTTTATGATCGAAGAAGACAAACTGATCTGACCTTTGTAATGACTTTGAAGTGTTGCCTTCTAGATGTATTTGCTGTGCTAGGTTTAAAAAATAGCTTGCTCTGGAATCCATTTCCTGCCATCTCCAGCTCAGGCAAGTAGTCTGAGAGAAGTGGCAATTCATTTTTCTCCTGGCTCTTTTACTCCCTTTTTTTTCTGTGAAAATTGACTACTCATGTATGAGTTAAGTGACACTAGCATTATGCTCAAGCAGTGTCACAGTGAATCAGAGACCTTATTAAATCACTTGAATTCTAAGAAGACAGAAAGACTAGATTTAACAAAACACAAAAAATGAATAATAGATGAAAAACAAAACCAGAAGAATATAAGATCAAAGAAATAAATCTATGCCCATTTCATTACAGACCTCTGGCCAGTTTTGCTGCCTACAGACAACAAAAAAAAAGGTTAAACTTACAAAGCTTGTAATGTAAAGTGGAAGTAAAATACAACATAAAGTTGTTGAACTTTACCGATAGCTTAACTATTGTTTGCATATCTCTGAATCAAGAAACACAGAGGAGTATACTCCAGAGTGGATGCATGACCCTATGGCAAACTTGGAACTGGAATAGACCGACTGTGTTATACATACAAATCTCAGTCCTTCCAGTGTGCTGCCCAGGCATAGGCAACACATATTTAGGGGAGCCCTCTGTTCTCTTGCTGCCATTCACCACAAAGTGTGAACTTTTTCTAACCTGCTATAAGAAAGTTTGGACCTGAAATAAAAATAACCACAACAACAAATGAAAATCTCTCTGGTGCAGTGGAAAAGAGTATTAGAGAAGGAGGATTTCACCAGTATTCTTCAGCCACACACCTCCATGTGATTTCTGAAGGATTTATTTACATATTTACTGACATTATTTTCCTATATGCCCATTTATCAAACAAAGTATTTATATAATATATAATGATATTAATTTGTAGGATACTGTGATAAGTGTTATGATAAGTAACACTTTGTATGTCTGAATGATATTAATTTGTAGAATACTGTGATAAGTGTTATGATAAGTAACACTTTGTATGTCTGAAATATACTTTATTTGCTTTTTATTCTGCCATCCTGAAGGAACTCAAAATGCACTTATGGCCGTATATAGCATACATGATTGTACCCCATAAAAAGGGGTACCCTTTTTTATATATGCTGAAAGAACAAAGTTCTTTGTTAGTGAACAAAGCAAGATAACATATGCTAGGCTGAATATCAGTGAGGAATCACCAAATAAAACTTCAGTGGATTCCTTAAATGAGCAAATGTAACCAAGGTAGTGTTTCACTGCTAATAATTATTCTAAAGAATTTAAGAAACACAGCATTCACAGTTCTAAAAGGATTATGAGGAAAAAATAAGAAAGTAAAATATTCACTTTGGTAGATTGCTGTGTTAGCACAAGTAAGAAGAATACCATAAAATGTTTTTGTGGAAGTGCGTGTCTGTGTGTAATACCAGATATATATGTGTATTTTGTCACCAAGGTATTCTGAACATTATGCACTATCAGGAATCAGAAACGTACAGTACGTTCAGATAGGATATAATAAGAATGTTGCACACGGTAAATAAATACTGAAAATTTTATGAGCGAACTTTTGTGAGCCAGTGGAATATGGGAGCATAAGAGGAACTCATAAAAGGAGGGCAAAAGCCAGAGTACAGATGAGGATGAGAAAATGACATGACACATACAGCAGGGAAAGAAATGCAAAAACAAGCATGACTTTTATTTGACCTATATTCAGAAGAACATCCATTAAAGCCATGAATCTATTTAAAGATTCAGGAAACTATAGATTTGCCATTGTGTTTATAGTTATTCTGTCTGTCTCTTGAGTTACAGCCTCATTAAATGCCATTGAAATTGTACTACTGTGTTCAAGGTGTGCTTTGAAAATTCTTAGATACCAACTAGTAGCATATATATTGATTCATTTACATGGTATAGACAGTGCTCCATATTTGCATGCAGTTTCTGCATGTAAAGGTTTTGCAATGGAGAATAAGGATGACTGAAAAAATTAGGGAATGTGGATAGAGCCTTGGGAGGTACTTCACAAGCACAACTGAAACTTGGATTGCAAATGAATAGAATATCACAGCTTACTACATGATTAAAACTGGCTCATATAGATAACCAAAAAGTCAGATTCACCAGTAAAAGCCTTGACAGAACATGTTTACTGGTCAAACAGTCATTCAAGCACAGTAAACATATTATAACACAGAATATAAAGAGGGACAGGACTGTCAAAGTCACTTATCAAAAGACCAAATCATACCATTCTCAATGTGTCTCTGCTGTCTGTGGTGCTTTCAGAAATGGAGATTCAACAGTCTTTCTTGGCTATAAGCTAAAATGGCTGTGCTATCCCAGCACTTAACTATGTATCACACCCCTGTAGAGGCAAACAAGGAAGATCCCTCAGTGTTCATGCAATAGGTTTGACGAAGAACCTGTCATCAAGAGCAGGCTTCCTGGTGTTGAGTTGAACAGAAGCATGGAGGAAGTGTACAGAATTACTCTAACTACTTTGGAAAAGTAGAAAATCTCTGGTGCTGGCAGTCTTTAGTATTACATGGCTATTTTATTTCACTTAACATATGAACAATGACTGCTATCAATGCTGCCATTATATTCTTATTTTTGTGCCCAATACGAATTATACCTGGATCTGAGCTGATGAACCTGCAGCAAGTTTTATAAAGCTGAGATTGTGACCAAGATAATTAAAGCAATATACATTCCTGTTCAGTGCACAATTTCAGGTTGCTGTAAAACAGTACAGCATAATCATAAATTGACTCTCTGTGCACAGCATTACTGTGATACCCCAATGTCCGCTAATAGCCCATAGATTAAAGCAACAGGAGTATAATTTACACAACGTTTAACTAACCAATTTTGCAAAGGAAGGTTTCTGGGAAATAATTTCTGGTATTTCCAAAATCTGATGATCATGCAGACTCTCTTGAAAACTAATCATGTCAGCAAGAGCAGCATGGAATATTATGGACATTGTTAATGCTTTTAAGCTCTGAAATTGAAATCTTTTTCTTACCATTTCCAATAATAACAGCAATAATAGGCCCACTGGTTGTTTTTCCAGCTTGTGAGCAGATCTGCACAGCAGCTCTGGCCTCAGAACAAACCCACTCCAACAGACATGAGTCCCAATATCACTTCCTTTCATGATACTACCAGCTGTTCCAGGTCACAAAGAGTATGAATCTATCTCCAGTTTCTTCTCAGTCATACCAAAAAGAATGAGTATAATTCATGGACTTGCATGTCAAGGACAATTCTTGTGCTGCTAAAACCATCTGCATTTCAGAAGGTTCCTCTGCTGTACTGCAGAATTTAAAGCCAAGTCTCTTACTATCCTTGCTGCTACTGATATCAGGGAAATCTTCCATCTGGCCTTTGGTGACCTTCTGTTTCCCAGACTTCTGTTGGGTGACAATGCCCAACAAAGTGTGGGAAAGGTGGGAAGTAAAATATAAAGCTGTAAGTGTATAGTAAGGCCATATACTAGGCCACAAGAGAGGAGTGTTAGGAGTTCAGCTGGAAGACACTTCCAGACTGACTGATCAAGCACTGGGCAGATGTCTTCTGCACCATCCCATGCGGTGTGGGACGTACTGAAATGTGCACTCTCGCTCCAGGCTCCTTTTCTTGTCTCCATGATGGTGCTCTTGAAGAGAAAGCACCATAGTTAGATTTGCCTGGGTGAGAATGCCCAGAACCACGAGTTAGGTGGTGGAAAACACATTACATTCCAGTACTGAGCAGGGCATGGGGAGTCTGACCCATGGTTATATTTATTCCAGAGTCTTATAGAGATGGAGATACCCCAGAACCATCTTGGCATACTTTGGGTTCATATGTTTTCTTAAATCTCACCTGACAGCTGTCTGCAAAGAAATGGGACAGGTAACACCAGTCAGAGCTGTTGCTCCTGGCATCCACCATTCAGCCTGTCAGCATTTTTCTGTGGGCACAGTTTACTCAATTTTTAATTAAATAAATGGAAAATTTTTAACCTGAGCAGTGAGGGGTTATAAATAAATCACTACATCTCACTCTATCTGATGAAGAAAAAAATATGAGGAAAAAGATCGGACAGATAGTAAGTTTATATTTCAAGCCATAAAACAATAAAGTACATCCAAACTTCATAAATAGCAGATAAGGAGCCGTTTGGGAGGAGAGGGATGCGCTGATGAGCAGAGGCAAAGCAATGTACTCTCCAGGGAAAGCAGAGGGTGTCAGGCTACACCACATTGAGCTCCTGGGGACTGCAGCTTCAGTACCAGGTGAACGTCATCTAAGGATGCGAACTGCAGCATAGCTTTGCTAACCACTTAAAAATCAAACTCACAGGCAATCTTTATCCAGTTACCGTTTTTTGTCTTGCTTAGAAGCACTCAAGGCAACAGCTGTTTTTTTTTCATTTTCTCCAACAAAAGGTGAATGGAAGGCCTGGCGAATTACAAGCATAATGACCTCCCCTGAATGTTTCTGCCACAACTACTGCCTGAGTGGCTGTCTCTTGGCTAAGGTGCCACAGTACTACAAACATGACATTGCAGTAACCCTCAGGACTTGAGTTCCTGGGCTGCTGTGGTCTCGGAAGGTCATCCAAACACAGCCAGAGCCAGTGACCTCGATGCTTTATGGCACTGGCATGGCCCTGCTCTGCTCCTGTGGTTGCTGGCATTGTGCCTGTGCCTTGATCTCTCTCAGGACAAATGTGGGAGCCTGGCAATTTGGTAAATGCTTGCTACTCCATTTGTTGGCACAAGGAGAACCCACAAACAGCAAGGCACAAAAGGTCACACAGTGCAACCTTTCCGCTCCACAGTGTTTGCAAATGGATGTAATTTGATTTTTTAATTTATTTTATAATTGGTTGCAAATGTTAGAAGGAGGTTGTTTACACCATATGGTAAAGCTGCTATTACCTTGCATAGTTTTGGCTCAAAGAGGCATGCATTTTTTAAAATAGTCCTTACAGTAAACAAATGATTTTCAGCTTTGCGCTATCTCTCTTGGTCTTACTCATCCCTGAGACAACAATTTACATCATGGCTGTGGGCTTGTTTTAAGGAATTGGGCTCATTATGACAGAGTGAGAAAATAAAGCATCAGCTCTCATTTGGAGAGACTCCATCTTAATTTCTGTTAGCACCACGTTATGCTATCACAATCAATCTTTCCACAAAAGCAATGATAAGAACAAGGGAAAGGTGGGGATTGGAAAGAAGTCCTTAGTTTCTGCATGGAAAATACAGCCTGATTTCATTCTGATGATACACAGAAATGCCCAGCTGCCAAGGAGAGCGCTTAGTAATAATATTTCCTGATGCTCTGTCAGGACATTTTGCAGTGCCAGATTGTCTCTGCTCATCTCATTTGGGACAATTTCTTTTGAATTTCTGTCCCTGGGAAAATGCAGTGTTTATTTCTTATCCCGAATGGTCATACAAGGAAAGGGAGGAAGAAGGCAATAATGATATCACATGTCCAGAAGTGAAAGGAAAGGCTACATGAAAAGTTAAAAGCGTAGTTCAGCAAAATTAAAAAATAAAGAAAGGAGTGGGCAGGAGATTGGGGATTGTGTTGTGTGCACACTAAAGGGAACTTAAGATCAAGCGGATAAAGGCTAAGAAGCCAAGTGAATTGATGTACAGCCTTGCTGATACTAAAGAAGTTCCTCTATATAGAATCATGGAACCATAGAATCATACAATGACTTGAGTTGAAAGGGATCTCAAAGATCATCTACATCTTTTGGCACATCTTCTATTTCAGTCATATAACGATATTTACACTTCTCTGTGCTCAGTAAACTCTCTGGTACTGTATAAAATTATATACTTTTTTCAGAATACTTAACACTAATAAGAAGCTTCATCTCCAATTAGATTATTTTATAACCTTATTTTCCTGTGTTCTCCTTCTGAGATATGTGATAGAAAATACTAGAAGGAAGAGCAGGATAAATGGGTTATAGCAGTCTGTTACAAGCCTACGTTAACTTTTTTTCAGAAAATTAAACAATATAGTTACAGTGTTTATATTAGATATAAATCACTTTAATCAGTAATACACATGTTCAGATTCTCATTGTGAATGGTCAAATGGAATTTTAGAAGTAGAGATAAGCAGGAAAAATAGCTTGGTACAGCATTCTTTCACAGTTTTCTGTCTAAAATATAGCTCTGTTTTAAGACTCATGATAAATGCTAATAAATACTGCAAGTTAAATCTTAATCTCTCCATGCTAAAAATCACCATTAAAACATTTCAAATAAATAGTGGTTTCATGATGGCTTTTTGGACTCTACAACCCAAGCAATTAGAGAGTTGGTATGCAAGTTATGTGAGCTAATTTGGAAATAAATTTACAAACAAACATAGCTACAAGTTGGTGTAATTTTTACTGCTGCTTGCAGAGCTACAGAGCACAGCACTGTGGAATATCTCTGTTCCACTGTTCTAGCCCTGGCTGATGACCCGGAGACTGGTACTGCATTTATCAAGGTAACATACAAGACAAACTTGGCTTTTTTACTTTCTCAGGGTGCACCAAAGAACAGTGAAGTACTGATGAACTCCTGCCTCCATGTATACTGACTAAATGTTGCTGCATTTGGACTCGAAGCAATGAATTAGAGTAAACAAAATATTCAGGTGATTCAAATCTGTTAAAGTAGGACTGTATGCTCTAAACGTAACATTTTGGACATTTATATCTGAGCATGTTAGAGTTATTAAAAATGACCGTGTAACTTTGACTTAAAACTTCTACGCTATATTCACCCATTGATTAGTTGAAGAACATCCATGTTGATATAATTTAACAAAATGCTTCATCTTCACTTCATAATCTTTTTCTGATGCATCTGTATCCATGTTCTTCAACTACTGGTAAAAATGAAACCTAGAGGCAGTTGAAAAAGAAAGTGCAGTTTAAAAAAAAAAAAAAGAAATAACCATAGTAATTGAAAGATTTTATTATTAGCCTTTTGGAAGAAAAAAGCCACACCACATATTGCAGTTAATATCTTCTGCCCAAAATAATGGAAATTCTGCTTTAGTAATGATGTTGAACTTGCTGGTATGCCACTTCTTCCTTCCCATTGCTAGAAAACATAAATTACTTTGTGCCTAAATATTTTGCAGTTCTGAAAGAGGAACCCAGTGTTTTGAATCAAGCTAATTAACCAGCCTGGGTATGCTCTTTGCAGAAGCTGATGAGCCATCTCCCCCTCCACTTCTTCCACTTACATCTTCTTACATCTCTTGGAAGTTTATTGCCTGCGACATTCTCCCTGCCCTACTTAAAAAGTGAATCTCAGATCTAGCTTGTGTCCAAGGTCCCCAAGGCTTTGCCTATCTGCTTTCTGGTGAAGTGTACTCTAAGTTCAAATGGAGGATGGTGTAATTCAATGCTAAAGCAAGCTGAGATTTGAAACTCTTGTACGGATCAGCTCAAGGGGCGTGAAAAAGCAAATCAGTGCAAGAATAAGGTTGCAGTGGTAACTATAAGAAAAAAAAAGGGAAAATGTCCAATTAAAGAAAGGAGAAAGAAGAGCATGTCAGTACTAGTAGGCACATTTCTAACATCAGAGATTAGAAATGTTTATTTCCTGAGGCATGCATACTAGAAGGAACTTTCTTGGTAATGCATTTGTGGGTGGATAAGTGCTGGAAAATACCTTCTTCTGGTGCAACAAAATCCTCTAAAGTAATGCACTGATACAGAACACAGGTCAATTCATTGAGAAGAGTTAATGAAAAACAAGCCTAATTTACTTGTGGAAGTAAAAGTCATAGGTCTTCCCCCTGCCCCTGTTCCCGGCTGGCATTGCCAAGTCCTTGCACTATTCAGTTTCATCCTTCAGTATTGGGTGTAAATTCCAGAATGAAAAGCGTGCCTTCATTCCCCAAAATATCAAAGAAACTCTGATGTTCTTTTCCTATTCCAATCATTATAACAATAATTAAGTCAGTGCAATACACTTACACCGGGCTTTCAAGTCCTTTGAGTTTGACATGCATCGCTATTATGATTGTTACTTCTACTATTTTTAGGCCTACTATGTTAAGACTACAGCAAGCCTATGAAAATAACAGGCATTAGGTAGATGGACACTAACTGCTGAAAGATCCCTCCTGGGAATTTTCTGCAAAGTCCAAGTGAGAAAAATTATCCAAAGAAGGACAAAATGAGAGCCTTCAGCTCATTCTTCTCATCAGGAAGATGGCAGATCAGCTTCACCTGGTTTGTGGTATCCCATAGACCTGTTGGCTTAATAAGGATAGAATCAGGCACACAGGAATCATCTAGTATTTCTGGGGACCTGCAATATTGCATGGTTGGGACTAAGTTCTACCAAAAGATCTGGCAATTGTAACTTTTTTTTAAATATATTTAGCTGCTGCTGTAATTGAAAAGAAAATGCTGTAAACAAGATTACCAAAATATATTCTCATTTTCAGGTGTTTTATAAAAGCAAGAACAGATTTCCTCAGGCTTATGTCAACTGGATTTTATTTTAAACTGATTTTATTTTTTATTTGAGTATTTTTTATTGGCATGAACAAAATTGTGGATCTGGAACATTTAAAGTCCTCTGGAATGTGTTAAGTTTGAAACTAGATGCTGATGATTATTCCTGCCTCTACAAAGAAATCCTCACAGCCAAAATAACTATCATAACAGTAACAATAACTACAGTATTATGTGTCTATCTCATTCTTTTGCATTTATCTTATTTTACAAATGAGCAGATCATGGCCCATGGCTAAAAGTTGCCAGTAACAGCAAAAAAAGTTCTATGGAGATCAGAAATTGTTATTTTAAGTTGTAGCTTGAAGCATAACGCTTCCCTTTAAACAAACAAACATGCAATCAACTTGTGAAAAACGAGAGATTACAGTGTTCCCTAAATAATTAATACATGCCCCCCTAATTCCTAGTTATGTGTGATTACACTATATATATCAAACTAGTGAGATTAGTACATTGAGATATCTTGGCCCATGCCATAATTTACTTCTCAAATATCTGGTGCTGCAAATTCTCTTTTAACATCACTGACCAACCTATCTGTTTAATTCCTGAGGGATAACAAAACAATAGAATCGTAGAATCATTAAGGTTGGAAAAGACCTCCAAGATCATCCAGTCCAACTGTCCACCTATCACCAATATTTCCCACTAAACCATGACCCTCAGTACAATATCTAAATATTTCTTAAACACCTCCAGAGATGGTGACTTCACCACCTGCCTGGGCAGCCCATTCCTGCACTTGAATACTCTTTCAGAGAAGTTTATCCTAATGTCCAACCTGAATCTCCCTTGGTGCATCTTGAGGCCATTTCCTCTAGTCTAGTTACATGGGAGAGGAGGCTAACCCCCATTTTGTCACAGTGTCTTTTCAGGTAGTTATAGAAAACTACAAGATCTCTTCTGAGCCTGCTCTACTCCAGACTAAATAATCCCAGTTGCATCAGCCAATCCTCATAAGGCCTGTGCTGAAGACCTTTCATTGCCCTTTGAATGAAAGCATTGAAATAGTATTCAAATATACTTCCAGAAAATCAGGGCTTTGAGATTAAGCGAATGTCCATGTGTGACAAAAAGCAAGAGAAAGTAAAGGTTTGCCTAGAAGTTTCTCACTGGAAGACCTGAGTAAAGAATCTTAAAAGCTTACTAGATATTTAATAAAGGCCTGAGGAATCCATTCCTGTTTTTTTAAATAAACCTCAATGCTTGTTGTTACAGGAGCTCATGTGTGTGATCATTGCCATAGATGTTTAGAAATTCCAGCAGAGCTGATGAACTAAGGAAAGTTAATTTGCTCTTTATGTTCATCATTAAGTACTACTGTACTAATTTGAAGTACCTCGTAGTCTGTGATACAATGCATAGTTTGACCAAGTACTTTTTCACTTTCCCATGTGCGTCAGACAGTTCTAGCCAGAACTTCAAAACATTGTTTCCATACTCCACTTTATTTTATACTGGTTTGACATGTATCCATCGACTGAATGTAAGAGAACAGTGGTGCCTGCCAAGCATAACCTTCCTGGCTAGAGATGAAGAGAACACTCAGTTATCATTGCTTGTTAACTCATAAATCAGTTGACATGAGTCTGGAAAACTGATGGCCAATTAAATGTCTCAAATTTGCAGATGCTTTTCTTCATATGGTATAAATGATCTGAATATGTTAAAGTAATACTGATTTAGAGAATCAAAGTAATTTACCATTAATTCTTAAAAAATCACCCTTAAAGGACATGCCAACCCACAAAACTATAACATGACTGGAAGCTCTGTCTGGACAAACTGCAGAACACCTCCCAAACCACTCCCCAAAAGAAAACAGAGCAACAAAACGTGGTATATTACTGTGAGCACTGAAGTAGTAGTGTAAGGCTTAGGTAGTTGTATAGTCATCATTTTAATCCATCACATCCATTTATAATATAACTGAGCAACTACACAGGTTGATAAATAGATGACATTTCAGAAGAGCATTGCCAGGCCACTCAATTTCACACACTGAGTGTTATGTTCTCATAATTAGTTGTCTTCACACCTGCCTTCAGTCTTACACATTTGAAATGCAATTATTTTTTCCCTTCAAGATCTTTCCAGATCTTACTAAGAGAATTTGTATCTCAGTATTACCCAATCCTCTTATAACCTTGCCTAAGTCTTTTCCTGTCCAGTCATTTGACGTAGTGCAGACACATAGCAGCACTAAACAAAATGCATTAAAGTCTTAAGTGTCTCAGAAAGGAGATAAATGTTCTTCACTTTTTGGCTGTGGCTAGCCACTGTGTTGTAAGCAGCTGCAGAATTTAGGACATTAAGTGCCTGGTGAATGATAGCAGGTGCCATTTTTTTAATTATCAGATGACACCAAACAGATGTATTTTGCATAGGAGAACTGAACTGTCTCAAAATTTGCACAGAGTTTGCATGTTCAGCCTTTCATTTGACAGACTCATATCCTTACTCCCTGCAAAATAACTAGTATTCAGAGAAGGGCTACAGCTGCTGGGCAAGAATGTTCACAGCCAGAGGTGTCTGTAGCTTTGGTACATGTTTCTTTGTACATGTGCAAAATGAGATCCCTTATATCTTTACACAAGAAAATATTGTGCTCAGTCCTGTGAAGACATTCCTCAAACTATTTCATCCACCATAAGCAGGAGCTTTCCCAGTTCAGCTTCCTTCACTTCCCTCTGCTTTTATCAAAGCATGTTAAAAAGTCCAGAAAAGTCAAAATTTGTCTTTTGATAATACATTTCAGCTTAGCTTTTCATATGGATTGATTTCTTTGCATCTTCAATACCTGAGCATCTCCTGTCAAGCAGTCCCTCAGAGTATATACTCTCAGAATACTGTTGCAGTGAAAGGATTCCTGTGATTCCTCCTTCACAGGCTGCATGGGGAAATTAAATCCCAGATCTCCACAAGAGTATGGAGATACTCTTCAACTTTATTGATTTTCTTCGAGTCACATAGGAGCTTGCTGCTAAAATAGAGACTCCAGAATCTGGGCTAGGATCTTAACTGCTGTCATCTTGCAGTTAATCTAATTACCCTTCCTATTTATACAATATTTTCAGTTGATTGTATACAGGGGAACATTACAATGCAATTTCAGGAGCACAGTAGCCAATTATCAGGACATATCTACATTCTGCAGAACAGTCAAACTATTAAAACAAGGTTTTGAAACCAAAGACTGTCCAAGAAAAGGCTGTGCTGTAATTTCCATGCACTGTCAGAACAGATTGATCAAGAACAAAAATTCAGGATCCTGGCCCACTGAGAGAGACAAGGGAATAAACCATCGTCCCTCAACACTAATCAGCCACCCCTCATCAGGCAGGTAGCAATGTGAGCAGGATACCAAGGGGCAATCTGTAAAAAGATTATTTACTATTCATGAAATTCTGTAGCATCTAAGGTGAGCAAGTGCTCCTCAGACAAAGACTCTGGAGACAAGCCCCCTGCTCCCACTTGGGATTCATTAAGCAAATGAATAATCCAGTGGAAACAGCTGCTTATATAAAACCTAAACAGTCTTCTTGCCCTGAGACAAATTTTGTAATCCAGACAGATATTTTCCAGGGCTATATGTGATTTATTGCAGCATGCTGGCACTAACCAATGAGTTTGGATGCAGTGTATATCTGATCCAAATTCTTCTCATAGAACTGATTTTTGATCTGTCCTATCTATCTTCATGTTCAGAGGTCCCTGAGGGAATGACTCTACTTGCAAAAAATATATATATATATATGGAAATTAAACTCTTCCTCTTGCAAATCATTTTGCAGGTAGAGAGCCTCACACTAATTCATAGATCTCTAGTGTCAGACCTGCTTTATGTGCTGCTTAAGTATAGCTCTTTATTAATTATCAGTATGCTCAATAAAAGGTAAAATTTTTCAGCTGACAGCACTGATTTGATGACATTGTGGGAATACTTACAAAATTAAAATTGTCCTAGCGCTGGTGAAGAAAAGAATACAGATAAACAGGGTATGGTGTAGACAACATGCTTGTGGGAGAGTTTTCCCTCAAGATTTCTCAATAAGATAACCCTATAGCACTGCAAGCAGTTGTTCCTACTCTCTTTGGGCTAAATGAAATATAAATATAATTATGAAGTGAAGGCTGCAAGGTAGAATTTTGATATTTTTACTGGGATCAATACTTGATGGCCTAGGAAAGCCTTAATAACATACAAAGCCATGCAGTTTTGCCCCTCTGAGACTAAAATAGTTCAGATACAGCTATGATGAGGCTGTTATCTGTTGAACTCCAATAAGATGAAATTTCCATGTGCTCCAGTCAATTTAAATGACTCTTCTGTATAAAACATGTAGCTGTAAAACTATTTTCAGTATCCATCCAGAAAGGTAACAAAGTGAAAGAAAAGCTCAAAGATCTCACTGGAGGTCTTCTCTGGGTCAAGATAGCTGGGGCCTCAAAGAAGGCTGACAGTGGAAGAGGTAAATTTGGGCTGGGAGGACGATTAGCAGTGAGGGTGCAGGAACATCCAAGACAAAGAAATGGCAGAAACTATGGGAAAGAAAGAATCTCTTACAAGCTGCTTATTTTGCACTTTTAATGGGAATTTAAAATAATGCAGCAATTGCACTTTGACATTGAAGCTTATTCTTTGGCATTAAAACTTTCTCCACTACAGGCTGTTTGCTAGCAGTATCTACAGCTGCTTACATTTACCCAGATGACACATAATCAGAAATGAACATTTCCAACTACTACACTAAATTCTCCTTCAGAACTACAATGTACATCCTTGCCTTTGCTGTTGGAGCACAAACTAACACAGGCAACCCATGGAACAAGGGATTTATTCTGTAGCTGTTAGAACTTGCCTCTCACATGAGGGAGATAATCTCCCAAGATTTACTCCTGTGATGGGATATTCCAATCATTCCTGGATTTTAGGATTAGATGTATTTAAAGTACAACTTCTGTAGCTGTTTTTATATGCCAGGAGTGAGATCTCTCAGAATTAACTGCTTGGGGGGCCAGTTCTGAAAGACTTTGAACTCAGTCAATGTTTCTCATGTTGTTGTGCAATATAAAGAAATTGGACAGCCTATTTTCTGTTTGGAAGCATCCCTAGAAAACTTTTCAGTGGGGGTATGAACTTGGATTTTTTCAAGGTGTTTAAAGGCCTTATCCATATGGAAAATCTAGCAATGGCATACTGTATGGATATCCTTTTTAATTTCTTTGTCCCTTTCAAGCACAAAGGCTCCTTTATCTGAGTTTGATGTGTACATCGGCTTCCTGTCAACTCATGGGAGGTTGGCTGAAGAAGCAGGATGAAGCACTTTCCTTTTGCCTTCAAGAACTTTGTGTTCACATCCTGGGTATTGTCTGAAATGACAGAAAGCCTAACTGATTTTCTATGGGTACGTATGTTCTATGCACCAAATCAGTGAAAAAAATATGAACACCATAACACTTTTGATTGAGTGAACAGCCTGCATCGACTTGCAAAATAACAGGCAGTAACTGAGCCCAGGTGACCCATCTACAAATTTGATTGAAACTGGCCACAGACTTCTAATTAGGTATTTCACAGTAAAATATGGAAAACTGAGCATCTTGATCTTCACCTCAACAGATTTTACATCCAAAGCGTTTAACTGTCTTCTGCAAAATTAATATATACCCTAAGATAAGTTGAAGGGCATAGCAAGACAGAAGAAAGCAGAGAAAGGTTCCAAAACTCTCGGAAAGTATACTTAAAACTGAAATTCTTTCAATTTCTGTTGCTGCTGTTTTTCTTTTCCTTTTTTTTTTTTTTTTTTTTTTTTTTTTTACAAATATGCATGTTATAAAGTGTCAGCTGATAAAAAGAGATCTAATTCATTGCCTTCAAACAAAGAACCTGTCTTTAGACTGACAGACTTGGCCATTGGGTTTATCTCCTGCACCTATTTACATGGAGTGACACCAATGGTACAGGAGGAGGTTTGATTTTATTGGCATGATTCATGACGCTACAGTGATATGTTCTCCTTGGATGCTAGGTACTCCTGATGGTATAATTTTTCTTGGTTTTAAGTGTCATTTTTTTTGTTTTTCCTTCTCCCTGCCTGCTTTTGGTGTAAGCATTAGACAAGGAACACCTTCCTCTAAAGTACTCTGAGCTCTCATAAAATCATATTCTAATTGTCGAGGCTGTTGCACAGCCCAACCCTGTTTATAATAACCTCAGGGACAAATTCTGTGACAAAAATAGTTTATTAGGGAAACTGAAAGTGCTTCAGCTATTCTATAACTTGCATGACATCAATGTAAATGTTCTAGCAGGATGAACAGCAAGGGAGGACCTGCTACTGAGAATGGGCTTGAGCAGGTCACATACATGCTGAATCACATACAGTGCATTCATCCACAGCAGTCCTCAAGTTTTGCACAACCACAGATAGAACGCGTCCTTCTTCAGCCATTTTCACAAACCACCTTTGTTTCAAAAAAATTATTTGCTGTCTGAAAAATGAGAGTGATCTTGCTACAAACCCTGGCTCTGACGAAAAGCAGAGCTATCCTTTAGATTAGGAGAAGTATAGTTACTTCTCATACTTCAGGTTTCTTAGTCTCTCTAATTTTGCCAGGGTCGATATTGCTTTACAGTGCTTTGGCAATGGTGAAATGGCACCTGCTAACAAAAATAATCATTCATATTTTATTCATGAATATTACGGCCAAACTTTTGTCTTTAGCCAGGGCAAAGAAATGGATGAAACTATACAGGCTTCAGTTTCCAAGCACTTTATTTGCCACACTTGGAATCAGCTGTACTTCACCCCTCTGAAATCATTCATACCCTCTGTTTCTGGCAGATGCAGCAGTGCTGGATCACTGCAACAAAGCATCAGCAATAAATCAGAAATAACCTCAGAAAACTGGACCGCACTTTCTTCTTTCTTGATATCCTCTAGTTTCGTACCCGGATCCTGTTGAAATGACTAAAAACAAAGCCAGAAATGTTGTCAAAAATATGCTTTGCACATTGGATCAACTTTTCTGCCCCGCTAACTTTTGCCTCTTTGTGTATGTCACATGCAGTGAAATTAAGAGACCCAGGTTGGACACTGAGGCTTCAAAGATATGTGTGCTTTGTGTGCAAGTGTTGTTTATCTAACAATGGGGCTACTCAAGGGAAACAGCAGCCACAGCTCTCTCCCTAGCCTTTGGAGAACAAAGCAGCAAGCTCCTCAGGAGTAAACTTTGTTGTTTTGCTGTTATATAACAAGCTGTCATCCAGCCATAGGTGCCAGTGGCCACAGCTCCCCTTACTGGAGCAAGTAGTTCTACACCAGAGCCTGGGTTTAATTTGATGTGTCAAGCATCTTTCAAGCATTCTTGCAGTGTTTGTCGTTAACACTCAGAAAAGAATATTCATCATATTTCACCAGGACCCCGGGAGGGACAGAGAACTTCTCCAACAGCAGTTCTCACTTGTTCTGACAAAAACCATAAATTTGAGGGCAGCATGTAAACTACCAAGAAAATACTCCATTAGAAAGTAGCGCGCTCTAATACTGATCTTCCCTGAATATGAGATGGAATTATAAGCCATACAACCATGCCAGTTAACTGGTAACATCGTCTCTACTCCTATTCTATATCCTTGGTACTCAACTCCTAGAAGAGCAAAAAATATTTGCAGCTAAACAGTTTGTGACTGAATTAGACCTGACGTGAGTTAAGCTTACAGTAATTACAATGGTTTTCTACTCTGTTCTCCAAGTGGCTATTTAACTCCCATTAGGTCTCTTGGGAATAGTATGACACAGCATCCCATGCAGTAAATGCATGTAAATTGAATTCCATCTACCAGAGATGAAATAGTACAAATATTAATGTGCTCAATGATCTAATGAGCTACTGTTCAGGAGCATATTCTTCAAGGAAGGAAACAGAGTGAAAAGAATAAAACTGGAACCATAATCAACAACAGCTGCTGACACTTAAACCAAACACTTCAGAGACCTGTCAGTGTTTTCTGCTGCTGTAGCTACTGCACTGGCATCCTGGTAATGAGTAATTCTGATACATTGCTGGTTAAATCCAACAAAGATGACATACATAATAATAATGATGGGCAGATGGAAAAAAAAATGATTTTAAAGTAGTTTGTTTGTTCCTGTTTCTCACAATACCTGTGTGCATTTTGTTTCACAGATTCAGCCTCCCAGTTCCAGCCTATCTTTTCAGAAAGAAAATTGCCACACCAGGCAACAATAGACTGTGTACAATTGAAACAGCTTCTATTTTCCATGAACCTATTGACTCACTCATTTTTCAAGACCCCTTTCCAAACACATTTTTTACAACGAATCCTCCATCGCTAACATTCATGCACAAACTGCTGGAAAGAAAGAAAACCAAGCTACTTGTTTGTACAGGAATGAGAATGGTGCTGTGGTTAAGATGATTTGCCCGTGACTCAAAACAGAAGGATTCCAAGATATGACTTCTGTATATGTTTGTACTGATTGTTTACCTCACCTTTTGTTTACATTGTCATTATCCTAAAGAATGCATTATGATAACAGTACTTCCAAAACTCCCCAGGATAATGTATGTATTTTCCTAATTTTCAGGGGAAAAAGCGCGTTCACTAGTTGTAGTTACACATATGAGTAATTAAGTTACTATAAAGAGTGCTATATTGTAATTACCCATCTATGCCAACCTTCTTAAACAAACTTTCTCTAAATTCTGCATCTATGCTAAGAGCACTGGGCAAGCAAACACCAGGTGAGTAAGGAGACCAAACCTTGTTATGGTAACTAGATAGGCACCACCCAATGAAGGTTGCCCAAGGCAATGGGCAGCTGGATTAAAAACAAAGAAATTCCTCTTTCACAAATGAACTCCTCCCCAGCAGCATACAAACGTGTCCATACTAGCTCTCCATTGTTCAAAAACAAAAAATTATGAAAGCAGCCTTCCAGTCATTTCTACCTAGCAACAGGCTCCCTTACAAGCATTAAGTGCTTCATCACAAGTATGTATGCCAGTCTGCCCTGCGGGGCTCCCCTACTTTCCTTCAGAATAATAATACAAAAGGCCTTAGTGAGCATGTAGTAGTGTATGCTTCATACATCATTAAATTGCCTTCTAGCAGCACCATCTTGTTAGCAAAGCACTGTCTAATCAGTTACTTAGTAAGATATGTCCTTCCCAGTAGCAGGTGGAAAACATGCAGACCCTCTAATGGGCAAGCCCTTGGAAATCTTTCCAGCAAATATTTTTTTCCAACCTGATAAGCCTCCACAAAATAGTGCCTCTGTGACAAAATGGTGTTTGCTGCCATTACAAAAGGGGAAGGGAAAGACATTTGAGATCTTTACCTGCAGTTCTCACCTACTTCCCTTCAAACTGTACTGTCCACCCTTCTGCTTCTTTCAGTCGCATGGACATGAGCATCCCTATGATTGTGAGCACTTGACCTGACCTCACATCAGCTAAGCAACACAATTTTCAGAGAGCTGCTCTGTGTACTTACCATAGCACCAATCTCACTGACCATATTTTTAATCACTCTGATGTTTGCATCCACATGGTGCACACCTCTGGGCCCAGGAACCTTAACACACTGTCAATCTGTACAGAACTGTGCACTGTCTCTATCCATATATAACAGAAGTAATTATTCTTAGTAAATAAATATACTAGCTCATTTAAAATGAATCATGTTCTCCAGTTGTATTGCAGAATGAACAAAATAGAGAAAGCTACAAGGCTTTCTCTTTACTTTATCACTTTAAAATACTTCTTATATAATTATTACGAAATTGCATTAAGCTATGACTCATTCCTGCAAATGCAGGGTTCATTGAGGGTAATTAAAATAAGTCACTATCTCTACAAGGCAGTGACTCATAGGCTGCTGCCCATATCAGAGTGAGTGAAGTCAGAAGATCCTTTCTTCCCACTGAAAAAGCAATAACGGTTTTATTAAAGCAATGAGTAGACCTCAGTTTGTCCTTGACGTAACTTCATCTAGCCAGCAGGTTTAGTTTTTGAAGTCCCTATCGAGAAAATTAAATCAACTACATATTACCAGAAGCGTCTTACTTGAACTCTAGCTAAAATGAAGGGGGTCTGCACAATTGCGATATGTCCAGATGTATTTCATAGAAATATAGAATCATAGAATGGACATAAATAATTCAAACCCTTGGAAAATATTACCTAAAAAGGTGTTGTCTTTGTGTGGTTGCATAGCAGCCATCTAATCAAAAGTTGCTGACAGCAAGGTGCCATACATAGGAAGAGTATATGGGTCATTTCATGATAAAAGTATAGTTACAGCTGAGATCAACAGAGAGCACCCAATTGCCAGGAAGAGAAATGGAATAGTATCATGCCTCTCTGATACTGTGCGAGGAATTACAGCAAGACAGCCTTCGCACATACACATATCAGCACAATAATACCCGACAGAAACATTGGAATTAATTCACTCAACTGCTTTTTAAAGCATTTGGTCAGGCTGGGTCAGAATGATTTGTACTGTCTGCAAATCTAATAATCAAAATGCAAAACTACTGAAGAAAATGAATACAAAAGAAGAATTTAACTGTATTTCTCTCCCAAACTACAGCAGTAATGACAGCTCATAAGCAGATCTTTGTTTATCACTGTTTTTTGTGCTCTATAGTTCGTGCTCTGTATTTTCCAGTAAGCTCTCTTCTGCTATATGCATTTTATTTTTTTCTGTTCTTTTCATATACTTTTCTGCTCATTTGATGTGGGAAAAGCCAGAGATCAAATACATTTCTGGCTGAAATTCTTAGCAGTATCTCACATCAGAAGATTGCTGTCCACATGATGAGAATTAACTTAGGGAAAAGAGTATTCTTTCAGTGTATAAATTAATCCAAAATCTGGCAATGTAGAGAAATGTATTTCTTGGGAATATAAGATTAAGCAAATAGCGTATCAAAATAACGCATTATCATTATAAATCCCTTTTCAATAACATGGATCATAAGTGTCGGAATCTGTGACAGTTCAGTTCAGTATTAATTAACCAGCTTCTTTTTCTTAAAGCTTAGCATGAAAGTTTGCAAAAGCCTATGCAATATTAATAATGTAACACGTGCAGAGTTTAAGCTGTTCTATGAGTCTAATCAAAATGAATTTGTTAATGAAGCTACAGAAATACAGAAAGAGGTGCAGACTTCATGATGTCCAACCAAGTTAATTTAGGGCAGGGCTTTAAGCAGTTACTTTCCCCCTAAGGCTTCCCAGAAATTTCCCAACTATCAAGAAGTTGCTTCATCTATTTCTCTGCACCAAGGGGGACATTAACATATAATCTTGACAAGCTCCATTTGTATATGAATCATAATATTTTATATAGGTTCCAGGGCCAAAAGGGAGGGTGGAATATATTTAGCAAATGTTTTTGTTTGTCTGCTTTATTTTTAAGATGTTTAATAGCCAGTCTATTTATTTTCCTTGCTGGGAAGTGAGATGGTGACTGATACAAGCAATCTGCTTTGGAACTGGTACCCAGATTTGCAGATATGCATGGTATATTATGTGCTATGGGCCCACTTGTGTGAAGAAAATGGAAACATTTTTATAATATTCAATTACTTTTTCCTTCTCACTCTTTCTAACATCAAAAGTTTCAGATCAGGTAGGAAGAAGTGGAAGTCTTTTATAGCTAATCTTCGCATCAGTCTGCTCTTCATGTCTCATTAATATAGTTCCTGATACTTATGGTTCAGGACTTCATATGGTAGAACCAATTAGCTCTCACCATTTGTTACATGTTGTATCTAACTGTCAGGTGGAAACTTTGAACATTGTCTTCCTGATAGATCACTTATAATTGTGGCTATCTTATATTAAATGAGCTTTTCATTTCAAAACAGTGAGTCATGGACACATAGAGGCACTCTAAAAACCAGCATCACAAATAACCAGTGAGTAAATCTTGTTGACTGTTTCAGCAGAGGTGATCATTTTGTGATACAGAAGTCTGGATAATGACAGAATCCTGCTCTGCCAACTGTAATGATGTTTTTTTATTAGTGTTCTGGCTTCTCTCTCCAACATTTCCTTCATATAAAATTATTTCTCTCCTTTTTTTTTTTCATCAGAAATCTTTTACATGCTTAACTGGACAGAGCAAAGAAGTTCACTAAAACATTTTCTGTTCTGTCCCATTTTTGTAGGCACATGCTCAAACACTCTGAAAAAATAATCCAATGTTTTTCACTAAAACAACTTCTAAATACAAAATAATCCACACCAGGGAATATGTCTCCTCACAAACAGGAAACCTTTGAAATGTACTCTGAATTTCTAAATGAAATAGTCTGAATCCTAAATTCTAAGCTTTCCTGAAGCATGCTGGACTTCCCTCCTCTCATGGGATCAAAGAATACCCCAAGTTGGAAGGGACCCATGAGGATCATCAAGGCCAGCTACTGGTTCCATACACAAATATCCAAAATTCAAACCCTATGTCTGAGAGAGCTTTCCAAATGCTTCTGGATCTTTGGCAGCTTGGGAAGCCTGTGCCATGCCCACAGTCCTCTGGTAAAGAACCTTTTCTTGACACCACCTTGACCCTCTCATAATACAACTCCATGCTGTTCCTTTGTGTCCCATTGCTGTCACCAGAGAGCAGAGCTCAGCACTGCTCCTCTGTGCCCCGTGAGGAGATGTAGGCTGCCATGAGGCCTCCCTCATGACCATTCTAACATTCTCTTTTCCTAGTGTCACCTGTGGAACTTTATAAGTACGGAAAAGGAACCACCAAAGCCATTATTGCCTGACCAGGAACAAAGAAGAATAAATTATATGTGATCATGCACTAACAAACTCCATGAGATTGTTTCTGTTGTAACCGTTATCCCACTTTTGCCTCTCCTACATTCCTATTTACTGCAATATCTACAGCAGTAATAGACAGCACTACAACAACCTTGACTGCAAAGCTATTGCTTGTATTGCTCATCCAGAAGACCTGGCAGCAAATGAAGCTGTATTCATCATAGGTACAAAATTAGTTAGGATAGACATACACAAAAAGTAAATTATTTTTATTGATACATCATCTTTATTAAAGAAAACTGGACATTCAACTACTTGAATTGTGTCAGATGACTGCACTTAATGTTGCTTCTCATGTTAGCTAATACCACACTGAACGCTGGGTCAATCTGCGTACATCAGCTTTCAAGACAAAAGTTCTTTCTTTCAGCAGCAAAAGAAGACCTAAGGCTACATCCTGACAAAATCCCGACAAATGCATTTTATGGAAGAGCATAGTCTTTGAATTGCTTGTTGTAGTACTTCAGGATAAACTGAAGGAAAAAAAATGGGAGTTACTCTGAGTTACATATATCTTATTTAATTCAATTAAAGGAGTTAAAGGAAGACTTGGTTCCCACAGTGAATCTGTATACATTCAGATAACAACATGATGGCTTTGAATATGAAGTAGGCTTTTTTTCCTCCTAACTTTGATAACAAACCATAGCCAATGCCTCAGTTTTTACCTTTGTGAATGCTAATTAGATTTGAAGTGTAGTATCACAGGTATTACTACACCTTAGAGAATCTGGAAGGCTTAGTATTTAGAAATTGTGCTTTACATTGTTTCTATGTTACAGAAAATATTTACATCTATGTTTCCAAGTGTCTGAGAAGGGAGGCACATGGGTACTGAGACACACAGTTTGGTTTGGTCCTAGAAATATCTGCAGTGCTGTGCGCAATTCTCACTGACACTGAGAAACACATGCCGAGGCCCACATGAGGCTGAGGTTACTTATCACTTTCTCACTCTCTGCATCCAGCTTTTTTCATAATGAGAAAGACTCAAGGTGGGCCAACAAGTGTTTTCTACAATAGATGATTGCTTTGGTATCAGGGTATCTGACTAGGTTAATACTCTTCAGATTGGGAAAGAGACAATTCATGACAGCAAATGGTGTATCACTACAATATTACAAGTGTCTTTGAGAGAGTGAAGAGGCAATGGATTTTCACCCTTCTCAAAACAAAGTCTAGGACACATCAAATGAAGATGGTAGGAGCCAGCTTTAAAAAAAAAAAACAAACGAACAAACAAACTGCAATTTAGATGAGTTCTCCAAGAAAATGGATGAGTACCTGGACAAGAAACATCTTATTCTGCAGGACGTGCCACATAAATTTGTCTCATTTTTACTGCTTCTGAATCATATACTTATGTCCTGTGTTGAAGACAGTGTATTGGATGGACCCTTTATTAATTGGTTTAATATATTTGTGCTATATCATCTTAGGACTGGATTTCCAAAGCACCAAGATAAAGGCTCCTTCACCATGTGATTAGCTGTCAAATATCTCACAAACCATTTGGAAGCTGCAAACAGCTTCAGCCAAAGCTGACAGAGGAAATATTTCTGAAATAGTAATGATGTACAATTTTTTTTGAAAATTAATTTCAGAAAATAGAAACAGACACAAATTTTTGACATTGCCAAGGACAAGACTTCAGCATTTGTCCATCAGACACTAGAGAAAGCACGCATAAGAACCATAGGAAGAGAGTTCTGATAAATTCTACAGCTCATGGAACTCAGTTCTCACTGCAGAAATTGCATGCTAATATATCTTCTAGGAATATATCTTCTAGGGTAAAGGGAATTGTATTTTAGACATTTGAATTTGACTTTATCAATCTGAATAGTTCTTAAACTTCATATTTATCTCCTTTCTCTGCCATAATTGCACCACAGTCTATGACAAAAAGGTTATTTATAAATTCCAGTTACGAATGACTCATAGCTCTAAAATATATAATATGATATTATGGAACTAGTACACAAGGTATTAATGATGCAGCAGCTTCCAGATAATCGCCGTGTTTTGAATACGTATAAAAATACTCAGATCTGACCACAATATCCATTCCCATTTTAATAGTGGCAATGGCACAATGAATTCCTAATAATTCTTATTGCCAGCTGCATGTTGAGCTTCTGAACATGGCACATATGCCTCAGACCACAAATTCTCCTTTTGCAAAGAAAGCAAAAGCCTGTATCTGCTCTAGTGTCCAGGACATTGCTGGTTACACAATACCCACTCTGCTTTCCTTCATATAATTCATACATTTAGTTCAAAAAGCGCTTTGGGATATTTCAAGAATGAAGGGAGCAATTTAAATCTAATTTTTATTCTCCACCATGTCAAGGGGCAAAACTAATAGCTTTATGCAATGTTGCATCACGTTACATAGGTTGATGTGATATTATATAACATTTACTGAATGCTGAACTACTGAATGCACAATTTTTAATATTTTTAATATTTTTATATTTTATCATGTAACATTTTTAATTATTTTAAAAATATTATTTAAAATTTTTTGAGGCATACTGAAACTTAAAAAAAAAAATTCTCAGTTAACCACTGACTATGGTAGCAGATACAATTTTCTGAGTTAAAGGAAAACCACACTAAACATGTATAACCAGGAGCTGCATTATTGTTAGAAATCTGGTTTGCTTCCACGCTTCAGTGATATGGGACATCATAAGTTAGTACTTTACAAGTGGTTAAAAAAAAAACTTTGTTGAAGTTTAATGTCATTGTCTGGTGGCTCTCACAAATGTTAGTTCAGTTAATGGTTTCACTTGTAAACCATTAAAAATCCATTTTTAGACTAGTTTATACTGAAACTAGAACAAACCAGTAATGTCATAACAGAATGTACCTGGAAGTGATGGACTTATTCTGATGGATGCTTCAAAGTCTAGATATTTTGAGTGTAAGATAACACTGCAAAGATTTGCGGTTGATTAACAGCAGCATTCCCTTTCACATCCAGATCTGGGAATTCACCTGAACTCCAGATCCTGGAGCAGAATAAAATTTACTTGCAAAGTCAAATCATGGAAAACAGATTGGAAGGAAGCTGAAGACATTCCCAGTTCTTCCTGCTTCCCTAGTGCCTTACATCTTTCCCCAGGACTTTTTCCTAGGGGCTTTTTAAAGACCTGGAAGCACTTCCAGCAGTTCCCTTGCCAGTCTGCTCCAGTATTTGGCAATCATTTTGAAGTTAAAAAAAAAAAAAGGAATCTATGAGTCCTCACAGAGAACAACAGCTGGTTTCACACAGCTTCATGTACCCTTAGCCTGTGTAGACACTCTTGCCAACAAAGTCACAGCATCACAGTCTAAGCCAGAAAATGTTACCTTTTCTTTCCAAAGGAAAGGAAAGTGTTAGATCTTGAAATCTTTCTATGCAAGACTTGTTTCACTGGCTATTATCTATTGGATTGGATTGGATTATCTATTGGAGGCAATGCAACAATCTATCTATCACAGTAGAAAAGTAATTTCATTAATAGTTCTGTCTTACTATGTCTAGGACTAAAGACTCTGTTAATGTTATTCTGAATGGGAGCAATGCTTATGCTCAAGGAGCTTCTTAGTCTTTTTAAATGGAAAAAAAGATGAAAGAAGCTGGAGCTGGTCTGAGCTGAGACCATTCTCTGCAGAAAGGATGACTATCCATAATAAAAAGCAAAATACTAGAAGCTTGAAGAAAGAAATACTGTGAAATGATGAGAAAAAGAGGAATGTAGGACTGGAAAGAAGCAGCTGGGATCTCAAGCATCCAGTTCCACAACAAGGGCAAAAACATATAAATGAGGGTATAAATTTAACACATTCCCTCTTGCTATCATGTGTTTTCTTTATTATGACAAAAGGCTAGATGTCTTTTCTCACTCATTATTTCCATCTTATTATCCATTTATTGTAATAAATGTGGTGATATCTGAATTCTATACAAAACAGGGCTAAAAATCCCCTAACACAAAGGCAAGATCTAACAAGGCAGTTGCTTATGGGCATGACTGTAAGTGCAGTATCATCCTACAGAAGCTGGAGACACTGCTAGAATGATGAAACTACTTAGTGCTAGGGCCTGCGTGGGACATGAGATGTCTCTTTGCAGTTACCAGAGGACAAACAGTAAATCAGACTTGGACTATCCATATCCATGCTTTAATATTTTAATGCACAGTAATAGCATGGCCACACGTAGTGCTTGCTCACAAAGTGACATATACATCACTGAAGACATCAGAGGGCTGCTAAACCAGGATATACCATACCTCCCATACAGGCCACTGTTGAACTGCCTTCAGTCTCACCCCATTTTTTGTCTGTTGTAGCAGGAGAGCAGGAGCCATTCCACTGTTCTGAATGATAATGGGACTGCAGACAGCATATCATAGTAATCAAATATTTATAGCAGTGTAAATAATTAATACTCACCCTTTCTGAACGCAAAAGTCAGGATCAGGTGAATACAAAATCAGCAATAAGCTGATCTCCAATACATCTCAGAAATTTCATGTAATCTCTTAAAAGAGGAATATTTTTATAGGTCCCTTCCAACTTCCGCAATTCTGTGATTCTGTGATATATTAGATATAAACTCCTTTTTCTTTTAATAGGAATGAGGGTGTCACTTTTTCAAAACTTCTTGATAAAACCTCTCTGCCCTATATACTGAATTTGAGCTCAGAAAAGTAATGTGCCAAGCTCTTCAAATACTGGACACTATGCCACTTCTCTGTTCCCAACACCATTCGGAAACTTCCTAACAGTACCATTATTTTTTCCAATGGAATTATAGGCGCTACTACCTTAAGTACCATGTTTTTTTTCCAATTATTATTCCTTCGATCATCAGAATCATGCGTTTTGACTACAGACTCTTGAGTAGTACTATCTAGAAATGTATATCTTCTTTCAGAGTGCCTCAGTTATGTCCCTATTTTTTTTAATCTCATTTTCTCAACCTAATGGGAGGTCTTATTCATTTATATCATACAGAGCACTTTCAATGTGCTGTTTCAAAGGCACAATACATATCCAAAAAAAATGGTCAAGCATGTGAAGACCAGTGCTCGAAAGGGACGAAGCAACACCAAAAGTAGGGACAGCCATTAAAATTTAATGTAGATCCATTGCTCATATGCTTTATCATAAGGTCATTAGCTACCTGGTCACTTACTTTTTGATGCAGACCTTTTCTTTCAGTCATTGCAGAAAATGAAGTTGTTCTGGAATGGATGAAATATGCAGTGATAAAGGTTATTCTCAGCAGTTTCTTTGCCTCAGTGCGTCAGAACATGGAGTATGAAAGGTGAACGAAGTTGGCCAAACTCAAAATTTCTGTCTCCAAGGGAATTTCAGCGTCTCTTTTGAACCTCTTTTGAATGATTCAAGTTATAATGAAAAATGAAAATAACCATTTCCTGCAAGATGAAAATTCTGATGAGGTTTTATTCTGTAAAAGGAAGAAAAGCCAGGCAATTTTCTTCAGAAACACATTCAGAGCCTGCAGGCTTCTGGTTCATTCAGCAGTAGAAAAACAATAAAATATTGTCCTGAAGCTCCTTGCACATCAATGCTGAGAAAAAGGCTTTTTACAGGAGGACAAGCTTGCAGACCCTCAGCCAGCACTGTCCCCTTCTAAGATCAACTTGGTGACATTTATCACTGAAATGCAACTGCTTGCTCTTGTTGGCACCCCTAGTGTGATGCTTTATGTTTGTATTACAGCTAGGAATGTCTAAGGATCATGAAGTAATTCCTTTTAGCCTCATCCACAATAAAGGCTGATTTCAGCTGGTGCCCTCATCTCCAAGACAGTACAGAAAGAAAGACACACTAGCTTGAACAAATTTACTCAAGTAATGCTTACATTCAAGATCTGCAAAGAGAGCTACTGGGACCAGCAAGCAGGTGTCCTCAACACTTTAGCAGTTTTAATAGGTCACGTTCTACAAAGTGAGGTTTGATGAGGGGGTTTGTCCATGCTGTCCTGTACTTGACTCAAGATGAGGAAAGACGACTATGTATCTGTACTTTTGTGGGGCCAAAGAGATGAAAAAAGCCCTGTCCCTGAGGTGAACTCAGGAACACTTGCCTGAGGATCCAGGAAGCTGTTCTGACAGGCAGAGGTTGCTTGGACACCAGGCCTGCCCAAGGCTGCCATTTCTTTCAAGTAAGGCGTGGGTTATTCTTGTACCTTGGCCAGGATTTCTATGCCAAAATCTGCTGAATGAAAAAACCTCTGGGCCTTCCCTCTAAACCAGTTTCATGTCACAGTGATTTCTCACAGACAGGGAAACAACATTTTTGTAAGAGTTCATTTGTAAGATGCTTTCGTTTCTGTGCATCATTCTCCTTCCTTCTGTTTTGCAGAAGTGCAACCCGGCCTTTTGCTACTGGCAGCTTCACGCATCAAGTGGGGCTCCAAGTACATGTTCATTTCTCTTTAAGATTTTTAAAGACATTGGAATCCATGAGGTGAAACAGGTTACTAAATACCAATGATTCAATGATTAACGTTACCCTTTTTCATCAAGATGCAGCCAGGCAGGGAGAGGGGAGAGAAAGCAATACTGCGTGCTGCAGAGGACACAACCTGCAAGTATCATGAAACATACACTATTCATCAAGATTTCAAGCTGAAAAGTGAAACTTATATGCTTTCTTTAGCTGATATCTATTCTCCCTATTGCTCTGCTGAATAAGGCAAAATGCTGTCTTTGCCCCACTATTGCCCTTAAAAATATTAATAGCAACACAAAGCCCAGATGATAATTTGTCATACCAGTGCTTGGCTGATTTCTGGCAAAGGCTAGTTAAGGAGAGGCATTCCCTGAGAAAAAGTGAGGAGTAGACATAGAGGAAAAACTAGGAGAAAGTCTGGGGCAAATGACTGCATATGTACATTGCATAATTTCTCATACCAGAAACAATGGGAGTGTCTGCAACATAAATCATATTCATGGTGTCCTGAGCAACAGTTACAAACTGGATCAGCTTTGCTACTCAGAAGATTCTGCTCTCAGTACTCTCTGAACCTGTTGGTAGTTCAATGTGAGCAAAGGATTCTTATTTCTAAATGGTGCAAAACTTGTGGAAAAAAAATCCAGCAGAGACTGCAAAAGTTGCTCTCATTTGAATGAATAGCGAATAAAAAAATAAAGAAAATAACAATCACCACCAAACAAATGGGTATATCTTTCTCTTTCTTCAATATTGTAATATTTTTCTTTTATTTAAGAAACCACTGGAGCAGCCTGCAGATTCTGAAAACTTCTTCACTGCATTTATATGTCCTCAGACTATGGCATGTTCTCAAGATTATCATTCCACAAAGTTCTCAAATATTCACATAATGAGGAAAAATATCTGTAAGCTTGCATTAGACATCTGCAGTTGAAGTTCAGAGTTTTTAAATTCTTGTTTTTCAGGCACTCGTTCGCCGAGTCTGTCTTTAAGCATAGTAGATGATTTCAGTACTTCTTGAATGTATTGAAAAAAGCTTTACAAATTCACAGATTCATGACAGAGTTTTTCCCTAGTGTCAGAGGATGAACCTCTTGTACACACAGAAGAACAAGAGACTCAGGGTTTTGCATTTTAAGCTTGTAGAACACATATAAAAATACAGCTGTACCAAGGATCCTAGGAAATTCACTCCAGGGAAAAGCAGTTACAGAAATTTTAATACATTTTGCAAATGAAATAAACATGCTGAGGGACCAGAACATTTTTTTGAAATCTGTCAATACAAAAAGGGAAAATGTTTACCTACATAGGATTTTCACGTCATTTCCTAAATAGAACTGGGGGTATTAGAAATCATGCAAAAGTTTGTTGGCTCTGAGGGTAAGTCTTCATGTTGAAGAGTCTGAATAGCTTGAATAACTTGTGGTTTAGATTTCACATTCTGGCTGCGTGCATTATTAATTTGAGCCAAGCTCTGAATTTTCCCTTTTACTCAGCACAACCAACAATACCTTCAAGGTGGTCAAATACACTTTTAAAAAAAAAGCTCTGTAGCATGTCTTCTCTTTGCCCTTTTTTTTTTTTTTTTTTTTTTTTTTTTTTTTTTTTTTTTTTTGAGAGAGAGAGAGAGAGAGAGAGCTGGATAACAAGTAAAGCAATAGGGATATTTAAATGAGACTGTTACAACCTGATGGCAAGGACTGAAAGAAATCTTGCTGGAGTAGGTTTTGAATTGTCATCCATGGGTGGATGAAGTTTTCCATCCAACCAACAATTCTCTTTGGATCACTGATCAGGAAAACAGAACTGGCTAGTGAAGGATTAGGACTTCATCCTGCAGGCACTGGTCATCCTCTTTCTTTACCACCATTCATCCATTCATTTCATAGACACATGTCTTTACGAGCAGTTAAGGAAGGGCTATAGCTAAGCAGCCCTCCTGCATCACAGTTGTGTTGTTTAACTGTTGCTGCTGTATGATACTTCAGAGCACTTTGAAATAACAGAAAGGAAAGATGTTCAAGGAAGCTATCACAGATGCATGCATGATTGGCAGCCCTTCCTGTCTTGCTTCCTGCTCTTTTGCCTGAGAACAGGTTGACCCTGTGATCTCCCTGGTTCTCAGTTAAGGACGTGGCATCAATGCATCATTTCTGAGAATTATTTGCCAGTCTCTCGTGCCTTTATTTTCATGACAGTTTGAAAAATCTGCAGACATGAAGCCGAGAAAACACTCCTTCCTGTCATTCCAGTTGCACCTATTCAAACTGGCAGTGATGCCTCTCTCCTAATTCATATCACATGAGAGTCAGAATCCAGCTTTCTAGTAAAAACTGCTATTTCTCCCTCAAAATGGAGAATTTCAATGCACCTCAGCTTCCTCTAGAAGAACCTGCAACATCCCGTTCTCTCTCCTTTAATTTCCAAATACACATGTGATCTACTCCAAATGCATCTCCTTAACTGAAACTAATTGCTGTCACATATTTACCTTTTATTATCTCAAAGACATCTCTCAGGGTAAATTACATCTTATGTCCATGCCTTTATTTACATGTAGAAAGGATTACAGAAGAAAAGTACACATTGTCTGATCTTGACTACAGTGGTGTACTGAGACCAAAGCAGTGATACGCTGTTATGTCGGATGAAGGACAGGCCTTTTATATTCAAACTGCTGCTGTTGATACTTGGGGCTGCATCAGTTGTGCTGTTTCTGATTTAGGGAGTAGCAAGCATAGGGGATTAATGAACGCAGACACATGGTTTACATTTCCCTTCTGACATCCTCTTACGCATGACCAGAACCTCCTCACAAGAGGCAGACTAAAATGCTTTTATTAGATAAAGCAGAAAAAAGATCTCCCAGCACTAAAAGCCAACATATTTCTCCTACGTGAAACTGAGATTATACCTTGGATGTGATACACGAGTAAGTAGGTCATTAAATAACCTGGCATCTTACCCAAAGGACACAGAGACATCTGCATGGGGAAGTTTTTATGTAAACATTTCATTTCAACAGTGAACAGCTTTCATAAGTCCTTTTACAGGCACTTTGCATAATCATGTGATAGCGCCCAGACTTCTATAAAGTTTCTGTACTTTGTTTCCATTTCTGTTATTTTCTGTTGCTTCTGTCACCCCTCCTTGCCACCTATTATCCACTTGGTATATTTCTGCAGTGCCATGTGACACTTAGGTTGTGTAACCACCAAAGAGATTGCCCTATTTTGCAAACTAAGATAGCAAACATATGCGAAATTAAATTTGTAATAAAGCCACATCCAGATCACCTTGGTGTTCACTGTTGAAGAAGAACTTTCCTTACAAATGCTTTGTTTCTTTCACATTTTCCCTGCACCAATACATTCAATACAGCAGCATTCATATATCAAACGTATCATTGCATTGAGATACTCTGGCCTCTACTTTATTATTTTAATCATTATTCTGGTTTGAATTTCTGGCTGTTTTATTCTTTGTAGCATGAGATTCTAGTAGGACCCAGTGATGAGAGGTCAAACTGAATAAAAATAGCCCTTCTGGTTCTGTCAACTAAATTCAAACATTATGATGAAGCTTTATTGCAATAATACCTTTCGTGCTACTATATTCTGTAAGCAATTCCAGTGGAATGCCTGTTCTGAGTGGTTTATTATAGCTCAGCCATAAAAATGTGCTTTGGGCTGAAAGTAGATTTATAAGATTTCTGCCCAGGAGCATATGCTTTGTAAAATTTAATTTAAATCAGCTTAGCTATTCTTTTTAAAAGACTGAAGAGTAAAAACAAAAATAGATTATTAGGGTTGGGTTTTTTTCAATACAAAAAAATCACTTTCATTTCATATAAGAAGTAGGAATTATTCTTGCCCTTTATACATTCACATAATGCCATCAACTTTGGGGAAGAGTTGGGGACATACATCTTTCTGCAAATTCCCAAATAGAAGTATAGCAACTGTCTCACAGATTACCAGTGAGCTAACACCATGCAGTAATTCCTCCAGTAGTCTTTACGTGGTATTTACAGTTCAGCGTGGCATTATGTGCTACAGGAACATTTACATAACAGATAGAAATGCTACATATTTTGGAATAATGAGGTGTTGGATAATGAATTGAATAACCAGTAAATCTGGTTTTATCTGAAAATTTTAACATAGAAAATCTTTTTTGAACCATGTAAAATTTGTTAGACAGAGCTCTCAAGAAAAGCAGAGAACAGATGAATGCAAAACTGGAAAACTATGTTGATTTAGTTTCAAGCTTTCATTTCAGTTTGATATAAAATATCATGGCTTTGGCTTAGAGTATTCCATCAAACACAGTGCACTTTCCCTGACGATTTTCAATCTCGTGCCATGGAGTGTTGCTTATGAAGAACTACATTTCTTCTGCAGATTTCTTTCACCTGAAGCCCATCCTTGACAACTTACCAAAGGTCAGACCAGAGCAGGTTGAACTGAGCAGGTCAAACAGAGCTGTTTCATCCAATTCAGCACAGACCGCTCACCAAATAGCAAAGAATTTGGCAATGCAGGAGTGACAGTGCTCAGGGGAACTAGGAAGAATCTGTCTGGTCGCAGTCTACAGGATGCACTAATTCAGGGGCTCCATCAATTCAGAAAAGAACCTGCCCTCCACTAACTTCTGTTTCAGCAAGGTTGCAGGTGAAGCATTTTCGGATCTCTCTTTGAGTTACAGTTGTCAGGTCACCTGGATTCTAGACCTTCGGATCCCAAAGAGTTGTTTGTAGGCATTTTTGTTTTTTCCTTTTAAGGAAACACAATAACAAAGCTCTTCCTAGCATGCAGAGCTGTCTACAATGAAAAGACCATTTAAAGCAAATGAATGAAATCCCATATTAGGGAGGCATTATTTCTTTCACATGTGTCAGTGGTTTAGCTCATGATTAGAAACTTCCAGGAAAAACAAGAAGTTATAATAAAACTGGTTGATAACAGGATAGACAGAAAACAGGATGCATTTAAAAACAACTTGGGAATACGTATAAGTAAAGGAATGATGTCAAAGGAGCCTAATGAGTGTAATTAATGCCAAGATATCCAAAAAAGCTATTTTAATTTGCAATGGATTGTTACAGTCATCATCAAGTACCCATATATATACTAACACAGAGATGCATGCACACACAAATATACATGTATTTGAATAGGCTTGATGCTATTTTAATCTTGAATTAATCTCTGATTTTAATACTGCCAGGTGTGCAAGACAGCTAATCGGTAGGCAATGTGCAGATGATGCAGATCCGGAGTCAGGAAGGGAAGGGAAGGCACCTGCCTTACTAAAGCGTCTCACAGGCTGTACTTGGTGTATGAGGCAGTACAACAGTTTGCTGCCAAACTGGAAATAGCCAGCTGCACTGACCAGGTGCTGCACCTACCACTGCCATTTGTTGCACATAGGCAGGACTGCTGGGCACTCAGAAGAATACATTCAGTCAAAATTAAATTGAAGGTCATAACTACTAATTTCAATGTTAAAGAGTTCTCTCTCTTGTACAAATATCTAGAAACTGTAAAGCTTCAAGAATCCAAGGCTTTTTTTTTTTTTTTTTTTTTTTTTTTTTTTTGCTATACTATGCATTTCAGTTTCACCAATTCCATGGAATTTAGCCTGTGCTTTGTTGGTAACTATGGTGACTAATTCTACTAAATGAAGGGACAAAGGTGCCTCAGACTTTCTTCACAGGGAAATGAGGAACAATTAGAAACAGAAATCTCCACTTCTCTCAGCCAGACAGGTCATTCAGAAAGCCACATACGTGGACTATTAATACACAGATGTGCTTCAAAACACATTTTTTCACCTGTATAAATCTATTTCTTTCTTTTGATGATGTTATATTGAATGCAATGACATGGGAAGATCAAGTTCTGATGCAGACCCCATCAGAGCAGCTAGAGGGGTGTCCTCCATCTTATGCAATGCACAGCAGACTGAGCAGGTTGCCTGGGCAGGACTTGCTTTTCCATGTGTTTCTGGCTCTTACTGGTACCAGAGAGGATGCCATGTTGAGTGTAGCTATAATTATGCATCCCACTGTCCCATTTCTTTGATGCAATAGGGTAGGAGGGAAGACCTTAAAGACTGCAGTTGTGGGTGGCCAATTATCTGGCAGGCTATTTGAGAAAAATCCCTTTGCTGTCTATACTTCATGACCAACTGTGCAGAAAGCAATTAACACCTGGTCACTCATCTTTCATTATTAATACTTGTATAAACAGCAAAAAGGACTGTAGAAGAAGTAGAAATTTAGACTGATCTTGGTGATAATTCTACTCTGTCCCAGTTCACCAAAACCAGATATGTACTTCACTTGTCTCATCCTGATGTCCATTCAAATAAGGCAGTAATTAGAACAGCCAGAACACTTTGATCTCATTGTCTTAACAATAATAAACAGCTTTTAAAATATGAAAGCGGTAGTTCAATCAGAGAAGCAAAATCTTCTCTAAGGATTTTAGAAGATAAGTAGAAGCACAGAACTTTCTGCCTGCTTTTGACTAGTATACAGAGAGACTTGTTTCTGATGTTGCTAGGCAGTATGCAGTTCTGCTGTGTTTGGCTGCACTTGCTTGAATATAAAAATGTATGCATGTATTTGTGTGGCATGAAATTCATTCTGTACATGAAAATCTGACCCTTACATCACTAGAATTTACTTACATGTCTGTTCTGGTCTCTTTTCAGTGCTCCACATCCAAAGGCCTTAGAAAGAGTGCATTTACAAAGTTCTGCTGTGTGGGCAGAAAGAGAAGTGAAATCACTCTTTCCAAGTGCATTACAAATCTGTATTCCTCAGAAATATCTCCTTATCCAAAGTATAGGAATGCCTCAACACAGTGCTTCAGGAACTACATCAATTGCATTGAAATAGGGAAGACTTCTGAGATGTCTGACTGGAGATCTAGGAATGGTATACAGCTGAGATGGGCAAAATCTCCTTCCTGAGACCGTCTGGATTTCCTTCTGCCAACTCATTTTTTTTAGTTTGGAAGCAAAGTCACAGTTTGTCCAAGTCTAAGTAGCAGAAGCTCTGGCATAGGCTGAGCAATTTCTGAGCCTTGCACTCAAAGCACATTTCTATGGTTTTGAAATGTAATCCATGACTTTTGAGATAAATAATCTAGTGCCAAGAGATGTAGTTGGGTAAACAGAACAACACAAAGTCACTGCCTGTGTGGGTGGCATAACACAGAGCAGATGTACTGGCCCAAAGAAGTTCACCTGAACCCTGATTGCATCAGTGCCTTCCCCTACGAGACACATCTGTGCAGCAGTGAGTTTGCCTGAGCTTCATGAATGACTCAGACATCATCTCAGCAAGCTTCTCACCTTACTGCATTAGCATCCTGATAAACTGGTATCTGAGATTTTCAACTGGAATGCAGTAGTGCCAACATTGCTTTTGGAGAATTAGGTAACTGAGCTGAGATAAACACTCAACTGTGTCTTATTCCTCTTCCAAAGAACTCTAGCATACACTCCTGCTATTGGTCTAAAAGTACAAATTACCTTAAAACAGACATTAAAGTCTGAGATTTATCTTCATTTAGAAGACCTGATTTCACCCTAGGTCTAAAGGAGATAAGAACAAAACTCACCAGTGTAGCCTGGGAGAGCTCCCTAATGACCTCTGAATGATTTGTGTTTTTCTCTAAGGCCCCAAATAAACTTACAGCCTTATGATAGGCACACCTTTGGGGTAAGAAATTAATCATAATACAACAAGAAATATATAAAAGACAGTATAAATTCTTAAGTGAACTGGTTTCACTTTCTGATATCCAAGTGCTCTCATTGTTTGATCCACAATAAATAATTCTTTTAGCTCTTTAAATAACTCTAGCTTATTAATGTATATGACCAGTTGACTTATTGAAGGGGTAGAATAAGTTAAATTAACTTTTAAATACAAGCTGTTATGACGTGCTGCAAAAGAGAAGTGCTTCAACTCAAGATTCAGATCCCACAGTCCTAGCATAACTGCACAACTCAAAAGGACAAATGTTCGTGTGAAAAAATAAGCACAGCTGCTGAGATTCACTGGATGGTTTCTACATCCAGTGTAGGTTTGCACTCATCCACTGGTTCCAGTGTCTTTCCTATGCAACAACATCCTTAAATATTTCAGATATTCCTTTCACTGAGACTTTTTTTTAAACTTTTAACCAAGGAAAAAGCCTGTATTTTGCAGCAACATTTTTCACAGACAATGAAATTCAGAATATCAGTAACATGAATAACAGTACAATCTTCCTTGATTTTTAAAATGCACAGTTACCATTCAACATTAGATGGATGAGACTTGCCTTATCACAGTGGATTTAATATCTTCCTGCACTCTACATTATATTGGCTTTGAAACTCTATGTTGCTTTTTACAGGGATTGGGAGGAAGAAAGAAAAAGAGGATGTTGAAAATACACTGAAACTTTTGTTTTGCCTTCATTAAATACATGTGTCAAGCAGCAACCCTGCTTTAATAAGGTACCTAGTAGTGATAAACAGGCATCATAGGAGAAAAGCATAAAAAAATGATATTTCAGATTCTTATTTATACTGAAGGATTTCCATTTAATTACTGATTTTTAGTAATGCCCACACTGTTCAATATTTGTCACAGATAACTAGGAACCAAGTTAGTGCGTTTCCTGCTCCTGTCCTGCTGGATCTTTTCCACACTATGGCCTGGCTGAGACACCCAGGCTTCATTCAGTTCCAGCCCTGAATAGCAAACAGTCCCAGAGGTCACTGCACCCAGTCCAGGGCTAGCAAAACAGTGCCCAGTTTGACAGCTGCCTTTTTCATGCCACCAGCAGACACCTTGGTGGTGTCTGCATAGGTTTACCTATAGGTTTACATAGCAGCCATAGGTTTACCAGCTATCTTCACCCACCTGGAGATGATGTCTTCCAGACTTGTGTCTCTGTTTCATCAAGAGATAAGAATTGTCACTAAGCTGCTAAACTGCCCTGGTTACCAAGGCACCTCACTGTGGCTCTTATTTACATTAAGTATTTTGTAGGCACTGTAGCTGCCTCTCCAACATCACTGCCCCTGCAGCCAGCACAGGTTCCTCTCTCCTCTCTCCCTGCCTTACTAATAACAGGGTTTCCTTCCATGAATCATTATGCAGCAGACAGAAGTCTGCATTTGAAGGATGCGTGACTTGTTCTGCCGTAACAAACTATTTCTTGAAGGAACAGAGAAAATGAGGACGTCTTTATAATCGTATAAAGTACATAATGAAATTTTCTTTTAAATTCCACACTAAGGTTCAGTAGGAAACATACCACACTGCAACTATTTTCTAGACTTACAAAGGATGACACAAAGTGCTTCAGGTCTGCTTTCAGAGCTCATATGCTCCCACTCAGTGCCATGTTTTTGCAAAGCCTAGTGGGCTGGTCAGAAACATAAGCCCTTCTATACTACCTACCAGCATGTACTTGGGGTTGCTCTTCTGTCTTTTGGCAGCCCATAGAAAGCCAGATAATGATTCCACTCTTCCTAAATCCTTTTTCTGCTGATTGCCAAGTGCTCTTCAACCACCATAGATTGGGGAGAAAGAAAAGACTGTGGTTCATCACTGACCTTCTATTAAAATAATAAAACAAAAAGGCAACAAGTGGGCAGCTTTTTTTTTGTTCCTTCTGTGCTCTGGCAGCATGCAAGAATTGGAAAAAGTTGGTAGGACTTCACTCACACTTTAAGCCATCTGATAAGCTTACATATTAACTCTGCTGATTTGCGTTAACACTTAGCCACAGTGACAAGTACTCTTTGCACTTACTGCACACTGGCACTTTGTCTTTAGTGACGTTAATGAGGAAGAATAAAAGAGTGGATGTAAGCAAAGCTTGAGGCATGGGCAGGTATCAGATAATTCTGCAAAGGCAGCAAGTAGAAAATACTGATTGACATAACTCAGTTTGCAATTGACAATTTGGTTCTGTTTGATTTGTGCATACTCTTTAAACCACTCATACTTTTTTAATGTGAAAGTAAGGCTACTTTTATTAATTTTGTTACAAATACTGGGATTCTTTTCCTTGTTTTGTACCAGAAAAAGTTATAAATTGCAAGCTCAAAAACCACTGACAAACATTGAGTCTCATAATTTAGATACTAATGCCCTCTCTGAAGAGCCACAAATTCAACAAGCTTAATTTTCCCTGAAGCAGAATAGACGCAGTTGTCATTACTGCTCGGAAGTACCAGTAAGACAGCAAGACAGTTTACTCCATCTTTATTCTGCAGAAAATTTTGTTGCTGAAAATAGAGCTGCCTACCTGAAACAGAGCAATGTGAATTAACCAAATTATAGACATGGCTAAACAAATCAACATCTCCAACTCACTTCCTGTCTGCTACTCCAAAACAGCAGCCTCTGTACAAAATTTTCCTCACTAGCAGCTGTGAGCTGCTAGTGCCCTCAGTGAAAGCAAGATGAACTATTTCATGTCTGCATTTCTACCAGAGCAATTAGTGCAAGTCAGCCATAGTGCTACAGACTCACATTGAGACTGAGACACACTTTGACTGTAAAACCAGACAACATCAAAAGCAAAACACAGGCCACATGTTTTTTCTAGGAGGGGATAGGACCAGGATATGAAAAAAATAAGAAATTAAAAGGACAGAGAAACTTTGAGGTTAGAGGCATTGCACAGAACAGGAAGAGGTAAACATTGCAGGAAAGGTAAAGACATAGAACATTCCAAGACTGGGGGTACTGAGAGATGGATATGTGGGGAAAAAAAAAAAAAAATAGGGCAGAACCTTTGACTTCTGCCTTTGAAAAAAACTGAGAGCAGCTGTCTTTGTTCACACTGACCTCACCATTATTCAACTGAATCATTGTACCCATAGAAAAAAGGTCAAGAGTTTGATGAAGAGACGAGTCTTGACAGACTGTCCTGCCACTTTGGTCACTTTGGGAGCAGCCACTGTTTTCCTGCACAAGGTGATCCATTGTAAGGTCCCTAACGTATTTCTGATTAACGTTTTCTGCAGAGTCAACCTTGGCTGCATAGCCAGGTAGTTTGTTCTAAAGAGCACGCTGTTGCTAGAGCTAATGTTTACTTAGCTGCAGGTGGATGGTGGTGACGTTAATAGAGACGGATAGGAGAGAAGATATAAGCCAAGCCTAATATACAGGCACAGATTAGACAGGCACACATGGGGAGCAAACAAAAATATTGATTGGCACTTAGCATAGGACTGCACTTCCAGGGAACACACTCAGCTGACTCAGGAGGATGTATTTTTCCTCTCAGAATTTCACCAAGTCATTTCAGCAATTTTATCCTGTTGCCTGCTTCCCCTCTGGCATATTAAAATAATTGCTGTCTTCGTAAGCTAGATAAAATAATCATATCCCTTCAGTCTTTTTGTTCAATTAGTCTCCTCCAGTTTCATACTCCAGGTCTTATTTGGCAGTGATTTTGCTGATTGCCTCTCAACAATCTGAGGTTGGATCAGTTTAAAAGAGAAATGTCACTGTTAATGACAGAAATCTTATTCAGGCCTTCCTGACACAATTTAGGACAGATCAACCAGAATATAACACAAAGATTCTACTGCTGTGACAGAAACATATCCTGGTATATGTGGTAGTAACTCACTCAAGCAAGAAACAACATAAATTTTCTCAGACTTATGGCACACTGCCTTTTTGCAGTTAGTGCATTTTTGATTGCAAATCGATTCATGACCTGCAATGGGATAGGATTTCAGAAACAAGTGATGTAAGAAGAAATGAGGTGGGACTCTAATGACTAGTCAATATTTGATGTTGTCGGGCATCAAATATTGACTGCCCAAGAAATTAACACCTATAAAAAGACACTTTATGTTCAGACCTTTTTGCCTCTAAAATATTTGCATTAGAGTAAAACTTTGGAACAGCAGAGTACCAAATCTTATCTAATTTATGCCTATTAGAAATTGGCATTGGTTGATTGGAAAAAGCTATAGAATACTGAGTATTAATATAGATCTGTCCTGGAATCTATGGAAGTTTTGCCCCACTAGAGCAAACTGTGAAAGATATTGTGAAGTCTACCTGCATACATTGCACAAATACTTGATGGATATCACCTGTGGCAACTTCCTTGCAAGCCTGTGTATTCAGGCAGTCTAGATCCTATGCTATTGTAGCAACAGGATGAACGGAAGACTCTCTCTGAAGCAAAGAAAACAGAAAGCTTTCTCAGGCTGGGCCTGTTTGGAGTGTGGCTGAGCTGAGACCTGACAGGTTGTCTGCCCTAGAAAGAAGATACAGAATCAGAGATAGTCTCACTGTGGCTAATTTCGCAGCTGTCTTAATAAGTGAAAAATGCTAGCAGTAATTGCTACTGCCAGGAGCAACTTCTTCCATCTTAGCTGAGTGGCTTTGGTCTCTTTTCAGGATCCCTTCTACTGAAACAGCTGTGTACCTATGTCTTGGTTTTTGCAGATAACTTGGAATCCATAGCTTAATAACTCTTCCTGATCTTCTCTTCCAAATTTCAAAATGAATGCAGTGGCCCTACTATATTATATTGGACTCATAGTTCATAGCTACTTCTTCGAGAAAGAAAACTGCCTTTGTCTTGTGACAACCTTGTGACTCCCTGGGGAACTTTACTAAAGGTCATTTTTAGTTCCTTCTGTGTGAAACACTATCAGAGAAGAACATACTACAATGTATGAAGATTTCGTTGTTATGAAGGTAAGTTTTTTACAGAAACAGCAACACAGAAAAGCAGAGTCGATCTGCTACTGGACGTCCAGGTCATGCTGCCCAGACATAAGAAAAAGCAGCAGCTGGAAAGAGCTTGGAATTGTGGAGGGAGGAGGAAGGCAGCAAAGTTTCATCTTGCCCATTAAACACAAATAACCAACTGTGTGCATGTGCTCCTGCTACATTCAAATCAGAATTGTAGAGGACTCTGGTGAAACAACCTAATTCTTTCCTGGCAAAGGCAAGCTGTAGTAGCAACAGTATGCAAGAGCCAAAATGTATGTATTTAAACAACAACAACAAAAAAATTGTCCAAGTTATAGTAATGCTACAGAAGATACTGGAAAGAGTTAGAAAAGATGAAGTGAAGGCAGCTTCCACCAGGACTGCAGAACAGCATCACTTTCCCACAGATGCAGGGGTCTGGTTCAGTGTTAAATTAGCTTTGAATTTCCTGGCCTCTACCAATGCCTCATTTATTAAAATATCATATAAGGGCTGCTGTGGTTAACTTTCTCATATTTTTTTTCTGAAGACAATTAAAAGAATCTTTCACATAAATTTGTATTCTGAAAATAATCGTATTTTCCATCATTTGAGCTAGGAAATGAAGTGATATGAAGAATGGTAAAGAAAAGAAAAACAAGTAGAAATTTTCAATGCAAGGATGAAGGAAAACAATGAGAAAATGAGACAAAAGTGAATAGTAAGACGGAGAAAAATATAGAATGTCCTGTGCTGCAGGCGAGGGGGAAAAGCACCTTGCCTTGGCCTGTGATAAGAAATGACAACACAAATTCCCGCATCACTGAAGTCAGTATCTGTCTCCTCACTCCCTGACACACAAAACTCGAGATAAAGAGCAAGTAACAGGCACAACATAACTGTTTTACAGAAGAAGGGTGTAGACTGAACAATAAGTTGTAAGGGAAATGAAGAAACTCTTGAACTGTCTTCTCCCTTCCAACCATTCCCTTTGGGAATTCAAGTGTTCTTAAATATTACGGCTGGCTGCAGGACCTGGGTGTCTCTGGTCAGGCATGCAGGAATCTTTCCAGCATGGATGAAATAGAGCATAGGAAAGAAACACAAGAACAAAACAGAACTTCAAAGTAAACAAATTTATTGCTAGTACCTTTCCATGCACATGCTATTAATAGCAATCAGGGCAAAACATTATTTTATCTCTTGCCATTGGTAGCTATGCAGTAGAAATAAATGGACACTTATGCAATACTATCTCACAGTTTGCTTAGAGGCAGAATAGGACTAATTGAGGTGATAGGGGAGGAATAAAAGGCCTTTGCCTCCTTTTTAGTGCCAGCCATTGCAGTACACGCTCTCTTGTCACAAAAAGTAACTTATACAACTGCAAAGTCATTCCAATTATGTCAGGACTGTATTCACTCTGCTCACTACCAGCAGAATCAAAAATCTACAGAGACAAAACAGAGAAAAAGTTGGAAAACATCTTTTTACCTGTGGAGATACAAATTCCAGTCTCAACCTGGACAAGGAGATCTTGTGAACACTAAAGGTGGACAACTAACCTTCAGAGATATATAAAAAAGACAACGTGAAGCTGATAAACACTGAATACTAAAAACAAAAGAAACAGAGTAAAACTTTACTAAAAAAATAAATATTTAGATCTCCATTGTGCCTCTGAATACTTCAGATCTTTTCAGTAGAGTTACAGCATTTTTAGATTTCTCAAAGGATTCAGATGCTCTGCTGTGGCCAGACTGTGATCTGGCTTCACTTTCCACAAATCAGTATCAAAAGCAGAGAAGCAACCTGCTGCTCAGGCCTTCTGCAGACTAAAATAGTGCAGAGCCTAATCAGGAATCTCACAACAGGAAACAGGCCTTCCTACAACAGGAAGAGTAGGAAAGACTACTGGAGACAGACGTCCAAAAGCGGCCACTTTGCCAAAAAAGACAAAATGGCTGTATACTGGCAACTCCTGGGGCAGGAAATAGCTGAATTAAGCACTCAATCTACAGAGCAATTTAGTATGTCATCTGCTTCCTAGCAACAGATATTTGGAATCATTTTTACACTGTGTTTCATCTCTATCTCACAATCAGATTGAGGACAGTGTCCTCTCCGGTAAGCAAAGAGGTCAAGGTCAGGTGCTTCTCTGATACCTACCCAGAATAAATATTTTTAACCACTTTCCTTTCTTCATTTTCATCATTTTATCATTTCTAATTTAGGGACCTGACATTCTTGTTTCTACTCTGATTTGGGGCCAGGGCAGACTGAGTCACTGATACAATGCCTGCCAAAGTTAACTGTAGCCTCCATAGGACTGTACAGCGGAGTCCAATAAAAGATAAATATCACATGGCACAAAGAAATACGAGAAATATGGATTCTCTCTGTGATTTGTTTGATAGAGGGCTATCAGTTTTTTTAGTAAAATTCTCCTCCTTTTGTGGATATTCAGAAGGAGAAGGACAAAAATCAAGAATTTTTTTTCTTTGTAGTCCATACATCAATACAGCCATTAACTTTTAATAATTCCATTATATGACTGCTTGCTCATCTCACCTAAGACACATAACACTATTTGTAATTATTCATTTCTTAAGCCTAGCTGAAGACACATCTAAGACAATCATTGTGGGTTTGGTTTGGCAATGGGCTGGGAACAAAGAATACTGCAGATCAAAAGGAAAAAAAAGATGTCAGAATCAGAATGACAGAACGCATTTTTCTGATACCACATAGCAAAATACATACTTGCATATTATATTTAAAATAATTCATCTTGACCAAAGAAGAGAGAATGATGTGTCCTATGAATTGTAAATATTTTTAGCGCAGTCATTTAAAGTTACTGAGTTTGCATAAAGTGATTTATGTCAGTTACATTTGCTGGAGTCAGTAGCGTCTCCCTGCTCTTTGAGTCACCCCAGGAAATCCTCAAATTCAAAAGATATGGAAGCTGCAAATGCCACATTCTGATGACTTACAGAGGCTTTCTGTATTTGTTAAGCCAGGAGGATGGATGTCTGTCTTAAAATGAGACTGACAACAGTAATGAACACCTCAGTTCAACTTCCAAGGTTTGAATCAAAACCAGCCCATTTCTTATTTTACTTTAATAGTTTCAGTACCCATTATGAGAATGGGCTCTTACAACAAAACAGACAGGTTACCTACACGATATTTATAGCATGCAATAGAAAAGAGATTTCTAGGAAAGCTTGTTCTTACAAAATGAGACTTGGCAAGTTTGTAAGGTGCATGAAGTGATCTAATCAGGAACATTTGGTAGTTTGTAGGAAGAAATGGCAAGCAAACTTTGAACCATGGCATTGTTGACAAGTAGAACAACATTCTGATGCTCCATAAATTACATTTGCTTCCATTTTTGTTCTAAAAATCAGATTACTTAGTTTATTATTTGTCAATATTTTCAATGTTTCCAGTGACAGAGAATCACCTATGGCTACGAACATTACACACCTGGCCAAGTGTCAGACTAGGGGAGCTAATTCTTTTGTGCCTAAGAGTTTTGTGACAAATAAACATGGTAACTCAGTTGTCAGATTTGACATAGAAGATTTGCACATCTGCAAATTGCCACTGTACCTTAGTACATAAATGTGGTGCTCTGCAATGTGAGCAAATGAGAGAGTGTCAGGATGACAGCTGAGGGGCTTAAGTAAGGAGCAGACACTCCCAACACCTGGGTCTCACATCAGAGTTCAATTTATTCAGTTGCTGTAATTTCCATTGCTTACATTCAGCTATATTCTCTTTTTGCCCCAGAAATATGTTAGGAAGATACGTGCTTTGGGGGATACATCCCTTTGGGGATACGTGCTTTGGGGGATACATCCCTTTGGGGGATGACCTGCTGGAGGGGAGCTCTGCGGAAAGGGACCTGGGTGTCCTGGTGGACGACAGGTTGGCCATGAGCCAGCAGTGTGCCCTTGTGGCCAAAAAGGCCAATGGCTTACTGGGGTGCATTAAAAAGAGCGTGGCCAGCAGGTCAAAGGAGGTGATCCTCCCCCTCTACTCTGCCCTGGTGAGGCCTCATCTGGATTACTGCAACCAGTTCTGGGCTCCCCAGTACAAAAAAGACAGGGATCTCTTGGAAAGAGTCCAGCGGAGGGCCACGAAGATGGTGAAGGGCCTGGAGCATCTCCCCTATGAGGAAAGGCTGAGTGAACTGGGTCTGTTCAGCCTTGAGAAAAGGAGACTGAGAGGGGACCTGATCCAGGTCTATAAATATCTAAGGTGTGGGGGGCAGAATGGCGAGGCCGGACTCTTTTCAGTGGTGAGTGGAGACAGGACAAGGGGAAATGGCTGGAAACTGGAGCATAGGAAGTTCCGCACAAACATGCGCAAGAACTTCTTTACAGTGAGGTGACGGAGCACTGGAACAGGCTGCCCAGGGAGGTGGTGGAGTCTCCTTCTCTGGAGATGTTCAAGACCTGCCTGGATGCCTACCTGTGCTACCTGCTGTAGGGAACCTGCTTTGGCAGGGGGGTTGGACTCGATGATCTCTGGAGGTCCCTTCCAACCCCTACAATTCTGTGATTCTGTGCTTTTATCAGATACTTTTTAGAGTTTAACTGCAAATAGATGGCACACAACTAATATTTCACTAAGCACAGGATCTACAAAATGACCCGACCTTGTTATCTTGCCTTCTCAAAATATCATCCCCTGGGTTTGGAGATGTCTGTAACCCCCAGTTCTTTTAGCTACTTCCTACATTTCTAGTAATTAAGTTCTCCACACAGGTTAAAATCTGTTCCAAAGCAAGCCCAAGACTTGTCTAAACAGCCTTTCAGCTCCCTGACCTACAGTAATATGGCAGAAGCCCCACAGGTATGTGTTCTCAAAGTGACACTATAAGGGCCTCCCTTTGAAAAAACTCCATGTTATTAACCAAGGACCTCAATGCCTCTGTATTGGATATAGAGCCCTCACCCTGCATGTGTGCTGTTTAGCTTTGAATCTTTCCTCAGCCTGATAAAATCTAAAACTCTATGTCCTCAGTGGATGATCTAAACAGTCATAAAATTGTAGCTCTCCATGAAGTCATTCCACTTTACTTAGACCAATTAAATATTTATTTATTGAAAGAGAAAGAGAGAGAGAATAAATCTACAGTCAGAAGCTGGAAAATTTTCCTTTCCTTGTGTGGAAAACTTGGCCAGCTCAGCCTTGTGCATTTCTCCCAGTAGTTTGGCCCTAAGTTGTTAACTAACCATATCTTTGAACACCTTGTCCTGACATATGAGTATAAACACACCATGTTGTGTGTACAGTAAAGGCTTACAATGCAATCCAGTGCTTATTTCCTAAAAAAAAAAAAAAAAAAAAAAAAAAAAAAGCGCATTACTAGTACAGCTTTGGCCTCATTTGACATGAAGGAGGATTTCCAATGCAGAAAAAAAGAAAATAAAATGGAGAACTTGAGACAAAAGAGAAGGGGAAGCTTGGATTATGAATGGGAAGTGAAAGGCCTTTGGAAGAGGTAAAAGTAGACAAGGGACACAAAACCTCATTTGATACTTTAGAATACATTATCAAGATGCAAGGAGAAGATGATGGAATATAAAGATTCAGAATGTTCCTGGAAGAATTCACCTCTCTGGCACCAGATGCATCTCTAGGATACTGTCAGCCCCTATGGGTGTACAGAGCTTGTAGGGCACATAAAACACATGCCCAAGGACCTACTCCATTCAAATTATTATCAGATCCCTTTCTAGCCTTTTCCTTCCTGCTAGGTACAGAATAACACCTCATTCCCAGAATCTAATGTCCCTGAACCATGAAGCATAATCAGATTCCTACTTCAATGGCAGATGGCCCTTGAACTGTACACACTTGGATGGAAACCAGATGTTGACCCAAACTGGGAATTAGTAGATCAGAAATACTTGACATTCAAAAACAAAGTTTGAAACAACAGATTTGAGTCTCTGTATGTTGTAAGACAGATCTCAATTAGCACAATTTCACATGGAAAATAGGTGGGTAAAATGACTGAGTTTAAATGAAAGGGTGGATGACAAGAGGTGAATAGTGAGCTGAGGGTGGAATGTGAGTGGCACCACCCTTGATTTCCTTTTAACCTACTGTAGCTAGGCACACATTCACTGAACAGAATAGCACATAATAGCCAACTCCAAACACACTCTTCCTCTGAGAAGAACAGGAGAAAAAAAATTTAATACATTTTCAGAGCCTTTCTTTATGCTTTCTCATTGCTCATATTATGAACGTTCTAAGAGAACTTGAGATAGTGATTGCAAATGCAATGACAAATACAGAATTAACAGAAGTGCAAAGCATGCTCCAAGTACTACAGTTCACAACAGCATTGCAAAGGCACTGTTTCTTTTCAATATCAGACCAACTGAAATAATTTCAATGGCAGCAGTCTAGCCCACCAAACTTGGCCTAGTTCAAACAGGTAATTCAGAAGCATGGCAGAGCTATCCTGAGATGATCAGCTCTTGACAACCCCGTTCATTCATCCACCACAGAAGACTTGCAGATTATCTTTTCAGGAAAGAATTTGGTCAGTACTGAACTGGGGCAAGACTTCTCGAAAGGTCCAGGGAGGGACTTGCAGACTGAAAGTTCCAGCCCCTCATAGCAGAGAATGCCTGTCAAAATAAGTCTCTGATAAAATTCCCTTTAGGTCACTTGTAAAAGTCAGCAACATCCATGGCAGTGTACAATATCTTTTCTCAGAACAGAACCTGACATCACATAGCCTCAGTTCTTGCTGATTTTTTGTTGTTGTTGTTTTCCTTCGGTATTCTAGTGATCTTACACACTTGTTTAGTCAATTTCTAAACATTCCTAGGGACTTAGAGGTCTCCATTTATTTGAATCACAGTCATATTCTATTAGCAGAAACTCTCCAGGGATCTGCTCTGATGTGCCTAATTCTCTACGGTTGCTTGAATAGAAAGGCTAGGTCTGACATTAATAACTAACTAATTAATTTAGTCATCTTTTAACTTCTCATAGCTAATAGTGCATTATGCTTAGACAGTGACCCGCAGATGTTAAGGTTCCTTGCATTTTCAGTTCTGGGAATGTTCTAGAGGCTGAGGAAGGAAACATTTTCCTTTCTGTGCCAGCTTTGGAGCTAAAACTTCTTGTCCAGTTCTACTTGTGATCAAAGTCCTCTTTTTGAGGAGCTACAGAATCACAGAATGGCCAGGGTTGGAATGGACCTCAAGGATCATACATCTCCAACCTCCCTGCCACATGAGGGGCCACGAATGAAACATCTCAAAGATGCACCAGGGAAGTTCAAGCTGGACATTAAGAAATGAAGTTGTCACTGTGAGAGTGCTCATATACTGGGAAAGGCTTCCTATAGAAGTCCTAGAGATACTCCATGCCCTCAATAATATTATATTTTGCTTAGTCTTGAAACAGTTGGACTCAGTCTCTGATTGCATCTTCTGAATGAACTATTCTAAAGCTACAGCTTAACTATGTTTGAATAATTCCAAATATGTATTTTTTTCCTCATAGAAACAGTGCCTCTCTCACTAATTAGTCACCTAAAGGGTGGGGGGGGGAAGAGAAGATAACAGATGAAAGCAGTGTACCCAGTGTCCCAGAGGACAGCGTATGGAAATTGTATGGAAATAAGAGCACATACCTGAGATCTGATCCCAGTACTGTTATTTTTTAATATTGGAGTCCAGGATAAGCTAATTAGCATTTCTTCTTCACATGCTAAACAGGTTAACAGACCTTTCCTTGCACCTTTGAGCAACATATTTCCCCCACAAATATGCAACTTATGTTGTAAAGGACCCATCCTTACCTAAAAGGAAAAAGCAACAAAACCTCAACTGACAGGTGGGTGCTACAGATGGTCTGACTCAAATGCCAGTAACATACTATTAACATACTGGGTAAAACGCAGAAACCACCAGAGGAATATGAGAAGTGAGAGTTGGATATTCCAGCTGTAAGACTTTCAAGTCACGCAAGCACTTCTGTCAGCTATGTTTAGTTGGTGGTGAACACCCCTGCCTATGGCAGGGGTCTTCCACTTCAGACTGCTCAGCTGAACATCATAAGGGAAATAGAACTAAGGTACTAATGCATCTAATCTAAGGAAGGGTGTTACATAGCAGTAACTCCATTGCAGAATACACAGCTGACAGTAGGTTTTAACAGAAATATGATACTCCTTACTAGAAAAGAGATAGAAATTTGCCTATTAGAGAAAAAGCACAGAAGTCAGATGTTATAAACTGTTTCAAACAAAGCAGGCCAAAACAGATGTCAGCAATATCTGATATTTAATCTTTCAAGAAATAAAGACAAATTTTGATACCCCCTCCCACAACATCCTCATAGTCTAACTGACAAAGTATGGGTTAAATATGTGCATAGAGAGGTGAACTTAAAACTAAATGAACAGCCTGACATGGAACGCTGTGATGACAAGCAGCACAAAGTCCAGTTGGAGGCAAGCCACCAGTGGAACACAGGGCCAACACTGCTTAATATCTTCATTAGTCACCTAGATATTGGAACAGAGTACACCACCAGAAAGTTCACAGTTATAAATTTTTTTGTAGTTGGACTTGATGATCTTGAATGTCTTTTCCAACCCAAGCAATTCTACAATTCTATGAAAACTGGAAGGAGTGGATGATATACCAGGTGATCAGGCTCTGATCCACAGGGACATCAGCAGGACAAATAATTGGGCCCACAAGATCCTCATGAATTTCAAAAAGGAGAAGTGCAAAGTCCTGCACTTGGAAGGAATATTTCTGAGCATCAGTGCTGGCTGGGGTCACCCACCCACAAAGCAGTTCAGCACAGAAGGAGCTGGTGGTCCTGGTGGACAATAGGTTCAACAAGTCAGCAATGCATTCTTGAGACAAGTGAAGCAAAAGGTACCCTAGGCTGACTTAGGAAGAATATCATCAAAAGGTTGACAGAGGTGTTGTACCCCTGCATTCAACACTGGCCCAGAGATTGTCTCACCAGTGCAAGAAAAATATGGACTTCTACAGACTGTCCAAATCCAGCATGGGACCAAAAACCTGGTTAAGGGAACGGAATACAAAGCTGAGGCTCTTCAGTCCAGAGAAGAGAAGTCTGAGGGAATCTTATCAATGTATATAAACACTTGATGGAAGGGAAAAATAGAAGTGAGAGCCAGGCTCTTCTCAGTCATAGTCTGTGACAAGACCAGAAGTAATGGGTATAAATCAAATACAGTAGGTTCCATGTGAACAAGAAAACACTTTACCATGAAGTAAAACAAGAACAGATTGCACAAGTGCTATAGGATCTCCATTCTCAGTGATCTTCAAAAATCCAATCTGTCCTCAAAAGAAATACATGTATTGTTTTAGGCCACATTTTGACATATCATACTAGTCATCCCCCAAGCCTAAACAGAAGAAGATGAGCACTTCCTTTCCAGTCTGCTCCTTTGTATTTTGTATGTTTTTTTTTTTTTCCTTTGCCTTCAGAGAAGAAAAAGGAAAGCATTTACCTTTGTCCTCAAGACAAGTTATAGGCAGGCTGTGGGGGTTCCTGCCTTCTGGGCAGATACTGCTCCAAATGCTCTGCCAAAGAAAGAACTGAACTCTCCCCTCCAGTTTGAGGAAAGTCATAGTAGAGAATGCACGCATAACTTCATGTGTGTTTAAATAGTTCTTGCAGAGATTTAACAATGAAAGCCTTCCATCTTCCTGGGCTGTTCCTGCAGTCACAAAAGAAAAATTTGACAGCCTGGGGATGTTTGCAAGCTGGTGAGCAATATTGCTTCAGAGAATCTGACATTTCCTCTCTAAACCTTAGTAAAGGAATGGAGTTGTGGAAGTTGCACACTGCAGAAAGCACAGCATGCCCTGCTGAGAAAGAAATGAGCCTGACTGTCATGCTGGAAATTACACTGCCAGCCTGAATAAAAGTGAAGTTGTTATGCAATTTCTATCTGGCCAGGTGACTTGAGGGCATGAAAAGCTTTACCTCTCCTTGACTTTGAGAGACAAAGTCTGACACAGCATGTTACTGTAACACAAAGCAGCTGTTAATTTAATTTGTTCCTTAAACCAAGCACTCATGTCAGTACACAGTAATAATGTCTCTACCAGAAACTACTGAGCATGGGTTTTTGTGTTGTGTATGTAAACAGTAACATTCACTTGTTAGTTTACTGTAAGAGCCAAAAAAGCCATTGTGAATGTAGTTTGAGCATTACAAATGAAAATGGAAAATTCAGATCTACGAGCATAGCAACCCCCAGTAGGAGTGCTACACAAAATTCCTCAAAGGTCATAAAACTGTTATCTGATAAAAATGTGCCAGCATGCATCTTATTCCCAGTGACTGTTTGCTTTTTAACCACAGTTCATCCTCCTCTGTACCACGTGAATAATTCCACTAAGAAACAAATGACCACATCCACAAATGCTTTAAGTATGTGAACAACTTTAATGTTATATCACCATTTCTAAACCAGCAGAAGAACTACTTGCAATAAAAGTGGGGTTTTTTTTCTATTCTTTTTCAGACCTTCTTAATAACAAAAAAAAAAAAAGCCAAAATGCACTGTTTTGAGTAAAAAAAAAAAAAAATTAAAATACTGAGATCTGGTAGCATAGTAAGCACTACACACAAGATTCCCTTACTACCTGCATATGAAGGTAGAAGAGCACACCTACATTTCCATAGCAGAGTAATTTCCAGGGAACAGCACTCTCAAATACATGTGATCAATATCCCCAGACCCTGAGAATATAATCAGAATCCCAGAAAAGCATTGCTTATGTTCTCCCTAGCCTTTGGCTTCCAGTCTATATTTGAACAATCTTAACTATAAGAAATTTTACACCCGAACATCAAACTGCAGTGACTGGGCCTCTTAGAACACTACCTGAGAAGCTGTATGACAGTCTCCCAAATCTTCATAGTTTCTAATTCATTTCTTTTAGAAAACAAGCAAAGATTGTTTGATTTATGCAGTTTCCACTTCTTACTTAGAAAGCCTATAAAGTCATTAAGTAATGTGAAAAACAGGCACCTCGATTAAGTAAAAAAAAATAAAAAGCACACAGCCCATTCTAAAAATAGAACAGGAGCCTTTACAGCATATCTTTTAAGTCACATTATGCTTTTGCAGCTATTTTTAGATATATACGCCCATCATCACATCCTATAGTTTGATGTTCCTTTAGCAGCCCCAAGGAGGGCTTCCTCCCTGGCTTTGTTTATGTGTCTGTCTGTCAAAGCAGCGCCAGCAACTGTCTCTCTACTTTGCTGCCGCTGCTCCCTCATCCTGTTTAGAGGTCAACGACAACTGCCAGTTGCCTTAGCATTACCCAGCACAGCTTCCCATCACACTCCAGGATGTTTTAATGACAAGGGCCTGTACAGCCTGTCTGGAGCCAAACACCCACCCTCTACGCTTACCCTTCAGGCAGCACTGCACTAACAAATCTCAGCTGGTGCTCCCTCAGAAGCCCAAACCCTTCCAGCTGGCTCCACATGAAAACACAGCTGGGTCCTATTCATTGTTTGACCCATCACAAAGAGCATAAACAGATGCACAGCTGAACAATAAAGATTTTCTCCTACTCATTCAGTCCCAACAACCACCAGACCTAAAGACAAAACCTGAGGATGCTAGGTCAGTGTTGCCTTGGCAGCAGCCAAGGACAAGGGCCTGTTTCTTCCTTCAGGCAGTACATCACAATCTGCTGTTTCTTTACTGAGCTTCTTGACCTCACATGGAGAACAAGTTTTATCCCTATTCCATGCCAGAGGGTAGTTTTCTCTGATGGGAAAGCCTTGTTTCAGGTGGTAAATCTCAGCTTCCCACTTCCAGCTTGAGGAAGTGTCCCAAGGGCCTGTATCCTAGATGTATTGAGGCCACTTTTACTCCATCCTAACTCTTCATTAAGGTCTTTGTGTGACCTCAAACAGCAGGATAGGGGAGAACCAAAAACCTGATCCTAGGGAAATTTTAATCAAAGAGATCTTACTGTAAGTGGGAAACTAGACACAAATTATTTCTGGGCAAGGGGATGAATGCAAAGCAGGAAAGGAATTATAAGTCTGCTTCCTTTCTGCTCTTTTTTCCAGCACAGTTTGACTAGGTGCAGATTTTTTTGTATCTAGCAATGCGCAAGGTTATAAATGAAGTAATTTTTAGACACTTACCTCAGTATCTCTTCTTTCAGAAAGAAAAAGAGACCAGCAACATCATGCTATGGGAACACATGCAGTACAAGTAGAGGAGGAAGAGGCAAAACAGCTGTTGGGCATTGAGCATGTTGCTGAAATGGAGCCAGTGAAGCAGCCTGCCTGTGCCCCTGCAGCTTGGCCACTCTGCTCCCCCTCAAACCAACCAACTGAGGGCAGAGGAATCCAGGATCCCTGGATTTCCCATTCTGTTGGCTGATAATTCACAATCCATCAACTTACGCCCAGCATTTGTATGCAGATACCATGTTCAGCAAGCTCACACAATGACTTTTACAATACATACCAACAACAGCATACACAGCTGCTCCTACACGAACCTGCTGTATTTTACTATTTATAAATATCTCTGAAGAACATACACTACATTTGATCTCCTCTTTAAACTGTGAGTTCAGGTCTAACAAGTAAAAATTTGTGAGACTAACCTGATACTTGCCACTTATTGCATAGCTTACAACATCTACAGAGATTTCCAAAAACTTATGTGGCACCGTAGCAATCAGAAGTATTAACACAGTAGAAGGGTGATATGAGAATATAACAGCAAAGAAACCAGGGCAGATAGGATGGTACTCCACAAGAAAAAATCAAGGTGTTCACCCATCTCAGCAGATGTAAGCTTACAAAAAGGACTCCACAGGAGAAGGATCTCCAACCAGAAATCCTTCAGCAGTAGCAGTCCGCCCTTAAATGAGGTTTAAGAGAGGTGCAGCAAGGTTCCACCCCTTCCAGTCGCACAGGTGAATTGCCTTCACCTGTGCTCCCAGGGCTGACCAGCTCCTTTCCCAGGTGATCAATCCGTTGTTCAGGCTGTGACTCAACAGTTCCCATACAGGCACTTAAACAGTCTTCACAGGTTTTGTATGGGCAGTGATGTCCTTGGCTTATTTTGTTCCTGGTCTTCTGGATGATGTTAAAAATCTGATGCATAAGGAAAAAAAATCAGTATCTCAAGTTAAGAGTTTGTCATGAACAAATGAGCAAAATGAATACATCATCAGAATATTGTTGGCACGTCAGTTGGAGTTAAGTACATGATACAAATACATATTCTTAGGAAAAAGACTGATCCAGTCATCGTATTTCTTCAGACTTCACTGTAAGCTTTTGAAAAACTTCTACTACAATAAAAAGTTGACAGTCCCAATGTACTGACTACTTGCTCTGCACTCAGCAGCCATTGATGTGACAAGATGACAACTTTACACGTTGCAGTGTGACCAAGCTTTGCAAACACCTTTATGAATCCCATAATGCTGTGTTTCTTTCTGTGATAACTTCAGCTCTTGAATTCATATAAGTAAGTAAAATCATGTTTTGATTTCTTGCTTTACAAAGGAGCATGCTTTAATCCCACATTTTGGGAAGATAAAAATCTGAAAAATCTGGAAACACTAGACAATACTCAGCAAGATCTTAATGTTTTTGGTTTTTTTTTTTTTCCCTCAGGATAGCTGTGCAGGCTGTAAATACACTGAAGATTGGCCATATGTTGTACTCCAGTTTTGTTACAGTGATTTTACCCTTTTTAATTATTTCTGCACTTCAAAACTTTGAAAAAAGTCACTCTACAAGAAAAATGCCTCCCTACTGAAGAAGTGCTGAAGGAGTGAAATGCATTTTTATTCAGTTCTGTATCTTGTCAGAAGAGCTGTACACAAGTAGTCCTTTATGGTGTTTCTCATAGGCATAATCACAGCACTGAGTATCTGTGGTAGACTGTGTTTGCTTTCTTCTCCCATACTGTTCAACTCCTCATTTAGATATATCTGTATTCATTTCACAAGCAGCTTCCCTCTGAATATCTTTTGTTTAACTGTTAATTATCTTATGTTCCACTTCCTTTTCAAAGGCTCACAATACATGTAAAAAGATTTGATGGCCCAAAGAGGCGGGTATACTTTAGACATTCCAAAATTCAGGTCTGTACATGAGCTTCCTATTTTGCTAAAGAATAAGGAAAATGCTAGTATTCTTGAGCGTGCACCTGTAATTATCAAGCAACAATTGAGTAATGCCAAAACATGCTAAACTTGTCTAATCTTTCTGAAGAAAAAAAAAAAAAAATGACAAGCTATAGAAAGGCAAAATGACATTTAACTCATTTTCCATTACTTATCTGCCAACTTTTGATGATGTTCAGTGATACAGCCCACCAGTGGGCTAAATTACTCTTCTGTTTATAGTTGTTCACTGTGCCAAGTCACACAGCTGTTCAGCTTTTCCTTTACGTGGATAGCATACCAGATATGATCTACCTTCATATCTAGTCCTGATGGAGACTAAAGATGAAGTCTACAAAGAAAAATGCCAAACTCCTTTTAGAACAGCTGGAAATAAAGTGACAGGGAGAAGAGAAGAGAAGAGAAGAGAAGAGAAGAGAAGAGAAGAGAAGAGAAGAGAAGAGAAGAGAAGAGAAGAGAAGAGAAGAGAAGAGAAGAGAAGAGAAGAGAAGAGAAGAGAAGAGAGAAGAGAAGAGAAGAGAAGAGAAGAGAAGAGAAGAGAAGAGAAGAGAAGAGAAGAGAAGAGAAGAGAAGAGAAGAGAAGAGAAGAGAAGAGAAGAGAAGAGAAGAGAAGAGAAGAGAAGAGAAGAGAAGAGGAGGGGAGGGGAGGGGAGGGGAGGGGAGGGGAGGGGAGGGGAGGGGAGGGGAGGGAGGAAAGGAAAGGAAAGGAAAGGAAAGGAAAGGAAAGGAAAGGAAAGGAAAGGAAAGGAAAGGAAAGGAAAGGGAAAGGAAAGGAAAGGAAAGGAAAGGAAAGGAAAGGAAAGGAAAGGAAAGGAAAGGAAAGGAAAGGAAAGGAAAGGAAAGGAAAAGGAAAGGAAAGGAAAGGAAAGGAAAGGAAAGGAAAGGAAAGGAAAGGAAAGGAAAGAAAAGAAAAGAAAAGAAAAGAAAAGAAAAGAAAAGAAAAGAAAAGAAAAGAAAAGAAGGGAGTGAGAGTTAGGACCAGACTCCCACTTGGAAATGATGTCCAAGCTGTACAATGATTTTGTATTGATCTTTCATAAGGTCGTTTGTGCACATAGAGGAATGTCTGCCTTTCTTCTGCTGAGACAAAATTGCTATGGGTGACCAAGGAATGTAAGATCTGGGAAACAAAATGAATTTTCAATATACATCTGGTTAGTTCAGGGCATGGAAAGAGAAGGAAAATCCCACTGATGGAGAAGAAAATTGGAACCCAAATAAGTAAATGTTGCAAACCAAAATGTTTAAAATAGAAAGAAATAAGAACAATGAAAGAAAATCAGCTAGCCCTACAAGTTGTCTGGTGATATCACAGGTCAAATTTCTTGAGAGACTGAGCTTCTGAGCCTCTAGGTTCATCTTCCAGTGACGTGATCAGGCTAGAGAGCCTGCACTTGGGAGATACTCGCATGTGTCCCAGGGGAGCTGGAATCAGAGCAGGAAATTCTTTATCGCCTGCCTTTCCAAACTATGTGGCTTAGTAGTAAGAGATAGCTCTACCCAACAACTTTTCTTTATCATTTTCATGATGATGGAGGAGGATGTTACATTTCGGTGCATTCATACATACATATTTTGCACTCATCTCTTATTTGCTTATCAAAACAGACAATTTCAGCTAATCCTAAATGGTACAAGTAGCTAATTTGGACATTTGGAAAAACAACATATTTGGACTGATTGGCAGGATTTTATACAGCACAAACTTCATTCTAAAACACCAGTGCTTTGGAAAGATGGCTTGAGAAACTCTTGTATAACATTCAGAGTATCAAACCAATCTGAAGAAGAGCTCCTGCATAGATGAGACATGATGGCTTATAGTTATTCAGAGCTTTTTACCATGGCATGTCCCAGAGGACCTTTTCTTTTCCTAGATGTAAATAACTTTCTTTAACGTTTTAAAAAGGTATTTACCTTTGAAGAAATACAGATTAATGTATTTGCTTATTTGCTCTGTGTACTATTTGCTTTATGTCCTGGAGTAGGTCATTTACTGTTCTACTCTTTCAAAACCAACAGTTCAAACATTGCTGGCCCAGGAGTTCAGCTCCCCGAGCAGGTCTTCTCAAGCTGCAGACAGCAGTATAAGAGTGCCTTCTATGGTTGGAACTAAGAAATGCAGAGCAGAAAAGTCACAGAACTTGAGTATGTGGAATTAAAAACCACCTCTCTTGGTTGCAAAGAAACCTGTTCTTAAAATATACAAAGGAAGGGCACAAAATTTTTCTTTCTGTTAAAATGAATGTGCCAAACTCATTCTCAGGATAGCTGTCATCATTGGAGCATGATTGCAAATACTTCTTTTCCAGTGTAGGTGTTATTCTCTAAAGAGACTTGAAGATAGTTCTGTAAGAAATGATCTTTTAAAAATTTTAAAGAGCTGTAGTAATTTTACTTGTAGATTTAAAAAAAATATGCCCTGACTTTGCAGGGCAAAATGCTAGAAGCATGGAAAAACACTTATTCTGGAATGTTCTTTTTCCACATGGTTTATCTCAGTGATCTGAGATGCAGATCACTATGCATTTTCTATGCAGATTCACAAATAGCCGTAGTTGACAAACTAAGGGAGCAGAAAGCTGTGGTGAAACTGTAGAGAAACAAACAAAACCAAGAAAAACACACACAAAAAAGAACCAACACAACTGGACAGAAGGACAGGATAAGACCTATCCAATCTCTTCCTTGATGAGTGCCTAATTCCTAGGCAAGGAAGCCACATTCTTCCTCTTTGCACAGATCATTTAGTGAAGATGTTGCCTGTCAAAGCCTTAGGAATACATTCATCTTCAGCTACAAAAGTACTCCACATCAGCAGGACAACTTATATCCTTACTGGGGTTTACTGTAACTCTTATATAAAGGGGAAAAAGCTAACCCCATTGAAGTCAATAGCATAATAGTCTTGAATTTCCATTTGAAAAAGACCGTAAATAGGATTATTAAATTCAACCTGGATTTCAAATGCGCCATAATTTTTTTTTCATTTTACTCCTTCCATACACTTTGATTTTCATATAAACAATCTTTTAATTAAGTTTTATCTCCATATGAACAAAAGTAGCTACATATTTTTGTAGATAATTTTGAAAATAATGCCTCTTATTTATTCCATGGAAAATACAACAGATACAAAGCACGCAATAACACTCTCTGATAGAGCAAGTTCTCAGCTACAGAAGAGTTGTTTTTTTTCTTCAAAATAGTCACCACCATTAGCTATGCATTTTTGTCAGAGATGAACAAGAGCCTGCGTGCCACACTCATAAAAATCTCCACAAGCAGAGGTGACCCACAGTTTCAGAGCTGCTATGATGGCATTATTGCTAGGAAAATGTTGCCATCTTTCACTGGTCCAAACAGCTGAAAGACAGGAGCTGATAAATCTGGTCTGTACAGTAGGTGTGGTTGAACAGTCAAGTCAAGACTGGCAGTGTGTTCTGCAGTTTTCAAATTTGTATGGGTACTGGCATTACTGTGTTGAAAGAAAGATTGTCTTCTTCTCTGGCTTACTGTGGAAGTCAGAGCCTTCATCTTTAGTCTGTGTCACAACATAGTGGTCAGAGCTGATGGTTTGTTTGGGTTTGAGGAAATCCAGAAGGATCACCCCTTTCCTATCCCAAAAGAATGTGCACATCACTTTACTTGCTGAGATTTGCATCCTGAGTATTTCCTTTGATGGGGAATTCACATCACCACTCCATAGACTGCCATTTTGAGTCCAGCTCATATTGGTAACACCAGGAAACTGTCAACTTCCTCTCTGTTTGGTTCAGTAGGTCCAGACAAACTTGCATATAGTGCTTTTTCTGCTCCTGTGTGAGAATTCATGTGATCAACCTGGAACATACTTTGCAAAATTCCAATATTGCCACCATCATTTTCAATGCATTGAAGCTGATATTCAGCTCTGTACACAATCCCCCTGCAAAATCTGCCAATTTGTGTGGATGAGCTGATCAGGATGCTTTTCATTTCGCTGTGCACGGCCATCCAGAACATGGCTTGTCTTTCACATCTCTGTCATCACTGCTGAAATGTACCACCCACCACCTCAATGTGCTAACATCCACTCTTTGTTTTCCTTTAATGCTCATCAAGCACTAGTGAATGTAAATGGGTGCCATTTTTTCTTCATGAAAGAATTCAGTCACACACATTTGCTTCGTATACACTTCCATGTCATTGTGTCAGACTGCCCCTCTGCTGCCATATGTCACACAGCAGCAACTTGTAATGGAATGTTGCAGGCAAAGTTCAGCCTCTACTGTCATACCACCAACATCCACCTCTGATTCCATGGGCCGATGTAACAAAATAGGAGTCTCTACTTTCAGAGCACCTCTTGAAGTTTTCCACCTCCTCTCTGTCTTTCCAATGTCCCTGTGTACCCATAACTGGAATAAGCACAGCCAGTTCAGTCTTTTATGTGCAGAAAAGGACAAACAAACTATGCCATGCTAAATAGAGCAAAGAGTGATTATTCAGCAGCTGATATAAGGCTGGCATTCAAATTCTCACAACGGTGTTACATTATATTCATATATAATAAATTTGCTGACCCACATATAGGAGACAAATCAATCTTTGCTGAGAAATAAGATGTTCCTCATTACACTTTTAATGGCAAGGCAGCTTAAGCAAAATGAAACTTATCATGCTGTTCAGTGATTGAAAATTTCAATTTCCAAGCCAGGGAAACCCACTATGTATGTCAATATTTTAAATAAGATAGCTCAGGGAAGAACAAATAAGAATGTAAAAAGGGGTCACATAAACGTGGTGAATAATTGCCTCTCAGAGGAGTTATTGCCACAGGTTAGCAACATGCAATGAAATACCTTGCGGAGAGCCAGAGCTGACACACAGACAGGAAGTAACATCAGCACATCAGGCAAGTCCAACACTCAAGTTAGTAAAATCTATTACAATGTACCTTTCCTTGAACTGAAGACAGCATAATGCCAATGTAGCAACACCACCTTGCAGTTCTAATTACTCTGTATAAACTTTAGTCCAGAGAGGAGTACAAACTACTGGCCTTGCCTCATTGAGGAGGTTTGCTGTGACACTGATGTAGTCTACTTTTGTGACAATACTAGCCTTATTTGAAAGAGGAATAGATGATATGTTGGACCAGCAAAAGCCATGTTAGGCACGTCACTGGATATCATCTGAAATGCCCTCTCTCAGGGGTTGCAAAAAAAGTATAATTTAGCATAATCCCTGAAGGATATTTTCTTACAATTAATAAAGTAATCTCCCTTCCCACACATACGTACACACACAAATACAGGACGCCAAGGCAAGGCATAGATTCTGGAACCTAACATACTCTTTCAAAGTATGTCTGTCTCAAAGGAAAGAGAAGATGTGACAAGCCAGACAGTATACAACCTAAACAGATCCCTGTGATTTGATCTAGTCCAGTCTTCAGCTATGAAACAGGACTAATTGTTTCATTTTCTTGAGAGACTCTTCATAGAAATGAGTAAAGGAGGAAGGTTTTTTTCATTTTCTTTCTTTTTTTTTTTTTTTTTCTATGGTAAGTTGCAAGGCAATGGATACTGTGTGATCTGTTGCAGTAACAATGGAACAGGAGGAAGGAAAGCTGTTTCTATGCAGTCTTGGGCAAGTTTGTCTAATTTACTGTCACTGAAAGCCCTTTGGAGCAGGATCTGATCTATACATCATGTATGGATCTCAACCAGAAAGGTATCTGAAGCTTCTCTATATATTCTCTGCATCATTGTAAAAAATTAATAAGTAAATATGTTTGAAGAAGCTTTGATTTGAAAAAAGCAAAGACAGTAACCAGTGATTTAACCAGTTGTAAGTGGGCTTGAAATTGAATTGTCAGTTTTAATATAGAATTAGTACAACCTATATCTTGAGAAGTTTTCTTATCTTTGCAGTTACCTGAAATCATTCAAATGTCAGAACTCTTGCAGTGGTGCTGTAGAAATTCCACATGATCAGGAAGAAATAAGAACCAAACAAACTTATCACAGTGTTCTCTCAACAATTTTTCAGGTCAGCGTGAAGATGGATTGTTTTAATAATTATTTCCATCAGAGAGATTTTGATATTAAATCTTAAGAGATGAGGGAATTGGATTAAATGTTAAGCGCTACAGTGTTTCAATTAACTAATTACACAGTGAATTCAGAAACACTTATGTAGATTTTCCAGCTTGCAACATTATTCAACAAATCTTAGGAAATTTTATGAAAAGAGAGGAGTTACATTTTAATATTTCAAATACTATTGACCATTAGAAAATTTACACGGGCCCATGAATTCTTTTCAGTATATTCAAGCACATTAAAATCTGTTTTAAATCAAGATAAAATTGTCAAATTTTAACAGCATTCACCTAAAACTTTGGAGGTTCAGAGTGAATTCATTATTCTTCAACTGGGTACCATTTTACCCACTTACCAAGTATATGTATGCAAGACAAATCAAGTAAGCCTGAAGCTTGTAGAGATTGACTTATTTATCTTTAACTATCTAGAGTTGTCTCTAGAGACATGAGTCTGCTCAATCATACATTATTTGACTCAATTTTCAAGAGTTAGGGTTTTTTTACACTTAACAGGATGCAACCCCATGTCTTCTGTCACCAAGACAAAAACATTTCCAACTCCCTACAGAAGCTCTGTAATCATAAAGCAAAAAATACAAGACTCTTTGATGTAAAAACAGCAAAGGAAGAAGATGGAATTGGTATTCTTCAAAGCAGATCCATGAATAAGAAAATTTATATTTCAGTCTTTATGTCTGTGACAATTTTTGCATCTTGCATTAGAAAGATATTGGATAAATAAGAAGGAATTAGACATTACTCTGACTTAAGTGCCTCAGTTCCTTTTAAACCTCAGCTTTAGAATCTCAAGCCATTTTTGAAACAAAATAATAGTCAATTAGGCATTGCAACACTGAGAAGACCAATGCCTGAGTGTCCTTACAAACAACATCCTATTATCTCTGTATTCTGTCTGTAAAAGGATCTAAATGCCTAATACTACCTGAAGTGAATGTATGTTGTGTGTGTTTCATAACTTCAGAGATTTTTTGGTTTCCAGACAGCAGCACTGCATCTACACAATTCTCTTCATCACACACAACAGGAGGATTGGCACGGACTCAGTTGTAAACTCTCTGAACCATAGATAATGATTCTGTATTCTTGGGGGTTTTTTTGTTTGTTTGTTTTGGTTTTTGTTTTTGTTTTTAATAAGGGGGTGAATCTTTCCCAGGTTCAGACTGATACCACTACCTACAAACAACATTCATGAAGCATGTTAAAACCACAGGATGAATACCACTGGCACAATTACAGCAAAACTTCTTTTGGATTCTAAGTCTGTAGAAGATATATGCAGCCTGTGGCTGGATGGTCACGGTGGTGGTTATAACCAAACTGACAAGATGGAAGCTGTCTGCTTGTCTGTTTCAAGTGCTATGTAGTGCATCCAGACATACCCTGCTTCCTTCCTTACCTCCTCTAGACCTCTGACTTAGCCATACCTCATACGCATGCAAAACACGTGTGGCTTCATTGAGTGGGAGCCCAGCTCCACATTCCCTTTTGTAAATCCTTGAGGACAATAAGAAAAGTTCTTCAGAAGTTTTGGATACAAATGATGTTATCTGATAGATTTTCTGCAAATGCTGCCAAAGTCAATAAAGCTAAATTGGAACTTGATATTTCTAGTACAGAATACTAACTGGGAAAAAAAAGAAAAAAGATATTCATAGAGAAACCATATTTCTGCCATAGAACATTATCAAGAGTTACCTACCTGTGGCATATAGAAACACACTTTACAAGATGCAACACTCAAATATATATAAACCCTAAATTTACTGCATTGACCTTTTCTTCAAAAAGCCTCTTACAAATTCCATTGTCTTAGCATACAAGTAACTTAGAAAGCATTTTACCTTGCCTAGGTATGTAATAGCTTAATGAAGGTTTGTTTGTTTGTATTCCTTTGAATCAGAAGCATGGAATGTACCAGAATAGCAGAAACATGCCTATCATTTTTGAAAAACATGTTTTCATGCTGCTACTGTCAAACTTTTGGATCACTGTTTTAAATCTGTCCAAACAGACACTCCCCCAAACAATGCAAGGAAACCACACCTTGCCATTTACAGATCTTATGTCCACCCATAACAGCAGGTAAATTCCACGTACAAGGAATGTATTTCTGTGTTTCATAAACACAGTGCCATGCTGAAAAAGATTTTTTTTGTTTGTTTTGGTTTTTTTGCACTTTCATATGTGACTTTGTTTTAATATCTTTTCCACTTTGGCCGGAACATTTATATCTATGCTTGCAGATCACTACGCATGTGTACTGCATCATATATAGCCACATACACACATATACAAACAAGATTCAGGACTTGCATAGGTTTTATTTAACACATATGAGAGTTCCTCTTAATTCCTCAGTACATGGTAACATGTTTAAATTGAAGGAAATAGGGGAATTTTCAGGCTTTAGTTCATGTTTGTAATTATTAATCTGTTTCTTCAGCTGTTCTTAGTATATGCACAACAAAACACCCCAAAAGCATGGAATTTTTGTAGCATTTTCCAAAATAGTCATGAGACAGCAGGATACATTTACCATTACAGTGGCCACAGAGTCAAGTCCCAGAGCTGCTGTGTTCCAGAAGATGTTCTCTTAATAGACCTCATTGTGACTGTCTTGGTGTTGCTATCCTAAGAAGTATAATTTTTTTCATTATCTCTTCTGTCCTTTTACAATGTCACAAGGATTATTAATTACCACTAATTCCAGCAATCATTGTGGTGCTTACTATATTCATATGAAATAACTCAGCACATAGTAATTTTTAATATTTTTCAGACACTGCATTAAAGTTGTTTCTCCTGATTGCTTTCATAATTAGGATCACAAAAGATATGGTTTGCAATGTATGTTACAACTCCAGTGAACATGAAAATAATACACAGGACCAACTTTCTAAAATTTGAAAAGTTCTCATGAACTGTGCAATCATGGGGGAGTTTAGGTATACCACTCCATTAGCTCCTAATGGGAGCACTAGGTTATTTGATGTTCCTCCTATTATATCACATGTGATTACATTTCTTTCTTGAACCTGCCAACAGAAATCGGCATTAGGGTTTGATCTGAAGGCTCTAAAGGATAGCTAAACCACTTCCTATCTTGTCCTGAAGTTTTATCTATCTCATTAAAGGATTATTCCTCCTTCAGAGTTGTCCAAGATCAGCTGCTAAGCCTTCACCATGCTGCCTTCCTTTTCTGTACCTCTTTGTATTTGTTATGTGCTGTAATTAAATCACCTCAGACCTTCTTTTAGCACTTTTCTATTTTTACCTGTGGGAAATATTCTTCAACCTTCAAATCATATTTATGCTTTCCTTCTATTTTGTCTCCAATTTCTCATTCTTCCTTTTGAAAAACAGTTTCTGTTGTTGAATACCACCACCCAGCAGTGCTGTTACAAAGGGAGAAACTATCTTCCTGGTCCTGCTCTTCTGTACAACCCAGCCTTGCCTTAGTTGCAGCTTTCTGCAGAGGGCAACTGCTGAAATGTCAGTTCAGGCACCTCTCCAGAGCCAAAGCCCATGTTCTGCAGTTGTGTCCAGCTTTCTTTGTTCCCAGATTATAGGCTTTCATTCAAAAACACTTTTGAATGTCCTTGCTTATCATGAGATCATGATCACTTCATCAGTTGCCTCATCCTCTCAATTTACCAGTCTGCTGATCACTGTTATCTTCACATTTTCTCAGTAATGAACTTAGATTGTTTCTAAATATGAGCACTAGTTTGAGTCTAGTGGTTGTCCTGATACTACCCCACTTAGAGATGAAAAAAAATTCTGAATGTCTTCTTCTCTCCCAGTGCCTTCTAGGATTTCTCAGTTAGCTTTGTTCTAACTCACAGTACTGTTTTGATACAAGATAGCTCTAGCTTGTATATAGTGTGTAAAAATGGCACTGTGCAGTACAGTTCTTTTGTCTCCCAAACCTTTATCTCCATGCAACTCCTAATTTTCAAAATTCTGCTAATATTTTATGTTCTTCATTGTTCCTAATTTTTTTCTTTTTTATAACCAGTTATTTGTTTTGTTTCCTGTACAGTTTTCTATTTTATATATATGCAGATATAAAAGTTTTCTTCTTTCCACCTATCTGGTAGACCACTACCAGCATGCTACAGCAGTAATCATAAAATCATGGAATCACCAATGTTGGAAAAGACCCATGGGATCACCCAGTCCAACCATCCACCGATCACCAATAGTTCTCACTAAACCATGTCCCTCAACACAACGTCCAAACATTTCTTGAACACCTCTTGGGTCAGTGCCTCCACCACCTTCCTGGGCAGGGACAGCATGGGAAGTGGTATGGACTTAAAAAAAATAATCTGCTGTCACTCTGATATAGTTAGAAACATAAGCCCAGCAGTGACTGCATGAGCTTCTTTCTAGTTCAGAACACAACATACACAATTCCTTGAGTTTATAATATCCTAATCCAGCCATGACTAAACAAGGCAACAGGAGAGGAGACTGAAAGCCTTCTTTTCTTGTCTTGCTCTTTTAATCACAGATACTACACTACACTTGATCTTTAAAGGGCACAGATGCCTTCTCCTCCTTCCAGGCACTTCCAAACCCCTGCTTGCAAAGTCACTTACCACCCCAAAGAGGTCATTCGCGCCTCGGGTCTTTCAGCTGTACTGAAAGAAAATTTTAAAGGAACAATGTCAGAGTTTGATTTGTATTAGAATAAATAGTGGTAACAAAAAGAGTTTAACTTCACCAGGTCCCAGCTATGGTCATTTGGAATGAGTATTAACAAATCTGACAAGATTTTTAGCACAGAGGCTATAAGAAAATCAAGAGGGACATCCATGCCAGTCAAGACCATACAATGTGTTTAAATGCAGGCAGAGATCTTAAAAAGTCTCTTTAAGGTCCATACACTGTGAGGTGAAAGGTCCAGACAATCTGAGGTGAAAAATAGCATGCATAATTCAGAAGCCATTTCACAAGTAGCAGAACAAAGCCTTTGCATATGCATTGAGAGTTCTGAAGTTCTGATATTCTGAAGAATATCTCCAACAAGGAAACATTTCAGCACTGAAGTCTGCTCAGGTGAAGAGAATCCATCCAGTAAAGAGGGTGTATTTGATAAATTCAAACTTAAAAAAAAAAAACAAAACAGCAGGTGAAGAATTGCCAAAGATGAATTGCAAAAGTTAAACTGACAATCAACTATGATCTTATCAGTATCTGTTACTGACTTATTTTAACAAAACAGAAGTTACTGATATGAATCATAAATTCCCGACCCACTCGTCAGTCCCCTCTGCCTTCACTTCAAATGTAGTGAAGTTTTGACTCAGAATCTACTCTAATTTTGATATTTGTATTTCAGAATTGTGGAAGAAATCTGTTCCAATGGCTTTATCATGGGAAAATGCATTTGCTCTATTTGGTGTTAGCCCCTGCCATCATTATCAGGAAATAGAGTATTTTAAAAGGATGATAAATTCCTCCCCAGTCCTGTCCTTTATTCTCCCATAAAGATAAATGAGCTTCATATCCCAAACAGGTCAATTTGGCATGTGGGAGAGCTGGAGATTAGCTAAAAGAAACACCAGCTTCAACACTGACCCCATGTCTACTGCACTAGTCATTCTTCATAAACAAAGCTATTACTGTAGTACATAGAAGAGCCCTTCCAGCAGGGTTATCTCTAGATTCCTCCAAAAACAGACTTCATCTTTGTCAGTTCTTTTTCTTTTCCTTTCCTAAAAGTCTACCCAAAGTTTTAAGCTTTCAGTTTTGCAGGTTTTGAAGAAAGATAGATAGTTCAAGAGAAGTGAGAAGGCAAGAGATCTCCATCTTAAAAGGGCAAAAGTAATTGCATTTTACACTCCGAAGTGTCTGTGCAGTCATGACTTTGTTGCTTGCTTCTCATTTCTGGAAAGAACTGTGGTGTTACAATTCTTCCCCAAAGTGTGTGCTGCCAGATGCAGAAGACACATCACTGATCTGTCTCTCAGTGCCTGACACAGTCAAAATCATACCTGCACAGCAAATGAAAGCACATTAGGAGTACACGTGGAGGTACCTCTGCAACTTTAACCTCACTTTCACAGCACAGAGTAGCTGTTAAAATACATCAGCTTCAGAGTCAGTTGTACATAGCTCCAGGGATCGAGCCACTTTTTATCCATCCAGTAATTTTAACATTACTCATAGCAACAAGACAACGGGTTGACCTGGCCTTGTTACAAGTGGACTGTTCCTCAGCTTTGTAAGAATGCCTAGACTAAATGTGGTCTTGTGAAAACTCGATATCAAAGAGCAAGGAGTTGTCCAAAAAGTTGGGAAGCCTGTTCTCACATTTTGTTCTATTTCACACGCCTTACGAAAAACACAATTCTTCTCTGTCATTTTTTTGCATCAGTCCTTCTCAAGAAACTCCAGATGATGTGACTGGACAAAGTAATAAGGTTTTACAGTGATCCCCTGGCATACGCTTTCAGTGACTGGCATTAGGAAATGAGAGTTTATTGCATACAACTAAGCTGCTTTGGAAAAATACTCAGGAAACAAGCAGAAGAGATATTAGAAAAAGCTTTCCAGCTACCCATTGCAGTTGCCAGATACTGCATAACCAGCAGAAGCAAATGATTTTTAGGTGGCTGCTCAGCATCTCTCCCCAGGTTCTGATTCACTTCAGAAACAGAGAAGGCATGGCACACCAAGACAGAGAAAGGTTATGCTTCTCCCATAGACTGAGCTCCTTTGCTTCCCTTCCAAGAGCATGGCATTGTAGAAGGGAAGATGTATTAGTCGATAAAAGCAGAAAAGAAGAGCTTAGAGGCTTGTGAACACATAATTCTGCCATTTTTCATGCTGATTTTAATTTCAGGTATCCAGGATTAAAGGCCATTACTCACATGCTTCTTACATGCTCCATCTCTTCCATCTGTAAAATGGCAGTAATTGTAGTCACTCTGCTTTTAAACTATCTGAGACAAAGGGAAAAATGCGCAAGATGAGCTCTGAATATTGCTACGACTACAGCTGCATGAAATTTATGGTACTTAAAGACAGAATAGCTGAAAAAATGACATATTTTTAAATTCACAAAAAATAGTTTTGGTAGGAAGAGTTTTTAGTATGTTCCACTGTATCTTTTTCTTTGACACAACAGTTTTTCTCCACTGGAGACCCAGAATTTGATTTCTATGGTAAACAAGGCAGAGTAGAACCAAAGGCTTCTGCTATTCATCTTGCACCACCTTTTTGTTTAAAAGAACAAGCTTCAATATTTTGAGAAGGTCTCACTTCTGACCAACTGAGAAAAAAAAAATAAAGAAAGAAATAAAGATTACATTCATATGATTCCTAATGGCTTGGTCACATAAGGAAGTGACATAAATCCCAGCTGTTCTTGAGAAAAGGCCATGGACTGAAACAACTGAAGAACTGGAGCTGGAGACTTCTGAAGGGACATGGTGAGGACCAGTGACACTCAGATTAAGATGTGGCATTTGGCACTGCAGTTCTGTTTTCTTTAATTTACCAACATGTCCAGCAGATAGTTTCAAATAAATGATGCTAAAGTGACAGCATATCTATACTCCAGTCTTACCCTTACTTAACCCAGACATGAGAGCTTCAGACTAGCTGAAAAAAAGAAACTATAGGCATATCCTAAAGATCTTATTGCATACCAATCTACTCCAGATTACATTGCACAAATGACAAAAATATTTTTCCCTACATGGATAGAGTATTAGACTCAAAAGCTGTGGTTAATTTTCCATTGAATCCTGTCTTGATGCTAATGTAAAAATTAAGGCATATTTTTACGATCAAATGAGACCACTATTTTTTTTTTTTTTCACAGATCTGTTCAATAAAAACCTGGAAACCACCTTAAACACTGTAAATCTCCTAAGGATTAGATTTCCTGGATAGACAAGATAGTGTATGAGAAGCTCCAGTGAAAGGAACCATTTGAATTACTTTAGTTCTCATATAAAAACAAGATTTACGTGTCATCCAAATTATATGCTACTGAACTTGTTTCACATATTAAACACATGCATTACTAACAAGCAGTGGCTTTGAGGTCAGTGAGAACTACACAAACTATAATTTGCCTTTTAAAGCAACTGTATGTAGTAATAAATATACCTGCTCTGATTGGCATTTGATGTGCAGTACTACTAATTGTAAAAGTACTTCTATGCCTAACTGCACATTACACAGAGGAAAGAGGAATGCAAGGGTCCTATGGGAGGGGAACCAGAACATTTTGTTCTTAGTTACTGACTCACCTTGAAGTCAGCAGACATCCAGAGTTGTTAGCAGGTGAAGAGATTTCAGTGATTCATATGAAAAAAATCATCTCTCATCAGCCAGGTTCATAGAAGTTATCAGTCCAGTTGTGAAAGAAGCAATATGAAGTAAGGAAAATCCAGAAGCCTGTTTCTGAGTCAACAAGTCCTGTGAGCCCCTTTGCAGATAGCCTCTGTTCTGACCAGCACTGGCAGAATGGGGAAGTGGAGACCCAAATCTGTTGCTTTTCTTGAACCTTATTTTGTAAATCATGAGATTTCCATTTCCCAGACAGTCATTATGCTTACCTTTGAGAGGAAAATGTGAAAGTCTTATTATGGAGGAATAGGAACTCATCTCCGTATGCCTGAGGAAGTTATATGCATCAGCAAAAAATAAGTGAAAGATGCCATCTGAGTTGGTAGCAATTTGCCCTTACTTTTCAGAACTTTGAAAGAATGCAGGAGATGAAAATTATACAGCAACTTTTAGGTATATTATGCTAATAAGCATCCATCTTGACTGAATTTTGAGGAAGATCTTCCAAACAGATTAAGCTTTACTCCCCTGGAGGTGTTGCAGGAAAGAGCAGATGTCATACTTAGGGACATGATTTACTGGGCAATATTGGTGGCACGTGGACAATTGGACTAGATGATCTTAGAGGTCTGTTCTAACTTTAATGATTCTATGACTCAGTAAGATGGTAGTTTCCAAGACCTTTCTCTGCCACTGAACTACAGTCCAGAATTACTAATGACAACAATCTATTTTCATGGGCTATCATTCAGTATGGACCATCAGTCATAATGAAGGTCACTCATAAGTCAGAAAGCACCTTTTTTCTAAGAAAGGGGATTTGAAAATCCGAGTGTTTTTCCTACTAAAGCATCACACCTGTCCTGCTGTATTCTCCCCTTAGTATACAGTGAGCCCAAAACAATGTTAAAAGGGAACCAAAGAATGGGGGACATGGAGAACGAGGAGAGATATGCCTTTAATTCTGGCTCACACTGAAGGATTGAATAGCATCACCATACAATGCAGGGCAAGTGTTAATGTGGGCAGAGTTTTAAAAAAAAGATACTTATCAAAAAGCTGAAAATGTCTGATTTGGGACTCTAGCATCACATACTCAGTCCACAAAGATCAAAAATTTTACTGAACATGTCAGCATTCTGGGGAAAAATTCTGTCTTGGGGAGATGTGACTGAGGTAAGGTTTGCACTAACAAAATTAACCAAGTTGCTAATGCTCTGTATACATACTCTATTATTTCCAACCTGAATTGCAGGTAGAAGGTAGCTCAAGCATCCCCATCAGTGATATTTTTTTTTACTCCAAAAGAGAAAAGACTGAGTCACACTTGATGAGATGCCAAGAAAATGAAATCAACAAGAGAAAAATGATGGGGAGATTTTGAAAGACTTTTGTGCATATTTCCTGGTAGCTTTGAACATACAGCTGAAAAAGCTATAGATAATGAATTTGCTAATCACTTTTCTGCTATGAAACTTATCTAGATTAGGTCATAATTCATCTAGATGAACTTCAAAGTAATAACACCATGTCTGGTCTTACTGTCCCAAGCCTCTCCAAATTATCATTTTTATTGGCTAGTTCTGACATTCTTATTTATAGGGGAAGGGAAAAAGTTAATGACAAAATGTTCAAGATGTTACACAGACAGAATAATGGGATTCTGGTTATGCTGCTTCTCTCCTTGGAGAACAAATCAGCTTAAGGTATCTTCTTGTGGCAGAAAGCTGCAGAGGAGCCTGTGTCACAGGCTATCAAGAAGAACTAGGGCTAATTTCTTCTTTGATTTGGTATACCTGCTCTCATTTGTCAAAAAACATGTGATATGACAGTGAACCAAGTTGCAGGAGGAACGTACCAATTATTGGATGCTCTTAGTTCACACTGAATTTACTAGATATAATCAAGAGAGAAAACATAGCAGACAGTGACCACCACTTCACTTCGTACTAGACAGGTTGATGAGCCTGTATATTTGCTTATTTAATTCACGTAGGTAGGTCAGAGTTGGTTAGTACAGAACCAGACAAGGACTCAATAAGTTATATGGCTATACTTTCAGATGTGGTGACAAGGCAAGAGGTTGATAAGTTTGTACATTCAAGTATAAGTGACTAAACACAAAATTTATGAATTTAAATTTGCATTTTCTTTGGAAATCCATTCCTATAGAATCAGCAAAGTTCCTGCAGCTATTATCAGCTATTACTAATAAAAAATGTCTCTTTTACATTCTATGTTGATTTGAGGACTGCTTCAGATACCTTATATAAGTTCTGTACTCTTGGCTCAACTATGAGAAGCAACAAATATGTTCAATGTTAAGGAATGCTAACTATGTTCCTGAACGCAACTAATGGCAATTGATAGATGAACTAATTTGATATTTTTATACATTCAAACATCTGTATTGGCTATGTATGTCAAGGAAAGGAAAAAAAAAAAGAATCTGATGCAACGAGAAGCATTACTGCTGCTGCTGCTAATAGCCATAATACTGTCTGATTCTGGTCATTTCCTAGTTGCATGAACCAGAACATGTAAGTGCCTGATGTGTGCATTGTTCTTGATGACAATAAGAGTGTGTGGGTTTTACACAAAAAAAAATAAATTTAAGGGCTGCTGGCTGCAGTGTGTGGGAAGCACATAACAATGGCAGCACCAAAAGAATCATGCTCAAACACTGAGGGCTCCCATGAAGTTTTGAAGTCATGAAGGTGGTAAGCAGAAACCTGCTATCATCAGTCTGCCTGGGACAGAACCTGTGTTTATGTAAAATCAACCACATTGCCTTGGGTATTAGTAGGTATGGTGAAGTAAGGAGTCTTTGACTCTTGCTGCCAAAATACACTGCATCCCCTAATTTTTCTTTCTGTGAAAAACCATTTGCTTGATTCTGTTGTCAGAGAAGCTCAGAAACTTGTTGGGACAGGCTTTAATCATTAACAGCACTTTGTTGTCCTATTCAAAGCCCACATCGTGTTTCTGATTCGGGAATGAGAACAATTAATGAAATCTTATCACTAGGGAGTCTTTTACAGGAAATTGTTTTCCAAGATTCATGCTCAAAAAAATTAACTGAAAATTAATGATTGGCACTTCGGTGAGGTCAATCCCAGGTATTTATACAAACTGAGAGCAGTCCTGCAGGGAAAGACTTTTGGCCTTCCAGTATTAGAAGGGAGCGCATAAACAGAAGAGAGTACAATGGTTTAAGGGTGGATAGTGTTAGGACAAGGGGGAATGGTTTTAAACTGAGACAGGGAGGTTTAGGTTAAATAACAGGAGGAAGTTCTTCACACAGAGGGTGGTGAAATTGGAGCAGGTTGCCCAAGGAGGTTGAGGATGCTCCATCCCTGGAGGCATTCAAGGCCAAGCTGGATGTGGCTCTGGGCAGCCTGGTCTAGTGGTTGGCCACCCTGCACATAGCAGGGGGGTTGAAATTACATGATCATTATGGTTCGTTTCAGCCCAAGACATTCTACAACTCTATAATTCTATGATTTTCTTTAAAAACAAACAAAAAAAGAAAAAAATCTGGATTTTTTATCCCAAAGACTTAGGCTAAGCAACTCAAAAACCAGCTAACTTAAAAGCTATTTTTATTTCCATTCAAGTATGTTCCAAAATCAGAAATAGATGTGGAAGTTACTGGCACTGTTCAGCAAATACATCTTTACTGGAATCATAAAATCACTGAAAAATTTGGACTGGAGAGAACCTCTGGAAGTCATCTAGTCCACTCTTAAAGTAAAGGTCTTGTCAAGCCATGCTTTCAAACTCTGTAAGGATGAAGAATTTCCAGCCTCTCTGGCATTAAGTTGTAACTGTCAGCTATGTTTGTTCCATGAAGTAGTTTGAGGCTGGCTCTCTCACCATTTGAGATTTGAATTGCACAGCAAACTTACATAAAAATATAATAGCTGCAAGAAGAATAAAGTTCAATATATCATGGACTGCTGTGCTCAACAGTTGCATAGAGATGGTGCTGCAAAAGGAGACAGCTTTGCATTCGCCTTGAGGTCTACCTTCCATGAAAACAGTGAATCCTTACAGCTTTTCTTCAGCTCACTGCTGAATTGAGGATTTGAATCAGACTCTGGAAGTATTTATCAGTCTCCTGTAGCTGTGGAGAGAGCTCCTTGTGAGGGAGCAGTCTTGATTATTTGTCCAAACACTGTTAGGATGAATCAAAGTCAATGTGTATGCCTTTTAGGTATTTGCATCCAAATCTTAAAAAGAAATTGTCAGCTTGCCTTTTTTTTTTTCTTTTCAGCCAAAGGAGCAGCTTTAATTATGACATCTTAAAAGGAAAACACAAGAATATTTAAATCTTTGCTCTTGTTATGCATTTCCTGTATGTTTTTGGTATGTTTGTTTCCGCATTACTGCTGGAAGTTGTTCAAAGCTTCAAAGAGCACTGCCATAATGGTTCAAAAATCAAGGTACATCCAAGGTTGGCAGACACCAGATTTGATTCTATGCTTCAGAATTCTTCAGAATAATGCCTGTGTCGTACTGGTATTTCACGGTGTTTCCATGATAAAGAGCAGCATATTCAAATTCTGATTATTTCTCCTGTAATCTGCTGCCAATTCCTCTTCGTCTAGCATCTCCATATTCAGATTGTGTTTCTCATATAGATACTAAAATCCTGTGTGTATAGGAGTCCTTAACAGTCTTCCATAATTTCTCTAGAAAAGTCTTTCACCAGACTATGTTTTTCTTTCTGATTATCTTCACAGTCTTTCTCATGTTTCCTGCTTTCCATCTCTTTTGCAATAGCTCCTTCTTTCCAGTCATGTATGCCACCAAACTTCTTTGCCATGTTTTCCAAAACTTTTGTTCCATGTTTTCCTTCTCACCCAATAATTTCCTCTAACATTCCCTCCTGATTGACATAATACTATTTTCTCTTGAACTTCTTACATATCTATTTAAAGGTCTATGAAGGATAGCTCTTCCACTGTAAAAATGCAGACTGACTAAACAAGTTAAAGTCAGAGAGAACAGATTTTCTTGTGGGTCAACAGAACACATGAGATGAGTGGAAGAAGCCACCGTTCAGTTCTCCCCTTTATTTGAATACTGAGTGCGTGCAATCAGGTTTCTGAGGCAATTATTTCATTACTGTCTGTAAAATGCTCTATGAACAATAGTAATGATAATCCTAGTCATCATCCCTGTCCAGTTAATCACAAATACCAGTCTTCCAATTTTCACTTGAATAAAGTTTCATGAAGTATTTGCCAGACTGGAAATGGGTGACAGTGTACAAAGCAGCAAAAATCCAATGCTTTGCCATTCCTTCTCTGCTGTTCTTGAAACTGTCATCCTAAGCATCTCATCCTAACAGCCTGATGTAAGGAGAGCCAACGCTGTATGTGCCATTTAATTGGCTAGAAAGCCAGTTCCCTTTCTCAAGTCTTTCAATTCCAGTTTTTTCCAAACAAATTAGGCTCAGCAGGGTCCCATTAGTTATTTCTGCATTGTTATATTTGAAAGGCTCATTCACTTGACAGTGAATTATAACATGTGGTAGTAATTAGATGTGGAACACTCACCAAATGCTAAACAAATTCCATGTGATCAAAATCACATTATGTAAATGAATATCAAATAATTGATAAACAAAGGCTAAGATGGGGGTTTACTATAAGATCAGAAAACTTAACAAAAATACTGTGTCCCTAAGGGCTCATCCAAAGAATGTAAAAGCAGCGGAGGCAGAAAGGAAGCAATAACAGCAAAGTTAGCAGCTCCTAAAAGGAAACAGAAATTAAGAGACAACAAGGTAGCAAACCAGAGCATGGGATTGGAGGAAGAGTTAGATTCATTCTGTGCCTGAATGCCATCTGATCATTTCTCAGCCTGCCTAATGGCACTGAGAAATAGTAGGATAGGTTTTCATTTACTGTAAACAATATGGCTCAACTGAGCTTGTCTCCTTCAATACAGTAGTGCTGATTTACACCAGATGACAAGCTGCTCTACTCACTGAACCCTCATGCTTGATGCTAGCAGGTAGTTTTCCTATCTTTAAAATTTGACATTAAAGAATATCACTTGTTCTTTCAATATAGATTTTGAAATAAAATCATCCAAATCCATTTGTAATTTTCTTTATAATCCCTGAAGGAAGTTTTCTGGGAGGCCTTTTATGGAGTGGGGGGGTGAGTGGGGGGGTGAGGGGGGGGGGTGAAAAATCATCTAATTCTTGTATATTCTGACAAGAAGAAAATCAAATATGAAAGTTAGAGGAGCAAATTTTCTCAGCTAGAATTAAAATCCACTGTACCATAATACAGCCTTAAATTATCCCTTTGGGGATTCATAAATCTTTGGTTAATTCGTGCATTGATTCCCTCTAGGGGGCTAAAGCTCCTAATGGAATTGACAAGACAAGTGGAAAATGTCTGTTTCAGTCAGCTTCACACAACTCCTGACTCAGGAGAAATGAAGGCACGACTGAGCTACCAAGAAAAGCAGTTCCCTCGAGTTTTTTTAAGAACTAGAAGATGGAATAATCATCTTAACTTTCAAAGGTGAGCATTTAATTGGATAATCCATGGCCTGGTTTTCAGAAACAGGGTATATAGTGCTGACTGTGAGCTGTATTTATTGAACAAAGCTTAGGTTGGCACCTGGGTTTCTCTGTGCTTTACTTCTGTTGCTATTCAGAAGGATATGAGTCCTCCTGAAGCAGAATAACTCTCAATCCAACAACTCTATTCTAACTTGAAAATGGAGGTGTTAAAAATGAATGTGCATAAATGCAAACTGCTGAGCAGCAGGTAATGAAAAGGCCTTTCAATGAAATATTTCTCCTTATTGTACAAATGTTTCACATTGTCAATTCAAAAAAATAAATAAAAGAAAAAATGTCATACTTTCAGCATAAGGCTAGATTCTCTTTAGAGAATAATACTAAGACATCATCTCTATTTCTGAAGCAAGGGCTCTAAATCGAATAAAATAATGCTAAATTTATTGCTATGATTGTGAGTCAGTCCTCCAACAAAGAGTATAAGACTAAGAAGGTCAGAATCCCATAAGTTTAGTTTCCCAAATCCTCTACCTCTGTACCTCTGTAATGGGAAGGAGATTTTTAATTTTTACCAGAGAAAAATAGCATTCCTTTAAGATGCAGAGGTAAGGAACTCATTACATATCAGGTGCAGATAAATACTGTGGGATGTGTCCTTGATACATCTGTGATTTTCATCACAAGAATCAATATGAAAACATGTCCAAAATCTGAATATTTGGCAGCATGCTGATCTAATTTTCTAATAAATCAGCCAGTGGGTATACAAGGCTTTCTCTGATTATCTTTAGGACTTAAGAACAAAATTTAAATTCCTTAAATTCTACCTTTAAAATAAGCAAGCAAAATATATTTTTTGCAGTCTTCTTTCAAATTACAACTATTGGCTGCTAGTATTCTATTCCTTTCCTTTTATTGGAATTTGTTATTGAAAGCTACAGACTACCTTCAAACAATATTGTGTTTTAGACCAAAATCCCAGGGCAGCAAGGACATATTCAGAGTTAATACAGCCAAAACATTCTTGACACCACTTCATTTTTCCCAGTCAGTTTGCACACTGTCTGCATGTCAATAGTCTTACACAGCAAACTGTGCTGAAGGAATCTCTAGAAGCTGTTGTAATGATCAGCTGGGAGCCTTTTGCTGCTAGGTCATTAATTAAACACCAGCCTCGTGATGAGCATGACTAATTTTATTGCCTGCTGTTTTAATCCACTGTGCAGAATGGGAGAGTGGTTTCAGTTCCATTTCCAGCTGTCAGCAGGCACAATACAGAACATACCAGCACCATTGTGATTAGGTATTTTGTTTATTTGTTGTACTAAGGGTGTCCAAACCAAGAAGAATGAAAAGGACTTGAGAAAGAAACTAGCCTGTCAAGCAGAAGTGTGGCATTTGCTAATTTTGACTGCAAGATGCTAGCAGAGTAGCACAGGTGAGCTCTACGACTATTCATAGGTCCAGGTGGTTGTACCAGTAACCATAATGACAGGATAAGTAACTGGCTGTATTCTAGTTCACTTTTTCCAGGGCCCAGAAAAAACAGGTTTTTCTGTTATTGCCCTGGAAATTATAGAATCACAGAATTATTTTGGCTGGAAAAGACCTCCTAGGTTGTCAAGTCCAACTGTCAAGATGAGATACCAAAACACATCTACTAAGCCATGTAACAGAATAGTGATCTAAGCTCTCTCCCATCGCACTGCCTAAAAAGAATTCATGCTAAGATAGATTTTTTAGAGATGTTCCCACATCTTTCTTCTAAAATCCCTTGTCTTGTACCTTCAGCTCAGCCCCATACATCCATCTTTGGGGAAACAAAGAGATTTGCCTCCATTTGGAGAAGCTTTGAGATGGCTGCAGGAGCTCCGACTTGTCCTGCCACAGTTAAGTGCAGAAGTCTCTCACCCTGAGCTATGAATCAGTCACACCATACAAGCAAGGCCAAGTCCTCCCAGCAGCTGGGAAGCACCTTTCTTAGTCAGCTTAGACAGCTTTTTGGTACAAAATGTAAAATTAAATCCCATGTCTATGAGCAACTGTGAAGGAGACTTCTGATCACGACTGCTAATTTATTTATGAATTCAGTCCTAAATCCCTTTGTAATTCCTTCTGAGGAAATGTTTTTAGATAAAGGTTAAATTGCTAGAAAGATTTTTCGTGAAGACTTGAAGCAAATTCCAAATCCCTAACTGTCAAGACTGTGCAATTGAACTAAGACATTTCTCTGCAACTTGCAAACCCCAGTATCTCTCAGAGAACTGCAGCTGAAGATAAAGACATCTGATGACAAGGACCAGTCAGAAAAATGTGTATTCCTAGGATACTTTCTAATCTGGGGGATTTTAGATTTTTCCTACATTCCCTTGGTGTCACTAAGGAAAAATCAAGCTTTTGAAGTACTGTGGACTTTCCAAGATTCTGGAACTCTTAAGAGATAGGGGCACATGAGTCCTGATTAGGAAATGACCATTAAGAAAAAAAAAAGCTGCACCATGCAAAAATATATCTGCCTCAAAACTCCCTCTTACATAAAACAAGGGAAAGAACAGGAGTTATTTTTCAATGTCAGTGCAGTTAAATCACATCTCATAAGTATTTCATAAAATAAATTTACTCAACTACATAACTGCTGTAGAAATTTTCTTTGCAGGCACACAGCAAGGCAGAAAGCTGTGCTTGCTGTTCCTCTTAGTCACATTGAAGCTGCCTGCTTCTGCAGCGTGAACACGTGAGGCACCAGCACTTATCTGCAGCCTGGGGAGAGCTCCCAGGTTGGACATGAGAGCTGTCTTGCCCAATATCAGATTTTCCCTTGGCTTTTCATTGCTCTTGCAAATGTCAATCCTACTGTTATTGAAATTTTAAAATATTTTATTTATTTTGGCTATATTGAACTACATAATCAATTCTAAAGCAATCTCAGCAGCCATATGAAGGCATTTTTTGACAGAAATGGCTCAGACAAGCCAGGGTGCCAAGAGTAACCAGTTTAGAACCCAGAGAGCCTTGCAGCATAAATCCTCCAAGGCTGCTTCATAAATTAATAATCTGTTAGCATTTAATTCGTACCTCCGGATATTCAGTACACAAAAATTTCATTTGAAGAAGGGTAAGATCTGCTTCAGGAATGTTTTTGCTATTATCACTCATACAGCAAGGAGCCTGCCACTTTATTAGCTGAGCTCTTTTGTCAGTGCAACATTGAGTGTGCTCCCACAGGATGCAGATGTCTCATACACACTTCAGTAGAATTTGTTTGTGCTCTTGGGACTGTGGAGCAAGAAACATCATTGATTTCACCCTTGGGCCCCTTTCAGAGGCCACTGCAGGCAATGGAAAATCTCTCACTGAATTTGGATGCAATCCTGCATAAGGCTACACCCTCATCATGAGGAGGGACCAGAGGATCTGCTCCAGAGAAAGGTTTTGGCTGTATCAGGAATTGTACTAACTAAAAGCTGTGACAGTGCTCTCAATGTGACTTTTTATTACCTAGGAGTAAAAATTTGTCTTGCCAAGGACTGTTTCCAGTGCATCAGCGGTGACGGGAGAGCCCCACTGAACACAAGGACATCCCTTCACACCTTTCCTTCTCACTAAAAATGTGCACGATCTAAAAGGAGACATGTACCTTCATACCTAAAATAAAGAAGTTCTTAGCACAAATCAGGGCTGACATGAGCTGGTCGGGAAAGCCTTTAAGGAAACTGGTATCGTTGGGTACATGTATTAAAATGTTCACTTTTTCATAATCCTTGCAGAGGGCTACCAAGCCATCTCAAGTCCTGGCAGCTGCCAATATGCCCTCTATGAGACCAGCACAGAGGCAAAAGCACAGCTCAAGCTCTGAAATTGGAATGGAAAAGTGCAGGTGGTGGAAGGGAAGTGCCTGTCAGCAAGCTGCAGCAGCCTGAGATATTTGCTGTGAAATATTCACACAGTTTCTTTCTTTCTCCATGGCCAATACAAAATCAAATTTAGCCTGTACTCAATTTATTCAAGTTGTTCCTCTCTACTGTACTGCCTCAAAGTTTGTAGAAGTTTTAAGTCACAATGACCAGCAATTGCTATGATTACAGGTTGTTCTGTCTGCAAATAGTTTTTATCAGTAAGTACAGTGTAATTATGCGTGCATTAGAAAAACTATGGCAAAATCAGAGAGATGAAGAAATGTGACTGCCTTTGAGCAAACATTACCATTTCCTGGACATCATGCCACTGACAGTCATTAGACATGCTTAAAAGGGCTTGTTGCTATGGCTCAGAACATACCTACCTGGTTTAATATAAGAGCAAATATTACTTTCCTCAGCAGCAGTTATTGCATATTAAAATGTCTTCCTGATTACACCTGTTCCACTGAACAGGCATAATGTAGCATCTCTGAAAAGAACTGTGGAAATTAACCACTTCTGGGCAGAGTGCAAAGGAATGCCTGTACTTCAACCTTATATTTGCAAGATATTTTCTGCCAACCAGACAGATGAATCAAACTTTGTCACTTAAGCCGTAAACATAAGCCACAAATAAACACAGAGTAATATGGACTGTGGCCTTAGGCACTCAAGGTGGGAATTAATCAAAAGTTAGCTGAAAAGTTGCATTGAGCAAACCTGCCCTCCATTTCAACCTTTCATTCAATAGACAGCAGTCTATAGAAGAGCAAATATCCCTCTCTGACATGAGAAGCCATGCATTCTGCACTCACTTCATTTTTGTCATGACTTACACTCAAAGCAAGGAAAATCCAATGGTCTAAGACCCCCACATGCTAAACTTAAAAATGAGTCCACAAAGAGAGGAGGGTGTTAAGCATGGCACACTAACTTTTGCAGAATAACTCAGCACATGTGCTCCTCATTCTGGCCTTGAGCAAACCAGCAGGACCAACAACCCTGCTTGCACAGGGCTAGCTCTCACTCCCACCTGGGACTTCCTTTCCCAAGTAAGGCATCCCCATGCCTGCTGCTTTGTTCACAGGCACCCAGGAGACTCCAATTCACAACTTGGGCTGCAAGCAATGCAAATTAAAATAGAATTAATTTCACATGGCCTACAGTCTGAGCCACTCTGCAGACAGGAACAAAAAGATGAGCAGGTAAGAAGGTCAGCCAAAGTCGACAGGGAAGAAACCAAATGGAGTCTGATTCCAGAAATGACTACATATTTCACATTAAACATTTAGTAGATTAAAAAACGGAAAAATCAGAAAACTTTTTTTTGTTTGTTTGTTTGGTTTTTTTTTACCTTAAACTACCATTAGGAATCTGTGCAATCACTGGATACTTTTTTTTTCCATCAGGGGCAAGTACAGGCCCAAAGATCACCAGTTAAATGTGTTTAATAGCACTGAATAATCACAAAACTATGCTTCAAGGAAGAGAACACCTAATAGATAGGCAGCGCAGAAGCAAAGTCAAATGATACTGTGAGGATATCAGAGGAATCTGTATACTCTTAACCCTATGCTGCTCTTCACGGTTCTTCATGTTAGTGCATCTTATGGCAATTTACTGAGGTTTTATCTCTGTTCACCTCTGTGTTGCATACTTCACATGCCACCATCTCTCAACACCTACTTAACTGCATGGTGACAGGCTACAGGTACCATGGCTTCAGTCTTCAGACAATTGCTGAACTCTTATATGCAAGGGAGAGGTTAATCGAAAAACAGCAAACAGGCAAACCAGAAAACATGGACAGCAAAAAAGCTGTGCGAGTTTGCACCCAGTAACTTTTTCAGGAACCTCCCTTCCTTGCTTTGCCCATGGAGTTTGGCACAGCTGTAGCTCATTTCCAGTAATAGCAGCTGCAGGGTCTGTCACACTTGACTGGGTCACACATCCGTAGCCTCTCCAGCCTGCTTAATCCCCTGTGTTTAGCCCTTCTTCTAGCTTGGATAACTATTTTCATTGACCCATTTTTATTTCTGTTTTTAATTCAGAAAGCTCTACATGCTTTCATTCATCTGAGGGTTTACGTCAGTCCTTTATCTGTGCTCAGGCTCAGTCCTGTTCGTGATAACCTAATGATACAGCTTTGCTCCTGGGTATAAAGACTAGCCTAGTCCATAAAGATTTCATTCAATCTACAGTCCTTTAAAATAACTGATTCTGGATATTGGTGTTGGCTTATCTATTTTCTAAAGATGAAAAGTTGAGAAGCTACCAGAAATTTGAACTTCCCTACACTTCAGTAGAATCTGAATTCAGGTGTTGTAATGGGAAGGTTTCTAACATAAGTTTTACCAGCATCTTGAAGTTAACAGCATTACCTGCCTCAGCTCCAAATATGTGTATCTTCTAGCCTTGTTGATCAATGCTGATGACTTTGAAGACTCAGCTCTCAGCAGACACAGGGGCTTATAGACATCTCAAGCTGGACCCCACCTTTTCCTGCTGTTGATCCTATTCAAGGAGAATGGTGGCGCTCCTCTACAAACACAACATTTCCAGGATATTTGCTTTCTTCAAGTCTGAATCTATAGCCCAGTAATTCTCTTCTGACAGTACAAAGTTGATGTACACATTATATTTTAGGGAAACAGCTGAAGGGGGGCAAATGTAATGTGTAAATACATCACAGTATTAATTGATTTCTAACCTGTGCTTTGTCACATGTAAGAAGAAGCAAGTTCATACATACCATAAGTTTTATTCAGTCAAGTCTATCAATAGAAGGGATGAATTCCACATTGCTGAGTTTCCTGAGCTATGCAATTCAAATAAAAAGAAGGAATGAAGCTGACCCCTGGCTGTTTATGCAATGCTTCTGTACTTCTCATACTATTGGACAATGGTATCTGTCTAATTCAGTCTTTTAATTCCTAAAAACATTGCAACTGGGTCCACCATTTTTTACACGGATGTTTAAGAGGATCCTGGAGCAAAGCTCATCTGTCAGTAGCAACTGCAGTTCTTTGAGCCTCTATAGTGAAGAACTGTACTATTTTCTTTTGAGCATCTCTTAACAGTAGGTTTTAAATTGTTCACTTACCATTATTAATTACTTTCCACTAGTACTGACTCACCAATGATGTACACCTGGTGCTTTCATTCAGCTCCCAGAAGCACATAAAGATTATGGAATCTTACTGGCTGTTCACAAGTCAAGAGACTCATCCAGTTAAGTTGAAGTTCTCTAAAAAAAGCAACATGACTTCAGCTAACAAAACATTTATGGGCCTTAAAATTTGTCTGCTGAATTATTGTAGGTTGAAAATGTCCATTCTGGCCCACAAGTTGTACAGTTAGCTTGAAGTTTGTTGTGGGAAAGCCTAAACTGAAACAAGGTTTTCATTGAAGTATATCAAGAAAGGAAATCATTTTCTATGCAAAAGTCAATTGCATGTTTTGCAGAGCATTTTACATGCCTCTGGGAATCAAAATGAAGGTATGCCTACACTGCAGCCATTAACTAAGCTTCTCACGAGCCAATTAGAGAGCTCCATGCTGCCATGTCTGCCCATACCTCAGCCTAAGAAGGCTGACAAGTGATGACAAGTCGTATGGCACTGGCTGACAAAATCCTCTGAGGAATGAAGCAGCACTGTCGATGGCAAAACAGACTAGTGGTATAAAAGCTTAATTTTTCTGCACAGCGATTTTTCCTTTTATTTCAGTACTGTCTGTCTTTTAATGGTTCATTTGAATGGTGCTGAGTAATTAAACTGCTCTTTTAATCCAGGTCCAGATGTTGCCTCACTTGAGTCCTGTAACATCCATTCATACATCACAACCTCTTCATCCTGAGCCAGCTTCATTTCCTACCCTAATGCTCAGCATCCACTGCCAGTAATGTCATTCCCTGATACCAGTGCAGAGGGGACTTAGTGGGTTTGGATGAGTATGGAGCAGATGTCATCCCATCATAAAGAAGAGAGATGCATAGAAAAAATTCCTTATACAAGGAGAAAGATTGGCCAAATATCTTTGCAAAAACTGTGGAAGTGAATTTCTACCTTTGAGAAAAAAACAAACCAGTAACAAGTTATAGCAACCAAAGACAACACATCCAATCAGGAAACATTTTATTTACTATTCTTTGCTCTGAACTTCCTGTATTACAACCCTCCTAGAGAGTCTGTCTTTTTAACAAGGAACAGTACACTGGTATAAGCACCCATTTCTTGCTTGCTATCTGGGCTGCTATAATGCAGATTTCATAAGAGAGTGCAAATTGTGAGGAAAAACTGCAACAGCTCATGCTCTCCCTTTTCTCTTCTGTTCAAAAGGGAGAGTTTTTTACTGAAGGAAAGTGAGCAGATACATACAAGGTAAAATCAATTCCACTGTGTGCAGCCAGACTTAGTTATGTATGAAACCATTATACCCATGATAATCATGGGTTGGAGAGCCACTGGGCTTTTGTGAAACATTACAGATATTTTTGCATTAAAGTTTCTCTTTGCATTTCACTGCTAATTTATTTCTCGGTTGTCTGTTTTCTTCTAGACAAATACTAAATATCCTACTGCTTCTCTACTGTCACATGCATTCACCTCTGAATTTGAGATAATTATGTTACTTACCATAATTGCCCATCCCTTGCTAATGGCTATAATTATTGCATGGACAAAAAGCCATTTATGTATTTAGACAATCTGTTAGGCATAGGGCAACATTAGGCAGGATTCAAAGCCCAGTTTTCTCACGTGAGTACTTTCTACAGCATCTGTCCACCAAGGATCTTCCTGATCTGCTCATGCAAGTCACACAGACCCCTTGACTGGAAGAGAAGAAAGTGTCTTACCACCCATGCAGCACTCCATGCTAGGGAGGGCATATTCTGCCAACAGCATAACCACATTGACAATCACCTTTCCCACCACACCATCAGACCCCAGAGCAAGCAGAAAGTCATGAAATAGCTGTTGGAGTAAGGAAAGAGTTCTCCCAGTAATGAGAGAAAAGAGCTTGGTTCACGTATTTTCAAGTGAGGAGAATGGATCCAGAAATAGCTACTTTATCAAAGTATGGATCTGATGCCGAGTACCTCAAGAGCTCTCCAGTCTTCAGGGTCAGAACTACAGTAAAAAACTTTCCCAGCTACATCCAATATCTGCACCAAACGAGACACGTTTGCAACCCCTCTCCTTCACATCTAAGAGTCCCTCCACAGAGCAGGAGGGAGCGAGCACAGACTCCAACAAGCTTCTTCAGTAGGCAAAGTGAGCTGGTGTTGCAGATAAAATGTCTGAATCTTTTCCTAGAAGATGCCACACTTCTCAAATTCTACTGAAGTCATCCACAGTCAGAACAACTCTGCATCACTCAAAGTTCAAGCTCTGCATTAGGAATGGTGGATCTACAATCTCTGGGGAAGGTACTACCTGTCAGTGCTGTAGCAGAGTACCTTCAAACACAAGCTCATGTCTTATCAGAAGAGTAGAGATTTGAATATACATGCTGATTTTCTTCTGAATACACTACAACATTTCATGGAAAATATCAGCTATGACAAATATCAGGTTTTTCTTCTTTTTTTCTTTTTTTTCTTCTTTTTTTTTCACACTTAATCAGGCAAAAGAAAGAATATGATTGTCTGAGCATAGGATGATGACACAGTAGTTTTCTGATAGTCAGATCTCTGGTTATTTGATGAAGAAGGGTTGATGCATGATACTCCCCAGTATTTCTGCCATCAGCTCTAAGGATGGGCATTATGCCTGCTAGAATCAGTTCCTACCAAGCTGTCAAATCTCCATATGGGTATGTGGCTCATGTATTTTCCCTTTTTTTTAATACCATAATATTGATGTAAGCAGCAACTTTATGATAATGAAGATCACAGAAAGACTTTACTGTTGTGTCATATTATGCTCTTTTGGTGTCCTTGTAAAACAAAGGTATGCAGTAAAATAGAATGCTGTTGCATTTCTCTATTCATGCATTAAAGAGTCAGTCCCTGAGCACAATCTGTGAGGAAAAATACACATTCTGGGCTGCTTCTGGTTCTCATTTTGAGGTTATTATTCCAAGTGCAATCCTCAGAAATGAGATAACAGAGATATTGTTGTTTCTCTGTAGGAAGGCTGACTAGTAATTATTTGGAAATATTGGGAGCTGTTGTTTTTGTATCCAAGTGCTAAATGACCCTGGTCTTCTCCTTATTTAAAAGAAGAAAAAAATCCCCATGATTCAGCCTCAAAGAGGAGAAAGGCTTTTAATTCTTTATGTTGCTCCTCTTCAACTACTTCCCATCATTCTGCCATTAAAAAAGGAGGCAAACTGAACTTTAAGTCAAGATGACCATTCAGAGAGTACAAAAATCTATAAAGACTTCAGTGTTGAAGTCTCAATACAAAACTGAAGATGCAGAAATGAGATTCTTTTATGCACTATTCTCTCTTGCAAGATACAACTCACAAAACTTCTGTATTTAGAATATTCATTAAGCTATTGCTGTTAAACATTTTGTTTTAACATTAAGCACTTTATACTAATGGTACTGTTCAAATTCATGAGAAAAAATAGGAAACATCTCAAACGAGACTCAAAGATCCCACATTTCCTCAGTCCCTCCTCTTCTCCCAGTTATACCAGTACAAATGTAGTACCATATGTTTAGTGTAACTACAACACTGCCCTTAAAGCTCTGGCATTTTACAGGTATCTCTGCTGGATGAACTATTACCACAGGACTGGGCTGTGGTCCAGCACATCCCAGAGTGATCGAATTTTTTAAAATATATTTTTAAGCCTATGCTATCAAATTAATCAGAGGAATTCTCATCCACTGAAACTGGACTGCGTCAGTGTAATTATTAATGCCATCCACAGCTTGATTTGGGATAACAACCACTCTCCGCAGTTGCACTCCCTGGGAGCAAGTCATAGGCATGGTCTAAGAATTGCTACAGGCCAGGGGCCACTACCAGGAAGTTTTGCAGCCACTCTACCTTGGAGGTACAAGAGGGTATAATTTAGACACAAGCAATGTCAAACTGATCTTGATGCCAGAAAGTGGTCACAGGTACATTTAATTTGGTTTTACTGACATAGCTGCTGGGAGCCCAGCAGTTTTCTCAGTGGAGGAGGCAAAGGACTGCTGTAAGCCTGCACAAACACTCTGCTGAAAATGGCTTCTGGTCTGTTATTGGCTGGATGTCAGTCAGTATTGAATATTGAAGTCATCTCACTTTATGAATGCTACAACTGCTAATCCTTTTGAAAAGGTCTGAAACAGCTCCTCATGTTACAATTGAAATTCTAATGTTGGTTCCTGGCAGAATTAATTTCCCTAAACACACTACAGCGTATTTTTTCTTTATTGTTATTTTATGACCGAGGTTTTAAATAAAATTAGCAAAACTGAACCGTAGGGTGAAAGAAACGTTTCCTCCCCTCCCTGGCTCTTCACGGTGGCTGAGATTTATGCTGTTCAGCTCCTCTGTGTTTGATTCACAGAGAGGGAGGCACTGTCTATTCATCTTTTTTAATAGACACAGATAAAGCTGCTTGATTCTGACCACATTTAATCTCACAATAGATGCTTTTTCAAAGCTACTGCACATTTACACCAGGAAACTGCTATCAGTCAATGATATTCAATATCCACTACTTTGTGCACATCTGTCTTTTCATATTGGGTCAGTAAAAAGAAGATTATTTGAAATAAATTTATCTTGTAATGAGAAAATAAATAAAACTTGTCACTTTCAAGAATAAAAGTGTGTTTTAGTATAGCAACAAGGATGATCTCTCTTTAAAAAAAAAAGGTAAACTTTTTCACATTCACACACTGTCTCATTCATCAAACATCAGAAAGTGGTGAAAAAGAAATCTCCAATCAAGCCAGACTTACCCTTGACTAGCTCTTCTGGAGCACTGTGCCCTTGGCAGCCAGGCAAGCCTTCCACCTCCTTCTCTATGGGAGGCACGCTGGAGGGGCATGCAGGGAAAGCAGGTAGGGCAATGTGCACAAAGTGGTGCCACGCAGCGTCGCTCTGCTTTGCTCAGACAGTTCAAATGCCTGTGATCAAACATAAAGTTGTTCTGAGGCAATAGCCTCAGAGAATAAACCTTACAAGGATAATTCTATCCAGTTTATGTGCAGATCTATTTGTTTGTGCATGTCATGTGCTTGCACACATGCATATACATTTCCATAGGCAATGCTAGATGGCATGTTGTGCTGCTAGCAGATGGCTGACAGGAAGTGACCATCAGAGCCTGGCTCCTTCTCCCAGAAGAGATGAAGCTGCCAGCTTTTTGTGAAGGGCTGACTTTCACCACAGATTGTCCTTGAATGCAATTAGGAAGCATAAGGATAGTTAACCTGATCATAAGCGGGTCACTGAACTGCGTTATGAGTAGGCATTGTAGAAATACTTGGTCGCTAGTTAAAATTCTAGTTCCATAGGAACAACTGAAATTATAGGGATTAATTTTTTATGTGTAATGTTTGACAGTGAGAGAGCGCTGAAAAGAAAACCAATTCTGCTTCTGGATCACAGGCTTTCTACATTTTCCTCCTATAAATTATTATTACTGAGGACACGTGGTTTTAAAGAAACTCTCTTTTCTGGAAGTCTGGGAGTTTATAAACTCAAGCATAAAAAAAAAATCAAAACGATCACTAGGTTTGCAAGTGAAGATAAGAAAGAAAAGAAGCTTTTGAAACCCCTCCAGGCAGATTTACAAAAATAAGACAATCCTCAGGGACATGGCTGACAGTCCTGCCTTTTAATCCCCAAGCCTGATTTTGCAAATTTAAAATTTTTATGTAGTTAACTGTGCTCATAAGTCGAAGGTTGTACAGAGGGAACTATGATTAAAACATCAGTAAGGCATTAAAGCCTCTAACATGCTGCATAAAGTAATGAAGCTAAAATATTTGCCTGTTAATTGGCCTGTAAGGTGAACATGTGTGTAGACTACTGGAAGAATTTGGCTTTTTGTCATTATTTTCCTTGAGAAACAAAACCATTAGCAAAAACAAGTAATTGAAACTTTGCCATACTCCTTCTGTCGTCAGTGCTGAAGACCCTACATTGTGCCCAGCTCTCCATCACAGAGGTATGACAGGAGCTGATGTAAGGTACAGAGCTCAAAACTCAAAAAATGAGTTCTTCTCCTAATGTTCTTTATCTGACAATACTCACCTTTCATTGGAGCTTGCCAGGTCCTCTGGCTTTTCCTTCCTATCCCAGCTGGAAGCAAACAGCAAAGCTCCACCATGACAATATGATGGCAGCAGGAGCAAGACAGGCTCAGTCACTCCATTAGTGCTGATTGCCTTCCCGGCAGGCAGCTCATGAAGTTTATACTCAGACTAGCAGTAATTTAAGCAATCTGGTCTGCTACTAGCACATTTTCATTATCAGCAGGAGCATAGAACTGGATTTCACTGTCACCCAGTTCTGTCCCTGGCATAATAGTCATTAGGAGATGCAAACTGAAATCAATAACATTTAATAGGAGAAAGCAAAGTAAGCAAAAGGCTAGTGAAATTCTGTGGTTGAGCACTGACTTTTCCACCTACAGCTAAAAGTATAGGTACATATGTTTAGCATTATTTTATCTATGACCATGAGAAATTTTAGTATAATTCTGTATTTCCAAAGGCATTTCCAAAGGAAGGATGAAGATGAAACTTAATAGAAAAAGAAAAGTTCTTCTGGAAAAGATCTGTTTTATACTGTGGGAGAGTAGAGATGTACAACTGTGCTCATTTATTTTAAAGCAGGGATTATGGCAAAGCAAAACACTAGGGAAAACTGAAGCATGCACACAGTTATCAGTATAAAATCTTCTCATTTACTTCCTACTGTGTAATTTATTCATCTCATGGTGTAAGGGTACATCGAAGAAACAAGTGAAAACATGTTTTATCAGAGTTCAATCAGTGTTGTGGAAAAAGAAAGATACATCTTTATCCTTTAGGCAGTCCTTCTCAGTTGTAAACACAATCCAACAGTCTTACAAGGTTACTCACTGCAATTTCTACAGAATAATTAGTATCAACAGTGTTCACAGTGATGAATTTTCAAAAGGCCAGAGTAACTGTGATGTCTGTGTTAAACCCAGCTTCCCACCATCCATCATCTAAAAGAGCAGCATACACAACCAGCCCCGTTGCTGGGCAGGATACAGCTCCCTGCTTGCAGCTTCCCACAACACTGCAACCAGCACTGATTTTCCTTCAGCTCCTTTCAAGCAGGGCTCAGTGAATTCTCAAAGCTTAAAGTACTTCCCCTGAGGTTTCCTTCAGTCTTCCAGAGGACTGAAAGAGGTTCACAGTGTCTCAGGCAACACCTGGTGTGCCTGAAAAAAACTGTGATTTATTCTCTGGTATTGGTCAGTATCTTATTCTCAAAAACCATCCATTACTATTCTTCTGACCAGCTCACTGCAGGATAAACAAGAGTCTGACCTGTAATTCTGTCTTGCTCTTCCAACACACCGGATTTTTCCCATGGCAGCAGGCAAGGAAAACCAGCTCAGGCATATTAAATGTTCAGATACCAAAGTATTCAGAAACCTTTAAATGTTACACATAGTTGACAAGAGTAGGTTGCAAGTTCTGTTGGTGAGCTATAGGATAGTCAATGTCTAGATAATGTCTGAGCAACAATGAAGGAAAAGGCATGTGATAAGGACAGTCCCTGTTTCTTTAATGATTATATGTCAGTTGGGGAGTCCAAATACTCTATTTCCCTTTTCCGTCTCCAGCAAAATAAAAAGGAACTTCAGGCCGCAGAGAATAATGTCTAAAGAATTTCATTCCTGAATTTCTAATGCCTGGGAAATGTTTTGAAACCCCACTGCCTAAGGAGAATGCTATTTTCTACCAAATGTACACTGCTGATGATGATGGCAAAGCACTGAGTATTCAACCTTCGCTTTTATCCAATTCCCTTCTGTAATCTCCTGGATAAGAGCAAGCAAAGCTTTTAGTTTTAGACCCTTCATATCCTTCCAGGAAATTAAAAGATACAAAAATCCACCAGGGGATGCTCTGGGGTTTAAAGGAGAAATAATGAACACTTGTTAGTGAGAAAGGAAGAAAAGCCTGAAGAACCTGAGGACAGAACTGTAAGGAAAGAAAGCAATGAATTTTGAGACCAAGATATTGGCTAACATCAGTTAATAGATCATTACACATATGGCCTTGAGGGATTCCACACTAAGAAGGCAGTGGAGGAAGTTTCTGCAAAACAGGAGGGAGACATGAAGATTTTGATCTATTTCTTCCTCTCATGAGGAAAGAAAAGCAACACACAGTAAGGACATCTTCACAGCAAAGGACAGCACTAGCCCATCTGGCCTGCACAAAATCTGGAGAGGATGATCAGAGTTTTCAACTGAACTTAATTTCAAGGCAAGAATTTTTTTTGAAGAGCCACACAAATTTGGCATTTCTTCATTTTTATTGTTGCAAGCTATTTGCAACGGAAATAAAGAACAATGAAAGAGAGGACATAGACGGTTGCTGAAGGAATTCAATATTGGTTATAACTATGAACACCAATGATTACCAACATGTTTTAAATTTCCTACTCGTGGAAGGCATTTGATGTCTTGTCCTAAATGCTCATGTTGCCTACTGCAGTCCACCTTTGGCCCTGGACTGCTGGGAAGCACAGTGTGACATTTGTCAGTGGCAGACCTGCTGTCTGCAGAGGTGAACACCATCAGTGCACCTTGAACTTTTCAGCATTGACATCCTAGTGGGACTGGAGAAGGAGCGAAAAAAAGAGAGGTGTTGGTAAGAGAGGCTGAAGCAGTGTCCAGGGAGAAGCTCAGATACAGCATATAGGGGAATTGTCCATTTCCTCTCCCTACCACTTGTGATGTCTTCATAAAAAGGTGTTGTGTACAAATCATAGGAACTCAGAAAAAGTGACAATCTATAGCATTTCTAATTTGTGTCCAAAGAGCTAACTTCCCAACATTGAAGAAAATCAGGAGCAAGCTGACTGGTAATGATGAAATCTTTCCAATCAATTTATAACAAAGAAGTAGGAAAGCAAGAAAGCCAGAAATCAAGAAAGTAGAGAAATATTCTCGCATCAGTAGTTTAAGGTGATTCATACCAAAAAAAAAAAAAAAAAAAAAAAAAAAAAAAAAAAAAAAAAAAAAAAAAAAAGAAAAAAAAGGCCAAGAGCTAAATGAGATGCTAGTTGTGAATTAAATTTCACAAAATTTCAGAAAGTACATTAGCTTTGTATGAGTAGTAAAAAAAAACAAATTAAGGAGGTAACACACTTAACAACAATTGGAACATTTCAGTCAAAGTTATGGCAGAAATGGAGCAAAAGTTTATTATTAACAATGTAAATAGAGTGCAAAAGGAAGATAAGTTTTACCAAACAAACCTAGTACTGCATTTCAATGAGATTTCACTTTTCTTTGATAACATCACCAACATTGGCATACAGCATTTTGACAATATCAAGAGAAGTATTGATAGCAACTTTTGCTGAAGAAAACATGCCAGTAGCTAGCCAAGCCCATAGGCAATAGCAGGCCTGTCAGGCAGGGAACAGCACGTGTGTTTTTAAACATGTTGTAGAATTAGGTTACAAATTCAGGCAGGGGCTAACTGAGGATGAGACTTCTGTCACCCTTCATGTTGTGAGAATTACACACTTTCACTTAGGTGTAGAATTAAGGGAATCATGGAGTATGGAAATGGAGCTTTCTGCAAAAGCTCATGAGGACACAAGAAGCTTAGCAGAAGCAACTGTAACAATGGCAGGAAAATGAAAAAAGAAAAAAGGAGTGAACGGTGAAATAAGTTGAAACAGCAAATTAATAATTATTTCAAGGAATAGATCAGTCAAAAAGAAATGAACTGTGTGAAAATTTTATAAATTAACAAATTTATATCAGCTTCATTAGTCTTCTCCATTTCACTAAAAATCTCAGCTAGAGATCTGTAAAAAATCCTAGAGGTCTGTGCCCAGCTGGGAAATGAGAGTTTCATTGCACACACAATCAAAACTCTGCAGGGAATGGTGCCTGAGGGACTTAAACAGGGAAGCAGGGGGACATGTGGGAACTTACAGTGCTCCCTAAGGATGGAAGTCCAAATAACCCAAGCCAAAGCAGATCTGCAGCTGTCAGCTGAACGTGAAAGAGACTTGCTGCAGATAAGATCTGAAGCACTCTCACTTTACCAGGGGAGAGATGGCTGACCTGACTGCAGACCCAGAGGGAGCTGACAACACTTGTGAAGCTGAGTTTATGACTAGGCTCAGATGCAATTGTTAGGCAGCAGCAGTGGGGACTTTCTACACGTCTCCATGGAGAATTTACCTAGATTTTGAGATGTATATTTTTAAGAATGACTAATGCTATTCTGCCTTTACAGCTAACTGTGCCAGGATGTGATTTCTTCCAGCACTGATTTGTGAAACATTTATTATACACAGATACACATATAGCCACCAATTACTGGACAAAAAAGTAACCTTACATTTCCACCTACAGTACAAATCTGCCTCTGTAATCAATAAAAGCCTGTTAAATATTAGTGAAGAGAGAACAAATGGGGGAAATAACACACCGGAAAAATGCTGCTTAGATTTCAATCAGCTGCCAAAAAACTTCTCTTTTTAACCCATGGTTTCCAGGAACACAGCATGCTGCTTGGCACTGCCATTTTTCTCCATTATTTCAACACTGACTTTTGAATGCTGGCAGCAGGCTTATGGAAAACATTAGTGACAAAAGAGATTTCTGAAAAGACCTTGCCTTGTATGGAAGATACCAATTCAATAAAGCTATGCAGAAAATGTGATTCAAGAGGGCCACATACATGCTTACATTTTTATTTGTAATCACAAGCCCAGCAGGAGAAGAAAAAAAGGTTGTTTTCCAAACAGAATTTTAGTGGAGAAGTGGGGAAAACTGACTGAAACTGGTAAAAACAGTGCTTCTCACCAGTATTGTCTTCTCGTCACCTCGGGTTCCCTCTTCTGCCTCTATTCTTCCATCTGTTATTCCTATATTTAACTCATTCAGACTTCAGGACACTGCCCAGCAGTGAGCATCTCCAGACTGGCTTTAACCAGCACAGGGAGCAGATCTTAGCCAGGCCCATGCCCCAGCTGTCAGCCCCTGCAGCAGCACAGTCCCTGTGCACAAGACTCCCTAATGGGAGACTGAAACAGTCCACGGTGAGGCCACATTACTGGCAGCCTGCAGGACACAAGTCCTGTACCTCTGTCTCTTCAGCAAAGCAGACTGTGTCACAGCCCTCCCAAAATTTCAAAGAGCTGAACCAGTTGCTCTGTTATGCCTCCTTTCTCACCTAATTTCTCTAGTAAACTGTTTACAGAGGTGCAGCCTGTTTACAGAGGTGTAAGAAGGATTTTTGAAAGGGAATATTCTCCATCCAGTGGACCTCTATGGTGTAACTATTAATGTGAGATAGAGATTAAACCCCAGAGGGTGGTGCAGCCACATACCATTGCTCATTAACTACCCACAGCAACACAGGAAGCAAACCAAGATTTTTTTAATCTGGATAATTTGGCATTTAATGGCTAGGAAATGCCCTCTCAAGAAAAGGAATTTTGCTAGTCACTGTGCTCATATTTTAGAAATTGATGCAGTACCCCTGAATTTAGCAGAGCTCTACCAGTCTGCATATGCTTAGGCACTGTCTGCCAGGGCTAGATGTGCCCAACTCCCACATCAAACAAGTGAGCCACACTACCCGCTCCCTAAGTCCTCATGTTGTCTTGCAGGTGTTCAACCTATATATTCCTGCACAGCTTTCTGTGGCATGAATGTTGAAATGAAACTGCACTCACTGCTGATAAAGGAGCGTAACCTCATTTTTGTACAGAACTGGTGCCATGGTGCTGCTTGGTAAGTGGGGAAGTGAGGTGTGCTTCAAAGAAAGGAAAACACAAGCATCAAATTACAGACACTAGAAGCCTCCTTAAAGAGTCACCTGAGCTGATTTTGTGAGCCACTCTGTTTGCCTGACACCCGGTACACACTGAAAAGCTCAGCTGATTAGAAAAAGGACCGGATCTGATAATTCCACGTGATGAAGAAACACATGTTCTGTGGAGGCCGTCCTTGCTTCAGCACAAGAAAGCTCATTGTGAAATGCCAAGGGGTGAGTGGGAGAACAAAATTCCAGAACCGTGCACAAAATGCAGCTGCATATCGATCGCTCCCCGACAGGACTGCACAAGTACTGAGTGTGCAGGTTTCTCGAAGGAGACAGCAAGCAGAAAATTAAGTTCTTTTGCAACACAAAAATTGCTCTTCTGAATGGTCAGTTTTCTACTGCATGAGGTTGCCCACTGTAGCTACAGTTGCTTAATTTCTTCAAAAATTATTCAAATTCCTGGGCTTTAGAACTATGGAAACAGTGAAAATTTCCAAATCAACTGTTGAACTGTACTATATTTACTTTAGCTCGTGTGCTTATAATAATGGAGATTCTTTTGTTTTTCTAAAGCACTGTGCAGGCTTTTAGTTACATAACACCAATCTTGGAAAGATTTGACCTTGTTCTGTGCAACAAAAACATACGGTAGGGAGCCATCTCTTAGACCCATGGCCCATAGTTTAAGCCTTGCATGAGATTCAGCTGTAAAAACAGTGTTCATGCTCCTCTGAAGAGTTACTGAGTGAGTTTAGCAGTAGGCTTTCTCAAGAGGATTTGCTTTCATGGCCCACAGCGTCCACAGCCATATACTGGCTAACGCAGGGGAGAAACCTGCAGTGTACTCTGTTAAAAGGCTATCACATACTTGGTTAGAGCAGATAGGAGCAGATCCAAATGCAGATATAAAGTTTCTGCTCCTTGGACTTAAACTTGGGCTACTCACTGCTGCAGCAAAGCAGAACAACTGGTGTAGGATCATCCAGAGCACAAAATAATGCATCAGCAGACAGTGCAGACCGAAATGCAGCCTCTGCTAACCTCACACCCAACCTACACAAAGAACAGTCAGAAATACGATTCTTCAGCTTCTATTGGGATCAAGCAGACAAACATGAAGCAAAGTACAGCCATTTCACCTTGAAAAGATAATTCTAAAAAACAACTATTCTAAAACAAAGGAGATGATGTTTCATATCAGTGTAACAGTAAGTACACTGACACATTTTGTAAGGATGGCAAATTAAGATTTGTGATAGCCCATTTGTACTAAGCAATAGGAAAACAGCAGACATTTTGGCTGACATTAGGCAGTAGAAGCCTATGAAAATTATCAGATGCCTTTTAGCATCAGAATCTGGGTGCCTGTATTAGAGCATATTAGTTTAGTTGTTCAGATTTTGGGCACTAGGCTGTGGTAATGTGATTTCAAATCTAAAGGTAAATGAACTCTCCACACCTCAGAATGTACACCAATCTCACTGTGTTCACTCTGTAAAACTATCACAAAAATATAAGTAATGCTGTTAGGAGAGGCAGCATGTGATTTAAATCAGGCAATATACCTAGGAGACAAAAGATCAGATGACCTTTCAGGCACACAAAATTTTGAGTGGAAAGGAAATTCACTCTGTTTTTCCTGATGTTGAGCACTTGCATCCTGAGCCACACCACAGGGCTGAGTAATGGTCTACAGCATGGCTATGTGGCAGCTTCTGACGCCCTTTTGATAAACAGAATCATTGTCTATTAACCACCCTTCTTTGCTTTAATCACTGAATTGTGCTTTCTGTTCTGGAACAGCTTGATGAAAAGTGGGAGAGCTGTAACACAAACACCAAATGGTGGGACACCGGCTCTAATAGCTCTTTACCAACAGATAAAGTAGTGATGAATTGACCCAGAGGAAAAAATGCACAGAAATATAAATGTCCATATCTGCTAGAGCAGTGCGGAGAAAATTGGAGGCAATCAGGGTTATGTGTGCTCAGAATGTAGCCACACCAGACGCAAAGGCACACAGATAGGGCAGGGAAAACTTTTACTGATGCTGTAAGCATTTCAAATGTTAACACATACTGTGATCACCTCAAGTACTTCTGATGACAAGTACTGAAAATTTCTATGGTCCAAACTTAATTACTAAGTGTTTTTTTAATGGTCAAAAGAAGTCCTCTCCTATTTGATTCTAGAGTCTCCTAAATTGTTCCAGTACTAATTTCAGAATGGATCAATGAAATACAGAAGAACCTATCATCCTGTGCAATTGGACCACATACACAGTGTTTATTACATTAAAAGCTTTTCAGCCAAGCACTAAAACCAGTTACAGAAGCCATAACGTGTCCTAGAGCTCTACGGGCTTGACGAGGATAGAAATTGCTAGGCAATTCCAGCCAGTACCCTGGCTGCTCAGGGAAGCAAGAAGTATTGTTCACAGCTAGAAATATGCAGAGGAGGAAGCAGTTCTGTGCTGTCAAAGATCTCCTTATTTTTGGCTTTCACTGGAAAGCAGCAAGCTGTAAAATGTGCAGTCAAGTGATTCTTCCTTCATATATAATAAACATAAATGCTTTCTTGCAGAAATCAGTGACTCAGGGAAAGGTTTATTTGTTCTCCAAGTAATTTGGGAAGCCAGAGAAGAATGCTGTTGGGGAGTTCTTGGCATGAGTTTGCAGTGTGAAGACAACAGCATGCAATGGAAGTTGGGAAATATTTAGAAAATCTGAAAACAGATTGCCCTACATTGTTCCTGCCTAAAATGATCATCTCTCATCAAGAGGATACACAGCCAAGGAAGGAGGCGCTGGGATTCACAAGCTCCAGCTACACTGGCCTTTGATTTGGTGTGGTACAGGGGTAGGAGAGAGGGCAAGGAAAGGATACTGCTGCCTGCCTCTATAGCCCCAAAAATATAGTAGTTTTAACTACTACAGTAGTTTTAACAGGAATATTTTTTGTTGTATAATACTTTAGTCATTACTGCTGCTCATGGGCAGCAGGGGAGGTATTTTTGTCCTGATGCTAAGCTGTACAGGAAAGAACATATTTAGAGACAGCCAAATTTTTTACTTTATTGAATTTTGCCCTTTTGGCAAAACAGAAGTGGTCACTCACTATTTTGACAGGAAGGAGGGAGGAGGGTGGAGTAGGGAAAAATGTAAAAGAGAGAGGAAGAGAAAGTGCATGAGAACAGACTCATGTAATCCTTCCCAAACAGTTCCAATTTTGATGAAATGTGACACGTTCACACAACTCAGTTTGGTGAACATCTTTGAAAAAGCTTGGTTTTCTCTCAGCAAGAAATAAAAGAATGTTTCAGAATCTTACCAGCTGCCACAAAAGGGGACATCTACTTTCCAAGAAGATCTAAGTAGGTTTCTCTTGGTATGTATCAAGCAGGGCTTGAATGTGAGTAAGCTGTCGACTTATAACCTGGTTTATATCCACATGGAATCCTAAGCCATTATCATTCACATGGAGGACTCATAGACAATGTATTTGCCTGCACCTTCATGGGCAACTGTCTGAATGCAAAGATATTATTTCAAACCAATTTCTTTAATTTAGTGTCCTGAACCTACTATTTGGAGGCATTGTATTAAGCCACCATTTTGCTTTCCTGAAAGGCACTTGAGCCACAGAGGCAACTAAAAAAGCCCACTGGGGTTAGAACTGAAAGAGAGAAGCAAAAGACCAGCAAGTTCAGAGCTTCATAAAAACAACTGAAAGAAACTTTCCACCAGTGAATATTGTGTCAGTCTTTTGACTGCCCAGGATACTGGCTCTGGGTGCAGTGGGTCATTTTCCACGTTAGTTCCATGCCTTTAAAGAATTTGATCACCTGTCTGCCTGAGTTTGTGACTGACGATGGTGCAGCAAGAGCAAGGGCCGAGATCATAATCAAGTGTGATATTCACAAGTCCTAATGAAGCAGAAGAACAGCCCAATTTATTCCTGCAGATTTACTTCCCTATTACAAACCGTACAAGAAGACAGTAAAAATGATTTCTGACTGAGATCGATTTCTACTTTAATTTTAAAAATAACAATAAAACCCTAACCTTGCAGCATCATACATTTTATTTGACTAGAAATTTGTATTATGTTGAACACTTTTACCTCCATTTCTTAAAATGCAATGGAAATCCTAGAAAATCCAGAACTTCGGTTCAAAAAGCTTTTTTTTCCTCTACATACACTGGTAATATCCTTAAAAATACATTGATGATTTTTTCAATTCCATTTCCATGCACTTAAAAGAAAAAATACACATAAGAATAAGAAGGACATCTTTGTTTCTGTTAGGGCTGCTCAGCAGATTAGCCAAAGCAACAAGTTCACAGTGACTACCAGTAAGTCACCACAGGATGATGCAACATCACAAGAGGCCATTTTCCACACAATTGTTTGCCTTCTGTAACAACTATGAGCAAAGTTACCTTAGTTCTATCAATTTACCCTGTCAGTATCAACTGTAAAGCAGATCAAGGTCTTCAAAAAGTCAAAGGTCAATTGACTTTTTATAAAGTAGAAATTCCGTATTTTGGGATTGTCTCAGTTACATCATCCATGGCAGCTCAGCTCAGAGCACAGTGTGATGACAGTAGTTGTGGAAAGGAGTCTCATTTCCACCCTCCTTACCCTATTTCTCACACTATACATTCAAACCAGGATGCCACTAACCTGCTTGGCTACCTGGGCACACTGCTGGCTATGTTCGCTGCTACATAAACCTGCGTCCCATAGGCTGGATGGGAGCAGAGCTATGCATAACTTATGCATGTTCAAGTGCTCATTATGTTCTGCACAACAGAGGGGCTCTGTGCTCAAGATGGATCACTGCACCTTCCAACAGTCTATTTCACTCCAATTGTATGTGGGAGTCATGAGTGGTACATTTGCACAAGCCAATCTGAAAAAGAAAGCCAGCCAATGCTTATCTGCTGGGAACTGGGGAGCCCTGTGAGCTTGCGGGCACGAGGACACCTTTGATCTCAAAATGGGTACTGTTAGCAGCAAGGTGGATCAGGCCAATGACCTTAAGTGCCTGTCTGCATCCTGATCAGACTAGAATGGGAAGTTTTGCTAAATCTTTTCTACAGTTACGTTAGGTAGATCTGCTATTATGCCCAAAAAGAGCTGTGCAAATGCTAGGGTAAAAATTCTGAGTGTCCTTTAAAAAATGACAAGGGACATTCTCTTCGGCTATGTTCCCACTTTCTCATTCTTGAAAACTTTCAGTTGCCTGCTTGATTAGGTCAAAAAACCTATAGAAGATGGGGTTTATGCTTACACATGCAAGAACTTCATGTTCTACCTCACTATGTTTTCACAGTAGAGATTTGGCTATAATTATATTCCTCTATGTGAAAGCAAAGGAACAGTATGTCTTATCTGATCCAAACTTTAAACCCTGAGCTACAGAGCTTGCATTTTGCATTCTCAGCCCTGAAAATGTAGGGTCAATCAAAGTTAGGAACAAGTTAGCGAAGTCATTTTGATTGATGATTTTGAGTTCATTTGCAGTTTGTTGCCTCACTGAGCACATGAACTATCAGTGAGAGGTATTTCTACAGGTATGAGTCAGTGCCTGCAGCTGGAACTGGATGCCTACCATCAAGTTAATACAAAATCTGGTAGAAAGGGATCACCAATCATACTTTCAACAGTAAAATCTGTCCACAGATATCTTAGCACTATTCTTGCCACATATCCCACAGAAATACTTACCCTGGCTAGCAGCGTGTTTCAAAGGAACTTTCTGGGAATCAGGGATCCCAGATATTGAATAGCACTGTACGTATGGGATTTTATGAGGAACTCAATGGCAATCAGAAATACCAGATATTTATTTGGGGATTGGAATTATAGAGTTCAACTCCAGCATTTTCTGACATTAACAGAAACACACAGAGTGCATCAGCCACCTTGAACTTCTCCCTTGCAAGCTGACCCACTGACACTATTAGTACTCTTTGAGATGCATCTGAAAACAAAAAGTGACATAAACTTGCATCATCACAAGAAATTAGATGGCTAGGTGTCCATGAGGTTCTGACCCAAGTGGGTTTGTAAGCCCCTATACAACAAATAGTAAGTTTCCGCTCAAAAGCTGTACTTCCTGGAAAGATCGTTAAAGCAAAATGATCCATTGTAATGCCTGTGCTTTCTTACAGCTTTTGCTCTCTAATAACCTGTATTTTTGGCACAATTTTCTTGGCAAAATTCAATGTTTTCAAATACTTAGAGAGGCAAGTAGTCACAATTTCCATCATATTTGGATACAGATCCCTTTCATTTTCTCTTGATGGTAGATTGTGGTGATACCTTAATTTATGATTTAAATTTTAAGGGACAGTCATCCACAACATTTGCCTAAAGGGACTCCTCAGCTAAATAAATACAAATCTTTGAATAAAGCATTGGCCATAATCATATGTTTTATTGGTAAATGCCTGCTCAGGACTTCCACACTCAGCATGGAATATCCAGTGGTCCATTTACTCCAATCCAGTTTAGCAAGTAATTTTGCAGGAAGAAACCTATCCCCTTTATGTTAAAGACTAAGTGATTGACATTGGTTAGACAACTCCTGAAGCATCCAGCTTGAGAATATACTTGTCTTTCCAGGTTCTGAGCTGGCATAGTCAGATTAAACAACAGTACATATCACATCAGCTCTACAGCACAGCAGTTCTTTCAGCCGAAATATGATAACAAAAAGACTCATCTGCGGAATCTAGAATTCCATCTGGAATGACGTATCAAGAAAAAAGAAAAAGCCCATCTGGAATGATATATCACCAGTTCTAGTCTGCCACCACACATCCCTATGAAATATATGCATCAACCATCCTTTGGATTTACTGAAAGTGGATTTACCACAGTTTATTTATTGTATTTGTTATAAACAAAAGTCCATTCATTAAAGAAGAGCCTTAATTCATTTCACCCTCTTTCATGCCCTGTCACGTTACAGATATTCCTGTTTCACAATCCAAACAAGCAAAACAGAATACTCCACCCTTTGGTCCACCAAAACATTCGCAGAGCTGATGATAAATATCCTTCATGGAAGAAATAAGAGCTTTCACATGGTGCCTTAAAAAGAAATGTTTGAATGGAGTCAAGTTCATAAATAATTTAAGTTATTTTGGACAAGTATTTGTGCTCATCGGGAAAAAAAAAACACCCGTTTTATTACTCTGCAACAAAAAAGAAGAGCTGGTGGGAACTCAAAAACAGCATCAACTCCCTTCTTTCTCCTGATGTTTGTAAATCATCTGGAGCAAGTCCCCCATGTACACTGAGACAAAATGCTAATTGCTGCCAAAACCAAGACAAGCTGCACTTCAGAGAAAAGCTTAGACTGAATAGAAGACTGACACCTTCTGTATCTGCTGAAAGAGGACTGTTTCTGATTCCTTAAGAGGCAGAATGGGGCCTAAGAACGACTTTTTCTGATTCCTGGGGCAAAAGGTTTTCAACATAGTTTGTATGCATATCACAGAACAAATAGAGTGTGACGCACTTGTCACTCCTCACTGCTTGCAGATCCATGCAGCAGATTCGCATCTCCTCCCCTCCAGCGACTCATAAACGCAAGACAACAAATTGTTTACGGAATACTTTTGGCAGACAAAGATGCTTTTAGAGCCTTTCAAAGAAATCTCTCCTCATACATATTCCTTACCATTTCTAATTTCTAGACTGAATGTTCCCTAATAACAGCTTCGGGGCTTGACTTTCTAATCATCACTCAGGGTGTTTTAAGGTGGTCTCAGTTTCTGGCTCAGTTCATACAGGCTCAGAGGGAAATGACTTCTAGAACTTTGTTGCGTCAGAGCAGCACTAATGACCCACTAATGAGGTGGGAAGCATAAGGCCACAGAGAACCTAGGTCTGTTATGGGATGCAAGAGGAAGGAAGGAAGAAAAATTCATGGGAGTTTGAATGAAGGATTTGCAGTAACAGCATCACTCCTCAATCTGCAATTCCCCTGCTCTCCCTCTGCTTTTTTTCTCCTTGCTATCAGATCTCTCAGAGGTGATGACAGAGCAAAGCCTGTACTGAAGCTGCCAGCAATGAAGTAGGAAGAAAAATGCAGTTATGTAACTTTATGAACATTTTGCTTACACAGGAAATTTAATCAGTAAAGACATCATGTACTTTAGCACTTCCTAAATAAGCAATATTATCTTTAAAAGGAATGAATGGTAATACATTAATTCCCCTTCTGAAGGTAGAAGTACGTTTCATGTCCTTTGCCTCCTCAGCACGCTTATAAACACTGCAGTACTTAAGGATAATGAGCTCCTGGGCTACTGGACAGTGAATATTTTGTTTGGGTAGCTCTTAACCTTTTAAGCTCTGCTGAGCACCATATGTTGAAAGACTCAAGAGGTGAGTTTTAAAATCTCCTTAACAAGGGCAGGTTCTTTAGTACCAGTGGCTTTTCAAAAGGTATCAGTTGTGCCGTAGTTGTGGTAACACAGTTGCTGCTTTGTTTTCTGACTCTTGGAAAGTCGTTTGGCATCTGTAATACCCTAGAATCTGCTCAGTTCCAGAGCTGTACTACTGAAAAATCACATTGCAGATCTGAAATAACAGTCTTCTGCTTTAAATTGCAGCATCTCCAAACATTGTCCCCACACTCCATTTGGTGCAGAGGAGGGAAGATGCAAAGCTGTGACCATCTGCTCCTTGGAAAGATTAGGTCTAGTCACGGTTTGAGCTCATGCTTCTTTTTCAGTCTCCTATTCACCCAGGGGAGTCATCAGGAGAAAAAAAAAAAAAGGGAAAAAAAAAGGAAAAACCCCATCCACCCTAAAGCAAAAGAGCTGTAATAAGCCAGTTTCTTCAGTGTTAGATTCTTCTCTGATGTTTTTACATAGCCAATTTACTGGAAGGTTCCTTAGGCAGCTCCAGGTTTCTGCCAGGCAGGACTCAAGGAGCTTCTTAGCACATCTTAATAGGACTCTGCAAATCCCAGGTGACTTACTATGAAAATTAAGATCATATGGGAAAGAAAGTTTATGTCATCCAATATCTAAGCATCATTTTAATAGGGGAGAATGAATCTGATTATTAAATTAATCTCTAACAGTCTCTGCCAATAATACTTGCGTCTGAAGGTGAACTTTTGCTACGTAAAGACACATCCAGGATTATATGGTTATAAGGATATGTATGGGTACATATGGATACATATGCCAAATGTCACTTCAGTTAAAAAGTAGGCTCTATAGTGGCATTATAGCACTCTTCCACTACTGCCTGTTCTAGAAAGGACAAATAGAAGACGCTCTGATCCCAATAAGTAACAGTTAAAATGAAGGATACAACTGTGTATACAACAGTGTCACAGGAGACTAGGAGTTCAATCCATGACCAAAAAGAAAAGCAGAGGAACTTACGGGTAAAACCCATTGCAGCTTCATTTAAGTCTGTGTAATTTAAAACAGAGAGAAAGCAACAGAAAAGAAAAAGACATTTGAGCAGGTTCATTCAACAGAGATACATTCATGGGAGTAATCAACTCTAGTAATTTTCACTCTTCAGGATGTACATCAAATGAATGGCAGAGTTTAATATAGCCTTTTCTAGACATTATCTGTACTTTTACCCTTTTCAGGAACTTGTTCATATATTACCATGCCAATAATTCCACTGGACTTCATTAGGAAATTCACAATAAAACAGATTTTCATTGGTAACTACTAACTAGTCAAAACCAAGATTTTTGAGCTAACCTGTACTGAAAAGCAGACATTTCTCAGAAACTTCACTGCTGTCCCGCCACTCCTCCTACTGGGTGTCTAAGGATGTCAAGGGTTCCAGCTTCTCAGCTTCTGGGGCATTTTACTACAATAAACACCAACTCACTCACCAGATCTCAAGTTCTCAGTTTCCTTGCCATCACTTTGGAAGCTTAAGCTCCCAGTTGCCTATCAGATTCTCCTTCTTGGTCTATTTCTCCATACAGTCCTATTTAAAGATAGCCCAGATGACCAGCTCAGCTTATTTTATGTTTCATACCACTTTCCAGGTCTCCTTTTTAATTTTTAAGAGCAAAGTACTGTGCTGAAAATGAGAGACATCACTGTATGCATCAAGTAGAAAGCATTCTACTTGGGAGCAAGTTACCTCCCAACAGAATGCAGCTCAAGCACTGAGCACATTTCTCATTTTGCCTCATACCACTGTAATCCTTGTTACAAAGATCTGCAAAGACAAGTTCCGCTCCTCCAGATGGAAATTAAAATGCAATGGGCAATATGCAAGGTGAAATAAAACCACACAGTCATGTCATACACTATTAAGGCAAACAAGCTCTGTTTGTCTGTAGACATGCTGTTGAAAGAACCAGAAAAATAATTAGTTAGAGGTGTTTGAAGACATCACCTCAGGGTTAAAAAGAACAATTTAAATTGAATTTGACTTGTGCCATGAAAAATACGCTACCCAGTGCCCAACCAGCAGAGAGCCACTAAATGCAAGCGATGCCTGGGCACAGCAGATGAAGCAAAGCAAGCATAGAGTATATAAATGCTGTCCATGCAATTGATCATTAATTGAAAAGAGAAAAGTAATATTTCTCATCCATCTCCTTCAACATATGACATTAACATAAATCAACACTCTCACAAGCTTGACATCTCTGGAGATGAAAATATTCTGTTTTTAACAGAGTAATCCCACAGATTCCAATCCCACATGTGCTAATGAATGACAGAGAACAAACACAAGACTTTGAGGCCTTAAGAATTAGAATAAGTAAAAGTTACAAGGAAGAGCACTAGAACAAGCATTCAGCATTCTATAATGATTTTCAGATTATATCAGGGAAAAAGAGAGAAGTCCATATTTTGATCTTAATCAAAGTTTGTCAACTTTACAAACTACATACTTTGTGTTTTTAATATTACCTTAATTCTCCTTCTTAAATACTGATGCAAAGCTGAAAAGAAAATCATTGTAACCAGGAACCAAGATGGGATTTGAACTACACTTTACCATATAAACAGATATGACACAAAAGTCAGATGCTTAATAACAGCATCACTCTATAAAACAAAACAACCACAGTCTACTCCGTAAGCTTTCTGTGGACTGTAACAGTTCTCCTCACATCACTTGTTAGGATGAGAAAATGAGAGACAGAAACCAAAGCGCTTAAGCCAGCTCCTACCGATTTATCAGATGGCATTAAGTAAACAATGAGCACTGCAGGTGAACATTCCATGCTGGAAAGGAATATCAGTGTGGACAAAAAAAAAAAAAAAAAAGCACTAAAGAATTTTTTAAAAGCTGGCTAATTCGTACTACTTTTTGTCCCACGAAGAAAAAGGGAAACCTGAATTTTATAAATCCAATATCTAAATACGATTTTGCCATTAAACAAACAAAAAAAAAAAGTAGAATAAAGAATGAAAACAAAAGTTATTTTAGCTAGATGTAAATGCTTCTGTTACAAGAACTGCAAAACAAAAATGATTTGGGTCTTTTCAGCTATGAAGAGATAGATGATGCTTTCAGTACAGCATGAATATTGCATTGCTTAAGCCAGGTTTCGTACTGCCAAGCCTTTATTGATCTGAACTTCTTACAAAGCCCCCATCACACACCTCTGACCACCGTACAATCTTTTAATCTATTAATAATCCTTGCAGCACCCTGCATGTCAGTCCAGCACTGTTATCACCATCTGCCAGGTGAGCTGATGTAGAGTGGTTGGGCCCTCACTCTCCTGCGCATTCTGCAGAGGTACTCCTTCATCCTAAGGAATGGCTCAAGATGGCTGCTCAGCAGCCACATAAACCCATATCTGCCTTGATTATCAGTAATGTTCACTCAAGATCTAATTATACCAGGGGGCCGTTGAATTCTGAGGATACTCTCAAGGCACCATTCATGCTCTGGCAGTTCCTGGCGATTACACCAGAGCTAAGCCCTAACCAACCAATAATCCAAGAGGCACCTGCCCCAATAAAGGGGTTGGGAAGAATCATGCATGGCTATGGTTTCTCCCCAGGATGAGAAAACCTTCTAGTCTTTGTTCTCAGTTAAGTGGAGGAAAGCAATGAATCCCTCCCTCCAGCACCTTGGACGTTTTCAGTTCAGCTACCCACAAATCTGTTTCAATTCCCCACCTTTGCATTTGAGAAATTAAACCCTTTCAGAGGAAAGCATCCACAGATAACAATCCTATGAAGTACATTAGACTCACCTCTAGGCTGGTGCTTAAAATTTCTCTGTATATTTCCTCATGGCTGCCTCTCTGGAGATGGCTGCTTCTGCACATACCTTTGGAGACCCACGCTTTCCCTGGAGCAACCATGCAGGAGCCAGATCTTACGGTGCTGAAGAGAAAATCTGGGTACAAGAACTTTTGAGTACCTTATCCTAAGTAGCTTTCCAACAGTAGTGGAGTAAAGGTGAAAGAATGTGAAGCAGGGACAGAAATTTAGACATTCATGCCTTTATTAGTACATTCCAGCTGCTGGACTACCCCACTACTGGGCTTTATATATTTCTGAAAGGAAGTAAGAAGTATTCCTGTCCTGACCAACCAAGACTGCTTTTATCGAGCAATATGATCAAAATCTCTTTTCTCAGCCATCTGGCAAGAAGGCAAGCACACACAGGGTGGGAATGTTAATCTATGACATGAGCTTCCTTCATCTTGTCCAACTGATATAACCTCAGTATGCAAAATGAGAGATTGATTTATGCAGAAAGATTAAAATCATTAAGTGTGTTTAGCTTGGCCAAACTGGATCTAAAGTAGGAGGTGACTGCAAGAGTTATATAATTTGGAAGGCATTAAAATTGAGTAAGGAAATTAAATGGTTAGGTTAATCTGAAGGAGTAGAAATTGTCACAGGCCGTGGTTAGGTGCCAAGAATTTTTATTCTGGACCAACAAAGAGATTAAAAATTGCAAAAGGCCCTGTTTTCTATTAAGCAACTCTGAGACACGTATCATTAAAGAAAGATAATATTACCCTCTGTTGCAGTGTCAGATTCACAAAGAGTGTGGCAGAAAGGCAGGGAGAGATTCCACTTCTGAACTCAATCAAAATGTATTTATATCATTTAAGGCCTTTAATCAACAGTGAAGCCTAAAATAAAGTAAATCCAGCATGTATCCTGGGAGGTAAGACAGTCATAACAATAATTTGTGGTACAGATGTTCTTAGAGAGTTCAGTGCTCCACATAGAGCAACTGACTGCCCAGCTCAAGCAAACTTAAATATTGTGTCATCTAAGTTAGACTTCCTTTATGTTCAGTTTATAAAGATACAATGCATGATATGGAGGCCTACCCCTACCTCTCTGAACATCAACTGAGGTCTTATGCAATCTTAATGGATTGGATCCAGACCTCTCTCTTCCAAAGACACATCAGTGTAAATAGACAATATTGACAAAGATGGAAAGGCAAGAGCAGGAAAAAATGTGTCTCCCACCTTCCCAAAGGACAAAGCTCTGAGGAGAGGTGAGATTCATTTAGCTCACCTTGGTCAACACTTACATGACTCCAACTGCCTGGATCATCCATCTTTATCTTTTAAAATGCTTCTGCCTCTTTCTTTCATGCCTGCTGAATATGTTACCAGTGGGAAAAACAAGTACTTACCTTTAAAATGTGCCTATAAATAAGGTACTGACACATCCTCCTTATAAAAAGTTCTGTGAATACATACTGATAGAGCTTTTACAAAGACTGATCCGAAAAATCGTGTTTCCTTGCTATCTGAGCATGCTTTACCAGTATGCCTGAAAGCTTTTCCAGTCAATCTTATCCTATAACAGGCCACAGGTTTCCACGAGTTTTCTGCATGATTCACACTGCTTTGTTTATGAAAGACTGACTTATCAGGGAAGCATGCCTCTTGAGTATTAGAAGCGCATTAGCAGTTTTATCTGTGGGGGTAGCAATGGCATAAAGAGCATACTAACATAACAGAATCAACAACGATCAATTTATTACTCAAATTTTCCATCAACTGTTTAATTGACCCATTCTAAGCATACTCAAATTAGTTTCAGTAAGTTATATGAACAATTTCCAGCTACTTGGGATCTGTCAGAAATGCCATTCTTCAAATATTTCAGAAAGAAAAGGAAATATTGCTATACTATAAAAACAAGAAAGTAGCTATAATAAAGATAGCTGTTGATGCTGACAGAAAAATGATCATTTCAAGCATATCTGTAAATGATTAAATTGTCTTCAGTGAAATTTACTTTGTACTCGCAGTTAATTTGAAGCAAAAGTGAATGCTTCATGTTCAAAATTGATAAGAAGCATGTAAACAGGAGGGAGAAAGATTGCTTACGAGGGTGAACAGTGATAGGACAAGAGGACATCTTAAACTGAGATAGGGGATGTTTAGGTTAGATATTAGGAGGAAGTTTTTCACACAGAAGGTGGTTACACACTAGAACTGGTCACCCAAGGAGGTTATGGATGCTCTATCCCTGGAGGCATTTAAGGCCAGGCTGGATGCAGCTCTGGGCAGCCTGGTCTGGTGGTTGGCCACCCTGCAAATAGCAGGAGGGTTGAAACTATATGATCACTGTGGTCCTTTTCAATCCAGGCCATTCTATGATTCTTTCATAAGATAGGGAGCAAAACATTACAGACACTAAAATACCATGGATGACCAGTTCACATTCTTGCATCTTATGTACAGACATTCCTCTCCCAACTCCACGCTCACGACATATACCTGTCACACCTAAAAACTCAGGCCTTCTCTTTTCACAACAGTCCCACAAGTCCTACATCAAGATCAGAGATTCCTGACTTCAAGGCATACAGAAATCTCTTCCAGGGGAATTTGCACGGCGGGTGGCAGCAGATATTCTTAATAATGTCTGTGTGGGTGAATCCCTCATGGCTCCCAGAGTGTGATGAGATGCTAATACAATTAGCACTCAACACAACTATACCTGTAACTCCAATGTAAATGGATCTCTGTAGGATGAGGAAGGGAGCACTGGGCTTGGATAGAAAAAGGGCTAGTCATAGGCTGGTTACCCCAGAGGTTAAAGAAGAAGAGCAATTAAGAAAGAAGAGGGATAGGACTGGAGTCCCCATTTTGTCAGATAGGAAATGAGGGGGAAGAAACAGGAGTGAGGGAGCGAGTTGTGGCTTAAAATGTATGTGTAGAAGCAAGGTGTATAATCAATGAATACTAAGATGTTACAGCTACAAAATACACAAGAGAGTTATGTAAAGCAGATTATAATAACAGAAAGAGACTAGATAAAAAAAGCTTACCCATACCCTAGGCTCGCTTATAAAACTCCAGCAGACTAGATCTCCAGGAGAGATCCTTCCCTACTGGTAGTCAGCTCTTAAGTGGGTCTAGGAGAGGTGGAGCCAGGCTCCACACCTTCTGGCAGTACAGGTGAATTGCCTTCAGCTGTGCTCCTGTGGCTGACTCATTGCTTGCCTCAGGTGATCAATCAGAGGTTCAGGCCATGATTCAGCAGTTCCCAAGCACAAAGAAACTAAGGTTGGAAAGGGAAGGTGGGTGGATTGGAGTGCTGGTTTAGAAAGTAAGGAGGGGGCTGCATCCTGTCCTGAAAGCTAGCAACTGCTGATGTGCCTGAAGTGTTAGAACCCTGGAAACCCCATCTGCATCAAGTTCAGAGTAGAAAATGAATTTCAGAAAAAGTGTATTACAGCTGACAGCTCCCTATCCACTCTTCCTCCTACTACTCTCCTCCCAAATTTTTATTTTTTTTTTAATCAAGAATCAAGAAAAGGGTTCAGCTTTGGAAATGTGGTTCTGCTCTCAAACTATTTAGCACCACATCTAACACCCTAAAGTGCACCCATGGGACAGTGGGAGCCAGAGCAGCTGAAAGAAGAGAGTATCCCATCCTTCACCTTGGGTATGTTACTTGATGCTTTTACCTCAAAACTGGACTGCCAAGAGAGTACTGTGAGGTAGCTTCAAGGTCTGTAAATGCAAAGCTATCATTTGCAGTAGAAAGGAAAATTAAAACAACAAAATTGTATACAGGCAATGATACCAAGGAATAGCACTTGTCAAAAATACACATATTTTTTCCGTTGACATCTAATGGGCAGGAAAAAAAAATCCAGTAACATACTACAGATTCTTATCAATCAAACTACATCCTACAGATTTGATTCAACAGTAGCCTACTAGAGTTTTTCCCTTGTAACAAGAAGCACTTTTTTTTCCCCCTAACACATACATACCAAGGCATTTCACCAAGGTGAAGGTACATGTCCCATCAGAAACTTGTTAAAGATGGAAAGACAAAACCAAATCTGGATAAAGTGCAACTTTCATTTGGCAAGTGCACACCAGACTAGACTTTTTTTTTTCCTCTAAATGTGAGATAACCCAGCATTGAAGAGAGATTTGAACTAGATAATCTTCAGAGGTTCCTTCCCACTGCAGCAACTGATTCTGTGTAAATACATTGGATCTAATTTAGCAAAGTGTGTGATACAGTGCTGTCCAGAAAATCAGTGGTTTGACTGGGGAAGAGAAGAATTGCTACATTGATAAGGAGAATTACTGCATTAATGAGGAACTTGCATGCACCTACAGCCAACACAGGGCAGACAAGTTGAGTCAGAGAAGAGTTAATAATTTGGTCACTGGTCTTTGATTAATATTTCCTCAATGTTTTTATCAGTGATTTTGATATCAAAAAATAATAATGAAATTTACTGCTGACAAAACTAGGAGATGTCATTAATGAAGAGGAAGACCAGAACATCATCATAGAGAAACTGAGTGCCCTTGAATTCCAGAGAAAGAAGTTGGGTAAACAACTTGACAAATTTAAATTAGTTAATAAAATAATGATAGCCTTCCACCAAATTCGAGAAACAATATTTGGAAACTACCAATAGAACAGAAGTCTTGGATGTCTCAGTTAATCACATAAAACCTATGTGTTAGAAAAGAACTCTGAATAAATTTAAACTGGAAAACAAGTTTGTCTAACCAGCAGAACAGTGAGGTCCTGGAAAATTCAAATAACTCTGGAGAAACTAAGGAGAAGAAATTCAGATAAATTTAAGACAAAGCCTGAGCAATCTGTGAAAAGGTCTATGACATGGTGGTCTGGAAGAGAAAAGGAAGAGAACTTTGCAGCCTAATCTGAAAATACTGATATTGATCTCTTCACTTGCTGCTTGTTCTTTCACATTTTCCATCACCTGCAAGGATACAATTTGATTTATCTCAAACTTACACAGACTGTGTGACTGTGACACCTGCTGAAGAAAATCAAAATTCATTTCTTCATTTGCACACCTACATTCTTAAAAAACAGATGTGCTGAGTTTGGAATAGTCAAGAGGGCTAAAGCAATACAACCCTTGTGTTTTGGATTGACTTAGTGCCTCTCCAAAATCAGCTAATGTGCATCTCATTTTTGGTACCCAAAGGGAAAATATGCATAGGAAATCATGGTTGTTAGCCATCCTTAAATTAAAGAGTAACTATTATCAGTGCATAGTGCTGAAGAACAAGCAAGCATGTATGACTCAAATTTAAGATCACCAGTGAGTTTAGAGGCTCAAGAGAGAAGGGTTTGGTTTTTTTGTGGCTTTTTTTTTTTTTCTCTTTTCTGTTCTAACAGGTTAAAAAAACAGCATGAAGAACATCCTGAGGGCACATAACCTAACAACTGTGTCATGACATGTATTTTAGAAAGAAAAAAAAAAAAGATTAACTGCCATAGTGAGCTAAGTGATTCATTAGACAATGTTGCAGACAAAGGAACAAGTTCCTTGCTGCGTTTGTAATGACTTGAGAACAAAACAGTCTAGCTAAGATACCAGAAGTGTTTGACCCCAAAACACGAGGTCACTAGGTTGTGCTCACATTACTGGTCTGGTTCAGAGCAGCAGTACAGTGTTGTCCTGAGTGTTTCATTTTACCACCCAGCAGTACGGTTTGGAGAGTAGCCTTAGCACATTCAAACCAGACTCTCTATGCAAAGTTCCTCTCTCTACACAGCTCACCCCAGTCCATAGTGGAGAGAGAAAAGGACTGAACTGGTGAGTGGTCCTTCAAGACAATGTATGAGATGTCAGGGAAACAGATTAAGTCTAATCCAAAATAAAATACCAAAACCATCAATAATGTTGATACATCAGGTGGTGATTCATCTGCTTCAGCCCACTGATCTGCTGACGTCACATGGAGTTGTGCACCTACATAATCAAGTACACAGAGACAGAAACATTGTATCTCCAAGTGAAGATTGTGTGTTAATAGCTACAGCAGGTCTGTGATTACCATTGGTTAGCAATTTTTTGTTTTGTTTTTCAAGGATGAATAGAACTCAGCTGTACCTCAATGAAGTGATGATTAACGTCTCCTTTTTGTAGCAGATGTGTATGTCACCAAGATTCCATATACGTGCTCTCCAGTTGGTACAAGTTACCCTTGGAGAGACAAACACTGACCTAGAACACAAGACGACTTCATCCAGCAATTGAAATGGTTGTTCTGGAGAATTTTTTTTGCATTTTATGATCCTATTGCATGATAAATGTTATTCAGAAAACATAATACCTTGTGTCACAGATCAGCAGAGAAGGAAGATTACTCCATTCCAACTGTTCAATGATCCATACAGCTGTAGGAATGAGAAGATCCTGTAATAAGACTTACAGGCACCAGGGATTAGGTTTACAGTCCCCCACCTTAGTTCCCACAGGCAGATATTCAGAAACATAAGTTGCACTTTGACCTTTAATATTGTCCTTAGTGCCCTTGAGTTACAAAACCCTAATGCACACTTCAATTTCATCTGTCTAGCATTATTATAATTTATGGCTAAACATCTCTGGGTTTTCTCTCTCAATAACCAGTCTAAAATTACTCTCACAACATTGCTAAGTTTGGTCAGTTCCAATTCTTGTTTCATTTTGTCCATTACATCATTGGATCACGTTAACTTCGAACCACATAACTGCTTATACACAAGGAAGATAAGTATCTTCACAAGTTGTATAACATGGAATCCAATTGGGATCATCGAATATGACTGCACCAAGATATCTAAGACCCCTCCTTCACATACTGCCACCCTGAGTTTCTACTCACCATGTGTTCTATAACCAAACACACTGAAAATGAGTTTATTTTCCAACTGAGCAGAACCAGTATTCATTCTGCCTGCATCTAGCCCAGCTCAGAATATGACATCTACTCTTTCCTTCTAGTGTTTTCCTCAGGCCACCTTAGTCCAGACTGTCTTGTTTGTGAGTCTGGAGCATAGTTCTATACAAGTTCTGCACTGACAAGGAAAATGAACTGCATTAATTACATGGACTTGAAATATGGGTCTGTGCAACACTAGATAGACTTCACTAAAAGTCATTGCAGATGCAAGAGATGCTCAAGGTTTAGAGACTACCAAGTCACTTTCTTCACAGCACCTTTTTCTGCAGCATTCTGCAGCCTAGGAGGCATTATGTATAGGGGCTTCAGGTGAGAATAACATTAGGTATTGTACAGGGCCTACTTCCATGTCTGCCTTCACATAGCTACTGTATGCACAGCTGCACCAGTGCTTGATTCATTTACAATTGCTATGGAATGAAGCCTGTAGAATTACTACATCCTCCAGTTGCAGCAAGATCTCACAGAACTGAATATCCTTTTGTGAACTTAAGAGGGAAATACAGTAACTATAGAAATCCGTGCCTAGTGACTGGTAGAAAACGTGAAGTATCTGTTAGAGTTCAGCTATCAACCTTCATTGTCTTAGGCTGATATGTATAACCCCCTTCATAATGAACCTCCTTAATTGAAGAGAGGAAATTGCATCCCTCTCCTTTCAAGCTGTTCAATTTTAAAACTCACATACTTTATTTTTAAATGGTGTTTGCAATCCAAAAATGGACTTAAATAGCATTAAGCCACAAATCACATTTTTTGAGTAACATTGATTTGCACAAATTTACATAAATTGGTCTGCCCCCCAACAGTGGAATTTTTGCCTTTGGTAATTGTTCTGCATTTAAGTCAGCTACTAATCAAAACAACACAGTAGTGAGGAATTCTCTGACACTGTGAAGAAGAGCTCAAACACCCACTTCTTCCACGTACTTCTGCTTGGCAACACTTCTTGCAGAAAGAAGCAGTAGTATATTAAGGTTTTGTGGAGCCAATAGGAAATGACCAAAAGCTTTTCATTCAGGCTTCAGCCCAAGGTAAACAATTAATTTTTAGTCCTTTAGCATTTTTAGTCCTTTTTTTCATCACTTTATTCTCTTTTTCTGCCAAATTATGGATCTGTGGATCCTAAAATGGTATAGAAACTTTTAACTGCCCCAAGCAACTCTCTCATCATGAGACTTTCATCCCAGAGCTGTAGGATTGGTGGCTGAAGTTGATTTTGGTCAGGCACTTTTTAAAGATATTTCTATTAAAATATTTACAGCAAGGATTTCTTGAAACTACAACTTGGTGAACAACATTATGTGCTCATGTCATTGGATAGCTGTGTTTTAGCCAATTATGTGCATGTAGTCAAACATACACACTTACTATTTTGATTTGTTTTCCAAACTTGCAAGGCAACATCCACATCTGAGAAAGTTTAGTCTTGCGCTAAACTTGCAGTCCCACTTTTCTCTATGCCTTCCAAGCCTGCTGCATGGGCGGTAACAGGAAGAGAAGCACGCTGAAAGAACAAAGTAGAAAATCATGTAATATAAAGTGTATTACTCTAACTAGAGATTCCCTTGGGCAAATGATTCAGGGCTCCTGAAGCTGGAATGGGAAACTGTACTAAAGCACATTTTATTAATGAATACCCAATTCCCCCTCCTCCCGTTGGTAAAGACTGAACGCAGACAGATGAAAATAAAGACAAAGGCAATGATGCCTTTCACCTACCCTAGAAGCAGAGGTGGCTTGTCCAGCAGGGACACAGTGCCATCTAGTGAGCCTTCCCCGAAGGAGGAAAAAAACACAGCAGGAAATCATACCTCCAGATAAGAAAACCCTATATTATATCTTGGGATAGTGGGGAAAGTCTGGCAGGCAGCATGTTCCCATTGCGGGCTATGGGTCTTAGCTGGCTGTAACCACCAGAAGTTTTGGGATGAAAGCCATCACCCCTCTACTGCCCACTGCGGGGGGGGGGTACAACAATGGTACAACAAGGAACAACATCAGGCCTCAGTGCCTGGCCCGGGCAAGCTGGAGGGGAGCAAAACTTATCATCAGCTTGCCAGCTTCTGGCAAGACAGCAGGTAAGGACACTTATATGGCCTTAGGGACCCTTAAAAAAAAGGGAGGGGAGGGGAGAGGAGGGATGAGGGGAGGAGAAGGGAGAGGAGAGGGGAGGGAAACAAAATAAGGCAGTGCAGCTTCACAAATGTAGCTGAGGTTCACTTTTCCAGCACTTTGCTTCCCAGGGTTTAATTAGCTGCTGCAGCACTAAATAACATCTCCCAAGAGGCTGCAGTACATCAGAGCTGCTGCATGCGTGAATGTGGAGGAAAGCTGCAGCTCAGCACCAGAACCAGTATTGCCATCCCAAAACAATCAGTGGGACCCTTGTCCCTCACCACTTCCCCCTGCTGCCTCTGGGCTGCCAGCTGGGGTGGAAGACATGAATTTTTTCAGCAAGTGGCAACTCAGTTCTTACCCTTTACCTCCTAGACCTTGGTGCTCATTTCATTTGTGGACTCAGAATTTTTTCTGACCAGTCATGAAAAAATTTTTAAAAATTTAAAAAAATACCAACAAAAAAGCAACAGTGACTCAGAAGTTACTGGATGATCCTAAAGTCCTAGAGAATAATAACAAATATTGCCGATTATCCTCGTGTTTGTCAGCAGCTTTACAATACTGAAGCATACCTGCCTCAACTAATTATAAGAGGTATTGTATTCCAAAATATCTGTTCTACAAACGTAGAAAGCTCCAAAATGGAAAGAAATTCTCTTTTTTTAATGTAAAGTAAAAGCAGAATTATTCAGCATAGATGACTTTATAAAAAAATTGATCTTTTGGTGCTGATGGTAACTCAAAAGCTGATTTTCATCTGTCCTTACAGGTGAAACTGTACAACATGTACAGTTCAGCACATGGCCAACCCATTTTGTCAGCAGATGTTGGTGGGGACTACAACTCTCCCCTCATCAGTAAATTGTTATTACCAACCGAGAAGATGATGAGTAAGTTTTGACAATACCAAATCTGGGATTGCCACCATAGTCTGCATTGAATCTATGATTCCCTTGGCACAGGAGCACTGCACAGGTTTCACGTATGAATGCACTCCTTGGCCGATCCAGTTCCTGCTCCAAGGTACAACCCAGAGGAAGTAAGTCATACTCTTTCTTTTCCCTTGTTCCCCGTTCTTTCACAAAGAGAGTCCATGGCTCCTTAGAAGGACAAGAACAGGATGTTCAAGGATGCAAGTATCCCTATAGCACAGCAGACAAGGTTTGTTTTGTGTGTGTACGTGACAGTGAGTTTTGGCTTGTTTTGTCTGGGTTAAAGCACATTAATCTTGAAATTGAAGTAAGTAACCTTCCACAAATATTGTGAGGACTATCAGCAAAGAAAGTAGACAAATTCCAAGGTTGAAGTTTCTAACATAGACTTCAGCTTTGCATGCATGCTTTGATATCTCTTATCTCAAGGCAAGTCTGTCTTGATATTGTCATCCTTTACAGACAGGAAAAATGAGGACCAGAATGAAGAAACAGCCAGCCAAGGGAATAAGATAACCAAATAGCAACCAAGGCACTGAAGTCCTAATCTGGTTCGAAGGCTAAAAGACAGCTGTACTTGCCACGGCAAATAAGTTGTTCCACCAGCAAAGCAGGAGTAGTTACCTGATACTTATACAGATAATCTGATATACTGTATACATCTAATATATATAAAATAATAGCTTGAGTGAAAAACATGCCTTTAACCAGGGTGTTCCTACCTACTTGAAATTCAAGAAATATGTAACTAGATCTTCCCTGTGGGTTTCCTGTGAATAACAGAGGATGCTGAGAGCTGGTCCTACCAGTCACTGAATCCCACAAAGATGTACTTAGCATGCAACCTGCACTTGAAGGGAAGTACTGCCAGCCCTGTAGAATCAGAGACTGCAGCAGGTTCGGATGCAATCAGGATCAGAACAGGATTGTTTATTTTTGCTCAGTTGTCCTGAATGTACCATTTGAAATTGCAATGATAAAGTCATAACTTCAAAAATAGCACCATAAAACCAAAATGGGTAACAGAAATATCCTGATAACAGAACAGAAACTGAAAAATCAATGTATAAAGAGTATATAATATCCATATTCTTCACGATTCACATCAGAAAGAGTTCATTTTTATGTTTGGAGATAAAAATTAATGGGAGAGCACTAAAATACTCAACACTGGAGAAATGTAATACCTCTCAAAACTATTGAGGACATTCCAGAAAACTAGCAGTACCTTTCTTTATCACCCTAATAGCCATGTTTCAAATTAAAAGTCAAAGCATTGAAGTTAAGCATTACTAAGACATGCTAATACAGCACCATTGTAAATGAAAGAGGAAAGATTCCCTATAAACTTAAAAGCTAGATCCTCAGACTTTTCTCAAAGCCCGGGGAAATATTCCAGGAAGGTTAATGCTTCTTTTTTTTTTTTTTTTTTTTTCCCCTGAATGAGGATTCCAGGATTAACCCCACAGCACGGATGAGAGGAGAATCTCCAGGGAAACAGGGAAATTCTCATTGTAAAGGGAGTGCTGGTAAGGAAGGAATATATTTTTGAAAGGATTAGCAGTAACTGTTATCCCACATTATTTTAGCTAGAAATGAAAACATCTCAGGACAAATAAAATTGCTAATGCATAACCAGGTAGGAACTAGCGCACATTTGTGTTTGATCTCATTTTTCCTCACTGATGCAACATTAATTTTATCCCATTACTAAACATTTTTCCATTGAACTGCAAATTCTTTCTGGAAAACTATAGTTTGTGTACTGGGCCTTAATAACTGCATGGTCACAAGGTATCTAGAAGGTCTTTTGAGAACAAGGGGGAAAAGGCTTCTCAAACAACAAAAAAAAGGACCCTAAAGGCTGAAATATTTCAGATCAAATCTTTATTCAGCATTGTCATGTAATCATAAAGAAAAATACCGTACCAAGTAACTACAGACTGGATTCCATGAGCTACACAAAGTCATCCTTTGCCCTATTCTATTCTGGTAAGCTCCCACTTGGATGGTGGCAGCCAGGATTATGTGTAACCTTCATGAAGGGTGTGAAAAATTGCAGTTGAAAGCTGCATACATGGAATCAAATTACAAGTACAGCCCAACTTCACACACACTAGTATAAATCAGGAGGTACTAGGCTAAAGGCAGTGGAATTAAGCTGCTGTAAAGACCATGAAAATGATGTGCAAGATCCTTAATCTAATCAATTTTAATGTAACACATGGTAATGTCAAGATTTATTTTGAGCACATTAGTTTTTTTTTTCTGTTCTCTTCAGGATTTTGTAACGAAAACAGTATCACCACTTCATTATTTTGGCACCTGAGAAGTGTAAGAGGATGGAAAATAATATTAGCCACAAGGAAAAGAAGTTGATTTGATGCCCCTAAATCGTGATTTATGCTCAGAGGTGAAAGGTTTGGAGATCTATATAATTGCTTAATAAAATAGTTTCCCTGACTTCTGCAGCTAACAGTTCTACATCATTTTCTTTTTTTAACTGGCTAATTTTGTACATGGTAAGTGTATTAATTATGAACAGAACTAAAGGGCTAATCTAAATCTTTGATCTTTTCTGTGCCCCAGTTTCCCATTTGTAACATAGAGATCACATTTTTCTCACCCCAGAAGTCTGCTGGGTGATTAGTTCATTAACATTTGTAGGGTGCTTTGCATATCCTCAAGTTATTAAATTAGATCATAGCTGATACTCCAATCCTTATTTTAGAAATTAATTCCCACATATTGGACTTCTGATAGGAAAAAAAAATTACTTGGAAAACCGGGTTTTATTTCTAGATAAGCATATTCATCCAGCACAACTGTCCGTACTGAAATCCAGCAATATTTCTCCCAGAAGTCTCAGCAGGAGCAGCTCCCACTTTCTCTCCTTGTCTCTGGGTTGCCTGACTCTTACCAACACAACAGACACTTTCCAATAGGTACCTTTATTGCTGCACTTGCATCCTATCTTGAGGGAAATTGCTTGCCCAACACTTTCCAAAAAGCCAGGCTGCCTGTTTGTACATCTCTTGACATTTTTTTTCCGTACAGGAGCATTTAGACATTTCTAAGGCGGGCAGTAGACCAGCTTTAAGTCAATTTACATACTGAGAAGGACCTTCTATTGCCCTCTACCCAAGGGAAAATGAAAATGCACAGGCTACCAATCTGCACAAGTGTTACAGAGTACTACACTTGGAAGTGCCTACATTTAACACTTTCAGAAGAAACAGTGGTATTTTCCTGTTCAATCCACTTTTGAAGAAAAATGTTGGATCCAGGTGAACAGAGCAGAAAAAAGATAAGCCAGGAACTAATAAAGAAATGCTTATTCAGCTCAGCATGAAGACAAGGCCAAGATGAACTGAGACTTCTGAAGTAATAGACAATGAAATCCTAGGCTCAAATAATGAACAAATTAACTGCTAATATTTGCTTGTATGTAAGTACCCTGTGTACTAGGAAAAAGGTATTTGAAAATGTGAGGCAATGACCACTAATTCATCAAGGCCATCTGGGCAGGGTTTCATCATTTTCAAACTATCAATGGCTTAAACCCAGGACAACATTACTTACCATGATTAAATTATTCATATGCCCAAAGTTGATAAGGACAAAGAAGACTTTTCTATGAAAACAACTGTTATGCTCTTTCTTGAATTGTGCAATATTTCACTATTTTTCATATAATGTATGGCAACTGTGGCTTTACATTTGTATTCTAGCACGTCTCCTGATTTCCTACTGTTTCTATATGCAATACCAAAAGAAGCAATCATTAACTTCAGGATATTATTTTATATGCCAGATTATGACTGTCATTCTTTATTGGCACAGACTATTGAAAAGGCACCTCAATTCAGCGAAATTGAAGATTTTGTCTTAAGGCATAATAGCATCTCTGAGACTTCACTGTTTGACTCCAATGAGATATTTAGGCACATACTTGAATTAAAACATTCAAACTGTCCTCTGAGGTCAGTCAGAATATTGTTTAAAAATAAATTTGTGGTTAACTCAGTATACAAACTTATTTTTCTAATACAATATAGCTGCTATGGCAACAATCAGTAGCGCAGTGCTCCTGGTGAAAGGCAGTGTGCTTTGATTGTTAAATGAAGATTCAAAGCTTCAGAATTAAATTGTTTTACTAAGAGCTAATGCTCCTTCTGTTTGCTCAGCAGACTGCACCAAGTCTTTATTAGCTCTGATAAGCAGCACAAAAGCAGTGAGTCTACAGCATGCTCTAACAAACAGCTTAGCATTGCAGAATAAACAAGAGATTGCCTTCCTGTACACTAGCCCAAAGATGACACAATGGGGCAAATACTTATGATACAAATCTACCATCTTTACTTTGGTAAGGAAATCTCATCCCCTTTGAAACTTAACACCTAATAGACTGTATTGTGCAAATGTTAATGACAATCAGGTTATCTAATTCATCCTTATAAGCCTATAGTTTACTGCATGTGCACAACATGAATTCAGTTTCTATCAGAGCCCTGTGGAACAAAAATAGCATCATCTTGTCCAATGAAACCAGAGAAGTAACCTCAGCTAGCCAGAAGAAAAAAAAAAAAAATAGGTATGTGGGAAAGAATAAATGAAAAATAGGAGAGAAGAAATTATTGTCTGGCTTGAATGTCACCGGCAAGCTTACATCATACAAAGATTATTTCGCTGTATTCAGAAATCTCAGCCTTTCTAAATTGCCTCCTTCAGAAATGCTACATTTTTCTGGAATTTGGAAGGAAAACTCTTCCTCAGTAGTGTGTCTCTATTACTGAGCTGGAGTGTGTTTGGGCTTTTGCACTTTCCAACTATCTCATCCCTTTCAGTGACCATGCCTGGTAGAAGAGTGTCAGATGTCTTTCCTTGACACCCAACAGCAAGAAATATACCAAGAGTATAGCTGGAAAAAACAGTATGCACTGTATATAGTCTTTTCCTAGGTGGATCAGTATTTTCTTCAGTGATTTCCATGTAGAAGAAAATATCCTTTTTAATAATATAAAATAAATAAGTAAAAAGACTGAACCATTTTAATAACTCTACTTCACAGTGGTTCCAAAACACCAGTTTAACTCTTCTGAACTAAGCTATCTTTGAAAGCTTTCAAATGGGCACACATGAGTGGAAAACTGTTTTAGCTCTGCTAATGAAACATATTCTTTTAAATCAATTGTAACTTGTAGTCTTCCTCTGTTTTCAGCAGATAAAATGTCTATTGCTTTTTCCCTACATTCCTCTTTCATACTGCTGTGCTTCTTTTACTTACAGTATATAAGCTTGCCTTTCTCCAGCCAATCTGTAAGCCTGATAGTCCAGAGTCCAATTCTATACTAGTGAAGTCTTATATGACTGTATCATATATCTTCCCCTGAAATGACACTAGTTTAATTCTCATCTCATCCAGGGGAGGCTAGGGTAAAAAAAAAAAAACAAAAAAAAACAAAAAAAAAAACAACGCCACCACATAATAAAATTATGATTTTTCACTTAGAGGTTACAGGCAATTTTCCAAAACTATGGTGTTTCAAATTATATCACATCTGGATCTGTTCTAAAACCAAACTAAAACTTCAGGGACATGGTCCCCCATGGAAGCAACTTTCCTGCTAGAGTTTCAGTACTTCTATTTCAAATTTGCAGAGGCAAATTAAAGGGTACAGGAATAACGTGATAAAAATCTAAGAAGAAAATTTTGGACACTAGAATATGGTTCAAGAAATTGTTGAGTTTTAGGTAACTATTTTAAATTTCTAATTATTTATGATTTTAAAACATTGTCTTTCACTGTCTTTAGCAGAGGACACTGATTCCAGTGGTCTGATGAAAATCAGTGGGATACGAGATGGAAACATGTATCTCCTCTTTATCCAGATAAAAATCAGAGAATTCTTTGCTTGGAAAACACCTTTGGTAGCAGCACAGGAAAGACTCAGAACATAATTTTTCATAGATCATGGATTAAAGTTAAGGGGGCTCTCCAGCCATACACTTAGCACAGTTTAAATGGGCATATACAACCACAATGAAAACTTAGTGTTCCCTTTTGTTTTAACATTAACCATTAACATCAATCAACTTCTACAGAAGTAGCAGAACTGTTTCATCCCTTTTTTTTTTTTTGGTATAAACACTATATTTATGCACATGTAAATTTGAACAAACAAAGAAAATTGAATAAGAACATATAACTTAATACAAGACTGAAAGAAAATGGTATCTTCCCTCTCCCAATAAGTTTTACTTAACTATCAACACATTTTGTTCAAGAAGTTTTCTCTTTGCAGTTCAACACTACCAAAATATCCCATAATCTTAGGTCTCCCCTCTCACTTACTTACTGCCAAAGAAGGTTATAAATATCAGAATATATGCTTGCTCAAGCAAAAATCTGGAACATGCACAACACTGCAAATGCTTTTACGGGTAAAAATTTTTGTGGTGCTTGAGTGGTACCAAATGGTCTTAATTCTGCAAACTAAGGAAAAGTATTCCTTGAATAAACATCAATCAGGCAGAAAGAAAAATTCATTGCTGGTTCACAAATCTGTGAAAGGTGGGATGCAGAGGAGATCTCTGCTGGGGAGCTCCCCCTGCCTCCTCCCATCCCACACAAATCAGTCAGCTCTACGTGTCCTTCATGGCTGAATTTATATTTAGAAGTTAATAAAGAATAAAAAATAGCAAATCATACACTCACTCTGTTTTAGGGAAACCAATGTGCTAGTCAACGGAAGATATAAATAATCCAGTGACACAACAAAATGCCTCATCCGGTGGCTGCAGTACAAACTGCTGTCCAGTGGCCAGCAGATCTGCTGAATGTACTTCATTAATCTCTTTTCCAAAGCAATGGATTCTTTTTCTGGGAGCTAGCCCAGTTCACTGAGGAGTCATTTTTTCCCCCATCAGCTGAGATCAGTCACCAGCAAGTCATTGCTTTCAGTCTGGCCTGTATTCTTCACTTGTGGCTGAGGCTTTCTAATAGCGATGCTGTAGCTGGCCTGCAGGAAACACCTCCTATTCATAGTCTGGGCAGGGCAGAGGAAGAAGAGAGCAGGCAATCAGATACACAGTGATAGGAAAAGTGTGATCTTCCCTTCCCTTGATAATAACACCATTTTCTCCTTTCAGCTTTAACATTTCAAAAAAACATTCAAGAAGTCACGCAAAGACCTACAGTCCTGCGCTGTGGAAGCAAAATAACTCCCTGCTCCTAGATGCCTACTCCCTAAGCAAAGCCTGTGGTCCTGAGTATACGTTAATAGTCTAGAGAAACTGAACAAAACTACTCAGCACAGGAGAAGAGCCGGTCTGGATTCCTACTCTGACAACTGCAGAGATTTCTATTAAAAAGTGCATTTATGTCCAGTTAGATACGTGCAGTCCTAGGAGCAAGAAAATCAGAGTTCTGTGCACTGAGCTCTACTGCTCTGTCACAGTTCACCTTTAGGAAACACGAGTAAATTAAAATTTTATCAGGGACATTCATACAATTTTTGTATAATTTTCTTTTAAGATATAAGTATAAAGTAGCAGTACTTCTAGGCACGCAAAGAAGGTTTGAGGGACCTGGAATACTTTGATGTTAAATGCAGAGAGGACAGTGGGCCTTTGGAGACTACAGGTTTACATGGTGGCTAAGCGGGTATTTGCAAAAGGTGATGTAAGAAGCTGCTAGAATTAACATCTTGCCTTGTCCATCTATAGCCTTTGATGAGTATGAACCTGTGAGTCCATTCAGCTTCAAAAGTGCCAGCAGGCACAAAAGTCTAAGTCAGGGCATTAAAAGGAGTGCTTGCATCCTGGTTGGACCCTTTCTGTTCTACCCCAAAGAACATAGACGAGCCAGCATGGCAGTGTAAGCTAAGGAAACTCTGCCAAAAGGTACCATCTGTGGTTCAAACCCCTACCACCCCATACATGACTGAAGGTGGATGGGGACACAGTAAACTATGATGGGCTCATAGGAAAGCAATATTCATATTTACTGTTTTTTTTTACTGGATTATAGGATAAATGTGCTTATTATGAGACAGGCTTGTGTTCCCAGGGAGCTTCTCAATAGGGTAGAAAAAATCAGGGATTTTGTTTACTTACAAGCTGCTACCTCTGAACTCTCAGAGGAGCTAAAGCAGCATGAAATGAGGCCCAGAGTACTCTGGAAAATTGCCAGATAGTGGGATTTGAGGAAAAGTACAAGTGTTTATACGCACACTTCAGTGGTTAACCACCATCACAAGTTCTAGCAAAAGATACAGTGTTTCAGGTGTTAAAGCAGTTTCCTTTTCAAAACGTAGACTGCAAAGACCCTAGTACAATCATGCGGTATAGAATGATTGCCTGTGTGCCCATGTAATTCCTATCACAGTGACAAAAGAGATTTTCTTTTGCCTTCCCAAGTACCTCAGAGCTAGTCACAGGCTGCAGAGCCTTCTGTTGGCCATGCTACTGAAGCAGGCGTGGACCACAGCAGCGTCATAAGCCAAAAACTGATGCTGTCTGGTGCCTTTCTCTAGAGTAAAACAAAGTGGATAAGGTAGACAACTGGTTCTTGGCAACAACACAACTGCTGGTGCTTTTCCTGGCAGTTTCTGTCCACACTGAGAATGAATTTCTTCTCTCCAGCCCTAGCATGGCAGAGAGGAGGCCCTACAGTTGAAGTCATGGCCTGATCTGCCTCCATTTGCAGGAGAGCACATTCAGATCCCCCAGGATGTTAGCTTTGCCAGCATTTCTTTGTAACCACTCCACATCTAACTCAGAATTATGGGTGGAGGAAACATTTTACAATAGAAAGTACCACCCTAAAAATAGCATAGAGCAATACATCTTGAATTACACAGAACAAGAGCAGTGCCCCTTTGGAAACTGTAATTTCAAGGTAATCAGGGTGTTGTTGAGGAAGGAGTCTATGACCCTACTCACATTTCTTCTCAAGAACAGATGGGAACACATCACGAATAAGTTGCCACCAAGTAGAGCCACTCCTCATTCCCGGACTGCCACCTCTGCCTTACAACAATGGGACAAAGAGCAGTTGCGGCCACAGCCACCCAGTTTAAGGAGCTGACAGCCCTTTTATCACTGTGAACCTGTGACAGGGGGACAGTGGTGCCAAGAGGCAGAAATAGAAGCATTCCTTTTATCACACAAAGCAGAACGGGCTTTGTGCTGCACAATGAGGTGCCAAAAGGTCCACCAGCAGGATGGGGAGATTCCCCTCACCTCTTGCAAAGCTCATCACTTAGTTTTGACGTTTACAAGAAGTGCAGGGAAAGGTTTCTCATTTCCATGTTTGGCAACGTGACCCCCACCTCCCAGTTCAGGACACAGTATTTAGAAAGATTACCCTGCACTGAATATATCCTGAGGAAAGGCTGCAGAGCTGTGCTTTCTGGCCGTTGCCTGAAAACATGAACTGCATTAACCTTGTGGAAGCAAAGGGGAAAATGAGGCAGACATTGATCTTGCAAATACTGTCACCTTTAAGCAATACTTTGGTCACAACATCTAATGACTGTCTTTATACTTTTGTCCCCACTCACCTGCAGTGGAGAATTATCACTCAGTGAAGAGCTAAAAGCTGGAGCTGCAGATTTAATTTGTGCTCAGCCAAACTTCGTATAGTGATGATCGAAGGAAAAGTAATGAGAATAGGCTGAGTGCCTCCAGTTCTGTGGGGTCAGTCTGAGTTATGGGATTCTGTTCCTTCAATCAGAGCAGCACTGTCCCTAGCAGTAGAGAGACATCCATTAATGTTGGAGGAAGACAAGACTGCAAAGTCCTTCCTAGAACTGGAGAATACTTTCCTCCTTTACACTTACCCATTAAAAATGTATAAATACAGATCAGTCTCCCATACATAGAAATAAGAGTTACTCTCATTCTTATCATTTCAAATGGAGGTCTTTTCCATTTTGTATGGTCTGCAGGCTCAGAAATGAAACCTCTATGTGTCAGGTAATCATGTGTGTAGCCAAGTCTCAGTGATCCATGTGGGCTGCTTCTGACTTGAGATATTGTGATTCTATCTTACTTTCAAAATATTACAAACTGCTCAGTGCCACCTACAAAAAGAAAACAGATTTCACACAAGGTCTGTGAAACACTGAGCAACTTCCAGGCCAGATAAGAGAGCACAATCCTGATTTGGCATGCCTAAAGCTCCTGCTGTTCTAACCAGGAAGGGATTAGTCCATGCACAGTCACTGCTTTGAGGACAATCTCATTTCTTAAATTTAACCAGGAGAACAACTAAGTAGTGTAATACTATGAATTAGTCACCAAAATTATCTGACTTAGATTCAAGGAAAAGAGCTTTTGCAAAAGCAATCAAAATCTGACAGTATCCCTATGGCAGTTCTGTGAAGTATAAATCCAGCCCTTAGTGGCTGCTTCCTTAAGCAAAATAAACAGCACCACTAAAGGCATTGAAGTTCAACTGAAAATTCAATACACCTCAGAATATTGCTATATTGCTGTGGATTTCAGAGATTTTTCTGTCCCAGGCCTGGAAGAAAGTCAGCTTTTACATTTTCTCTGTATTCAGGTAATACTTTACTGTTGATTTGAACACTTTCAAAGGCAAAAATTACCAAAACCTGCAAAACCTTTATTTCCTTTTTTTTTTTTTTTTGTAATTTTTCTTCTGAGTTTCCTCAGTCTAACTCTCACTACTCACTTAAATTCTGTCTTCTTTACATCTATGAATGTGCATAAATACTGTTACCTGTGCTTTATGGTTTTGAGGTACAAATAGACCTACAAGAACCACCTGTAGCAAAAAAAGAGCTACCCAGATAGAGCCTAAATTAAAGAAGTTTGTCCTCCCAATAATACACACCGAAAACTTTCACTCTTGCTTTTCATATCTCAGCTCCGCTTCAACTCATACATATCAGAGGCACAGCAACCAAGGTAACAACTCAGCCCTGAGTTCCAGCAGTGAGCATTTTCCAGGGTGCTTGGTGGCACATAAATCACATTACAACCAAAGGAAGGAATGAGCAGGATTACCTAAGATGGAATTCTTCAGCCTCCCCCTCCAAAGAGATTGTCTTCTCTGATGAGGCTACCCAAGCCCTTCAGGATAGGGCTGCACAAGGCAAAAAACCAACCTTGCTAGCCTTTGAAGAGTATGCCTTGCAGGTATTAAATTATATTCTGTCTGTAAATTGCTTTGGCAGCAAACTGAAAAGTGCTTCACACTTCTAGATGTAAAATGTGCAAAGGCTTAATTAGCTAAATTTGATATACTGCTTTGAAGACGGGAAGTCCTCTGAATGAAGTTCAAAAAGCAGATAACCAGTATTCATCTTTTCTGGTATAAAAGCAGGTAGATGTTACAGAGAAAAAGTATGCCAGAAAAAAAAAAATATAGTCCAATCATAGGATTATTCATCAAAGTTTTACTTGAAACCTCGGGGATTCTTTACAAGCTGGTATTTCTGAGCTGTATCTCAGTCGGAGGTGAGATTTCACTATGTATCGTTGACAGGCAATTCAAATGGGACATTAGAGTAAATACTGCTAGAACACAATGACATTTTCTTCCACATTCCAGTCTTACAATTTTGGTGTTTAAATATAGAATATTTCCAACTGCTTCCTCAGAAAGTGATCCTTTTTTCTGTCCAAGAGCATAAAAGCCCAGCTAAAAATGCTGTTTCTGAAGCACAACTATACTCATTAAATAATTTATATCAGTAACTAACACTAGTGAGAAATCATATCTTGTAGCAAAACAGCAAGAGAATTTAAGTGCACTGCTCATTACCAAATATTAAGAGGAAGAGAAAGATTAAGCACAGGTTAAAAATAGACAGAAATGCACCCTCTTGCTGATTTTTTTTTTAATATTGTATGGAACATTCTAACCTTCATGTCCAAACTCCATAAACTGCAGTAATTTAGCCAAACCTCACAAAGAGCTAGTGGAGATGTACTTTTCTGCTCAGTGATCAGAAACCATGTCCCTCAGGCAAAGTACAAGATATAATGATTAGCAAAGCATGTGCCTACCTTCCCTACCTCTTATTCCTACTGACCTGGTTCTGATCCCACCAGGGACAGAGATATTGATTAGGCCCTGGAAGGAAAAGAAAAGGGAATCATAGGGAGGAAAACTGAAGAACAGGACTGAAACATTAACTGATCACAAGTGAACATCAGTGTATCTCAGCTGAGAGGAATGTGACCTCCTCTGGCCCTCATTCTTAAAATAAGGGAAATGAATTATTTAGATTAGCTTTCAGTACTAAGCACTACAAATAAACGACATGTTGTGCTCTAAAGAGCTCACAAATCAAAACTATTTCTTTCGGGTTGTTCATGGAAGGAACTTGATCAGGAAGGCAAAGTCTCAGACCAGGGCAAGATTATCTTTAGAAGCACATGAATCAATCTACTCACCCTTCTTACCTACCAAAGCACTACTGTACAAATGCTCCATATCTAGAGGCTCATGCATACATACACATTTATTGTTTAAAAGCAAAGCAAAGGTTTCAAAGCATTTGAAAGAAAGCCATCTGAAGCTTCCCACAGGAATTAAGTGATTGAGAAGAATTACAGAGTACCAATAGAACAAATTCCTGTTAGAACAGTCAAAAAACGTGTGCATATGGCTGTTGCAGGATACTGTTTTTCACTCATGACATATGATTCAAGTCACAAATAAGTGGAAAAGACACACATGATGCACAAAAGAAATCTGCACTGTGCATGTGAAGAAGCAGAGCTGACATCTGAGTACTGAGTTCCCATCTGGAGTACTGCATCCAAGTCTCGTGTCCCCAATACAAGAAAGACAGGGAGCTGTTGGAGAGGGTCCATAAAAGGGCCACAGAGATGATTACAGGGCTGGAGCACCTTCCCTACAAAGACAGGCTGAGGGAGCTGGGCTTGCTCAGCCTGAAGAAAAGAAGGCTGGCTATGGGGTGACCTGATAGCAGCCTTTCAGTACTTAAAGGGAGCTTAAAACAGGAGGAGAGTCAACTCTTTGAAAGGGTAGATAATGGCAGGACAAAGGGAAATGGTTTTAAGTTGAGAAAGGGAAGATTTAGGTTGGATATTGGGGAGAAGTTCTTTACTACGAGAGTGATGAGGTGCTGGAACAGGCTGCACAGAGAGGTTGTGGATGCCCTGTCCTTGGAGGTGTTCAAGGTCAGGTTGGATGGGGCCCTGGGCAGTCTGGTCTAGAATTAAATATGGAGATTGGAGGCCCTGCCTGTGGTTGGGGGGTTGGAGCTTCATGATCCTTGAGGTCTGTTCCAACACAAGCATTCTATGATTCTATGATCTGAAAAAAATATTGTTAGCTTACTGTAGGAATATATTTATGGGCTACAAAACTATCCCTTCTCCTCCTCTCAGAGGTCTTGCAATTCTGGTAAGAAAACAGCACAGGAAGGAGACAACTTCCTAATCAAATTTCCACTACTATCTTATCGTAGTTACTCAGTGTCCTCTACATGGCTCCAGTATCTCTGTGTAAAAAGGTTACTGAATACAGCCGTTAAGAAGGACTGAAGTTATCTACCCTCAACTAACAAGTAGTCATGTGAAAACATGGATATTTCAGCACAAGAATCCCAAACAGAATCCAAGGTTTACATTCAGCTGTTTCTATCAACAAATATTTTGGCATTCCTCCTGAGTACAAAAGCTTGCGTTTTCAGCAGGTAAACACAATCACTCACTCAAGCCAAGTCACTACAGAGAAGTTCATTTTTAAAATTTAAGGCCAGATTAGGAAATGTTTTTTTTAATTTCCGTTTTATTAAATAAACACTTGAAAATGTTATTTTGCAGCTGCAGAAAATGCTACTTCTGCCTGACTTTTGCATTGAGAGAGCCAAAACTGAAGGAAAAAACCAAATCTCTCTGTAGCAGAGGGTAGGCTGGCACTGTAATATGCAGTGTTCCCAAAGGAGAAGAAAATTCAATTACTAAAATGGCAGTATAATTTTTATGTTATTATTTTAGGAACTTGGAGTTAATTGGACAAGTTGAGCACTTCATGAATGAATGTGCCCTTACTTCTCCATAGTAAATGGTCCGTAATTGCTTTCATTTCTCTGAAACCAGGAGATAGCTCTTCTTAGCCTTATTCTGATAGACGCCTTTTGCTCCCACGGGGACTTGCATAGGCCGCATCATTATAGTAATTGAGTGCTTCACAGTGCCTCTCATACACAGAGAAATGTTCTTCTTTCAACTTGCACATAACTTTGAAGAGCTCCACACGCCTACACATCTGCAGCGATGTTGCACAAATACTTACATCTTATGCAGTTTAGCATCTCTCCATCTCTCTAAACAACATGCTCCTAAGAGGTCATAGCACATTCAAAGCTTAGGCAGCCTTGTGCTTCCTTCCATGGAAGCATTTATGCATTCTTGGAAATGATTAAGCCACCGCGTGCCAGAAAGAGACATCATTAGCCAGACTCTGCTCTGGTAAATTCACTTGCTGAAGAGAGAGGAAGTCTGCAAGATGTGCTCCATCACCTCGCCTGTTTTAGAAGAGAAAACTTGCTCTTTGAGATATCAGCCCAGCATTGTTGTAGCAGAACTGTTTCAACTGAGTTGCTGTTCTCATACAAACTGATGTCCTCTCATGATCTCCAAACCCTTTTCAACTTCTTTTCAGGAGACAGCACTGTCCACACACAGTTCCTGGTTCCATTGCTTTACTTTCAGCAGCAGTAATATGCACCCAGTTAACTCAGTTATCCAATAATATTGCAGAACTTCCTCCTTTTCTCACTATTCACCACTCTCAACCTAATCTGTTGCCAGTGGGAATTTTACGCATTCTAGATCAACAAAGCCAGTGCACCAAGCACAAGCATCACTATTGTATTGCAAAATAAATGTTTGAAATTGAAGGAAAGACAATTCAACCAAGGAGATCACCCAGCCACCAGGACTTTCTAGAACCATTGTGAGCCCCACTTAGTCCATACATTCAGCTTTCTATAGCATACTTAACTACTAATTAGAGAATGGGACTCACTTCTTTCCACAGCCCAGGAAAATTACACTTGTTTTTAATTTTTCACTGTCTTACCACACAGAAAAGTCCATAGGCTTCACAAGAAACTTGAAATCAAGTATTCAGACACTTCAGATTATATCCCTCGTAGAGCTGAGACCAGTGCTGAGCAAACATGCTGCAACACAGGGCAAAATGCCTGAGCCGTGGAAACAAGCTTGGCAGGAAAGTACTCAGGATCTCTCTGTACCTTTTCTTCTCCCCAGTCTTTTTTTTTTTTTCTGCAGTTGGAGAAAGAATGTTTTAGAGATAAGAGATGCCAGTATACCTGTTTAGCTGAATCTAAAGATATATATATATATATTTTTAAGTACAGAAATTCAAAGGTAAGATTTTACAACTAGCCTAGTTTACATTTGAGTTCCACATGTTTTACCTAAGTCAGTTATGAAACTTCTTTTGACCCAATAAGGCAAGAGTCTGAATTCCATTTTCATCACTGGGAGTTAGGCAAAACAAGAAGTATTTGTAAAAATTACAAACACTGTGGGAACAGGGACTTAATTTCATTTAAATATAAACATTAGAACTGATCTGCCTCCTCTCCAGAACACACCCAAGGTCTCCACTTAAGCAAAGCTGCTTTCAAGCATTGTACAACAGCATGTTTCAGGCTAAGAAAAAGACAAAAAAACACACCACATTATGCTAATTGAGAGAAGCAAACTTTGGGTAAAGTCTGACTATCTACCCATGCAAATCATCTCACGCCAGTGAGATAATCCAGTACAAAACAGAACTGTACTCACTCCATTTGTAAGAATTAACAGATGGAGGAACTGTTCAGGCTTTACATAACAGTAATTAAACAAATCCTCACAATGGCCACGTGATTCCACACACAAGCCAGGGCAGTGCGTCAAAAAAAAAAAAAAAAAAAAGAAAAAAAAAAAAGCTTTACTGCTGGGTTGGAAAATTCCAGGTCAGGCAGCACGGCCAGCTCCACAAGCCTGTCAGACGTGTGCTTGGGATGCGCCTGCCTTGTCCTTTGGGATATTCTTCCCACTGCCCTCTGGGACTGAAAGTACAAACCCTGAAGCAGAGCAGCTGCAGATGTGGCTTTCATCATCTGCAAGACAAAATTCTTCGGCAACTTTGTAGGACAGAAGAGAGGCAGGCACACAGCTTGCTATGCTAGAAGTCAGTCTGAATAAAGAAAATATAGGAAAGTTCTTAAAATTTAGCATGTAAGCACCAGCAGGCCTGCCTTACCACTCTGCGTTGTTGGCCATAGGGATGATCAAATGGGGCACTCCAAGAGTTCACCGCAGGGAACCCACACAGTTATGCTGAACACAAAGCCACCACTCCCACATTCACTGTAAGCGTATATTTCACCTCACTGTAAGACATCTTGAGCCAGAAACACACAAATAATACACAAGTTTTTATCTCCTGTATATTAAATATATACATGGAAATCTCCTATTTTATCTAACTCCAAGCCAAAATTAACTCCTGAGTGAAAAAATCAGCTCATTAAAACTGACCCCAGACCACATTTAGGTGGGGGAAAGAATCCACCTAGACTTACAAATTGTTTAAAACCGATCTGCTCTTGCTGAAAATTCCTGCCCCCCAAACTAATGAAGCATTTCAAAGTTTCTTTTGCTCTTTCAAAAAGGATTTGTAAATAAAACAAAAGCAGAGTAACACATGCACTAATACAGTGGTTCATCCACAGCCTAGCAAAATGTGTGACTGAGGGTTTAAAAAACAAAGCAGGTGTTCTACTGCCATCACATGGTCATGAAAATGCCTAAACAGAGCTGTAAAATGGAACCTTAGTGCTTCTTCAGAATACTAAGCCTATCATTCCAACTGCTAGTTCTCTTAAAAGTCACTTCCAGCCCCTCCTAATGAAGAATAATCTCTGTTCTGGACAAGTGTTCAAGAATGTGAAAAACATAATCACTGAGTCCTAGAAGTGACAAAAGGCTGTAATTTCAGAACAGTTAGGGAACAAGTGTCAGGATGTTTCAGCGACATAAAGTAAACCATGCAATAATTAAAATGCTTATTGCCTCTATATATCATGAGAATCTCATGACCCCCTAGTTCACTTAAGGGATAAAAGGTATTGCCTCAGGCATGTAGTGTGCTATAGCATCAGTCCTTGGCTGACATCGATGAAGCATAAAACGAATTGGTACATAGAACTTAATGGAATACTTATAATGGAAATAGGCTGATTCTCATTACTATATCAACTTCTCAGTGTACTTCTATCTTGTCCCTCACAGTGACTCAGCAACTACATGTACAGTTGTACATCATTTTTTCTCCAGTCTTTCTCCATAAAGCAGATTTTTGAGACCAGAATACTCTAAAAAAATCATGCATGACAGTAAGATACACAAGCAATCTGATTTAGAATAGGTTAATTGTGGAGATCACACCAATCATCTCATGTAATGAAAGACTACATTCAATATTAGCATCTGGAGTGTGTGTTTGCAGCTGTCATTGACGTTTCTTGACAGACAGACGTCCAAGGAAAAGATGGACTCAAATCAGTCTGTATCCCAGAAAGCCATTTAATTTAAGGTAACTGTATAACCAAGATGTTATAATCACAATATATTTGTGTATAATCAATAGATATCAAGATGTTATAATCGCAATATAATCAAGAGAGTAAGGCAAAGCAGACAACGATAACAGAAAGAGAATAAGTGGAAGAGCTTACCCTTCGGCTGAGCTCACCAGAAGACACCAAAAGAGGGGATCCCCAGAAGAGATCCTTCCCCTCTGATAGCCAGCTCTTAAATAGGTCCAGGAGGGGTGCAGCCTGGCTCCACCCCTTCCGGCAGCACAGGTGAATTGCCTTCACCTGTGCTCCTCTGGCTGACTCATTGCTTGCCTCAGGTGATTAATCAGAGTTTCAGGCTGTGACTCAGCAGTTCCCATACAGGTAACACAAATTAGTAATTTATTTTACCCTGACATTTTTCAATTTATTTATTTCAGTGCTTTATTGTGATGGTTTTGACTTCAGTAAAGAACTCATAAGAATCCTTTGCTCCCTCCCTTCCTATACCTGAGGCTTTCACTCCACCAAATGGCAGGTTCAGATCTCTAACAAGCCAGCAGTTGGTCCACACCATGCCAGACTGCAGCCTTCGTGACACTCGATGAACGCGTCCCACGTTGCTGGACCACACAGTGGCTCCAAGGCCATATTTCACACCATTGGCTCTTTCGATCACTTCATCTTCTGTATCAAATGCTACCACACATGTCACAGGACCAAAAATCTCTTCTTGCATGCAGCAAGATTCATCTTTGATTTCGGTAATAATGGTGGGCAACATGAAATAGCCTTTCTGGTTGCCAGCTGGGAGAGCCAAGGAATCCACTCCCTCTCCACACAGGATTCTGGCTCCTTCAGCCTTTGCTTTCTTCACATAGCTTCTCACCTAAGGAAAAAGCAGCAAAATATCATTTCTAAAGGACAACATTCAGAGAGCTCACTTCTCCAGTCTGGATAAATCCTCAGGAGTCCAGGAATACCTCCAACAGCATCACACTGCTCTTACTTCCCTTCTAATGGCAGAAGGGTATTCCCCAGCTTTTGATCCATTTCTATAAAAAGCCTAGCAGGCTTCACTATTGACCCTTGCTAGTAATCAATCTCAAAATAGCAGGACCCGTGGTAAAATCACAAGTGGTCCAAAAGCACTCCTCCCTTTTTCCAGTAGCTTGGTCAATTTGACATATCTTCCATGCCATGGTTCACTCATTACTTCAGGGGATCAGTAACATTTTCCTGCCCCATGGGCAGGCTTGGTGAATGTTTACATGGCACTAGGATGATGAAGCCATGAAGACTATAGGAAATCTCATCAATAAGTAATTAAAACTGCTCCCATGGCTTCTGCTATCATATGCTATACATAGAACATGCTGTTGGAACTTCTGCTGGTCCAGAATCTTTGTTCTGTTTCTCTTTCTATAGAAATACCACAGAGATAGTACTGTGCTTCTTTCTCACTGTTTTTTTAAGCACTTTTGTATTCTAGATACAGAAGTCCTCTATCGTGCCCAAGATGACCTCAAGCAGCGGGTGTTTCTACCACTCTACAATAGGAACAGGCTCAAGAACTTGCTGAGGCCTCAAGAAGCATGACAGAGGGTTGGCTTTCTCCCTCAGTTTGTGGTTTTCCGGTTGCTTCTTGTTTACACTGATTGTATCAGTTTTGGGGTCCAAGCGTCTGCCCTCTTGAACTGTGGCTGAGACCACAAAAAGTCATTGAAGCAGACATCACTGTGCATTGTCTCAGCTGTAACCTACACTCATGCCATTTCAAATTCCTGCTAGCAGAGTATGCTGAGACATAAAAATAAGATTTTTACCTCAGTTGATTTTCTTAATAGGCAAATAAATGATCTCAGCAAATGCAATACTAACATAAGTGAAAATGTTGTTAAGCTATAAAATTAGTCAGCATAAATTCAGGATTTTGAATTTTTCCACTTCAAATGAGAAAAAATAGCTTTTTAAATTATTTCCTGCATGGAGTTGATTCTTCCAGAGAAATCATGTGATCCCAAGCCACAGGCAACAGAAACTTTACCTAATGAAAACCTTATAATGGCTTTGAATCTTAATCCCACCCAGCATATACATGTAAAAACATTTTTTGTAACTCAACAAAAGATAAGATCAGATAAACCTCATGTAATACTACCTTTTCTAGATGTTCTTTACTTATTAGTGCTCCCATGTCGACAGAAGGATCTGAGGGGTTCCCAACCTTCCACTTCTTAGTCTCCGCTACAAACCTCTTCACAAACTCATTGTATATCCCCCTCTGAACAAAGATCCTGGAGGTGCAAAGGCAGATCTCACCCTACCAAAACAAAACAAAAAAATCAGTTCATATTACATTGTATTACTCACCAGCATTAGGACCTGCTTCCCAGGATGAGAGTTGTGCCCCTGCATCCTGGGGAGTGGAAACAACATTCACCTACACAGCAAAGCAGGATTTTTCCCAGATCAAAAGGAAGAGAGAAGACAATACAGTAACAACAGTGTTGAGCAGTCATTCACTAATGTTAGCAAATTTGGGGTTTTTTCATTAATAACACTCTACCTTCTCCAACATTTTTCATAGGAAATAAGATTTCCATTTTGGACTGATGCCTCTCTTCATTTCCTTAAAATGCCATGCTGATGCCATGCTATTTTTCTGAACCCTTGTCCTGATATAGTTTCATGGCTTTGGCAATCTCTCCTAAGGATGGGAACAGTGATAGAATTTACAGGGAATTTTCTAATTTATTTTCAGCAAATCAAGTTTTCCACTTAATTGCAAGGAGGAATTTAAAGCAATTGCTTCCTGGAGAAATAAAGGATACATTTATTGTAAGAGGGATAAGGATACTTTTTTTTTTCCTAACATCTGATGGAGAGCTATAGAAAGAGCACTTTCTTATTTTACTTCCCTGACTCTGGAATAACGTGCATATTCTCATATTTTTTCTACTTGTAGTTCGTTCACTACACAGAGCCTAAAAATAGACCTTGTCAGTTTAGGATTTGGAATCAAAGGTACGGACATGTGTGCCTTCACTAACATATGCACACCTCCTGCTGCAAGCACACAGTACAGAGGCAAGAGGCACCTGGTTGGCAAAGCTGGACCGCAGAGTTGTTGGGATGCATTGGCTCAAGTCGGCATCATCGAAGATGATTGCAGGGTTTTTGCCTCCCAGCTCCAGAGAAAGCTTTTTGCAGTGCGGAGCGCTCTTCTCCGTGATCCGCTGGGCTGTGAGTGTGCTTCCCGTGAAGGAGATGAGGGGCACGTCAGGATGGCAGACGAGGGCTTCTCCTGTCTTGGTGCCTGTCCCAAACACCACATTCACCACCCCGTGTGGCATCCCTCATGGAAAGAGAGGCACAAAGTGAGCACACCCTCCTCTTGCTCTGCAGGTTTCAGTTATCAACATTTTATCTCTGGGCTTAGAAAATCACTAGAGACAAAGAGGGACCCTCAACTTAGGTAGCACGGTCACAGGTTAAACAATAAAACCAATTCTACCCATCCATCAGTCTTGCCCAACATCCACCATCAGTGATCCAGTTTTCAGTCATTCAGTAACAGGGAAAAAACAGTTATCTTCTCATTTTCCAAATGGAACAAGAACTGGATCTCACTCTTTTATGCTTTCATGATTCCTTTGCTGGCATTGTGGACATAGGAAACCCCCACAGGGAGGGCAGGAATGGGGAGAGAAATACAGGAAGACTTTTCATAAGGAGACAGTGAAAAAAATCAAACAGGGAAATAGCTGAAGTTAGGGAGATGGAATAGTATGGTCACAAGGAGAGCTTTTCACTCTCTAGTAAATTCATTTACAATAAACATCTCACCCAAGTTTTTTGAGCATTCTGATTTCTGCAATGAAAATGTTGCAGCAAGTCCACCCCATTCATCCTCCTAATACACTCAGGGATTTACCTGCTTTCTCCAAGAGTTTGCACATCATCCATGTTGTGACAGATGTCATCTCACTTGGCTTGGCAACTACGGTATTTCCACATGCAATGGCAGGAGCTATTTTCCAGGTCAACAAATAAAGTGGCAAATTCCAAGGACTGATTAAACCAGCTGCAAGAGAAAACCACAAAAGACAGGAGCACAGTTCACTGGGATACAAAACTCAATCCTCTCTTCAGCATTTACATATCAGTTCAGATTTTGGAAGGGAATTTGGCTATGGTTTGTATTTCTAGACAACTGAACAAGAATTTGCAGCTAGAAGTCTTCTTCAAAGGCAGATCATTTTAAAAGATCTGCACAAACAATGCTAAAGCTGACCTGCTGGACACTGAGTTTCACAGCTTCTCTGGAGCAGAAGCTTATATTCACAGCATGCTTTTCATGGTTTTCTAGGAACACTGAGTCAAGGCTAGCCATAAAAACCGTTCACATCAACTGCTCTGTGGTAATTTTCTGTGTCAGCAATCCAAAGTAACCTCAGTTAGCCCAGATCACTTGCTTTATGATACTGTCTAGAGATTTCTTCCCAATTTTAGTATTAAAAAGAGCATGCATAGCACACAATGCATATTTTTCTGTTTCCACAAAAAAAAAAAAAAAAAAAAAAAAAAAAGCTGCTATTTTGACAAATTGCTGAATTACTAGTTGTTTGTTTGGGTTGTTTTGTTTTGTTTTGTTTTCAATAACTGTCTTTAATAATGCTTTTCCTTTACATATTGATTGCAAACGGCAAAAAGAAATCTGTAATTGTTAGATGTAACTGTTTCAAAAGGCACAGAATTTCTTGCTGCTTGATGCATCACATGTAGGAATGGAGCTTTGGACCTTGAAGAACTTCTGTCAGTAATTTTATCAGAAGTACTCATGATCTCCATTGGTCATAAAAACTTTTAAAAAGGTCCACTAACCCAATTTTATCTTTTTTAATAATTCAGGCTTGAATTCGAAGCATTTATGCATAATGGTATGAACTATATAATAGTTGCATCCTTACGACTCCATCTCTTATAAATTCAGCACAGTTGTTTTATATCTGAACCGAGAGCAGCATCTAGTGGCACAGTTCAGCAATTCCCCTGCTAAAATGCAGCTGGGTGCTTCAGCCAAAATGCTGATCTGTGAGCTGCTGCTGCTTGGTCTTAGGTAAATTGATGCCTGGTGTCAGGGAGAAGTTCTTCACCAGAGGGCGGTGGTGAGCATGCAACAGGCTGCCCAGGGCATTGGCCATGGCCCCATGCTGCTGGAGTTCAAAGGAGCATTCGGAAAGTGCTCTCAGAATAGGGTTTGGATTTGGGGCGGTCCTATGTGGACCCTGCGTTGGACTAAATTATTCTTCTGCGATTCTAGGCACATTTTAAGGCATCATATAAACGTTCTTTCTAAGGAAAAACAGCATAAGTGAATTCAAGTGAAGTTTATCGTGATTTAGCAAGCCATGTAGTACATGACATGACCAAGGAAAAATAAATGCTAGGTTTGGAAAAACTCCTCAGGCACTGCCCAGTTTTCCATGCTGCAGGAACACTGTACCAACTCCCACAGGTGTCCGTGAGGTGTAATGCACACAGCCGATGCTTGCCATCTCGGTGCACTCTGTCGTGTGATGAAGGATGGAAGAGGCAAAGAATCGGAAGTTGTATACTACCCGAGGGATGTCCACAGTTCTAGCAAACGTAATCGTTTTGCCTGAAACAAAATCAAACAAACTGCTGTGATATCAGGGGCAGAAAATAGCTCATCTAAATACCACTGCGCCAAAAGCTCACATATACCAAATATCTTGATCGTATCTTCCATTCGAATACACATCAAGACACTATATTTGACATCAATAGTTTAGATTTTTACCCTGATCCTTTGACTCTGCTTGGGCAAATGCTTCCAGGTCATGTTCAATCAGGTCTGCCAATTTGTTCAAGATCTGAGATCTTTCCGCTGGGCTTTTTGAGGACCAAATTGGGAATGCGTCTTTGGCTGCTCTGACTGCAGCTTCCACCTAAAAAATGCAAAAGATCAATGGTAAACATTAATGAAACACCTCAGAAAGGATGTCAAATGATCAGCAGACCTGCTTACATTTGAGAGATAATAATTCAAATCACGTTTTTGGAATCACTGAATCTCTCCAGAGATATGACTTCTTCATTTTCATCTTCTCAAAACACCATCCTTTAATTCAAGAAATACTATTGATAGTTTCTGTACTTGATATGGAATTTCACTGTACCTCTTGCATTTCTTCTCAATGGGTGGGCAACGCTCCAGGCCTGGAGGAAATGCTAGACAAATCAATCAGTGCTAGCAAATGCCACTGGTCCAGCCCATGCAGAAACTTGTTTCTCATGAGGAGAAGTGCAAGTGCAAAAATCTCCCAGAACAAATGCAGTTCAGCCTAATGCCTACAGTTTGGTCATGCCAGAAAGGGCATCAGTGATTAAAATAATGGGTCTGGGAAGGAATAGACTGCGGGGTCCACTAACCTTTGACTTCCTCTCTCATCTCCCCCAGTTCATTCAAGCAAGGATTGAGAATATGTATACAAAAGAGCTGCTCAGAGGAAAAAAAATAAGTCTTACTAGATTGCAGCTACCTAACTAAGTCCACAGATATTAAAAAATCATTATACGTGTTTATATTGATGCATACCTGTTTCACCAGCATTTTGCCTGAGACGCACATAACTTCTGCATGGTCCTTCAGCCTGACATTTCTGAACACTTGCAGAATACCAGCACTTTTCTAAAAGCAGACTAAGCTTCAAAGGATTAAAATTAAATAGAAGGATCTCTCCTCCATCAATCTCTTCCTCCAGACACCTGAAGGAAAATTACCTGGGTCTATTGATTGATAATCAGTTCCTTCTGGATGCTGTTCACCAGTCTCTCAAGATTACTAGGGTGGTTAGCAACACATTTCTATATTTTAGTTAACAGCATTATTTCTCATTTTTTCTTATGTATCATTTAATTGGTTGTATTGTCTAACCTGTGCACCAAGGTGGGCTTTTAGCCAAAGCCATCTTGGTTGTCTTCCCATTATTTTTGCTCAAAAATTTCTTCAGCTCTGGGAAATGTACCCAAGTCAATAACTAGAAAAATGTTGATGGAACATAAAGCAAATGATTCCAGCTCTACTTGTGCTGTCACAGCGCTGGCTCCTGTGCAATCACTGAGGATTTCTTTCTATCAATTCCACATAATTGATTTTCAAATTTGCTCCTTCAGATAATGATGGGTGTTACAAAAAGCATAAAGTAATTTATCAACACTCCAATGATGTTTTTACAAAAGAGCACACAGAAGTTCAAACACAGGGAAATCCTGTTTCCTTCTTTTTCCTTCCCCCTCCCGCCCCTGCATTCACAAGAGAATTTACAGTCTCCTGAAATGAGGGTCAGAGCTTGAAGGACAGGGTGATAGTGGTATGGAGGCCAGTGGAAAATAAACCAGCTCACAAAGTCACACCCAGACTCTGGCCTTTTCGCAGAGTTCAACAACAAAACAGCTGGAGGAAGGCCAAAGCAGGTATGGGAAAGGGGAACTGCAGCTTCTTGAGTGAGCTGGGGGAGGAGGGCACCTACCCTGAAAAGATTCATCCCCTATGAAACAAAACCACCTCCATTAAGTTACTTGTTCTTCCACCCTCTCGTCATTAGGTGCCATTGTGGTGCTGCTTCTCATCTGTTCCCGCTTTTGTTGCCTGTACCCCTTGGTGCTGCTGTGCCCTAGGAAGGCTGATATGAAGTTCAAGTCATCTGCATTTTTAACCCTTCAGCAAGTTTAGAAGGAAGAGGAGGTTGCATCTTCATGGACAAGCAGAAAATTGGCAAAGGAAGGAATGAAGTGTCAGTGGGCTGGTTTAAAAAAGCAAGAGGAAAACAAACAAGATGATCATAGAATCATTTGAGTTGGAAGTGTCCCTTAATGACCATCTGATCCAGTTTCCCTGGAAAAAACACCGACAAGTACATTTAAATTGCTCAGAGCCCCCTCCTGCCTCACTCTGAATGTCTCCAGGGATGGGGCTTCACCACCTCACCAGGCAACCCGTGCCAGCATCTCGCCACCCTTGCTGTAATTTTTTTTTTCCTTATACCCAGTCTAAATCTCTCCTCTTTCAGTTTGAAACCATTTCCTCTTGACTTATCACAAGAGACTCTGCTAAAGAGTCTGTTCCCTTTCTTATAGCCCCCCTTTAGATACTGAAAGGCTGCTCTGAGGTCTCCCTAATACAGAATAAATACAGAAGTAGTAAAAAGGAACAAGGGTTAAAACAGTTTAAATAGCAAAAACAAGTTGAGCCATGAAGAAGACATGCATAAAAATTCAACTACGAATTTGTGTCTGAAACACTTCCTTCTGCTTTCCTCTTCTGCACAAGAATCACACAAAGAATACACAATCCAGAGCTATCATAAAAGATTGATACCAAAACATGTAAAATAGCCCTTGTGACACAACACCTGCATTCCTAGTGGATGATGGAAAAGATGAAGATTCTTTTAAGAGAGATTTCTTTTTTTTAGAAGAGATTTTTGCCAGGTCCTATTAGCTCCCACCATCTTGTCTTTTGGGGATATAGGGCACCTGCTCAAGCCTGCACTGCATTTTTTGATAAAAATTGGCTGAAAAGGTCCTTGCAGTCAGCCTGGTGTTGAATTCCAATATCAGAAATAGGTTTGCCTTTTGTTTCCACTGTTTTAAGTTTCCAATGAAACCAACCAAAAACACCAAGACGTTGAGCCTTGTTAGAAAACAGCATCAAGCTCTTCACTGAACCTGGACCTTGATGCTTATTTTGCAGTCTCCAGATAACCTCTAAGTAGTTTGACTTCACTTTCTCCTGCAGCATATTCCACTAGTCATCAGTGCATGCCAGCTTTGCAAAGCCCAGTCTTTGATATAGCTGACTAAAGGCAGGAGCAAAGGACTTGTCAACTCCATACAACCCAAGCATTATGCACAGCATGACCCTAAAGCTGAGAAGAGAGAAGCCATTGTTCCTCACACGTATCTGAACTCTTCTCCCATATCTACATCATGGTCAATAGCCTAATTTTGTTAAGTTGTTCAGGCATTCTCACGTCTCTCTCAATTTTATGATTCTGCAAGTGAATTAACAGGAAGATTTGCACCTGCACATCAAAGAGAAGTCTTTCCAGGCACAGTTTGGGCTGGCTGGAGCAAACTTACACAGATGTATTCTAGCAGACTGAACCTGTTACACTTTAACCCTTGGTCATGGGCATCTAGCAAATATTTACCCAATTGAAATTACAGTGCAAAGGTTTCTGATGAAAGAAGCAAAGAAATGTCTGCAGGACTGAAATGCAAATAAACAGATACATAAAAATAGCACTTCATTTAGAAAAAAAAAAAATCATTTGGAAAAATGAAGTTACTGTACACTACTTGTTGATGTTTTCCAAGTCTTTTACATCATCTAACATTTTCTAGTCGCTTTTCTCCCTGCCAAAACTGAAGCAGTATGCTAAGCACTTCTAGGCCCTTTATAAAGTGGCATCAGTGAAGCTGCAGCACCCCAATGAACGTTACGTTGACATACAAGGGACATTCATCCCACCAGAGAGCACAGGAGTAGGAAACATCACACTGATGCAAAAGACAGACTGCTTCATGAGGAAATGTATGCTCAGTGCAGCCACCTCACCATCTTTATTTCATACCCAGCTGCTAATATCCAAGCCAGAAAGGTCTGAAGCTTTTTACCATATCACAGGGAAAGGGCCAGAATGCCCAATCCTTTTAAATGACAACTGTAAATGATCAAGACAAAAGGGCATAACATATTTACCTGTGCACAGTGCCACTAAGTTTATTCTATAAGAGGTCAATAACTCTTTTCTCTCTCTTCCAGTGTTTACACTTAGTGCCAGTCTGAGCATTACTGTTAACTTACGTGCAAGACACCCCTTGAAACAGCTCTACTGAAGGAACTGAATCTTGTTTGATTTACGCTGGTTTATAACTCAGTCTATAAGTTTCTAATTGCAAAATGTAAAAATAAATAATAAAAATAACTATTTGCTGCAGCAGCAATCAATTACACAATGCTACAACACAATCAAGATCTTACTCATTTAAATCTTAAAAGTCTTTATCATTTTTCCAATCTCCTGCTTTCCAACCTCTCCCACTCACAACATGCATTTCACATTTTAATCTCTTTGTGCACTAGGACAGTACTCACCTCTTCTATGCCACTGTTTGGCACCCTGCAATAGACATCTCCTGTGGATGGGTTATAGGAATCTATGTAGGAGGAACAAGGAACAAATTTGCCATCTATAAAGTTTTCCAGCACTAGCAGACCCTCTGAGTGAGCCATTGCTAGCAGCTTGCTTCACCAGCGATTTTTTTCCTAAGAGGTGCCAGTTCAGATTCATAGTTCAGCGCGTATTTGTACTGCAAGTCTGAACTCCTCCCCTCTCTCTCTGCCCTCCCTGCATTGCTCAATTGCAAGTCAGAGGGAACTACTGCAACAGCAGCAGGAACAAAGAGGAAAGGGTGGAAAAACGACCATTTCTGTGACTTACTTTCCCCTTGCTGCAAGAGTTAAAGCAGGGAGGCAGAATCAGCTAATATCTACGAGGAGAGTTCATTTATCTCTTTAGGAAATAAATTGCTGAAGAAAAATTTTCCCTCTATCAGTTTTTCAGGCTTCAGTCTGCAGAAATTCCTTTTGCAACAACTGCACAAAATAATTCCAGACCTAATTACCTCACCAGGGACCTGCTCCTTACTACCGATAAGCAAAAAGGCTTGGACTAATTTGTCTGCAGCTCGCTTGCTTCATCATCAGTATCTGCCCTTGTAACCTCCAAAACAATGGCTCTCCCATGGTTTTTATACTCAAGAAACTTATCTTTTTTCTACCAATATCCTCAAACCAAGCAGTACAAACGAGAGGCCCTTCAGTTAAAAAAAGAACCACAATCATTGAGAAGCATGATCCTGCCCAGTGCAAGCACTCTGTGGCATGTTGTCAGAAATTCACTTTTTTTAGACAGGCAACAAGACACCTACTTTCATGTTTTCTTTCTTAAATATTCCAGTGGAAATATTTTACTACAGACAAACCTGTTACATATAATTAAGCTTTGTTAAGCCTAAGTTAACTAAGTTAAGCCTTAACTTCCCAGTAACAACTATTTAAAATACATCTTTCTTTGAGAGAACACTTAGACTACCAAATGGCTCTGAGACCACATGCCATCTCCTTGCTCTCTGCCTTTAACCAAACTGCTACATCTGTGCTAAAGAGCATTATATTATCACCAGGAGACTGTCAAAATCTCAATTTAGAGAGCTAGAAAAGAGCTAGTTTCAAAAACCTAGAAAGCTTTTGAACATTAGACTACTGCTAAGCCTTAAAATTTCTTGTAAACCAAGGTACAAACAAATTTTGATTGAATAAAGTTGATACGGCTTTGTTGTCCAATATAGGCCATTTATTCATCAACCAGCTGGAGCCTCTGGTCAGCTACAGGCTTCAGTAAACAAAACAATCTGGTTTCATCAACATCCCAAGATTAAACACCACAGAAAAACACCGCATCTGGGTGAAAGAGATCCATGTGCACAGTAGCTCCACCAAAGAGCAACATATGAGAGAAAATTATTTTCACAGAATGGAGAAGTCACGTGTCCGTTTTGCATTTTAAGTTTGCAAGTTCAAACTTATGAATCACAGAAAGCAAGGAAAAATTTATAATAACTTAGAAGTGTTTAAATAAAATAAAGATCAAAGAGTCAAAAATTATGCTCTAAGTTATTTTATTTTCTTACATTTTAAAAAATAAAATTAGCCAGAGTTGGCACAACTTCTACGACACAGCAAAAGAAACTTCTTTTTTCTTTTAAATAAATTTAGGGACAGGAAAAAAAATCCTGGTACAACACTACATGCCATTCTCTTGAACCCAAAGTAAATAGTTCGTTTTACCCTGAATATGCGTTCAACTCAAACCTCAAAATATATTAGACCAATAAAGTTACTTTACTGAATTAATGTGCAGCAAAAAAAAAAGCAGATCAAAGAAAATATGTAAACAATTTATGTCTAGAAAAAGTTTGTGTCATGATGATTCATCATTTTTTTTCCCCCCCCAGTTCAACTTTCTAATATTTTTCCATGAGGCAACGGGTAAATTCCACATGGAGCAATACTTGGACTCTTCTGATCAGTGAGTGCAACACCAGCAATTTCTTGTCAGTTGGCATCTTGTTATGCAGTGGGAAAGACTGATGAAAGGTTCCCTCAGGAGTCTAATTCAAACTAACTTTTGTGACCATCTTCTTCCCCCCAATAAATTGCACTTGTTCCTTCAGCTGAAGTAACTGGATTCTTAAACAGAAGTCTGGATATCTGATTGCATTTTGGTTGGATTGTGGAAGTCCAGGCACCTTTGTCATTCTTTAATCTAAAAATCAAATAGAAAAAAATGGTGAAAAATGAAGTACTAACTGTAAAATGATCACAGCTTTTTCCAATGTGATTACTCATGGGGAAAAAAAAAAAAGAAAAAAATTCCTTTTGCTCTGAAATTCTCTGGAAAAAGATTACAAGGACTAAAACAGTAATACTCAAAGAACAAAGAGTTTAGTAGTTCCCAATTCTAGAAATACTGGACATCATAGGTCTAAACAACTTCACTTAATTCAAGTTACATTTAACCAAAAAGATCAAAGCCCTAAATCTGGATCCAATTTACAACCATATACCATTAAAGCATCATAATTCACAGAGCCTTTGGTAGATCAGAGAGAAGCCAGAAATTTTCAAGCTCTAATAACAAGTTTTTACATTAAGCCACTCAGCTTCACATCTCAGTATCGTAACTTTGTTAATATTTCTTAATTTCTCTCCCTCAGGTCTAGAATTAGGAGCTTAAATTCTAAGTCAAAGATCACAGCAATACTTTTAAAATGTCAGATAAAGGTCATTTGTATTTTTCTGCTCTTAATAGAAAGTAAAGCATGTATATTTAACCCCATGCCTTCACTTACACTTGATTGGAAAAAGTCTGTAGGCATTGATAAGAATAACAACATACAACTACCTTCAGTGCTAACAGACACAAACTTGCCATAGTAAAAATGGCCAATAGTTCTTATTTAAAAATCTATTATTCTTATTTTAAAAGAAAATCTATTTCCAGTATATTTATACAGTCAATTAAGTTTCAGAAAGACTGATACTAAAAACAGTGTTATTTTTAACTGGTGAGAGGGGACAAAAAGTATAAATTTCAGAAGTTAGCATTTTCCTTGGAGCTTGCTAAAGCATTGTCTCTTTTTCAGCGAAATAAATTCCATTTTTAGGCTAAAAGGCATAAAATCAAACATAAAAACTAAATGCTATATGAAAGTAAACACCATTCCTTTACATTATAGAAACTCCACTGTAACAACACCATACCTCTGTGATAACTCCTGCAGCAATAGTGGAACCACCATAGCGTAACATAAACCTCCCAAGCTCTTTAAAATCTTTATACAACTCTACAGCAACTGGCCTTTGAGTTTCTAGTTCTATTAAAGCATTCTGTCCTTTAGAAAGGAACCTGAAAGTAAACGAGCAGAAAAATATTACAAATGTATACCTATACAAATGAAGAAGAGAACAGTGAGTAATTGGAAAAAAATAAACTTATAAAGCTCAAAATATGATGATCAAGCTTGATTTAAAGTATAATCCAGGGCACCAGACTGAAAACTCACTTGCCTGGAGCACAGCTTTCTAAAAGGCATCTGACCTTTCTCTAAAAACTTCTACAGAATGTCACCCACCACAGTACCCAGCAAATTGTTTACAAATGAATTATCCCATTAACTCCCAGCTTTCACATCTAACAGAAATCAGCCTTGTTTCAAACCCAAGTCCCCCCAACTTAGGAGCCAATCCATTACTCTATAGACACCTTTCCCTAACCCTAACCCTATCCTATTATCTTTCAGTAAATCTCAGTCATGCCATTTCTGGAAAATGATTATTTTAATTATTTGTTTGCCAATAACATCTCTATCCAAATACAGCTTTCAAATAACAAAAGGGACATTCCTACAGGTTAACTTGTATGAGGTGGTTCTGTTTGATTCTGACTGACTATGTAGCAGAATTCACAGTAACCCATTTCCACTATTACACCAATTTCATAAGAAGAAATGAGATAATGTAAAAAATAGGTATATCTTTTAAGCACAGGGCTAGTGATTTGGGATTCGTTCTCAGTTCTGCAACTGATCTTATGGAAGTCATTTTATTTCTCAGGTCCTCACTCCTCACTAAGTGGAAACAATTTTTTAATTCATAAAGCACTCTGAAATCTAAGCATGAAACCAGCTAAAATAATGGAAGCATTTTTTTTAATGTCCTTATAAACATATTATTGCTTCATAATAGAACTTGCTTGATACAACACACTTTAATTTAAACTCAGCCCATTTTTTCAATATAATCATTAAGTATTCAGAAGACTTACTTAGGTTTTTTCTTTGTCACTTCACCAGTGCTTTTGTGCAGGACACTCAACAATCTTCTAATAGTAGCAGGTTCACTTACTGTTTGATAGTGTAACAGCACCTAAAATACAGTTTTCTTTTATTAAATCTTACAAAATAATCAGAAATTCTAGGTGTTAGTACTCAAAAACACATAGCTCTTTTGAGATTGATTTTTTTAAACAAATGCTTCTAAAACTTCTCCCTGAAGAGTCCCCACTTCACATTCAGTAACTGTTTTTATTTCCTAAGCTTTGTGATCTCTGCCAATATAACAAAAAGTTCGTGTATTATTTAATTACAAATACATTTTTCACTCTTAAGTGTTTAGTTTGTGCCATGTCTATGTACTTCTGTAGTATTAACCACGTTTTGTTGTTGTTGTTTTCAAGGTATCTTATAACTCAGTGCATCATTATATTCCTAACAGGGTATGGGCTTTCAAAAGAACAGCCTAGCATGACACCATGCTGGAATGCATTCTCCAAAACGGCCTAGCTAGGCATTAGAAGCAAGATGCACGAGCAACCACAGCAGCATCTTACATCCTCTTCAAGTTGCAGCAGAATTAGTTTTCCTTGGAGGGAGGGAAAAACGTCTGGATACTAAATGACTCTTTACATTAGACATGTGGGAAAGCATATGGAAAGGAAAAACCCTGAGCAACTTGAAATGAAAATAACTTTCAGAGAGACTTACAGGGAATCCTTTGGTGACTGGAATCTCAATATTGAAGATCAGAATCCGAGCTCTGAATCGAGTGCAAACTTTAACAGGTTCCTTGGGATCACAAAATACACAGCCAACACTACAGAAAAGGAGAACAAAAGTTCTTACTTTAACACATATGCGTAATATGATATGTCATATATACGATATAAAAAGTTTAATTGCCATTCTAAAAAAACCCACCATGTTTAAGACACGTAAAACAAAGACAATAACATTTAATAACAGCCAGGAAAAAAAAAATCAGGAATATCTTATTAAAACCTAAAACCCAAGTAATTTCTATACGATGCCTACGCTGCTTAATGGATATGCATGACGAGATCTGTCTAGTTCAATGAACAATTACATCCACTGCTAATCAGTTTCTAAAAATGTCATCGTTTCCTGTGTGTAGGTACTTTGAAGAATTAGACTTTCATTCAGAGATCGTTCCAAATCAACAGCACAAAATACTACAGGGAATCCAAAACGGCAGTGCCTCTGTAATTTAACTAATTTGTGGACAGATTAACATAGTAATCAGGAGTCTCAAAACTCTCTCAGGAACATTTACATCCAAAAAGCTCTACTTAAACTGAGTCACAAGAAAGCCGATGCTCATTACAAGTCATTAAGGTAGACCAGACAGCTTTCTCAAGCAGCTGTCGTCAGACAGCTAAAATGAAAGTTAATCCCTCCCCCATCCAAAAAAAGACCAGAAAGAGTGAGCTGTGTGATTAACCCTACACATAAGAAGTAATCAAATTTCACCAAAATCAAGAAGACTTAAAACCCGCACCCCTTCTTGACAAATCTAGTACATCTTCAGAAGAGAAATGACATCAAAGTGATGAACTGCATCAAGCCTTCATTCAATGAGTAAATTTTATTCTCCATTTAATAACTACATACCCCAGAGAAATGTGTTTTTTTCTTTAGAAACAAAGCCTAAATTTGCAAAACTATCCAGGCATTTTCCAAGCAGTAGTTTGGAAAGTTCACACCTTTTCAATGTAATAGAGCAGTACAGATTACAGACCCAATTATCTAGCTTGAATAACAATTGTTACTTCCCTAAAAACTTGAGGCTAATGCTCAGCACAAAACTTACATACTAAAATAGAAAAAAGCCATTTACTCTGTCTCCTCGAATACATCAAAAGAAAAAAATATACAGGGTCAGCAAAGCATTTGCCATGAGATAAAGTGACTGAACATGTTGAACAAGAAGTTCAACATCAATTTCGCTTATCCAGCTTTACTTATTGGCATGCAATGGCAGTTGTTTGGATGCATTTTGTTAGAAAAATTTTGACAAGCTCTTCAAAAACATCTTTTTCATTTAGCAGAAAGAATTCACTCATTTCAGTAATTAAGATATCTAAGGAGAAGTCTTCAGGAAAAAAGCTTAGAAGGTTGCTAGTGTCAGCACGAAGCACAACAGCTAACAGCATTCTTCTGAGGCTGCCGTTGCACTTAAAGCAGATGTTTCCAACGTTTGTTCGTGCAAGCCAGGTGATAGGCATCACTTCGGTTTTAAATATCCTGGTAGCCACATCATTCTTCAAGTAAACCGCTGATTGTTAAGTGTAATAGTTATAAAGCTTTTCATTAAAAACAAACCGTTACTTAGACTGAAACTTAGTTCTGCTCACTTGATTTTGATGATATCCATGCCGGTCAAAGTGAGACTAACGTGATCTCCTGCTGCAGCCCAATCAACTGGTTCATCGTGAAGTGTGATTCCTGGAAATGAGTAAGAACAGAACCGCACAGTGAAGTACCTAGGTTCTGAGTTACAAACAAACACCTCTGTTTGGGCCATTTGTGCTTCATCAACCATTACTCATCAATTTTCAGTATGAATGGGTTGAGAGTAAAAGCTTTTTAACTGAGAACACTGAGGAAGCTTTTTTTTTTTTTTTTTTTTTTTTTTTATTTCTTGCTAAGGACTCACTATTCTCTAACCCCACCCTGCACAATAACATGGCTTTATATAAGCCGTAAGAGAGGCCCTGGCACTTGTCACATAGCGCAGATGACGCAGTCCTGAAAATGCCGTAGTACTGAAAATCTCCGAGTCTGCCCCACCCATCCTTTGAGGCACATGCACACCCCAGACCGCATCTTTCATGTACTTTAATGGTACTAGGTCAACTTTCATTTACCTTAAGTGGGTTTGCTAACTCTTTCATAAAAAAAGCGTAACAGATTGCCTTCCATTCACGACATCGCATCTATTAGAAAGCACCATTTGAAGTAATTTTATTCCTATCTTCATGTATTCTAAATGCTTTAAAAGTTATCCTGCTAAGTAGGTGAGTATAAGACTAATTCTTCCCCGACTTAAAATTCTGAACTTTCCAGTGGACACCAAGAATTATATTGCTCAGAAAAAAACTTTTAACAATTACTGCATACATCCATAGGATCTACTTCTATTTCACTTCAGACTGTGTTTATATATTTGCAAATCTGTTCCCAAACCTTTTGTCAAAGCCATGTCAGGAAGTATCATTCAGCTACAAGCATGTTAAGTACTGCTTTCTAAATAGTTCTGTAATTGTTACCTATGTATGTGCCATTCTCACAAAATGATTAAATCAAGTTCAGCCTCTCAAAAATGAAAAACTCATCGTGCACACTATATATAGTTAACGTATTATAGCGAATTACATAATCTTTTCTTCACATTAAATGTAAATAATACATTCAGATTAGATGTTAGGAAAATATTCTTTACTCAGAGGGTGGCGAGGCACTGGCATTGCTGCCCAGAGAAGGTGTGGGCTTCTCCATCCTTGGAGATGCTCAAGATCAGGTCAGATGGAGCCCTGGGCAGCCTGAACTGGTGGTAGCAGCCCACAGCAGGAGGTTGGAACTGGGTGGTCTCTAAGGACCCTTTCAACCCAAGCCATTCTCTGATTCCATGATTAATGAACTAATACTCTCAGTTTTCACTCAGTGTTTCAGACATATGAGAGACAGTACACAAGGGAACCATAGGATTGTACATAGAGTAGGCTATTCTCAAACTGAATGTGACAAAAAAAGACATCTTTTTCCCTGCCTCTTCCCTCACTCTCAAAACAAAGGATTGACTACAGCAGCTCATCATCATAATTTGTGTGTCATCCATGTTACTGTAATGTTCTTGTGCACTGCTAACAATGTGTGTACAATAGTACAAACATGCACACTGAAGAGCCTCTCAAAGTAAAACCAAGAAAGCTAGTTTTGGAACAGAGCACAACAGTCGTACTGACATGTTGCTGAATTCAGATTAAATAGTTAGACACTGAAGCCTACGCATTTATTTCAAGGTCATATTTTTTAACTCATTGGTGTATGCTCAACAATCCTGTTTCAGGAACAGAAAACTAAAACAGCTTAATAACCAATGTCTTGACTTAGCAATTCCTCCTTTCAGAGATGAAATGTATTCAAGATTAAATCCAATTTTCTTGTATTTTGTTGGTGCTCAGGACATTTACATCCTGAAAGTTTGTATATTAATGAAAGGATCAGTGACAAATCTCATGAAAAAGCAGCACAGACATAACTCTCAAGTTCTTTCACATCTTAATAATTCCTAACAGTTACACTGCACAGTAAACCTGAATATTAATGATTCTTGTACTGCGTTTTTAAATAGATATATATGTATTGTTGCAATTCAGAAGATTCTTTTTTAATAGTTCATAAAACAAAGTCAGGAGGCCATAACACTTGGAATATCTGATAGAGCAAAAAAAGGTTAAAAAAAAAAAAAGTAAGATTTCACATACTCTTCACAGACATATTTATACAGATACAGTCACATCTAAAGAAATTCGTTTTATGCTTTCACATTTTATGTTTGACAGTTAGTATCAGTTTGACAGTCTGTTACCATTTCAGTAACTGCTTCTAAGCCCAGTATTGACCTGAAAGTAAACACACTTCTGAAGACTGTACCTTTTGCAGTGCAAGTTTCATTGGGAGGCATTGCCAGAAGTCGTTCTCCCACTTGAATATAGCCAGCTTCTATTTTTCCAGTCACACAGAATCCTGATCCTTGGTCTGCAATAAACACAGTAACAGTTTGAAGCAATTTCTTAAGGTCAATTTCCCATCGCAAGTTACCCCTTCAGAAACACACAGATAAGTCTGTAATATCATAAAGACTTTTTCCCTATTAGAGAGTTCAGTACTTGCAAGACAGCCAGCTGTGCATCATTGTGAAAATGAAACGTTCAATTCAAAACCTCTAGATCTTAAGCTTTTCAGAACTAAGGAGAAATATCCTTCTTTAAACAACTGTAGGAGCATGACAAATACTACAAAACATTTTAGTTTTGTAGTATTAGATTAAGCCCCTTCATTTCTAGGGATTTTATTTAATTCATGATTTTCTAATTACAGATAAAAAATATACTACAGTCATAACAATTTTCATACACACAGGTGCAACTTCCTATGCCATTTACTGTTCAACTGAGTCAGAGCTCTACATGCTCTGTTTGCATATTTCATTTACTCCTAGAAAAATCAATAAATGATTTGGTCCTATTTAACATGAGGAGTTCTTATAACTGCATATGACTTAACTATTTCTAAGTAGAAGATATGCAATTTATTTTAATTCTTGAATGCCCACATCCCTAACTGATACCCTGCTCACTACTTGAACAATTCATTTTTAAAAGAGGTGCCACACATGCGCATGTACAAATATACACCTTAAGAAATGCTTCTCTCCCACAGCAAATGCTTATGGATATATTTCAAAAGAATCATCTGAAGTGATTCTACATAGACAACAAAAACAACAAATATATACATTTTGGTGAATATTAGAAGGCAGTAATCAGCAAACATATTAATATTTTTTCTACCACATTAGTCTTGAGTCTTATACCTCCAATACTTCATTTTGCAGTCATAACTGTTATTGATGGATGTTTCCATCCAGCTAGCTGGAAAACTATTACCAGTATGTCTGTGAGCTAATCTCCCTTCTACTCATTCTGGCAAACAAGATGGACACAGTCAGTTAACAGATGACATAGGATGTCAAAAGAATAGAAACCTGGAGAAGTAGATAGCTGTTAGAAAAGCATCCACATATTATGGTACATAAGCTATCTCAACACTGTGCCAAAAAGAACCTAAAGCTAGCTCAGTAAGCACATGCAGACAATCACAATCATGAACTGGTTCCTGGTTCCCAGCTATCTCCAAGCAGAATCAAAAAACAACTCTCTCACTACATCACCTGCTCTGCCTTGGTAGGCCAGTATGCTGTTTGAAGCCTTGTGCATGCTGACTTCTTTTTGAAAAGTGCCCAATTCCTTCACTTCCCCATGAGATCAGTGCAAGTACAAAAATGCATAGTAGCGGACAGAATTGGGCCATAAAAAAGGGCTTGATTTCTGCACATCATGCTAGTTAGGTTCTGCCATTTAAAGGATTAGGCCTCTTGGCAACCAATGCTTTTCTCAAGTCAGATCAAGACATACCCTATAATGAGCTCAGTGAGGACTGATGTTGCAGTGAAGGCAAATGTGTTTTCAGACAGCTCTTGTCAGGAGATAGCTTGCCTGGAGAGAACATTAGGAGGTCTATGGAGGTCAGTAAAACCAGGCTGAGGTAGATGAAACACACACATTACAGCCTCAATAAAGAAAGGGGATTTCCAAGCTGCAGAAGAGTGAACTCAGCGCTCTCACTTTTTACACAGTTCTGCTCAGTTCAAAGTGCAGGAGAAGCAGGACTGCTTCTCCTGCATATGCATGCACGTTGGAATAGAGCTGAGAATAACTGTTGCTTCTGCAGTGGTGTCTGCAGTTACTTCCTCTAATGGAATCCAAGTTAATTAAGTTCTGATATCACATGTTTAAAAAAAAAAAAAAACCCACAACCTAAAAAGCACCTAAAAGGCCACATTCATAAATGAACCCTGTATTTGTAAATTGAGTTTATTTCCAAAACCATTGCTGGTTTGCTTACTTTAACAAAAATCAATCTCTCTTCCAGAGAGCAGATTTAATCTAAATTGTTCATTTAGTGAAACATCACTCAACACAAAAATGATTATTGCAACAAAATATATTATTTTGAAAGATCTCAATCAAAAACTCCAAAAAACTTTCCACAGCTCACAAATTGAATGTAACTATATTGAAAACCTTAAATATAAAATCTGTGGTAAGGCACCAGGGCAAATTCTCATGCAGTGTTTCAATATTTAGTATTACGGCTTCAGCATGCTAAGTAGGCTATCCCAGGGCATTCATAACAAGTAGTATTTTCTCAAAGACCTAAATCAGAACGCCTCAGAGTAGGTTTTTCCAATTACAGCCAGTATTTCAACCTGGTTTGTTCATATTTCCCCTACAAACAACCTATACCTAAATTCAAATTTCTTTTAAAATACTGAACTAAATAATATGTGATTTAAAAGATTTTTTCATGCTGCCATTTGGTTTGCAACATTTCTGAAGGAACCTGCTCAGAGTTTCAAATTAGATATGTTATATATCTTATTTTTAATACATTTTCTAAATTATTTCTAAATGTAAATATATTTAACTCTGAAAAAATTAAGTTTATCACAAAAATCTTAGCTGCTCAGAGCATTCCATTTTCTTCAGGCCATGGCAACAAAAACTGGTTATAGTTACTGGCTGTCCATATATATTGTAGTGCTAATGAGCAGCTTGGAGCCTCTCAGTTTATCCTTGGCTGGCTACAAAGCTTCACCAAGCCACCCCCTTTCTTCTACTCCCTCCCCAGGCTTTATATAAAATAAAAAAAATTAACATAAAAGAAACAAGTCACATTTTTTTTTATTTTTTTAAATTTAAATTAAATCTAGGACTGAAAAATAAAAGGCTTAGAAATTGTACTTGCAAAGACAGAGAAGCAGTACTCTAGGGAACAAAACTCTGTTTGGAAAAGAAAGGCTCCCAGATACTGTCACACAGAACCATCAACTCATTACATAACTAGTTAGGAAGTCACCTAGATTCTTCCTCAATTTTTTTCCAATAGGTTTCTCTTTCAGTGATGATGAAAATTCCAAAAAGAACAGTACTTAGATTACTATTCCTGTTCAAATCCGCTGATAGACATAAAGCTCCTATTTTAACACCTACTTTTACATCTCTTTTCAACACTAGTTTTACATAATGGTGTCATTCTGTTGAAAACATTAGAAAAATAACCAACCTTTAAAAACATCAGCAACACACAATCTGAACGGTTTGTCCACTGATCTTTGCGGTGGCTTGAAAGAATCTGTAAAAAAATTGGTAAGATCTTTTAGAATATCTGTATTTAAAAAACTCTCTCAACAACTTCTCACTTGGAAATTAATCAACCACACTGCATTCCAAAGACTTTGCCTCACATCTTCCCCAAAACAAATATTTTGACAAGCACATGACTGAGCCATATTTGTTTCTAAATGAGAAAAACTGCACTCACCAATTTGCTCTAACAAACACTTCCCTTGATACCATTTTGTGAGGTCACTTGACTGACTTCTCGTGACTAAATTTTCACCACCAAGACCACTTGTTGGAATATAAGCCACATCACATTCCTGATTATGAAAATAAACAGTAGTTAATCAGACATTGTTAAAAGCCCCTTCTAGCAAAAGCAAAGGATGCATTTTTCAATATTATACCTCCAAGCTTTACTTTGTATTTCCCATAAAGACAGGTTACTTGGTGAATCCATTTCCTTTCTGTTTATCTTTCCTAGTCACAGTGCTCCAGCAAGGAGTTAAGATAACAACATTAACAACTAGAAACTGATTTCAGATAACAAACTCCAACTTCATATCAGACAGGCATGCTTTAGTCTGAGCTGCTGTTCTACACATAACGATTTCAGGAAGGCTGCAACCAGTTCAAATAGATAGCAGTTTGAACTGAGGAAATGGTAGAAATAGAATTGAGAATGTCAAATAGAGTGTTCTTTTAGTTCATAATCCTTGCCAAGACCTGCTCCAATACAAAACCAACTACTGTAATTCATATAACACTGAACATTTCAGCAACCCCTCATCTACTCTGCTTTTAGAAAACAATTCCAAGAGACTACAATGCGAGTGCCCCAAAGATTCAACAGACCTAAGAAAAGATGATGACAGAAAGAGTATTAAAAAAAACTGATTAACCTTACAAAAGGGTCAGAGAACACTCTAGCAGTAAGAAAAGGAATGTGCAATAACACATGCACATATGACCAGCAAAAAAGTGATACAAAATAACCTGACCACAACAACCACTCATCCTACCCAAATGCCTGAACAAAGCAATGAAGATCTCAGAAGTCCATGTTACCTTAAAACCAGCTTGTTTAAGAAACTGGCCAAGCTTACTGGTAATTTCCTGGAATCTTTCTTGTTGCCAATTGACCTAAAATAGAAACAGATTGTGATAGTAAATTGTAGATTTCTAACACCTTAAACAACAGTTGCATGTCATTAAGTCTGTAGTACCAATTGGGCTTCTCACACACAGCACTTGCAGATGCTGTAAATACAAGATTTCCAGGTGGGTTAATAGTTGAATACGTAAGAGCAAACAAACACATTAACAAATAGTGACAACAGTCAACACAAATTTGCATGAGGTTCTAGTTTGATTAGTCCTTGAACAGCATCTAATTCTTCCTTTTTCTGCTTTCCTTTTTTTTTTTTTTTAAATGTTCACACAAAATTTAGATTCATGAAGACCGTATGTCACAGCAATAATCTAAAACACAGCAAGTAATACGTAACACACTTTACAGATTTAAATAAAGCTCTTGGACTTGACCTGACTGACCACCAAGGTGCCCTTTACAGATGCCACTGGATTAGCACCTTAGTCCAAATTTTCACACCTCTATTCATTTTAAATTTAAATACTCTAACTATCTTTCTAGTGTGCTTTGAAAATATACTCGAACAGAAAATTAGTGTATAGCCTAAATAAAAGACTAAGGGCTGAAAATCAAAGAAAGAAAACAGCAATTTCATTATTAGTTTCACAATATTGATCCTTAAATTTATGATCCACAGTCCTAGTTGAAACCCCTTCATTTAACTGAGAAAGTTAAGCAAGTACCTGGTCCATTTTATTGACTGCAACAGCTAGCTGCGTGACTCCAAGAGAGCGCACTAATAATCCATGTTCTCGAGTTTGTCCACCTGTCTCAAATCCTGCTTCAAATTCTCCTCTGCTGGCATCCACAACCAAAATAGCCACATCGGCCTGGATTATAAAAACAAAAGCAAAAAAAATATCCCAAACAATTGAAACTGTTTATGAGATAGTAATAATCTGACTAAACACTTTCATCAGGAACAGCCCACACAATTGCACTTTACAGAGAAGGAATGTGCTTCAAATGCAACTGGAACTGTTTATTTTATCTGCTTCATGCCCATTTCACTGACATACCATGGCATTACATCATCTCATGTCATTCACTGTTGTTTTATGTTAAACACAAGCCAACACTTGCCTGAGGAACCTATCTTCTTCAGAGCACCCACTTTGTTGAATGGACCTCAACTAATGAAAGTATTATTCAACCAGAGACAACTGCTGCATGTTGCATGTTGATGTTTCACAATCTATTCAGCACAAAGGAACATGCCAGACTCAGAAACTGGAAGACCAAGTAATCCACCACATATTTTATTATCTAGGCAAACGCTCTGCCATGACATTAAAGACAAATAGTTATTGCAGCCTACAGCACTGTAGAAAAAACAGCACACAAGGAGAAAGGACAGATTTAGCTGTCAACCTTACATGTTGCTATATAACATGCCTATTAAAAAAAATCAGATAATGAAAGCAATCAAAAAACAACTTTCTCTTCTTTTGGAAGTAACAGCCAGTTAGAGTTAAGGAAAGAGAGAAAAGACGTGCTTTCTCATATTCTTTACAATATGTAAGCTTCAGGATAGCAGGAGAGGAAACAAAGCCCTCATCCAAAATACCTCTCCCACTGATCCAGATGCAAATTCCCCACATCTCACATAGGGAGGCTTGTGCATGCATGAGTATGACAAAAGGGAGAGGGGGATGAATTTCCCCATTGCTTGGAGCCCCAGAAGTGTATTGTGGTAGATGTCTCCCTACAGAAAAATGTTTGTTTTAAAGTTACACAGAAAAAAAATGGCCTGAGAACTTAAGTGAATTAACTATGTATTTAAGGCCAGATCCTGGCTCTGATAAGGCTCATTTGCATTTTGTGCAACAGCAGTTGGAGATTCCCACTAACAAAATTTCCCCTGATGTGAAGGCATCAGGGCCATACTTGCTTTCTTCAACCCATTTCTTCTCTGCTAAGGCTACCTGGGCATCAAAAGCTTGTAGTTTCAGTGATTTCCTTAATAGGCTTCAGAATACAATTGCCCTGAGGGAGGTCCTGAGTGAGTCCTGAGGGAACACAGAAGCGCATCAAGCCTTAGCTGGCAAGCCTTGTCTTCTGCTCAACTAAGGCAACCGCTGGTAGGTCTGCAAGTTGTATCCTAACACTTTGTGTCTGCATTACTTTTTTTCAAAGATGAAAAAGCACTTTAAATCAAAATTGGAAAGAAAATAGTGTGGTTGAGTCAACATTTTCTAATGATCTAAAACTAAAGAACTAATTCTGGTTTCAAAAATCCTGATCTTTCTGCAGTGTACGTCTCGCGATATAAGTAACTACACATGCCCTACACCACACTTTGAGAACTCTGCCTGTCCTGTAACCTAACCACTGAGTCACAATCCCCGAATTCTTACCCAGCCTCTGCTACAGAGCTAGAACATGATTTGGAACAAACAGCTTTCCTACAGCAGTTACTCTCTCTATAAAACCATAGTAACAGTACCTATCCTTACTGAGATAATAAAATAAAACTCATATTTCAGGTTGTAATAATGCAATACACAAAACACAAACCTCTACACAGTATGTGTTACAACACTTAAACTCTTGTAATTCAAGGAATCAGTCCTACAATTAAGAAAACTTGCATTTTCAAGTGGGAAAAAAATCACACATTTTATTGCATTTAACAACGTACCATTCTCCCCTATTTAACTATCATAAATTAACCAACTAGCCTCCATGAGAATCGGAGGTATAATACCAAATTCAATGATAGCACCCACTGCTTTTGGATTTGACCTACTGCTCCCAAAACCACAGTCACGCAGTCTACACAAAGCTTCCACTGAATAAAACATACTGCACGTGAACTCTTATCTGTGCTTAATCATACATTATGAAATGTATTTAACACATGAATACCTTTTGCTGGCCTAAACTTCTTCTTTAAGCTCAAAACCACTTAAAAATCTCTATCTACAAAACTATGTTCACAGAGATTCTTGAGTAGATAAATGACACATTTGAAAAACTGATTCCATCTAACTGCAGCTCAGTATTCAATCTACTTCCCTAATAACACTCTTCCAAAAAGTTAATTACAAAAAAAAAAAAGCTGCCTTTAACATTAAAACAAATATACTCCATCTAAAGTCTAGAAAACTTGTAAGCTATTTTAGCACCATCAATGATTCCGTTTCATGTTAGTTTCTATAAGAAGAAAGCGAATTTAATTTTAAAGTTATAAATAATGCTATTGGAAAAGACATTTTAAACCATCTCTACCTGTGCAGCTCCTGTGATCATATTTGGAATAAAGTCTTTGTGGCCTGGAGCATCCATCAGAGTAATTACTTTAGTCTTCGTCTCAAACTTGGTCATACCCACATCCATTGTTACTCCCCTTAAATGAGACATATGTGGAACAGATCATTAAAACTGTTTTGAAAGCTTCGCACAGTATAAAGTAAGCTATTATACGCACAATCATGAAATTATACAGGTAATAAATTTCATTTGATTCACTCTGCATCAAAAAATTGAAAGAAATTTGCTTGCTGGAAAAGCAGACTCTAGAGCTATCTTTATATAAGTCTAATCATTAAGAAACAAAAATCAAGCAAAAATACCAGTTTAGAGACATTTTCCCTTAATAATTACAATTTATCTTCTGAAGAAATGTCTGGTACCTATGTGAATAAAAGTTAGAAAGTGAAAAAAATAAAATAAATAATAAAAAAAAGAATAGAACCAGGGATGCAAGTTTAGGGCTCATAACGATTTTTTTCCTTGAGAGTTTAATTGCTGTTAACATCTTACATTTCATAGGTAATAAATACCTGACCATATTTCTAGTTTATCATCTTAACCACACTGCATCACAAGTAGCTTATATTCATACTATAGCTAACTTGCTAATTTTTCTTTTACAAAGCAGTGAAAACAATTACTGTTCTAATCCAGTTACATCTACAAGCATTAAAATTTTCTCCCCATCAGCTTTTCCTCTCTCACATACTTTGACGAATATTACAACAACACTATCAATACTATACAGATTAGAAACCCTAGCATCAGGGTTCTTCTGAAAATCATGTTCAGTTGCTACTGGATATTCTCCCCCAGTTCCCTGTTCCCACTCCTACTCAGGTTTCTACGTTCATTTCATAACTGAAAGGAGATGCATATGCAAAAGTTTAGTTATATACAGAGTGGCTGCAGATGTGTATCTGCCTTTAAAACAAAGGTAAACACACTACAGCCACCAGTCTAACTGATGTTCTACAGCAGCAGTTTACTCTGTTACATTTATCTTTGCAACCAGAGGAAGTTATATGCTGTAGAACAATGGATGAATGATTAAAAGGAAAACATGAGGGTTGTTCCAAAAGTAATGCCTCCTATGTTATTCCACTGATCCACAAAGTCAGAGACAGATGTTGGCAGCATGGCAGTAAAACACTGTACCTTCCCACCAACAATCCATTACATGTTGTTGCTGCGTGACACATAGCAGCAGAGGAGCAGTCTGACAGAATGGCATCTGACATGGAAGTGCATACGAAGCAAAGGGGTGTCCCTGAATTCCTCCAGAGAGAAAAAATGGCACTGACATTCATTGATGCTTGCTGAACACCAAAAGAAAAGAAAGAGTGGATGTGAGCACAGTGAGGTGGCAGAAGTAGCAACAACAGTGTGAAAGACAAACCATATCCTATGTGTGATAGCCATGTGCAGCTGTCACACCACAAAATGAAGAGCGACTCAATCAGCTCATCCAGAACAGATGACAACCAGGGGACTGTGTACAGAGCTGAAAAGAACTGAGTATCAGTTTCAATGCTTTGGAAATGACGGTGCTGACACTGAAAAGTCATAAAGCTTGTGTCAGATGGGTGCCATGAATGTGTGCATGGGAACAAAGAACACCATATGCAAGTTTGTCAGTACCTACAACAAATACCAGGCTCAAGGTGAAAACTTTGAATCCTGAATCATACCATTGCAAGTGGCAAGACACACTGTCCCTACTACAAGCTACAGTCAAAATGGCAGTCCAGAGAATGGTAATGTCAATTACTCAATCAAAGAAAGGGTGAAATAGTGGGCCACCTCCACTAGTGTAGATCTTTACAAGCGCAGCACACAGGCTCTTGTTCATCACTGGCAAAAACGTATAGCTAATGGTGGTTACTATGTTGAAAAACTGTTTTGTAGCTGAAAATTTGTTCTATTAAATTTGCATCTGCAATCATTTACATGGAAATAAATGAGGCATTACTTTGGGAGCAACCTACGTATCTATAGCTAGATTGATAGATAGATACAGACACACACACACACAGGAAAGTTCTTTATTTTTTTGAACATAATATATCACGTCACTTTCTATTCAGTTTTCTTGAAGGTCATATATATATGTTTTAATTAGCTTCACTGCTTCCCCATTACATACTTTTTTAATATGGTAGAATTTAATTTTAAATTTCTGTAAAGTAAACATATATATTTTTTAGGATCACCTTGATAGTCAATGTAATGTAAGTCAGGTGTGAACCAACATTTTAGTGCTTAGTTTACTGTTCTGATTCCCTTTCATACAAACAATTTAACCTAGAGTTTTCCCACACAACAATAACCAAGTTGAGAGAAAATTTGCAGTAATAAACCAGAAAGACAGCTTTAAAGAAAACTGGCTTTCAGCATTGTACATTTTGGTCCCACTCTACAATCCTTCGCATAGATAGATGTGAAGAAACACTGAACTTCTCGTTCACATTTTTGAAATCAAACCAGTATATTAATTCTCTCTTGATATGTACTTCAACAAAGCAAAATATTTACTTATAAGCACTGAGGAAATACCTGTAAGCATTTAGAATGCTTCTATCAAAGCCTTATTAGTAGATCTCCTAACAAACGTTGCACTTTCAGAAAAATGTTATTAATTTCCCATTAAATTGATAACTCTACCTTTCTCTTTCTTCCCCAGTTTCATCCAAGACCCACGCATATGCAAATGAAGCTTTGCCAGCCTTCTTAGACTCCTGTTCATATTTGTGCATAGTTCTTTTGTTCACATTTCCCAAGAGGTAGAGTAGGTGACCCATTAAAGTACTTTTACCTGCATCAACATGTCCTATGGAGGAAAAACACAGCAGTTTTACTGATTTACAAATTTTAAATATAGTACAACATGAAATAGACAAAAATATATGAAAATCACATACACTAACGTTCATGCAATCCACAGGATTTTAGCAGTACTGGCAGACACTATACTGAAACTGGTACTTTATGTTGACAGCCAACTAGTATCTCCATATTAGTACTAAAAAGAAAACACTACCAAGAACAAAACAAAACAAAAGTAGATCTTACTAGTCTGTCAAATGCAAGTTAACTCAACCTCATGGTTTAGCCAAGGAAGTCTGAATGTACTTTCGCCCAATAGCAGTGGTGAAGCAGATACAACTGAAAACAGCATATAATGATAAAGAGATGACAATTTTCATTTTTTATCACTTCCCGATTCAATCAACAGAGTTTTTAACCTCTATACCTTTAACGTAACATTATTACCTATTACCACCAAATTAAGCAGTTGTTTTCCTCCTTGTCTCTTCTCCAATTCCGCTTTCACATCTATTTGTGGTTTTGTCTTGCTTGTTTTTTTTACTGGAGTAGGCATGGTATTCTGCTCTTCTGAAACCTGCACTACTTGGGGTGAAAGAGCAGGTTTTGATACTGCCTCAAGAACCCCAGGAGTTACACTGGCTTCTTCAACTGGCAGTCCTTTCTGAGGTGTGTTAACATGGCCATTTTCTTCAGTAATCATACTATATGAGGAAAAAAAAAAAGAAAACACAGGGAATGCAAATGTCCAAGAAATTAAAGAAATATAGGAGAAAAATAATCTTCCCTTCCTTATATAAGTCTCAGAAAAATACTATATAATAAGTCGCAACAAGTCCATTAAGGTGGAAGTAATAAGCAACTGGATACAAACTTCACAATACCAGCTCTTCACATCTCTTCAGATAAGTACTATACACAAAAGCAAAATAAATAATCTTGCAAAACTCATGACACTCTGATAAACAAAAGCTTCTCACAGCCACTTCTTTTAACATGGAGGGAAAAGACTACAACAGAGACTGTCCTTCTCTGCAGTGAGACTGCTACCTAAATGAGCTTTGAGACATCCTAAAATAGCTTTCACTTACAGTAACGAGTACAGCTGAATGGAGTGATATTCCATTGTGAGAAGATCAGCAAAATATAGAAAGACTAGAAATAAAGCATATCTGAGCTGCAATTTAAGGTGCAACGTTTCCACAAAATCACAACAGGTAAGTCAGCATCTTTTTTTTAATACCCTCATCACTGACCTGATGAAGGGTAGAGTCCACCCTCAGCAAGTTTGCTGATGATACAAAGCTGAGAGGAATGACTGACACACCAGAAGGCTGTACAACCATTCAACAAGACCTGGACAGACTGGAGTGTTGGGCAGGAAAGAACCTGATGAGGTTTAACAAGTGCAAGTATGGAGTCTTGCATCTGGCAAAGAATAACCGCATGCATCAGCCTGGGTTAGGAGATAACGTGCCGGAGAGGAGCTCTGCAGAGAAGGATGTGGGTGTTCTGGTGAACAACAGGTTGCCAATGAGCCAGTAGTGTGCTCTTGTTGCCAAGAAGGCCAATGGTATCATAGGGTGCATTAAAGAGCACACAGTAGCTTAAGGGAGATTACCCTCCCTTCTACTCTGCCCTGGTGAGGCCACATTTAGAATACTGTGCCCAGATCTGGGCTCCTCAGTGCAAAAAAGACAGCTATCTTCTAGAAGGAATCCAGCAGAGGACCACAAATGTAATAAAGGGCCTGGAACACCTCCTGTATGAGGAAAGGCTGAGTAACCTGGGTATGTTCAGCCTGGGGAAAAGACGACTGAGGGGGTATCCGATTAACGTTGATTAAGTATCTAAAGGGAGGTGGGAGGCAAATGGATGAGGCCAGGCTCTTCTCGGTGGTGTACACTGAATAGGACAAGGAGCAATGGCTTAAAACTTGAACACAGAAAGTTCCACACAAAAATGCAGAAGAACTTGGATGATGGAGCACTGGAACACATTGTCCAGAGTGCTTGCGGAGACTCCTTTTATGGAGATATTCATCCTGGATGCCCACCTGCATGACCTACTGTACAGAACCTGTTTTAGAGGGGTGTTGGACTTGATCTTTGAGGTCTTTTCCAACTCCTGGAATTCTGTGAAGTCACACTGATCAATATTGAAAAAGTTTGTTTTTTGTTTGTTCCTACAAGGAAAAGGGGCTTCTTCACCTGGAAAACTGGAAATCCTTTCCAGGGCAGTTCTACTGTGGTGCAGGCTACTTTCTGTAGAACCGATTGTAGCAGGTTTTCTGAAGCACTACCAAAAGCTAATACAACTATCATCATTTCCAGAGTGAATCTTTCAGTCTCCATATCTCATTTATATACCAGCAAGAAGGAAACTTCAGTTTTCCTCTTTTCAATGTTTATAATTCAAATTATTTTGGTATCGTACTTCAGAATCCCATGTCACAGTACCTCTTTTTTTTTTTTTTTTTTTTTTTTTTTGATAATTCAGTGCAACGTTACTTCTCATTTTCTGTCTGCATCAGCACTCACAGGAGTATTTGCATTGTATTAGTTCCTTTCCATTTCCTCTCAGGAAACAACATAGTCCAACCAAGCTAGTCTACTTGACGAAGCAATTCGAGCATTACAGTCTAAACTGTTAAGCCTAGTAAACGTTCACAATGAATGGAAATTTAGCCTCTAATTATAGCCATAGCTACGACGGCCATTTTATACCCCTCCCTTTATTAACTCAGAGTCTAGCTACAAGGACTATATCAGAATGATTTATTTCGACACCTTTTTTTATAAAGGCCAAAGCCAAGTTCTTGCTCTTTATTGTGAGGATCCCAAAGCAGAAATATGCATACTTGTTTCTTGGCTACTAATCCAAAACTTAAAGCTGGGATGGTGCATCAAGACTTGATACACAATCATCATTTTCTCCAACATGCTAAGTACCACACGTGGTTTATGTCATGGAGGTAGCAGGAGTTGGACAGTACCTATGCTGCTGCAAAATAGATACACAACTCTCTGGAAAGTCTATTTACATGAAGTTATCCTATTAAAATTTTGTAAACTATTTAAAGGAAAACAATATCAGTTTACTGCCCTTGGTCACACATTCATGACATTTTTTATTTTGATTTGTTCTCAAGGATTGGTGTTACTTAAAATCTTTATAGGGGACATGCACAGAGGGCATCGTCTGCATGCTTGCTGAGAACACCAAGCTCAGTGGTGCAGCTGACACACTGAAGGGAAGGCATGCCATGCAGAAGGACCTGGACAGGCTTGAGAGGTGTGCCCAGGCCAACCTCACGAAGTTAAACAAGGCCAAGTACAAGGTTCTGCTACTGGGTCAGGGCAATCCCAAGCACAAATATGGGTGGGTGGAGAATGGAGAACGGCTTGAGAGCAGCCCTAAAGAGAAGAATTTAAGGGTGTCAGCTGACAGAAGACTCAGCATGAGCTGGCAATGTGTGTTTGCAAACCAGGCAGCTAATAGTATCCTGGGTAGCATCAAGAGAAGCATGACCAGCAAGTTGAGGGAGGTGATTTTGTTCTCTGTACCCCACCTGGAGTACTACATACAGTTCTGGAGACCCCAACAGAAGAAGGACATGCAGCACTTGGAGCAAGTCCAGAGGAAGACCAGAAAGATGATCAGAGGGGTGGAGCATCTTCCCTAAAGGGACAGGCTGGGAGGGCGAGGGCTCTTCAGCCAGGAGAAGAGAAGGCACCAGGGGGACCTTATAGCTGTTTTCCAGTACCCGAAGGGGCCCTACAGGAAAGCTAGGGAGAGACTTTTTATAAGAGCATGAAGCAACAAGGTGAGGGGGAGCGGCTTTAAACTGGAAGAGGGTAGATTTAGACTAGATATCAGGAAGAAATTTTTTTTAATGTGAGGGTGATGAGACACTGGAACAGGTTGATCAAAGAGGTCCCTGTAAGTATTCAAGGCCAGGCTGGATGGGACTCTGAGCAACCTGGTCTAGAGGGAGGTGTCACTGCCTATAGCAGGAGGGTTGGAACTAGATAATCTTAAAGATCTCTTCCAACCCAAACAATTCTATGATCCTTTGATCTTATGATATCTGGAAACTAGCCATAATATGTCATCAACTATGGGCTTAGATGAGCTCCAATATGTAACACCGTATAGTGATAAGCCAAATATTCTTTATAAAAGGAAGCACTTAATTTCCTAAACTCTAAAAACTAATGTCTCATCAGTTATAGAAAAGGGAGTGAGCTATTGCGTAAAAAAAAGGCACTAGAGTTATTTGTGCTTTGTTTTGCTGATAAAGAAAAATGCATTTCTATCAGTCTGAACAAAATGCTTGTTTATTTGTTTTTGCTTTTTTTTTTTTTTTTTTTTTTTTTTTTTAATTCCTTAATAGGACATTAAGTTTGAACTGAAAAATCTACTTCGGAATGGCACAATTATTTTCTCTAATTTGTCTTCAGAGATAATTTATTAAAACTGACAGAAAAACAATCATGTTGATAGAAAAAAAAAAAATCATAGGACTGCAGAATTGCAAGACAAAGTTTTCTACACATTCTAACAACGTATTTAAAAACACCTTAATTATACGAAGCACACCAGACCAGTTTGGCCTGAATCATATATTAACCTATTTAAAACTTATTTGTGTTAGGTGCTTTCCAGCAAGATTACCATTCTTATCTTTTTTTCCCCCCCATGATGAAGTTCAATTCAGTGTGAGCTCAACATCTATCACTTTCACACGAAGCATTATGATGGTTGCTAATACGATGTTACAGTACAACACAAATATGGTATTTCACATTGGTGTCATTATTTTTTCTTAGCATCCTAACACTTGAATTTCTAGAAAGAAGCAACAAACACAGCCTTTGCATTCAGCAATCCAGTATTCTTTGCAGTCTGCATTACTTCCAAAACCAATTTTTCAAAAATGAAAAACATTGAAAAGAAAACATTTAGATGAAACTTGAAGTAACGTGATCAAAAAACATGCTATCCTATAGCTTTCAAAAGCTTTTTAAAAAACAAAAACATATTTTGAAAGACAATTTATTAGTACGTTTCTAAATTCTACTTACTTAATTAAGTAATAATTTTATTTTCTAGTCTCAGAAGCTCAGATTTTCCCTTAAGCCAAAGACAATGTCAGTACGAATTCCAAAAATATGATGAATGTGGAATGGCAGAATTCAAACCACTTACAGCTCCTCAAAGAATCAAGACAAGATTAAACAATTATTCTCTCATGATTAAGTACCTTCTGGTGTGACTACCACTACTCTTGGATGTCAAAATGAGTATGTATTTGGGTGGTTCAAGAAAAGGCACTAGATAATATACTAGTGAAATAATGAGTAAAACATGACTCTAGCCACTAGCCTTGCTATTATTTCAGGGGTAAAGTATTTGAAAATTTGAAACTGTTAGTAGACTACTCCAGCTAGATTTCTAAAGGTTTCAGATACTACCACATTCTGGAAATCTGAAAACATCTATGATAACAGAAGATCTGCCATTTCTATTTGGAGGAAGAGCAATTCCTAACCATTTGCTTGCACTGTGCATAAGAATTTGTTAAATACAGGCTTGATCTCCATCAGTTCAGCTACAGGTGTTCAAAGCTCTCACCACAGCTTTTTCTTAGCAATCAGAAGACAAATGCCTGGCAAAGTTCAACATTTAGTAGAAACCAGAGGCAAGACACTTCCTATGTTATCTTTGCCAACACAGACCGTAAGATTAAATTGAGTACAATGTTATGGTTACATCACTGTTTTCTGGGAACAAGAAATTCTGAAATACAACATATGCTGTTATAAAACATGCTAAAAGACACTCATCTTCACGCAACTGTGTTTATTGAGGTTCACACTACCGACATTCAGAGAAGAACCTGAAAGTTTACCTGCTGAAGATTTAGCTTTTAAGTATTATTTTCTTCAAGTCTGGATGCTTCATGAACTATTTTTATACAACCGACTCTTTCGGAGTACACAGAGTCATTACAGGAATGTCTACATTTATTTCCCCTTTCAAAATTATTAATTACAAAATATTGGTCAGGCTGGTTAAAATAATCACCCTTTTTTGCTCACAATTTTTTCTGCTTTCCTTCACAATTTGACAAGAGAAAGCCCAGTAATTAATCTCGCTAAAGCACCAGAAAAACAGCTTGTCAGAAGTGAGCAAACTCCATTTTCCAGAGACAGTTTCTAAAGCAATCAATGCTCAGAGTAATTCATGCCTTCTAAGACTCCATTCACACTTTAATGGTTTATTATTCATTCATTTATTATTACGAGGTCATGCATCATAACAAAATTGGTATCATAAAGACTGAGTTGCTATTCAAATAGTCAGTTTTGTTAATGCTAGACCACTGTTTTTAAAAACGTGGCCCATGAATTATCTTTAAAATTCCATAAAAGTTGACAAAACTAACATACCGTAGAATCACCTTGGAATGATGCCTGCACCAACAGCATACAAACATTTAGCAATGAGAGCATGAAGTGCAAACTCCAAAGGCTAACATCACACGTGGTTTAGAATTCAAGTTTATCAAAACTCCCATGAACAATTTCTAATAGAGTGCTTTCAGTCAGAGATACAAACTATGCACTTAGAAAAACACATTATTATAAGCCCTCTGCAGTACATTTATTAGTGCATAAGTAACAAAGAGAATCTAAAAAATAATTTTAAAATCCTTCTTAGGCATTAATAAGCATAAATCTATTGCTTTCCCCAAGAATTTATCTTTAAATAAATTATCAAGAAACCAGCAGATAAATGAGTAAGAAAAAAAAACTCTCATACTTAAGGAGTTGAGACAGGGAAAAGGGTTTGCTTTTCAAGTTTAGAAGTGGACACATAAAAGCTACAAAGTCATTACAAGCTTGCAAGGCAACACTAGTGCTTCAGGTAACTTCAATATATTTAGCATAGACCTTACACAGAAACTATAGGAAAATGGAAATGAGGCTCCATATGTTAGGAATCAGGCAGAATAAGCTACACTGTCCTAAGTAGAGAAGAAAGCATATGGTCAAGGCCACCTCCCTCAGTTCTGCATGTCACTCTGCTCCAGTGGTCCATAGACAACAAAGGAGGTCATCACAGGTTCCTACAAGCGTGATTCCTAAAACATGCAGACAACATTGCAATTTCTGTCAGACTTTATGCCATATTTGTTGATTGGTTCTTCTCAAAATCTCCTTCTATTCTTCAATAAACCACTCCATTCCTATTTATACTAGCTTAAAAGTAGATGTCTAACATCCACATGATTTCTATAGGAATGGTTAGAATGGCTACAGAATGGTTAGAGTTGAAAGAGACCTTAAAGCCCACCCAGTTCCAACCCTTCTGCCACAGGCAGGGCTGCCAACCATCAGATTAGACTTTCCAGGGCCCCATCCAATCTGGCTTTGAATCTCTGCAGAGAAGGGGTACCCACAGCTCCTCCAAGCAGCCTGTACCTACCACCCTCTGAAAAGGGTGGGGAAAAAGAGACTTGTTCTTTTTTAGCAGCATTGCTGAAATGCTGATCAAGTGAAGTGAAGTAAATAAACATCTTCACAGTACCAAAGATTTAAACCTGAAGATATCAGTAGTAGGTTAGGTTTTATTTTCTGTCACAAAAAAAGTATATCACTATAATGGAAGGAAGCATAATACAAACTGTCAGTGTCCCTAAAGAGAAGCAGAGCAGCTGAGAACCATGCAGAGATAACTATTTTTCCTCTGAGACTGAGTCACCCCATTAGCCTATCCAAGAATTTCTCCAGCCTACACATGAGCCTACACGTTCCTACTTCATCCTTCCCTACAAAGCAGACACATACAGAAGGTGGGGCAGTCATTAAATAAGAGAGACTAAATTCTGTATTTATTCTTATTAATAAACACTTCATATAGCCATTATCTTATGACTGCTAAAAATGCAATCACTACTATCCCTATCCAGCCATTGAAAGATTAAGTGGCAGATCTTTTTCACTCCTTTATGATTACTTTTCATTAAGTTATACCTACATCATTTTACCATTATGAAGAACTATTTAAGCAGTGAAATAGGAACTTCACCAAAAATGAAGATTCCATTAAGTTAATACAAATCAGTCATTACTGTCATGGTTTCATGATTTTTGGTTTTCAGTATTCCACATCATAACATCATGTAGTGCACTGGGAGTTTAACTGTTAATGCTCAAGTTCTGGGTACCTGTCCAGAAGAGAAGAACTACATTCCCCAGAGGACTCTGTGGTCACAGTGAGTAGATAGAACTCCTGGCAAGGTCACCTGATGGGTTTTTTTTTCACCCGCTTTTCTTTGTTGGCTCTCCTCCCATCTCCCTGCTGCTCAACCGGACTGCACATCTCACCTCTGTGTTGCAGTGAGGCCTATCCACCTTTCGGACATTCTCTCTCATTATATTTGATTTATTAGCTTAAATTCTAATTATATTGTATTATGGTATCTTGCATTCCAATACTATATTTAGTAAATTACTTTGTTTCTCCTCAGATCGTTGCCACTGTTTTTAATTATTCTGGGGTCCCCTGTTCCCTTTTCCAGAGGCACAGATTTTGCAAAATCCCTCCTCCCTGCTAGTCACAGAAGGGGGCTGAACCAGCCCGTAAACTGTTGGCAATTACAGTCACTAATCAGCAAAGGTGAGAGGAAGAAAAATGTTTCCTCTGATGTATTGCAAATCTCAAACAGCACAGAAAGAGGATTTTGAAATCCCAGAAATTTTTAATTTACATTTTATTGTATCTAAGTAGCTGAAGTACATCAACTTCATTCAGCAAAGGCATTTAACAGTTTTAAGAATATAGTGATATCAGCCTTACACCCCTGTATTAAATGCACTTAGGAAACTAGGTAAAACCATTACTTTCTACACAGTTACACCAAACATGCTCAAGGTACTATAAAATAAATACCACGTTATCTTCTTGCTCCTCAAAATGCTTTCCAGATCAGAAATGCAAATACTGCAGCTGAGGTGGGGATGTTAGCATTGTTTATGCTTGTGAACTATTTTCCTGAGGATAACCATGCTATTCCTTGGCACAAAGTATGTGACTATAATAAGATTGAATTCAAAATCACAATAAGCATATCCAAACACAAAAACTGCATTAAATATTGTTACTAGAAACCAGGCCAATCCAAAAGGAAAATCAGGTGATGGAGGAGCCACAGAATGCTACATGCAGTGACATTTCATAGAACATATTCCTAACATGCTTGACCTGTCCTGGCTACTGTTGTAGGGAGGTGGACTCTGATTCAGCATGTTTTTGCACTCTTAATGAGACATCTCCCCAGCAGTTCCAAGTTAGGGTAAAATTAGAATTACTACTCAAAATTATTTCAGCATAAGGAGGACTGACTTCTCTACAACAGTTATACCCTGAACACCTGTTAAAGTTAATAAAAGCTGCAGAGGAAGACAGTTTAGTCTTAAGTGATTATTTTCCCCATAAATTATTCTTAAATGTATTACTTCCTTTGAAGAACAAGCAATTACAGTTAAGATTTATCAATTTCATAATTCCACTTAGCAAACTAAATTTAAAATAAACGAACCCCAAGAATGTTCAGTATTCTATGAAGCGGATGTTTAAATAATCCGAATAGCTGATATCTCTCTACACTATTCATAGTGAAAGGATTTGTTAAACTCAAAACGTGAGGTACCATCTTCTGAAAGTAATTGTGAGTCAAACAAGAAGCTGAGATGGTTTGTTCTGGAGAGTGACACTAAAACTGCTGTAAAAATAGAAATAAAAGAAGAAGAAAGCTTGCTACAGGTGCATCAGTCTGAAAGAAGAGCTACTGATGTACCTTGATATAAGTGGGCTCAGCTTACCATGGAACTTCAAATCCCATCGACTGTTTCTTTCCAGACACTGTCATTTTGGTAATTTTTGGTACAATTTCAGATTCCATTCTGGCTGATCGGGAATCCCTTGATTTTCCTAGTAATAGACAAAAAGTATGTTTGAACTTCAAGCCATAACTAACAAGTGTTACATACAAAATTTAACAGGTTACATTCCTTCTCTTTCACCCAAAATTACCAGTCCGTGATAATTATGGAATTTCACATTTCAATTTGAATAGACATGTCATATATATAAGTAAGAAACTGATCTACAAACATTTCTATTTTGAATATCTAATCTGCATCTCCAAGCACTGACATGACAGCCACACTGTTTAAGAGCATTGCTATTTTGGCAGTAGTTCTGCAGAATGACAGAGGCATATCAGAAAACATGAGGATGAAGAAAATACTTTATAACTGCTCATTAATCGATCAGGTTAATACTTTCTTGCAATTTTCCTTTCGTCTCAATACTGCTGAACCTTTACGTACAAGGTGGGGAATAAAAAGTAGTCAGATACTGCTAACAGCAGCAGAAAATACAGATGGGTTACTTGGCCTTCCCACAAACCTGTAAAGATTGCAGACTCAAACTAAGCTACATCAAAGAAGCCAAGCAACACTTAAGCTAGCTAACTTAAATGTAATTATGGAATGAAAACCAGAACTGAACAACCTACTCCCTTTTAAAGGTATCAATTTTTTACCATAATTTACATGAAAACACAGATACAGTAAGATTGATTTTGAACTTTGTGAAACTACATTCAACAGACCTAAAAGCACAGTTCCTTGGAATCTGTTGAAGAAGTTATTTACCTGATGAGCAGCATAAATAAAAATAGTAAACTAGTTCTTTTCTTTCCACAACTCTCTGTTTAACATGCTAAGTAACTCCTTCCTCCCTCTTTTAAGAGAAAAGACTTCCAGCTTTACAATATGAGTGACTATGACTACATCTCTTCAAAGATGTTATATACACAAGACAGAAAAACAATAACCTGAATTCAGAATTAAACTGAACATTTTATACGATCTTTACCTACAGAAGCATTTGAACACTGGAGAAATGCTATTAGTCTTCAAATAATACTCAACATCTGACAGTCACAATCAAGTGAACACTCTGAATAAGAAGTTAATTTTTAAGTATTTTAGGTTACTATTGTAAGATGAACTACTGGAGCCACTTGGTCCTGTTTATTCAGATTAATTCTTTACTGCATCCTAAAGTATGACAGCTACACCTCTAAAACCACACGATCATAGCTCTGTACAAGTTGTATGTAAAGTTGTGGTCAAGCCTGTTGAAGGTTTGTTTCAGGTACGGAAAAGGAATACCACAGACACGTCTGTAATAGCACACCATAAAAGCTGTTATGCAACTTTTCAGAATTTTTTTTTTAAAGCAAAAAAAACAACTGTTGATTGAGGAATTCTTATGTAACTTCATCTTCCTCATTTACCTTATCTGTTGATACTTATTTTTGTTATATGTAGCCTGGAGATCTCTGGAAGAATTAGCCTGCATGCGTATCATTACTAATTGCAAACCAATTGCACCAAATAAGGAAAAACGGTATCAAGAGAAATAAAGGCAACAGCACAGTTCACAAAAAGTATAAATTTTAAAACGGACAAATAGTAAAGAGCCAGGGAAAAAGTTCTCATAAATAATTGGCAAGGACTAATAGATAAATGCAAAGATTTTCTTTCATGTTCGAGTACCTACCTAAACAGGTCCCTTACACCATTTTATTTTTAATGAGAACTTAATTATTTGAGTAAAAATTTTTCAGAGAAGTTATGTTTTTTTTTCTCATTTCAACTGAAACAATTTACAGTCAGACATCGCCTTCAACTTCTGGTTAGACATGAATGTTTTACAGGTCACTTGAAAGATGAATTACAGTTAATTCTCAGGAAACATCATGTTTGCAATCAGGCTGCTAGGAACTAAGAATTACTATAACAACAATGAAAAAGTTGAAAGAAATCAATGAAAGAAAATATTTGTTACTGTGTACCTTGCATCTCACTTACAATCCATTAGCAATAGTTGTTAAATTTGATCTCCAATATCAAAAGTCACCAGATTTTTTAAAAAGTTATGTTCTCTAACCAATTTATCAGTTAAGCTTCAATCTGTACAGCTGTTGGAGTGTTTTAGATTGATCCAAAGTTAATGGTACCAGGAGATGAAATATACTCCACGAATCCAGAATTTAACATTAATTTCAAGTTAAATAATTACCTTCAAAAGTACTATGCTACTCACTCTCTAGACAAAGTTTAAAAGACGAAAAAAATTCACTAGAACTACCTTACACACACAACTTAAAATATTTACTGCAAACTGAAGCATTAAATTATGCACCTAGAAGAAACATGTCACACCAAGTAAGTGATTGTGTTAGGAGAAAAGGTTCCATATGCAGAACACTTAGCATTGAAAACAGGGCTGAACAAAAAGAATTAAAGCCTGAAGCATTCACACAATGCAACAAACAAACACTGAAACCTAAAGCCAGACATTAAAAACATTAAAAGGTGAATAAAGATTAAAAAAGTAAAATTACAAAGAGCAAGAGAAAGTAAAATAATTGTTCACTGACAGCAGACAGGTTCTGTTGTCACTAACAAAAAAAAAAAAAAAAAAAAAAAAAAGCACTCATTTCCACCTGGCTGGAGTAAGGAAGGAGACCAGGATCACATACAAAGCCAAACCAAACCATAGAGGACTACCCTGTAAAGGCAGCATTCAAACAGATGCAATAATCACACAGTAATTATTAGTAATACCACTGGTAGAAATGTCAAACACCATTTTTTCACTCCACTGTTTTCACAACTAAGTACAATAAAATCAAATAGCTCATTTAAGATAAGGATCAAGCCTGATTTTGTGCATTGCAGGTGCCATTACAGATTAATAGATACAGACATCAGTACAAAGGACAGAAGTCTAGGAACAGAGCATATACTTTACTATCTAATCTATGGAGTATTACAGAGAACTGCACCATAAACCCTTATCCACTTCAGCAGACAAAGCAAAAGCTATTCAGCACTTAACAGATAAATACAAATCCTTAAATTGAACCTTGGAACTAAAAGGAAGTCAGTGCGCAACGCTGATATAATTCCCAAAAGAAACAGTTCTGAATCAACAAGCTAAGTATCCTAAGGCAAGTGAATGTGCTACAACCCTGGAAAAAGTGTAGGTGCAGTAATCCCAATCTGATTAGGATAAAAGCAGATGCAAGAAAATTGACCTCCAAAGGAAAAAGAGATAAACTTCTTGCCAAGAAAAGCTTGATAAACATTCTTCTAACCATATGCCATTTAGACATTCTTAAATGCAAACCCAGGCAACTCAGTGACAATGTTTCTCCTAACACCAAGAGTGTATATGAAATAGAGATTAATAATGACTCTTAACTGAAGTCCTAAAGTAGCTCCAATATTTCACTTACTCTGGCTATACAAAAAGCAAAAATGAGAGGGTCATTCATGAATTAGAAAAATATAAAGGCTTGTCAATATGACAGTCATCACAAGAATGTTTTAAAATATTAAAATAGTTTCATTTTTTTAAGTAGTTTTCAGATACTAACTACACTGATGTCACTGAACCTGTATTACAAGTAAACCGTAACTATGGGTCAAACAGTATTACATGCTAAAACAGGCACTGATGCACCTTGCTTCAGTTTTACATTGGGACGAGCCCAATACCAAAGGGAACAGAGAGACCTGCACTGACATTACTCAAGTACAACTGTGATAGTGTTTGATGAAACTAACAAACATTTATGCTCCTCTTTGCTTTTCCATATCCTGTGACTGCCCTATAGTCTTCCAGCTGAAGAGCCTTTTGATTTGGTCAAGAAGTCTTACCAGAGACACCTGCTGCAACTTGAAAATTATTAGTAGTACAACCCCTGAAATCTGATGGCATAGTGGAGTACTCGCAGACTAAAAAAGAGGAGACAGATATACACATACAGCAACCAACTAAAACATCAGAGCAGTTTTTAAAACTGAAAACAGCCTCTCAGGGTGTTCATGGTGGAACTGCAGAAGTGCACGGACAAGTCAACCATCTTCCTTTACCATAATCAACTTCACAGATTTGGGTTTCCACTGTAAAAATGGCTCAAAGGATTACCTGCAAAAGATTTAAACAAAGAAAGCAAAAGATTATTTTACCTTCTTTACCAAATAAAAAAGATTTGAGAATGTATTTTTTTAGTGTATTTACCATTCTGTTAGTTTCAATGAAAGTAAAAAATTGATCTTCAATTCTGTTGGAGGCATGGAAGAGTTATTTTTTTAGCACTTGGAACAGTCAAATGTCAGTCTGCTCTGTTCCCAGGTAGATTAGAGGCACATATAAACAACATAAGTCTGCTAAACATATGCTATCTCAAGAAACATAAGTAAGAAGTGAAATAGGGAGGAAAAAGTGTTCACATTGATACTGTAGAAATGAGCACTAGCACTAGTAGTGCACCTATGATCCAGATGTCTGGATCTTTTTAACAGTAGAAACAAAATGTCACCTTTTTCAAATCCTATGCACACAGACTGCTCCTCCCAATTTGCTTCCCTTCATTAAATTGGGTAACTGCCCTGAAACCTTACACTAAACTGTATCACTACACTGTGAATCCTGCTTCTGAGAAAGATGAACTTCAATCTTTACGACGCCTGAACTAAAATAAAAAAAGAAAAATAAGAAGATAGGAAATATATCAAGGTGTCAAGCATGTCTTGCATCCATGCCTCTCAGATGGTAACTTTATTTAAATAAATCCAGGCTTACTCAACCACCTGCAGATTAAAAAAAACATATTTTGTGCCTTTTGTTTATTTTGCTTTGGGGCTTATTTTTGTTTTTGTAGCTCCAAGAGACAGGAACCTTTGAACTTTACTTTGCCAGGAAAAACGAAATTAATTTATTTAAGAACGTCCTCCCTTAGTCATCCAACTTTATGAGCATAAGTGGTACACATTTATATGAAGGTCATTCTAAAAGTGCAGATCTAGCTTATTCACATAATAAATGCAGCATCCACGCAATCCTCTTCACAGAATCACAGAATTGTAGGGGTTGGAAGGGACCTCCAGAGATCATCGAGTCCAACCCCCCTGCCAAAGCAGGTTCCCTACAGCAGGTCGCACAGGTAGGCATCCAGGCAGGTCTTGAACATCTCCAGAGAAGGAGACTCCACAACCCCCCCATGCAGCCTGTTCCAGTGCTCCATCACCTCACTGTAAAGAAGTTCTTGTGCACATTCATGCAAAACTTCCTATGCTGCAGTTTCCAGACGTTTCCCCTTGTCCTGTCTCCACTCATCACTGAAAAGAGACTGGCCTCACCACTATGGCACCCACACTCAAGTATTTATAAACCTGGATCAGGTCCCCTCTCAGTCATCTCTTCTTTTACTGATAGCCTGTTTTTTTTTTCCTTGAACAACAAGGGTCTAAAACTCAGGTTTTTGTATGCCTTGTGAAATTACTAAAACTACTGATTCTGATATACACCTCTACATTAAAGCTGAGCGCTTCCTATACTGAACACGACATGTTCTTAAGAATCCCAGTAAATCCACATGTATTTTTTTGTCACAAAAAAAAGAATATTTCTTATACTAAAGAATATCCACTTTTTATATTTCTGTGCAGTATCAGTTCATTGTCAGAATTGGAAAACGATTTTTCAGTATGAAGGTATTTCGGAACATTTTTTCCTAGTATTATATATATTAAAAAAGTGTATTAAATTCTAGTATTTATCCTCAAACTAGAGATTCTACTTGCCAACTTCCCAATAAACTGCAGTAACCTGCATTATTTCTACTCCAGATAAACACACAAAGCAAAAAAACACAGAAACATAAAGCAGTAGTGGGGGAAGGGGTTAAGTACTGCGTAAACCAGCAGTAGCATGGAAAAACGTATATGTAACCATGTCTTCTGATCTAAGGAGATATGGTTTGCATCCCTCCCTCTGCCACAGACTTTCTATATAACCACAAGCAAGTCACTTAAACCTTCACCTACCAATTATACAGCAACATTCACCAATTGCATAAAGGAGAAAAGACAGGGCACTGGCACTGTGCTTTGTACCATCACATCAAGCGATTGCTCCAAGTGTTTCATGACTCCATTTATTTTTCAAGTGCCCTACTGGTGGTGCACCTGAGTCTATCAGCAGTAACACCAGTACAGACAGGACACAGTTCTGTCTGAAAAACAAATTAAGTAACTGAGGCCTGCATCACAACAATACTTTCCTTCCTATATGCTACAATTTAAAACTAAATTTAAGGCCCTAAGATTGAAAAAATAAAATAAAATTCCAATCATAGGTTTTCCATGAGACAGCGGATGAAGAGATGCCAGCGTGATTACATATAATCTCCTGCTCTGAAGAATCTATCATCCATTTGCCCACATGTATGCAGATTTACATTAACATTTAATACATACAAACATCACTGTAATAATCTATTTCAAAATACTGATTACAACATGCTTCAAATTTTTTCTATTCTTTCATGGACACCATAAAATCTCAACAGCTGCTAGCCTTTAAGTTTCCCTTAAAAACAGAATAACCGTATTTTTCTCCATTCAAATTCCACAGCACACAAGAATAACATGAGAAAAAAAAAAAATTTTAAATGTCCTTAGAGAGCTGCACAGTACTGAAAGTAATTTTCTTTTTTTTTTTTTTTTTTTTTTTTTTTATAATTAGCTGAATTATTTGAAACTCATAAATTCCATAAAATGACCTAGAATTTGCAGCATAGTACAGCTTGCCAAAGCACACACACTGGATCTTTGGTGGTGGTGCTACAGAGAATTATCAACATATCATAGCACTGGGAACAGTACCAGAACTCCAGGACTCTGACCACGTCCTACTACTTACGCAAGCAAGCATCTGAAGCAACAAAGGGTAATAAAGAAAGGAAAAAAACCAAATGTAATGATTTAAGAAAGTCTCTTCCATTCCTCTATTATTCAGTTGCCTTTAAGGAACAGTCTGAGCCACTGAGACTGAAATAAAACTGTCATTTGTCAAAACTCAAAATAAAATGTCACTCCACTGTATTTAAATTATACCAGTTCAGAATACTTAGTTTAGGGAAAAGTATGACATTATACTATTATAAACTGCAATGAACAATAGATGTTAACAATCTCACTCTCATGAAAATAATACAATCTACAAAAATAAAAAAGTCAATAAGCTAAGTTACCTTCTACAGTACTTAAACACATCCATTCTGAAGCCATTACTGAAAGCAATTCCTCAAACAAGAGCATTTAACATTTTCTCTTTAAAAGAAAGGTTATTTCGTAATAGAAACCACAGTCAGGATTTCCAGGTAACTTTGTCTTCCTTGTATAAGTACTGCCTTCTTTGTAAAGTTTCAGATGGTGAATATGACTTTTTTCATGAAAATGGGAGTAGGAATTTTCACTGAAAAATGTTGAAAGTAAAAATATTTACTTATGTCTGACCAGAACAATTGCTTCATTTTTAAGGTTTGATAGTGTGTGGGGAGGGGGAGGACATACTCAGGAATATCAAATAGCTTGCTCTACCTCCAACATGGGCCAATTCTTTGCAGCTCTAACAAAACAGACCTGCTACAATTTACTAACCCAACCCTGAAGGTGCAGAAACAGTTTGCCTTGCTACAGCCAGTTACCACTTCTGCATATGCATCAGGCACTATCAGAGGGGCTAGCAGTTTCTCTTGCAACAGTTAGCTGGCACTGGACATTGCTCAAGGCTTGCTTTCAAAGCTAACAGCTTCTGGCTAATTGAACAAATGAGTTTTTGCAATTATGAGTTCAAATGAAGTGTCTTCCTGAGGTCAATTCCACTTCCCCCCCCCTTCCAGATACAGGTAGAACGAGGAAACTGGAAAAGAGCAGGCAAAAGTTTACTTTCAAAAAGAGCAGCAAAAAAATATAATTTGCCCAAGTTAAACCATTCAAAAGATCTTTTTACTTCCTGAAAAACAAGGATTAAAAGACTCAAACATTAATACAACAGAGGAGAACAACAGTGAAAAAGAAGAATTTGAGATTATTTAAAAACCTATATTGTGGAAAACTTGTAGTGAAAGCAGAGAATGCAAGAGGACACATACTGAGTGACAGATCACACACAGAAACTAAGCATGAACAGCAGGAGCAGAAGAGGATCAGAACAGAAAAGTGATGCAAGCTACGAGTGGAAAAAAGTGAATGTGGGGGAAAAAAAAAAATCATGGCCAATGACTGGAAAAATAGGGAGACTAGGAACAACCAGATAGAGATTGTAGTGATCACAGGATCATAGAATGGCCTGGATTGAAAAGGACCTCAAAGATCATCTTGTTCCAACCTCCCTGCTGTGGACAGGGTCGCCAGGCACTAGACCAGGCTGCCCAGAGCCACATCTAGACTGGCCTTGAATGCATCCAGGGATGGGGCATCCACAACCTCTCTGGACAACTGGTTCCAACGCATCACCACCCTCTGTGTGATGAAGTATAAAAAATGGAAACAAGATGAAAAACTCAGAGTAACATGAGGAAACGTGTTTAGAACAGAAATAGGAATTACATGAAAAATTTTGAATATGACTTAACAAATTAGAGAATGACATACACACTGAAATTAGATCAAGTTGAAATGGATGGAGTGGAATGGTTTCTAACTAGGCAATAACACATCATCCTTCCTGTCTGGACCTTAGCTGGAACTTCTGGAGTGTCACTGTAGCCTTGCCATCAACATTTTCTCTCTAACTGAACCCAAATGATGAAGAATATAGCAGTCAGTTACTGATATTCTCTTGCTCTTCTTACCAGAAAGAAGTACCTTCTAGTGGAACTTTACTGTGAATTTCATACTCAAATTGTGTGCATTCAAATACTCAAATATTGCTAAATTGACAAAAAAAAAAAAAAAATTGTTATTTTTTTCTGTTGGTACCCATTGCCACTGTACCTGCAGGCTTCACAAGCAACTTCCTTTCACCATTTTAGTATGTTTTTTTATTCACAATGTCATTATTCCACTTGAGAAAATAACTTGGAATATATGATGTCCCAGAAAAACCTAGTATTTCAGAGAATGCTATAATGTATTTTATATGTCAAATTTCTTACTGACCTCTATCGCAGCTGTGAATATTCAGAGCTTTAGTAGATTAAACTCTTCCCTGTTTCCAGACGTTTAATGTGACACTCCAATCAGCAATCACCCTGAAGTAGTGTTTAAGCAATATAGTTCAACAAAGGAACACATAGTTCAGTTCTATATGCAGACCACTGATTAAGCCTTTTCATAGACATGGCTATTTAGTCTGCAAACTGTGAATATAAACCAGACTAGATGAAAGAAAAACATCGTCACTGGAGTAAAACTCTCATTTCAAGATTTCCAGTTTCATTAAGCCAGCACCTCCGGAGTAAAAGGAGCAGAGGTCTACTGTACGGAAAAGCAGACCTGTGGGGGGATGTCTGCCTTCTAGAGATTACACAAAAATCAGCTGTCTCCTTTTGATGTTTTCAACACGTAAACATTTAAAGGTCCAATAGAAAATCACAACTATTAAAACAGTGACTTACTCATCCGTCAAGTTCTAGATAGCAATCCCTGCAGTATTTCTCGTGCCTACTGTGCCTATTACTTATAGCTAAATGGGATAAAACTCAATCCTTCACCTAATTGTAACTCATTGCAACTCATCCTGTAACTACTGAAACCGTATTTTTGGTAGGTGTATTTCTTGCACTACTCTCGAGTAATGCCAATGACATCCCTTCTCAATCCGTAACCAAAGCTACAATTTGCTGTAAAAATCATTTACTTATTAGACATTTGCAGTTGTTCTGTACCAGCGCCTATCCTCTCCCACACAAACAACTAAATCGTTGGTGGTGTTTTCTAATTCAACGAATTTTTCTTAAATGACTGTGAATTGTCTTTCACTGTGATTTAGAAAACGCTCAGATCGATATTTCTGAAGTGCAACTTCCTACCATAAATGGTCATGTAAAGAACAGAGTCAGCACCATATGTAGGATAACCCTAAAAAGATATTATCTATTGCTACTCAGTTAATTGAGTAGAATACACATAGGCCATGCAAATGAACACAATTTCTGTTAAAAACTTGGCCCAAAATGAGTATGTAAAACTGAAAGTACAATATGTACATTCTATTAAAATTATAATTCCCCAAAATAACAAACAGCAACATCAAGGTTTAATTCTTAATTAATATTATAATGCCAGAGGATGGTGCTATTTGCTTGCACATCCTCCAATTAATTCAGAAAAAAAATGTCATGCCTTTTACACACACGGACATTCTTGATGATTGTATTACAGGACTGTCAAGATTTTACTAAAGAAAACTTTCCCAATCCACAACTTCTATTTATGCACTAAAATATCTTCAGTAAGAAGCAGAAGTTAACTATAAGGAGAATAATAACAAGAGAACAACAAACTGACAGTACACAAAAAGTAGAATCATCTTGTATTTGTTCACTCTTCCACAACTTCTCTACAAACTTTCCCCAGAAGGTTAATAATGCGTTCTCTCAAAGCATCAGAAGAGACTAAAAAAACCTAAATGTTCAATATATAAAGGTGAAACAGTTCAACTACTAAAAACCATATATCTAAACATATACAGTGTCCACAGCAAACTGACTCACAAATGCATTTAATTACACAAAGTTACTGCATACAAGAGTGATAACTCACTGACTTTTGTATTTGTGCTTGCAAGGCTATGCTAATTTAACAGTAAATCCTCAGAAATGTACCATTTTTTTAATTCGTATTTTTAAAGGCAAAAGATGGAGGTACTTTACTTACACATTTTACAAAAAGTCAGCAACAGACTCCAATTTTTAAAGCTTTACCTATAATGAAGATGAAAGGAAGTTACAGAATTTATTAGAATTTCACTAAAGGTCAACTTAGAGATAGTAGGAATGGTGATATGGGCTTGTCAATAGGAATGGAGCTAAGAAGATGGGAGAACATTGTGTGGAATAAAGGTATTTCAACAGTTTTTGTGTTGTGACAAAATTGATTTCTTGAATATCCTCATCATGCTACCACTACTCCACAGACAGAATGAAAGATCTCCCCAAACCTGTAAATTGGGCATATCTCTGGAATTGGGTAAAACTAGGCACGAAGTCAGCAGTTAGTAATTGACAGAAACTTCTTACATACCATACCATCAACAACATAGTATGTGTTCAGAACACTGACTCACTTCTTTATCCCTTCACTTTGGCAAGCTACAATCTTCAAATTTATAAATTATTCTACTATAAACTCCTAAACAGATTTGGACATAAGCCTCAATGGAAAAGAAGACTATCTTTGTAGGAGAAGCTCAGTATTTATTTATATTTGTAACTCGCCTCGAATTTTTGGTACAAATATTTAAAAGCTAATTAAATTAATTTTTTTTTGCTGTGCAACAGATGGCAGCAGAGGGGCAGTCAGACACAACGGCATCTGACACAGAAGTGTGTGTGAGGCAAATGTGTGGAACTGTATTACTCTGTGTGGCAGAAGGCGGCGATGATTGCCTTCTGCTGAGATATAAACGTTATGGAGCAATATAAGATGACAAGAAGGAACACTATCTCACCCCTTCCATTGACCAGTGATGGCTCAAGAGGAGCACAGTCTCCACCAGGAAAGATATTGCTCCCACAGCTGCTAACCCTTAAATGAGGGTGAGGAGAGGCAAACACAGGGTCCATCCCTTCCAGTCACTCAGGTGCACAGCTTGCACCTGAGCTCACTGGGTTAGCCATGTCTTCTCATCTGGTTCTCAATCACTGGTTCAGGCTGTGACGTGGCAATTCCACTGCATCTTCCACGTGGAAAAAATTGCACGCATTGACAGTGATTAACATTTGCTAAGCACTGATGAAGACTAAACAGTGGGTGTGAGCACAGTAAGGCGGTGGGTGGTACATTTCAGCCGTGACAACAGAGACACTGGGTCACCTCTGCTGGTACAGATTTTTACGAGCACAGCACGCAGGCTCTTGTTCCTCATTAGCAAAATGCATAGCTCATGGTGGCTGTGCTGAGTGTTTCGTAGCCAAGAATTTGCTTTAATAAATTATTGTGTTATTGTGCTCTTTGTATCTGTTGTAGTTTCCATGGAAATAAATAGGAAACAATGCTTTTGGAGCAACCTATATACACAAACATTAAATATTTTCACCAAGCAGTAAAGCAACTCTCTACGATGGAAACTACTACTAGACAAGAGAACGTAAACAAGAATAGTTAATGGTAACAAAAAAGAAAAACAAGAACAATGGCATGGTGGAAGCTACTGTGCTATCGTAAGCCCCAAAAAAGGATCAGTAAAAGATATCATTGTGGCCGAATAAATTAGACACGGTCATTTTCCCAATTATTGCAAAACAGAAGCTGGAACAAAAGGTATGCTTAGTGCGTGCATTTCTTTACTACTTTAATAAATTGAGGAAACTGACACAGAAGAAGCTGACAGCATCTACAACAGTGACAACCAGGATGCAGGAAGACACGGCCATGTGAAGATGAAAGCAGTAAAAGGTAAAACTGGACTTCTAAAAATCTGCCCGTTTTGAGAAAGTAAGTTCTATGCAAGGCCTTCAGATCAGTGAGTAAGATATGCCTGCTAATCTGGATGGAAAAAAGCTCCCAAAGGCACGAAAAAAATGAAAAGGGAAACAGGAGACATCATGCTACCACTCATGGCAGGTGCTCTGATGTTAAGGCAATCTTGCAGAGTAGCATCTTCCTATGAGAATCTAAGATGGTGGTCATTTCTTTCAGAACAAGTATTATCTCTGGATGCCACTTACAGTAAACAGAATTTTTAGAGAAAAAAAGATATGCTTACGTGAAATAATGATGCTGATGAAATGATGCATATAGATGAATAATGCAAAAGGGTCTTCACAGGTGATTATCTCAAGCCACACAACTTCCAGACCTAACAATGATAAGCCCCTGATGATGAAAGAACCATACTGAAAGAATAAGGATTGAATAGAAGTACTTCATACATGCTATTTTACAGGATTTTACAAAAGAGCACAGCTCAAAGATGGAATTGTAACTTGAAATCCTGCCTCTTCTGTAATTGCAACCACTCTCTTATACCTCAAACTTAAGATGATACAGGGAATGTACAACCTTATCAGAAGTTAAGTGATGTACTAAGTTGATTGTAAAAAGCAGTGAATGGAACAGTTTAATATACACATTTAGAAGTTACTTTAAAGCAATTATTCTGAAGTGAAAAATGTTTAACATGCTCAAATTTTTATCATTCTTTATATAACAAAGAATAAATGTTAAGAAAGGATGAATGGGAAACAAAAGACATTAAAAATGCATTGTTCTCCATTGCACATGCAAATTAGGTAAATTTAAACATTTCACACAAAATCTGTTCAAATGAAATTTGCTGAGTGAACATACACCTCTTAGAGTACTCACTTTACTTGGACTAAATGTAAAAGAATGATGTAAAACACATGCTTTTTAAAATCAAGTAATTAACAAGGTGTTTTGTATGGTTGTTTGTTTGTTTTTTAACTCCAAATTAGATGCTGATATTAATGAAGTACCTACTCTTTCCATCCCTTCATTAGTCCACAATTTTAGGTTAAGGGGAGGTGGTTTATGCCATTATTCCTTAACTGCAAAATATTAAGCAGTTTTAAATAAAAAAAATAAAACTGCATTACAATTCCTAAGTTGAAATTCATAAACAATGCTTTAATGATCCTTCTATTACTTTACACTATTATTTTATTATTCAACTTAGAACAATTTAAAAAGAATTTTAGGTTTGTAAAAAGTTTTTTTTAGGTAGATGGAACAGTTTAAGTATTCTGTGAAGACATCCAACATCAATTTTAAAAATATAACACCAAAAGAAAACACTTAAGGTTTCCTCATACTAACTGAATTTTGTTATGCCATATGACAAATAAAACAAGGGCCATATGTGTGTGAAACAAGAAGTTTCTACAATACGTTCATGCCCATCAATTTAGTTCTATAGATTACATTTATCAATTGATGACTAATATTAGGGATTAACAGGGATGCACTCTCCCTATATTTATATTAAGTAACACTAAGCCAGAACATCGTTCTATTATTACCCAGAGTCTCATTCCTTTCCTTAAAGCTTAAATTTTCTAACCATGTTGGAAAAACAAAAAAAAGTCAAAAGGAAAAAGCCTAAAATGGTCTGGTGATGTGAGGCACTGCTAAGGATGTCAAGAAAAGCCGTGGATGCCCCACACCTGAAAGTGTTGAAGCCAGACTGAATGGAAGCCCATGGCAGGTGGGCTGGAATCAGATAATCTTTAAGGGCCCTTCCAGCCTGATTCTTACCCATTCGTTATTTGGTAGAACAAACTATCAATGAGGATACAAAAGCGTTACTCCACTTCCATTTCTTCTATAGGAAGACTCCTCAGCTGTCATAACTATACTAGCAGATTTGCATTTCTATTCTTTATACTGGAGTTTAAAGCTCAAGACACAACTCATCTCGTATAGGTTCATCACCATCAGTTCTCTTCTGGTACATTTTCCAGATACTTTAGTGCTGTAAAGAACCTTGTTCATACATGTACTTCCTAAACCCTAGCAACTTCATTTGGGAAAAAAAGTACAATCTCAAATTTGTCCTTGGAAGTACAGAGATGAAAGTTCAATACACTGCACACATACCTACTAAACAGCAACTGTCTAACAAAGACGAATAAAACAGTTAGTAAGAACGTTCCTATTGAAGGCCAATTACACTTTCTCTGAGCATGAAATGAGAAGCAAGCTGATATTACTGATTTATATTTTACTAAGGAGTTCTTCTGGGTTTTGTTAACTTTTCTGTTGCCTCAACCGTCAAGTCAGCAGGCTTCAACATCTACTCACTCCTGTTGCTTCCTTTAATTCTAACTTAGTACATTCCCAAAGCAAACACAATTAGTTTGCCACAGTGCTGTCTTGCCTTCTTCATATAGGGTAAAAATTTGAGGCAGGTCAAAACACAAAGGATGCAATGGTTATTAAAAAAGACAAAGAGTACTGAAAAGTAAAAGCTTTAGTATTCTTTACTACATAAATGTGTTAGAGGCAACACATTTACAGAGAAAGGATCTTTGAAAGCTAGGTGTAAAACTGCTAAAGATCTCAGAATTTAACTTGCAAAACAAACACAGGCTCCATCAAAGAAGCTGGCTGATCAAGCACACTGAATTTATCTGACGTCAAGAACCTCCCACAGTGTCATAGCAAGTATTAGAAAAAAGAAATGACAGAAGTTAAAAAACAAAACAAAACAAAAACAACACATTCACACATCTACCTCTGCAACTTCAGAGACAAATCTCAAGCCATTATCCACCACACTGTACAAATGTTGCTACAATATACACACAATGAAGATGTCATTTCATGAGGAATACACTGTGGATGCTATCAGTGGGTATTTATTAGGAAGTCAGTGAACCTAACACGAGAATATTAAGCTGACAGTAGGGCTTTCACTAACTAACTGAAAAAATCCTGGTATTAGGTAGTAATGTTATTTATCAAGGGAACTGTTGCAAGAAGAAGAGGTCCAAGTCATGCAAAATCAAACAAAATGAAAGCAAGCAAGGCAAAATCTACATGACACATATAGTAACATAGATCTAAGCAGCAAAAGATACATTAAAATCTGTTCTGCATTAAAATTTAGGAAAATATTATAAAAACTGTCCTACTTTCAGTATAACAAACTTCCTAATTTACATAAAGGTTTCCCTTTGTAATTGAAGCCTGTTTTACATTATCTACATTACATTTGCACAATTTACGTACATTATCCCTCTGAGAATTTAACTATTCTCCAGTTTCCTAAGAACTCCTCTGTCCCAAGCCAAATGTATCAAGATCCTATAGTTACCAAAGATAAACTTGATTAAGTCTAGAAAAAAAAAGGGAGACTGAACATTACCATACTCTGAATAAGGGAGATTATCTAGAAAACATGCTGTGTATAGATGGGACATGAAGCACAGCATAGGAGGCTCTATTGTTCATTCATTCTATTGTTCACTGAAACTATTCAGGAGATCAAAACTGGTTTATAAAGAGCTGTGTACCCTAGTCTAGAATAAAACCTGAATACAGTAACACACAATGTGGTTTCAAGTAAGTCTGCAAGATTTATCAGATGCAGGATATGAATGATAATGAATACCAGAAAGAGAAAAGTTCATTTGCCAGTCTGAAGTGCATTTCATTCTACCCAGACTTCAGAGAGAAACCTGTGCAGTCTGAAGTTCTTTTTTTCCACGTTTTCCTCTTCCTTGTTGCAGTGAAAGAAAAGTTAAGACATACACAGCAGTAACTGCATGCACACAGATCACAACCACAACCTTACAAGTTTCTCAGAATACATATATCAAAAAACACAATTAAAATCATACAATAAATCACATTTTTGCCTTGAAAAGCATTTACTTAAGATCTTTAAGAGGCAATTTTCCTCTTTTTTTTTGACTTGGGCATCGAGTTGTTCTTTGCATATACCCACTTTCACCCCCTTACTTAGCTGACAAGCAAAGTTAGTCATTTTCCTATCTATGTAAGCCTGCAATAGGGAAGAGGAAAACATTAAAAATAGGAAAATGTGATTCTAAAACCACAAAAAGGTGGTAACAAGGACTCAAGGAGTACTCAAAACAACTTCAACTTATATTTTTGAATTAATTAGATATAAAGTTTCCATTTAACCTGGATTTTTAAATGCAGTAAAAACACGGAAGAGTAACTGAAGCAACAAGACCAGCCACAGTTCCTCCCTGTTTGTCAACCAGGCATTACATATTCCACAGACATGGCTTTCCTCCATACTGAAGTTACTAGCAACATTATTTTTCAAAGGTTTTGGCTTTTTATGTATGAATTTCTACAGTAATTCTGTAGAGTTCTGACAGTAACTTCAAGATTTTAAGCTTCATGGCACAGGTCTAAGAGAAGACAGGAGGAATCTGGTACTCAAGCTACTTGTAATTGTCAACTCTAAACACTAAAATATCACTTATCATGAAAGGAAATTCAAGGGAGTTGAGATGATTAAAAAAAATGGATAATATTTTGTCAACAAAGGACAAAACATTTTGGTAGAGAGGCATACAAGTAGCGAGTGGGCAACATTTCTGTTGGCATATCTATGACATAACAGAACAGCACACAACTGACAAGTCTTGTAACAATACTGAACCACACGGAATAAAAAAATGTATGATACTACAAAAGCACATTCAGAAGACAGGACAGAGATAAAGTAGGAACTGATAACACAAATTTTACCAGAAATAAAATTATCTGCAGTTTAAGTTACCTAGAATAAAAAAAAACAGTATAAAGTAATTTTTTATTTTCTTGTTGTATTTTAACATCACCTTGGCTTTTGCCTTTTAACTTCATTCCTGAATTTCTACATGTTCTGTTCTGCAGCTCAAGTTAATTTTTCCTTGGTAACAGATATATTTTAAATTAGTTTGTTGCTGTTGTTTAACTCCCACAATTTTGAATTTGATATACCCACACTTCTAACATTCAGGTGACACACTAATTTCTGAAGCTGAAATGCATTGGTTTACAAGTGTGAAATATCACTGTCTTAAGTCTAATCAACAGCTTCGCTTTGAGTACTCAAATGTAAACGTCAGGGAGAAGTTACAGCTTCTGGATTGATAATACAGAAGCTACAGCAGCAATTATTTATCCGTAAAATTGCTAAATAATACATGCTGCAAAGAGCAGATTGCCTCTGAAAAAACACAGTATTTATCCTCAGAAAACAGAGATAAAATGCTAACAGCCAGCATTAAAGTGCTTCTAAATTAAAAGACCACTAATGCAAACGTAATTGCATTTTGCTTCCTATTGCAGGGAAAGTGCTGGCTGGGAATGGTGAAGTGATCACTCTATTACTGAAGAGCTCAGACTATCAACTCAGTAACTCAGAAAACAAGTCTTTTCCCATAGACAACACAAACAAAAACGTGAGACAGATGACTTGATAAAAACTTGTAAAATAGCCTTACTGTAGTCTTAGTTACAGAAAGAATACCTCATTCAATTATGTTTTCAAATAAGATACTCTTCCTTTATTTACAAGTTTATTTTACAAGGTCACAAACAATTCTAGAACAATTTTTCAGAGCTTTGAAATTCTATCATAAAAATAACTTTTTCATGACTTCTCTAACATTTTAGATCTTGAAACCATTACAACATGCATTTCTCCTACCAATCTGCCTGATGATTTTGATTCAGAATGCTCATGCTGAACTAGTATTAAGACTCCTGTTCTCAGCACCATATTTATCCAAACCTGAGTGTGACATACTGATAAAGGACATTCAACACTGACTATTAAGTGTTAATCAAGCAACTTTAAACACTTGGTCCACACAGAGAAAATGTAATATAAGGAGGAAAAAAAAAACCCAACAGATGTACTGGGCCATTTTTCCTATATTGACTTGCAAATGACAATCTTAAGGGAAGAAAACTGTCATTCAGTACTAGTAGTAAATCTACAGATAGATAGTTCTCATGCTAGCAAAGAAAAATCACATAAGAATCCGCCACAGAAAACAGAAAAATATATGTTTTACCAAAACTGGCAGTGGAGAATGGATTACCAAACGAATTTCCAATTTAAGATTTTTGAAAACTATGACTCTCAACCAAACCTTCCCAGCACTCCAGCAATCACATCTGAGATTTCTGAAAATTTTTCACATTACCATTTAAGGACACAAAGAAAAGGAAACAATGGCCATCTTTACCATGACCTGGAAAGGACTGATATACAACATCACTGAACAAGCAGAGCTACTGTTTCCCCAAGATCACTGCTTTTTTTCTGGAATCTTAAGCTTCTAAAATAATAATAACCATTTTTAGTTTTATCTAAGATCTCTGAGTTTCCAAGCAAAACACTCAACTTTCACACACAATGCAGCAACTATGAAAATGATTGACTTTGTATCGGATTATATGTTGTGTGAAAAAGCCAAAACATGCTAGTGTTAAAAGACTATAAAAGAAAACTCTAAAAACACTTGGAGTGTCACTTTTTCCATTGTAGGTGTATGGTATGTATAAGGAGAAGCTCAAAGAGATATCTCAAAGGATTTTAAGAAGCTTTTCAATACTGATGACACATTTTTCCCTGAAATAACCCACTTCCTTTCTAAAACCCACACAGTACCTTAGTGTCAAGACTGAATTGCTTCTCCTGAAATACGTGAATACATTTTTCTTACCTAAAACACAGAAGTCTTACATTATCAGTCGTTTCTTAAATCATGGAAAGTAGTATTGCTAGTCATGTCAGATTTCACACGTTTCCATTCAGTAAAGAACACATTCCCCTTGCCACAGGCTGAATATGTGTTGTACCAAAGTATCACTAGGTGTAAAGGGCTCTTATCGGGCATTTGAGAACTTCCGTTACTGGATAATGAGAAAAGCCAATGGAAGTTGGGAAAAATATTTCTTTTCAGTATCTAGGTATAAATTACCAATTTTGTAATGGGCAAAATCAAGGGATTACAGCTAAGTATGGTAAGTGGAAATAAAAACTTTTTGGCAAATGACAGCATATTGGACATCACAATCAAACTTCACCATGTTTTTTTCTCCAAGATTTCTTTGGAGTTCTCCCTAAGATATCAGTTCATGATTTTATTTTTAGTTAAGACTTCCAAGATCACCTAATCACAATAACAGAGCAGAAATGGCCAAAGCTACTTGTCAATATTGGTGCCCAGTTGCAGCATATGAAGTCAGTAAAAAAAAAATAATCATATGTGCTTGGACTGAAAAAGCACCGTTAAGAATCAAAAATAAGCCTTGCTGCATTCAAATGAGTGATAAGAAAAAGCTATTTACATTAACTCACTTTGTGGTAATGCTTGTGAGATTTCCATTTTCTTCTGGCGTAAGGCAAAATTGAAAGAAGATATTTACACAGAAGAGTCAAAGAATGAATTCTAGAAAACTGTTAAGACAAATAATGTTAAGTAAATGCAAGCTAAGCATCTACTTGTTTTGCTTGTGGGTCATATTCTTGAAAATGTCCTGTCTTCATATCAACAACCTGAATACCTGCATTATTAATAAAAATCAGAAATCAACAACAAATGTCAGTGAATAAGTACTTGCTAAAAAGTAGTATATAATAATACCTAAATAATAAAAATACTTGCTATAATATGGTATGATAAATATACTATTAACAGACAAAAGAGAAGCAATACAGTTCAACATCTAGAAAAATAGACCTACACTCTATTCCTAGATTATCTGGCACATCATGAGTAAGGCTTTTCAGCTTCCTGTGCTTCACTTCCTATTTAGCCTTTTTACTGTATTCCACCAAATATTTATACATATAACGCTATGAAGGCCCTGTTCTACCATGATACAAAATAGCCAGTCCCCCACACAGATAGTTCAACTATGACAATGGCACTCATTTGAAAAAGATTCTTCCTTTCTACCCCAACGCCAAGCCAAACATGCTCAGTTCACAGTATTTTTTTTAATTTCCTGCAAGGAGTGCACATTTACAGAGATTTGACCTCCTTCTCACTCACACATCACTAAAACCAAAAATCTTAGTGTCATAAAGTGGTTAACAATTCCGTTAACAGTGCCTGAAATGGAATAGAATCTTGCTCGCTCACCAGTATCTGTATTTGTTCTGTAACTCTAACGAGGGTAACAAGAGATGAAAATGTAGTTTAGACAGAAAAAGCAAACAGAAATGAAATGAGTATGTACAGAATGCACACCTTTTTTGACTAAGGCACCATTTTTACATAAATATTTTTGAGAAATTTGAACTTCTAGAGAAGCCACTCTGAGAGCAACCATATTGCAACAGTGCACTTTCACAGTGTAATCTGAGCAGGACTAACAGCCACTGCTTAGAAAAAAATGGACACCTGAGCAGTGTTACAAATATGACAAACTTCATTGCTTTAAGAAAATATATTAAGATTTCATTCTTTGATTTCATAGACCCAGAAACTCAATATAGCCAAATTAAATACTAAGATCCATCTTCACCTACTACTAGCTTGACAATGAATAAATACTTCACTAGTAAAACTCTTCTCCAGAACATCCATATTCCTACTGTAGAAAGAGTCTTCACTAATCTGAAATTCTTGAACTGCTCATGAAGCATGAATTCTCATTAAAAACACATCATTTTAACCTTTGCAATCCACAATTTTACATGTTCTAGCCACCTTCTAGTCACTTTACCACCAGAAAGTTGTAGAGAAGGACAATGAGTTATTCTGTAAAGGAATAATGACGCCAACAGAACTACAGACATACCTAAGAAGTCACAGAGGCTTAATTTTAACAGGCCATTTTTAAGTACGCAATGTAATGTTTCCACAAACTAAATAATGTATATTTCTCTAATGACAGACACCAGAAACTTATAAAGAACTTCACAAGAATCATTAATTTCAACAATCACCTAAAATCACACAAACTGAGTTAGCTTTGACTTCTGGCAACGGAAAAAAAAAGAAAAAGTACTTTAAACTGTGTAGATAAAAGAATAATTTAGTTGTACAACATAGTAATATTAAAATACAGACCCCATTCCATCTGAACTGCCCCATTAAGATAGCAATTTGTGAAGCAGAAGAAAGCTCCCTGAAAATAAATAACACATTCATTGGCTTTGGATTTTATTTCATCTCTGTTTTCTAGTACAGAGTAAATACATCTGTTTCATATGAAAAATGATTCTGTTAACCTCCCTACTTAAAATGCTGTAAGGTCAAAACCATTAGGACACACAGAAGTATATGCAAGTTAAAGCAGTGACATTTCCTCATCATCTGAACATACGACTGAACTTCATGAACTGAACATAAAATCTACTTCAGAGCTTGCCAGCTGTCTGTATTTCTTGTAAATAAGAGTTACCAATAAAAACTATCTCAGTTTTCTAAGAAAAAAAAAAAAAAAAAGCAGCAAACCCTCACCTTTTCAGTACTTTGTAATTCACAGAGTAAAAATAAAATTCTTAAAGCAATGAGATTGGGTGGGTTTGTTGCGGTTTTTTTTCCCCCTCCCTACCACAACTCAATGTTTAATACAAAGACTGTTTTTACAACAATTTTAGAAAATTGGGCACTTTAGATTTCAGACCTCACTGTGTATAGAACTAAGCTGCTGTCTATATATAACATACTGTGATAAACTGTACATACTCCATAAAAAGAATTCATATCCTATCATCTTAGAACTATTTTGAACAGCTAGTCATTTCTGCAGAAGCTTCTCTGAAACTTTCTGCATAAGTGCTGATTTTTAGAAATGGCTGATTAATGAAAAATGAATTTGAATCACATGATTGGAGGAAAACGTCAGAACAAAAACAGCAAACTCCACCCCTCTGCACCAACTGGTCTCTTCAAAATATTATTGTACAGCAGTTCCAGAAACTGAAGTACCTTGCTGCTTTTTAGGATCCCAAGAATTGTCTGAACAATTCGATTAGAAATTACTCAAATCGCAATTTCTGAATTAAAAAAAACAAATAACAGTAATGTGAAGTTTTGATCTCATTGTTCTAAAATTGGAATTTTCTGCTCCTAACATCCTACAAGCTGGGAGGGAAAAAAAGCACCAAATTTTGTTGTGATAAAAAAAAAAAAAAAACAGGTAACTATTATTACATTAAAAAGTATGCAAAAGCAATCATTTTTATAATCCTACTGGGGGTTATTTTCGTATTCTTCTCTCATTTTATTTTTACTTTTCATTTGCCTTGATTTTCCAAAATAGGTTCTAATAGAAATCAAAGTCAATTCACACTCGTTTTCCAAAGCATGTTCTGGTAAAAATCAGCTAGAAAAAGAAACCCAGAAGAGGTAAATGGAAGAGATACTCAGAAACTTTATTTAGTGGTCTACTGTAGTACCTTCTACCATAACAAAGATCTAGAAAGCTAGTATTATTTTGTGCCTTTTTCCTCTTTCACTGATACCCCTTCATTTTTAAGACCCTAATATGGTTTTAAAATGCTATCAAAATTATCAACATAACTTCAAACACCTGTTTCGAACAAAAGCAAATTGGAGCCTGAATATAGTATCTGAAGCTGTATTAGCATGTGTCAGTTTCTGCCCTATTTTCTCCAAGGCAATCTTTCATTGAAAAAATGATGCCTGTGCATATTTAGGCATGAATTTCAGTGTTCCCACAACAGAAGCAATTACAGAACATTTAATCACCACTGTAATTGTATGAAGAAATTAACAAGAAACTGTAATTAAGACTGCATTTTCAAATATGCATTTTATTTAAGCATATAAAGCAATATCCAAAACATAATTTCATATAAAAAAATCAGTATCCACTTAATTAAGAATAACGTGCAAAATAAATTTAATGTATGCAACACCTTAGAAATATACAGTCCAAATACCAGAAGCCATATGTCTACGTAGCTTGACATTATCTTTCACATGTTCATATGTCAACACAGACACAAGTACTTTACAATGTTAATGTGTATTCCAAAACAAATACAACTAACCCATATTAGACAAAAATACACAGTAGCTGCAATTTGAAGGGAAAAATTATATATACACACCAGTGAAATAAGATTATTTTAAGCATAACACAGGCAGAAACAGAGTTGTTATACACAAATGCCATATACCATTATATTTATGGAGTATTTTAAGAATATTAAATCTATTACTGATGAAAGAAACCTGGTTCTCATTAACAAGATTAAAGAAATTAAGGAGTAACAACAAAGCATACACAGTAACACCTTTGGTTTAAAAAAAAAAAAAAGTAAATTTTTGCAAGTGTTGAAATTGCCTCTGCTGAAAATTAATTGGAAATCAGATTTATTCTTCATTTAGGCATCCTTTTAGTGCCCAGCCTACAAATTTGTATTAATTTAAGCCTCGTTTCAGGATTCAGAATTACAGGCTGAAGAAAAATTCCTCCCCCACTCCTTATGCACAGAAAAGCATGCATTGTTTCTTCAAGATCACTGGCAATACTGAGATACATGCAAACAAAAAAATATTTATACATGAAAATTTAGCTACCAAACAATATTCAAAGGTTTTTTTTATTAAGATATCAATTCTATAGTAAGAACCCCAATAAACATATGATACTGGCCTTGGGCTTCAGTCACTTATTCAAAGTTTCATTTGCATGAAACCCATGGCAAAACTGTTCTAAGTACTACACATTGCCACCTACTTCTTGCACATGCTTTCCAAATGCATCCACAGTTATATACTTCCATGTATGTCCCAGTACTCAGCTCTAAGTTTATTACAAATGCTAAGAAATTTCAGGCAAAGAACAGTGGACAAGAGATTGAAAAAGCAGACCAAAAACAATGAAAAGTTCAACACAACAAAGATTTAGAGGGAAAAAAAATCTTACAAGAAAAATTTAGAAATGTACACACTAGAAATCTCTACCTAGCCCCATGAGTACATGGAACATAAGAAAACAAGGAGATCTCCAATATATAGCCAGGCATGCCTTCAGCAAGCTTTCCACTATTACTTCACATACAGAAATTAAAATTTATCTACTAAAAGAATATAAACCATCAAAAAAACTTGCTAATTTTAGCAATAAATTCTCCAAATAGGACATTTTGCCTCAGTGGGAAAAATACATCTGAACTTTGTAGAAGTGAGAAGTTAGTATTAACTACAGAGAAACAGACAGCTATAAAAGTACAATTTGCTATTAAAACTGATCAGTGAAGTAGTGTACAATCTACCTAGTTCCATCAAGAATATGAATCTAAGAGGGAACAAGAAACTACACGGATGTTAATTTATGGAAGAAAGGTAGATCCTCGACCTAAAGGCAAAGGAAATACAACAATTCTGTTCCTGCTCATGAACTTATGAGAACACAGGGTGAATGCTGGATTATATTGCTTATACTTCAATGCTTTAAGGCACTTGAAACAAGTAAGGATACAGACAATTGAATCTAAAATGTAATCTAGAACATAAACACGTCAGCACTGTTATTAAATATAACTTTTATTAGTAAGAATTAGAAATATGAATGTCATTTGAGAGGTCAGAGGTCAAATTGCTGACAGTCCTACAAAACAACAGCTAGCATCAACCAGACAAACAAGTAAACATACAGAATGTGAAATTTATACCTGAGCACACTGGAACTCATCCTGTTTGTATTTAGAAAAATTACAGTGCAACCTGAAATCAGGAATCAACTTAAGTTTTTGTCCTATCTTTTGATACAACACACTAAATGAAAACCAGATTAAAACCGTATCTACTCTTCTATACTAGCTGCCAAGTTTGTTACAAATAAACATATCACAGTACCCGAACAAATGTATTTTTTTAGTTGCAGCAGTACCTCTATTGCACATTTTGCTGATAGGAATCTAAAACACTGACACTGGAAGTATACCAAAGAATTAACGTATACTAATGTATACCAATGTAAAGATATACACGTCTCTAACTTGACTAACAAGGGCACCAGAATCTGGTCATCAGCTAAAAAAGTCAGTTCTAGATGTCCCAGTTCCAATCTTCAGTGTAAAGCTTTGAAACAACAGTGATGGTGGCAATAGTAGAAAACAATATGTGTACACCACTATGGAAGCTTTCTTCAAAACGGACAAGAGGCAGATATAAACAGCACCTATGCTTTTTGTCTGAAACATTTTCTTCCACTAAGAAAATACACCCATGCTAAAGTTAGAAGCTAGTCCAATGCTCTTCTAAAGGACTTGAAAACAAATGATAGAATTCCACTAAAACTTCCCGTGAAACATGTGCCACATATTTATCTACAAAACAGCTACAGTAAAATCCTGAAACCCATATTCTGACAGATGACTGGAGAATGGAAGAAAGGGAATGCAATTTCAAATGTAAGCGCTTGCTCCCCAACAAATTTGGTCCTATTGAAAACTATACATATCCTATTACAACTTTCAATCAAAACCTGAGGTTAGTGAAGCTTTTTAAAAATGAAGAATTTTTTAAGTATAATAAAGAGAATAGTGATTAACAGCATACCTTACCAGAAGATTAAGCTTTAAGAGCATTTAATAAAACAGTTGCAATCTAAACTGAGGTTTCCACACTCCAAACTACACACCACATAGCAAAACTGAGTTATTTCAAAAAAATAATACTTCAGTGTTCTTCCCCATGAAACATATATACAAATACCCTTGGACAGGTGTTCCAACAAGTCCAAAGAGGTTTATAAGATATTGTATATGCCATATCAACATACTAAAGTTCGAGACTTCACAAAAGTTAAAAAAGTTGTAAGAGAAAATTAAGCAAAAATAAAGATATTCAGTGCAACAGTTAAAAAGTTCACATACAAATTTGTTACCAATCTTACAGTGAGAATCGTCACATCAATTAAAAAAAATTTAAAAACTCAATTCTGGACTGTAAATAGGTCCTATGTATTTCTTTTTACAACGTACCAAGATAAAAACATTGATTCTTTTCTTTTTCCTTGTGCTACTTTCTTGTAAAAGCTTTTTGTTGATTAGCTTTTACAATATCATCAGGAGATGCTGTTTTGAAGTCAAATGGCGTTATGGCTGTTTTAGGAGCAATTTCCTTAGGTTTTACATCTTGTACTTGTCTACTGTACAGGAAAGCTTTATGCATACCAACTGTGTGTCGCTTATAACCTTTTGGAGGATAAGGAAGACATAAAGTTAAAGCAAATGCTGAAGGTCTTGCACGCAGAGCCTTCATCCATGAAAGGGACAAGTCCTGCCTCTTGGAAGTAAGCCCTCTTCTGGTCTTATTTGTTTTACCTAAGCCAGAACATTTTCCCTGCTTTGCCTTTAAAAGTTTTGTTTCGGGAATTAAGACATTTGACTGTTCTATCACATTCTGCTCTGCAGGTGCGTTTGCATTTTTTAAAAGGACACTTAAATCAATGTTTGTTCTTTTAGAGGGCCTCAATTCAGTTACATTGAGTACAGAAAAGTCTGCTTTCTGTTGAGTATCATCTACTTCAATAGCCTCTGCTATTAAATCAGAGAGCGTTAAGTTCTCAACCTCCTTTAGTGGAGAAACTGAAGAGAGGGCTAGAGAAGACAAAGATCCTGTTAACTCTGGCATCCCACTTGCAGTCTGTGGTTGACTTACTAGTTGTGATAGCGATGAGGTTCCCAAATTCTCATCTGAGATACTTGCTGTTGCCTGGGTATAAAGATCAGCCAAAGAATAACAGTGGCTTGCACTGCTTTCCTGGTGCTCCTGAAGTAAGTCAGTCAATGATGTATTTCCAGACCTTAAAACTGGCAACGCAGCCATCCCTGAAGAGGGGCTTTCTTGAGTTCTACTTTGCACAAGTGAAGAAAAATTTTCAAGTTCCTTCTTTCTATGTGCAGTATGGCTGACTTCATTATCAAGAGCCAATTCTCCTAAAGCGCACGTTACGCAAGGACTGCAAAAATTTTCATTACTACTGCCATCAAAAGTTTCTGAGGAAATAGATGGAATACTGTCTTTAAGACTCAGAGAATCACAAGCCACATTCTGCATCAGCAAGGATTTCAAGTCCTGTGCTTCCTTGCATTTCAACTTCTTAAATGAAGAATTTCCAGATGGATTACTTCCTATCCTACAGCAAGCATCTTCACTGTCAGAAATTGAACCTACTACACTTGCACTTTCTGATAGCTGATTCTCTGTCTCATTCATAGGCTCATAAAATGATTCTTTACAGGTATCATCGCTGGAAGAAGACAGAACGAGTGAAGAGGATTTTGATCCTTTCTTTTCAGATGAGTATATACCAGTTTTTTCAACATTAGGGAGCATTTTGCCACTGGCAATTAAGGAATAACAAGCCGAACCAGTTTTGGCTGTCAAATTTCCAACCTCTGGTTTGTTGGAGCTGTCAACATTTTCTACTGCACAAGTGAAACAGTTTTTATTAGTAAGTAATTCTGGAAAACAAAGTAAGTCTCCTTACCTTACAATAGCCAAAAATTTTCAGATGGAAGTACAGCCACAACGAAGAAAGTAGAGAGCAGCATCAAAAAAAAAAAAAAATAAATAAAATAAAAAAATAAAAAAAAAAAATCAAGAAGAAACATGAAAAGGCATTTAATTACAAAGTGTTATTCAAAGATATCTGCTGTTCTACAACTAAATTATTGTTATCTACTGAAATACCTACACAACTTCACAAATCAGCAAAGCAATGTCAGTAAGGACTATAAAGATTCAAGTAGAAATCAAAACAAGAAAGTTACTGTACAAATTACACACACACACAAAAGGTATCACTGTGGAATGTCAGTTTACTGAACAAAGATTGAAAGTACAAGTTAGGACATATTTTTATTAATTAAGTCATACATGAAAATTCAGAAATTTACTATGAAATGCAGATGGTTGCTTACATTCTGAATTTAAGCTGACAGTTACACCAGTGAAACATACTGCTTCCTTTAAACATTTTCAGAACAAAGAAATAGCAGTTGACATCTTTAAGATTTCCAATAAATTGCTAACGCAAAATAATCATCCTCACAGCCTGTAAAGCCAAAATTAACTATATATACAAATGAAACATCTTGAATCCAAACAATTAAATAATAGCATACCTTTTGTCGTCTTTCTTACAATCACAGCATCCTCATCCTTGGTCTTCACGTTTTGCTTACTGTCTTGTGAAAGCACAAGATCCAAAGCCTTCTGTACATCAAATTTACTAGCCAGTACTGCTTGCTCCATTGCTTGGTCTGGTACAGACTCCGCCAAAACTTCTCTCATTTGATCAAGGCATGAACTAAGACGAGCTATAAAAAACAAATTACTGTTACAAACTGACACAAAACAAAGTTCTAACAAATCAGCCTCACTACAAACACCACACATCTGATTAACAAAAACAGTAATAGAAAAAAACAGAGAGAAATACCACAGTAAGAGATAAACCCTTCATAAATTAATCTCTTTTCTTTTCACAGTAAAATTTTATCCCTGGAACCCTGGAGAATATTTGATTCATTTCAAATACTGTAATAAGGAACACATCACTGACTACTATGTTTTTATTAGTCTATAATAAAGTCTCCACATCGTAATACTTTGATGTTATAAAACTAACTGCAGAGTAGAAATACAGGTGATCACCTTAAAATTACTCAAAATCGTTTAGTAAGTTAAAACATGCTGTTAAATGGGTTTCTGTGTTAAGTGTTTACAGGAGCTACAACTTGTATCAAAATTAAAGCAGCGTTTTTGGTACACTCAGGCCCTAAAAATTGAAAAAGTTTAAATACTAGCAAATCCAGATGAATGCAGCAGCTTTCAAACCACCTCTCCTAGAATCAAAAAATATTTTTTGGTTCATAAAATCCATTTTATTTATAATGTATTCCTACACTCCTGAGAAAAACACTACAAAACATACAGGGAAATGAAAAGTTACAAAATTAAATCCTAAAGTTAAAAAATATAAAGAAGTTATTTTCACTTTCCAGGATTTGAGCACAGTTCAAAATGAAAGAAAAGTTACACTAAAGATATGCTCACAATAGTTCAGAAAAAGAAGTGTTTTTTCCTCAGACATCTTTCACTTTTCAATTTAAGTCTAATGACACAATTATCATCACTCTCACCAGTCTTTTTTTTTAATAAATATTTTTGTAATTTAGTAAGCAAAATTCCTCAAATTAGAGTAGCCAATAAAGCTGACCACAATACAAATCCTGATTAAGATAAGTTTCCTAAGTTCTGACATCCCACATAGCTAGAGACAAAAAATTTAACAGGATGTCACTTCAATGGAAGTAATGTGCTGATCTCAAAGATAAAAACCTAACAGAAGAGTATCCTGAACATCACTGTTACTGCCAGTTTCAGGAAGACCATTAAAACAACAGTAAGAAAACTGCAAATTCCTTATTTGACCAACCCCTCGAAGATGGCAACACTGAAAGAACTCTGATAAGCAAATCCAATACCACAGAACACCACACGGTTACTTAGATCAGCTGTTTTGATGCAGAACAAGTACTGGTAGAGCCCTGGACAGTCTCAGTTGAACATTTTATTTCCTGTCAATTAGGATGAATAATCTCCAATTCCCTACCTTGATTACAATCAGTACTCTTGTATTAATGGCCAACTTGTCACACTTTTCCAAGTGCTCTATGATAATACTGAAATAGAACAGATCTTATGAAAAAACACTGCTGAATTCACAATGGAAATGGTTATTGGTAGTTTTCCCTTCCATCTTTTTCCTTTATGTCCAGAATGAGTTTTCTCATTCACATATCACTTCTTAATAACTGACGGACCTTGTCAAAAGTATTATGAAAACTCAGTTTACAGCACTGTCTAGATCACAGAATGGCCTGGGTTGAAAAGGACCACAATGTCAACCCCCTGCTTTGTGCAAGGTCACCAACCACCAGACCAGGCTGCCCAGAGCCACATCCAGCCTGGCCTTGAATGCCTCCAGGGATGGGGCATCCACAACCTCCTTGGGCAACCTGTTCCAGTGCGTCACCACCCTCGGAGTGAAAAACTTCCTCCTAATATCTAACCTAAACCTCCACTGTCTCAGTTTAAGACCATTCCCCCTTGTCCTATCACTACCCACCCTCTTAAACAGTTATTCCCCCTCCTGTTTATACACTCCCTTCAAATATTGAAAGGCCACAATGAGGTCAGCCTGGAGCCTTCTCTTCTCCAAGCTAAAGAAACCCACTTTCCTCAACCCTTCCTCATAGAAAAGGTGCGCCAGTCCTCAGATAACTGCATCTAGACTGGCTCTTTCCAATTACCTTCTACAGCATCACTTCCTGCTACAAAGCATATCACACCTCCAATTTATCATTTACCCATGTATATACATTATCATTGATTCTACAAATTCAACTGATATTAAATTTAGATTTATCTATTGCTCCAGAATTTTCGACAATGTATGTTTTAAGTACCAAATTTCATTTATACATTTTCTATTCATTCAACAATAAAATTTTGTGCTTACTAACATAAAAATAACTCTCAAAATTCCAAATAAGTTAAAAACAAAAAGTTAGCTATTAATATTTAGGAAAGAGACTTGTGAATCCTTTTCACAGAACATTTAAGATATTAGGTAGCAAGTTTGAAAAACAAAAGCAATTATTCTTTACCCCACCTCTCAGTACATGGAACTGGGCTTTTAATATTGAACTTACAGCTACAGCATCAAGTGGAAATCAATGACTAACGGATTCAGGACAGCATCAGATAAAACTGTAAAGGATATGGGTAGCTAATGACATCGTTTCAAGGAAATGCATCACTTCACACATCCCAAATACTACTACCTACCATTTTCGGAATGCAATGTAAGTAAAAGAGCATTCTATATACAAATACTCTTTCTCCCCTCATTCCATTTGTGGAGTAAAGATATTAAGCTACACAGATGTTTGGTCTAAAACAGTACAGTAGTTCTGTTGTTTATATTTCATATCAAATCTAAATATTTCCAGTAAGAAAGCTTTCCTGGTTATAACACTATTCCATATCATGACATCATACAATAGGCTGTTGAATGAAGAGGCACAGTGCACTGCAGAGCTGTACTTCCTTTTGTCTAGCAGTCTCACGTGAGTTCTGACTCCCCAGGAGGAAGATCACTGAGATGTACTGCATTTCCCTAGAGCCTTAATATGATCTCCAATTCCAGGTGACATGGATGAGGGCTTCTTCTGGGAGCCAGCAGCACCGAGAGCAGCAATGCACTTCTGGCCTTCCTCTCTCTCCCATTTGAGTTACTAACTGTAACTCCCTTTTCTTATTATTATCTTACATTCTTCTACTATTGGTAGTGAATTTGTTATCTCTCCCTACCTTAATTGGGTCATTTTTCTTTCCTCCACAACAAAAGAGGAGAAAGGAGTCCCCCTACCCTGTCACGCTTGAAACTGCTACAAAAGTAAAAGTATATTTCAATGTAAGCAAGCGAGATACAAGTATTATACAAAAGGCAGTTACAAGCCTGAAGAATCACCATGGATGCTACTGCCCATGAAGCACGTAGTTCTAACATAAGATTTCAGAATATCAAAAGGTAAGTTGGTTGTGTAAGATTGAGTTCAGACTATTTGGTCTACTACTTTGAATCACGTCAGATAGGTCCGAGTAGTATTATTTTTCTGTCATTACCTCTATCAACTTCAGTCAACTGATGATTGGGCATAAAATAACCAGCAGTATCTTCCGTATCCTCATAGCCATATTCCTCTTCCAGTGGCTCAGCAAATGTTGCTGGTTTGTCTCGTCTTGAGTAGATAAACTGAGCTGCTACATTAGGTAAAAATTCAAGTATTAAAAAAAACAAAAACAAGTATTACTTCCTCCTTTAAAAACAAAAATGACAAGAAAAAAAAAGTTAGGATGCTAAACTGTTTTCACCACAGCGAAAAGACAGATTGGGAAATATCTTTGTATCTGTCCACATCACCTAAGTAATTAACAAGTTCAATACTCAAACAGAAAAAAATATTCCAGGTCTGAAAAATAGTTACTTTCTACACTGAATTACCTCCTATGGCCTGATGTCTTCATAATATTATTCCAAACTTTTTTTTTTTTTAAACTTCAGTGACAAGTAAAAAAGTTAGCATGCAAATAAATACTGCACTTACAGTACTGTACTGTCACACTATTAACTATTTTTCAAGTACACACAAGCTTCATCACTGAATGAAAAAACACCCTATTCCTTAGAAAACATCAAGAAAAGACTAGCAATTAAACTTAGAAACTCAAAATGTTAACATTTAAATCAGGGAATGGGACTACAATTAGTAAAAATATATACCCAGATTAGCTTATCTAAAAAGGATGACAGAGAAACAGACTTTTAAGGATCCAATTAACTCAATTACCCATGGCCAGATGCCACATCACAGATGCTGTGGATTTAGAACCAAACAAGTCATTCACAGAACAACATCAGCTATACTATTTTTAGGGTCTACCTGACTCTACACCGCCACCAAACCCAGGCAAACCCTGAATCTTCTTTCAGAGATGAATACAATCTAGTAGTATTACAGCTAAGTTGAATTCAGCTAGGCCAAGCCACTCCAATCCCATCTTACCTGAGCACATAGCATCACTATTTTTGCACCTATTTTGCCATGTTCCAAATAATCAGAAGCTTATTAACTTCACATCAACTTGCATGAGAACAGCTGCAAGCAAGGGCCAGTGGTGCATCCCACAAAGACTCTTTACCCCATGTACCTTCAAAGTTTTGTAAAAGATATCAAATACCAGACACTGAATCACAACTGTTGCACAGAGATGGATCCTACAAATACTTTTTTAAAGATAGCCAACATTTCAACACCATCAACGTATATCCATAAATCAGATATTCATACGAAGCACATTCTGACCATCCGTTCCCCAAAGTAATGTAGTTGACATGACTGAACACGTTAACCATGTTTATACGTAATTATTTGAACTAACCTGTAGAAGGAGAAATGCAATAATCATCTTCTACTGACTGGCCATACACATCATCATCTTCAAAATCTATCAAGTAATAAATAAATAAATAAATAAATAAGGTTAGTTTGCATAATTTTTTAAATAGAATCATAAAATCATTCAAAGGACCGTGGTTTTTTTGTTCTTCTTTGTAGGGTATTAAGATCTTCTACATCTCCAGAATACCAGAAGTACAATAAGTTGCTGTTCATTTACCTAGGTAAGACGCTCTACTATTAGATGTTAAAATAATACAGTACTTTATTTCTCAGCAGAAAAATTTCAGGAGTTGCAATTCTTCACCATCTCCTCTGGAATGCTGCCCTCATCATCTAACTTCCTTCAGTTCTACCAACTTCTATTCCTAGTGCTTCTCTTGATATTTCTGCCTGACTCTCGATAGCCTTAACAAAAGACTGTTCTATTACAATCATCACTCCTGTAGCTCAGATTGGGATTTCTACTCTATACTTACCTATTTCTCAGCTTTCTTTTCACTGACCTATCCTCGTTTATCCACCCACCTTCCAAAACTCAAAGTTCAGCAAGGCAAAAGCATAATTCTAAATTTCTTCCCACTGTAGTTTCAAGCGGTTTCAGCCAAAAAACAAGAATCCTATACAGTTACTCAGAAACACCCATAGACCTTAACAATTCAAATTTTAAAAAAACAAATCAAGAATCAATCATCAGGAAACACAATTAGAAAGTAAATTATTCCCAATTAAAAATAAACACATACCCTGGCATTACATATATCTTGAAAATAAACTTGCACTTTTCACCAAGGACAATGAAATACATAATAGAATAATGAAATACTTTTAAAGATATTGTTGCATCTGCTTAACAAATTCACAAATATTGTTTGCTTCTTTTTCCAAGAGCAAGAGGAAAAAGTAGCTGGCAGCTACACAGAAATCTGGTACTCAGATACCATCTTAAAGGCCGCAGAACTAGAAAATTACAAACAATGTATCCATCCAAAAAACAAACAGAATTATTTGAGATGTGAAAGGTTAATTTTACTCTCAACACAAAACAGGAAAAAAAAAAAAAATCAATGTCAACTTAACTTGCATTTACCATAGACTATTTTTTAAAAACTAATAGAAAACAGTTTAGAGACCAGAGATACGTTCCACAGCATCAACAGCTATTTTGCAAACATATTCTCTGCAGGAATTCAGCAGATTTCAGTTCTGAACTCATTCAGCTCTGAATACACTACCTCAAAAAGAGCTCAAAAACAGAATACAGTTACATGAAGGCTGAAAATCCTTCCTCAGGCCTCAGAAGAAGCCTTCCTATGAAAAGAGACCAAAAACACTGCAGATATTTACTTTAGAAAACCAATAATTGGGCTTAACAAAGCAATATACATACATGTATTCTGAGTAATGTAGCAAGATCGCACGTGACTGCAAAAGTAATATATGGCGGAAGTATACAGACCACACGTATACATACCTATAATTAAACCTGATGTGTAATGCAGCAGTAGAATTTCAGAGTAGCAACAGTAACATAGGCCTCATACGGTTACATCAATTTACAGTGCATCTCAGTAAACTCAGTTAAAAGAACTCCTCATCTAAGTACAAGCACTAAAGTGAGTTATAAAGTTCTATTCGCACAGAGGACAGAGGTCCAGTCAAGACCAACATCTTTGACGACGTAAATACCTATAGAGGCTGAAAAAATTCAGCTCAAAAATTCATGAACGTTGTTCACTCAAGAGGAAGAGCAGACAGGCAGAAATATTTCCTGCATTTTTTGTATGCGACAAAAAGTTAGGCAACAAAATAGCTGCTTCCACGCTTAAGTGTTATCTAAAACACCAGTATAAAGTGGAAGTGTGCCCATTTTTTTCACAAGGCAAGCCAACACAAATAAAACCCTTGAGCAAAAAGGCACAAAGGACAGTTTGCCTGTATTAATAGGACAGGACAAAAAAACGCCACTTTACTGTAAGCTCGAGCCAAATTCTTACATGAGATCTCATTCACTACATGCAAACTTCAGTGCAATACAGCAGAAATATCTGATTCTTCCTTAGACACTCAACTCTATCCTCTAGAACTACGGCTCTCCTACACAGAAGTGCTGCCGCTGTACAGATGTTGTCGCTTATCCACATTATACCATCTGGCTGCACTGAGACTGGGCCCACAAACTTCCAAAAGATTCGAGAGAGGCTCAGTCACACCGATACTGGCTTTAAGCGACTCCCACGCCTCCAAAAGGCGCTCAGCCTTGGCAGCCCCGGGCCGGGCAGCTCAGCTTGCCAGGGCCGCGTTCCCACGCTGACCACGAGGCAGCACGTCGGCGGCGGGCGGCAACGCGGCCACGGGCGGGAAGCGGCGGGGGGGCCCGAGGGGGAGCGGGGCGAGGCCTCCCACGGCGCCTCGTCCAACCCCCGCGGAGGGGAGGGGAAGGGAGCGAGCTGCATTTCCCCTCCCACCGGCCCGACGATCCCCCACGCCCTCACTTCGAGCCGGGCGGTCTCCTCAGGGACCCGCCGGGAAAGGGCTGACGGGTCGGGGTTGCGCGAAGGGAGGGGCTGTCGGCAGGCCAGAAGCGGGAACGGCGTCGGACGCGGCCACCAACTCCTGCTCGCCACTACCTTCGTCGTAGTTGTAGCCTCGGACGTTCCTGTGCCGGGACATGATGGCAGCGGTCGCGTCGCTCGCCCGCTGACGGTGGGACGGTGGGCCTAGGACGCCATGTTGGTCTCCGTCAAGTCGCGCAGAAGCCCTCTGCGCAAGCGCACCGAGCGCACTTCCGGCCGCGCCGCGGCTTCGCGCACGCGCAGTGCTGTCCGGGAGATGCGGCGCGTGCTGATCGGCGGTCGTGGCGCAGCGCGGGGTGGTGGCGAATCCACTCTCGCAGCAGGAGGAGCTCAGCCGGGCGGGACGGGTGCTGGGCGGCCCGTCTGGCTTGAGGTGTGCTCATGGCACTTGAATTGCAATCGTGTGTATATAAGCCATTGAGTACAGCCCAAAATGAATAAACTGCTACAACCATGTTCACATGTATAAACATATGTATTTAACCTGACTGAATCTCAGAGCGGTCACATCTGTTAAGACAGCATAGCGTTCTGAGTTGGCCTAAGTTTGCTGAAAGGAACACTGACCCGAAAATGTTTTCTGTATTTGTGCAGTATGACAGTGGTAGTGTCAGAAAGGCATTTGAAGCACCCTGCAAACTTGCAGCGATGGGTCTGTAGCAGCTCAGTGTGACCTGGCTGCTGGTGACCCATAGCCATTGCGGGCTGGTGGCTGATAAATGGGCTGTACTGATTAGCATGGCTGTTGGTGGTGGTAAATGCTCAAGCTTTGAGTTATTAGGCTTCATGGAGGTATTGCTTTCACTTACGTGCCATCCTATGGTGAGAACCACCTAAAAGCCAGGTCGTGAAGAAATATGCCTGCAGCTCATACTCGTGCTGGGTCAGGGAGTAAGGCAAGCTGGAAAGCTGCAGCAGCAGAGAGAAGTGTGACATCCCTGTTCATAGGCCCACTGGTGCTCCAGGGCCTCAGTGCCACAGGTTTCCCTGCGCTGGAGTTCAGCTCAAAAGACTCAGTTATTTCCCAGACATTTGCAGTTGTTCAGGGACTGCTAGGCAGGTGGCCCCTCCAGTATTTCTCAAGTCAGATGTCTCTATCTTCCATTCAAGACATTTAATAGTTTGTTTACCTTCTTTGTGTCCTGTCCAGACACAGCTGCAAATCCAGCTTCCTCCAGCGACCTGCATAGCCTATTTGTCCTCAGTTCACTTCCAGCCACGCATCCCAACAAGCATACAGAGCCTGGTTGTCCAAAAGGTGCTTAGCTATTGTCTTGTCCCGACTGGTAAAGCAAAGGCTGTCTCTATCTGCAACTCCATATCCTTCCTGACTACTGCCAGAGGCAAGGTGTGTTAAACATAAGCCAAAGTTTGTGTTCATGTACAAATTGTACGCAAATGTGCAGATTGTTTCCTTGTGTTATTTGCATATTTCTAATCAGTTTGTACAGAATGGCACACTCAGCTGCACAAACTTATGATCTATATGGTGTCTTTCATATGGTGCTAGGATTAAATTACAACTGGAAACAAAAATATCTGATTAATGTTGATGTACTGTTGACCTTCAGTGACAGAAATAAATGTTCTCCGCCGCAGAGTTTGACAGAAATTGTATTGATCACTATCTGTGACTATCAGTCTCTTGATATGGGTCAAAGATGCAGAACTGCTGTCATACTTTATGGTTTAAAGTATCATAAGCAAGCTTTGCTGATGCTTGCTAAATGTTAAGTGCCACATGGCATGAAACAGTCTTTAGAAGCTCTTGAGTGTCTTCAAGTGCAGTTTCTGAAGGATTATGACAAATACGTACTCAAACCATTTGTAACAGTAGTGATTCCCTGCAGAAATGTATGAAATTTCTAAACTACTGATTCCCATTGCTTCTAGCAGAAGTCAGACTGATACATTCAAAATAAGTTTGCAGTGGGAGTGCTTGTAGAAAACTCCTAAATGCAGGGCCAAACAGGTCGTGCTTTAAAGTTGTGTAACATCATGTAGAGCTGAGGTGGTATCTTTTGTTGGGTGATACAATTCTAAATTAAAAACTGATTGTAGCATGTGCAATCTGGTCCTCTAGTGAAGTAAATTAGCACTGTAAGTTAGAACCCTTTACCACTACAACCGTCATAACACTCTGCCAGTTTGCCTCCAACAGCTTTAACTTGGAAACTGCACTTTTTTCAACCTCGAGAATTACTCCCATTTTTGAAATGTTAAAATGTGCAGTGAGTATTAATCATGTAAATTTAACATGTTTTCCTTTTTCAAATAGTGACATTTCTCTTTTCAAACCAGATCATGGAATTGCAAAGATGCTTCTTTTAGTCTTCCTCATCATGCTTTTTACACAAATTGCCAGCTGCTTATCAAATAATTATTTTTCATTTTTGAATTTTATGTTCATGTTCATTATGTTATCAGTTTGGATTTTCAGCTACTGTGACCTCTGCAGATATGACCTACATTTCATTTGCTTGATATTCAAATGTAACATTGTTCACAGTAGTTCAAAAATAATATTTAAAAGAAGGAAAAAAAGATAACAGCATTAAAAACTACAAAGAGTATCTAATATTGCACATAATATGCTGTATAACCTTTCCACAGCATTAACATTAAAGTTGGAAGTTTAGTGATATAATATAAAGACCTACAAAAATACCCCACTCCCCCACCCCCAACCCCCCCAAAAAAAACAAAAACAAAAGCAAAAAAAACCAAAAAAACAACCAGGAACAATAATTTGATACAGAAATGCACTTGTTTTATATTATAGCGCTGTCTGTTAGAAGTCATAAACACATTATGATCATTTCTTCCATTTCTAATTTTAGGGAAACTGACCAACTGTTTAAGTGTTTGAGAAAAAATAAGCTTTAGTTCTCAATTCCCACCTCTAACAGCTACTGCTATTTGGAAGTGAATACAAGGTTCATGAAAGGTATTCACCCAATAGCAAAGCAGTCTGACTACACAGTACTCCTTCAGCAGCAATTACTTCTCTAGCAGGGAATCATATCAGTCTGCCTCCAGTAATTCTGATAGAGAAATGACTAACCAGGTCACTTCTGGTAAGCACTATGAGTGTTTATTTCCTTCCTGCCCACTGAAACTGTGTGAACGTCAGAGGTGGATATTCATGCTATTCCATAATAAAATAACTTTAATCATGTACTTTTACTTAGCAGAAAATCTTGCGAATGGCGTTATTTCTTCTTAATGTGAAGTAATCCAGATTTCTAGTAGTTGCAGTGCTTTTAGTTAAAAGAAATATATTTTGTCTATTTCAATATTGCTTTTTTTTTTTCAACCAAAGTTAAGCAATCCATGGTTTGGAAAAGAGCAGCTTAATTCCAGATATCATGCCATACTATGCAGTAGATGGGTAAGTTCTAAAATAGAGATATTATCAATATCACTGTGTACTTTTCCAGCTGATAAATGATTTGACTAAAGCAAAAGAACTGCTAACAAAAAATAAGTCTAATTTTTGAAATGATGCTATCTAGATCAGGAGGTGACTAAGAATGCAATGAGTATTAATGAAAGATCATTTTGTATATATGGTAAATAGCAAGTATCTCCACTTTTCCACAGTATAATGAACTTGTTAAATATATTATTTTTTTTAGAATTTATCAATGTGTGGAACAGCAAGTTTTGCATGTGAGATGGTATGGTATACATTAGTCTAGATGTTATTCAACAGGATCTAGCAAAATTAGACAAGTAAGCTATATAGTGTCAATCTGATGTGAAAATGTTGCCTGTTCAAATGGGTTAACAAAAAACAAACAAACAAACAAAAAAAACCCAACATTTTGTGTTCTTCACAAATACATAAAGTTAGTTTTGTAGGAAGGAATAAATGATGAATGCCCCATCCCTGGAGGCATTCAAGGCCAAGCTGGATGTCATTCTGGTCAACCTGCTCTAGTGCTTGGCGACCCTGCACATAGCAGGGTGGTTGGAACTAGATGATCACTGTGATCCTTTTCAATCCAGCCCATTCTATGATTCTATGATTCTGTTATTTATGTGACTTTAGCTATGTCTGTATTTCTCTAAGCATTTTGGGCTCAATCCTAAATTTCCTTATAATCATCTGCCACTCTTCTGGTTTTCATGTAGAATGAGTCCAACAATGGCCCAGAAAGGGAAGTTCATCCTCTCAAGAAGGGGGCTGTTGTTGAACCATACAGCTACAAAGGCAGGAGTTTGAATTCAAGCACAGTTGCTGCAAACATAGTAAATGTAGGCACTGTGAAGCACTCACTGAAAATCTCAGCTTAATTGTTTTTACCATAGAATGCAAATAAAAATATGACATGATTGCAACAGAGAGTTGTATTCATTTCTTTACGAATTTTACAAAGTGTACTGTCCTTACAGAGTGAGGTAGGTGATGAAAATCATCAGGCACACAGGCAATGTGTGTTACATGAAGATTAAAAGGATTAAGACTTTCTCTTACGGAGAAGATGCATGAAATGGGACATGAGCAAAATATATAATAGGCAGTGGCTTAGAATAGCCATTGTTTTTGTTTTGTTTTCCACTCACAGTAAAAGAAGGAATTCTTGGAGCTTAAAGGAGGCAAAATTTGAACTTATAAAAGCAAACAATTTTCATTCACCACAGAACCAGGCTGTAAAATTCACTTCCAGAAGAAATGTTCAAGACCAAAAAGTTATCAATTCAAAAAGTTTAGATAATTATGTAGATTATGGAAATATTTAGTCATGTTCACAGGAAATATTTAAAACCTATATAAAAGTTCTGGAAGGAATGGAAATCTTCATGCTAATGATTCAGTCCACTTTTAATTGTGAGAGGAAACTGACAGAATAAATTAATGAGAGCTACAGACACACGGAAGAGATGAAACAGAAGGCTGTCATGACTCAAAGTTAAATGAGATGCATGTCTGTGATAAGGCATATTATAATGATTCACACAAATATGTAGTAGCAGCATTCTCTTGTATGTGACTGCATACACTAATTTAGTATGCACTTTAAAAAGTTTGTTGTGGGTCTTGGTTGCTATTATAAATAGTATGTCTTCACCAATACATATGTGGTGCAATATATTTCTTAAATGTAGGGATGCAGTCTAAATTCCAGTAAAACCAGTGGAATCTTATTCTGTTGCCTCAATAGAATAAGGAAATTAGATAAAGTAGCAGAGTTGTAAAATGAAAGTAGGATGAGTACAGTTTGAAAAGTACCTCACTTTTCTTGATAGAGCCATTGATCATACAAATCTTACCAGGACGTTCCACTGCTGATCTCTTCATATAGACATATAGACATAAAATTGAAAAGAAATGTTGACACTTGTGTGCTTGTGAGAGGCATAATTATAGCTGGATTGTTGGGAGGACGGCCTCTCATTCCAGAGTATTATCTTATAATCACTCTACATTTGTTTTTGTGTTTATGTGTTTTTTGCGCACTTCTGAATTTTCGGGACCTGCCTTTGGAAAACACAACAATATAAACCCAACCAGCAGAGATTGATTGTGTTGTTGGGGAAAGTCCATAGAACAATCTCTCATAGTCTTAATTTTTGTCCTTTTTTGCTATTGACTTGTTACTGTATCGAAAAGAAAAAGCTGACTGAGAAGGGAAAAAATATTGGCTAACACATGGAAAATGTAACAAAGACTTCCAGCAGAAGAATAAATTCAAACTTCCAGAAGATATACAGAAGAATTACCATTTGATAGTCATAGATTAACTGTGGCTCTGGCAAAGTCATTGAGTATGCATCAGTTTTATTTGAAGTGCAGACTCACACAAGGGCTCTAGGCAAGTCATAGGGTATCCTGAAAGTGAAACCCCAGCTACACAATGTCGTTAGGCTCATTTCAAGTACGAGCAGTGTGGGGTGGCAAGCACAGCAGAGCCTGCACGGTCTGCTAGCCTCTGTACCACGAAGTATTGGCATGTGTCCATGTTGTTAAATCTGTATAATTTGGGTATGTCAGGCTGAAAAGAGTTACATGGTGTTATGCATTGTGAGGGAGCATCACTAGACAAGCAAGTCATTCAAACTGATAATATGCTCTAGTCTTTGACTAAAGTCTTGATTTTTCTGCCCCCAAAAGGCTTCATTTTAAAGTAGTTCTGTATGAAATTGCCTTTTTCTCTCTCAGTTAATTCTCATGCCTAAAGTATCCCACAGCACATATTGCAAATTCATCACACACTCAAAGAAAATATTGTACTTCAGCTGTTCTTTTATTTTACTTTTCTTGTTTGGTCATGTGGTTACCACCCTAGGATATTTTGTTCATCCTGGAATGTAAAGCAGTGACATTAGTGGGGAATGGAAACTTGTCCTGATCTTGCACAATAATGTCCTTTTCGTTCAGCTCTAGTTACTGTATCTGATAAACAGGAACTACTTAACATGATGCTAATTTACTATCAAGTTTGCTTCACATGTTTAAAATATAAAATTCTGTCTCTCACTGTTGCAACAAATGTCCTATCTTCCATGCACTAATCTTGTATGGCAGATGCAGACTCTCAAATACATAAATCTACTTGAAAACCAATCTGATAAAATGTTATGCCTGCAAAATGATGATTCACTTATATCAATGTACTTGTCACTCAGACCTTTAAAAAAATTACATATAATACCACAGAGTTGGGTGGGTGCTGAAAATATGCAAGACCTTGATAATAGGAAAACATTAGCCACAAAGTGTAAAGGAGAAACACTAATTTAAAACAACTGCACCAGTCCGAAGTTCTCTAGTCTGTGCATTGTATATTACAAAAAGGAACACATAAACCTTTGGTCTTACAGTGTGACAGCAACTATTTCATGTGCAATGGCAGTTTAACTGGAGGTATCTTACTCATCTCTCCAGTTTTATACCCACACTGTTTATAAAAACAGACATGGTTTAGGCTTTATGAATCAATATTTTAATGCTGGTGTCAAAACTTTAACTGATGCATCTTGCTCTACCTCCAAAGTATTCTGTTCTGAAAAGGTTGTTTTCTCACTTTCTAAGCTATTGCTGGGCATAGATTAACTACATGTAAGTTTTACTTAATATAATTTGCTTTATGTGATTTTGTTGCTGATTAAAGACGTGAACTTCCACCACTGCATTGAAGTCCTCATATTTTTAATGTTTGTATTCATACAGTGAATGTATGAAAGCTGTATATGTATAAGCTGAAAGACACAACAATGTTGTAGTGTAAGCTAAATTCCTCTAAAAGTTGAAGTCATCTTCTCAAAAAATGCATTGACATGATGGAATGAAATAGTTCTTTATATCTCTCTTTTGTAGATAAAATAATTCCCCACTAGACTTCATGCTGAATCAAGCATACCTTGCACCAGGTGTTCTTGCAGACAGCCCCTGAAGGGACTAACACATCGATAACACTGTCACCTTTGAACACAGCTGATCCACGAAGCAGCAAAGTCTCTTTGCTCTTCACTCTTGGCAATCAAGAATTAAGTTCATTAAGTTCTGCACCAGTAGTCTGGGTGGGATGTTTTTGTTTTTTGTTTGTTTGTTTTTCACAACCTTAGGAAGGCTTATCAAAAAAGAGCTATCATATATTCCTCCCATCTTCGTGAAATTCTGTGGCAAGATACAAGAGAAAGACACAAATTAGTGCTTACTCAAACACACAGAAAATAATACAAAATTGAATTGTTACCTATGCTATACCTGCAAAGTTTCAAGTTAGCAGCATTTTGAGTCTTATGATAGTGTTATAGAGATACAAAGACTGCCACAGTTATGGCTGTGAAGGGCAGCAGGGTTACAACATACACAGTGCAGAAGAATCTGGGTTTCGTCACTTCTCTGTTTGTTGAATACTTGTCTCATTTGGCAGAAACTGTTCCTGGAGTGAGAAGTATTTATTATAAATAGTCACTGTCTATCCACATTACCTAAGTTGATGGTAGGATATTCAGGAAATAATGAAATTACCTCTATTCAATGTTTAATAGTTAGCAGTATGAAAAGTGGAGGAATTGAAGCAGGGTAATTTATTTGGCAAGGCGGGCAGAAGTGTCTTCAATAAAAGTCAACCAGGTACAAATTTAATGCTGTAGCAATAAATTTTAGTACCTACTTGCCATTCAGAAACCTAATTCTGCTGAAACATTAGAGAGATGCATCAGTGTTTTGCTGGATTACAAGACATAATTTTGATATCATAGTTCATAGCTGGGATGCAATGCCAGCATTCTCTATTCATCGCTTAACTTTGTTAAAGTTTAGAATGATCTGCAATGTTACAAGGAGGATCAGATCAGTACAAGCATTATTAGCAAAAGAAACAAAGAAGATTCCTACTTCATTTTAATTCAGCTATGCTTATGTGGAAATGTAAATTTTGTTCTCAATAAATGTCACAGCAGAATTCTACTAATACTCTCCAACTAAAAGAATTTGGTCATCTTTTTATAGAAATACGTTTGGGGCCTGGTCCAAACCTCATGAAAGTCAATTGAGATAATTGCAATGGCTTTCGTGAATTATTTTGACACTAAAAGACCAATAAAACATATAAAGGAAAGGATTTTGGTAGAACAAAACTGCAAAATTGTACGTAGAGTTCCAGTGGAGTACATTGTTTTAGAGAGGCCCCTATTACTGCTAAGGGAACCATGAGCTGAGCAACAAAAGATAATAATAGGTATAGAAAATTTCTTATCTGTGTTCTCAGGCAGTGAGAAAATGTCAATGGATGTTATCTGTGAAAACACAAGATTGAGTGAAAAAAAAAAAAAGGAAAAAGTAGAAGATAGCAAAGGGGAGGCAAACAACGGAGGCTGTCCCTATGAGTTGGAGAAGAATGGTAAAGGAGCTCTGGAATCAGCCAGTCCTGAGAGACACAAGGAAAGGCATAAAATGGGTCCTGACAAGACCCAAGAAACCTGGCTGGATTCGATGACTGCTGGTCAGGAGGCCCTTTGGGTGTAGTTTTAGTCAGGGGAAATAACCTTGTGTTGTACTGCTTGATAAAGTTTGCATGTCAGATAATAAACTGTGCCTGAGGAAAGGGCTGAAAAGAGGTTTGGGTGTGGTGTTGGATTTTTACCTGGCTGATGAGGCAGCCTGCCAGTTTATAAAAATGTAGGAGCTTAGCACACACTGTGTGCTTGTGCAGGACTTCCTTTACCCTGGAATAAAGACATGATGCTTTTCAGTATTTTAAAGCAGACTTGCAAATTACCTTTGAGTGCATACCATGAAAAAGTATCGCTACTCCAAGTGAAGAAAAAGATTGTTAATGATCCATGAGTTTGAATTTTTTTTTTTTTAAGAGTGTTTTGTATGTTGGCAGGTAACAATTCCAAAAGTATCTATGTGTGAAGTGGTAGAAAAGCACATTGCTCAAAAATGTAAGTTAAAGAATCCTTAAATACAGTGGACTTATGAGCTATGCCAAAGTACAAAATGAAGCCATAGATTTTCTTGGGGAAACGGGGAAATAAACAAATGAGAATGGAAAGCAAAACTGTAGCCACAAAATAGATGGGTATATCAAGAGAAGAGAATAATAATTGAGGGAAGTCAAAATGTTTGCATATATTTACTCCAGAAAAGGCAAAATATGGAAAACCAAGTCAGTGCAAGTTTTACCCAAATTGCCAGTCTTTATGCTATCCTATCTCTCTGGAAGCTAAACGTATCTTTGTATTAGTAGCAAAAAGTAGAACACAGACAGACTTTTTAATAGAGTTTAAATTTGAACTCAACATCGGCAAGGTTAAGAGAAAATTACTCTGTTTTGGCTGATGAATGGAGGAAAGTGTTGCTTTGATGTAATGAGATTTATTCCTATGAGAATGCTCAAACAAACAGTCTGTTCAAGGTATAAACAAATGTGATTATTTATAGACTAAGCCTGATACAGACCTAATATTCCTGACTGCGTGAACAGTACTCTGTGATGTTATGCGAAAAAAATGCTGTTTGCAGGCACTGACACACGGTGTACAGTATTTTCTAAGAATGATAATGCAACATGTTCTCCAGATCCTCACAGGATATGTATTGTTATTTCAGGATCCCTTCCAAATCTATTTGATCTTATTGTAAGACTCACTTCAATGGATTTTGGTCCTTAGCTTGTCATGTAAAATACAGGCTCAATACAGAGTTTATATTCAGAGAAGTGAAATAGAACCTTCCTATTCCCACACCCTAAATAAGCACTTTCACCCCGTTGAAGATCCTTCCAAAAATAACAGGAAGCAGGCAGGTAATAGTAACTATCTGGCCTAACATTATAATTGCAGCCCCAGGGAAGGAGGGAATAATGGATGCTTCTATATTCATTTTCCCCATGATGAAATCTCCAAGGAAAAAGGACATTTGTATTAACAAAGATTTCAAATCTTTAAATAATTCCTTTTAAAAACCAACTGATTAAATCATTACCAAAAAATCAATATTTTCTACCAGTCCTCTGCGGTGCGTATGTAGCCAGTGCTCTTTCACTGTTTATTCTTGACTTGAGAAGAGGAATAAATGTCCAATGTAAAACTATGGACATTTATACAACCATAGCTCAGCAGATGAGTGGAGAATATATTTCTAAATATAGACCTCTATTGTCAGTGTGTGCAAGTATTAGCTTGTAATTACTCCCTATTAGGCTTTCTGCTGGTCAGAGTCGGATGTCTTCAGCAGGGAGAAGGTTCATATTTTGCTAGGGCAGCAAGGAGAGCACTGTGCAGACTGCACATGTAGGATCCATCTCCTGTGAGTGTATATAGCTACAGGTACATTCCCATGTGTTGAACAGGTCTTCTGTCAATACCATTAGCTCTCTCAGCTGGTGATTTCCTCCTGTTTCTTGGTGACCTTATCTTCACCCTTAGCAACTGTGGTGAGCTCCAACTCAACATTACCTGTGTGTAGCAGCTCAGCAGCTTCTCGTGAACTAAACTTAGCCCGGAAAACCAGGAAGTGAAGCCAGCACAGAACTTTTCAAGTGGTAAAGTGGTTCGAGGTAGAACAAAACTGTTCTGTGACTCACCTATGGGAGAGTCGAGGAGGGATCAGTAGTAGAAGTTAAGGTCAGATGCTGGCTTTAGTGGGTGTAAGGTGACCTGGAGACAGCAATCGTGACTCTTGGCATTCCCTTCGAAAGGAATTGCAATTAAGCCACCATTGATTAAAAAAAGCTACATATATAGCTATATATAATAAGCATTTTTTAGCTGTTTGATTCATGAATGTGAGAATTCACACAACAATATTTTCTTAAAGAGATTCCCCATTCATTAGTGTAAATTTGTTCTCAACACTGAATGGTTAGTTATGCAATTTGAGTGTGCTCATTCTTGCAGAATTTGTACAGCATCGTCATACTCATCAACATACTCTATACTCATCAGATCCCTGGCCTGCAGATGATCAAAGAAAATTTTTCAACCCTCACCTCACATTAACTTGCTAAGCTTATCTGGGCTGAGAAAACTTGTGTTTACTGTTCCCTGTGGGCCTCTCAATAAGAAATAGAAATGAGATTATTTCAGTATTTCCATCTCTGCTCTCTCATCCCACCTGATTCTGCAAAATCAAAAGGTCTCCTCTCAAAAAAATCCAAAAAGGAAATACTGATCTCTGTAAAAGCAAGAAAACTTCTACATAATAATTAATTAAATTTCTGGTTTACGTACAAAAGACAGAAGACAATATATTAAGAATAATATGTGCAATATGTTTTACTAGAAATATTGCACTTTGTTTCATTCAACAGCCAGAGAAGACAATGATATTTTCCTGGTAACATCAACAAGAGCTAGAAGACAATATTTGATGCTTGTGTTATGTTTTATGACCCATGGATAAGTTTTTGTTGATATTCTACTCAGCTCTCACATTCAGCAATATTAGAACTATCTTTAAACTTGAGGCAACTGTCATCTTCATGTTAATGAAATCTACACATACATGTTATCTCTGCAAGTTTATTACTTCTTTCTGACAAATTTTCCTGTCTCATCCAGGAATACTGATCATTTTGCAGATTATAAATCAGGAAGAGTCTGCTGTTATCACATAATTTGACCTCCTACATAAACTATTTAAATGAGCTCTTACATGAATTGATGCATACCATTTAGACTGGAATTTTTTTTATCCTAATCTCATGAATAAATAGTTCAAAGTCAGAAAAAATCTTAAGGCCTGTACCAAAAAATCCCTGGCCACTCTGTTCTTCCTCCTTTTCAAGATATGTCTTCTTGTGTTAGGACAACGGGAAATGGTTTCAAACTGAGAGAGAAGAGATTTAGATTGGATATAAGTTTTTGTTTGTTTGTTTGTTAGTTTTTTACAATAGGGGTAGTAAGGCACTGAAATAGATTGCCCAGAGAGATAGTAAAAGCCCCATCCCTGGAGATATTCAAGGTCAGACAGGAGAGGCTTTCAGCAACCTGATCTAACTGTAGGTGTCCCTGTTCATTACAGGGGAGTTGGGCTGGATGACCCGTAAGAACTGTTCCAACTCAAATGATTTATGATTCTTTGATTCTAATTTTATTTTCAAGGTCCTACATTGGACCTCTGGAACTTATACAGTAACACATGATTCACATTACTTTTGAGTCTGCTTCAAACATAGATGCAGGTGGCATCACAACAGTGGTGGATATCACCCTCTGCAAGATGTGCCTTTCTGTAAACCACAGACTGCCTCTGTAGTTGTTGTTTTAGAAGAAGCCCTTCAGCTGGTGTTATCACATGATGACACAAAGTGTGGGAAATGAGACATTCGACAGGTGCTAAGAGAACTTGAAGACTAGAAACAAGAAAAAATAAAAAAAAAAAAGAAAAGAAAGACTAAAGTTATGCCAAGAGACTAGAAAAGCACTAAAAGTTTTGAAAATTGTTTTCAAGATAGAACCAAAGCTGAGAGAATTATAGGTCACTGGCTAGATTAGAGGAAACAATACATGAGATGCTACATTATATTTATGGCCACTTCACATGGTTATGTGATTTCCCTACTCTATTATACCAGACCTTATGGAACACAGTAAAAAATCTTTATGAACTGCTCCTTCTTTGGAAATTTCACTTACAATACTAAGTCTGCACAAAACTGTAATTTGTTGCTTTTTCAGTGAAAACTTGTTTCAGCATCTGAGTTCCAAAGCAGCTGTAAAGCTGTCTGTTGCAAACTTGGTCTCAGAATTATTCAAATGTTGGGGAAAATACTCTAAGTCACATACCATATATTTTCTGATTGGTTGTTGTTGTTATTTGTTTTAGCTTGGTTTCCTAAGAAAACAGCAATTTGTGCTGTCCAGGCAACTTTCTGTCCCAGTTTCTTTCTGACCCGTTTCTGTAGATTTTTTATACTTTTCTAAGTATGGCTGCCATCTTAATAATACTTAAAATCCTAAGTGTTTCATAGAATTTATCTCATAGATGGAATATCATCTCACAGTACTCAAATAGAGCACAAGAAAGGAGAACTCAGCAGTTACAAAAAATATTTGCCTCATTGGCCAGTGAGCCCAGATGTAAGCGGCTGGCTAACAAGCATAGCAATCAAGACAAGCACAGAAGCAATATTTCCTTACCAGGAATTTTTTTTATAATTACCTTTGAGGGAATTATTGTAGAGCAGAGGATATTGTGGTGGAAAGGGCTGAAGAAAAAAAGGGATCAAAATCTGTAAAAAGCCAGCTTAGAACCACCTATTAATTACACATACAAAAGATTTCTGCAATCACCAGAAATATTCAGCACGCAGTACTTTTTTCAATGAGTGTATTCATTAAGAATTATCCCAAATACATCTTTAAATGTCATTATATCTATGCACAAAATAGCAAAGAAATATTTTAATACATTTATGCATCAATTCTAAGCAGTCAAATGTTTCCTTGAATATGCAAATACAATGTATAAGTGCAGCAGTAATATAAGCATCCAAAAATTTGATTATAATTTCAATTTCATTAACACTATCCACTTTCTCCAAAGAATGCTGATTAAAAAAATCAAGTCAAATTAAGAAATTTGACTAGAGCAGTAAGTCAAATTATGCAACTATTTATGCAATAAGTATATTGTGTATAGAAGTTTTTATTTGCCAAAGCAATAATTTTAAAACCAGTACAAAACCAAAACTGAATATAATTAATTGGAAGAGTATATGTTTCAAAGCAAAGACTGATAATGAAAAATATCTTCTGAAACAAGGGCTGAAACAAACTTTCAGGCCAAGGCATTGTTTTTTCATTGCTATCACCAGAGGGGCACATGGCCCCCTGTCCTCTCTGCCAACTCTCTTTCGTATGAGTCAGCAGGAGATCGAAAGTCTGTCAAACAACAGAAAGGAGATAACGCATTCATAGACCACTCTATTCCACACATGCCTCCACAGCTTTATTCCAGTATGCCAGAAGAGGAGAATCAAAATGACTGCTTTCTCAAATCCATCCACGTGCCGCTCAGTGTCGGCCTTGTTGAAATGGACAAAAGGGCAAACTGTCTGCAAATGAGATTAGCATCAACAAGGGCAGCAGGGAGTTGGCTTGGTCACTGCTGCAAATCAGCTTGTACTCTCAGCTGCTCTGCCCAGCAGAGATGCAATGGTGGCCCAGGAACTATTCCCCAAGGTGTTCTTATTCCACCTACAGCAAATCCTTGGATTTCACTCCAAGAATGCCAGGAGGGAGAAGTGTGGGGGTTACTACTGGCAAAACTGCATTACAGCTTTAATCTTACTGATTTTAAATTGAACCTGCATAAAAGATGAGTCTTTGTATTTAAAAAAAATATATTGACAGTGAAGAATATTTCTCCCACTCTAAAATGAAGTACCTTAAAATTAACACACAATGAATATCTTTGAAATTATGCTCCACATCTTTACTAATATAAATAAATAAATAAATATGTCTTTTAATTTTAATTAATAAATAAATAAATGTGGAGAAAAACAATTACACATCTTCACATTTTTCAGATACAACAGCAGGTATCAGGAATAACATACATACACCATATTTATTAGGTACAGTTCTGAACTAATTGTTTAAAAAATGGAAAATTCCAAAGGTAAGCATGCCATACACAATATAAAAGATTATATAACAAGCCAACTGGAAAAACACCTACAAAACCTGCAGCACAAACCTTCCCCAGAGACTGAGTACAGTCAAAATAAAAAAAATATACCGAATAATTAACAGGTGTCTTTGAAAATGGGGTGAAGTGGTTTTAGGCTAATATCCTGAAGGAAGTAACATGGTACACACTAAATCATGCATTACGGGAAAATGAAATCCTACCCACCTAGCTGCTGTTGAACCTCTAAGAACTGTCATTGCACAGGTGCTTGACAAGTCAGGAGTTAAGAAAGCAGTTCGGAGCACAACTATGTCCCTCTGAGACATTTAACACTGCTCCAGATGACAAGTAAAATCATCCTGGCAAGAATGTCAGTGAACAGTACTGCTGGTAACTGTAGACAAAGAACCCAGATCCAAAGGTCAGTGAATGTGAGTGGGCTTCAATGGGCTGTGGATTAGGTCCCAGTTGCATAGGGTACAGAAGTTGCAGTAGGGGCCTGGCGGGAGAAGCCCACACACTCTCTCGTGGCAATGGGCAGTCTTTGGTACCTGCGCATTGCTCTCTCAAATTGCTGTAACCCAAAGGTGAGTTTGGCTCTTTACTCTGACTACTCAGTGTGTGTAAGAGTTGAACTAGAATGGGTAGAGAACATAGTATTGCACAGTGAACCATATGTCCTGGTAGCATGAACTGCTGTAGAAGATGAAATACTAAGTAATACTGAGAATTACTGGGAAAAAAAACACCAACAAAACCAGTAACAAAGAAAGAAAGAAAGAGAGAGAGAGAGAGAGAGAAAGAAAAACCAAAAGGTATTGTTTAAGAAAAATACCTGCTTGGCATGTGAAAACTCTGACCGCATTATGAGTCACTGCAAGTGACTTCTGATGATTCACTGCCATTTTCTAAAACTCTGATAACAATCTCTAGTTGTTTCCAAAAACTTTTTTTTTTTTTTTTTCCCAAACAAATAGCCTTGGCAGCTTTTCATATCACAAAACTGCGATTTAGTTTTCTTCTTTTAGTCATATTAGTGGGTGTAGTAGGTTAAGATTGCTTACGTTTCTTACTCTTTGCATCTAGGAAGCCCATTTCTAGCGTAGTGCATTAAGAACTTGACTGCTGCAATTCCAGTTGTAAATTACTCTTAATTCTGGTGTTGATGGTCATTTCCTAGGAACAGGAATGAAGAAACAGAGCTCATACTGGTAGACCACTGGAATGCCATCTGATTCTATCTTTTGGTTGCTGACATGGCCTCTGTTTGAGCTAGTGACTCATACTTTATTTATGCAGGAATGTTTAATCACTTGCTTACACCAGTATCATTGCACAGATAAAAATAAAACCATGGACATTCTGTCAAGTATGAGAATGTTTCTTCCAGTCAAGCATAAATCCCTTTCCAAATGATACAATGTAAACTGCAAAAAAAAAAAGGTTTTTTTCCATATCAGAAAAAGGCGGTCAAACTAAATTGAAGTAAATTGACACACTCAGCAAAGCCCACATGAACAGAGTTTAGCAGTGAAAAACTCAGCTCTGTTAGTACTAGTGTTCCTGACAATCTTCACAGTGTTCTGTCCTGAACCCATTCAGTTGCTTGATATGAATTTAGGCACATTAAAAACTCTCCCAGAAATCACAGCATCTGGCAATTTGGTTAGGCAACAGCTTTGAAAATTGACATTATACAGCTTTAGAATATGTTTGAATAGTTTTGAAAAGTGGTTCGAGTTAAATCTGCTTATCAGATAAATTGTTTAAATAAATGATTGATACATTTCATACTTAAGACTGCAGGAAGAATTTCTTGATTCTGTTCATTCTACTGCATCTTCTTACATAGAAATAACGTGAAAATTTCGGATGGGAAACATCAATAGTCAGATAATTCTTCCAGTAATTTTGCTCCAAATTTTTGTTCTACTCCAAGGCATAAATCAGTGATTGCACCCACATGAAATAAAAGCTGGTCTTGTGTTAATCACTGAGCACTGTGTTGAGACATCCTTGATCACCATGTGAATGCTCCTAGTCCATTTCAGCGCAATATTGCAGAGGCTAACTAAATCACTCTCAGCTTAGTTTGAGCCATTTTGACTTCTAAAAGGAAGGCTTACCAAGTCTCAGCCAGAAATCTCAGCTGGGAGTGAGATTTTCCTAAATTTTTTTTTTTTTTTTTTTAGAAAAACAGGACAGAATACAAGGCTGAACTGCGAGAATGAACGAATATTGATATTGGATCAGACCTAACACTGATCTAGCTCAGTATTTGACACATGCATCAGCTATGAGCAAAAACGCTAAAGGAACAAAGCCAAGTACTGAACGATGCTTGTATTTATTAGCATTCAGCTGTAAGAAATTTTGGTGAAAACTGAAACCTCCTGATGGAAGTTTCTACAGTGATTTGTCTGATCTCATTTAATTTATCCATACTTTGGCATTTTTACTATCCCATAGCACTTGGTCATCACCTGGAAAAAAATATTCTCCTTCACTTAAGCCTGCTGCTTGATAATTTTTTAGTGTGGTTCAGGTCCTTGTGTTGTAAGAAATAGAAGACAAGAAAAGATTTTACTAAGTGTAAAACCACTTCATTGTGTCATATTGTATTATGCATTAATATTTACATAGAAATCAGTATATCTGTGCAAGTCTCTACTGAATTTTCAATTTGTTTTTAGTGCACACGGACCTGGCAGTTTACTCCATTTCAGTTACAGTATGTTGATCAACGCTTTTCTGATTCCTATGGGGACATCTGTTCATTAGCACGCAGGGAGGCCAATATCGCTTTAGGTAAAGATCAGCTAGTTCCTCTGTTCTACACACTTGGGAAGAATAGCATTGCTTATAAAATGTAACAAATGTTTCCTGGACTCCAGCCAATATATTTTTGATCTTTTCTTGATCTTCATTTTCACTAATCCTTTTCTTTTTGTATTTGTGCCTTTTGTTGACATGCCAAAATTCTGTCAGTCTTGTTTCCTCTTTCAAAAAACGTATTTTTGTTAAGTTGAATTAAGCATTCTACCCTGTTGCCAAGAGCAAATTAAGTTCCCCCCTTACTGAAATAAAATTTTGTAAAGTGTCCGGGCAATTAGCTCTAATATGTGGTTGCTGTAACTCTTAATTTTCCCCTTTCAAGGGTTTTCTTTTCCTCTGTCTTTGTTTCTGCACAGAAGATGTGAAATTCCTTCTCTTCCCTCTGGTTGTGGCCTTTTAGTTCCACAGTATCTAGCAGCCTGAACAACTTAGCCAAACCTCACTTTTAATCTATAATCCAAAGGTATTTGAACTAACAAATTGTTCATTCTTCAAGCAGAAGGCTGAGCTGGTGGACCAGCCTGTTGGAACTGGAACAGAACTTGAAGAACAGACTTCTGAAGAGCTCTCCCAAGCACAACATTTAAGCACATCATACATGCAGCAAAAGATTTCCCATGACAGCTGAAAACTGGCACAGCTCACCTGTATAACTCAACAACAGAAGTCTTTCACATCTTTGCATTTGCTGTCAGGGGCTCAATTCCAAAAGGGGGGTTCAAGGAGGAAAACTTACAAGCATATAATTATTTCAAGTAGCTGGAAAAGGAAAGGCCTCATTTGAGAATGATCACAACAAAGTCCTTCCTGTGTGGTGGAATGGCTCAGCTCTGCCTTATCCTTCTAGCCATGCCTCAGCATTCTCACATCAACAGCATCCTATTGAAGGTTTCTTCTCCAGGTCGTCTTCGACAAAGAGGTTTTCCTTATCCCCTTCCCCACCTCTTTGCATTGATATACATGCAGGAAGGATAAGACAAGGATTAAGACTTCTCTCTGCTAGCCATACCAAGCACTCTGATGAGGAAGGATGTAATGAGAGCCAATGAAACAGTTGTCTCAGTTCCAGTAAAAAGTCATCTTATATTAAAAAAAAATCCTGGACAGTTTCCCAGTGTCAACTAGATTAGGATCAGCTAATTTGTTTATAAGGAGTCTGACAGCTTGAACATTACTCTGTCAGCCACTGTCCCTCTCTTTCCTTTACATCCCTATTTATTTTGGCAGACTTAAGCAGTGTATATGATAAAGCTGTTTTATAGTAACAGCCATAGTTCTACTTAAAACAGAGCACTGAGAGTCAGAGAAAAGCTTCTTGGATTCCAGAGGATATCTATACACATCTACAAATTGGCCAGCCGCACTGCAAATGCTCTAACGAAACAACAAACACATGAAACCTACAAAGACATGATATTCTCTTTTGTTAAATATGTATATATATACTTCTCTCCACAAGTGTATTTTCCTGCTCTTGTACTTCCCATTGCTGATTGCCAATCCATCAATGCACTACTCCTTTAAGACCGAGATGTGGGTAAATTTTTTTGTTTCCCTTCTTTCCTTCCTCATTTCCAGTTGTTTCTACAACACTTCATAGGCTGTCTCTTTCCTAATTTTATTTCCTCTCTACCCTAATTGGTAATTTAGAAGGGAGATACAGCTGAGAATAAGGTGCCCAGCCCTCATCGACTTCATTACAAACAATGCACCAAGTACCCCTCAGTGTTTGGAAATTCTCTTGTGAATAGTAACACATTAATAACTCATTCTCTTTATTTTAAAGTAACATGGCTGCAGTTGTGTTCAGTATTTCATGGCCCGTCTGCTCCCTGCCTTTTCTAATACTCATCCATAGCAGCCAATTTTTCTGCTCCTTCAGGTGACTTAAAATAATCTGCATGTGGACAAGAGTAAGAAGCCTCTATACGTATTCCTAGAGAATAGTTGGGGGGGATCTTGAAGAAGGTTATGATGACAGGTGTGAGCTGAAGCAACTTCTCCTTCAGATATCCCACCATTGCTTTGTGGAATGGGTGGGAAAGGGCATGGAACTCAGTTGTGGGCAGTCTGCATCTGAACCTCCTCTGCCTTTTTTGTTTTTTTGAACCAATCAATTCAAATCCCCACACAGACTCATTTTGTGGGATCTCACCATAGCAGCCATGTGTGACCTGCTCCCAGCTTCATGCAGTACAGTAGCAAAGTTAGCTACCTTCCTCTGTTGTAATTAGTATCAGAACTCATCAGAACTCTGGTGCCTATTATCATAGTGCTCCAAGAAAAGTCTCAGATATTTGAAGGCAAGTCCAATAGTCCACAAGGCCTGAACTTTCACAGTAACATTCTGCTCCAAATTTTATCCTCCTCCTCTAGTTCATGAGTTTCTCCATGCTCTTCTCTCTTCATCTTTTCATTTCCCATCTGGAAACCCGATTCACACCCTGTTCTGTTCCACTTGCTTTAGCTTCTTAATCCTCCTTGATTCTTACCCCTGATAAGAATGAATTCTTTTTTATTAATGTTATCAAAAGGATGAGTTAAAGTCAATGCAAGACTTGTAATTCAGCTGTATTGTTGAAGTGAAAAGTCAAGCCAGTGAAAAAAGCAAATAAAACATGCTCGAAGGTATACCACAGCAGCTTTTAAAAGAAAACACAGCCTCTTCAGAAAAAAAACAGGCTTCTAAAGATGAGAGAGAGGTGCGTGATCATTCAAGGGACAAGTATTCATAGAAGCTACTGGTAAAGTACATACAATATTTTTCAAACTTTTCAGGTCAGCTATATGATTAGAAAAACCCATCTTATAGTATTGCTATGGTTTTCCCATGTTGAATCTACAATAAGATGTTCTATAGCTAAATAATAGTATTAAAAATATATCTACATACCATAACTTAACACAATTTTCATAGTAAGCCACTATTTTTTTTTCTAGAATTTTCTTATATTAGATGAGAAAGGCAAAAATAGTATTCCTGCAGTATCTTTCAGTTAGTTCATAATGCCACAAAATATATAGTTACTGCTTTTCAACTTTGATTCAGCTGAAGAGGTCACCTTCTTTCTGAAGAGTGATTGTAATCTTATTTTCTTATTTTTTTTTTTCTTAGTTTCTTATTCACTTTAATTCTCATTGACTTTGCAGCTTTATTCTGCAAGGTAAGTAGTACTTAAACTTTTATTTTCTGGCCTTCAGATTAGGATTTACACAGTGGTAACAAGTAGTCTTGAGAGGCATGTTATTTAACAAATATTATTTCCAAGCATGTTTACAGGGGAAAAATCAGAAAACCTTGGATGAAAAACTGATTTAAATTATCATAAGGCATAAAATGAAAAAAAAAAAAAAAAAAAAAAAAAAAAAAAAAGCGATTAGTTTATTAGAAAGAAAGGAAAGTGATGTATTATGATGTATTATTCTTTATGTAAGACAAAAGCAAATGTGTTTTCACACACACGAGATAAATTGCAGTCAAGCTATTTAGAGGGAAACATTAACAAAGATAGAAGAGTACTGGGCAGAGCACAGAAGAAGTGAGTTTCTACTTTCTGAAGAAGATTTAGGTAAATGATTTATGTTCTAGCTGGCAGAGCTAGATGAAAATGTCTTTAGAAAGAAATGAGAAAAATTTGGAAGTAGCCAGGCTAGCTGATTTTGGAACTTACAAAGGTGCTTTCCTAAATTCCTGAATCTTTGAGATCCTGGAGAGGAAGATCCAGAGAATGAAGAAAGGCATATACTTTTTGAAGAGGGAGAGAAGATGTGAAGATACCAAGCATTATAAACTAATCAGTCTATAAAAATCCTGAACAAATTACTGAAAAATCCATGTCAATTGCTGTGAAGGTGATAAAGTGATTAAAAAAAAAAGGCAACAAGGGAGTATGAAACCGAAGTGACTTATTTCTTTGATAGCTTCCAGGTTTAACACATAAAGGTGAAAGAGAAGATATGCTGTATGTCAACCACAGTAATTTTGTCATTGTCTATGTGGTGTTTTTGTACAGAAGCAGAATCTAGGTATGGTCACCATCAGGTAGACAAGGTTGGCTGAAAAAAATAATTTTCAAACCTAGTTATCAGCGATTCCCCAAGAAACAAACAAACAAAAATCCTCAAGTATATTCTGCCAGGATTCTCACAAATCTAGTTGTATTTAATATTTCCATAATCATTTACACAGGGCAATAGAAATCCTACTTGAAAAAAAATCTTGTGGGCAGCCACAAGTACTTTGGTGAAAAGGATTACAGTTCACATTAATCTTTTTAAATGGGAATAGTGAAAAATTAGCAAACGGAAATTCGGAGATGAAACCCACCCAAAGCTACACAGAAGCAGAACACCACAACACAAAAGGAGAAACTATCTGGGCAATGTGGCAGATCAGTAACTGAATGAGACAGAAAGCAAAATTTAGTCTACTCTCTGCTGGGGAGATTTCAGGCAGGGCCCCCAGAACTATCCTAGTCACAGCCATAGCAATAGTAGTTGTACTCTGCGTCTCAATCCTCTTGCAAATCCTGAGAATTGAAGGGTATTGTCTGTGCTGGAGAGCTTTGATGAGGCATATTGTATTATGAAGAAAGCAAATACTATGTATGTGACTCAAAGGCCACTTCCCTTCATACAAGTGTGCTGGTATGAAGGTGAGTGGTGAAGTCTTTTGGACATATTCTGGAAAACTTGAGTCACTTTACTGGCAGGGTGATTCAAGGATATATTTCAAGTACAGGTTGGACAATAACCTGACAATTACATTTGTTTTTATGGCAGTAGCGATAGTCTTTTGGGGAGGTTGCCGCACTTCCATCATTCATATACACTCTGGTAGTTTAGAAGGAGGATGCTCAGAGAGGGAAACCTGTCTATAGCCCTGCTTGGGGAAAATAAATCAGCTAGATTTATAAGTGGTCTGGCCCCAACTGTTCAGGGATTAATGTGTCAGCTCGTATTATGTTAATGAATTTTTGGTGCTGTTTTACTTGGAATGTTTTTTAGTTTTACTGTGATTTCTTAAAAAAAAGAAAAATATATATTCCTGGATTATATGGGATCTATTACTGAAAAAAAAAAAAAATCTCCTAGTCAATAGTGTTGCTTGGGTTTTTGTTTTACAAAACATTAGCACATAGCCCATTCTTAGGCCTTTGTATCACAGACAACATCCAATGAAGTCAAGATCAGGAGCAGGATCTCCATTATGCACTGAATCATACACATACTTTTTTGTTAACAGCGCAATCAAATTGTCTTAGTTCTGCGACTCTTTTTTTTACTATTACAGACTGCACAGAGAAAGGCTAAGCTTATTCACAGGCACCAAGGTACCATAAAGATTGATCAAACACAATAAACTAAAGTGGCAAGCATAAAGTTTCTGCATCAAAGTCTCAAAAGCCCACTGAGGCAAAACACTCCTACATCTTAGCTGTGTACAAAACATTCCCAAACAGTGAGATACTGGCTTTAAACTCATAGATAGATGAACTGAATCATAAAAATTGGTCTCATATTATCCCACCCAAAGCATGGATGACTGGACAAAATGAGGGAAGCCAGATTAACATCCAGGTTAGCTGGTGAGTATCACGGTGACTCTGCCTCTGTATATAATATGTTTTTCATAGCAACCACAGCTTGTAGATGCAAGGACAGGGTAAAAGGGAGGAAAAAGAGTGAACTTGTTTTTTTCTTTTTTTTTTCTTTTCTTTTTTTTTTTTTCTTTTTTTTTCACTTAGCTCAAACACAGAAGTGATTCATTTTTACCAGTAGGGAAAGTAAGGGCATCCCTTTCATGAGTCAGATTCTTTATCTTGTGGATTTCTGTTTTCAGTGTCTTGTCTCTTGATTTTGCTTTTAATTCCATGTGACAGTGACAAGCCCAGCACTGAAAAGATAACCACCAAATATGCTTTCTCCTCATCATATCAATCCTAGTAATTTTGATCTAATTTCAGTTCAGGACTCCTTGTTGCTAATACCAGTTGTAGGTGACCAATTCAGTTCAGTCTTAAGTGCCTGAAGTTATGAAAGCTAACAAATACACGTCCTGTTCACTTTTAGTCAGCACAGACACAGAACCTTGTCCAACCAGGCCACATCTACTAGGCAGATAGATAAGTACATTTGAGAGCTTACGTTTAGCCCTTACAGTCTGAAATCCTTCATCAGCTTTTCCGGAAAAAAATTAAACAATTCTGAATATTAACATGTATTTCACAGTTTAGCCCTGATGTAACTTATCTGGGCCTCCCAAATCATACCAGAAATTAATCAGCCATACAGAGTTAGGGCTGAAAGGTCTCAAAAGTATTCACTGACTTTGCATGCCTCTGTTTACGGTTGTCTGGCTTTAAACACTTACCAGCAGGTGTCTAAATTAGGCTGTCTAAAAAAAGAAGAACCCAAAATGTGGGGGACTTTTCAGAAAAGATTTCCCCAGGTGATGAGGTCAAGGATTTTGAGTGAGCCAGTCCTCAGTTCAGAAAAGGAAACCAAAGCCTGATCCAAAATTTACTGAAGGGCGTGATAGGCTTGTATGACTCCAAAATCTGTGGAAGTGACAATCACAACATATTCCAGATTGTTGTGTACTTCCAGATGAAGCTTGTATTATAGGGCGCTGTTGAAGAGAGATGATCACTTTCATATTGAAACTATATATTGCTTTTCTATGCACCTGCCTAGTTACTTAGTATACAGAACACATCTTCTCTAAAAAGAAAAAAAAAAAAAAAAAAAAAGAGGCTGTTTTTAATCTAGTCCTGAAACCAAGGGAAGTATAATCTTCAATCTGTCTCAGTCAACAAATGTCCAAGGAACCAACCATAATCTTTTCTACTGGTATCTGGAAAATGTAGCTTCCTTTGAGCTTTTATGTGCCAAAACAGTATCTTACAAATCACTGTCAGTTGGATACCAGCCACTTAGGTACTCTGATGCCAGAGTTCTACGTCAGTTTTCAGCTCTGACAGAGTCTTATTTCAAACTATTTAAATACTCAAAACACCTTGAATTATTTTTGAATTTACAGCTCTGTCAAAATCCCTAGCTCCCCCTGACTGGCTACAAGGTCTTAAAAACTCCAATTCTCTTGCCTTCTCAAATTTTTATCAAAGATTAATTAACATGGGTTGAAATATATCCCTTTTCTTAACAAACGAAAAGCTGTATTTTTTTAAAAGTGATCACAGAGAGATTCAGGATATGAAAATAAAAGATTTTAATGGTGTAGACAGAAATACAGTTTTGGAGAAGTTGGACTAACCACCTGACAGTGGCAAAGACAGTGAGAAAGGAGGTCAAATGTGCACCAGTTAAATACACCTGTGAACAGGGAGGTGTAGAGAATAGATCGCTTAAGAAACAGCAGAAGTCCATAAAACACCAAAAACAGAATGTGGAGCTCCCATCTTTCTTCAGACATCTTGTTACGTAAAATAAAGGACAGTATTTGTCTTCCTTTAACTAAAGGAAATCTGGGACAAATCAACGGGTTTTCTGTCTCTTTTTGCAAAGCAGAGGAAGAGAACTCTAAGATCTTGGTTACTTTGTGCATTTAACTAAGCACAGAATTTGGCCTAACGTTTATGTTTATAGGAGACAAAAGATCTTGTTTTCATCAAATCTTTACTCCAGTGAGATAACACCAAGATGAAATCCAGTAACTAAATACTAGAAGACACAAAAATTCTGTCATCTTCACTTCTCAGTGGAGAGCTGAGTTAAAGAGCACTTGAAAGCTAGGTACACAAAGGGTCTTAGCCGAGCATCTAATTCCCATACCACCGTATCTACATTGCCAAGTAGAGCAGCTCAGAGGGAATGGATTCACTGCATGGAATGATTGATATGGGGGACACATCCTCTTATGGGATGGTTGGTTGACAAGTGCTGAGGTCAAGAAATATACCTCCTATTCAGTCCCCAGAAACCAGAGACCTATGTGCTGAACTGTGGACTTCAGGAAGGTACTCCTCACCCCCCCCATCATTTACAGCTTTCATTTCAAAATACACTGCCAGAGAAAGCAGTGCATGAGAGTTATTTAGTGGCTGTCACTGGCCAGGACAGGGCTGGATCAGTTTCAAAGCCATGGGGATACCACGTCCAGCCCTGTGGAACAGCAGCAAGCAGCCCTTGCATGGGACTCAGCCTGGTGGTCCTGTGGCAGGCAAGCTGACCAAGTAGGCTGTGTCCCTGGCCAGGGAATGATGGGTGGAGAAGGAACAAGGCTTTTTTGACCAGGCAGGCTCAGATATGAGCCAGGCTTTGAGCTGTTTGTTTTGTCCACACCATAGTATTTTTTCACATAGATGGAAAGAAAAGTTCAAGGGCCTGATGAATTTCAAGCCATCACCATCTGAAGCAGGGGTTTTGAGGTGTTTCTGCTGCCTATGTTCCATTTTATGGGCTTGTACAGTATTTTAAGTAATTTGCCCCAGGTTATTACAGCCATTTGTGGCAGAAGAAGGAAATACACCTTCATCCCCAGAGGCTCTGGCTAACACCACAACCACACAAGCATCCTTCCTCTTTTGTCCTTCCTCCCAGCTAGTCAGAATCAGCTTATGTTAACAAACAGGGACATTTTTTATCACAGAGAGATGACAGCCCAAGAGGCAATGCAATGAGATAGAACTTGCTGGGAGCCAGACACTATGATCACCATGTGGCACAAGGTCTATCAAATACAAAATTACCATAGCCCTATGAAAGACAAGATTTCTGTGGAGATGCAAGTGGAAAGGAGGCAGAAAGGTAAAAAGAGCAGCTAAGGAAGGTGTGTATCTATTTGAAAGTAAAAGAAGGTAAGATTCATACCTGTCATCCTACTTCACACAATGGTAGAATTTCTGGTGGATTCAATAGGATGACTTATTAACTAGCCAGATGTATGACTAAAGAGAGTAGGATGTCAATGTACAAGTTAGTGCTGTCACCCTCTACAAAGCTCTGAGATGCCAACATTTTGTTTCCTCCCAAACTGAGAGGGAATTGTTCAGTATTAGATTTTTTTTCAGATTAGAACATGATGTAAATGCTTACTTTGGTTAAGTCAATATAATCACCTTAGACCTTAAGATTTTGGCTTATGTTATGACAGAAAAAGCTAAAATAGTAATTCCTGAAAGCCCTGTGTATTTTATACAATCAATATATAGAACATGACTATTGAAATGAGAAACTATTTTGATAACTTCTTGCAAATTTTTTTCAAAAATTAGTATATTCACATGAAAACAATTTTATTTCATTGAACAAGTACTTTAAGCTTTCCACCCAACTTTCCATTCATTGTTTTTAACAAGCTGTACTTGCATGAACTGGAATTTCAATCTTAAAATATAAGGCTCAAAATCTTGCTGTTCCTGATGAAGAAACCTTGCCAATTAGTTTTATTAGAAATGTGTTATCACCTATTATCTTTCACAAGCCTTGGATCAGGCTCATACTGAAAAATCTGTAGCTATATCTTTAATCACAGTAAAAATCTGAAGAGATGTAAATTAATAAAATGTAATTAATAGATTTTTTTTTTCTCAAGGCATTTTCTAGCTTGTCTTTTGATCATTATCATCAAACGTTTCATCTGTAGTGCTTTATTTGGTGTAAAAATAGTGAAAAAAAAACAATGAAAAATAAAATAAAATGTGTGGATCTTTTTGCTCAGTATTTGGAAAAAGCTCTTTGAGCATTCACATTTTCTAACTACAGAGCTGGAGGAATATGTTTTATGTTTTCATTGCACATACAGGAGTAACAATTTGTGTGTCAGTTACTATCAAATATTGTGAAGTATAGATTTTCTTGTGGTACGTTGGCATAATTACTACCAGATCTCACTGAATTATTCATTTTCATTCTTTCAGTTAAACAAACAAATAAACAAACAAAAAAAAAGGGGGGGGGAGGGGGGAAAAGGTACAATTTCACGAAAGTTGTATAGAGTAAGTTGTGGCCCTGTATTTTTCCAGTTATCTAAGGTTCTTTTTATGTCAGAGTCCTGGCATCTGAATTTCTACAGAAGGAGAAAAAATACTTCTGCACATATTTCAGACTACAGAGCAAGTATACAGGACTGAGCTGATCTTGGTTTTAGCTGTAGCATTACAATGGGAACAAGCAGGTAAGAGAAAACAAGACAAGAAGCATACCAAGAAGCAATTACATTTCCAAGTTTGAAGCAAGTAGTCAAAATATTGAGATTTGCTGTATAAAAGATTTGCGTGGAAACATCAAAACTACTGTATTGACACACTAAATATTGGAATGTTTCTGCTACAAGATGTCAGCCTGACAGTACAAGGTGTTATTATTCTTCTAATGTCAAACACAATACAGACATCATACTAGTGCTAATTTAAGAGCTTTAAAAAGTAAAGATATGAATGAAGTAAAACTGAAGCAGCCTGCGTCCCTCTGCCACTGGTGCTCCGTGAGGCTGGGTGACTGCATCCACCTGCCATAACCTGCAGGCTTTTAATTCCTGCTTCCTAACCATGGCTTGAAAAGCAGAAGAAAAGGACACCAGGTAGGAGGTTGCTTACAATCACTCTGCTGCTTTTTGTGAGATTAAATGTGGGGATTTCCCACCAAAGTGAGGAAGAAAGCACACCTGTAAGGACTGAACATCACTAATAATTTGGCATGCCTTCCTTCCTGTTCCAAAACTTGCTGGGACATTTTTCACTTTTTTCAGCCTCTCTTTTGTGTTACAGCTGTATGACAATATGAAATTTTAAAGCTGTGAAGCTGTACTTTCCCATCTGCTCAAGTCTTAACATGACTGGGCTATTTTTCTTTTAGAAAAACTAAAGAGCTGTTTTCTACCTCTTTACTTTCCAGTCCTTCTCTGTGATTTATTTTCTCTCACTCTCTCTTTCTGCCCTCCCTTTCTCTTTCATGTATCATGTTGATGCTCCCTGAAGGCTGTCCCACCCCATGCACTTCACCAGGGGAGCAGTGTGGCCTTCTGTGCTTGGATCCCCTGCTTGGATGGTATTCTGCTGATAGAAGCCTGGAGTGCACAAAGGAGATAAAACTCATTTCTCCTCTATGAAATAACGGTTGGATGAGAGTTGACCAGAATGTGTTCTGAAAGGGCCTGATCTAATATCCACTGCAATCAATGGAAGTCTTCAACTGACTTCAGTAGGTCTCAGATAAAGTCCCATATTAACATTACAATTGCTGTTGTTCACAACAGAGACTCTGTACAACATGTTTTGTGAGAATAAAAGACAAATATGGCACGGTATGTTTATCTCTGCTGTTTTAAAAGAACATAAACTTCATTCAAATTTCTGCTCACTTTGTTTTCTTTCTGTTTTTTATATCAGATGTTCCCCTGTTTGCAACCCTCCCTGTATTTTGAGATCTCTCAAGCCTCAACAAAAAGACAAGAATATTAAAAATCAACAAGGAAGTTTTCCTCACAAGTAATCTAGGCATTTGTGGTGATTAAGTGTGACAGAAGAAATGACTTTAGAATAATTCAGATGAAAAAAAAGGTCCACCTTTTTTAATTGGATCTCACTTGCATGGGTGACACTGATACCATTATCCTCCATGTTTCATTGTGTTCCAGGAAGAAACAGACCTAAATATCTGATATAAAAACCCAAGTCGAACTTTCTCAGGCTGAAGATGTAGAGGCTTTAAAAAAGGCATAAGTATGACTCCCCTTTTAGAAAGTTGCCTCACTGCTATTTAATAAATATCTGTAGAGTTTAGAAAAGTCAATACAGCTGTGTCTGCCGACCCCCACTGTGTGGACAGAAGGAAGTGGAGTAGGAGAAACTGTTCTAAAAGAAAGATCTCTCTCAGAGCTTTTTGCTTCAGTAACTTTCCATTTGATTTATATCACAATCGTCTTAGTGACTCTCATGAACATTAATGGACTAATTCTTGCAACATCCTCTAAGGAGTGGAAATATTACCGCTTGTAACAGTCCGAAAGCTGGACACGGTTAAGCTAAATGATGTGCTTTGGGTCACACAGCAGGCCCATGGTAGCATGCAGTCCTCTGCACTGAAACTCAGACTCATGGTGACCTCAGCAATTCCAAGAGGACCCTTGAGCACCTGATGAAGTTGTACTAATATGTTTTGCTGCTGGCTGTTGCTCTTGAAATCATCTTGTCTAGGGCTGAGCTTCATGCTTCATGTCCTGGGCATTGTCCTGCCCTCATTTAGACTATCAGAGAAGTCCTTTTGATGCTGCTATGAACAGAAGCAGGCATATGACATTACGAAAGGGGCCTGTTAAAGAACTGAGAACTAAATTCAGGATTGCATCTGTGTCTCAATTCTGTTTGTCTTAACTAACGTATATACTTATAGATACACACATGTGCACGTTTTTTCTACCAACCTGGTTATTATACCACTTAAATCTTTTGCCTCCTCTCTGTGATTTTTTATGTATCTTCACCTACCACCTCTGAAACTACCATTCTGAAATTAAAAAGTTCCTTTTAAATTGCAGTTTTTTATGCCGAAACCTCAGTACAGGAAAGAACAAACTAATCAATAAACACTGAAGTCAGCTACTTTTTATCTCTTTATCTTATACTTTCCCCGGGTAGTTTGGCTTTTAGCTTTTACTAAATCAGTCATAACTCAGTATTTAAATATAAATATAAATGTATTTAAATTATTACTACCAATGAGGCTTATCTATATGCGGTTGATACGGTGGAAGGAAGGGATGCCATTCAGAGGGACCTCGACAGGCTGGAGGGCTGGGCTCGGGTGAACCTGATGAGGTTCAACACGGCAAAGTGCAAGGTTTTGCATTTGGGCCGGAAGAACCCCAGGCACCTGTACAGGCTGGGAGGAGTGGTCCTTGAGAGCAGCTCGGCAGAGAAGGACCTGGGGGTCCTGATGGACGAGAGACTGAATATGAGCCAGCAGTGCGCTCTGGCAGCTCGAAAGGCAAATGGGATCCTGGGCTCCATCAGGAGAGGGGTGGCCAGCAGGGACAGGGAGGTGATTGTCCCTCTCTACTCGGCTCTTGTGAGGCCCCATCTGGAGTACTGTGTCCAGGTGTGGAGCCCTCAGTACAAGAAAGACATTGAGATTTTGGAAAGGGTCCAGAGGAGGGCGACTAAGATGATCAGGGGGCTGGAGCACCTCCCCTATGAGGACAGGCTGAGGGAGTTGGGCTTGTTCAGCCTGGAGAAGAGAAGGCTGCAGGGTGACCTCATTGCAGCCTATCAATACCTGAAGGGAACCTACACCCAGGAGGGGAGTAAACTCTTCAAAAGGGCTGACAACAGCAGGACTAGGGGAAATGGTTTTAAGTTGAAGGAGGGAAGATTTAGGTTGGATGTTAGGGGGAAGTTCTTTACTAGGAGAGTGGTTAGGCCCTGGAACGGGCTGCCCAGGGAGGTTGTGGATGCCCCGTCCTTGGACGTGTTTAAGGCCAGGTTGGACGGGGTCCTGGGCAACCTGATCTGAATGTGTATGTTTGGTGGCCCTGCTAGGCAGGGGGGTTGGAACTACATGATCCTTGGGGTCCCTTCCAACCCGGGTGATTCTGTGATTCTGTGATTCTGTGTGATATGAAAAGTTATATTGTTTCATAGATACAGTTTTTGTATATAGTTTTTATACGTAGTTTTTAAATACAATTTTTAGTTAAACTGATGTAGTAAAATCTATTCAAATCATGTACAATTCATATAGATTTTATTCCAGATAAGATAAATGAATTTGAGCTGCATTAAATAAAATTAATTAAATTTATATTATGTTTTACACTATTTTCACTAGTGTCTTTTCCAGTGTGATTTCAAGTTAAACAATTTCTACAAATTTAACTTTGTAAAGACAAAAAATTAAGTCTGGTCTTAGCATTTCAAAGGACTAAAATGCTGACATAGTTAACAGATAGCCAGACTAAAAGGAATTTTCACAAGTAGCCACCAAGTTTTAGCTCAAGGACAGTTAAAGGTAAAGGAGAGATCCCCTACACTGCAATTGAATAGGAAAGGCAGGGCATTTTTTTGGCTGATCATAGTTTTCCTGATCAAGGAGGAAAAAAATAAGATGAAACCCTTAAAAACCTCAGAAAATTTAACTATAACTTTATGCCCAAATAAAACTCCAAGAGTTGGCAATGTAGCCAAAGAGAGACTCTGTGAAGTATTTGCCACAATGAAAGAGAACCTGGTAATTATTATCACTTAGTAGGATTGATAAATGGTTTTGTAGAACTACACCACTGGCACTCTGAAGAACCTCACAGAGATGTCCCTAATAAGTCAGACATAGACACTGCAAAAGTATTCCCAGCTAACGGCAGGCCACAGAAAAGCATTGCAACCATGTGTAATCAAAGCAGTAAGCAGTACTTAAAGACTGATCTTGATCATAGATGTGCAAGGAATGCAAGATGTAGGAAATGCCAGAGGAAAGGTCATTTTTCAGTTGTATGCTGATCAAAAGCAATAAGAAGGAGCATGCAGGCCATTCTTCTTAGGCTCTAGTGCTTGTGTTGGTAGCTCTGATGAATCCCAGAAAGTGAATTTATGGTAAGTGTATCAGCTTTAATCAGGCTTTATAACTAAAGTCTATTTTCAGGGCTAGTATACAAGATTCTTCATTACCGATCCAAGCTAAAATTCACAAGCATCACCTTTGATATATCAGTGGCAAGAATCGGCCTTGAAAGTGCGTATGACAGAGGAGATAATGTGCATCTCATTTGCTGGGATCTACTGTATGGTCACAGGCTAATATTCAGCCAACACATAATGGCAGGCCAATACGACTGATGCAGAAGTTCAAAGGGTGCATTGGAAGCATGTGAGTCTCTTGATATGTGAGGCAAGAAAGACAAAATGCTGGAGAGGTAGCAATACCCTGATAGCAGTGATGCACAGCATGAAAGCTCAATTTCTGATGAGGTCAGAAGAAAACAGCCAAGGGATCTGAGCATCACAGTAGCAGGTCCTGCAGGATGAAGCAACATATTTTGCATATAGTCTAAGGTCAAACTAAACCCTCAGAGGAATGCAGTGCATTCAGATAACCACTCTCCAAAGCAATCAGGCAGATAAATGTTTTTCCCCAAGATACAGTATCTCAAGTAGACTTGGGTAGAACTTGCAATTTGCAAATTTTCAAAATTATTTTCAAATTTCTCCATTTGGCAAGTACTTTTAATTATGTAATTATTCTTCTGGTACTGGCAAGAAGGTAATTCAGGAAGGTTCAAGTCTTAAGTATTCCTATACTATGTGCGATTAATTACAAAAGGAGGTCATGGAGGTTTGAGTGTTTCCTTAAGGTTAGCAAGTGCAAAAGTGTTTCTTTGAACCAGAGCCTACATCATCATTACTAATTCAGAGAGAGCAGGAGACAGCTACTAAGGGAGAATATCTTCTGCCTGCAAAAAGCCTGGTGGGTTTCATGCTGCTCTCCTGTGAAATGAGAACAGATGAAGACATATATTCTACAAATGAATCTTTTGTGAGTTTCACTGTTGTCTGTAGCAACTCTGAGGTCATTCTCTGCAGTCAGTTCATTTCTATAAAAAAATAAAGGAATACAGAGTGTTTGGTCTTTTCCAGCTCTCTACGAGAAGAGTGTGTGTTTCATCAACCATATAGCCTAAAGATGTTTCTTATAAAGGAATAAGTATTACTGGTGTTGCTCCTTTCCACGTAAAAGTAGAACAGGTCTCCTTCTTTCCTATCTAATGTGAGATCACATAAAGTTTCATGAGTAGTTTCTAACACAAGATTTCCACTAATAACCTATTTGGGCCTGCAAAATCAGGCGTGACATTGTCCTACAGAAAGTTTTCATAACAATGGCTATTGTTACAGAAACAAAAATCTAAATACATTTATCCCATGGCTGAAAGCAAAACCACCACAGGGTCAGGGAAGTTTACAATCTATTGTTCTTTAGGAAAGTCAAAACAAATAAAACACAATTATCTGACCAAAACCCAATAGAGTGCAAAGTAACAAAACATCATGCCTTTTTAGTAGTGAGTTACTAAATACAAACAAAATTCATATTCCTCTCAAGGGTTTGGGTAATCCCTATAGCCTGGAAAGGAAACTGAAAACAGAAGACAGGAAGGCCCTGAGGCTTTTAGAAACTGCTGAAAAAAAAAAAAAGAAAAGAAAAAAAAAAGAAAAAAAAAAACAAGCATATTTCCATAGAAGGTTGGAACACATGAAAAAGCCAGACAACCTCTGAATACTGACACATGAGTACAGCAGTACAAAAAGGGTGATTTTCTAATAATGCCAGCTTTGTCTGAGGAAGACTGGTAGAGTGGTTGTCAATCTCTTCGCACAGGAGGGAGAGAAATAGCCAATAGGGCTACAGTATTAGCCAAAATACTTAGAAACTGTGTGGATGCAAAGTACAACTAAAAAGTCACTGGAAAGGTGAAGAGTATGGTTTCTTACAGGGGAATTCCAGAGGAACTATCATAAAGAAAAAATGGACCATGGTTTATAGAGCAATGTTTCAAAGCTTTTTTGGCAAGATTTAAGTTCCAATGCATTATCACTAGCCCTCAATGTCCTGAAGCAAAGGCAGAGACTGGAATAAATAGACAAGATGATCCTTCCTTGGCACAGTTATGTGCAGATCAGCTCCTGTTATGTCAGCTAAATAAAACAGACTCCATAGGGAAGCACTTGCATTCTCAGTGACTGACTCTTGAAAACTGTCATCTGTCAGTCCATCTATCCACCTACCACCTACCATAGGAGATAGAGATTGCATAGTCTATATTATGATATCCAGTGGTCTCTGAACCATTTAGATTTAGATGGAAATTTAGATGAGGAGTAAAAGTCCTCCTGCAAAATCATAAGAAAATTTGTCTCCACGTAATAATGTTTCTACACTAAATCCTACAGGTTTTATCAAGAGTGCCTACATTGCACATTTAAACAATAACAGCAACATTGCAAAGCCTCGAGGTATCTGAGGTAAAAAAAATTACATGACTTGCTGCAAGAGCAGCCTCTGGTAGTGAAAAAAAAAATATATATATATACATAACATGTATGAATTCAGTGGAATGTTTTTATTCCCCACAGCTGTGCAATCAAAGACACTCGTGAAATGCGCCTGTGTTTAAAGCATCCCAAAACATCAGCTCTAAGAAGTGCGATCTGCTCATGACATTCATTCAGCCAAGTCTGAAGCTCGGGATAGCCCATTTAAACACTGTCATTGTTGACTGCTTCATCATTTACATTAGGAGCATTCAAAATGTTTTTTGGTTCTGTCCAGACTCTTCAAGAATCACATTTCTTCTAACCCAGGGTGTGTGTGTGTGCATTAGCCTACTACACTGGGATTTAGGACATCTGAGGTTAATTCCTGAAACATTACAGTATAATCATGCAGTTCCTACATGCCTGACAAGAAGTTATTTGTCATAGATCCACAACATCTAGTTGAAGTGTTGTCACAGTGTATTTCTAGGGCCTAACCTAAAAGTTGTCCTCCTATCTAGTTGTATTTGGGCAGAAAGCAGGAGTATAAACAGACATTGGCCTTCTCATCAAATTAAAGCAACATCTGACAAGTTACAGATAGTTAGGCGAGATCTTTTATTTATTCATATGCACCTCTCAGCAATTCATCTGGTTCCCTAATTGTCTTGGTTAAGACAAGCAAGTTGCCTCTACTTGCCCCATTTCTAACCACAAATTCTAAGGATCCACTTCACTGTAGCATTTTCAGAGCTACAAAAGGTACTTTTCCCTACTTCCTTTCTCATTTTCTCTCGCACAGAAATGGCACCCAGTGCAAGATTGCCTCTCTTTTCATGACCAATTTAAAAATAATCAGATTCTCAGGAAGATGGCATTGTTCTGTAATTTTTGCTTATGCAAAGTAGATGTATTTTTAAAAAACCACTCTCCAGAGGAGCTACCATCGTACTTGTTTTTCTCATTGAGAAAAGGGGATATCCCTGAAAATTGCACTTTCCTGAAACGGTGATAAAGAATTTTAGAGAAAGTTCCATGTGAAAACACAAAAAGAGGCAAGGCATTAAGAAACAATATATGATTGCAAGCAAACAAAGAAATGAACTCAGCATAATAAAGTTAATACACTCATGCTTTATTCTTAATGAACAAAGTAGTAAATATTTTATTACAGACTTAAGACTAATAGGTGACTAATTAAAGGAAATTTTTTCCAATAACAATGTTGCACGACAAGTCCCTCCACCAGTTTTCACAGGAAGAAAAGGAAGAAAAATCTTCCTTCATCCCAAATATATGGATCAGAAAAGCTGCATGTGGCTGTATCTGACTATTATCTAGCAGTCATATCCCCATCAAACTGAAGTGCAAACCATTTTTCCCAAAGCAAGTTCACCCCTGACAAGAAGTTAAGAACTCTTGACAGAGTTTCCGTAGGATCTCCAAAAATTAACTGAGAAATCAGAAACCAACTGGTGAACTTATGGTACAAGAGGCAGACGATGGTCCAGCTCCCTCTTCACAGCTCTTTGTACTTGATGGTGCTGACAACACTAGAGCATGTGTACGTCAATATACTATCTAGATATGAGTCAGAAGACATATGGAGAATACATATGTGTATCTGCAAGAGTAAACTTTTAAAGTCACTTTTCTGTTCATAACCACACTGAGAAAAAAAATGAAAAAATAAAAAGAAGAAGAAGAAGAAGAAGAAGAAGAAGAAAACACAAAACATGACCAAGCCAATCAGCCAAACAAAAAAGTTGTTCAAAGCTGACAAACATTGTCACTAGTGCTTGTTTAAATCATTAGCTTGTCATCTCCTTCCTTCTAACTCCAGTGAAGAACATAACCCAAATACACTGGCTACCACTAAATAAATAAATAAATATGTCAGTTTTCTATAGAGACTTTCCCACCACAAAATCTCTGGAAAAAAATTAATTGTGTATACATAGGAGAAAATGCTTTCCAATTCCAAAGTACAATTTTGGAGCTGTACGCGTAACGCGGCCATGTGCTGGGCTATCTATAATCCATACTAGAAAGCAACAGTAGATGGCCTACTTTTCACAAAAAGTGAGAGCTAGAGAAAACCACGTTGTGCCATAGGGAGGGGAAGCACACACACAGCCTTCATTATTAATTGGCATACACAGAAAGAGCAAGCAGAAACAAGACAAGTAAAAGAGAGAAGGGAATTCTCCCCGAAAACATATGGGAAGTACAACACAAGAGTAATAAAACATTAAACAATAGAGCTACAAACACCAGTGTGTCCACAGAATGCAATCATTAGTAATGAGCATAATGAAAGCACAGGAAGTGTGACTGCAAAAGTTAGTGTCTTCTCTTACACGTGTGAGAGGGTGCCCAGCAAGAGACTAGGGTGTCTAAATAAAAAAATGTATGAAAGAATCTTCCAAGTATCGTTTTCTATATAACTCACCAGCCTTCACTGAAGGGAGAAGTAAAGGAAAGCACAGAAAATTCCATTTTGACACCTGTCTTCTAAAACTGTTTTCATTTTCACAATTTCTCTTCGTAGTTATGCGTAAGGGAGCTGCAGAAAACAAACACTCGCAGCAAGGCAGTCTTGCAGCAGGCCTGCTTTTCTGTTCACTGATGTCACTGGTTCCCTGGAGTAACTCCTTTTCAAAATCAGCCACCAAGGCTCAGATCCCTAAAGGAAAACAAGTGCCCAGCCACTGTTCAGGTGCTCTCTGTTAAAAAAACTGAGTGTGCTGCTTGCTCAATACTTCTGGCTGTCCTTTTCCTATTTGGTTGAACTCTCACACCAGAAGCTTCTGAGTGCGGTCGATGAACATTTACTGCACACCTCAGGAAATATTTCTGCAGGTCTCCAAAGCATTTAAAACACTGGAAAACCAGTGGATGAATGCAGATGCAATGTTGCAAGCAATTCACAGAGTTACTGTAAAAAAGCATTTTGCGAATGTGCTTTTGAACAAAATACACAAAGCCTGTTGGACACAAATACTCAATATAGCAATTGCTTCAAAGTTGTGTAAAACAACAGTAATCATCTCTTCAAACACTTAGTCTTCTAATTAGGATCCAATAAGCTTATTTCAAAGCTGTTGGTGTGACATGAAAGAAGTTTCACTGGACAAGATGGAGGAACTTAGGGGCACAAGAAAGTCAGGAAGGAGTGCAGCATTATTTGGATACACAAGGTTAATGCCAACTTAGTTTGACCAGCTATTAAACATCAGTGTGTAACAAGGGTTGCAATGTATAAAATGGTGGTGATTAATTTTGTCTTGACCTGAAAAGATTGTTTTCCTCAATAATCTTTTGGCACCTCCTACTGACTACTACAAAAAAAGAGTGACATTGGGCCTGAAGGTGTAAAACAGACAGTGGAAAGTGAAAAGTTTTACTGTGTGGCCTATATTGGACTACACAGAGATATGGAAAGTGTGAAGGAAAAGTAGAACAGAAGGAGAAGTCTGATTCATCTTCATGGAACTCAGAAGGTTTGAGAGTGATATAAGAATGTAAGCATGTAAAAGGTTGGATTACTGTAAGATGATAATGAACTAACAGCGGGTAACCTGGAGCAGAGGGTGTCTGTGAGATACTGCCGTGCTCGGCACGGCACAAGTGGCTGAAATCATCAGCACGTGTTTACCCTGAGCGACACTACTATGGCCTATAGGTTGAACTCTGCTTTCAGTTACAGCAGGGTAAACCTACAGTACATCAAAACCCATCAGTGGAGTCACTTTGCATTTACAGGAGCAAAAACGGGAGGAAGGCAGCAGGCTCGATTCCCTGCTAAAGCAGTGCAAAGGTGCAGCTCAGTCAGAGGACACACTTGAAAGCAGCTACAGAACAAAGCCGCTCTCCTTGCCAGCCGGGCACACAGTGTAGTAACCACACCCTCCGAGGTAAACCAGGTACATAGAGCAAATCGCTTCTTTTGTGAGTAGGGTTTACTTTATCATTTTGAAAGGCATACTGCTATTTCTTGACATATTAGTACACTTAAATGAGTCACTTAAGAAAATAAACTTATTTGCCTGTGTTTACATTTATTAGTCCTACCCTCTATTGTTAATCAAATTTGTCTAATGCTTTTATCATGCTGTGTTCTAAATAAATAAATAAACACCGCAATTGCCTTTGAAATACTTGTTGCTAGCAAGAAGGTAAAGGCAAGAAAGCACATTGTCTGCTGTGTGGCAAGAGTGGGTGGAAGGGATGCACTGCTCCAGGTAAGGGATGATGTCAGTATCCCACCACACTGCTCATTCTTGCTTCGAATATAAGTGACCTGCAACAGGTTAGGAAGACAGAGCTCTACATGCCATAAGTGCTTCCCACTGCTAGTACTGCATTTTACAAGGGATGAACTACTTAAATTGTTCTGTGGCTGGGTTTCAGAAAGGTGCTGCCCTGCACCAAGCCTGCTCTGCTCCTTTTGCAGTGCTGCTGCTACTGCCCAAGGAGCTGGGCCCTAAGCCTCGTTGTGCACCTACTATACTATGCTGTTTCAGAACAAATTGAGTAACAGCTTCTGTACAACATATGTTCCGTTCAAATAGAGCTCTATTTTTGCAGTTGAAAGGCCTGGGGCATTTCTCTCATTCCAAGCCGTACACAAACAAAGAGGGTTTACCACAAAAAAAGAACCTCTGCTGAAGCGTGGAAGGTTTCTCTTTGCTCCCTCACTCCAGATCCCAGTTTCACCAAGTTGTGCCCCTTTCTTTCATTCTAATACTACACTACTTGATCCGACAGGTCTCTCCTGGCAGCAGCCCTCTTGGTTTCCCCTTCTCTTTTAGACTGACAGACTCAACTAAGACTTAGATGTCAGAAACTGTAGGTATTATACCAGAAAGGAAATAGAGCTCATATGCTGCTGCTGATTTTTTTCATTCCAAATTTCTGTTGATTTGTTCTAACCATATCACCAGATTCTCATTGCTACGTGACCTAGGCTAAAGCCAAATTTCCCTTTAGAATGAATGAAGAAATAGGGCAGTGCCTTAATCACTGTTGCCTGGCACTCATACTGTTCCAGAACACCACAGATTCACAGTGTGGGTGCTCAGGTACACTCCAAGGCTCATGCAGAAATACAGTGGGCTCTCCAATGGCATGTGCTGCCATCTCCACTGCTGGAGCAGTAGTCAGAAGAGTTCTTCCTCCTGTCTCTGAAGATGTGCACATGCTGCAAAGTGGGACTGGGAGCATGTCCCTGCACTCCATGTAGACTGGGGGATTGTTTCCACTTGATGGTGCAGAGGGACCGTGCCTCCTGCTGGCCCCCCCTCACTTCACCAGCATTTTGGCCCTGAGCAGGTGACCACAACACTCATCTTCAAATGCAGGTGGTGGGTGACACTACCTCCTGTCCTAGGGGACAGTGCCCTTCCCACTATGGGGTGCTGAGATTGTGCATGCTCCCAGTGCACCTTACTGGAATGAAACGCTGATGCTCATGGTTGGCCATAAATACAATCACAGAATTAGAAAATCATTTGAGTTGGAAGGGACTCTTAAGTGTCATTTGGTCCAAAGCCCCCTGCAATGTACAGAGACAATTTATAGATAGATCAGGTTGCTCAGAACCCCATCCAGTCTGACCTTGAGTGTCTCCATGCATGGGGCATCCACCACTTATCTGGACAACATGTTTCAGTGCCTCACAACCCTTACTGTAAAAAACTTCTTCCTTATATTCAGTCTCAATCTCCCCTCCTTTAGTTTGAAACCATTTCCCCTTGCCCTTTCACAACAGACCCTGCTAAAGAGTCTGTCCTCTTCTTTCATATAGACCCCTTGGGATACTGAAAGGCTGCTCTCAGATCTCCCTGGAGCCTTCTCCAAGCTGAACAGCCTCAGCTATCTCAGCCTGTCCTCATAGGAGATGTTTCCATCCCTTGGGTCATTTTTGGTGGTCCATCCTCCTCTGGATGCATTCCAACAGATCCATGTCTGTCCTGAGCAACTGAGAACTCTGTATTTGGATGCAGCACTCCCGGTGACATCCCTTACCCTTACCTGTGAGCTGAACAGACACCTCTGAGGGACCCAGCACTTGATGCAATCTATGCTAAATCAGAGGCAGTCACCTGCCTTTTCCCCAGCCTTTTTAATCAATCCTCATAATTTCTTTTAAGATAAACTGTTAGGAAGTTTGCATTAAAAGGAAACATACTTTTTTTTTTATTTGTCTTCCAACATCTCCCCAAAATCTGATTTTCAATTATAAAAATACCACAACTGCAGTTGAAACGTTACAGTAACTCCAGTCTAAAAGTGAAACTAAAAAAGTGAAAGTTGCTTACTGCTTTTCACTGCACAAGCTGAGAGAAATGCTGAAAGTAAACATAAAGCACAGACCAATGTGTTTATAAAAATGCTCCTGGCACTTGAAGATGCCTTTGGAGCAGAGGGAAAGAAAGGTGAGCATCTGTAACACTCGTGTTAGAAAACCATGTGTGGGATTGAATGCACTGCACGATACTGATCCCACAGTACTTGCAGGTTACATGGCAAACGTAGAAAAACTAGGAATAACACACAGCTAGAGGCAGCTCCTGGGATTTCCCAAAGCCTGAAATGTATTGCAGCCCTCACCTATCCACCTGGGGATCCCTGATGTGAGTGCTCACTGCTCTCCTCCCGTAGAGCTTCTGCTCTGCCTGGCTGTCCCTGCTCAGCCCACTGGCCCATGGAGCAGTTTGCTGTGGAGAGGCACTGGGGCTGCACACAACACGTCCTGGGGCTGATGTTCAACAGGGATTTGCACAATGCTCTGACTGTGCTCTTAGCTCCACGTTGAGGTTTTTGTTTGCAGCAGAGGTGTAGGAAATCAGGTAACTCGATGTGTATTTACTGCTTATATAATTACCTCTATTAAATTACTTATATAATTTGTGTAAGTAAAAGATCCCCAGAACACACAGTTGCACTGCTTGCAATTACTCTGTTGGTTGATGCAATTACTATAAATAGGCTGAGAGACATCACTAATTAATGAAGTCAGAGGGGTAACACAAGAGCTCTGCTGCTGCACATACCCTGCACACAGCACATGCGGAAGGGGGATTCTTGTTCTTTGGGGCTTTGGCAAGTGTCTACCAGAAAGAACCTTTACATCCTAATTGCCTCAGGCTACACACGCTCAGAAAAGAAAATGAACAAGGAGGGTCATGGCTCATTTTTAGCTAAACTTAGCAGCACCAGTGGAGCCTATGTATGTGTCTGCCTGATTTCAGTGGGCTCCATACATGTGGACTCGGGGAAGACCAATCTGCAAACCTGGAGTGATGGTGCAATTTCCCTCTTCATTTTGACCATAACAAAATATGTTTTATTTGCAATTTTAAGTATTTTTATAAACTAAATGTATTTATAAACTAAGTGTGTGTGAGAAGGGGGAAAAAAAAGTTTTTATTCAGTCAGTGAAGAAAAAATGTGGTCTTGCATAAAACCTTCAGAAGAAAACTGGGCATCCTAACTGCTCTCTTGAGAGCAATAATAGACATTCTTTGCATTTATTCAGCGAATTTGCATCCAAATGGGGATGATGTTGGATTTGTCTCAGTTCACCTCGGAAACGTTTACAAAAATCAGCTCAGAAAGACACTTCCTGCAGCAGCAGGGAGAGATAACCTCGCACCGCTCAGGTTGTACCTATGTGGGAAGCTATGGGCAATTGCACCATTTCCCTCAAACGTGCAATTTCGGTCACAAAATCAATAGAGCCTGCTCCGAGCAGCAGACCCGGCTGTCCCGGCCCAGCCTTACAGCTGCACTGTGATGTACTGCGGGCCTCTGCGTGCCGAGCAGCGCGGAGCAGGGCAGTACCGATGACTCTCGTTAACAGCGGAGGATGCGGGACTGGACCTTAACGGGGCTGCCGTTATCATCCCCGTTACTTGTAGGAAAGCGGCATCTTAGTACGGCGCCCAGTGCTCAGATACAGCAGACTCGTTTAGAGCTAGACAAACAGAAGCCGAGAGAGCAGGCAGCTCCCGTCAGAGGTGTGAAAAGCAGCAACAACGGGACAACAGAGCACGATTCTGGGGGACAGCGCGCTCCCCACGAAGCGACGTCCATGCGGAGCTCAGGACACGGGCCGGCCCGCCGAGCCCCCTCCCCCCAAGCCGTAAGTCGGCAGCCCCGCAGAGTTGGGATCGCCCCGACGGGGCGGCCCCGGGGGCTGCAGCGCTGTGCCCTCGCCCGGCTCCGTCCCGCACCGCCCGGGGGGACATCGGGCCCGTCCCGCCGGGACCCCGCGCGTTGGCGCCGCCACCCCCGGGAGCGCCCGCGGCCCCGCGGCGGGAGGCACCGCTCCGCCCCGTCCCGCCCCGCCCCGCCGGGGCTCATTGATGATTCGGAGCCTTTGAGGAAAGGGCGAGCGCGGTGCGAGTGCTTCGCGGCCCCGTTTTTACAAAGTACGGCGCGGAGCCTGGGAACTCGGCGCGTTTCGCCATCTTTTTTCACGTCCTGACTCATTTCTGTAGCAAAAAAAACGTGTTCTCTGGTGCCGATCGGACACCCACCACGGCTCCCGGGCACATCCCCGCGGGGAACTATCGCCAAAATCCCCGCGGCACCGCGCTGCCGCCCCACACCCCAACACGCACGCAAAGCGCGCTCCGTGCCGGGGCCGCTCAGCCCGCAGCAGGTGCACCCGGGGAGGGACACCGAGGGGGCGGGAGGCGCGGAGCGCCCGGCGGAGGTCTCCAAAACGCGGTCGTTCTCCTCGGCCGGGGGTCTGACTCCCCGCTCCCGACGGCTGCTTCCTCCCAGCCTTCATCCCGCCGGGGACTGCGGCGGGGCGAGAGGGGGTGCCGAGTGCCGTGCCCCGCGCTGCCCCGTTTCGCCCGCCCTGCTCCCCGCCGCCGCGGCACGGGGCCGCCACTCGGCGCCTGCGCACTACAGGGGCGCCAGATTTGGCGGGAGGGGGAGTGTCCAAAAGCCCTTTGTTTGATGGCATCTCTGTTTACAGAGTTTACTCTTTAATCTCAACCTGTTTCCTCCTCCTCCTCCCGCGGCTCCTCGGCACTTCGCTGCGCGGCGGCGGAGCGCCTGGGCGCAGCCCGGCAGCAGGGCGCGGCGGCGGGCGCGGGCTCCCCCGTCCTCCTCCCCCAGCGGCCGCCGCGAGGATGGCCCGGAGACCCCGGCACAGGTAACGGGGCGGGGGGTCCGCGCTGTCACACGGGACGCGGGGCTGCGGGAGAAGAGCTCTCCCGTAACGGGGCGGCAGTGCAGCCGCCCCCGTCGCACCTGAATCGCCCCGGCTCCGCAGCGTCCCTCGCCCCGAGGGGACGTACCGGGCGCCCTGCGCTGCCCCGCGCTCCGCAGGGACGAGGGCTCGCTGCCCACCCGTCCTGGGCTGCCTGTCGGGAGCTGTCGGGGCGGCGGGCAGCGCGTCCCGTCCCATTCATTCATTCATTGCCGGCGGGCCGTGACGGCAGGTGGGCGGCGGGCGTGGGGCTGGGCTCTCTCTTTTTCTTATTCTTTCCTTTTTCTTTTTTTCTTTTTCTTTTTTCTTTTTATTCTTTTTTCTTTTTTTTTTCTTTTTTTTTCCTTTTTTTCTTTTTTTTTTTTCTTTTTTTTTTTTTCTTTTTAATTTATTTCCCCATTTTATTTCGCAGCCGCTGCCTCTTCCCCACAGGAGCGCGGCTCTGCCCCACGGGTGCGGCTGCGCGCCGCGAGGTTGGGCTCTGCCCGCAAGCACGGCGGAGGGCGGCTGTGGGGTGCGCTCCGCGGAGCTGTCACCGTGCCCGAGCCGAGGCCGGACGGGACGGGACGGGACGGAACGGGCGGGCGGGCGGTAGTAAGAACCTCGTGGTCGCGTTCGCCGCTGCGCTGCCGGGCGGGCGCTTGGCGCGGGGTTGTTGTCTAATTAGCAGCGGACGGCGGGTCGGACACGTGGAGGCTTTTTTCTCTTTCTCTTTGCATTCTCCCCTCTCCCCTCCCCTCCCGCTGCGCTGTGACAGCGGAGCGAGGCGCGCTTCTGCCTCTCCCCGTCAGTCTGCCGGCCCCGTCCGTCAGCGCTCGCGGCCGCGCGGCCGCTCCCGAGGAGAAGGGGCTTTCGGCGTGGCAGCGGGCGCGGGGTGGCGCGGAGCGCGGGGTGCCGCTATGAATCACCCCGCCTGCCGCTGCCGGGCCGGGCGCCTCGCGGGCGCCTCCCGCAGGGACTCGGCCGCCGCCGGGAGCGGCCGTGCCGGCGGGAGCGGAGCGCGGGCTGCCGCCAACCCCGCGGGGCGCGGCGCGGCGCGGAGCGGAGCGGGAGAGGGCTGTGCCCGCGGGGCTGCTGCTGCCCGAATTCCTTCAATCGCGGTAGCGGCAGCAGCGAGTCATTTCCTCTCCACCCTCTCTTTTCTTTTTTCTTTTTTTTTTTCTTTCCCCCTTCTCTTCTGCTCCCCCTCCCCCCCCCCCCCCCCCCCCCCCCCCCCGTTAGCCGGTTGCTCTAAGAGAGAGCCCGGCACTGTTCTGACTCCAGTCTTCAGCCCCTGCGCCGGTGAAAGTTGTGGGGGCTCCGAGTATCCCGAGGGCGCGGGATGCTCTCCCACCGCTGGAGGACGCGGGGAACGCGCTGGGCTCTCCGTCAGCCAGGTCCTGCCGAGCCACCCGCGCTGCCTAGCGTGCTCCGGGAGCAGCGCGGCGCGGGCGGGATGTGCTTCTTCCCCCTGCCAAACTCCTGGGAGCCGCAGAGCTCCCTTTGCGCGCGAGCAGCTCTGGTGGCAGATGAGCGCCCGAGCTCTGCCCGCCCCGGCGGCCGACGGCGCTGTCGGTGCGTGACCCGGGCGCTGAGTGGCCGCCGCGGCAGCTGGGCATACACATGGGAGCAGACGATGGGGAGCGTCCTGCGTGGAGCGGGGCAGAAAGCAGGGCTGCAGACTGTGAAGGCGCGATTAACCCCGCGTGCTTTAAAGGGTGTGTGCTCAACAGCCCGCGTTTGAGGTGTCTGCGTCTTTGCTGAAGCTTGTTTTAAAACGTGGTCTCTCGAAAACAGGAAAACAGGATAAACAATGCTTGGGAATTAGGGTGTAGTGAATTGCCTTATTACAAAATGACTGTATTTGACTGCCTTAGTCATCCTGTAACATCCCATAGCTCTGTGCCATCAGATAGAGCGCAGTTGTTCGTCTCATAACATAACACTGTTTCTGTTTGAGCGCTGTAGTTTCGTCTCTGCCAGAGTGTCAAAAGTGCTGTTCCTATCACAGAAGTTGGAAATAAAATGTTTCCCAGCAGAAAGGCAGCCCTGTTTGCAAAGCCGTCCTGGTTCACTGGGGGAAAAGTGCTGTTTGTGAGAGTGGTGAGAGCCCTTTTTACCCCTGATAGCCTCTGGGGAAATCCCTTAGTCATGAAGGAGGTGAGCAGCAGTGTGTCAAAAACAATATGAGGTATTTAGAAATGGAGTAGAGGTAATAAAGCCTTGAATTAGCAAAATGGGCAGTGCAAAGTGGCTCAATCCTTCATTGGTTGGTTGCAGGATATTCTGTATGCTTGTCCACATTTATGCTACCACTCACTGGCTTCACTTCATCACAGAAACTTCTGTCTTCACACACAGGACCCATAAACATGGGCTCGAACAAGGTCATTATGGGTGAGCCTTTTGTATTCATATATCTCGTTTGGGAGCCATGCAGCTACCTGTCCTATTGGCCATAGCAAACCACGAACACTGTTCAGAACTTGTGGCATGAGTTAAAGATCGTGAGCGTGCACTTGTGTAATGGACACAGCCTCCAGTTCTCTTTATTGTCCCAAACATTGTGTTCTAATTCGAAACCCCCATTGGCTGAAAGTTTGCCAAATGTGTAATTCACCACCGATCTAATAGTGTGAGCAGGTCCAAACATGCATGGCAGCGAGGAGGCTGCCAGCCCTTTGCTTGTATCTGTGGATACCAAAAACAGCAGAACCAGTTCGGAATACAAGAACAACAGAATGCAGAACAAAATCTTGTTGTGCAAGTTTTAAAACTTTTATCTGTGTAACCTTTGTAAAGATTGTGTGTTTTCTGTGTGCTGTGTAATTAAGTAGCTCCAGTCCTCACGTTCCGCTCTGTGTCTTGCTGTGTTTCCTGCTGCAGCATATACAGCAGCGATGATGATGAAGAAGATGTTGAGATGTACGACCATGATTACGACGGCCTGCTTCCTAAGGCTGGGAAACGTCACCTAGGGAAAACCAGATGGACCCGCGAAGAGGTAATTGCCAGTTCGGTCATCTCCTGCATGGGGGAAGTCAGAAGGAGAGTGTAGCAGTGACAGCTCTGAGAATAAATATGGTTTTGACCCATTAGTTACATGCAGCGTTTTACTTCTCTTTGAGGATCGTTGGTTTCTTTTAAATGTCCACCATGGTCTGCCTTGCAGGTATTTGAGCTTCTGTAATCTCTGTTGAAGAAGCAGAGTCACCTGTGGCAGTGCTGGGCGCTTCCCGCTGCCTCTTTGTGTTTGAGAGCAGTTGCTATGTGCAAGCTGACGTGTGCTCTGTGTCCCACAGCAGCAAACAACTGTGGCAGAAACTGCTGGTACTTTTGTGCCATTTGAAATTTGCACTTTAATTGCACCATTGTGATTCGGAGAGGAAATAAATTAAAAGCTGGAAGAAAGAAACCCAGTCGTACCAAAATTGAGCATTTGAGATGTGTTTTGCCTCTGAAGGTCAGAATAATGCCTTAGTCACGGTACCCTTGTGCTGACTTTCCAGATGAATTCTGATATCAAACTCCTTTGCCAGGTGGATGTCCCATGGCCATTGAACTGGTTTGTTCTCATTATGAAATGCATTAATACAGTTATTGAGTTATGTTTTGACTTTCTCCTCTCTGACAACGTATATTGATATATAAACAGAGGCAGGTCACCTTTTGCAAGCACTTATTTTTTAATCCACAGCCTGCTGTTATGGCAGTGGCTGTGGTGGTGATGGCTGCGTGGCCCAGTGGCCTCTTCCATGTCACGAGGACCAGGAGTGCCCAGGGAGGTACCATGGGGGTCATTGCCCTCCTCCAATCTCCTGGGGCAGTTCTTGTGAGTTCCCCTATCTTGATCTTTCCCAATACATGATACTGCTGCTTTTTTGTCTCGAGGGTCTATATTTCTGGCCTTATCATTAAAAATAGTGGGCTGAGTTTCTTGCTGTTGCAAGCATGCAAAACTCCCTCACAGCCATCAGGAGCACTCATTTTATTGTGCTTTCATTGTAAACGGACCAGCAATGAACAAATTACTGGAACTCCCATTACTTGCAAGACATTCAAAGCTTAAGGCTGTGATTTCCAGAGGTCCCCAGACAGCTGGGTGCCTCAGTGTCATTGTTTGCTGTGATGCCTGGCATCAAAAATGTCCAAGCACTCCTGTAAATCCAGTAACAGAGTAACAGTTACACTGCTGGGAGCAGTAAAATGGGAGTCAGAGAGCATGGAAAAAATCAGCCTTTCTCCTACAGCACTGTAAAGAGCCTACCAAAATCCATGGAAGAAGAAAAACATCCGGATCTGGGCAATTAAAAACACAAGAAGACTGCAGACCACCTCCTCTTACTCTCAAGACACAAGCCAACAAAAGTAATAGATACATACAGAGTTAGAAGTGGGCAACTTAATTTTGAGTGCCTTTCATTTGCATCATAAGAGATCATGATATTAATTATTTTATTTATCTATTTATTTTTAATGATTCAGGATGAGAAACTGAAGAAACTTGTGGAACAGAATGGCACAGAAGACTGGAAAGTCATTGCCAATTTCCTTCCTGTAGGTGGACACTAGTTTCTGTTTCCAATTCTAGTGACAACTCTTTATCAGAGGTTTCCAAGTAAGGGAAAGGGGAGTGGTTTTTGTAGTTACTTTTTTGCGGGAGATAAAACCTCCACATCTGGAGACCTCAAAAGTTTGGTTAGAACTCTGTGAAGCCCTTGCCTTAATTTTCCTTTCACTTCTTAGAGAGGGCCAGGGAACATCAAACAGACTAAAATGGGGGCCAGGGAGTGTTGCATGATCAAAGGTCAATGTAAAGCTGAAACAAAGTGTCTTAGTGCAGAGAAAAAAAAGTAGCTTTGGTGAACTCTGGGTAAGTGGTTTAAAAGAGAATTGTTTTGTGAATGCTACAGCTGTAGCAGAAGCACAACAGCTATTGTGCCAGAGGATGATGATTGAGGTTGTGTAGTCTGGGCTATACAGTCATAACTGCAAAAACTACAGAAACAGTTGCACTGACCAAATGATAGTTGGGCACCTTCTTCTCTGACCTATTGTATGATTCCTTTTTCTCTTAGTAATCGTAGTTGGCTGTGAAATATGCTGGAGGCACATAGATAAGAGAGTCATCACTCTACATTCATCTTTTTCAAAGAATAATCTACTTGTGTGTTTCATATTTCATTAGAATCGGACAGATGTTCAGTGCCAGCACAGGTGGCAGAAAGTGTTAAACCCAGAACTTATCAAAGGTCCATGGACTAAAGAGGAGGATCAAAGGGTAATCAGTTTTCCCTTCCATTTAATTAATACCTTAATAACAGATTTCATGTATTGGGGCAAAATTTCCAGAGAGCTGAGTGGTTTTAACTGTTGTAACTGCCTGAGGCAGGACTGATACTGCCTTATCAGTGCTTAAGTATTTCTAAGTTTTCTATGCAAACTATTTAATTTTGCTTTATAGCGCTGTAATGTAGAAATGCAATCTAGAAATGCCCTAACTGTTACGAGATTTTTTCTTTTGGGTAAAAGTGTAAATGGGAAACAGGGAACCTTAATTTTGTGTTAGTTTTTCTATAGCGATTTTGAAAAATGTTGTTGAAAATACTTCTCCACTGCAGTAAAACTTTCATTGATTCATTATGCATCATTAAATACAGGCAGTTTTTATGTCCTTCTTTGAAGGTGATAGAACTCGTGCAGAAATATGGTCCAAAGCGCTGGTCGGTCATTGCTAAGCACTTGAAGGGAAGAATTGGAAAACAGTGCAGGGAGAGGTGGCACAACCATCTGAATCCAGAAGTGAAGAAAACCTCCTGGACAGAAGAGGAAGATAGAATTATTTACCAGGCACACAAGAGACTGGGAAACAGATGGGCAGAAATTGCAAAGTTGCTGCCTGGACGGTAATGACATATGCCTTCAGCTCTTAAATAGGAAAAAAGGGAAAAGCTGTAGGTTCAAGCAGGCCTTTTCAGCCTTTGCATTATAAATAGAAAATTTTGGAATCAAAACCTGGCAAGCCAATGACATCAATGTGCTTTTGTCTCAGTGGGAAACTGTGCTGTTTGGTCAGTACATGGAACAGCATGACATTTTTACATGCTTTTAATGTTTGCCATAGACAAAAAAAAGCAGTAAGTAGAGCAAGACTGTACAAGTTTCCTGAATGTATGTTCAATAATTGACAAAATTGAAAATAATTTAACAGTCAGACTTGCAAGTGGAACTTAGTTTACATTCAGCCAAGAGTGCACTTGCAAAGTGAAATCCAGTATGTTGGCTCAGAATGATTTAGGAGAAGGCTGCTTCAGCGTTTGTCATTGCTCATGAATTATCCAGAAGGTATTTACCTATAATCCACATATAAATCCTCATATAAAATTGGAGAAGCTGACTTCCTTGGGCTGCAGTCCTGGAAATACTTATCTCATTGAAAGCACATGCACAAGTTACATATACTTTTAGGTATTCAGAGTCTTACTCACTGTACAGTAGAAGTGACTCAACATAAAGTGTGTTGAGCAACTACTGTAAGCAGAGGAGGGTTTTCTGTTCCCATTTTTATTCCTGTTTCTTGCTGAAGCATCTTCAATGCCTGAGATTGTGATATCATTTCAAGTGGACATTCCATAAGCTGCTTCCACCTTCCAGAAGAGGGCAAGAAAGCAGTTACCACTTGGAAAGTTTCTATGTAGCCCCCACACATCACTGATACTAATTTCAACCTTATTATGTGGTGGTGATTTTTTTCAAGCGGAGGAACTGTTGCTGACTGTATACAATCTCACAGATTTGTTAAGTTTACTTTTTCTGGCCCATGATTCAGAGAGTTTGAACCTCAGTTTTTCTGAGGCAAATAGCCATCACAGCAGTGTTGTGTGCAGAGTACAGTGCTCTCATTGCCTAGGTGGTCAGCTGGAAAGTTGCTTGGAAGCTGGTCTTTTGACAGCTGTGCTCCATAGCCTTTCTTTCCAGTAGTGAGTCACAATAAAACAGTAAGACTTGCAAAGGTGGTGCTGGTAGTCTTCAGGGGAACATAAGAGAAGTGTTGGGCTCAGTGTCACCTCACCTCATGGGAATGGGGTGAAGCTGATGGTATTCATTGCTTGCAGTTTGAGTACTTCAGGCTTATATGCTTTAAATGCTTCAGGCAGCGTATAAACAACAGTAGCTCAGTTGTCTTCTTCCCTCCCTTTTACTGTGAGCATCTTTCCTGAGAGGTCGAGGGTAGCGTTTGTAAGGGCCAGAGCCAGGTGGAGGTCAGAGCACTGCTCAGGGTTTGAACAAATGCTAACAGCGTCCTCCTGCCTATTAGCCTCACTTATAACAACCCTCATGCGTACACGTTTCTGTTGCAGGACTGATAATGCTATCAAGAACCACTGGAATTCCACCATGCGCCGGAAGGTTGAGCAGGAGGGCTACCTGCAGGAGTCCTCCAAAGCTGGGCTGCCCTCGGCAGCCACCGGCTTCCAGAAGAGCAATCACCTGATGGCCTTTGCCCACAGCCCACCTGCAGGCCCACTCCCCGGGGCCGGCCAGGCCCCGCTGGGCAGTGATTACCCCTACTATCACATTGCTGAGCCACAAAACGTAAGCTCCTGGAAGCGCTTTTCGGTTTTGTTTCCTTCTGTGGGATGGGTGGGTGCAATTCGTTTGATTTCCAGTAAAACAAAGTTTTGGGGTTTTTTTCCCATTCGTGGAGAATTGATTTATGTTTGGGGTCAGGTGATGGTTTGGACTTAAGCAGTGATGGGTATATGCCTGCTTCAAATCCACTGCTGACATACAGGTGGAGTCAGGTTCAGCATATTTAGCATCTTGTAACCACTGGAAATGTTTTGAGTGCTATTTTTTATAGTGGTGAATGTAGCCATGTTGAAAATGAGTTAAATCTGATTAACTCTGTGTTCTGTCTCAAAATCTTCTGGGTTCATTTTGGCCATACTCTGTGAATGGATTCCCTATCAGAACCAAGTAAACAGTAGTGTTTTAATCTGATTCCATTCCTATTAACAATTAATAATGAAATTAATAATTAAACAGGTCTCTGCTTTAAATGCTTACAATATCGTTTTAGATGATAAAAAATTGCATCTTTTGTTTTTTTTTTTTGAGATAGAAACATCTCACAAATGCATCTACAAATTATTCATTTTTTTCATCAGGAGGGTACCTGCTCCATTTGTAAATGTTCTTTCTCCCTCTGTAGTACTCACTGTCATGTTCTAAAAGCTGTTTGTTTTGCTTGTAAATTTTTCTTTATAATATTAAGCTTGCAAAAGCAAATGTGTTTTTAAAGCAGATTCACAACGTAGGCAGGTGATATGCCAGAAGTAATAACTTTTAGTCTCTTTTGCTTTTTGGCCTAGGTCCCTGGTCAGATCCCATATCCAGTAGCACTGCATGTAAATATTGTCAATGTTCCTCAGCCAGCTGCTGCAGCTATTCAGGTAGATAATTTGAACATCATTTCGAGAGACAATTTGTTAAACCTTTGCTAAGTCAAAATGCAGACATCTTACCTTAAGGAAATATTTTAATGTAATATGTGTGAAGAGAGAAAATGGGGAAGGTGGGGGAGTTCTGACCTGGCTAATAATTGCTTTTTCTGAAGTGAATTTAACACACAGTAGTTGTCTTCTAGTGTGATAGATTTTGCTTTCTCCATTTCAAATGTCTGAACTGAAATTCAGCAGGGACTTTGATAGTGGAAAACACGATTGACATTTGTTTCATCTTTTGAGTCTAATTTGGCTATTATAACCACAGAACGGCAAGCCACGAGCATTTTAGTTGCTACATCCTATCAGACCTTTATCTTTTCTTTTCCCTTAACTCTTAATTTCAGAGACACTATAATGATGAAGACCCTGAGAAAGAAAAACGAATAAAGGAATTAGAGTTGCTACTAATGTCGACTGAGAATGAACTGAAAGGGCAGCAGGCATTACCAGTAAGATTGTCACTGTGTGCTTGGATGGAGGGATAGCAGCATTACCCCAGTGCTTGTCTTCTTAACTTTTTACTCCCCCTTTGCCTTTGATACTAATCGAGGCTCTATATTTCTGTTTTAAAAAGGATGAAACATAGCACATGCATACTCTGTATCTGCTTTGTAAATTCTGTGATAAAAAAAATTCAATTTGCAGGTATTTTACTTTGCAAAGTGGGAGCAGGGCTGGGCTCTGTAACATTACATAATGTTGGAAATGTGATGATTGTACTCAAATGAAAAATCCCACAGATCTTAAACCAATGGGAACTGCGTTTTTCAAAGTGTGCAATGGTTCATGTGATGAAAATGTAGTGCCTATACGTTAGATTTTTCTTCTCTGTTGTATTCTTTTCTTCAGCTGTGTTTTATACACTTTGTAAGCTTCAGACTTGGTGCATGTTTGACAGTTTGTTTTACTTCTCCAAATAATGGTAGATCCTTCATAACTGCATGTGTGGAACAAATGCTGGCTATTACTGAATTCTTACACTTTGTTGTATGTGCCATTGAATGTTTATATGTGAAAACCCTCACTTAGTTACTTAACACCATCACCAAAGCCAAGAGTCCACAAATCATTTTGGAAGAAAGGTGATAGCCAGCAGATTCTTTGTTTTTTTTTTTTTTTTTTTTTTTTTTTGGGTAATATTTAAATTAATAGTAAAAACAACTGCATGCACGATACGTTAGTTTGGCCACTTTTTAACTTTAGTTAATGTTTTGCAATTTCTTCTGTTGCATGATCACACTGGAAAGAAACTTCTGTTAATATGTTCTTCTGCTTTCCTAACCACGTTGATTTGACAGCCTCTTCATTGCATTGGTGTAAGCTGTAGTGTTAGACAGGGATAGAAGAAGAGAAGGAGATAAGTAAACAAAAGCAACTCTAACTCTAAACTCTTTAGTGTTCTACAGTGCTGAGTGCTCATTAGGGAAACCCTGCCATTTCATGCTTCTCACAGAAAATGACTTGCAGACACTTGTTGAACTTTTGGAGTAATGCAGTACAAATTGATAATCCACTAGTCATGACACACATTCATAATCCTGGAAGTGAATTATGAGGTAACTTTGGGATAACAAACACAGTGCTGAAATTACTTAAAACAAGGTCTTGCACTGATGAAAGGAAACATCTTGACAATTGTTTCATAGACATAAGTTTTTAGATGATGATGCAACTACTTTTATCTTTCCTCCAGTGGCATCTGACGCCTTATGCAATTTCATTGCTAAGTTCCTTCTGCCTTCCCCCCCCCCTCCTTTCCTTTTTTTTGCTTCTTCCTTTAGACACAGAACCACACAGCAAACTACCCCGGCTGGCACAGCACCACGGTTGCTGACAATACCAGGACCAGTGGTGACAATGCACCTGTTTCCTGTCTGGGGGAACATCACCACTGTACTCCATCTCCGCCAGTGGATCATGGTTGCTTACCTGAGGAAAGTGCGTCCCCTGCACGGTGCATGATTGTTCACCAGAGCAACATCCTGGATAATGTTAAGAATCTCTTAGAATTTGCAGAAACACTCCAGTTAATAGACTCCGTAAGTAGAACTGTCGCCTCAGGTGCATTTGTGTGTGGTCAAGGAGTAAGGGGAGAGGAACTGGGACCATCCTAAAAGTATTGTTGGTTTTTGGTTTTTTTTCTGAGTAACTTCTAATTGCTACAAGATCCGAAGCTTAGCTTCTGAAATAACAACATATGTCTGCTTGTAATTGAAGCCCCTGAGTGTGGAAGCGTTTGCTTTCTGTGCATGTCTCCCTTTCCTGCTACACTTTGGTATGGGAATGTGATTAGTGAATGACACATTACGAGTTTCAAACAGCCTCTTACTGTGTTGCATCTCCCTAAGCTAAAAGCAGAGACACCATGGAAGATTTTAAACAGTGAAATAATACTTTTTTAGATTGGAAGTGACACATGCTGTAGGTTTACATGTGGCTGATCATGTATCTGCATCATTTTTTAAAATTTCCTGTCGTAGCATCAATTGCTGCTTCCTAGAGCAAAAAGGGTCTGCCCTAGCATGTGTGAGGAACTGGAAACACTGTTTTTAACTCCAAGGTAGCTGAGTGACACTGACATGTCCTTTTTCCATCGCGGTCTCCCGGCTAATGTGTGTAACAGGAATGATGAGGGGAAATATGTTTGCTGGTGGCACTCTGCTTCAGCAGCGGAGGGGTCGGCTTTACGCAGTGCCAAATCCCCTTCTGCACCTCCAGAGCAGTTGTGCTGGCTCAGAGGAGACCAATCTTGGCTGGGAGTCTAAGGCACATGCTTTTTTTTCCTAACGATTTTTTGTCTTTGTTCTGCACAGAAAATGCTGGACTAGCCAATAGCAAGGACATCATTTGACTGACTGTTTCTTTAGGACCTCACCAACACTGATAGAGTGCTAACTCGATATGCTTGACATATAGATCGAAAACACAAATAAGAGATTTGAGAATCAGTAAACAAATAAACACGGTCAAGCAGAATTGAATTGGGAAAGTCTTTGTATCCTAACACTGCATTTTCATGAGGTGGCACTATATACTGTCTTATGGCTCCGCGCCTCCCACGTTGTTTCAGGATCCTTCATCATGGGGTGATCTCAGCAGTTTTGAATTCTTTGAAGACACAGACATTCTGGCTGGCAAAACTACTTCAGGCAGAGCCGTGCAGCTGCAACATGGAGGGGCCAGTGCTTGTAGACCTCCAGGACGCCCCACCTCAAACCTGAGCAAAACCATGTCAAGTCAGGGCCCTCCTGGCTCACCAAAGTCCTTGTCTGCCTCGCAGGGCAGTGCGACTCCGTTGGTCCTTCGCAAAAGGAGAGGGCATGCCAGCCCCTTAGCCAGTAGCCCCAGTAGCACCTTGGGACTGGCTGATGGCAGCAGCTCAACTTCTAAGCACTCCCCTGTCAAAAGCCTGCCCTTCTCTCCCTCGCAGGTAGATCAAGACTTCTGCACAGCTGTTACTAATTCTCAAAAGTCGCTGCAGTGTTAACAATTTAGAAACTAATCCTTTGGAACAAATGACTAATTACCGTTGCACTCGTTGATTTCACTCAATTTTTGAATCTTCTCACTATTCCTAGTCTTCACCACTGAGTGTAGATCATCTGCAAGCTAACTGTTGATTTTCTTCTTTCAAATTCATCTGTGGAGCTTGGGTTTTTCTTTTTGATTTGGTTTGTTTTTGTAGGGGATTGTGATTGCTTGCTTTGCTCACGCCGTTAACTCCTTCAGCTACTAGAGTTAAACATTTCTGATCATTGGTAATACTTTCCATCACTGTCCACTTACAGTATGATTCATTGACCTAGAAAACCCCAAACTGCATTTAAATAGCATTCAGGCTGTGAGACAAACTGGCAACAACCAGAAAATTCCAATTGTGGGGCGGAGTGGAATAGGAATGAGGAGAAGGTCTGCCTCTTACAATTGTCCAGTGTGCACTTTGAAATTCCTGTGCATTGTTGCTTTGTTTCACAGCTGCAGCACTATTTAAAAGTGTTTTGTTTTCATTTGTCTGTTTCTGTTGTTTTTTCCTTGATTTGGCATTAAAGTCAGATAAATACTTTTTCATGAAGAATATAGATGGCAAGATAATGATCTCCCACCATATCTCCAGTTATGTGTTAGGTATTTTAATCATATATCACTTGTCCAGTAAAATCCATGTTTTCATACATACCGTATTTTTCTAATCTGGTACACATGAAGTCCAGCAGGTAACCTGGTGAATCAGTGTCTGAATGAAGGATACCACAACACTCATAGATTTATAGATACTAGAAATGGAAGCCATATTTTTGGCTGCCAAGAGGAACTCATGGAAAAGCAATTTTCTTCAAACTGTTATCTCCACCTCCTTTTCAGTCAGCGGAAAACACACACCTGTTGTAGGCAGCAAATTTCATTTTATGTTGTGAAAATGGAGCACTTTGTTTTGAGAGAGACGATAAGAAATTTATTTTCCTGTCATATCTGCCTTATTTACTGCTTCAGAAGTATCTAGATTCCCCTAATAAAAATTTGTGGAATTGTAGAAAACCCATTTCCAAAGGGTTTCTTCATGAAACATCCCCTACTCATTTTCTCTTGTTTCTTACGTCAAGCTCTTGATATTAATTACACTCTATTTGCAAAAAATCCACATCAGATGTTTAAGTAGTAGAGATGGTTTTTGTTTGGAATGGAGTGTCATCTTGTTTATGATTTCTCACAATAGAAACATTAGTCCTTACTTTCTGAATGCTCTAACCAGATAGTTTGCAGAATATTGTTTTTACACATAGTCAGGTACTCTACACACACCTACCCATATGGCAGGGACAAGAGAGTCACTTATGGCAATGAGAAGGAAACAATTTATTTTTCTTCTATTCAGTAAAGTCAACTGAAGAAGTCAGCATCGCAATCTGGGTGGCCCTGCTGATTTTTTCTTTTCCTGTCTACAGTTCTTAAACACATCGCCCAGTCACGAAAATCTGAACCTGGACAACCCTGCACTAACCTCCACGCCGGTGTGTGGCCATAAGGTGGCTGTTACCACCCCATTCCACAGGGACCAGACTTTCAAAACTCAGAAGGAAAATCATATGTAAGTTTTTTTCTCACGCTGCCTTGCCAGGTTCATGAGAGTTCATTTTTTACAGGTTTGCATGCGCCCAAAGTTCTGGCTGTGTGCTTCCTGCAGAGTTATGTGCTAATGCATTCAGATTTTTCTTAGTTTGGAATAAGACTTCCACTGCGTAACTGCAGAGGAAGGCTGTGACCATGCACATAGGCTCATCAGTTGTTTTTTTTTTAAATAAAGCCATTCCATCTTATTCAAGTTAAATAGATGTTCTTCTAGAAGGACACAGAAGAGCAGAACAGATTATATGGTTGAAGGAAAATATTTGTCAAAATCTCACCACAATGATTGCTTTTATGCATGTGTTTTTGTAAGGAGTTAATATTTCCATCCAGTTCCTTTAAAGTTTTTTTCCTCTTTCTAAAGTTTCAGAACTCCTGCAATCAAGAGGTCGATATTAGAGAGCTCTCCAAGAACACCCACTCCATTCAAAAACGCACTTGCAGCTCAGGAAATCAAATATGGTCCTTTGAAGATGCTGGTAAGAAGGAAACAATGATAAAAGTTGCTTTGATATTAGTGTAGAGGGATGTTCTGGGACCCGTGTGTAACGTTTCTTCCTTTCAGCCTCAAACTCCGACTCATCTTGTAGAAGATCTGCAGGACGTTATCAAGCAGGAGTCAGAGGAATCTGCGATAGTGGCAGGGCTACATGAAAGTGGACCCCCTTTGCTGAAGAAAATCAAACAAGAGGTAAATCGCAAACTTACTTGAGGCAATTTAATTCAGCCCTCTTTGCTGAGAAACTTAGACCAATACCTTTTCTATTAAAGAGCTGTGTCTGTTTTTCTTTCATGTGAGCCCCAAGATCTTACTGTCAGTTCTATATAGTGTACTAGGCATGTCTAATTCATCTCCCATTGATTTCCATAGAAGTCTTTCTGCTGTTTTCAGCAGGGGTTTGCTTAGGCTGTTCTAATGCAGTTTTCATTTGAAACTTAAAAAGAAAAAAAATTAGACAGGAATTTGGATTGAATCTTTCTAATACTGGTGAAGACTATAGAAGAACCCCACGGGGACCAAGCTACACGGAGTGATTTAGAAACCTGAACATTTGGGGATGCTGCATTATATCACTTTGTCACTAAAATTCTAAAAATACATATATTCTCCGTCCTTTTTAGAGGATTAAACTCTTGAATACTGACAGAACACTGAGTGCAAGTATTCAAAGTTATATTAAGGGATTTTTTTGAGAACCTTTTCAACAAAGAGCAAGGTTGCAGTAAAAGAAAGTACTGTAAATGTGTGTTATGTGCAGCTGTGAAGAATATTTGTTCAATTTGTTAAACAACTGACAGATTGATCTCTCTCTGGTCAGTTAGATGCTGGGTTTTATCACGGTGCCTTTCCTGCTTTCAGGTGGAGTCTCCTACAGATAAAGCTGGAAATTTTTTTTGCTCAAACCACTGGGAAGGAGAAAACCTGAACACTCAGCTCTTTACACATGCATCTTCCATGGAAGATGTGCCAGTAAGTGCATATTTTCACACTGCCAAATGATTATTTTGTTTTACATCTGTAAAGTTCTTAAAAGGAAGAGAGAATTTTTTTTGTTTGACCTTCCTCACAAGTAAGCATTATTCATTACTTCTGTATTGTTTTCCTGTATTAAGCACGTATAATCAAAATCCTGCTCTTAATTAGGTTGCTATGATGCCTATAGAAGGTAGCTGATGTTGCAGTCGCAGCCTGTGCAGTCTGCATACAGTGTGCTCTTGGAGAACTACTGCATCTGTGTATTGGAATGACTGGACTGAGGAGTTAAAACTGTTAAAAGAACAAGAGGCTCTGCTTTGTTTTGTGCAAAGGGGGCCTGGCTTATGCATGGGTCTGTGCCTCACCAAGATTATTCTAAATTGATGTTTCTCTTGTACTTGAGAATTTAAGGCTGAGTGCTGCATTTGTGGCAGTGCCCACCATTGCTTGCTTCACAGTCAGGCTGAATTTGCTTTTAGTACATTCAAATTCAAGTGGTTTTCTTAAATACCTGAAAACATTTTTTTTTTCTTTCCTTACTTGTTCAGAATCTTCTTACCAGCTCAATTTTAAAGATGCCAGTGTCAGAAGAGGAGAGCAGTTTCCACAAAACATTTGCTGTACCTAGGAACCGGCCACTAGCTAGCCCACTGCAGGTAACAAAACATACACTTGTACGTATGTATGTTGATAGCACGGCGTTGGCCAGAGCTTGTCAGCTGTCTTGGGTTGGGAGAATGGACCTGGGCAGCCCAGCTGTGCCAGCACAGGTTCAGCCAGCACTCCTGGCCAGTTGCAGCCCAACATTGTGCTGCCATGACACGGGGCTGGGGTCTGTCCCCAGGGGCTGCTCTGTTGATGCACCAGAGGTGGAGATGTGAGTGATGGTCTGCACTGCTTCCTTAGCACTCCCTGGACATCCTAGAGCCCCTGAGCAGAATTAAAATTGTGACTGTTTTAATGTCAGCCGGGTGTCAGGCTGGATTTTGGGTAGCTGTGGTTGTTCGTGGTGTTAACAACAAATGTATAAACTTGCTATATTTTCAAATACATAAATTTCTTTTCCATTGGGCGTGACCTAAAGCCCACCAAAATCCTTAGCAGCCTTTTTGTCAATTTGTGTGGGCTTTAGATCGGGCCCTCACACATCTTTCAGAGAACAAAACACAGTGTAGATAGTGATTAATTATCCTTCCACCACAACCTTTGTTTTTGAGGCAGGTGGATAAGTGATTTTTTTATCCCTTCTCCACGTGGGTGGGTCGGGAGAAAGTCATTCTCCAGAGTGAGTCACGTCAGAAAGGAAACCATAAATAACACCGCAGTTACTGACTTTTGGACAGTCTACATGGCTAATCCTTTCTTTTCCTGCTTCTATTCAGAATTTACATAAGGGGTTATTTACAATAACAAAGAATGAACAAAACAGGGTTTGCATCAAGGATCTCTAGCCTGGCATTATAACGTAAGCTACTAAAATTTTACACACAGCCCCATTTTTGCATATCAAACATCAGTAGTACGTCCTTGCTACTCAGGCTCAGGGGCGGTCATCTGGGCACTGAACTTGAACCATCTCATGGTAGAACAGCCCATGGCTCCCACTCTGGGGACACATTTGGGGGCACACCTGAGAGGCCATATCCCGTGCTCCTTAGTAAGGTTAGGGCAAAATGTTGAGTTAGCTAACATTTTGGTAGAGATGTGTGTTGTCTTGTTACATGGTGGTTGCCTGTGCTCTGCCTGTAATAAAAATGCAGCATCTAAGGTGCATGTAGGTACTTTTGATCTTGAGCATAACAATGTTATGTTTCCTGCTATCTAAAAATAATTTCTTAACAAGCCACTGTAAATGAAAGAGCTTGTTTAACCTTCTCTCCTAACTTATACTGATTTTGGTCAGGAAGTTTACATAAGTCAGGTTGCAGGTTGTTCTGGATCCCATTCTTTACTCCTTGGTCAGGAAAAGTCCTTAGTTTTGCATGTTAGAAGTCAGATATCCTTATTGTTTGGATAAAGAGGACTTTTCCTTGAGTAGAAACTGAGTTAAGAAGAACTTTCCATCTCATTTCAGTGCTTAAGAAGTGTTGAACCAAAAGACAAAGCAGTTGTAAGAAGCCCCAAAATGAATGCTTAGATTCAGCTTCTTGGTGTACCAATATGTAACCCTCTTTGCTGATGAGGAAGCATTGAGCATTTCAGCTGAAATGTAAGCAAAAATGAGGCTAGAGGTAACTGTGTCTGTGGCATAGACAGTTTTTTCAGAATAAAACACAGGCGTTTTATAACAGTGCTGTATCATTTGTCCCTCACTGTGCTGTCTGTGCTGGACTTGGTGTCATTGGTTAGGAAGGAGCATCTGCTTCCTCTGCTGTTAGACTTGCTTGGTCTCACATCAGAGGGGTATTTGGTGCTGTACAGTACAGAAAGGAGCCACGATCTGGGTCTGATGCATGCCAAAAGGGATATACTGCTGCTGTGCCCCTAATGCTTTTCCCCATTCACCTATAGAGAGGACATGACCTGTCTAAAGGGTGCAAAGTGGTTGAAAATGCTGGCATTTGTGCTTCAGTTTTGACTTGTAGCATTTTGCATGGATCAGATGTTAGCATGTTATCATTCTACACTTTCTGATTCATAATTTGTTGTGTTGCCCATATACAGATAGGCATACACACACACGGACACGTATAAATATTGGACTCAATCCATTGATTCCATGCAGGTAGAAATGAAACACTAGAGAACTCTTCGGAGTGAAATATAATTGTGTCTGTGTATGTTTACATTGCTGTTGTTAATACTTTGGGTCTGATCCAACCTTTCTGACTTAAGCAAATTTCATTGACTCTAGTCCAAGTAAGAATTACAGCACTGTTTCCACCTTCGGCTGTGTGCATGGAGAAGGGAAAGAGAGAGAGAGAGAGTAGAGAGAATGAGCTACACTTTTTTTCCCCCCACAGTTATGCTTTTAATACAATTTGTTCCTAAAATTTTATTTTACTTTTTTAAATTAAACTTTTGTAAGAGGGAAGTAGTATGTTTATAAGTCTGAAGTATTTTTCATTGCTTTAGTAACTTTCACTGCCTGTACTTAAAGAAAAAGGCACGTGTCTGGCCACAAACTCACTGGAGTCTGGTTAGTTACCGATGTTCCATGCAAACTCTCAGGATGTAGAGCTGGTCATGCACAACTTGGTAAATAGTTGCTGATGAATACATCGTGATTCACCATCAACTTGGGAGGAACAGTATGTCACAGCATTTGGCATGCAAAGACAGGTAGCTGGATATAACCACTCTGGGAATAGAGTGCTATCAGTTTTGCACCATTGCAAGAGAGAAAAACAGTAGAGAAACTTGGGTTTACACTCTTGTTTGTTCCCCTCTTCATAAAATGTTGGGTGTATTAGCATCTGTATGTAGGGTTTTTCTGATAAGGTATGAAGATTCAGCCAGCACTTTTGTCCTGCACAGTAAATCTCATGGTTGCGTATGGGATGTTCTTTTACTGTCAGGAACAGGAGATGTCTCGCCATCCCACTGTGTTGTCTTAGGGTGGAACTGGGCTTAGAGTGCATTGCATGAATCCCAAGTACTTTTGTTTTATATTTGTTGGAGCTAGCTGCAACCAGTATCCTACATTTTTGTCACTCAAACTATACTCAGTCTCACTGCAGAGATCTTGGCTTCGTCAAGAAATTCTTCAAGGGTTAAGATTTTGGGATAATGTCTGAAGACCTTATTGAGGCAGACTGAAGATCTGCACTGAGTTTCGCTTGAACTGCACCAAATAAGAGGTTACATAAAAATGATGTTCCTGGCTGTTCCTGTCTAAAAGTTACGTTTTATTTCACATTATGTTCTGTAGCCAGTGACACAAGTAGCAGTGCACAATACAAACTATCCTAACATAGACATTTTAACAGTTAGAAAAGTAGGCTAAATCATAGGCCATCCACCTAACCCTGCGGGCTATCAAAAGACACCATGAAATGGAACCTTTTAAGAAAATAGCACTGCTTTGATATCTTCTTCCCCCACTAACAAAGGAAACAACGCAGGGTAAAAGACCTGCAAGCTAAAGAGAATGTTCTTAAACCCATAGCTCCTGTCACTTTCCATTTTTTAACCACAGACTGACACGTTTCAGCTCGAATTTCCTGACTTTCAGCGGTTTATGTAACCCTTTTCTTTAAAGAGTAAGTCTAAAGGATTTTAAAACAGTTACTTGGTTAACCTTTTCATGATCGTGAGCTGTCATTATCTTATTTTCCTCAGTTAAAAAAGAATTGTGGAATTTCATTTGCAGCTTGTTGTTAGACAGTGCTTACGGGCAAGGCAGCACACCCTCCTGCATCAGCACATTTCAAGTGGAGCCTTTCTTTTACTCCTCTCTGTGACTCCTGAGGAGCAAGAGGGTCACATAGTCTTATTCCCTTCTTTGATTAATCAAGGGGAAAGGGGGAAACACACTGTGCTCAATTCCTGGGAATTTCAAGATTTTCACTGGAAAGAGAAGTAGCCCTGAGTTTGTCCCCCATGGGTGTTATCCTTTCTCTCATGTTCTGTGCTTTGCATAAGTGACAGAAGCAAAAGGTGGTTGAGAAGTACAGGTCAGCCATTGGGTGCTTTCCTCCCAGAGCAGCAGAATTTAGGTTGTGAACAACTCAGCAGATGTAGCTGCCTGCTGCAGATGCAAAGGTCTCTGCTTTGAGAAGCTGCAGAGCTGTTGCAGAAAATGGACCATTTGACTACCAGCCATTTGCAACGTGTTCTGATTTGTGAATAAAATAAAATTACTTAAGGTCACAATTAGAAAGGTGTTGAATATCCTAATGTGAGTTGCAGGTTCTCAGACCATTTCCATATCTCTTGCATTAATCTTAGAAAGCTCATACATTTTGATCATGGGTTTTGTCTAATGAAGGGCTTCAGAGTTAAGCTCTTAAATGTGCCACCAAGTAGCTCTGCTAGCACTGACGTCAGACTTATCATAAAAGCTGGGGAGCTGGGCCATCCTATTCTCACACATGTAGCAAGCTGTAATTCTGAAAATGGGCAGAAACCTCAGAATTTAGGAAAACACCATCCCATGCCTCAGAGGAACAGGAATGGTGCTTTGCCTTCTCAAATGGAGTAGAGGACTGGAGTAGTTAACTGGTCTAGGAGGGCTTCCCTTTTTCTCATCCTCATGGAGTAGAAAACCAAATTGTTTTAGATGATACTTTACCATAGTGCAAGGAAAATGCTTTGTTTCGAGCTATGGCATTGATCGTTTCACTGCAAAGGTAAGAATTCTACATTTGTGTTCTAAGCCACCTTTTCTGTGGCATGTGCTGCAGATTATTTAGCCAGAAGGCCAGCTTTTTGCAATAGGGAAAAAGTCTGAGATACCTTCTGGTAGTCTGAGCTTTCTAAATGTTGAAAACATTTTGGCTATTTTAATTAAAGTCCAAAGAGCAAATTTCCATGAGGTTTTCTTTCCTTACGGTTCTGTTTTCTCTAGATGGTCCAAGTTTTTATTTAAAGTGCTTTAACTGGATATCCCAGTTAAACAGTCTGTACTGCTGCTCACATCTGCCCAAGGGCAGCTGAAGGTACCTTGCAGGATAAGTGAGGTAGTCCCACTGCCAGGAGAAGGATGTGCTGAGGGGATTACTGAGGTTAAAAAAAATGAAGCAGTGAGAATGACACATCAGGAATTGACTGGAGGTCTGTGATTTTATGCTATGGGAACACACAGTAGCATAGCTGCTTCTTCACGAGTCCCAGTTGTAACTTAAGAAGTTGCTGTGCATGGAAGAGCAAAATGCAGCTGTGGAAATACTGGCAGAGAAGGCTTAAATTCTTTTAATTAACAGCAAAATTAAGAGTAGTGTTCTGCTCTTTCAGCCAATAGAAGACATATATGGAATTAATCATACCACAGAAGTCTCGTTCTTTCCCCACTGGCTAAGAGGGGAACACCCCACTCTTAGGTGGCTGAATTGAAATGGAATGAATCCACTGAATCAATGAAAGCACGCCTATCAGTGTCAGTGAGTTTGGGTCAAGCCGCTTGGCTTCTCATTACAAAGCTCTTGTGTTTCATCCATTGATTTGCAGACTAATAGGGGAGACACAGTGAGCGTTTTCCACAAGGAACATTTCAATTTTGTTTCTGTGCTGTTTTCCTGTGTACTCCAAGCTATTTGCCCGGGTCTCCTCTCTTCTCATAAGTCCTGGAAATGCTTCTGTCTGCAGGGCAGTGATGCTTTCCAGTAGCAGAGTCCTGTCAATACTCACCGAGATTCTGGCATGGAAAGAAGCGCCGTGCTTCTCATCCTCCAGTTTTGCTTTCCCTTTTTGCTAAGCGATCCATTAGCTGCGGATGTTCAGCCCAGGCAACATGCTGTGCATCAGTCATGGGACCCAGCGCTCGCTGCCAAGAGCGGCAGTCGAATCTCTCGCCTTCAGATGACTTTCACACGTGCCTCCAGTGCCGCGCGGCAGGGCTGGCAAGGCAAGGCATTGTGCTTTGTTATGTGCTCACTGCTCGGAGCCAAGGCTTCGGATGGGAAAAGCTTATTAAAAATACCTACTGTAAATGTTACCCGAATTCCCCAGGGTAAAATTGAAATACGCCGCTGTAGTGAATACACTACTTTGGGTCAAATCCTTCTGTATTCGCCAAGCTCTCACCGTCTTCAATGAGAGCTCGATGTAAGCTGTAAATTTGCATTGTAAATTGTCCCAAAAGAGAAGGGGAAAAAAAAAAAAATACTGTAATGGATTTCTGGGAAAATACTACCAGGGTCAAAATTGAGTAATGTGGACTGTCCTGTGCTGTCTTTCCAGGAGAGCTTGAGTAAGAAGTTTGGGGCAGACGTGTGCTGGGGACCCTGCTCCCCCAGGGTGTGGGGACAGCTGGCTCCGAGGGAGGACAGGGGGCTGCAGCCCGTGCAGCGTCTGCTACGCCTCTGGCATAGCAGAGTGAGGAGCAGGCTTCAGGTGGAAGGAGTGACGTGCAGCAGCCTGCTGAGATGTGGGAGATACGGGATGGGGATTTTGTTTTTTTCTTTCCTAAGCACATGGCTGTTAATACAAAGAGCTCAGTGTAGGTACTAACAATGAAATGTAATTAATGAAATTGGGACACTACTTGCCTCAAGTTACTTCCATTTTTTAAAAACTGGCGTGTAGGGATGGATGGGCTTTCCCTTACATATTTACAGTTACCTAGGGTTCTGCTGCTCTAACTTCTCTTAACCAGTTACTTTGAAGCTTTGAAAGGTCACAGGGGAGTACTGAATGGACACATATTTCTCTGCCTCAAAATGATGGATATTTTGTAGTTGCCAATTGCTTTTGAGACGGATGGACCGTACCTGACTTCTAAGCAAAACCGATGGCATTGTGGCAACAATTACTTTGGTCCCTGATGCAAATACCTCTAAAATAGCAAGGGAAAGTATTTGCAGGTGCCCAAGTCCCACTGAGGATCAGTAGGAGGCTGTGGGTTGCCAGCTGATGTAGGCACCTTTGAAAAAGTTACCCTGGGAGTTGTTTAACTAAAATATAAAAGAATCTGTGGTGTGTCATATGCAAAAAGTATGTCACACCTGCTTTTGGCTGCAGTGTGCACCCAAGGCTCACAGCACAAGCTGCCCAGGCTGAACCACTTTTGTAAGAGGTAGCTGTGTGTTCGTTCATTTCACAGACGCGGGTTTCCCACAAAAAGCTGTAGAAACTAATGAGTTGAGGCTGGACCTTTTTCTCCTTTACACAGGGAACTCCTACTGAAACTGAGCAGGAGTTCAGCCTGCAGAAAGGCATCAGTAGCAGAAACAATATTTGGAACTTGTCTACAGATAAGAGAGAGCTATGTCTGGGGAACCCGAGGACTAACCTGCATTTCCCCACCATGGTCACACAGCTCATTCACTGCTTTTATCCATTTTAGGCTGCAAGCCTTCCAGAGCAGAGAACCTCTGTCCTTGTGTAGCAGCGCCCTGATTAGGGCCTGTAATGAAATTTATCTGCACTTCCTATGATGCCTCTGACTGCACATGTTTTGGATAACACTGTTTACAACCCGAAGAGCATTCTTCAGGAGGATACTTTAAGGATCCTCTTGCACAGTTAGCAACTAGAAGGAGCAGCATAAAGAACCATGGGCATCCTGGGGTGCTTCTGTTCTTAGTAGCCAGTTTGCAGTTCAGTAAGTACACTTGCTTGGTGCCCTAAGCATTGAGAAGGCTTTGGCCACCTCATTGAGTGATGTAGATCTTGAGCTGCAAAGATTAACCTTGTTGAAAGTAGAGGAAAGCAGGGAAAGGTTTCTCTTGATTTGTGTTTCTTGGTGGATCTTGGGCTTAGACCTTCTTAATCTTGAGGGGTCCCATGAACCCCTTGCTGGCAGGCAGCTTGCATGAGCACGGTCGTGCACATTTTCGGAATTTATGCTTAGCTGTCTGTATCTAATATGGTTTTTATTCAGGGTTTAGTGAATATCTCAATGTGGAAAAACAAATAAACTGAGTAATTGAAAGAGTTGAAGCACAAAAAACAATACACGTATATGAGTGTGTGTGTAATACTGGTAAGTTCCAGGAGCTTTGAAATTTCATTACTGTTTATAGCTTAAGGCAATGAGAAACATCTTGTATGTGTAGGGAGTAAATAAACAGACTGTGCACAGCCTTCTGTGCAGATATGTTTATCTCAGTTTAACATTATACTAAATGGTGTCTCTAACCTCCATAAATACCACAAGAAGCAAAATGGCTTTCTTGATAATTAAAATGCTGCTTCTGCCAAGGGTCCCCCCACGTCTCCTCTGTTGCCAGAGGAGCTCTGCTCACAGGCACATGCTAATTGCTGCATGCAGGTGAAAGCAGCTTTGGGCACAGAGCTGCTTGCTCGCTGTGCTCGGGTCGTCAGAGTCCTTAGCATGGACTTAGAGAGAATAAACTGTGAGTGGGAACTTGAGAGCCATTGAATCCTGGCTCTGCTGGTGTGCTGTTGTGCGGCTGGTCTGGTTGCCCACCCCTGCAGTCACAAGCTGAGATGCAGGGATGGAGCTTTTTTACTGTTGTTCTGAGGGGCCCCACTCTTTGGAGCTGGCACAGCACCCCAGTGCAGGCTTGCTCGATACCTACTGCCAGGTTTGCAGCTGGGGGCCCACAAACAAATGCCTTGACGTCCACCCCAAATCTTTCCTCTTGTTTCCAACATAGCATTTGAACAACGCTTGGGAGTCGGCGTCTTGCGGGAAAACCGAGGACCAGATGGCCCTGACCGACCAGGCACGCAAATACATGGCCGCATTCCCAACCCGGACTCTGGTGATGTGAAAGGGCCGACGGACTTCTCCGGAGAAGCATTATGGTTGGCAAACACTCCTCGTTCACTGGGAAGTCCCTGTTCCTCTGCACGAGGACTTTTCATGAATGGGAGACGAGCCTATCTTTGTTGTGGTACAACAGTTGGGAGAGCACGAAGTGCATTTAGTCACTGAGCATATATTTTCTTGTTGGATTTCACCCAACTTAAGAGAATTTTCTTTTTCTTTTTTTTTTTTTTTTGAGTGAATGATGAACGATACTTGCCTAAATTATTAGGTACAAAGTTTTAATCAGTAATTAATGATCTTAAGTGCAGACTTACAATACAGGCAATTTTTTTTTTGTACTTTCTGAGATCAAGCAGACGTGATACACCAGTATTGTTATTTCAGTGATGTGCTATCCAGGGGTGGGGGTTTGTTTGTTTTTTATTTTTTTATAATAACAGAGCAGGTACTCAAACAGATGTATTTTAAATCACTGAACAAAATGCATTGGTGTAAAATATTGAAGTAAAAAAGCATTACTACACGCGCTAGTCTGTGCAAAGGGGGAAAACTGATCCAGTTCGTGAATGCTCAGACATCCATTCCTCTTGAAATACTCTTTCATTCTGTTTATGGTTCTAGGCCATTATACGTTGTGTGTTTCTGTTGGGGGGTTAATTAGCTTGCTTTAAAAAAATATTACTGTATGAAACATAGATTTATAAGAAAAATTATATTTTTATTCAGTAATTTAATTTTGTAAATGCCAAATGAATACTGTGTTTTGCTGCTAAAGACCTTAGCGTGTAGACATGCTGCTAGTGTAAAAGGAGCAGTAGAGCTTTATATGGGAAGAAAACAAATGTTGATGTTAGCTAATTGACTATGCACTAGCATTTCAGACTTTTTTATTTTAATTTTTTTTACATCATTTATATTCCCCCCCGCCCTTTCTTTTTTTTTTTTCTTTTTTTTTTTAATAAGCAATATTTTTAAACACTGTTCCTGGGAGATTATTATTATTTTTTTTTAATTGTCTCAATGTGTGGTTTTGTTTCACATTGGTTCGTAACAGCATGTATTGCACCTTCATATGTTTGGGAGAACACTGTCTTGTTCGTGTTATCTGTTTTGTTCCATGTCTAGCTAATTGTTCCCTACCTTGGGTCTCACGTACTAAATCAGGTTCTTAGAAATACATGGTTCTTTGTACTGCCATACCAAATCTTTATCAGTATGGCAAAACACTGATTTTATTTTATTTTTTTTAATTGTCCTCTTTTTTTTTTTTTTTTTTTTTTTATTAACAGCCTTTGAATTTGCTGCCTTAATAGCATTTGGTGCAGCTTCACCTGCACTTAATTTTTTATACGACAATGTACTGCCTTGTAGATAAATAAAGTGTGTTCTTTTTTTACTTAAACCCATATGGTCTCCTAATCTTATTTATCTTTAGTGTTTAGGCAGTGTTCTAGGCAACAATCTAGCCAAGAAGGTTTTTTTCCAGCACACTCAGATAAGTAAGGAATAGAGTGTTGCATACACCGTAAGTAGCCTCAACATCCTCAGTTGTTGAAAAGCTGAAAAAGCACAGCACAAGACCAAACATGGGACACTGTGGGCTCAAGGTACATCTGTGGTGACATGAAGTCCAGGTCAGCCTCAGCCAGTGGGAGGCTTTGTGCATTTTTTGTGCCAAACTGCTCTTCTCCCAAAATACTAGCTAACTTATTTCTTCATTGAAGACCATCAGATCGGGGACCAACAGAGTTAAGAGCAAAATATTCTGGAGCTCCTCTACTAAAATATAAGAGACTTTTCCACGCTTTCTTAAGAAACCAGAGGTTGGTATATATTTTGAGACTCAAGCACCAAACTTGGTACAGCATGTAATTGGGCAGACCTGAAAATGTCCAGCCCCAGGAAAGCTAGAGAGTATTGACTTACAAAAAAGGAAAAAAAAAAAAAAAAAAAAAAAAAAGCAAACAACTTGCCAGGAAAACTTTATTAAGGATCCTGAAATGCATCCTTTGCTGATGGTTATGTAAGCTCTCCAAAGTCGTCCTTGAGAGCAGAGTTCAACTCTGTGCAGGAAGCAATTGAGGTCAGTCCTCAGAGCTCTCTGTAGGTCGCTGGTAAAGGCTTGGGCAGCTTCAAAGTCTCATGGCTGTTCAGAGCAGAGATGTCCCAGCAAGGATGTGTACCATGATAGGAGCATCCTTTGCTCCTCTGCTCTGCTGGGCTCATATTGGGCACTGCACTAATTTTTGAGAGGGGAACCTGAGCTTTCCAGGATCCTACGGGTTGGCACAAGGAGTGGGAGAGGATTGATGAAGAGAAGGACCAATTTCCAGGCTTATGTAGCAGGGGGCCCAGGGAGAGACAACCCTGAGGTAGTTCTGTAGCAGTTACTGCAGGCAGGACCCTGGATCTGAGTAGAGATTACAAAGAGGAAGTCTGCGGGAGTGCTTGTGTGTGTGAAGGTTGTGGGCTTGAGCCATAGAAACGCTTGTGCAAGATGTGTGAGGGGACTGCAGGACTGCATGGCATGCAACTTGGGAAGGGGGAAAGGTCTGCCTTTGAGGTACGCCACAGTTTAAGCAACACGTTACAGCTTAAAAGCAAAAAAAAAAAAAAAAAAAAAAAAGAAGAAAAAGAAAAAGAAAAAGAAAAAAAAGAAAAAGAAAAAGAAAAAGAAAAAGAAAAAGAAAAAGAAAAAGAAAAAGAAAAAGAAAAAGAAAAAGAAAAAGAAAAAGAAAAAGAAAAAGAAAGAAACACCAGGCATACAATCCAGTCTCAGAGGGAAAGCTCTTGCCATATGGGGCTCCAGCTGCAACTGTACCGGGCATGGCTGCATTTAAACAGATTATCACAGAATCACAGAATGGCCAGGATTGGAAAGGATCTCAAGGATCATGAATCTCCAACCCCTCTGCCACATGCAGGGTCACCAACCTCCCCGTTTAATACTAGACCAGGCTGGCTATCTAGGGTCTATCTATCTGCACAGTGCAGAGCAGTGCTGGGAAGCACAGAGGCTCACCTTGCAGGTGCCCAGCATGAGGATTTTTTTTTTTTTTCCAAAATCTACAGTTGCCTAAAATGCACTTTTACATGCAAAATCATTGCCATAATTCTCCTGTTGATGGGCATGCTCACCTCTAATATAGAGAAAATGTTTCTTTTTCCTCCTCTCTCATTTCATTGAAAATGCAAAACACTTGTTAGATTAAGGGAGATTTACATATGATTCTGCATGCATGTGGCGCTCAGCATGAGTGAAGGAAAAGGCTTTGTTTGTATGCTGTAGCCCAGGAACCTAATTAGTTTTCCTCCACCAATACTCAATAAATTTCCTTTGCTACCTCCTACATATCTTTCTCACACAAATATCCCCCCCACGTGACTATGTTCTGCCTATAGTCAAAATACATGCCTTTATTCCAGCAGTTCAAGAGGTGTCCTCTGTGACTGTCAGATTCTCTCTTGTGTATTGGGCAAGCAAACTCTGTGTAAATGGTGTCAGGGGGCAGATGTTTGGCCTTGCAGTGACCCTTTGTGCAGGTCTACAGCCATCCCAGACCCATTCAAAGTCAGAGTAACCTACCAAAATGAAGGGGAAACAGGTTCAGTCAAGTTCTCATTTAATGGAGGTAAGATATTTGGCTCAAATTCCAACTTAATAATGTTGTCAGTGGGAATTCTTTTGATTTCTGAAAAGAATGTAAATTATAATTTCAGCATGTGCCACTAATTAAAAATAAAGAGGCAAAGGAGCCAGGGCAAAAATAAAGGGAAATACCAGAGCATGAGGTGTTTCCCAGCTAGACTATGTAACCCTCTAGCTTTCCTCAGCATACTGTTCCTCAGTAAGACATACTCTGTCCCAGAAGTAGGACCCGTGGGACTTGAACTCCTATGACTTCAATCCCACAACTCATACCTCTGTGACAAGCATCAGACTACATTGAGAAGGTGCCAGAGATGGAAATGTTTTAGGAAAAAAACAAAACAAAACAAAACAAAACAAAAACTACCATTTGAATGAACAAGAAGTTAGGAGCCAAAACTGCAAGTCTGCTTGAGGGTAAAGCACAGTTCAGCATTGAATATTCTGTAACACGAAGTGATTTTTCAAATAAACCAGAAGAAAATGTGCTTTTTTTCTCAGTATTTACTGTCTGGATACTTGTCCAAGCTAGCTAACTCAGTGGCCACCAACTCTTTCTGAAGCATACATAGACAGTCACATAAGAAGAGAATGTTGCTGTAGGGCTGTAGCATCGTGGTCTTCACCTCCTCCTACTCCTGCCACATTTAATTGTACTTCTGTTCTATGCCAGATGTGAGACAGGACTGATGGCAAAGTTCAGAAAGCAAATATATTCTTATAAATCTATTAAAAAACTCGATATCCCTTGACATGAAAAAGATTATCTTAAAAATATTCCTATTTGGGAAAGGTGAATGATTCTAAGGCATTGTTCTGCATTTTACTTGCCTCCTTATTCCCTGGCATAGCTGGTATCAGCTGATAGCCCCAGTGCTGCTCAGGCTCAGTGTTCTGATGCTCTAACTGGGCAGCCAAGGAAAGACACTGCCTGCCTCTCCCAGTTACTGGGATAGTGTCTTAATTCAGATAGAAACCATCATTCCTGATCAGATGTGCTTGTTCCCTTTGTTTGACTCTTTTCTTTGAACTTGACTTAGAAGTCTCAGCAGTTTTCACTAAAGATCCCTGGTACCACCACAAACTCATCTGTGACTTCTTTGCTCTCAGTGACTCCTACAGGTAACATAATAAAGATAAATCATGAAGGTCCGAATTCTGCCTTCAGATGTGCTTGCAAACTGACACTGGACATGCAACATGCATTGTTAAATTGAAAATGTAGCCACTCCACCATTATTTGTCTGTAAGTTCTTTATGATCATGGTTTTTCACACTGCCTCTTGATACATTTTTACAAGGCATTTTACAAGGCATTTTTCCAGTTCACTTGAATATCACAACAGTTACTGATTTTGTTTTACTTCTTAACAAGCCTCTGTCTCTTGGGCTGCATGGATGCCCATTGACAGACTTGCTCATCTTACACCTGGGGAAATTCCATTTCACGGGGAAAGAATTCTTCTAGCTGATCAAATTACTGCTCATCACTACAGATTCAGCACACAATTTTCACACATGCCTGTCAGAGAAGTTTTCACCAACAGCAAAGAAGAAAGTTTCAGGAAGTTCTCTCTGATGAACAGGTTTCTACCCTAACCATTGAGACCATCTCTGTATCTCCCAGTTCCTGCTGGCCCAGCTGCAAGCCTGCCGTGGCAGTCCTGATAAAGTCAGCAGTGTGAGAGTCTTGAAAGTGTGCATGCAGGTGTGCTTTCCTGCAAGCCCCATCTCTGCTCGCTTCTTCTAATGTTTCATTAACTCTCTCATCAATGTGCATCAATGTAAGAGTTATCTGAACTCAGAGGGAGGCCATAGCTATCTAAGTGATGAGTTTTCAGCATTTAGGTTCCTATTAGTTCTAGGCAAAGACCTCAGAGGCACCGGCTCAGCCTTCCTGTGTAGATAAAGGTGTGCATTGCGTTGCTTGCATCTGCTGCCAGTGGGGAGATAGAAACCTTCACAAGTTTTTCGGCTTGTACCTACCTAACCATGCTCACCGCACACCACAATAAAATAGAGGAATTGCCATGATTTGCTTCAGTCAAAGCCTGAAACACCTTTCAGTGAAGTAACAAAGAAAGGCAGTGATGCTTCATTTTTTTCATCTCTGCTCATTCTCCTGGCCATTCCTAGTCTTCCCATTGCTGCTCCTGGCAGATTCAGCTCTATTTAAAGCTTCTGAAAGGTTTTCCCTCCCAAACACCTCTAAAAGTTGATTGCAAAAAGTAGCTGGTTTCTGTGACTTCAGAAAGTTCAAGGCCTCACTTTGTGAGAGTGGAGAATATGGATTATTTCTCACTTCATTGCTGACAGGCCCCACGCAGGGATGTAGACAGGCCCCATGAACTTACGATGGTAGTCCTGTTACCCCTACGTAAGAAATTGCCCTTGTTAAAGAGAGAACTGGGGTTGTATATATATCCAGTACCATCCTCTGGCCAAGCTTCATTTGTGCTCAACGTCCTTTCACTGAGGTGACCTCCCCAGGCAGGTAGAACTGCCTACTCTCCCATCAGGATCAGCCCTGGCATCCTTTCTGCAGGGAATAGGATGGGGACAGTGCTTCCTGCCACTTCATGAACATCCTGTGGTGGGTCCCCAGGAGCAGCAACCCACAGTGAGGCATCTTGAGTTAAATCCAATTAAGGCATGCCCTTAATTTTCTCTAATCAAAGAGGTTAGGGTAATCCTTTCCTTGCCAATCTCTGATTTGTAGCCACATCCTCTAACAGAAAGCCTAGAACACAAATTGCCCTTCATACAGCAGTAAGGTACAGAGCCAATGTGATAGCCATCTTTCCATCACCACACTGAAAACCAGCACAACTAGTTTAGATCTCAAAAAATAGCCCCCCTGTCACAGGGGAGGAGTGAGCCTGAAACACCTGCCCTGCGATTTTGCCACAGGCATCACAGAGCAGCGAACTCACTTACATGATGATTAAAATAAGCTGCCAGATTTTTTTTCCTATTGTTAAGTTGTCACTTCTAAGGCTTACTGCGCTGTCTGACATTCAAAAAAATAACCTGTTATCATCCTCTCTGGCACCTGATCAATGCAACAACTGGGTTTTTATATGACAGCTTGAATGGATAGAGTGTGAAATTTAAATGATATCTTAGTTTGTCTTCCTAACTGTTGGGGTACAAGTTCCTCTTCCTTCCTCTTTAACACATGTAACTGACTTTTTTGAAGGATTTTCAATAGCAGAAATTAGTTTACTGTCTAAAGGGCAGGAAGTAATCCAGAAGGCCTGAAGTCTCACTCTGGATCATGCACTTGCTTAAAATTGATGCTGAGTGCTACAGTTTCAGTATTGCTATGCCAAAGTAGGTTTTTACTCCCTAATCCAAACTTCCCACTAGAGTCAAGCTTAGAGGAAGCAGGACATCCTGATGGCTACATGTGTAGGTATGGTCTTACCAGTTTTCTATTAGTTGTGCATGTAGGCAGGCAAAGGGCAGGATGGCTGTAGGATGTCCTAGAGCACCGATGAGATGCTGTGGGAAGCTGCAGGATGAGTAACACAGCAGAACAACACAACACGTCAGTTCAGTGCCTCGCATTTTCCAGGCACTGAATGTCCTAAGGAAGTTTGCATTTGTAGGAGAGGTGCTGCAAGTCAGCAAAGGAGAGGCACTGATTTACCCCAGGACGTGACTGCTTTTTGTGTTTACCCATGCTAAGTGCATGCAAACAAATTCATGTATCTCCCTAAATATACCTTTGCTTATCCTATTAAGAACTGTAAGGATATTTTACTGAGGAGACATAAATCCCAACTAGTAGCTGAGCCTATCACAGTTTGTGTATCGCACACTCGAGTAATGGAGACACTTGGCCACTAGAACAGAAATCATACAGGCCAGAATTCAGAAAAACATCAGACTCATAAAAAAGAGAAAACAATCCAAACAAGAGATTGCTGTGAGAACATCTTCTGTGATGAGAACTGAAACTGCAAGTCACTGGTTTTCATTGAAAGCAATGCAACCAGGAGTATGAAATCAGTCATATCCCCCAACCGATGAGTTGTCTGAAATCTGCCACCTTCCAGAACACATGGATCTTGAGATCTCTCAGCTTCCTCATCTGTGATCACGTATTTATGTAAAAGTGTATTTCATGATTAAAATCAAATAATAATAAAGACGCTAGGGAGGAAAAATGGCTGAAGTTGTCCAAGCCATTTTCTTTTCTCTGAATGAATAATGGATTAATTTTTGAATTTGTGTCACAAATTCATCTCACATAAAGCCATTTACAGAGGCTTGTCTGGATACGCTGCAGTTCAGAATGGACTGGACTTAATTTCACAATCACGTTTTAATGTAATTCGTGCAATGCCTGATGCAAATGTTTCAAATGAAGTCAATGGGAGTAATCATGTGAATAACACACGAAGGATTCGGCCTGAAAATCCCTACTACCCTCATTTGTGGGTCAAGGTTGGTCTGCTTGGGGGAAAGCACAATGCAGTGCCAACAGTGAATGGCCTTTACATGGTCCATTTCCGAGAGATATAATGATACCACCAAACCACCAGGACTGTATGCACATAATGAAAAGTGACAGTGCAGTCATTTGTGAAGGATATAAGACAGCCACGGTAGTTAGGGCAACATTTGCATAATCACATTAACTTTAAGGACCTACTTTAAAATTGACCTAACAATGGTTGCCATTGTTTAAAGCCACAGCTGTCTATGCTGATCTGAAAACATGCTTGGCCAACTTGTGTTGCAGCCATCTTCTTCAGGAGGATTGAAAAAGTTTGACTGGAAAAATCATGGGCTCCAGGACATCCTGTGAATGCTTGGCCTCCTGTCCTGATTCTGGTAAATGGGAATCCATGGGTTTCAAAGATGCCTTTTTTTTTTTTTTTCAAGCTGTTGCTTTTTCATTGAGACTGAAGTAATGTATGACATAGCTTTCCTTGTTTTTCAGTATTGTTCATCGAGGTTGCATGAAAAAGCACACACAGATCAGTAAATAACTGCTAAGAATACTGCTAAACACAAATAGTCTAAGCTCTGGTTATTTTAGGCTTGCGTGAGTTGCAGCTAAGATTTGAAAAGATCAGAACTTGCACTCCAGACAGGACACTTCAGCTACATGGTCCCCTGATATACAAGGAAGAGTGGATTATTTCTGTCTTTGTATTTGTCTTGCACAGATATTTTCCACTGTGAAATTGCTGATACTCAGCCAAAAATATACGTGGGAAGTGTTTTTCATTTGAAAAATATTTACTTAAATTATCAATGTATTTCCCACTGGCTGGTCACATGCAAAGTTCTGATGAAAAAGAGACTCTTACTACCTAAGACTTCTTGTTCTTGTTCTCATTCATTGTCGAAAGGCAGCCTTGTCCACCTTGAAAAACATGTTTATTTTAAGCATTTTCAGGATTCTCAGTCAAGCAAGGTGGTACTGGATTAGCTGCAGGGAACTTCAAGTTTCAGTTAGAGTGTGTCTTCTTTGAATAACTCTAACCACAGGTAAGAGAATGACTAGAACATATACTCTAGAGTGGAAAACAAATAAAAAGAAATGTCAAAAAAAAAAAGAAAAAAAAAAAAGAAGTGTTGTAGCAGAAATGGTTCATCCATTTCTGAGAATGAGGTTGAGGAAAACTAGTTTATCCTTGCCCTACTATGCCTAGTTAGCATAGCTCAGCATAAGCCCATGAACTTTAACTGACTTTTTGTTTTGCATTGCATATATCTGTAATTAAAAAATCATTTAGACTCCACAGTCTCACTTGGTCTTAACCCATGATACCAATTCAAAAATATTTTTGTATTGTTTTCAAGGGAGAAACACTCCTGCCTCCACACTACGGATCAGGGACTTGAAATTTTATGAGGGCATATTGTTTGTGATTCCCAGTGGCACCAGCCATCAGAGGCTGCAGCTGGCCATCCTGTGCTCCTTGCCCCAGGGCTGGACAGACATGAAGCAGCTCAGCTCAGTTCAGCTCCTGCTGTCTCCCAGCGGGCCTCCTGTTGCCCCTTGCTGAGGCTAAATGCAAAGGAAGCCACCTGACACAAGTGCAGAGAGATACAGAGCAAAGTGAGTACAAGGACAAGTTGGAAGAAATGGAAACTACTGGCTAGGATCCACATGTAAATCTGCATATGAGTGTGTGCACGCATGTAAATGTGACTGTGCAATGAAGATCAGTATTATAATGCACACAGAGAAAAGTAGGGAGTGAGAGGAGGGTGAATTAATTGCACGGAGAGCCTCAATTCTGACTCCCCTAACTTTGAAGTACTGAGCTCCCAAGCCTTAATGGACTTTTAATTTATACTTTAAATGATAATTTTCATTTTGCTTATTCAAAAGATGGGCAACATTTTACACCAACACTTTACATTCAAGCAAAGAAAAGTAATTGAAAAGATGCAAATGCTTTTAATGGAAAGATATGCAGAATGCACTTCTGAGTGAAGCACAGGTAAACTGAATGAGCATATTAATATAGGCAAAGCTTCATTAACCACAGTGTTATTTAAATTTTAGGCACTTAATACATCATGGGGATCAGCATTCTTTCCTCATACTCATATCTGAACATACTTAGTCTACTGGAATAATCCAATACACTACAGGAGAAATGCAGATACAGCAAAAATAGGAATGAAATCTATGAAACTTTTTCAGAAGCACCCATATTTTTCAGCACTTCTATACTATTTCACTACTTCAGAAACACCTATGCTTTGGGACTGAAAGAAAATACAGGTTCCTATCATGTAGGTTCACAAACACTGATTTTCCAATACCAAGAAAAGCCTCAGAGAGAAGTGAATTCTGCTGAAAGAAAAAACACAGTGTTTGTCTTTGGACAGTCAAAACCAACCTGTGGTAGGCCAAATGATGTAATACCTTAATTTGATCTTATTTTAGATATCCCCTATGGCAGTCCCTTTATCTTAAGTTAATATCAGGATTCATTATGTAGTTTTCACTTTTGGAAATCAGCAGTGTGCTACTTATGCAGTCCCATAGATTTGGTTATTATTGAAAGCATTGAATTAACCATGTATTTAATTACACAGAAAGTCTTGCATATGTTTGTGCTAATCAAGTAACAGAAACAGAGGACTGAATGTACATTTTTCAATGTGACAAGGATGACATGAATAGCCTTGGGATTTCTATCTAGTGAACATCTTAGTTTTTCATAGGAAAGACCAAAATGTGTAGAGTAAAAATGAATGATGATCTAGAGAATCCATCAGTGTGCTGAGTAAGCAGAGTACCAAGCACCTCTGCGTCATCAGACATGTCCAGCACTGCCTGTCTATCAAAAGAATATTTCTGTGTTTGCACATGCAATTGGATGCCATTCCCAGCACACCCTAACATATAAGCCTATACAGCACAGTTAAAACCTGTCCAAAAACAAATCCTTACCAAGTGGAATGCTAACAACAAAACAGCATAGCTTTTAACTCAGACTGTATCCACTAATTTGGCTCATTCAAAGTTTGTACACCCAAAGTGGAAGTTCTCTTCAGGAAATCACACCTTTTTATGGGTTTGGTCCATTTGAAGCACACGTTTTTTCTTCTGTATAAATAATCTGCATTCATGCACCTCAGTTTTAACTATTTGCTAACAGATGGGAGTATTTCATGTTTTGGTTCCACCATTCTACACAGGCTATACCACAAATTGCATTTTGAAGGCAATTTGAAATGATCTCAAATAAGAGCTCACAACAACCTAAAATAGCCAATTTGCAAATAGCACCTATTGCAAAAAGTTCAGACTATGAATGTGACAGTAAATTCAACCTGTCTGTAAGACAAGAAATAACTAATGTGTCTGGACATATGATAGAATAGAGACATAAAATAGAGCGATAGCATTGTAAATGCTTTTATGCAATTCCCAAAACCAAAGAGAAATAATGAGTCATTTATCTTCATAGCACTGATATTCAGACAAACATGAGATAACAGTGAAGATTGTGGATAGAAAGTCCGGAAACCCATTCATGCACCATGCAACACAGGATTATGTAAGAGTGCATTGGCTATCAAGAAAAGCAACTCATTTACAACACAGTAAGACAAGGTTTATAGAGAAAGCAATATTTTTATTAGATTACCAGATACAGCTTAGACTAACAGTTGAACCAGTGCAAAAATATTACTGACTTTGTTCTTTGTAGCAGGTAGCAGAATCTCACCCATGTCCTTCAATAATCACAGCTATAGGAGCATTCATAAGTTATATGAGGCACGTAGGACAAAGAGGTGTCCCATGACTACATATGAAGCTAGCATTGTAAAATGAGCATCAGCAAGACCTTCCTACACAAAGTTAAATGTGTCCTTCATGCCACACGTGAGAGAGTCCAAATGCCAGAATGCATAGGAGGACACTGTATACAAAATCAGACAAGATCCCTTGTTCAACCCCTGTTACATCTTGCCTCTCACACCAGATGATGGTACCTGTTGCAGTAGACACATCTACAAACCAGCTCAGTATATTCCATGGCATGTCTTGGCATGTGAGATTTTCATAATCGTTCTAAATACCAAATGTTATTCTGTAGCCAGCTACCCATGCCATGAACATAAAAATACACTGATTAAAGATAGACTACCATGAGAAGGCAACTCAAAATACAATTAAAAACACCAAACCAACAAACCAACTACCTGTTTCAGAGCCCCCGCATATTTCATTGCAATATTCATGTGGGTTATTTTCAGCTGCTGTAACTCGTTGATCTCCATTTAGCAACTTCTGTATTTTTTCCTCTTTTTAAGACACTTTGAAGGCTTAGGGTTATAGAGTAGTGATGTAAAAGAGTAATCTTAGAAAATAACCTAAGTTAAACTCACGTTCATACCACTGAGTAAAAAGAGAGAGAGGAAAAAAAAAAAGTCTTTTCTTCTAATAGTATTTCCAAAGCCCACACAAACAATACAGAGCTCTGTGCAGTTTTCCAATGAATATTTTGGGATTTTCCCTATACCAACAGTCCTTTAGTGGAAACTTATCTTACAAGTTTTATGCTTCCTTGAAATTTAAATATCTTCACTATCAAATTGTTGTTTATTTCTATCACAACAGTGGTTAAAAATATGAAGGAGTGCATTCTTGTATGACACACTGTAAGGCAACCTCAGAAAGTTGCCATTGTGCTAAGCAGAGTTTGCTGTTACCAGATTTATTTAAGAGTTTTATATTGTCATGAGAATAGATACAGCCCTTCAAAGGGTCTGTGTGCTATCTGCTGCACCACTACGGGCAATGAAGGTACCTTCATGAGCAGGTGGGACTATTTATTTTCATCCTACAGCAGCACGTTATGACATAAATCTATAGGGTCTCTGTGAGAACTTCTTTTGTGAGCACACATCAAGCCCTACAATTAGTGCTCCCGCACAATCTTTTGCCTCACATCAGATTATTGGAAGAAATACAAAGCTCCTCTGTTGAGGAAATATAATAATGATAAGGTGTGGCACGTATTATAAAGTGGCTGCTTCTCTCTTCTCTATACTGTACTCAGTTTGGGATTCCTTCCATGCAGTCACTGTCTTTCAAGATTAAAAAAAGAAGAAAGAAAGAAAAGAAAAAAAGGAAAAAAAGAAAGAAAGAAAAAAAAAATGCAAAAAGAGAAAAAAAAGAAAAAGAAGAAGAAAGGGAAAGGGAAAAGAAAGGGGAAACTTTCAAAAAATTTCTTTTGAGTCCGCGCAGCAGTCAGGCACACACATCCTGTTGCCTGTTTTGTGCCTTGCCATGCTATGTGGCAATACAATAACTTTGATCCCCAGGGAGGTGAAGCGGAAGTTGGTCTTCACCATTTAATTTTTTTATAGATAGCAAAGTCCATCCTTCCACCTGCATCCAAAGCATTGAGGCAGCTGGCAGAACAAAGCGCTAGAGAAAAATAGTTGACCAGAATCTATGTGAAATTGCCAGCATACAGGTGCAGTCTTGTTTTTCATCTCAGTTGCAGCAGTCTCTAGTGACTGGCAATGTTTTACTGAGAGTAATTAACCCTTTTTTTGCCTGGAGTGGACCTAAGAAAAAAACATTACCACCCTCCATCCTCCCCCCAGAAAAATCCACCCAACAAAACTCAATGCACCACCCAAGTTTAAAGTTAAGTGAGTAACAAAATGAAGTCCAAAACAATGGCACAAACTAAAAGGTTGCTACAAGGCTGAAAAAAAAAAAAAAAAGACTGCCAGAGTACTGGGAAAACTTTGCATCTTGGGATCTTTGAGGCTGTTCCAAGCACTAGCATGTTGTTTCTCACACCTGAATGAGAACGTGAAGATAAACACAGAAATCACTCACTGCTGAAGCACAGCCAATGCTTGAGCATAAAGGAAAAGTTGTTAAACAAGGAATAGTAGAACTAAACAATAAACTTGGATAAGTACTGTAGACAGGAAGTTGGGAAATATAAACAACTGAACATAGAGATAAGAATTTGAGGATAGATAAGAATTCCCAAAGACCTAGCTTGGCTGAGATGTCAACATTAAACATTCCTTTGGATCTTCAAGGAGAAGTGGCCAAGAAGACTTACAATCCTTAACTTTCTTTCTGGAAGAAGCCAGGTGAAATTGAATTACCTCTGCAAAAGGCAGAGGCATTCCCCATGATGCAGTTTCTTGCGCTCCTTCTCTGTCTGGTTGTTCAGGTCCTAAACTATGGGCTTCCAATGCTCCCCTGGGGAGATTATTCCCCAATCCCAGTGTTAGGATTCTTCCATTTACATGCAGGCTAAGTTTTGCTTCTCATTTTCATCTCATTCTTGCTATTTATACCTCCCCCAATAAGAAGAAAATGCTGATCATTATTATTTACAAGTCTCAAATATTTATCTAATTTTCATCACCTCACTAGCTAGATGGCTGTCAGGAAGCCGAGGTATGTTTACTTCTCTGCACACGTCCTCGCAGGTCACCCCAAGTGACAGCTGAGCTCTGCTCTGGATCCCCCAGCTGCCCACCACAGCTTCAAGAATGGCACCACGAAAAAAAGCTGAGCAAGGCCATTAAAAGAGGGCCTAATAGGAAAGTGACCCCTGAGCTTATTTTTACCTTCATCCTTTGGTCTGGCCATGTTCGGAGGTGAGACAGGTACATACAGAAAAAATAACTGAGATGCCTGCTGCCTGGTTCTGTTTTTCTGACCGTCTTTCATGATTTCCGTACCTCAGTTTTCAGGGTGGAGAGAGAGCTCTATGGCCGGTCTTCAGTTGTGACAAACCCTCAATTCTGACTCGTCAAAGCCTCTGTAGTCATAAATAAGGTGGTTTTGGTAAACACAGGACATATAGGACACACAGGACACAGCAGGCTGTAGGAGGGATAATGCTGAAGAATGCTGGCACCATGAGTTCAGATTCAGTGCTGGTGCTGCTGGTTGCTCCCAGATTCACTTCAACGAACCAGCTCAAAACACCTCACCAGCCTGGAGCTCAGGATACCTCAGCTGCCACCACAGGCCTGGCCCTCCACAAAATGGCCTGCTACATGCTACAGCTGTGATAGCAAGCGGAGTGATGGCTCAGACCCATGAAAGAGAAGGAGGTCTGCCACCAGTGCCAAGACACTCCAGCAGCAAGCTTTATACATTATATTGGCAAAAAAGAATAGAAAATGCAGTTGTAAAGAATCTCAAGATGTCATGTTAATTCCACTGTTGTTAGGCAGCACCAAGCCTATGAACCATTCCTGCAGCAGATTTGCTCAGCCTCCTCTTGCGTGTCCTCAGCAGTGGAGATGTTGCATTTCAAGCTCATTCCTTCCATTTTGATTGGCAAATCTCATAGAGAATAGTCTTCTTTTCCTCTTTGCAGCACTGTCAACAGTATTAATAAATGAAACCAAATGAGATTTAGAAATATTGTTCTTTAAGTCTTCAGATGAAAGCTCATACAGCTTAGTAACACAAAATGTACTCCTTGCAGACCACACAAGGCTACTAGTGCCATTGCTCAGGACTTTCAGGACTTGACTGGATTCACTCTGTTACACTAAAATTCCAAAGCAAGTGGAATTTGAGCTTGCAAAATGACTTCCTCCCACTCATAAATCATATCACTTTGCATATGTTTGAGTGGTCAAACATCTATTTAGTCCTTGGAATGATTTGTTCTTTCATTAATGGAGACTAGATGAAAGCTGCAGATAACAGCTTGTAGCGATTGAACATGAAGCAGAACTCCTTTATTGTACAGGATCTGCAACCTGAGCACCATGGCAATAATCTAATGATGCCAAAACTTGGATGCCCTTCAAATGCATGGGAACAATAGGTGCTGTCAGCATGACCTACATGAAGTACCAGCAGCTGAGCAGCCAGAGCCTGATGTTTCCCTATGGATGAAGGGTGAGCACAGCACCACGGGAGCACACAGCAAAGGCTGTGCATACAGAAAGCTGGATGAGGAACAGCATTGCCCAGACCCAGTGCATCTGAGTGCCTCATTTTTATTTAGGCCTCCCAGAACCTCTCTGCCATCAGCACCACTGCTAAAATGCATGCAGAGGTCAATCAGGTCCATACAGAGCAGCTATGCCAAGCAGCTCCCATGGCTTCAGTGCAACCTGCCCAGAAATAAAATAGTGTAAACATTTATACTGTCAGAAATTCTGCATTTTAAAGTTTATAGTAAATCAGCTTGTATAAGGGACGGAGGGTGGAAGTTAAACCCTGAAGCTGCTCCTCTTTAGAGCAGACAATGGAGGAACCTTCTCAGGGCCAAGTTTGGTTCTCACCACAGACAATAAAATAAATTGAGTGCATTCAGCTGTACATCAGTTGCTGTAGAACAAATGTGCAGCTTCCATCACTTGCCACCAAATCCAAAGTTATTTTAATGGTTGGTCGGATTATTCAATGTAAATGCTATAAAATCCGTATGTACTTGGTATAGTATGAAACTAAAATAGAGTTGGAGTGAATACATTTTGCTGGAAGGCAAAAAGTGATTTCTCAGCCTAATACTTGAGTAAATTTGGCATTTTCAGGGTGTTTGTGGGAACTGGAAAGGGTGGAGAAAATAACCCAACCAAAACACAGAGAAGTTAATTTCCTGACTACTATTTCTCTCCTTTCTGCCAAACTGTTACATTCACTGGCTACAATATTTCCTGAATAGAAATAGTGTTAATTTTGAGACTTGGAGAAAGGTTCCTCCATTGAGAAAAAAAAACGTGAGATCATTACAAATCACTCACTGACTGAAATCACAAAAGAAGAAAAACAGACTTGAAAAAAGGCCCAGTTTACAATGATGAAATATTTCCAAGTGGACTGTGGTATTTATTCTGGTTTAAACATATTGCTCAGTGAGTTGATGAACTGAAGGTGCACAGGTCAGGACCCACTGGGAGTCCCTCCTTCCCTACCATAGTAGTAGGCCACATATTTTTCAACAGCCTAAGTGGTTACAGCCTCTGCTAGTCCAGTTTCAACATAAAGGTACTTCCAACCCTCAATGAGGGTGTGCTCACTAGTGAGATGAGCACCAGAACTGCAGCAGGACCCTTGGATCTTTTGGCACTGCATTTTTATTTCAAATATTGTAAAAAAAAAGCACCGTTTCCCCTATTACTTCTTAATGTGTTTTGCCATCAAATTAGCACACTGTTCAAAGTGCTAGGTGCATTCCTGTTTGTGGGGTACAACAACTTGAGTACTTTCTCTGACAGCTTATCCAGTATTTATCTTCTCTGTTTTGATGGTAATTATCACTTACGAATGCAAGAAACCTGAGGGAAAAAGACTTCTCTTTCCTTGCCATGGAATACACTTCAAGGCTTTTTCTGGCTAGACTTCCACCCCAGATTTTTGCTCCAGCAGGGCTTGCTCTACAGCCTGTTTGAGAGCTGCCAGGGGAAAGCGTGTTGTCTTAAAGTCACCAATACAGCTGAATAATCCTCCCTTCCAAAGAAAGACCTTCTTCAGAGCTTTTTCATCATACATCTGCTATTGCCAGTCCCCCAAAATAAGATCAATACAAATATCTATCCAAGCTGTAAGACTGAACACTGCAAGTTTACAAAAGTATGTTAAAAAAACCCTCCAAACTTAGTCTCACCATAAATACAGACTATTTGCCAACTACTTACTGAGTCATACCAGTGCACGACAGCCAAACTTTTGAGATGATGTTAGACAAGGGCTTGAGGACTGCATATTGTCAAGGCATTCTTATACAGATTAGCTCCCGGGCTGTCTCCAGGAGAAATATTAGTATCTCCAGCTAAAGACAGGGAAATAGAGGTGGAGGTTCAATCTACCCAAGGCCATACCATAAATCACTGGAACAGTACGATTAAAACTGAATAGCCATGGGCTCAGGAGTTCTGGAGAAAGACTCAGGGTCAGGATTTTTGCTCCAGTTAGAGATTTACAACAGGGAAGATAATGATTAAAACACTTTCACTGTCATTTTTTTTTCTAAGAGCAGTCAAGCCCCAGCACTGATCTAGTAGGTCTTACCAATGCTATATTAAAGGTAAAAAAAGGCAACTAATAATACATGTAACACAGAGAATGAAAGCAAACATATGACCATCTAATTTAGATGGTCCCGGAAATACTTGTTTTTGCTCTGTCGCACTGCTGTCAAACAAAACTAATCTTGCCCACCAAACACAGAGAAAAAATAATAGCTATGTTACACAAACAAAAACAAAAACAAACACATAGATTATACAAAACAGAGGGCTGCTAAGCTGCTGCTTTCTATAAAAACCTACACAAGATTAAGGATCGCTGTCATGTTGTCACTGCTTTTCCCTGGGATCTCTTCAGTTTGTCTACAGGATTCAGTATGCAGTGACTAAAACTAAAGCAAAGTATTCCTGGTGACACTACATCAGATGTTCAACAACATCAGGGACACATTTTATCCCTACTAATATCAACACTCAGATAACTTTCTTTGGAAAAAAAAAAAAAAAAAAAAAAAAGACAGTGTATTATTGATTCACTTTGTGTTTGAGCCTACTGTCCCTAGCATATTTTTTTTTCCAATAAAACCAAGATGTATTTTATATATTTGCCTTTTGTTTCCATCTTCCTGTATTTTACGCTGAGTGCTATTTTGGTAATTTCATCATTTGTTTTATTTTCCAGAATCATTTTTAATTATGGTCATGTCCTGCAAAGAGCATTCAAACTCTTGGTGTCACACTCAAATTTTACAAATCCTACAACATCACCCAACTCATTAATGGAAATAGTGAATAGAAGTGACAGAGAACTGACCTCAGGGACCTCCCCTGCAATATCTCCTTGGTATGATAACTAAAATTGGGTAAGTCTTTTTTGAATGCAGCTTTTCTTTTTTAATTAGTTATGCATCAACTCCTCACGATAGTTTCATCTAGACCGTATTTCTCTTCATTTATTAAAAACAACATATGAGCCAGCAACAAAAATCTTACCAACATCAACATTTGTTACACCTACGGTGCAGCCTCATTCGCTTAGAACAGTTGCACTACCAGAAAGGAAATTCATTAGAGCATTCAACATCAGTGTTTTTTAAACAAAGGTTTTACTTAAAAAAAATGTCATCAAGGAAGCAGAGAAATTTTCTGTGACAAACTATCAATACTGTCAACACTTCCTGCGACACTTCAATTATTATTATTATTATTATTTTTAATTATCTTAAAAATCACTGCTGGTATTTTTGTTAAATACCATAAAACATGAATTAGGAGAACAAGGTCATTGATTTTTAGATAACTGTTAAAGATTAAAGTTAATCAATCATATTTCAGTTTAAAACATTAGGAAAAAAAGCCATGAAAACAGATGCAAATTACATCCAACAAAATGGGAACAAAAAGCCACTTTGACATACTCTGTGAAATTATTTCCTTGGTGTTTGGAGAGCACTGTGATTCCACAGCTTTACACTGAATTTGGTGAAGTGCATTTCCTCCCACAGCAGATGCTTCAGCACGTTAGGGCAGAAGCAGCAAAAACCAGTTCCATTCAAATCTTTCCAGTCAAAGAAAGTTATAATGATAGAAGCAAACCACCAGCCAACCAACCTAAACAAAAACCCCGTGCTTCAAAAAGGCCGGTACAAAACAAGGCAGCTCTATCAATATTTGCACACATTTGTCCAGGAGTGAATAAGTTCTTTGAGCTGTACGAAGAAGTGAGTCACTGGGGATGGATGGCAGGGTGTCCGCCAGAGAGAGGCGTGGGCTTTGGTGCCCAGGCGCCTGGCATGCTGCCACCCATCCCATTTCTCCATTTCATAGCTGGAATGCTAGAGCGGAGGCAGGAGGCCAGCAGGGAGTGGTGAAAGGTTCTGAGGGAGGGTGGGAGCAGCATCGTTAAGTCCCGGGTCCTCAGTGTGCCTGATCCGTGCTTCTGCACCAAGCAGCAAAGTGACAGCGTGCTGCTCGCGTGCTCCTCTGCTGGCTGTGCACAGGATCAAATGGCAAGTGTATGGGCTTGGCATGGCACAAGCAAACCCCTTGCTTCTTTCTGACTGAACTCGTGAAATCCAATCTGACCCTGCAAAATATTCTCATGCAAGAAACTTCCAGGCACAAGGGAACTCTGCAAGAGAGGCTAACTACTGCCCAGCTGAAGTTTCAGGTACAGATACGCATGTCTTCAAATTTGGAAGCTGTGTCTTTCACTGTAGAGTCCCAAGAAAAGCTCTAAGCTTGCCTGATTCCAGGTCCACAATAAGATGGCAGTGTTCCAGAAAAAAGGATACCAAGAGTTCAAACAAATTAGGAACAGGTTTCTTCAATGATACAGAGATAAGTTTCCAATACATATTACCACACATTCAAAAAAGGAAAACAATAATAATTAAAAAAAAGTGATACCCCAACACATTCATGGATGTTACAGTGCTACTCCTAGCGTGGGAGCCTGGCAAAGTTTGGATGACTCAGTGAAGCAACCTCAGCCTACAAAGACTGAATCCTGGCTTTGTCTGAGCCATGTGTCAACCTCAGTGTGCTACAGCACTCGATCTTTCCTCTCCATGTAAAACTTATTCCTAGAATAAGCAACTGGAGCTAAATGTTAGGCTAATCTTTTGGTGGCGGAATAAGTCTATGTGCACTTGTTGCTTAGGCAGAAAGGAATTTCAGTTTTATGAAATTCTCCTCCAATCCTCTCAGTTTTTCATAGCCAAGGAGGAACCTTCATTGGTGGTGATATGACTATCAGTTACTGGCCCTATATTGGCTCATGTCTGTTTTACTGGCATGAAAAAATGAATGCTAAGTATTATCCAGAAAAAGAAGTAATGAAAGCCAAAGCTCTCCTGGTGAGCCAAGGTGAATCAGGCTTTTACTACACGATAATCTGCATTAATCTGAGGGTGTTGAGAGGTGGATCTCAGTAACGGGGAGAACAGGAAGCAGGCAATGGTACTTTCAGATAATGTTCACATGGGTTTCTGCCCCTCAGTAATTTGTTCAACAATCAGAACCTAGGCATTAACAGATTTCTTCTTCCCACCTTGTGAATTCAGGCTATTCACAGACTGAATTTCAGGCAGCCAAGTCTATACCTCTTGGCATATGAACCTGATGTCAAAAAACTGCCTTCGGGGACTCTCAGCAAATGCTGGTTGCTCAAGTTTCCAAATGTGACCTGAAACCCTAAGCTATTTTGTTGCCAAAGAGTATAAGGAGCTAAATTCCAGCAATGCTGAATTCCAAGAACTGTCATCGAAGGCTTTTTCTATCTTTAAAAAAACACAAAAAACACAAAAAACAACAACCTCGCCTGATAGAATGGAAAGAAAAAGCAGCTGCAGCCACCATTTCACTCAAGCATGTGGCAAGGAGCCTGTCAGAGCTTCCAGCCTCCTCACCTGTGCTGGTTTAAGGACTCAGCTCACACCTGGAAAGCAGTGAGCCTGAGCCCATGCCAGCTCAGAGCAGCCCCACCTCAGAGCTGTATGAGCATTCCACCTGCATTAACAGAAAAGATGCTTTTAGACACCCTCAGAAGCAACTCGGGTCCAGTCAGGACCAGCCATGCTGCTGTTTAGCAGAAGGGATGGGGAGGGAGTCTGGCCAGTGTCCTGGGCCACAATGCAGAGTGCGCTGAGTGCCCCTTCTGCCCTTTTCATGATGTCATCTTCTCTTTATGACATTATACCAAACTACAATGGGGATTAACCACCCCCTGTAAGCTTATTATAGGCTTATGTGGGCTGTTAGAGCTTGGCTTTAGATGGCATTTCTTTTAATGAGTCTGGGGCTGATGTCACTCCTATAGCCAAGACTGTACACTTCCGTTAAGCACTAAAACTAACCCAGAACATAAAATTAACTTGCTTCACAAAGTGTCCTTGCAAAGGTGTCAAAAATCCCCATGACATACACAGAAAAAAAAATGTTTGATGACGCAATGGCAAAAGAAACCACTTTTGCAGTGGAACTAAAGGAACATTTCCAGTCTGTGATAAACAACCACTGCCAAATGAGTAACACGTGGGGATGAGCACTAATTGCATTTACCATGCTCCTCTCACCTGCAGATGTGGATAGACTCAGAAAGGCTTAATTTGTGCACTTTAAAACAAGAAGTGAAAGCACAGAAGCAAAACCACCTATTCTTCTTAAGAAAATTTGGGAAGGCGGGAAGAAGGATTTTCTTCTATTGATACAGTCGTACAGTGCATGGAGAACCTACTTTAATCATCTCCCTCAGAACAAAACAATGAGACATAAAAAAATGATTTGTGAGAAATTTGTACCAATTCATTCCGCAGCTCATAGAATTTCGTTGGAATCTCTTCACTATTATTAAGTAAAATCAAATGTTTTTAGCACGGGCAAAAAACCAAAGATAAGGAGCAATCAAATGAAAATTAAACCATTGCTGAGTGTTTCAGCTCCAGTTCAGAATTTCATAGGGCCTGCACTGACTCAGCGTACGAAAAAGGGGCTCCTTCGCTGAGCATGCCCACAGAACATTATTAACTGCCCTTCTGACTCCCAGCAGAGTAGGATCTAAGCCAATATATTCTGCAAGGATTTCCTTTTCAGCTCATACGCTGCTCTGCCTCTGCCACAGACACTGCCTGATGTTAGCAAATGTGGCTCTGGGAAAGATTTCTAGATTCAGAGAAATAAGGGCAATGTTGGGCTGATGCTTTTTTTCTTTTTTTTTTCTTTTTCCTTTCCAGTTATACCTGCATTTTATGTGACTTCAGGGTTTTCAAACAGCTATATCATAACAGTCTGTCGCAAGTGTATTGAGTGTTTCAGTTTGCCAGACCTGTCATAATAAATTAATTACAGGATGTTGCAGAAGTGGCTGAGTTCCAGCAGCATCTTGCACAGTTTAATATAGCCCTATTTCCCCATTTCGATGTATTTGTGGTTAGATAAATCCTCAGAAAATTTACAGCTGCTACACACTAGTTTATTATGCTCCCTGCCTGTGCAGGCGATATAAGTGCAAAAAGAATGTGATGTCTTCTCAGTGCATAGATTTTACTGATATTGCTTTACCGGTGTGGAAACATTTTTCTTCTAAATGTGGCATCTGCAGTTTCTTCCGAGTATTTGCATTTGAGCATTATACAGGACTCATCAGCTTGTTTGCCACAACCAAACTGTGCAAATTAATTTGGCCTGAAAAAATCCTCACAAAAAAAGAACCAAAAAAAAAAACAACCAACACAAAACAGGTAGCTGAAATTGTAGGTGGGAACTCCGTAGCAGAGCTATCATTTTCATTTATGAGAGCCAGCTAAAATTATTTTTGCAATCTTTTAAGTCAGCTTACATTGTTGTACAAACTGCAGCCATGATGTGGCTCCTAGAAGCCTGGCCAGCTCTGCTGGAGCTTTGAGTACAGTGGTGCATTGACTCTGAGCAGCTTACAGGACTGGGACTCTCAATACACGTGTAACCACTGGAGAACAGAGCGCCCTGAAGGGAAAGGCAGCAGCCAGCCAGAATGTAACAGGCACAGCATTTGCCAGTAACACTGTGTGTGAGGCACATTTCTGTATAACAGTTCATTTGTATGACACATGATGCTCCAACTAGTAGATAAATGTCGTGTGTGATGTTCTCATCACTGCTCTGCTTTACAGTGGACAAAGAGGCCAGAGGACAATAAACCGAAGTAGAGGCACACATGGCAGCAGACAACAGCTAGAAAAGTGCCCTCTAAAGATCTGTGCCAGCAGCAGAATTAGGGAACTAAAGTGCCAGCCACCCCCAACAGCATAGGCCAGATGTGTGGAGCTTTCTGGATTCCAGCTCAAAGTTATGGCTGAGTCATGGATTTCTGAGAAGCCACAGGAGAACATTCATCACAGGCTCCAAGATTTCATCCAAGCTCCTGTAAATAGCACAACATTTAAATGTATCAAAAGATGAAGTGGTTAAATATCTTAATTTCTGAAGTCCAAAAAACACCCAAGCTCTGCTCTAACACGCCTGCCCTCTATCTTCTGTTCCTTCTTCTTAAGTTCCAATTTCTAATTGCCACATTCTTGCAAGTCTCACCCAGACAGTAGTCTTCTTCTTAAGCTGCTTATTTCCCTCTCTCAGACCTCTGCTTGTTTCTATTCCTTACATGCAACAGTTCTTCTCCTAATGCACGTATTTATACTTCAAGCAATGTAAGCCCTTGAACTGATGCAATATGTTTTTACAAGTGCAGGTGTACATCCACATATTAGCTTGTCCAAAACATTCTATGTAGCCATAGGATAGAACACTTAGGAAAGAAACCTCAGCACAAGCCTGTACATGAATCTTTTCAGCCCTCCTTTACTGTTCAAAAACACTCCTATCCCCTCCCAAATTCACATCCATTAAATAGGCTGTACTGCACACATACTAATTTCATATGTGCTAGAAAAGGATCATTAGACCCCCCCCATCACTCTTTGTGTTTACCAAACAAGTGTTTTTGCTTTAGTCTGTTCCCGCCTTAAATGAAGTATTTCCTATTCACCTTAGTAATTAGAGCAGAAGGATGTAGTGAATGAAGTGCCTCATTATCAAGTTTGCATCCACAGACTCTGCAGAACGGCGACCATGCCGGCTATTTTTCATAGCTGTCTGCTTTTGCTTGTAATGGGCCATTGTTAACCCTAAGTGATCCTGACATTCAATTCTCCATCAGACAATTGGGTCCAGCCGGCAGATTTAGTTCACTAGTCAACAGAGACTTTCGGTTGTCATGTTCCTCTGTGTTCTCATTAGCCCTTGTTTGACTGTGATCCATCCCCTATTGCCTTCTGAATTAAGTGATGCTACAAATACACTTATTGTGTTCTACGCTGTCTGTTCCTCAAACTATTTTAAGGAAAAAAACTAAATGCAATCTGAAGGCTATTGGGAAACACAGGAAAAAAGTGCCATCCCTTCGTTCCTATTTTGTTAATTTATGCGTTCATTGTTCACAATATCTCTGCCAAATTATAAAAATGTAATAGCAGCTCTATGTTGCAACCACACACACACATAAAATCAAAAAACACCAGAACAATGAAAGACCTACTGTGCTGTTATCACCAGGCAGTTATAAATATCCACTATTTACCCTTTTTTAAACAAGGTTTTATCTGTGTTGTGCTAGCAATGAACCAGTATCACCCTGTAAAAACTCCTCCAACAGATGTTTTTAATTCTGGTATTTCATATCAGGGCTTAGTGAGCAACTTTGCAGGGCACTCATGTATTAGAGTACTGACTATAGTTCTTCAACTTACACAAACAAGGAAAAATTTCAATAGGTATTCTGAACTTGCCGTGAATTCTTTTAAGTACTTGGACAACTGTCAGCAAATGCACACAATGTTCATGTTGAAGTGACATAAAAAAATACGTAGGTTGCATTAACATTGAAACAACATGCATTATAGAAAGTTTAATTTCAAACCATTTAAAAAACACTATCCTCTTCCAAACCGTTCAAAAGTATTACTCTCTTGCAACTTTAGAATACCAATGACAATATCTGAAGAATGAAGAAACTCCTAAAATTGAAAACAAAAAGTAAAAACTGTCTTTTCTATAATGCCCTGTCAATAATTTGTTGAGAAGCGATCTGTCTGCAAGTTCTAACCTAAATACTGAAGGAACACTTGGAGCTGGTTTTTAATTTTTAATTGCAGATCCTTACTTTTCTTCATTTTCTATCAAACGAATGCAAAAAGCTCTAAAACAGCAGTAATCTGGTATAAAGCAATAGAAGAGTCCAGCCAAGCACGTGGTAGGGAGGAAAAAATTACAGAAACAAAAGATATTGCAATTACAAGAAAACATTATGAAAAGTTTATTTCCAACTCCACACATTTTCATGCTTGGCTCTTATCTGATTTCTTCTGCTTAATTGTTATTTGGAACCATGCCTTGGAAGACACTGCTGCTGCCTCTCCTCTCAATTTGGAAAGTGTGGCAAAGCAGCTCTATTCAGCTTCAGAGCAGTGAACATAATTGGAGCCCTAGTTCGCAAGCATGAAAGGAGGTGCTGTGCCTTTGATTAGAACTACCATCTCTCCGTGGTGTTTATCTGAAGTGTTATTTCTGTCTTCAGCATCCACAATGCCAAATTAATGTTTTACAATGCCTTCCAATGAGCTCCCAGATCTTGGCTACTGCTCAGCTCTTCCTGACGCGGAGCCTGATGTCACATGCTCTACCCTTATTTTAAGTGTGACCCAGGATATTTTAGAGCAACCTAAGATGTTGAGATTTTTCTCTATTATAAAGTCTTTAAATCCCTTTAAATTCAAATACATTGCAAAAAAAGCAGCAATGTAAGAAGCTAGGAACCTTGCCAAAAGCAGCAGTCCCAGGACTAAGATAATTTTATACAACTGACCACTGGAAAAGAGATTCCTAATGTTCCAGTACACATACATGCCCCATTTAGAGGAGAACTTCCTACACACATGCACTTAGACACGTAGCTAGGATTGTAAGCAAATGTTACTGTTACCAATGGGACTAAAAAGAAAATTTTCTGCTCCTTTTCACTGAAAAGAAACAAGTTCACAGATTTTTCTGGCAATCGTATATGTGCAGGGAAGATATTAAAATATATAGAAACTAGTGCTCTGCATCTGGGGGCATTTCACACATCACTGCCCAACACTGTTTTTCTCACTTCTTTTTTTAATGGAATCAAGTGCCTCATCTACTAAATAAGGGCTTTCTAATTTTATGTTATTTATTGCTTCAGAGAGGGAGGAGGAAGAATTTCCTAGCAGAGCAAAAATAAAATGGACATCATCAGCCAGAAAAAAATATCAACACTAACTGATAGAAAGTGTTTCATTTAATATAAAACATAAATTATTTAGAATTGCAGATAATTAGTGAAATTATTAGTGAAAGTGTACAACATAATACTCAAGAAAAAAAAAACCAAAAAACAATTAATGACATACAACTGAAAAAGTAAAGCAAACAACACAATTTAAAATAAAATATTTCATTCAGACAGAAGAATGTATATTTGGCAAGACTTCTGCCAAAGCAGCCAGGAACTCTGACAAAACTGCAATGCACCTTTACTATGTGCACAAAACCTCATTTGAAAATATAAGTGTCTGGAATTTGCAACACTTATTTGTATTGGTAAGCATGGGTAGTCCCATGAAGTCAGAGCAGTTGCATAGATACTAAACCATTCGCTTAAGTGCTGCAAAATGTGGTCCCAGTGAATATTTCCCATCAGGAGAACACAATTCTTAAAAGCTTGTTTTTTCAGGTACAATGTCACATCAGCATTCCTTTGAAATTTCACCATTCTGAACCCTGCTCAATCTTACAACAAAACCATAAAATGCTTATCCAAGGACTTCAGTTGTGGTAAGGCTTGTTCTGTTCTAGATCACACTTACGACTCTATTCTCTGCTTGCAGTACACTGATCTGCAGTCCACAGAAATGTCTGGTCAGCCTGACTTAGAATACAATCACATGGTTAACACTACATTTGTCAGTGGAGTTCTCATGAAATATGAAAGTGCATTTCAGATTTTACCAGTACAGTGAGGTGCTGAGCATTCAAGTTCTGTTAATTTCAAGGAACCCTGAGCAAAATTGTTCTGAACAGGCTTACACCATTGGGAACTCACAACCAGCACCATTTTGTGCATTTGATTAATTTCTTTGTTGTTGTTGATTTCTTGTCAATCCTAGAAGTGAAGCTGCAGTTGCAGCATTCAAATGTAAGAGTACACTGCATGTCACACCAGTATCTGGAATTAAATGATGACTACACATCATAGCATTCAGGCTCAAAAGCAGTATTTGTCTTTCCACTTGTGATTAAGTTTGAGCCTCTCACCGCCCTTTTCTTCCTCTTCAATTCCACCCCATGGGCTGTAGGTTCATTTTCAACACCATTAGCTGATGATACAGGAGAATCGAGACCCATTAAGTAGGGCTGATTTTCTATCTCGTTCTTCTGTATCCTTTTCTTCTTTTTCTTTACGCTTCTAGAGAAAAGTGGATATAAAAAGAGTAAAAGAAACAAAGTTAGCTCAAATTTAGAGCTTTTTCCACACACAGCTGATGTGTTAGAGCAATTGTCTGCCTGTTCCCCTTGAGTACAATGCTGAAACAGCTACAAAAACTACTGTTCCACTGCAGAACAAAGACAGAAAAAAACACGAGGACAAAATATGTGACCACTTTACTACGATGCTTTTCACCATGTCACAGCACTGCCTTCAAAAGAACTGATCCTGATCTTAAAAATCAGCAAGTCTTGATAGACAGTCAACAGATGTAACAAAAAATACCAATTACAATCTCCATTATCACAGAAGTCATTGCAAGAGTCTTTTTATTTTTTTCTTTTTCTAAGTTTATGCATCAAAATTATTACAATTGAAGATAATTCATGGTTTACTATTGAACATTTTAAGGGAGACAGTCAGGTAAAGTGCAAAAGATTAGCTTTCCTATTTTAACTTTCCTGAACTAAGATACATTCATAAGATTAGTCAGTCAAATGTCTATTCCTACTTGTTAAACTTCAGAAAATGACAAAGGTATCAGTCAAATTCATTTATTTTTCCCAGTTAGCTGCCTGAACAAGGGAATAAGACTGGTCTTGCAGATGATGCCAGGCAGAAGTTGCAACTTTAACTGTATAATAGTTTAACTGTAATCTACAAAGGGCAGCTACTGTCTTCATCCAAAATCTGTACAGCACATTGCACAAACTAACACTGGCTTGTGTTTGGTTGGATGCTGTTGAAGCACGTAATTAAGCAGAAGAACCAAGACTACAGAATGCAACGGATGTTTCTAATTTCCCCAAAAACTCTGCTGCAAGGCCATTACATTTGGTGATATTGTACTAATGTAATACTTTTTATACTTTAAAACATTAATGTATTGGCCTTGCTAATGGAATTATTATATTATATATATAATTCAGGGTTATATATATATATATATATAATATATATATAATACATATATTATTATATGTATCAACCTATAAGGTTGATACATATTTTTAAAACTAAACTGTTTGTTCACAAACACATAAATTGCTGCAGCTGTAATACTACAGTATCCCAAGGGAAAAGATTCAGGATGTTATGACCCTCTGCATTAGGATTCCTAGGACAAATTGAGAAGTATTGCTGCCTGAGAAAATCAGGATTCAAAATCATAATTAATCGTTAAACAAAATTTTCTACCAAATTGAGTGTTCAGCTGGATCTGATGTATAATCATTGTAAGATTATGGAGAGAGCACTACTTTGTGTAGCACAAGAGAACTGTAAAATGAGAATATATATAATGAGATAAAAGTCTGCACAGAGAAATGGCATATTTAAATGATGAAGCTATCCTGCAGATTTTCAGCATAAAACTAATCTAATTCTGAGAAGTAGTTTTCATCTTTTTACTATTTGAACAATCGCATCAGGTGTGATAATGTAACAAATGCTTGAGATACTCCAATAAAAAACCCTATTTCACTTGGTATCTATTATATGGAGCTTTCTGCTTCCTCTAGAGACTGCAGAAGACAGGTTAACTGCTTGGCTAAGATAAAAAAAAAAGCCTGTAACCTTGGAGAAAGTTTGTTTTCATATTGCAAAACTATCTTCCATTTGGAAATTCTGAAAGGTATGTTACCATTCAGTTCATTCTACAGCAGGTATTGTGGCCATACCATTTTAATAGGAAAAATGGCAAACCTCACCTGAAGGTTCAAATAAAGGTCTAGTGAGTTGTGGAGGTGCTAAATTTCATTTCTCCATAGAGAAATTGTGTACCGTGTTATCACATCTCAACTGATTCCAGGGGTCCATCCTGAGAATGGTGCTCTTCAACATTTTATCAATGACCTAGACAGTGGGATTGAGTACAGCCTCAGCAAGTTTGCACACAGCACCAAGCTGAGTGGTAAAGTTGACAAAAAAGAAGGAAGGGACGGTCCCCAGAGGGACTTGGACAAGCTTGAGAAGCGGACTCACATGAACCTAATGAGGTACAAGGCCAAGCGCAAGATGATGCACTTGGATTGAGGAAATTCTGGGTGTATATGCAGACTGAGAGAAGAGCTCGTTGAGAGCAGATCTACTAACAAGGACTTTGGGGTTCTGGTGGATGGAAAACTGGACATGAGCCAGCAGTGTGCACTTTCAGCCTGGAAGGCAAACTGTAAACTGGGTTGCATCAAAAAATGAGTGGCCAGCAGGACAAGGGAGAGGTGACTGTCCTCCTCTATTCTGCCCCTGTGAGGCCCCACGTGTAGTACCATGTTCAGGCCAGGAGCCCCCAGCATGAGATGTAGAGCTGTTGGAGATGGACCAGAGGAGGGCCACAAAGATGATAAAAGGGCTGCAGGACCTCTCCTATGAGCTGGAGTTGCTCACTACAGAAAAGAGAAGGCTGCGGGGAGACATTCCAGTACTTACAGGGTGCTCATAAACAGGACGGAGACTCACTTGTACACAGTCTGATAGGGATAGGAGAAGGGGGAATGGTTTTAAACTAAAAGAGGAAAGATTTAAGTTAGATGCTAGAAGGAAATTCTTAACTCAGAGGGTGTTAAGGCACCAGAACAGGGGGCTGAGTGAAGTTCCCTGGAAGTATTCAACACCATGCTGGATGGAGCCCAGGGCAGCCTGATCTAATGGCCATAAAAGCCACTCCATGATTCTATCATTTAGCTACTACTTAATTCCTATTATATAATCACATGTGACAGTGATATTAAGTATATTATTCAGAAAATATGAAGAGAATGGAAACTTTTTTGTGGATCAAATATTTAAGTAGAGATTAGACTGGATCTCAAGTCATGTTGAAATAGCTTTTAGATGCTACAGTAACAAACTTTACCAGTTAACATTTCCATTTACCATCTTAACATCATTTCCTTTACCATCTTAACATTTGCATATATGTCATTTTCTAGGGTACCTCAAATCACAACAAATGCAGTGTACAGGAAAAACTACAGCTCTGTTCTAATCCCTCTTCATCATGGTTTTAGGTACAAAGAGGTGAGACATTTAATGAAAAATATGCAACCATGTTTCAGAGATGTTTTGATATCTAGTGTGTACAGTATAAATAATGTATAAGCAGAAACATGAAACAGTTTTTCAAAGTGACTTAAGGTGCAAGAAGATCCTTGTCTCTTTCAGCTCTTAAAATAAGGCAAGAACTTACAGTTACTTCTGAAAGAAAAACTTGGTATGTTACATTCTAGTTCATGGAAAAACTCGCAAAGTATGTACTTTCAAAGCAGCAAAAACATAATGAAGTCTAGAATCTCTGGTCACAGGGAAGGAAAATACAACACTGTGTTACTTACTGCACTGTAGTTCTTCCTTTTCATGTTAACTTTCCCCTGATAAAGGATAACATCAAATACTATCTCATGGCATTTGTCACTGCCTCACTAACAATCAGGTATAAATGGCTTAGTACCCTGAGAACTTGCAAATAAGGCTTGCAATACTGCAAAATCAGACAGCAGTGACATGAAACATGACTTCATCTCCATGATTGCTTCAGTGCCTGAAAGTTCAGAAGGGTGCACATTCCAGTGACACAGGCATGCATGCGTCTTGTCTCAGTGTTCTGAAACGCAACTGAAGAGTTTGGTGGTTCTGTGTCTCCAAGATGACATTGCTGTGTGATCTATTCTCAGGGTTGACTTAGTTTTCATAAAAATTAATATTTAACATTTGACATGACTCAAAATTAATGAATTTTATTAAATCATTGTGATTTCACATTTTAAATCTGTGTTGCCCCAGTCTTCAATAGTTACTTGAGAAAAGGCACTCAAAAGAATTGTTTGCTCTAGTTCCATTAATGCAGTTCAGTTTTATCAAATTTCTGATACCGATTTCTGACCGTGTCAACTGTCACAGTAACTGCACATTTAAGGCATTTCCTTCCTTAAGTCCTATGAGAATAGTTATGGTCAAAATTCAACTCTGAATTCTATAATTTTACAATGCATGCCTCATCAAAGATGGGTATTAAACTTTCTGCTCACAATTTATTTTCAAATCTAGCTACCGGTGGAGACGTAAAAAAAAAAATTAGGAATTAAAAGTTAAAATTAGAGAGAAATATCCGTCTATACTGTATATGCAAGTATTCTTTGTGGTGAACAAAATGGTGAGTGAACCAATCTGGAAAATAATCAGTGAAGTAACTTTGCTTAGATGCAGATATCTGCAATGGCAAACCCAACAAGTACAAGTACATATAGGTGTATTTTTCCAAGTATAAATGCTTGCAATAGCTAAAAACATTGTGAAAGCTCTTGTTCAAAACGTTGACATCTTACCTTCTTACAGCTTTCACACAAGAAATGCACAAAAATTTTTAGGAAATGCAAGCAACATAATCTATTAGATTATGTCTTCTCAGAATGTGACTCTTTCCATTTTGTATTAATTTTCAGAAAGTGCAAAAAGAATCTTCCGTTTGTATAAATAAAGCCTAACACACAGGTAAGGAATGCCACAGGACAAGGCTCTATCCTTTAGTTACGATTACCATATACATAACAGTATATAGTTTTCTGCATATGTATATATATAAACTGTTATTTCCTTCACATTTTAGGCGTGAAGCACTCTTTTTGAATGAGTACCCTAGAGCCATTCTCTTGTTTTGCTAGCTAAGACAAAATAACCCTGCAGACATTTGTCACTGTTTCCTAGCAGATGTAACACTACAAATTATTTAAAATATTTCTTGCTTACTGTATTGCAGGTGAGTCTCTATCTGTGTCACGCTCTGAGATGCACTTCAGGTCCCCTGACTTACTGATGACTGGTGACATCTGTAAAATTAAAAGAAAAAAAAAAAAAAAAAAAAAAAAAAAAGCAGGAAGGTAAAAAGAAGAAAGACAACAGGGACAACACATGTGCATTGAAAACCCACCAGCTTCCTGAATAAGGAGAGAATATACCTCATTTGAAAAAGAATGTCTATCAGCCATAAAATGTTAACTCCTATGTGGTTACAAACAAGGAAACAGTAGCCTGCTTAAAAAAAAGCGAAAGCTACTTGCAAATAAAAGACAGTTTACAAGTATGTAAAAGCCCAAAATTTAGAATCTGCTTTTAAGTTTACAATATATACAAGTCCGTAAAGAATTACAGTTATTTCTGCTACTGCATGGATAAAGATAGAATGCTATAAAGCCATCTCATTGTACGTTTTTAACAACACACCCACCTTTTTAAAAACAAAACAAACCTTTAGGTAACTTCAGTTTACTAGAAAAGTTTAAGTAAACACTCTCATTACTAATGCAAGGTGGCTCTCTATGCTACTCACTTACTGCAAGAATTCTCAAAAGGACATGGTGACTGCTCTTCCTGAGTTTAACATTTTCACAGAAAGATCATTTTCTCTGCCACCTTCCACACAAACTGTTCACAAATAGCTGGTAACTACCCATGTACTTTCACTTTCATGGAGGACACAACCCAATCCAACTGAGAGGCCTGATGTTCCCACTCAAAATTTGTTCTCTTGGAATATTGCCTGCACTACGCATCCAGCCATGACCTCCAGGCACACTGTAGGCTTAGATCTAATATCACAAATTCATTGATGAAAGACTGCTGTGGATGTGGACCTGTACTTTAGGCTGACGGGATAGTCATGTTCTGTAAGCATCCGTTTGGTACAGCATACATATGAGAAAACCAGGAGTAACAACCAGGCAGGCCCTGAGAGAGTAGTTCCTATGAAGATCTTGGAAACTGGACAGGAAGTTTATTTCAGAATAGTACAGAGCCCAAGGCATAGAAGAGAGGGTGAGATTACATCTGGTACTTTCCAAAAAGCAGGATCTTTCACAGAGTAGAGCGAATGGTCTTGAAACTAACTTGGCCCACGCTTACAATTTTTTAGCTCAGCTTCAGATTCATAGCCTGTCTAAAGCAAAACCTAGTACATTGTTTCTGAATTTCTCAAATAGCTATGGTGTTAAAAAAAATCTGCCCACTCAGCTCTGCTAAGCACAGAAGTACTCATCTGCTTGTAAATAAGATCCTTAATATTCTGGTATCAGCCTGAATGGCTCCAGGAAAGAGTCAGTTAGTGACACGACCATCTCTGAAAGTGCAGCTAAAAACGAGTGAGCATCTTTCAACAGTTCTAAAGTGCCAGACAACAATACAACATCTAAAAAAGCAACCATGAAATCAACAAGAATTTTCTGGAAGGAACAAAGAGGGGGAAAAAAAGAAAAAAGATAGCTCTTGACTGTCTAGTCTGCCAACTACTTATTTCATTGTGTGACCTCATATGCAAGGTATACCACAGTAACTCCAGATCGAATGGAAACAGAAAACAATACATTGCTACACAGCAATTTTTTTAAAAAATAAGTGTATTAAAGTAAGCAATTTTTACAAAATCAGCATGTTTTAAAAAATCAGTATGTTAAAACAGAATGAAAATACTGTTTTCAAACACAAAACTTATCCATCACAGATTTCAAAGCTCTAAAGAATAAAACTTAGCATTTCCCTGTCAAGTGCTATTTGTCCAGGTTTTATTCTAATTAAGTGAATCTGGATTAGAATTATCTTCACATGCAAATACTGTACTAGAACCAGAATTTGCATTTTCCAAACCTCAGTTTCAGGCCATGAAGAGTTCAATTACTTTCTTAAAATTTAACTAATTGAAAAAAACAAAACAAAACAAAACAACTATTTGATGCGAGTAATCGAATGATATTTGAACTTTCTTTTCTTCATCCAGCTCTCCGACATTATTTTGTAATATGGTATTATTTTACCGATGACTTAAAAGAAACAGGACCAAGACCCCACTGAGTTACTGAATTCATATATGCATGCTGCCCACAACAACCAAGTTCAAACATTAGTCACTATAAATAGTCTGCTGAAACAACACAATTTTCTGGGTTAGTTTACATAAAAATCAGCATAATGTAGCACTGGGCTGAGAAAAAACCTATTTCACACACAAAATCCTTGTTAATACAGCCATAAACTTCAGACTACGTCAATGATAAAAGTAAACTCAAAAGGAAAAAATGCCTCTGTAATGAACATACAAGGGACTGCTGAAAAGGAAATGACTCTTAAATAACAAATCCTTCCTACAGCATTGGTAACTTTGAGCTCCTTGCCAAATACAATCACACATTCCCTTTGCCTGCTGTCAGAGCTAAATCTTTCCCTGAAAATCCTGTGTGAACAATGTTCAACATTTTTTTTTTTTTTTACTATCCTTTGAGCGAATATAACTGAACTTCTATATTTTACTAATAATATAATTATGTATGGATTTTTCCAAAGCCCATTCCAGTAGCATTTCCTTAAATGTCACTACAGAAGACTGAAATATCTTACATTTTAACATACTTTTCAGTACCAAAACACAGAAAATTATCCTTGGTTTACAGTTATGAGATTAAAGTATCCACTAAATTAAACAGCCTAACTGAAAGTTCCTATGATCTGTTTAAAAACTACTCGTTACATAGGTAGGCTTTTATATATTCAAGCACAGCATTTCAGCATGGGTACCAAGGAAAGAAAAGCATGCAATTGGACTACCTTGGAATAGCTGGCACAGTAATTAATGAGAATTCCTAGGGTATGTAGGGACAGACTCCCAGTTCTCCAGAGTACTGTCTGAATACGATAGCTTTCTTTCTTACCTCATTCCTACAAACTTTCAAGCATGTAATGAGGCAGGAACCGCAGTGAAACAAGATCTTTTTGAAGCACATCTCACTGCCACTATCGTCTCTTCTTTCCTATCTCCCTTAGCCCAGTCCTTGACCTATTTTTCCTGTCTCAGTGATGTATGCAAGCAGCAGCAATACTGAAGGAACAAGAGAGATGGGGGCAGCTGCGAGAAGATGGTGCTACAAGAGGATGAAAACCGTGCAGTGAATGAGGCAAGGGAGTATTGAGGGACATGCAAGTATGTAGCTAAGGACGTTGTGATAATACATAGATGCTGACAGTGCGCCAGGGGTACACGTAAACAGCAACAGAAGTCTACAGCACAGAGGGGCTGATGAAACTGCTTATCTGCTCTTTCTAAACCTCTTGACCTCTTGTAATGTATGGGCAGATTTCACAGGAAACTCTGAACAACTCTCCGCTATAGTCAGTGTACTGACAACACTGTACTATTAAGTACAGTTACAGATATGGTGTTAGCTATTAAAACCATCCACATTGCAGAATTACTAGGGTTGGGTTTGCTCAAAAGAAAATGTGTCAGATAATTAATGTGAATATCTTGAATTTCTCTGTTCAAAAGAATACTGGACATAATATTACAAATTTTGTAGAGTACCACCACTGGTGCTCCATTTTGTTGCTATATTCTATTTCTCCACTGTTTGAAATATGCAATGCGCCAGAAAGGCAGGAGAATATCAGTTAATTCTGAAAGTCCTTTTACTATGCTTATGACGGAGACCAGCTCAAGACGCCTGGGACAGACGGGCTTAGGCTCTGGTGGCGCAAGAAGCAAAGTTTATTGTTGTTACAGGGTTTTTATATCTTTTAGCTACAGGAGTATACAATACTTAAATAGGATAACATTCATGTGGCTGACAGCAATACATCATTGGTTAGTTAGCTCTTTGTATTATGATCAGTACAGTGATCAAAAGGTGTTCTCTCCACAGAACATGTTCTGCTCTTGGTCATGGAACGAAGAAGCTGTTAATTATGCTTGCTGGTTTCACATGGCAGTCCTTCCCTTTCAGGAGGGGCCACATGTTACACGTGGCAGTCCTTCCCTTTCAGGAGGGGCCGCATGTTACACGTGGCAGTCCTTCCCTTTCAGGAGGGGCTGCGTGTTCCCTGTTTGACCCTTTCAGGCCAGCCAGGTCTGTTTTGCTTAACAGTCTTCCTCATTCCACCCTTTTCTATTTTATTAGACCAGGGGTGGTGGTGGTTTGTTTTTTGTGTTTTCCATTTCCAATTTTTTAAGATTTATACGCAAATTTTGGAGTTTATTTGTTATCATTTTCATCAAGCATGGACAAACAAGAATTCCTATTATTATCATTATGGCAATGACTATCAGCCCATAAATTCCATTTCTAAATGATTTGAAGGATGGAAATGCAGATTTTAGAGCGCTTATAAATGTAGTAGTTTGAGCTGCTACTGAAAGATCTATATGGTGCGATTGTATCATATCGTGAATGTGCTGTCTCAATTCCCTAAGATCTAATGATGTGTTCGCATTATTCCATATGCCTTGAAGATGATCTTGTATTTTGTTCCAAGAGAATTTGGTATTATTGTATTCAACAGGAGTCACACAGATAGCTCGGTATTCTGCATGACATAAGAGAGATTCACGAGTAGCTATAATTTGTAACTGTCTTCCCAGGATGTCTACTGTATCCTTTAAGGAATTGAGACGCAGTTCAATCTTTTCATCCCAAGTAGCTTGATTTTGTAAAGCTTTAGATACATTAATTGATAATTCATTAACATAAGCTGCTGTCTGAATACTAGTTGTTAAAGAAATAGAAGCTACTGTAGTTACTGCTATGGCAGCAATGAGCGCAGCTATTCCGGCTATTATTAATCCGACCATTCGCTTAGATCTCTCTATTAATTGCAAAGAAGTTTCTTGGAGAATTTCCATTCCCTTATCAGCATACCAATAATGTGTCAAATTTACAGGAAGATAGACATAATCAGGTTGCTTTACTAACAAGAAGGAACTACTGCTACTATTAAGACAATTAGAGATTACACAATTGGTACAACTCACTATGCTATTTACAATATTTAGTGGTCCGCTTAAAAAGGCATAAGGTTCTGGAACACAAGCTCGCATATAAAACTCAGTTGTATAACTCTCTGCAGTCATTGCCCATTTATTATTTATTTGAATCCAAGTCAAGTTTAATCGTTTTGCTTTGATTTTTTCCATGGCTGCGACTGCTTTCCATAAATTAGAATAGAACGTATGATTGTTTTTTGTCCAAATTCCTGAGACCAAATTAATTGGTCGCCCTTGATTTCCTATCATATTCCAATCACAGATAGTGGAATCAATGCACACTGTTTCGTTAGCTCGACATGCTCTCCATAAAGGTGCAAATTCTGTTTTTGGAGTGATTGTGCTTTGACATAAAGGAAAATTTAAGGGAGGTGTTCCAGAACCTCTTGTCCCATTAGCTAAATCTATATAGAGAAAATTCAGAGCCCAATGAATTCCTGTTGAAACATTGGTATCCCAATCTTGCTGCATTATAATTTGTTCACACAATGGATTCGTCTGGGTTAGAGTCAGTCTCTGAATCTTCCTTCGCAGTTTTCCCATCTTGGTTTTCGGCATGTCGAATGAGTCGTTCAGGGATCCACCGTGGTGATGGCTCATCTGTAGGGAAAACATATCCTCTGCCCCAAATTAGTACAGGATCAGGACCATAAATTTTACCATCCGTTGGATTTCTCCAATATACCATTGGTTTATCTCTTTTTATTACTCCAGTGTCTATCAGCAGCCAATTTTCTGTCATCATCCAATGTCAAAAAATTTAAAACAAATAATGCATGTGATAACATAGAGGATGGAGTATCTTTAATTCCTCATGTCCCCCTTTTTATTTTCTTTAGTTGAGTTTTCAATAAATGATTAAATTTTTCTACTATACCTTGGCCTTCTGGATTATATGGAATTCCAGTTTTATGGTAAATTTTAAAATGTCGACAAAAGGTTGCAAAACCGCTACTTACATAAGCTGTCTTGTTATCGTTTTTTAATGATTTCGGTGTTCCCATAACGCTAAAACAATGCAAAAGATGGTTGCATACATGAGAGAGTTTTTCACCAGACAAGTCTGAGGGCTACTGCAAAGTGAGAGAAAGTGTCAATTGTTACATAGACATAAGAAGATTTTCCAGAAGAAGGTACATGCGTGATATCCATCTGCCATAAATCATTAGGCATTAATCCTCTGGGGTTCACTCCAAAATGAGGAACTGGTAATAAAGGGGCACAAGAAGAACCGTTCCGCATATTCGGAAGTCCAAAGCAAATATTCACCTCCACTTAACACAGCCTTTGCCAAGCTTTTCCAGTCAGAAGGGGGAAGAATATTAGCAGCTTTAAGCTCTTTCAGTTGTTTAAAAGGAATAGGCTCATAATCATTCAGAATGCCACCGTTTGCAAGTTGACGCTGTATGGCAGGGAAAACTTGAGACGGGAAAAGTTGCCCAGAAAATTCATCTATTGTTTCCCCAGCTTTCCTTGCTTCTTTGAGCGCTAATTGCATAGGGGATTGTTGCATAAGCAAAGCATCTACTCCAGGCGGGGGAGGCATTCGCCCTGCTCGAAAGGCAGGTGAAACAGCAAGGGGATCTGATCTAACCTGATTGACTATCTGCTGTGTCTGCACAGCGGCACCAGCAGCCTGTAACGCTGGGAATACAGCCGCTAAGTCCTTACGGTGATATTTAGCAGCCTCTTTTTCTAACTCTCCCCAATCATCAGGGGGTAAAATTTCCTTTGTTATGTTAGTGCCAGGAGGTTTACAAGGCGGCAAGTCGTTTGCTAATTTACAAATCAAAGGTTGCTTATATTGGGGAGGGGAGGGTGAGGGTGCCGATGGCATAGACGAAGGGATATGATCAAGAGATTTTGATCGCGACAAGGCAGGATATAACTTTTCTGTTGAGCGAGTGGTCCGCTGCCACTTCTCATCTCCCGTGTCTCCTCTGAGACATTCTTTTATTAGAGTCCAAAGCGTAAAGGTATCAATAGGTACCTTCTCAGGACCATGCACAGCATAATAGCCCTGGAGTCTTTCACCTACTTTATTCCAAGTTTCAATATTAATAGTTCCATCCCTGGGAAACCAGGGGCATACTTCCTCTATAAAATCTAAAAAACTACTAATCTGACCCCGAGTCACTTTTACTCCTCGGGCAACTAATAATGATTTCAGCATTGCAGAAAAAATGCCTCGTTCTGTACTTGCAGCTTGTCCCATTTTATTTAACAATCTGTCCAATTCCCTAGTCCTTACCTCCCTATTCCAACTTACCAACCGCGGCTCGTGGGAGGAAGCGACGCCTTTGTCATATGGAGTCCGAGATTCCCGGGTTTCGGCACCATATGACGGAGACCAGCTCAAGACGCCTGGGACAGACGGGCTTAGGCTCTGGTGGCGCAAGAAGCAAAGTTTATTGTTGTTACAGGGTTTTTATATCTTTTAGCTACAGGAGTATACAATACTTAAATAGGATAACATTCATGTGGCTGACAGCAATACATCATTGGTTAGTTAGCTCTTTGTATTATGATCAGTACAGTGATCAAAAGGTGTTCTCTCCACAGAACATGTTCTGCTCTTGGTCATGGAACGAAGAAGCTGTTAATTATGCTTGCTGGTTTCACATGGCAGTCCTTCCCTTTCAGGAGGGGCCACATGTTACACGTGGCAGTCCTTCCCTTTCAGGAGGGGCCGCATGTTACACGTGGCAGTCCTTCCCTTTCAGGAGGGGCTGCGTGTTCCCTGTTTGACCCTTTCAGGCCAGCCAGGTCTGTTTTGCTTAACAGTCTTCCTCATGCTTACTATCATAAAGACATATTGCAATAAAGTATTCACTTTCCTTTTCTAGAAGGTGTGCATACTTTGTACTTCATTTGGGCTCAATTCTTAAAAAAAAAAAAAAAAAAAAAAGAACAAAAAAAAACACAACTAAATACACAATCACTTATTAATTACACAAGTCCTTCTCCCTGCTGCAGAATCCACAGCAGAAAGTCAGGCATTAAGTGCTCCCTGTGCTACTCATAGAACAAATCAGTTGCATCAGAACACACTTCATAGGAAAACATGAAGCAGAAGGCTTCAAAAGGAAATACCTAGGACAAAGTCTCATAAGACTAGGCCCTTGTCAGTGCTTTCCTCTAAGCTAAGGAGAGTTGTCCCTATAACCAAGGGTCTGGAGAGGTCTCTGACAGACTAAGAGGCAGATGGACAGAATGGAATGGTGCAGGCAATGTGAAATTATTTCCTTCTCTATTTAGGTGACTGAAGTGATGGAAGTAAACGTGCTTGCTCTATAGCCTCCTCTGTACAAGCTAACACTCCCAGAGAAGCTATTTCTACAGAACCTAATCTAATAAAAGATTTATTGGATCACAAAGTGCAAAAACAAACATGTCTTTGTCTTTTGACACTAATCTTTAGAATACTAAACTCTCTTAGAATTAACTTTATATTTTCTATTACACAGTCTGTGGATGACAACATTTATACCAACATACTTTACATCCCCAGAACTATGCTGATGTCCCCTGTCAAAACTGCTCTAGTGAATCAAATTCAGGAGAAATGCTGTGACACCACACCACGCTCCTAATTTTCCTTCCTCCTATACTGCACCTCTCCAAAGGTGTCCCCATTAAATAAAAAACTGACAGGAGGCTTTGCTGGCGGAGTTACACAGATTTAAATTGATCTCTTCTCCTGAACTAAGTAGTTGAAATTCCCCTGCAGGAATATTAGAGCAACAGGCTTTGCTTCATCTAGTCTTTGAAAATGCAAAATCCTGGGCCTGCTTACAGCTACGAGAGACCAGCAGACTGAAGCTCTACGGTTTAGAACAGGTGTTTTCAGTCTTGAATTCTTGGCCTCTGGGAACTTATCTGTGGTTAAAGCTTTGCATTTAAATTTGCATAAAAATGGTTCAATCCCATTCAGAAAGAGGCCATAGGGACACAAGGAAAAACAATGGGGAAGAGAGAATTTAGCTTGCTCCTGAGAGCCATTTTAATAATATAAATGTCTATCAGGAGTATTTTCAATTCTGTTTCAGCTCAGTTTGATTCTTCCTATCTTTAAGCAGACAGAAATCACTTACAGCAAATGACTATGGATGTGATACCATGAGATATCTACTTTTCCCAATAAATAAGCTTGCTTACGAACCAAATAACAGTATTTCAATAACTTAAATAATAGTATAAACAGAGGCACAAATATATATGAGACAGAATTCATAGGAACCATGGGGGTGGTTTTGGACCTGAGTAAGAAAGAACTACTACCTCTGTATTTTAGAATTAGGACCATGCACACTAAATAGAGAGGAATTCAACTTGAACAGAACAAACTCCCTTTTATTGGGAAAACAGAGAATCTAAAAATAAGAAACTATAGCACTAAAAAGATGAAATAGGTGAGATAATGTTTAAGAGAAATAATCTTTTCCTAGTACATGCTACCATAGTAAATTTCCTTTAGATTTCTACAGGAAAAATCAAAGTAATTACCATTCCAAGATCATGATTTGCAAAATATATTGCAAATATATATGTATTTTACAGTGCTGTGGAAGAACACATAGCAACTTTGCAGAGTGACTCTACAAAAGTATGCCTTCAGCTCAGAAGGTGTCCATGACTTGAGAAGAAGAGATCTGTAATCATATGAGGCAAGGATGAAGACCAGTTACTAGTTTCAGTATTTTAATCCAATTTAATAGCCCATTTTTGTGGGTCTGCAACTTCCTGGACCTTCAAAATAAACACACCTCTGTGTGCTGTGTTGAAAGTCTTCAGCTCTATTCACTGTGAAAGTTTTATCATGTCAATTTTTAAAATGAGTCCCCATTCAAAGTTCTGTTTTTCCTTATTCCTCCTTGTCCAAACAGATAATCAGTCACTGAAGTGTTTCCCAGTAACTAGAAGAAAGAAACAAAGAAGAATATAGAAGCAGAACAAACTATAACATGGCGTTGTTTTGATTGAACTACTAGCAAAATCTCTAGCTAGTATTTTTGGAAATAGTGTTGAGTAAGCTTTCTATGCTTTTTAATTTTTAAATAAAATTAATAAATTTTGAATACACAAAAACATCCAACCACACTGAGCGAGCTTAAGCCCGGAGGAAAAGCCTCAATAGGTTGGCAGGTTACTTCTACAGATGTGGGGCTAAGTCTAATAACCTGCTCTGGGGAAAAAAAAAGAGTGAGAATGTGAATTATTTATGTGAACACAGTGATAATCTCAAACCTTGTTTAAATATACATGGAGTCAAATTTTGATCATCTCTAGTCAGATTATCCAAACCATGTAATAAGAATGTAGTTCTAGGAAGTAAACCATCTCTTTTCATGCATACAAACATTATTTTATACCTTGACTTCACTTTTCCAAGATACATATACTAGAACAAAATATTTTCTTACAGTTTGTATGGATATTTTAAATTACTGATTTGCTTTTTAGTCACTCCTCCCTATTGTTACTACATAACCTCAAACTGAAATACTTAACATTCAGAATCCTTTTGGATTCAGTTTAAAGAATACGTGGTAAAAAAAGGTATTCACAACATTTTTAGACAGTAGAACATTTCTGGTCAAAAAATGAAGTATCTCAGACTTGCTAAAGTTTTGAAAAAAATCACAAATTCTCATTTCTAACTGAACACTATCTGAACTCCTGCCTTTTCTGCCTTCACCTTAAGGAACCTGAAAACAGTAGATGTATTGGAACAGCCGGATGACAGGTCTGTTTCCATTTCTTGGGATTCTTCAACAGCACAGTGAGAACTTCACTCCACGAAATCTCTATTGGCAGTTTAAATGTATGTTGTAATTAAAGATGATTATGACTTAATTTTGTGGCTCAGGAGTTAAGTAACTCATAACGCAGGAAAACAAGGTTTGCATAAAATTATTATATCATGAATGCAAAGCTGATGGTAGAAATCATTTTGAAAGCTCTTTGAACTACAAGAAAATGGTCTGTATTTGCAAAGATTAATGTTGGATCCTAAGTATTGCATACTCTTCTAATGTTAACGATTTTTATTCACCCATTGTAAATTCTGGTGATTAACTAGATACATGTGCTTATAATACCTGCAGTTGGAAAACTAGTTTTAAAAAGACTATCTGGTATTCTCAGTGATGAGAACTAAAGTATTCTTTATTTACCTTTTAGATGATCTTTTTATTTCTACAGTCTTAACAGAACTAAATATTTCAGCATTCCTCAAAAAATACATGAAGAACAAGAGGCACATCAGACCTGGATATAAGTATATAGGAAAGCATGCTTGTGGCCAAAAAAGAAGCTCAACAGAAAACATTTACTTATATTTTCCAGTCTGTGGTAACAACTTAAGCAACAACTTAATTATTTTTTTTTTCTCCCAGAGAAAATAGGCTTTTTTTTTTTTTGCTATTACAAAACAACGATTTTTCATATTTATCATGTAGAATAAATTGGTGTTTCTTTTCAGCTCTACTAATGAAAAAAATGAAAAGAATAGGAAGAAAAGTTGCTGTGTCACTGCTGCAACACAAGAACTGCCATAACTGATCAGCCCACTCAGTGGTCCTCTTAGCAGTTTTGTCTGAGAAGTATCTGGTATTGCTGAAAGCCAAAGCTCTGCAGAACTTCACTATGACAAACAGCTCATTGACAGTTTGCTTCTTTTATGCAGCACTCAGCAGCTCTTGTTAAAACCATTATACTTCGAGTCATCTCATGCTTCCCACAGAGAATTGACTCATTTGCTGTAACTCCGACTCACTATCTTTTTGGTGAGTTATACAATGTATACGTCAGTACACTAAATACTTACGTAACTTGGAAAAAAAATCAACTAGATTTGTGTTTGTCAGCCATTCAGTTGCTTCTGGAATTTTAGTCATTATCTCAGCCTAAGCTTTGATATGAAAAAAATATGTATCTATGAATGTCTAAGTTTTGATAGCTTCTTGTAGGAGCTAGTTCACCACATCAACTAAACAAAAACAAAAATTTCCTTCTACAACACTGCATTCGTTCCATCATGGCTTAACTCTCCCAGATCTTGTTTAACAAAAGGGAGGAGGAAGACGGATGCATCCAGTGCACTTCTCTACACCATGTATTATTTTACTTACTTTCTTCGTCATTACTCACTGTTTAATATTGCTAAATATATACTCCTATTCCATTTTTTCTAGCACTTTTCTCTTTTGTGGCACTGTTCACTGCTACTCAAGATGAAAACCAACACATCTGCCTGGACTACTACTGCAAGCTTATGCATTATATCATTTGAATATATGTATGTATTACATGTGCTTTACTAGAAAATTCAAACTAATGATTAAAATTTTTCAATTTAATTTGAAGTGCCAGCAGAACACAGTAAGGAAAATCTCAGTGAAAAATTACTAAAATTAAGCGCTACTGCAAGTGTTACTAGTAGTACAAAAACTACTGTTAGAACAGTACGTCAGGCACAGACATTTGACAAAATCTAAGACTAATCAAACATTATTTCTCATAAAGTTGAATAATAAATACCGGTTGCATTAGTTAGTACTGGTTAGCATTGGTTAGTAACCAATTAACATTGGTTAGTATGCTTAACAGTTATTTTGAGCTAGTAAACCAACTAGATTTCTATTAAACTGAAACAAAAAAAAAATTAAGATAAAGATTATTAAGTCTTTAATGACAGTATACAGGCCAGCTCTTCTCCATTTTTTTCTAATCTGTTATGTGTGAAACAGAGTATAGCAACATATTCCCCCAGTAATACCTTTGCCTCTTGTAATGCAGATAACAGTTAAATGAAATCTTCATGCTTTCCAGTAATGTAGTTATTTTTCTTATATTTGTTCCATATTTAGAGAAGATCACATATCTGGAAGTAAATCACCCCTCCCTTTATGGGATAACGGTTTGGCTAGAAGTTTTTCAGCTACCAAGTCGTAACAGATACTTCAGATTAATTATTACTACTTGGTGTAGTGATTAATTTCATTTTTAATGTATAGTTAGAAACATAACACTCAGTAATTCAATTTAAAGCAGCTGGCTTCTACAAGACGGTTGGCTTCAATAAGACTGCCAAGAGAGTAACCTGCACTAAATAGTTTATTGAATGCTACCTCCCTATTCATGTATACAAAAACAAAAGTTGCACAGAATAGGTTAATAGAAGTGGCTCTGAGTGTTTTAACCTTCAACATTACAACATACATCATGTAGCAAAGATAAATCATCTGATAAAAGAAAAAAAGTAACCAAGACACTCTGCATACGTTAAGTCCTGCAAATAAGATGAAATATTATACTCAATTTTCTAGAAGTACATGGGGAAGTCAAGCTGCCTTTGAGGCATCTGAACAGAAGTCCTTTTAAAATCAGAGATATTGGTAGTATTTGACTAAATGAGTAGCTGCAGAAAGAATAGTTAGGAGAGCTACAAACATATTGCAATAAAATATAATTCTTACATTCTAACAGTTATTCATTTCTATCACTTCTTTGCTTACAAACTGTCCTTTGGTGTAAGAAAAACATAATCCCTACTTTGCAGAAGGGAAAAATAAACTACACAAAGTTTCTGATCACAGTCTTGAGACATGAGAATCCTTTGACAAGCTTTGCACGTAGCAGTAACTCTAAACATTAAAAAAAAAAGCAACCAACATCCTACTTATTTTTTTCCCCTTTACATAAATCTTCTCTAACTTCTGGCTGCTGTTCTGACTGCATTCTGACTTTTAACTAAAATAACAAAAATCGGAATATTTCTGCATGCAAAAAAAGTACATAGTATGTAAACAAAATGCTATATGCAACTGCAACTCAAAAGCTGTTTACCATGAGAGTGATGTTAGAGCTGGTCATGACAAAAGCCTTAATTACTGGTAAATATTCCTATTTAATTACTAAGAACGTTCTTTAGGGATAAAAATAATTAACCAAAGAGACAACTTCTGGAAGTACTAAATAGTATCCTACATATTATTATAGAAAACAATTACACCTGGAATTGAGAAAAAGCAGTGGAGTCATAAAAAAAGCATTACACTGTTCTGTTTAAGGTTTCTTGATATTTATTTCCTTTGTTCCTTCAAACTATAGTGTTGCTGCAGTGTATCCTCCTGAGTAATGTCCAGGATGGGAGCAGTCAATCACATCAGAGGACCATCGGCAGCTTTTAAACAGAAACGTCCACTGACAATTAAGTAGGTTTGTATGAAGGGTATTGCATGGTCTGGTAATGAGGCTTTATGATGACATTACCCATCTTAATTAGGAAAGTACTAAATAGATTAAAAAAAAACTCTCGAGAGAAAACATCACAGCATTTTTTCTTTTCCTTCTCTAAGCAACCTGACAGATATGGAAATCTCATAGCAAAAAGTTTGAAGAATTAAACAATGCAGTGTATATTACAGGAAGGACAAGCAAATGACAGAAAATCTGTCAGGTTTTGACAAATCCATGTTGTTCCTTCAACAGTTACTTCTGCTGGGTAGCTATTAAATACTTCTGTCAGCTTTGGAGACAGAGGTAGTTTAGGTGCTCATTATAATGATGCAAGAGTAAGGTAGATCATTTAATTGCCACATGACAAAACAGATCCACACAAGAAATGAATGTTAGATATCTGCTGTGAAAAAAAAAAATCTGCTGTCCTACAATGTAGTCTACATGTCACAATTTTTGTAAAAAGGAAGGAAAATTAATACAGTCTATCTGGCATACAAAGGACATACTCCATCACTACTGCAGAAAAAATCCTTTCTTCTCAAATTAATACCTTATGGGGTGTCGGGGAACTTTCCTCTATTTCTTCAGGTCCTTTGGGTAGAAGAGGAGCACAGTCTGATACTAGTTCTGAAGGCTGTTCTGCGTACTCTTCTGAAAACAGAAATCATAATTCACTATTGTGAGCACTATGAAACAATAAGAGAAGTATCAACATTATATGAACAACTGTGACATTACTGTCTAGCCAATAATTGTACGTGAAATAAAACTGGTCAAAAAACTTTGAAGCTAAACTTTGTAAGATAACTGGTCAAAGTTTGTCCATTCATTTTGTTTATATTAGTATGTTTCGATTTAGATTCAAGGTCTCTGGCTTATTTTGCAAGAAAGAGAGGAAGGAGAAAATACACAGGATGTGTGAGGGGAGGAGGACAAAGGAGAAGGATGGCGGTTCAGCTAATTTTAAGTAGCATCATCTAGTTAGCACAGTAGTATGTTCAAGTTTTTAAAGGAAGAGGCATAGATAATAGAGTTCACTTGGAAGACAGAGGAAGGAACTAGAAAACAGAGGAGAAGATCTTGAGAAACGTTGGGTTAAAAGATTTCTAAATACCAGTATAACTGATAGCTTGATAGTTTAGGAAAGCAAATGTATTTCCCGTAGCATGTAATCACACGCAATATTCATAAATTGAATACTATTAAGTGACAGGACACTGAACACCTTTATATCAGTTGACTCATTAAGATGACTCTTATACTATTTGTTCACTTACATGCAGTTTTAGTTGCATTAGTTTAATCCTAACCACTTTAATTACAAGAGCCTTGTAGCAAGTTCAGTGCTCAGATGCAAGATTTAACCATGATTGTTCTTTTAAAACTTCATAATGGAATTCATCTATTTGGAAATAGCATTCTCCATAAGAGCTGGGGGGTGGAGGAAACAAGAGTTTTTACAAGATGCAATTGGTTAGATCTAACAGATACTGCCTAAAAAGCCTAAGATGCCAGTGAAAAGCTAAAATATGTACTAAAACGTTGCCAAGGTAGGGCACGAATCAGGTGGTTATATGTAAGAAGGGACGAGGAATCAATCCAGTTTACTGATAATCAAGCCATACAATATAAGCAGGAATGTTTAATCAGGCATCAATATATTCTAAAGTCAGGTATGTCAACTTGCTACACGGTTAGCTAACTTTATATGATTTCTGCATCATAGTAAATCATCGTTATGCCACCTGTGTGCTACATAAATTCTTATTTTCAAAATAATAAGCAGTACAGCATGGTAAAATCTTGTACCATCAGTTAAACCCACATCAGTATACCAGGAAGACAGCAGTAAACTTACTTTCACCAGCCACATAATTAGCTGGAAAATAGCCTTGCTGTCCATTCGCTAGGCTGCCAAACCACCAGTTATCATTATCTTTGTATAACACTTGGATAATGTCACTGCGATGGATGGTTAGCTCATCTGATCGATGCGCTGTGTAGTCATAAAGAGCCACTACCTAAAAGAGAGATAAGAGCACCACAGCTTTATCACAACCATGCCACAGAGAAAAAAGCACAACATTCACTTCCTCTTGCAGAAAAGCAGCTGAAACCAAAGCTGCACTTTGGTAAAAGCTGAGGCTGTCTCGAGTTTTGCTAATGGGATCAGGGGTGGTGGGAAAGCAGCAGGAGAGGCAAGATAAAGGACTGTGGGATTTTAGAAATGGTTAAGAACATTCAATTCACTAAGATTAGCTTCAAAACAGCAGCTGTTAGTTTTATAAGCAATTTACTTGTGAAGCAAAAGAAAAAAAAACACTTCATACATTCGCTTTCTCAGAATTGTTACACCACCTTCAGATCCCACTCTGAGTGCGTATGAAGCATATGTGTTCAAATAAATACTTCAGCAGTGCTACAGTTTTACCAGAAGGAAAAGTTCAGTGGAAAAATGTTATTGCAAAGTTTTGCTTTGATCACCTCACATTTTTCTTGTTTCTTTGGAAACATGCATTTGCATAAAGTATTTTATAAATATCTGCAAAAACATTGGTGTAAATTCCTCCTCACATAACAAAGCCATTTGTCAGTGAAAATCAGGACATCGATACTTTTCAGGATGAAAGCGCAAACGGTGATCAGCACCATGCACACTACATAGAATACATTGCCAGAAGCTTGCTTTCTACTCTGAATGTGAAAATATAAAATATAATTTCTTATTTATTTCCCTCTATGAACAAAAATCTGTTCTGACAAATTCGGAGCCAGAAATGACTGAAAAGAGGTGAACTGAAAGAAGAGGGGAATTGCTCACTTCTTTCATTGTAAGTGAAGATCATAAATACGACTTCTTTATACAAAGGGCACTATTCCCCTATATAGAATCCTCACTTTTATGAAATCATAAATAAAAAGATAAGTAACAGGGATTGTTAGGGAGTGACAGGAGGGTATAGGGTATTAAAGACAGTAAAGTTACTATGCAAACAGAGATTTGCACAATTTTTTTTTTTTTATTACTTATGCATGCATTTAAATCTGAAGAGTGCTGAACTGCGGTGTTTTTATATTTGTTATTTCTATTTTTACTATGATCACCTATGAGTTATGTGTGTAAAAATATAGCCAATGTCATTTATATTTTCATACTTGCACTTCACTGATGAATCACTTATGAATGGGAAAATATGAAAATGCTTTTACCACTGAAAATTGTATGTGGTAATTTGTGAGCTGGTTGGTGACAAAGAAGTAATATCACCACATGTAGGTACACAAGAGATTTATCTAAATATGCATTCAGTAAGCATGAACTTATATTTAAGTAGTTAAACAAGGACCATCTTGTGTCATAATTCTCCTCCTAGCATTAAGAAAGACACTGCAGCAATTACAAGTAATGTTGACTAAAGAAATATGAATGATAGAATAGAACCATAATAAAATACACTACAGAGCTCCATACAGAAACCGTGCAGAACTGGAAGCTTACATGATCATGCCCAGTAAGGGGTGCTCTAACAATGCCCACTTCAGCTCAATGGTTAAGGTTTCCTTAGTAATAGTACTATGAAAATCACGAGGTCACTTAAGGTAAAAGGAATTTTACACTAGCATTTGGCAGAATGAAAGGCAGAGTAATGATTATTTATTTTTGCAGTGCCTTTTGTAAGATAGCATTGCAATGTTTTGTCGTTAGGAAAAAAATTACAAAAATTAATTAACATGGAAACACTGCCAACAAACAGTTCAAACTAACCAAGCAAGTCCCATTTATTTTTGTCTCTCAGAAACAAAAAATTAAAATACCAATGTGTCCTGTAATACAACTGGTTTAGCAAGTCTGACAGTTTAAATGAAATGTGGAAATTGCCATAATATTCCCTAGAGATAAATAACCAGAAAATAAGCATGAGAGAAATACAGGAAATGTATCTCAGGACCAAAGAAGAATGTAAAAGACTCATAATTATGCCCAAAGCAATGGAATTTCTCCTGATGTGACATTCAGATATGTGTTAAATGTTGTCTGAGTACAAATTCAAGCAAAAAAAAAAAAAAATAATAATCTATACCCATCAACATTTTAAAGAATCATTTTTGAGAAATGATGTAAAACCACCAGTAAGATGGTTATGAACACATTAACAAGGAAAATCTAGAGTGGCAAAAAAAAATCCTTAATTCATGCTAAAAAACACAACGCTTTCAAAGACACGGATGCAGTGTGACAGGTACTGCAAAAAATTACATAATACTTACTGTTTCTTGGTCGAGCAGACAACTGCTTCCTCCTCTTTCCCCCAGTGCAGTTAGACGGTCATCACTCTAGAAGATTAAATATTGTAACACAGTGTTAAAGGTTATTGATATACTACAATTTTACACTTCTTCCATATGTCTTGCCTATTCTTAAAAAAAAAAATCTGCAATAAAAATGTTTTTTTAAAAAAAGAAAAAGCAGAAGTGATGTTGAGCAATCCAGAGTAATGCTGGCTATGCGGATACTTATAGAACTTAAAAAGCTTTTCAAATGTGTACGCTGCACTAAAGACAACATGTGGGAGGACAGAGGATTGATGATTATACAGTCTAAGCTTGTCTGCACTGCAAATATTACAGTAGATGTTTAAGAAATCGTTGCAGTGAACTTTACCTCTGAACTGATATTCAGAAGATTTCACTTTCACGTAAGGAAGAATTTCAGGCTGGTTTTAATAACCAATACTTAAACATTCAGTTCTAATAGCTCCATCTTTGCCACTTAACTCTTCAGACTTCCAGTAAAGCCACAGGAATACCACTGTATATATAGGGCAAGCATTAGGGTGTGCCAATACTTACAAAACTTGATTTCTATTAAAAAAAACAACAGCCCTTAATTTACAACAAAATATAAAATAGAAATACAGTGAAAAATTAGCAGAAAAAGAAAAAAAAAGAACAATGGAAGAAATGGAATTTTTTTGCCTAATTTTTTCCAATGGCCTGTTTTCACAAAGGGGAAACCAGTTTCCCCTAGATTTTGCATGCATCAAAGGATACTAAGTACTGTGTGGAACAGAAATATTACATAGTAATAAAAATATTTTAGAAGAGAAGAATCAAAGAATAACATGAAGTAAACATTTCCACCCATAACAGCTTGTGCCACATTGCAAACAACATTGAAATTTGAGAATTTCTACCCAACTTCTTTTATTTTCTATTTCTTAATTTGGTTGATCCAAGCAACATCATTATTACAATCTTCAGCAGAGTAAATGACACTCTTGTGACAGATTCTTGCCCTTACACATTGTTTTCTTAACTTTGCTAAGCTTATCACATAGGGGAAATACATTCTTCATGCTCTTGAAAACCAAGGTTCTATCTCATCTCCAGGCATCATCACCGTAGTTACATACACAAGCAATGCATACTGATGAATGCAATACAGAAATGAACAGTTGCACTCAGTTCTTAAAGTTTACCAAAACAACTCAGCCTACCACCCACAGTTCTGATTAATTATGTGTATACACAAAAGAGAATTAAAAAAAAAAAAAGAAAAAAAGAAAAAAGTAACTGCCTGATTTGATAAGCAAATTTTGAGCAAAGAACAATGGAAGCACAGTTCAGAGTATGAGGCATGATCAATGGTCTACTGGTAGCTAGCAGTGCCTTACAGGATCCAGCTATTTCTCACTTTTCACTGTCAAGGTTAAGAGAATTGTGTAGGCAATGTGCTTAGCCTGTGGGATGGGAGTGCCTCCTGTTGCTCAAAAATGATTCATCAGAATTATTAGCAGTATTATTTAGGTATCTAGTTCAGGTACTCACATTGCCCCATTGTTGTGTCTCAATCTGTCTCTCTCTTTTTAATAAAGTATTTATGCGCTCTCAAACACTCAGCGTAAGAAGACCTTGAAGAGAGCGAGTAGTTTGGAAATAACAATCTGAAATCCATGAGTCATCCTGAGACTATGCTGAACGCTCTCAGATGCCGCATTAAACTTCTAAGGCAACAACAATCCAGAGAGTTTCTTCTTGAGAGGCCCAGGGAGCAGGGCCCAGCTGCCCCTAACCACACTGGCAGCCCTGATGGCAGCTGGCTGCTGCACCAGCCGGGAAATTGTGTCGTAGCTGCTTACCACAGGCCTGCCAACCCTGCACAGTACCAAAGGTGGCTCTGCAGTGCCATGTTGTTCATCAAATACTGCTAACTACCAGGTACTCTGCAAGAAAAACCTGGTGCAAACAACTGCCCGTTCAGTTTAAGAATGTTATTTTTTTAGTGCCGCGTCACAAGATTAAGCTACATATTTAGGATTGCAGTAAAGCAATACATATATACTGAAGAGTGTGAATGCAGTGTTCTTAGTATTAGTGTCTTCTTTTTTAATGCAAGATGGAAGCTAATTAATCCTTTTCTTCCATCCAAACAGATGTGAGGTCTAAAGATAAGTTCTTAGGAGCTGCTCTTAAAGTGAGTAGACCATCTGTGAGGAAAAAAAGCCTGCCATGTCACATTGATTTGGCTCAAACAAAACTGCAAGGAGCTTTCAGCATAAGAAACATCCTCAGACAAAGACAAATGGATCTAGCTTCAGACTATGGAACATGATATTGGATATCCACAATAGGCCCATGTGGATAACTTAGGTATTTCTAAGAAAAACAGGAAACATTTTAAGAACTAATAATAAGAGAGCATTTCAGGTAAGAGTAAGCTGATAAGAGAATTGCCATATCAAGTGTCACTGGTAACAGCACTAATTAAAATGTTTATGACTTCTCCATAACTGAGTAGTTTCAGTGATTGTGGTAATGGAGGTTTTGCTTTTATTCAGAGATGTAAGGTGGCCAGCAAGATTTGGGCATCAGATAGCAGATAGTGTTCATAGCCTTACGAGAAGCAGCTTTGAGTAAGAACAAGTGATGTGTTATCACTGCCTTTTCTGTTAAAAAAAAATTAAAAATCAGCATTTTATTTCTATATTTCAAATACAAAAAATATAAAAATTTAAAGAAAAAAATCATGGAAAATTTTAAAGTTTACTGGTGGTTTCATATGCTTCTCCCTTATATGCAAACAAATTCTTTACAGTCAGAATAAATATAAAAATCAAGGTATATGGCATTTAGTCATTAACTCCTACTAACTCAATTTGAAAAATAAACTTGTCTAATATCAGTCTTAGGCATACACTACACAAACATGGTGAATACAATGACTGTAAATCCAGGGCCCAAGTCAACTTCTGCCCTGTTCCTGTTGGAAGGACTGACCCAATGACATGAAGGAGGACATCATCTCTTTCTTGGATGCTGCCAGTGCTCCTGCTTCTCTCCACCTCCCTGCACCTGTTCTCTGCAAGGATGTAAAAGAAGCTGGAGTGCCCCTTGTGCAGACACTCCAGCAAGGACACTGGGAATCAATGTCAAATCTTCCCTTGTCTGGTCAACAGATCTGTACCTCAGAGATTAACAGCCAAAGCTCTGAGACTGGCTTAAAAATCTGGTAACATTTAATGCATTTTTTAAATTTACAGAGTCAGTCAGAACATTCACAGTTACTGCATTGTTTTCATTTTTCCTTATAAAGTCGAGGGTTAGAAATTAACTTAATCCTTTCCTTCCTTAAGAATGTCATGCAAACTCTTTACTCCTGTAACTGAAGTTTTAAATGAAATACTAAATAAGCTGAGACTTAACATAAAATAATTGAATACTGTTAGCACTGTCACATTTTTGTTCATGTTCTCTGGTCCAATTAATTGTCAACACACACTCAGCTAAGGACACTTAACCGCACAAATTCAGTCTACAGGAAACAGAATGACAAGGACGGAATTAATAGCTAAATTAAAATGATTCTAAAAGCATTAACTGCTAAGAATAATGTACTCTTCTCTTGTCTTTTAATGAATCCGTCTGCTGTCAGAAAACTACTGTAAAGTTACTTCCTTAGGCTTCAGATGACTACATTCCTTATTTGATTACACCTCTTCAATATTTAATGAGCATGGGAATCTATAATCTGCCTAGAGGAAAAAAAAAAAAAAAAAGAAAAAAAACAACCTGTGCCAGGCTGCACTTTATTGAAACCTGCAATGTACAAACAGAAAACAGAAATGCAAACACAGCTGCTGCAGTAAAACCCACAGGGCTAGGGAAACAAAAAAAAAAAAAAAAAAAAGAAAAAGAAAAAAGAAAAAAGAAAAAAGAAAAAGAAAAAGAGAGAGAAAATAATAAAAAAAAAAGGATCAATTCAGATGTACAGAGAATACTCGAGCTCCTGAAGTTATTCAAAAGCTGTTCTGTCATTTGTTAATATTTTACTTGCTTGATTAAAACAACTTCGTTTAATTGTACTTGCAACACATACATATTTCTGCGTATTATTATTATTTATACACCAGAAAATGTAACAAAAACATTAAAACCCTTAATCTAACCCTCAGGAAAAAAAAAAAAAAAAAAGCTGCTATTTATTATTTAGTTGATCTTCTGTTTGTTTATAAAGCTTTCTGTGACACAGAAAACTAACATACTAACTGAAAAATGAATGCATACTTATTCGTAAAAATTATATGAGGGTTAAAAAGTTGGAAATGTGTAAACAACAACCATTTAGTCAACAAAGAAATACAGTTTCAAAATTACTCGGTGAATCCCATGTGTCTTACAAGCCTTCCATAACTTTATTAACACAGAATATTAAATCATGGCATTCCATACATGAGGGGATGGAGCATTAATATCTGAATACAACAGGCCCAAGTCATCTAGAGCCTTGTGTAATTTCAGCCCAGAACAAACTTACTCTTCCATCACTAGCCCCTCTATGCTCAATCCAGGTTAACGACTTGGAAGTAATGGCATTATAGATTCTGTCGTTTTTTATCACAGTGATTAGGAAATGAGAAATATAAGAAAGGAAAAATTACTGTAAGTTTTCAAGGAGACTTAGAGAGGAGCCATTAAATTAATGGAGAACAGTTGTGATGTCATTTGTTACAATAGGTGAAATATTAGCAAACATATTAGTAAAAATTAGCAAAAATATTAGTAGAAACACAGGATTTAATTTCAAGTTCTTGCTCCATTTTTCTCTTTCTAATTACCAATTTATTTCTAAACAACAATAAATAAGTGATTAAAAAAAAAAGGTTTTATTTACACTTATCTGATCTTCAAATCAGCTACCTGCAAAAAAACCTTATTTGCCCACACAGACAATTTGCTTGAAGATACTTTTTTTTTGTGAGTAAGGGCAGGATAAAAAAAAAAACACCTCTCTACATGAGAACTTGTGAATAATGGCATTTTATAGTTAGACATCAATTTTAAAAAAAATGCAAAGATAGAATTCCTTACCATCTGTATTCTGCCCAATAGTGTTCCGCTAAGAGGGTTTCCTACTGGGCTGAAACACCCTGCGAAAAGAAAAGGCTGTGAATTTTTTGCTTGTTATCCTCTTCCACCAAATAAATCATTTTATTTTAATGTCATTATGTTAGCAGGATACATTTGACAAAATTCTAATGAAAAGCAGCAGCATCTTTCAATCACAACTATGCATCCTTCAGTCAGAAACAGTTGGAGGGTGTATTTAACTAACAGACCTGACACAAGGTTAACTAATCCAATATTTCCATTCAAATGATTTGGAGAAATAGCTCGAGCAATGTCCACATGCCACCTCGTGCTCAGAGCTGATGCTATTATCTAGCCTGTATTGCTTCTCTCTTCACTGAATTTCCAAGGAACGCACACAAAGTTTTCCAGCAGATCACAAAAATTTTCAAAAGAATTACTTCCTTATTTTATCTAAAAGAATAAGTATGCCTATTCAGTAGTTCTCTTTGATCATCTGAGTCCCTATCACAACACATCTTGCTGTTTATTTTATTCACTTTCTGTACAGTGCATTTGAACAAGCACTTGTAAATTCTTTTCTTTTCGAACTATTATGTTAACTACTAAGCCAAGAGAAATCCTTTCATCATTTACGGATTTTTCTTTTTTGTTATTGGTCTCTTCAGCTGTATACTTAAGAAAACATCTTAAAAAGACACAAAAATCTGAAAATTGTTGAACATGACAATGAAAAATGCTGCTGCTTTGCTGGAGAAAGGTTTCTCTTTTCTTAAGAATAGAGAGGCCAGACAACACAGAGTTAAGCTCACTGCATTTTCTCAATGAGACACAAGATTTGGAACAAGATTTGTTTTCAAACAGGAATAAATTATGAAAATTCATTTTCATTTACCACTCCAAATCCTATTCTTGAGAAGCCCAGTATCTGAATAAAGAGGATTTCTTCAGATTCAGATTCCCATGCACTTGCAGAGGTCCATGGGGAAGCTTGCACAACTTCTCTTACTGTATACTTTCTGAAGCCCAGTGGTTTAGACTTTCACAGGAGATTTGTTCATAAATGTTTAATCATTAAGATATTAAGATATTTCTAAATATAATAAAAGCTGCAAGTTCAAACAATCAGAGTTAAACCATGCTCCTGCAGATCTTCTGCATGTCAGTAATTTTTTACTTATGGGAAATCCTAAGTACAATAATTAACTTTTCAATTAAAAATCATTTCAAAAAATTGTGTATAAATTCTGAAACAGTTTATTCTGAAAGACTTGCCTTGATTTTTTTTTAATTTTAGTATTTCTATTTCTGGAAAAGGAATGGAGATGAGAATAGAAAACGTTTTCCGAATTCAACACACATTCAATGACAGGCCTCAAGCTTTCTTTTCTTTAAATAAGTTACTCCTCAAAACATTTTTTCAGCATTAATGCCAAAGGTCAGTGCTTCCACTAATGCTGCAGTCTACAAAGTTGCTATTCACAAAGTCCAACAGTTACAAGACATGCTGCTACAGAGAGGACACTGCAAGTTGGTAGATAAAGCACTGCTTACAGATGTCATATCAACTATTGGATCCAAAGCAATCAGAACTCAAGACTAATAAGATGTCTGCAAGATAAAAAAAAAAATCTTTTTTTTCATCCATACAATTGTTTTATCTATGCTAAGGTAAGAGTTGAAAAAAAACCATATGATCAAATCAATTGTTTATTTGATATATTTTTAAACATACAATCAGTAGCACCGACTACTTTCTTCAAAGATGCATTGTTGGAGTTCTCCAGCAGTATGTGAGTACTTCTGTGGGTCTCTATATGCCACTACTTATCAGGTGAAGACTTAATTGGAGAATATTAGTTCAACCATAAAACCTGAATAAAGGCAGCACAAACCTGCTCTGCTGCAAGCACTGGAAGAGACAGATTTGAAACTTAAAGACGTCAAGAGTGCTGTGCTGAGTTCTAGCAGATAGCACCAACCCTGACTTAGCATTTCCAGTGAGCAGAGCCTTCTTCCAAGAGAAGCAGGAAATTCCTATTACTTCATTTGAGGTGCAAATACTGACATCGAGTTTGAAGCATTCTACGGTTCACAGAGCTAATGCTGGTTTTATTTGTACTGTACTGATCATTTGGTTACTCCAGACTATTCTTCAGTATCATCCTTCAGCTGCATTCAGTTATCAAGCATTCCTTTATTAGCACACACAATGATGACAATGACATTTAAAAACAATAGTAGAAACCTCCCTTACCTATGAAGAAAGGTCCATTCAGCAAGCAAAGGAATATCCATCCCTTTTTTCTCAAAAGATGCAGTAGATTTTTGAAGCAATTTTTCACAGCTACTGGCTTAACACAGTTCTACACTTGATGAAGTGTGTAAACGACACTGACCAGGTGTGACTAACAGCCTCAGCAGAGGTTGCTTCAGTTCTCTCTGATCCTAGATGTGCAAACTTTGACCTACTGCAGTGAGGTAGTGAAACTGAGGCCAGAATTGCAGAAAAACATTTGCATTTCATCCAAAAAATGATTTTTATGGAACACCATAACCTGCTGAGGCTCTCACCTAGAGCAAGTCAGATAAAGGTCACACCTGGAAAAACCATCCTCCCAGGTTATTCTGGGCTGCCTTATCTTACAGATGCTTCAGAATCTCTAATGGAGAAGCACTTCTATTGATTCAGAGGATTTATTTGAACTCAAACATCCCTCTAAACTGCTGTCCTCACCTCCAAAACCCTGTACATCTCAAGAAGTTAATCTTCCCCATGAAAGCATTAACATTTGAATTACTGTTTTTTATTATTATTATTATTACTATTATTATTATTATTACACCCTGCACTGATTCTCCAGTGGTCTCTCTGATATGGAATTTTATATGAGAAGAATATTTTTCTAGGGGAACCAATCAGTGATGTCTGAACAGGATGTTAAATGCCTTAATATGATTGGCTCCATTGCTTTTTATCAAATGACCAGAATTTCCAGACTGTTACAATTTAACTGCTTTTATTGTTTTGTAAATCCAAGTATGCACTGATGTTATGTAAATGCTGATAGAATTGATATCTTTTGAGAAACAGAGCCTCCTTCCATGAGGAGTCTGAAACTATATTAGCTTCCTGTGCTATTTAAGCAATGAATTGAAAGTGCATCTTTTGTCACTTTCTGGCAGTATAATTTCTGCCAATGTAACTGAGACTATAGAGAAAAGACATAAACCAGGTAGTTGTTCTCATATCCAAAAGGTAAGTCTGTGCTACGAGATCCCCAGCTTCATTACGTGCTTTCACTGAAAGAAAAAAAACATGAACCCCTGCTCTAGATAAGCTCAGCATGAACTGATAAAATTCCAAACAGTTGGGCTGAAATACACAGGAAGTAGAGGAGTTCAGCACCACACAGATCTGCAGCATAGGAAGTTCCGCACAAATGTGTGCAAGAACTTCTTTACAGTGAGGTGACGGAGCACTGGAACAGGCTGCCCAGGGAGGTGGTGGAGTCTCCTTCTCTGGAGATGTTCAAGACCTGCCTGGATGCCTACCTGTGTGACCTGCTGTAGGGAACCTGCTTTGGCAGGGGGGTTGGACTCGATGATCTCTGGAGGTCCCTTCCAAGCCCTACAATTCTGTGATTCTGGGATTAGGTTTATATAAAAATTTATATGAGGAAGTAGCCTCTACATCACAGCAATGATAATAGCAACAATGCCACACAGAAGCACTAGCAATTAATTGAGAACACTTCCTATTAAACAGCATCATCATTATGCATTTTAAAGTAACTAGAGAGCCAGAAGAGGGGGAAAAATTCTCAGTAGTCATATGATCACACTATTACCCTATTGAAGCATCTACAACCACCTAATATTAAATATTCATACGAAAAAAAAAATCTGCTTTAATAGAGACTGAGAGAGCACTCTTCACAGACTCCATGCCTTTTATTCACTTTCTGAAAGAATTCCTTTTCTCCCTTCATGAAATTCACTTGATAAACTCTTTCTGTTAATTAATAAAGGTATTTTGCATGATAAAACTCCTGTAACTCCTATCTCACAGAAACTACAGTTAGGGAAATCAACTGAAGGTGAAGCATGGAGTGTCCTCAGAAAACCACTGAACAATATCACTGAACAAATAACTAAAGATAATATTCATACTCATTCCTGTGATGAATCCTCTAAAGCACATGGAGAAAAAAATCAAATTACTCTGAAGTTTACATTAATTAATAATTTCTTTTAAAAGGAAAAGAAAACAAACTCTGAAAAACATAAAGACATAAAAATAACATGAAAATAAACTATGCTTCTAGGAAACAGTATTTCTTATTGCAGACATACATCTTGTAATTTATATTGTGGCCTCTTGCAACACAGCATAGTTAAAATATAATCAAATAAACAATTCATATAAGTTACATATGCTTGTATCAGCTCAGCCCATTTTCCTATCCATCTTTTGTGGCTTTAGAACCATTTTCAGTAAAAAGGATTCAGTTTTCAGTAGAGTCACCTATTCAAAACTGTGAATTTTCTATCAAGAAGGTATTCTAGTATGCACTGTAATCTCTAATTCAGGTTTCATAGGACAGCTTTTTTGTTTATTTGTTTTTAACAAAAAGAGCAACGGAACTCCTTTTGGGGATTTTTCAAGTGAGGCATTATATAATAGAAAGATGATCATTTTGCAGTGGCATAAACATATATTTATTCTTCCTCAAAGGCTTTATTCTCACAACAATTATACTTTAACAGATCAAACAGAATTCATTAAATAAAACAACTGCTTAGATATTGGATAAGAAACTGTTTCTCTTTACTTAGACACAAGATCACACTTTCAAAACCCAGTGCAAACATTTTCAGATGCAGTTCACATAATATTAAAGGAATGGGTGTACACTTTTGCTTTACCACCAAAACACACATTTTACTAATATCCGACGCTGCAGGAGAGAACACACTTCAAATTCACACCAGTTAGTCTAAATCTCATGGCTCTGACTGAGAGGAAAATGGATAGGATCAAAGTGTGTTGCAAAATGCTTCTAAGTGTAATCTGTATCATAACTTTTAAAACTACTTCAGAACACAATCCTCTGAAACTGAAGAATGAGAAAATTAATTTCAAAAGTTGCTACTGAACAAAATTTAGCAGCCTTTCTAAAGTTCTCCTTGCTACTACTGTGAGGCCAAAGGATACGAGTTAATTTTTTTCAGTCTGTATCATGCACATCACTTAAAACAGACAGTTCTCACATGCCATGTTTAAATGTACATACAAAAGTGTTAGGACAGCATAACTACTGAATGCAAAGGACTTCTGCAAACACTTGCATGGTTCTTACAATGTGTTCTGCAAGCTTGCAGAACTCTACCCAACAACAGCTAAGCCCATGCTGTTACAGCCCCTCCTTGTCTTTTCCCTGCTTATTTTTTTTTCAGAGTAAATTGTACCACCTCCTGAATTTAGCACTTATTTTCTAAATCAGATTCCAATTTGTTGTCTAGATCTACTCACTTAAAAACAATGCACAAAATCAACAGGACAAATAAAATAGCTCTGCTTATTCCCTTACTTGCTATAAAGCTCATTTATTTTATCTTTCAGATATGAGAAGCTTTCTTCATACTCTTAAAAAAAAAAAAAAAAAAAAAGTAAGAAATTTCAGCTTTACTGCTGCCAAATGTCGCTGCTCCAGTTAAGGCAGGAGACTGACTTAGGTGGCAGTGACAAAACAAACAAACAAACAAACAAAAAAAGCCAAAAGAGCTGTGCTGGTAGGTGGCAGAGAATAATACCCACTTGTTTTTTTTCCCCATTCCCATTACTACTACAGAAACTCAAACTAACAAATTAAAAGTAGCTTGGGAACATACGTCAGTAGATCAGGCTGTGGCTGCCATGTAAAATATGACACTATACAGAAAAATCTGAACAGGAGGATATAAGGTGCTAAGGGACATGATTTAGTGGAGGGTTGTTAGAGTTAGGGTAGTATGGTTAGGTTGAGGTTGGACTTGATGATCTTCAATCTGAGCAATTCTATGATTCTGTGATAAGCTTTCTATTTAAAAGCATGTAATATTCACCTCTTTACCAGTGATTTACTAAATGCTGCTCTTAGACATTGTTATCTAGAAAACTAACTCCAGAGAGTTACAGAATTCAGTACCATGCAGTTCTATGCAAACTGCTGCTGTTTCTTTCACACCACAAGTGATTTTCCAGCAGATGCCCCAGCTCCAGGCATTAGAAACTTGGCTTCTGAAACCATGAGTCAGTCATGTTTCTCCACAACTGTGCAAGACAACTAGTCTAATATGCTTAAAGACAGTAACTTTCCTATTCAAGGACTGATATAGCTATGGTTACTACATCTGGTTGTCTGATTCCCCAGCCCAAATGACCAACTATGCCCTTGCAAGCAGAATTAAGTCACTGCTAGATCACTGGGATGGAGCAAGACTTGAATTCACACCTGTAGATCCACAAAGAGATATCTTCACTGCAACACCAGTTAATTCCAACCTTCATATAAGAGATCTCAGAATCAGACAGCACCAACATGAAAAACACTATGCTTCTGGCAGTGCCATATCCCACAAAGATAATTATACCTACCATCAGCCAAAGGAATGCACAGAGATAACTCATACAAGGTTAGCCACCATTTTCACTTCTGGTCCAAAGTGTACAAGGACACAAACACGTAAGCATTCTGCATCTTGGAATAATCCTTGAAAAGGAACTATGGAGACAGACTGACAATGGCTTTGAGGAGAATACTGTTTCCATATACACATATTCATGCTGTACTTAGACATAATGAACAGGCAGAATTTGGCCCCTATTTACAAAAGGTATAATGAAGTAAAAGCTATTGCATCACAAAAACAATAAAAAAAAATCTAACTTTTTAATTAGAGATTAAAATCAAATACATTTAGGAGCCTACACACCCACCTAATTATTTCTGAGTAATCTTATCAAATCATCATCTTACATTTTTCTTGCAAATGTTAAGTTTCTACAGTACCATATATAAACAACGCAAGTAGTAGCACGTGTCCTAAGCATTCTTTTGAAGTAAAGAATATATATTGAATTCATGCTAATCAAGAACGTGCTAATTTATAACAACATCTAACGTTACATCATAGTGGAATTAGATAGAATTGAAAAATAAACAGGGGCTACAGTATCCTGTTGTTTCTTTCTATAACAGAGAGAATGGAAAATGACTCTACAACAAACATTAATAAGCCTGTATAGATACAATCAGCATTCTGAAATCAGATTGGCAATATTATTTACAAGTTTTAGATAGCAGATAAAAAAGATGCAAGGAAAACACAGACTGTGACACATCGTTTGGATTAACAAGGGTTATTTTTCTAACAGATATCCTCAGAAAGTGATTAGTCTTTTTGCTAAGCTCATCAGAACCATTTAAAGGCAAAAAAGCTAAATTAAATTTGAAAAGGAAACTTGTATTGTATTAAACAAAGCTTGTCATGTTACCCTTTGGAAAAGCATGTTCAAGAAACAGAGAAATTGCAGTACACTAGGATTGTGAGTGCACAACAGTGAAGAAGTAACCCTCACACTGGTGTTCGGTAGTATTCTTGCATCCATTGTGCTGTATTTACCCTCCTCAAATCAGAGGAAATAGAGCTCTTAAAGAGAATTTATTGTTTTCCTAAAATATGCTGTGACAATCAGGATTTGACACAGAATTCAACTGTTATCTGCAGCTCTAAAATTTGAGTATCTGCTGACCTCGGGAGGTCTTTTCGTGTCCTTAGGAAACATACCTGACCAGAGATAAAAGACAAAGAATGAAAATTAAGCAAGAAAGGAAAACAGAGTAATTTACTTTACGTGGTTCCTCTCACAACCGAAATTCAGCAATGGCCAGTTAATTACATCACCCTTCCTCTCTTTTTTTCTTTCCTTTTTTTTTTTTTTTTTTACTAATATGAGCAGTTAAAATTGCCACTGACTGGGGCCTCGTATCACATCTCCAGTATCCCAAAATTCACACAAAAGCAGCAGCAAAGTTTTCATATTCATCGATAAGAGAAATGGCATATTTTGAGATCCGAATGCTCAAGGACAGGGAATTCTTCTCCATATATTATTATGAAAGTAACCCATTACAATACATTGTGCATTATTAAAGATACCTGGGTTTCTTTAAAACTGACTTCACTGCTAACTGCTACAAAAAAAGTTTATTAATTTGAAACAACCAGGAAAAACAAAGAAAACCATCTACTAGCATTGTCAAAGTTTGGGACTGTGAAAGCATATACCTTAACAGGCTTGTTCACATAAAAATACACGGATATTAGATCTTCCTAGATGGCCTCTCCACATTTGCACATGCCCAAACTATCAGCTCAAACACTGGTGATACAGACAATTCCAGACACACCTTGTTCTCTTTGCAGGTTTCTTGGAACTTACGTTGAAAAGGATTTGTTTTTGGTAAGAAGAGAAGATGATTTACAGGAAGATCCTTAATTCAAACCACAAATTCAATCACTGAAAATCTTTTGCATATATGATTAGGTAAAATGATGGATGAGTGATTATGCACCATAGCACAAGGACAATTTTCTGATAAAACATTGCTATCAAGGTACACACAATATGTTAAATGCCCATTACATAAGTAGTATACTTCAGACTCTCCAAGAAAAAGTAGCACAATTATACTTCTTTTGATTCAGCTTTTAGTACAGATGAAGTCAAATTTGAAGCAACTAGAAAGGAGCTGTAAAATATTTTAAGACTGAACAGATGAACACAGAAGCTGAAAAACTTATCATAAATTTACCTATATGTAGTTCAAAACAAAAATTCTGAATTCCTTTCCAGAATGAAAAATTCCAGCTCAGTGAGACTTGGAGTCCTTAAGATAAGTAAATTTTAAGTCAATTTTAGCTTGCATCTGGTTCACAACACAAGTTCTTTAAAGAGTAATGTGTGCCGTAGGAAGTTAACAAGAGCTTCGCTACAGCAGATTCTCCTGAATAAACACGGAAGGTGTAAGACCTTGCTGCTCAAGACAGCCTAAAACAAAAAACCTCAAGGACTTTGTTAATATTACTATAGAGGTAAACTCAACTTAAATGTGGTTACCCAAAATAAAAATTTAAAGACACAAGGAGTAGGGAAGCAAAGCTTCTCTATTTTTCATGCAAAAAAATAACAGAAAATACAACATCTTACAAAGTCCATCTAAGCTGTTACAGTCCATATCAGATAAAAGGCTGGGGGATTTGCTTCTTATGCTGTACTGGGGGATGGGGACAAACAGAAGTTACATGAAAGAATTCTCAAAACATGTCCTTTTAGTACTCCATTTATCACAACAAAAGATGTTCAACATGCATTAAGTAAGCTACAACATTCTGTTTTATTCTTTGGCATATTAGCTGCAGCAGCCTTTTTCCTTTGGCCAGAATCAGGCTCTACACAGATTCTGGAAAGACTTGCATCAATCTATATGTATCACTGTAACACATCTCAGTAAATCTAGAAAATTAAAAAGCAGAGAGGCAATAGATGCTACCTCTGACGTAGAGACAGTGTCCCTTTTTCATAAAAAGAGATAATGACAGGACAGGGAATGGGGATGCCACAAAGTGCAACCAATCCTCAGATAAGATACGCAGCATTTCAAACACTATTTGTTATTCAGCCTGAATAAAAGTCTTGTGCAAAAGGTCTGTCTCGCATGTTGGAGCTAGGCCCGGGGTCAAGTGATCAGAAAATACTCTAAAGACCTTTTCTGCTTGCATTTTTTTTTTTTTTTTAAGTTGCTTACGTGGCATTTGGATCTTCTAAGAGAAAAGGAGGAAGTAAAAACTGAGGGGACCAAGTCCCACTTATGAGTTGAAAGATAAGGAAGGAACATGTGCAACCTGTTCTTTCTTTTGAGTGTGCCTTAAGGTGAGAGAAAACTCCAAAATAAAGGTTTGAAGAAGCGATATGCAGAGTTCTAAGGTGATTCTGTCACCTCCTTTGACGTAAACAAGAAGTCACTCATTGTTCCTTACAACCTCCAGTGAGCAAGAAAGCAAGCCAACAGTGAGGAGACAAGCTCTGGTGAAACTCTCACTTCATCTGGATCAAAGCAGCATGTTGAGGCCAGCTCTGTAAAAACAGCGAGGTTTAAGTTACCCACCCATACTGGCTCTCATTTCTCTGTACTTTTTCTTCATGCTTCCTCAGCATCCTCTACCATCAGTTTCTACAGACTAACAGAACTGGTACCAAGCTATAAGGAGCTACATTGGTCCCAGAAACAATGCATAAATTGCAGACTGTAATATGGCCCACAGATATCCAAAGTTAGTTTGAAAAGCACTGTACTAAAAGAACTAGTCACCTAAGGGAAGTTGGTTCTGACTGAAATTGATTTTCAGCAATGAGGTTAACACGCTGCACCTGAATCCACGAAAGTTCAGCTGTTTCACACAGATTAAAAAAAAAATCTACAAAATTAAGAAAAGTTATTTAAAATAGCCAAAGAAGTATCTATGAAAACAAAGAATGAATAACACATCTTAAAAACAATGTCATTTTTAAGAGTACTTGTCAAAACAGAGAACAAAATCAAGAGACCCAGGTCCCCTCTGGGGGAGATGCCTGTCTCCTGTGCATCAATTCTTTTTTATAGTCCTTTCAGTTCCTCAGGAAATGATAAGAACAGAAGGACTGGAGCAATACACAGAAGGATGAATTGGATCACCTCATTCATGCATGCTTATTTCTACACACAGAGCAACCCTGCTGACAACTTACTTCCAGGCAGAGTTGGTACTCCACTGCAACAGCTCTTTGGCAGAAGTGTTTCCATCTCTACAAACAGCTACAATTCCATTTAAGCATGCACTTTGTCAACATGTGCCTTCTCATGCCTGAATAGTTCCAAAAATACAGACAAGCTCAGACTGAAAACAGTTAACAAGACCTCTCTACTTAGGAATTAATTAGATCTGGTTGTTTTAGGATCCATATAATTGAGAAAGTAAGGGCACACTCAGGCCAAATCACTTTTGGCAGAGTCCTTCCACAGTACTACGTCACACCCTGATTTTGCAATCTATACCTGCTGCTGCCAAACAGAGAGTAATGCTTCATTTAATCCACACCCTTGTATAATTTGGCTGAGAGCACTTCCTTTACCCTGAAGGCACAGCAGTAATTACCTTAACACACCAATTTCAAGTAAATATAAATGGTGTTCTTTTGATAAAGTTTTTGGAATCTTCAAAGATTGCTGTTATTGTGCTATGTGTTTGGTGTAATTTTTAGTGAAATATTTTAATTAACTTGCCTAGAAGAAACATGAAAAAGAACTTATAATAAAGGAACATGTGTATCTTTGATCTCAGTATAAACAATTCTTGCAAGTTTAACTAGAAAATACAAACTCTTCTGACATTTATAACATCTTATCAATCAGACAGAGGAAACTGGATAACCAACCTTTTAAAACTGAAGAACTAGATTGTCATTAACGTTAATGGTTTTGTCTCTGTGTCTTTACTATTCTGTTGGAAAATTTTTGTGGTTTGATGAATCTATTTATACATCTTTTGTTTTCAAATTGCAAAAGGATTCTTACTATTCATTTTAGAAATGTAAGCACTCAGATCTTTTATTTTAAATTAAGGTCCTATAATTGTGCCTTGGGCCAAAACTCTGACACTGGCAACTGATAGTGGGGGCACAGTATGAGGGGGCTACAGAGCTCTGTGAAGTTCCTTTCCCTGCAGAATTTCCTGAGCAGCCTGTGAGCCATGGCAAAGATGCAGCTCTGTCCTGGTACTCTTCAATTTAAAAAAAAAAAATCTTTTTTTACTCTGCTCTCTTTAATATCTTGTCCCTAAACGCAAGGTGAGAGATAAGAACACAATAAAATGAACCATTTTCCCCATGGGAACTCCCATTCAAATTAACATGTAGACATACATAATAAGCATTTTAGACTCAATGTTTTGCTTTGTTTTTACCTGGCTTCAGTGTAGCTATCTCAGTTCACATTTGCCGAAAATCTGATGTGTGTATTTAGCTGGCACTTTGTCTCTACTCAGTTCTTATCTTCTTTTGAGAATAAAAAGAAATTCTAGCAATTGAATCCAAAACTATGCAGTGCCCTACTATTAAAATACAGCCTTTATTGAATTTAAAGACATTATCTTTGCTTATTAGGAAAAAACAACAACAACAAAAAAGGCAAAAACCTAGAGAATAAAATAAAATTTATTAAATTCAGTGCTAGTTTTCTGTTCTTTCTCATAATAGTTATTTTCATCCATAATGTTTGTGAGTTCAATGTAATGTTATGATCATTCCATGGTGGAAAAGAAGCTTGCAGCTCTCTCTCTGAAGTACTAAGAATAAATAGGAAAAGATTAAAAAGAAAATATCAGATCACCGGGGGAAAAATACAAAAACTTTTGTGTAAGCATCATTTTTTTCATTCTTTTCTTATACATTATCTACTTCCCTTTCATAATATTCTAATGTATAAAAAAATGAAAAATATTATCCATCATTACCTGCTTGTTCCTCTTAGTATCTTGCATTACATTCAAACCTTTGAAATAAAAATGGTTCAGTAGCCCCACTATTTGGTACGTATTTGGAAGTCTTCACCACAGAATGAGCCTGACATGATTTTAAGATGCAGGACTGAAAATAAGGATCTCAAAGCAACTCAAAATTTCTTTCACTTGAACTAGGACATTATGGCAAACTGCTATACCATTTCCATAGCTCCTGTATAACACTTCCTGTACAACACTCAGGCTTAAGCACTTTTTTTCACCACAGTGAATCTAAATTAATCTTTGGGGTGAACTAATAAGGCAGCATGCACTGAAGTTTAACAGGGACTGCATCCGCCCAGATTTTTCAAGACAAAATTGATTTCTTTGTTTAACTTCATCTTCTTCATAGTAAGTCTTTTATACACACTTTAATTATTTCTTAAAAAAAAAACCAAAAACATCAGAGATTTTATTTCTAATATAAAATCTGTTAAAGTATAGTATTTACAGTAATGCTAAGAGAGATATATATGTATAAAAGACATTCAGTGAAGCCCATGCCATTCAGTTGGCTTGCATGAATCAGGTCCCTGTAAACAGACCCCTCTTAAATGAAACTTGTACTGGCACTCCCACTAAACAGAAACAGTCCTTCAGGGTTGGCATTATATAACGTCTGTACAGCAGTGTGGGAAAGCCTGCAGTGCTTGCTACTGGCTTTACGGCATGCTTTCTCTTAGCCATCTTCTGTCTGTTAACCAGCACTTTCAGTTCTCTTTGAAAATGCCACCAAACTCTGTTCAAACATCAGAGATACACTACTAATATTGCACTGCATGTTGTATTGGCGTACATATATTCTTCAATTCATATGCATTCTGTCACCTCTTTAATATCTCTTCAGTCTCTTCAAGTTAATGAACTGTTGTTTATTTTCACATTAGTGAAGTAAGCTACTCTAATAGTAAAACTGAATTCATTGTTCATTTGATACATTTTCAATGATAGTTTCCATAAGTTTGTAGTTTCTTCCTCACAGTTGCAAAGAGTAAGGCCACACTGAACCTGCTTTCTATACACATCCTTGCTTCACAGAATTATGTTTTAAGTAAGGAAAATATTTGCCAAAAAAACAATAAATCATTAGAGTCTCCAGGCATTGTAATGGTAGCAATGAATCCTAGAATGGCTTGGGTTGAAAAGGACCACAAAGATCATAAGAGTTTCAACCCCCTTCTATGTGCTGCAGGGTCACCAACCACCAGACCAGGCTGCCCAGAGCCACATCCAGCCTGGCCTTGAATGCCACCAGGGATGAGGCATCCACAACCTCCTTGGACAGATGTTATAGCGTTGGGAAAGAAATGTAAAACATTAAAATAAAAAAAAAAAAAAAAAGGTGTGAAACTAACATATCTGTAAGGATATAACTTTTGACACTTCAGTGACTCCACAAAAATGTTAATTTTGTTACGTGATGTACTTTATCTAAAATCTACTTCTACAAAAGTGAATTTTAAAAGTCTTTAATCGACGCAAATATATTTTTTCATGTCCAAAACAGAAATTTACTGCCCAGTTACGATTGAAAAGACGAATATTGAACAGTCTATCAAATACAACGGAGGACTTAAATACAAAGTCAGTTTTGCTTACAACTTCAGAGAATGAGCAAGACCACTCTGAAGCTCTTGCTTTACATAGGTGGAAAACACCTTTGACTGTCAGTTGTGTTAATGGAGGAAAATTTCTAATTATTCTCAACCTTGCCAAAGCATTTTTTTGTTTTTGAGATTTTTTCAAGATACAAGAACCATCACGTTTCTAGCACATAATGTAATTAATTTTTAAAAGCAAGTTTAATTAACTGGTTTTTGAAGTCAAGTTTTTAGTGAAAGGATCTATGCAATACTTATAGTTGAGTTTCAGTCTCCCACATAGTTAACAATTAGGGTCACCACTTATTATAATTACTTATAACACTGAATTTATTTCAGAAAACAGTCTCTGAACACAGTGAGAGTTATTGAAGAGACACTGCTGAATACAGCCATAAAACGTAAGCCAGTTTCTCACGGTACGACATCTACAAAACCATGTCTTTGTGTGTAGGAGAGTATCTTCACCATCCAAAAATGCTTAAAATATTAAGGAGGCAAGGCAAACAAAAACATTGAAGATTTTAACATCAGTAAACTGACAAGTGAAAGCTAGTGCTTTTGCAACTTTCAACTTGTTTTATCAAAATTAACCAGTCTCACTTTCCCTATTAATGGATGAACAGGACAATGCTTGGTGAATTTTGTTTCACAATAATAGGAAGAACTGAAATTGAAGGATCAAAAAGTCATATCACTATGAATGCTTGGCTGCCACAAGACAATTATCCCTGTGGTGGCTTTTCCAACATCTTCTGCTTCTGTACTTGGCACTGGTGATGATGCTGCACCTCAAGTGTTACGTTTTGTTTTGAGCCCCTTACTATAGGGAAAACATTAAGGCATTGGAGCATGTCCAAAGAAAGCCAACACAGCTGGTGAATGGTCTGGTGCACAAGTCTTATGGGGAGTGGCTGAGGGGACTAGGATTACTTAGTCTGGAGAAGGCTCAGAGGCAGCCTTATTGCTCTGTACAACTGCCTGACGGAGAAGCAGGGGTTGGCCTCTACTGGATATAACAAGATTTAAAAGTCAGTAAAGATTTCCAGTATTACTGCTATTGCTGGTAGTCACAAAGTTAAATAAACAGTTCTTCCACTGTTTCTACTTAACAGAAGACCTAGACACTTGATATGTTAAAATAATAAAGTGCTGCATGTACCTAGGCTACCATACTGTCCATATCTCAAGATGTAACTGCAATGTTAATAGAACAAGAACATATAGCAGGTACAGAGTTAATGGATTCCACTGCAATGGGCATTCTGCAATTTGTTTGGAGATGCATTACATACACAGCAAAAAGGTGACAGGAAAATGTGAGGAGGAGAGAGTAACAGCCAGCATAACCCTCAGGAAGAGGCTAACATGCATTAAATAAAAGTGAGTGGTTCCTATATTACAGGCAATTAATGATGCCATATTATTTTACGATACGGAAATAGTGCATATGTCCATTTAAAAAAACAAACAAAAAAAAAAGGTTTTCTTCTTCCAGCACATTCTACAAATAAGTAGATCTGGTTTAGTATATACTGTATCATGTCCAAAAGTGAAATTAAATTAGCAGTACATAGCTAAAAGCACATTAAATAACAAATGGGGAAAGACTAACTAGGTGAGTAGAGCTTACTCCTGCATCTCAAAGACGATAATTCTGTCACATCAGTAGAACTTGAAAGTCTCCAAAATGACAGATAAAAGTCATTTAGGATTTGTTCAAATTTTCCTACAGGAAATCTATTTCATTCATGTGCCACTGAATTTTTCATCGTCTTTTTCCCTTAGAAAACTTCATTTTCTTACTGTCTTCATTGACTGAAGAAAGTCCATTAAAATGTATTTCTTTTTACTGTACTTCTACTCCATAATTAACACTGTATCTGAGGACTTTGTTGCGATATTAGTCATTTTCTGCAACAACTACATTGGAAGCACACAAACATCTCAGCATGTATCTGTTTGAGCATGCTAATTAAGAATTCTCCATCAACACGTTTGCTCTTCTGTGAGCTCCAAGAGAGCTGCTTTGAGCAATATTACATATACATGTTTGAAACAAAGTCCTTTAGAGGACTAGCCCACTTATTGTAACCACTTATTTTAACAAGTAACAACAGAATAAGTACAAGACAGAATATGTACCCTCTTTCTGTAAGATTTTCATGTGCTAGAAACAATACACACTTGCTCAGAAATACAAGGATATTATTACGGCTCTAACAGCTCTTTTCTTAAAATAGAAAAACAAACAAAGAACTTAATTGGTAGTTAACCATTTGTGCTGAAGATAAAAGTGACTGCAAGATTGGTTCATCTTCTGGTACATGCTGAGGACTCATTCTTACTAAATACATCATGTAGTCTAAACATGATTCGCAAAGAAAACGATCTCCCTTTAGGAGATAATTCTGTATAATTATAGATACCATTGCCTTCTCTACAATCAACATTTTAAATCTGTTACCTTTCTCCAGGTCACCATTTCACAGACTTCTTTTTACTTTTCTCAAGGATACAAAACCAGAAACGCTTGGAAACTAAGATTCCAATGTGGTAAATACGCACCACAAAAACACACAGGTTCATTGCACATATTTTTCTCAAAATCTTTGAACACAAAATGTTTTAGGAAAAAAAAAAAACATCTCTTAAATGTAGACAAAATCCAAGTGCAAACAGACTACTGAGCAGTACTGCTCCTAAATAAACTACTTTTCTCATTGCTGGTTTCCTACGTTAATACGTAAGATTTTGAATATACGATTTCATTGTTTTGCAGTTCCTGTGTTCAAGATACATTAAACACAATGTTAAATTAAGAAAAGTTCTAGCAACTTACAGCACTAATAAATAGATACACAACTTAAAGAAAAATACAATATCACTGTAGCAGATCTACAAGAAACTCTGTCTGTGGTATGCCTGGAATTGTCTCAAATACGTGTGAGATAAAACCATCGCCATGACAATGGACAAACAGCTCACGGATGTGGTTGGAGGAAGGAGCACTTGGAGATCCGATGGTCTCATTCTGGCCCAAATTCCCACGTTCAAGGAGGACAGAGCGACCAACTGATAATAATTGTGAACCCCAAAAACTAGCAGGTATACAAGAATTCCCAAGAAAAGGTGAGACTTCTGTATGAACATTCTCACAGACCGAGGATCACCACTAGCTAGGTAAATGCTGGTACCTGGCCAGGGATCACCTACTCAGTCCATCTCTTTTCTCTCTTTCTCCTGTTTTTTCCCAGTCTAATAAAGCTCCTAAGTAACACAAGGCTCTATCAAGTTGCACAGGTTAGCTGCAAAGCTTAGATAAATACAACTGTAAGAGTGCCAATACTTTTAAGGCAATTGCATTGTAGAAATTCTCATTAAAATTGATGACTGTGTTTGGACTCCAAGTACTTTTCACCTTAATCTAACTGAAGGGATTTACAAATCTGGTCACATATCTCTCCCTTCGCGGGTGGAATGTGATAATCGCATTTAACAAACTAGCCACTCCCTGGAAGAGCTACAAAGCAAAATTTATAAAGATAGAAAAAAAAATATCACGGAAGTTTTGGCATATTTGCTAGAGAGTAATAATATAAAGAAAGAAACTTACCGCTTTTACCTGAGAAAGAATACAGAGGATTCAATGGAGTGCTCAGAGAGTTTGGCAGTCTTAGTTTGGAGTGCGGTGACAGTGATGATGTAGCAGGAAGCAAGAGATTTGAGCTTGTCTGTAATAGGAAAGACAAATCAGAAACCAACGTGTAATTTCCTGGGTTACCTGATGCAATATCATGTAGAGAAACAATTACTCATTTTAAAGAATTATTAAAATATAGGAAAAAATACAAGACAAGCAGATGGCAAATAGCAATTTCTATGGGTAGGTTTTTTGAACATTTAGTTATGGAAAAAGTATTGACAAATACACAAAACAAATCGCACTTTTTTGGAGACAAAAATTCTCAAGTAGTGAAAAGCGTAAAAAAAAGTCAATTATCATCTTGTTGCATCTTAGTATATCAAAATTAAATGGCATTTATATACAGTTATAAACTGCAATATTTAAAATAACTTCTCACTTTTCAGTACTCAAACAATGCAACATCTAAGAAGAGATTACATAATATTAGTCTGAGATGAAAAAAAAGTCTTAAATCAGTCCTAACACCAAACTTATTTCTGCAAGTCAATACAGTATACTTTATCCAAAATACCAGACACATCCTTCAAGCAAGCTACACAAAAAATACGTGGAGTCGTAATTTTCATAATAACAAAGATAATGTAGTTAAAATTTGATTTGCTGTGGTATTTCCTGGGATACACGAAGCTAGTGCAATGCATAAACCTTTCCCAAACCTTACTCAATACATTATCCCATAGAGGCTATGCAAAATGTATGACAATCAGAGGTTTTCACATAATCAAATAAAGAATTTCACTATTTGTTAAATGTTTTATCTAGCTTCCTTTGGTAAACTGGCCAAAGGTGAGGGAAAAACAGACCTTAAAATATTTGAAACTTTCCCCTTCAAAAATATTTGAATACTAAAATTTTGGGGAGAGTTATTTTACATTAAATAAACCATTACTGTTAACCCTTTCAAAAATGAAGCCCATTACACAATGTAGTATAGTCACTTAATGCAACTAAAATCCTACTATTAGAGATGCATTTTCTTAGGCTTCAGTAATCTTTAATCACACCCTTAACCTTCATTTGGGGGGCCAAAATATGACAGTGACATTTTTCTAATTTTCAATCTATTGGCTTTTAAATTCTATTTAAACAAATGGAGACAGCTAGAACAAAGAGAGTCAGAGACTTATTTCCAGAAGTGGTATAATTTGTCTAAGTATCATTTCTGTCATATCATAAACAGTTCAATGGGTTTTGATAAAAGTGGCCAACTATTTGGCCCTTGGCAGATGTTCTGAGTTGAAGGTAATACAGCTCCAATCATGTACATTGAGCAACCTGACTGAGACACGGAGGATATCTGTTATCTCTTCTGGACACAGTACTCCAGAGGAGAGCCACGGAGATATCAGGGGATTGGAGCACCTCCCCTACAAAGACAGGCTAGGGAGCTGGGATTGTTCAGCCTGGAGAAAAGAAGGCTGAGGGGTGACCTCATTGCAGCATTTCAATACCTAAAGGGAGCCTAGAGAGGGGAGGGGAATCAACTCTTTGAAAGGGCTGATAACTGCAGGACCAGGGGAAATGGTTTGAAGTTGGGGGAGGGGAGATTTAGGTTGAATGTCAGGGGGAAATTCTTTACAGAGAGTGGTGAGGTGCTGGAACAGGCTGCCTAGAGAGGTTGCGGATGCCCCATCCCTGGAGGTGTTCAAGGCCAGGTTGGATGGGGCCCTGGGCAGCCTGGTCTGGTATTACATGGGGAGGTTGGTGGCCCTGCCTGTGGCAGGGCTTTGGAGATTCATGATCCTTGAGGTCCCTTCCAACTTGGCCATTCTATGATTCTGTCATCTCTTCTGCATTATTATATTAGACCTTAATGCAACTATATTTGGATACTATGTAGTAAAATGGATTTAACTGTATTGAAAGAAGCACCTGATAAAAACTGTACCCTCTTAGCAACTGCATATAAGTCGTAGGACTATATACCAAAACTGGACAGAAAGATTCATAGAATCCTTAGAGTTGGCCTTTAAAGGTTCCTTCCAACTCTCCTGCAATGAACAGGGACATCCACAGTTAGATCAGGCTGCTGGCCTTGAAAGTCTTCAGGGATGGGCATCCACCACATCTCTGGGCAACCAGAACAATCAGTGGACATGATATAAAAGCATTAACACATTTAGGTATTAGTCAATTTAGCTGAATGTCAATAAGCAGCAATTGCGCAACGCAAGTAGAATGGCAAGGACTGTTCTGAACAACACCAGAACCAATCTTGTTTTTGCAAAATTTACATACGTAAGCAATTAAGTTTCATTAATACGAAGTTTTCTCTGATACACACAAATACAGTAGGAAGCCATTAGCTTATGTCTTTACTCAAATACAGAAAAGCAATCTTGTTATGCAAACATGTGGAGCTCAGTTCCCCAGTATTTCATCTGCTGTTACTGACTGTTAACTCCAGTGGGGGCATTTCTGCAGGAAGACAAATTAGAAGATCAGTCCCTTGCATGAATTCTGTGATGGGCACACATTATGTTTTTTTTCCATCATCAATGGAACAAAAGTATATTTTCCAGTTAAGAATAGTCATGAAACTTTTTGGAATTCCTCTGACAGCAAACAATTAGTTCCCAATGCAACAGGGAATAAAGACAGATTAAATGTATCAGCCTTTGGTAATCAAACAAAGCAAGGCAGAGCAAACTATTTAAAACTAGCTCTTAGAAACACTTAACTTCTCTGGCTCATCCCAGGGAGGGGGGAGAGAATCAAGAGAAAATTGTCTTGATTGTGGTGCTTGAATCATATTATGTGAGAGATACAAAACACACATAAAACATACCTGTGCAGCATTTAATTCATTTTAATGAATTTATTTTTTATTTTCCTGTTTATTATTATTTTTCCTTATTTATTTATTTTCCTGTTGTATTGCCCAAACACTCATTACATATGCTTTTAAATGAAATGCACTAGACACTTACATTAGAAGTGAATGTGCTCCTTTAGATTTAAGAAAATCAGCTTTTTAAAAACACAAAACAAGATCTAGCTTACTATTCTCCTCCAAGTCCCTAAAAGCAAGAGGAAAAGGAAGAAAACACTATGTTTATATAAAAGTGAGATTTAACAAAGTTTTAAATTATACGTGTCTGATCTCCTCATTTTATGTTTTTGTTGCCCTTGTTTTCTATGACATACACTGACTATATCATGTATTTTATATGCAACCCAAGACAATTCCTCTTCACTCAGGGAGGACGAGGCAAAACAAAAGGTTGGACACCTCCATTTTAAATGTAAGAAATTTGACAAGAGTGATGCATTCCTCCCCTTAATAGCAGGGAAGTTCACTGCAGGTGAAATATACAAGACTGCCCATCTGAACTAAATGCAGAATACGAGTTTTTATGACTTCAGTGCCATGCTCACAAGTGCTATTTAAATCTCATAAAAGGTCCAGAAAGAAAAAAAAAAAAAAAATTGCTGACAATACTATAACAGAGAAAGGAGTCATTCAGCTTTAAAATGAGAACTGATTATTCACATTGGTGTTTCTACGTAAAGTATGGTGTTTTACAAAAAGTAATTAATTTTCCTACAACAGACACAGAAGGCTACAGAGTAGAGTGAAGCAATTTTTCACTTTTTTCTTTTTTTTTTTTTGGAAATTCATGCTGAGGGAAGACATTGCTAAATACCTTTACAACAACGAGCAAAGTTGGCTAAGATGACCAACCATCAATCTACTTATTTTTCACAACAGACTTTGCTTGCTTCATGCAAAAACCGCAGTTTTATCAAAGACACAGTTTGCTACTATCCTGAATTGAGTAAAACTTAGAGTTATAACATTTGTGTAGTTTTTGTAGCAATAAAAGGATACCTAGATAATTTTTGCCAAGTTTTAACAAAGCTGATTTGCATTGTTCTTTTTTTTTTTTTTTTATGTATGGGAAGCTCCATGCAAATTATGCAAATAAGCACTTTCAGTAGAACTAGTTTTTACATTAAAAGTGAATTCTGAGAGACAAAAAAACAGAATACTGTAAAACTTCACGTGCTGACAAGGACCTTTTTTTTTTTTTTCCATAGGAATGCAATTTTATGATCTTTCTAATCAATACAAAGCAAGATTTCCATATATATATATGCTTACTCGCAAGTCAAATCAATTTGGCCAGCTCTATAGCACCTCTTACTCTTTCAGTTTTGTTCAGTACAGACAAAGCCACTGTCTGTAGCAGATGTGTCTCAGCTCACAGCAATTATATATATTCCATTGCTCAGTAACGCCACAGAGTTCCTGCATTTCAATGACCGGCTTACCGCAAAACCTTTCTTCCTTTTTAAGATTTTGTTGTTGTTGTTAAGAATTAAAAGTATTAAGCTTCTTTCTTTTAGCCACAAAGAAAACCAAATTCTTTGTTCAAGGTACAACGCAGTTAATTCTAGGCTATGCTATGCAGCTTCACTCAGTCATACTCAGAGTATGATCTTTCCTGGTCTGGAGAAAACTGGTATTTCTTCAGCATACAAACATGCATGGAAATACATGATAGCAGAACTGGCCGAGGGTATCAGCATAAGTAGTAAAAACTAGATCTTAGCACAGTAAAACCCTGTAGGCTATACATAAACTGTGGACTCCATCAAGGTTGGTTTTGATTCCTGCTATCAAAAATACGGTGGGATAAAAAAAAAAAAAATCCATGACTTTTCTTTACTAGTTAAAGAAAACAAATAACCTTTGCATGGAAATGAAAATAGATGTAACTTGCATTTCATTCAAAATGGACCCAAAGATTTTTATGTCTCCTCCTCCTAAAGAAAACAGACAACAGAAACTCTTTGACTCACAGATGCTTAAATATGTATAGAAACCAATTCCTCTCCATTTTATGGTAAAAGCCATTAGGACATAATCCTAAACACAGCATGCAGATTCAGGTAACTCTGTAAATACTCAGACATTTGTAAACTCCTTCCCAGCATTAATTCACTGTTACCAAAGCATTTGCTTAGACTCTAGGTTTTTCCTACCACATATACATTTTTTCTAGGTAGAACTTCTGATTTCTTTGCTTTTCCAGAGATGTCCAAAAGGTTTTTTTTTTATTTTTTTTTTTTTTGTTTTTTTCTGGTGAAAACTTCATTATCATCCCAATTATTCTAGACCACAAAAAAGTGAATTTCTAGAAACCAGTTTGCATTTCATTATGTTGCTTCTAAAATGAAGCACATAAACAATAATCTAATTTATGTTGACTAGTCTTCATTGGCTTACTCCAGAGATTAACTAATGCACATTTAGAGAAAGCAAAAAAAAAAAACAAAAACAAAAAACCCTGACAACTTCCTCATAATAAAGCAGCACTTTTGAATGTAAATCCATAGTTAATCTCTTTTTGTTTGAATAAGAAAGAGATTGCTTACTCCAGTTAACAGAAAAAAAAAAGGAATTTGCAAAACCTTATTAAAAATCCATTGAGGTTTATTCTTACATATCACAGAATCAGCATAGAATGGCCTGGGTTGGAAGGGACCTCAAGGATCATCAAATTCCAATCCCCCTGCCACTGGCAGGGTTGTCAGCCACTAGATCAAGTACTAGATCAGACTGCCCAGGGCCCCATCCAACTAGGCCTTAAACATCTCCAAGGAAGGGGCATCCACACTCCTCTTGGTTTACAGTATTTCAGTATTTGAGCCACCAACTGTGTTCCTCCTGTACCCAACACGTTGAAGGAAAGTGAATTGAATCAGTGTACATTTATGGTCTTTTCTTGCATAAAATGTCCTTGTTAACAAAAGCTGCTTTCTCCACGCTTTGGTGATTTGGAGGCAGTTTGCACAAGCAGATATAATCTGTTCTCTTTTACCAGTATGAGTGAGCCAAGCTTTCTCTGCTCTATATATGATTTGAATAAAAATAACATTGCTCAGATATCCCTGTCATCTTTGTTCAGCAGGGAGAAAACAAACAGTGAGTGACATTTTTTTAATATTACACAAACTTTAATGGCAAGAAAACTAATTTTAATAAATAAAATTAAGGGATCAATCAGCAAAATCCACAACATTAAAATGCTTATCATCATCTTAATTCATCCTCAGATAAAATAGTTACAATGGCTATAGATTTATGCCAGAAAATGACTGCAATACATTTCTCATGCCTGACATACTTTTTATATGAAGTGAAAGTCATGGAAAGAAAAATAGTACATACCAGAAGTATCAGATATCAAAATACAGTCATACAGCTTAATCATCAAAGTTCTATATATTAAACATAATCTGAGGTAGAATACTTCTGGATGTTCTCCCAGTACCTACTCTCTCGATGAATTTGGGTGAAGTGATATGGTCAAAGAACCAAAAAAACCCACTAAACAGTTATTGGTAGTTCTGTGTATAGGAAAGAATTCCACATATTGCACTGAAAAATCTGAGTAACAGAATTTTGGCAATCACTTCTATAACATTTTCATAGTATTTTTACACAGAAATATGCCATGAAGATGACTGGAAAATCCAAGCATCCTTAATTTAGAATCATTCACGTACTAAGAGATGAGGCAGACAACATATAATTGATTCCAGGATTAGTACTACAGAGTATAAACAGATGCTGCTGTTAAGATTTTTTTCTTCTCTTTCAAGTTATTGCATGGAGTTTCTGACCCCCCCCCAAAAAAAAAACAAAACAAAAAAATTCACAGCTAGGATACCTCTACAAGAAGCACTTCTCTCCATATTTACATATCATATATTACCCTCATTATGAAAAGATAGAAACACATATTTTGATTGATAGGCGGAAGTGAAATTTTAAGTACATAAACACTGAAAGAAAAGCATTTAAGTGATCCTTCCATGTCTGAAGATGGATTGTTTTTCTATCAAAAACTTCTGAGAACATAAATGTACCTTAGCATTAATTCCCCAAGGCAGAAATACGCAATACAAGTGCTGATCCAAAATCAATGCCACCTATTTTATTGCACTGGCCCATGACATCAAAGGTGGGGGTTAGTGGTATGACAGCAGAGGTTGAACCTTCCCACCAATATTCTGTTACATGTTGTCGCTGTGTGACAGATGGCAGCAGAGGGGCAGTCTGACAAAATTTTATCTGGCATGGAAGTGCATATGAAGCAAACATGTGTTGTGTTACTGAATTCCTCCATGCAGAAAAAATTGTACCCATTAACATTCACTGATGCTGAATTTTTATGGAGACCAAACAGTGGGTGTGAGCACAGTGAGGTGCTGGGTGGTGAGTTTGATGAAATCAAATTGTAGAAATAAGTCAGGAAAAATTTGCAATGTTACTGCTATTGCTGATAAATCACAAAGGTTATCACTTATCAAATCAGTATTCCACTGTTTCTATCTAATGGAAGACTTAGACAATCATTATGTTGAAAGAATAAAGTGCTGCAAGTATCCAGGTTCTACTTTTGCACAAGTGGAACTTCCTTACTCACCCTAGCAAATATCAGATTCCTAATAAGGCTGACAGATACTGCAGCTGCATACAATAAATGTCCTGTTTCTCACTGGAAACGAGGTCCCTACTGGTTCTCCTGATAGACTGCTGAAAATATAAGCATCACAAGTCCTTCAGATGAAAAGAAATTTCTACCCAAGACCTCAGTTCTTCATAAATCTCTGCAAGGAAGGTCTCCAAGTTCCAGTAAACAACATTGTTCTGGGACAGACGTCAGACTGGATGTGGACTTTTTCAAATGCCATCCTGCACTGTTTAGAAACCCATGCAGTGAAAGGGCTCAGATGACCTTTCTAAAATGTCCCTAATATATGGTCCATGAGCAGAGGGCTTGGAGGATGCTGTCCAAGACTTTGGTCACAATTCTGCTAACAGTGGACTTGTTCATCTTGAACTGGTCTGTCATTTATAAATGGGAGGTTAGGATTACAGAACGACAGCGGCTGAAAGTCATCCTCTTAAACACACAGTAAGTTTACACCGTTTCATCTAACTACAGGAAACACGTAGTGCAAAATTCTTGACAGATGATCTCAGTGTACTTTACAGAAACCGATACTAAAAGCTCACAATCATCATTCTGTAGTCTATCACATGACTCTACTAAAACAGATTTGTCTCCGAGAACCCAGAATTCTTGGATCAAACTGCTGCAACAACAACAAAAAAACTCCAAGAAATTTATTATCCCCATCTTCTTCCTCAGATGAAGACATGCAGAAGAGCAAGAATCTTTTCTCCTTGAAAGTCTTTCTAAAGAACTTTCCCCAAATGCATAATTAGACGCTTGATTATCTTCATACTATGTCTCTCATTTCCCATAATAAACTTCAAGGCACTAGGGCTCACTTGTAGAGGAAGAGAAGAACAAAATAGGCAAAACATAAACAAGACTTGCTTACTTATGTGTGGCCAGATGTACAGATAGCAGTCACATGCTACCACTAGCCATGCTCTATTACGGCATTTTATAATGAGGTCCACTAAGAGATTGCAGTCCAGAAATCACAGGGCTGAGATAGCTTTCCTTTGGATAGTTTCAAAACACAAGCATAATGGGGATGTATAGGCCAGAGAACCAGACTACATATAATTCTAATGAAAACCTCTAAAATTTGATGAGAATAGCTACAGAGTCCTCAGTAGCAAGTACCTTAATCTAATGACCACTATTATTAATGCAGACAAAGCCTAAGGCTACGTAAAAATCAACATGCACTCAAAAGTACTTAAAGTGAAAAATAATACATGGAAACCAAAATGCAGTTCATGTAATTGTGAATATTAATTATAACTGCACAGTCTTGAAATATCTTGCCTTCTTGTCAAAAGTGAGGTAGCCTCAAGTTGCTGAATTTTGCTTACTTAAATTTATTGTCAATTACAAAAGCTTTTAATTACCAATTCAGATACTGAGAAACTACCGAGGCAGTAAAAAAACACTAAAAGAAAACATCTCTCCTTCCTCTTTATCTGCCTCAACTTCATTTGAAACATCTCTTCTTCCCTTTTTGTAGTCTCTAGCTGCCTTATTTTAATGCTGTGTTACACTTAGTCCCTTTGGTAAAGCAATGCATAGTGCAGGAGATGGGTTAGTGACTAGCAGTATTTCTTGGTCTGTCACTGTTTCTTACCCTTTTTAATAGCTCTGATGTGGGTCCTCTACAGGCCAAAGTCCCCTCAGGAGTTGTACCTGTTCCAGCAGGGATTTCTCACGGGTTGCAGTTCTTTCAGGGATGTACATACTCCTATCTTTTCTCTTGTGTCCTCACACACCTTCTCTTGCGCTTCTCTTTGTGCTTTTTCCATTATCTCATCCTGTAGCTCTATTTGTGCATGGTTCTATGTTTCTTCCTCAAATCCTTTCTTCTCTATTTCCAAATATGCCTCCTCCTGTGCTTCCCTTTGCACCTTCTGCTGGTGCCTCCTGCCCCTTGCAGCTATATTTTTCCTTAATGGTTTTCTAGAGGTACCATATGCTTTTCTGATCATTTCCAGTTTCATCGTGAAGTGGGTCCAAACTGCTTTTGTGGAGCTTACTGGAAATGGCTGCACCCAACAGAAGGCAATTCATCCCACACAGTTGAGCCCTACACAGTCAGTCCCCTGACATGAAACTTCTGTTTCTTAGGCCAAACATAGTTCTATAGGTGAATAGATGAAAAGAAATAACAACCAACAACCTTCCTAAAGTTTAGCTACAGTGATCCAGAGAGTAGATAGCGTGAACGACAATGGGTGTTGAAAAAATCCATTCCTAACCACCAGTAATTGATAAAAAAAAAAACCACAACAAAAATTAAGCTTTATGTGATTGATCTCTTCTAAAGAGTTAGTCAGAGGTGCAACAACATTACAGAAATATGTATTCATTTCTGAAGAGATCTCAAGACTATACACATATGTTTTGCTACATAAGTTAAGAATATGAACTTTGAGAAAAATGCATACTCCTGCATTAGAAAAAAAAAGACTTACCATTACAGAATCAAGTTTTTGTTTCAGCTTTTGCATTCGCATTGATGTTCTTGCAACACTGGCAAACTGATCTGCTGGAGACATCACTGAACTTTTTTGCATAGGTACTTCAGAAAAACTGCTACTAATTTGCAGGCCTCTTGGAGAAGCTGTGCTAAGTGATGAGCTGAGATCCTTTACAAGTTCAGCTTCTTGTTGTGCAACTGTGAAAACAACCAATATTAACGTGTCAGGTGAAGACTTACATTGTCAAGAGAAAAAAAAACTGTTCAGTGACCTCTATCATTTTGCCAGTCACATCTTCAGTGAAACGCCATCAGAATTTGTACTAATAGTGCTAAGGAGAAAAACCTCAAAAAGACATGGAACTTTCCCCATACACTTCCTGATCACAATGTCTCCCTTCTGTTATCTTTGTTCAACAACCTTTCATTCTGCACTCATACTATGATATTGCTGATAAACAGTGGCACTCTCCACAAAGAAACACTGACAATGGGAAAATATTTTCAAAAGCCAGGAAGTATATAGCTTGCAGTAAGTTCAAATAACCTTGTTACACCTGTTCTGAAATTTTCTTTGTTAGACACATGTATAAATACAGGAGTTCTTCTTAGGAAGCAGCTGACTCATCTAGAACAGGACACTTTCGATGGAAGCTGTGTGCTCTCTCATTTAAACAAATAACATGAGTTTTGTAATTTTCACACTGTGGTCTCAAGTCAATAAATGTTAATGTTTAATTTCACATGTAACTTCTGTCCAAGATATTTATAAAACTTCTGGTGTGTGTAAAACACATACTGTCGGAGTCTGAAAAAAATGCATCAATGACTAAAATTAATATTACTGTATGATTAACTCTTTCAACACTGCAGCAATAAGACTGTTTTCTGAAAGCAGTGTGTGCTTTCAGCCAGAAAAGGAACAAAAAGTTAGTAACAGACAATGTAGAAAAAACCACAACCTATGCAAAATCTTACTGCCACCAGTGACTTAGTTAAAGTCAGATGATACAAATAACTACCAGTGTGATATCAGTGTGATCTCTAAATATACATGCACACACATTACTAGCTTTTTAAAGATTCACTGCCTACTGAAAAGTACTAAATTTGTTTTAAAGGAATCCTTCAACTGACAAATTTTCCACTGCTCTCTAGAATGCATGTACCATACTAGGTTGAAGTTTAGCACTAAATATTGACTGCAAAGTCATTCCGCTTTACTTTCCTGTAAAAGTCAAGTGGTTCAATAGACAAATAACTTGAACTGTGAGATTTGATATGAGTAATCTCATTAGTGCATGTTATTTAAAAAGCAGTTATGAAGTCAGGATTAGCTTTATAAACCTACAATCATAACAAATGTAAATTCAAAAAAAAAAATCTGTCAGAGATGAGCAAGATTTAATGCTTAATTCTCATTCACATTATCTACTATCAAAATCTAATAATACGTCCTTAATTGAAACAGTGACACTGCTAAAGCTAGCTACAAAACACAAAACCAGAGAAAAGTGCAATGGACAGTCTGGATTTTGTTCTGCAGACCACAAACTCACAGCTAGCATTTCTGACCATCTTCTCTTTAACAAGTAGATAACATGAGAAATAAACATTGTCTGCCACATATTCACATCAGAAGCTTAACATTAATTAAAAAAATCTATATGATCTCATATCAGTTATCTTCTATGCTACTAAGAATTATTTAGTAACAAAACCTAATATGAAATACTGAGAATTTTTAAGCTGTTCACTAATTCTCAGGACAATGTTATTTTCTGGCTTCATAATCCACCTTGGTATTGACAAGGGGATTTTAAGTAATACAAAAGGTGCTCTGAAAATAATGCCTCCTATTCTATTATGCTGGACCAAGATGTCAGAGGTGGATGTTGGTGGTACTGCAGTAGAGGCTGAACCTTCCCGCTAACATCCTGTTACATTTTGTTGCCATGTAACAGACAGAGGGGCAGTCTGATAAAATGGCACCTGACACGGAAGTGTATACAAAACAAAGCATGGAATGGAATTCCTCTGTGTAGAAAAAATGACACCCACTGACATTCATCAACCAATGGCATCCTGACTTGCCTCAGAAATAGCACAGCCAGCAAGAGCAGAGAGGTGATCATCCTCCTGTACTCAGCTTTGGTGAGGCTGCACCTTAAATACTGTATTCAGTTTTCTGCCCCTCATTAAAGAAAAGACATCAAGGCCCTGGAGTGCATCCAGAGAAGGACAATTGTGCTGGTGAGAGGTCTGGAACACAGATCTTATGAGGAATGGCTCAGGAAACTAGGATTGTTCAGTCTGGAGAGGATGAGGCTCAGGGGTGACATTAATGCTTTCTACAACTACCTGAAAGAAGGTTGTGGTGAAGTGTTGGCCTCCTCTTCACAATAACTAGCAATAGAGCTAGAGGAAATGGCCTCAAGGTTCACTGGGGAGTTTTGGGTTGGACATTTAGAATCATAGAATCACCAAGGTTGGAAAAGAGCTCCAAGATCATGTAGTCCAACTTTCACATACCACCAATACCTTTCCTAACATGCAACCTGAATTTCCCCAGCACAACTTGAAGCCATTAACTCTAGTCCTATTGCTATTAAAAAAAAATTTATTCTCCAAAAGAGCAGCCAGGTGCTGCAACAGGCTGCTCAGGGAGGTGGTCAAGTCACCATCCCAAGAGGTGTTCAAGAAATGCTTAGACGTGGAACTAAGTGATATGGCTTAATGAGGAAATAATGGTGGTAGGTGGATGACTGGAATGTAAGATCTACTTAGAGGTCTTTTCAAACCTTAGTGATTCTATGACACTTGCTGAATGCTTACAGAGACCAAAGAGCAGATGTGAACACAGTGAGGTAGTGAGTGTTGCGTGCCAAATTCCAGGTGGCCAGACGTTGTTACACCAGAAGAATGTCTAGATCAGCTCATCTTTGTGAATTGACACATTACAACCAGGAAACTGCATATAGAACTGCAGATCAACTTCAATGCATTGGAAAGAATGGTGGTTATATTTGAATACTGCAAAGCTTATGCCATGTGGGCTCCACACATGATCACACAGGAAAAGAAAGACTTCCCTATGCAAGTTTGTCAGGAGCTATTGAACTAATACTAGGTGGAAGATGACAGTTTCCTGGATTGCATCATTACCAGTCAAGAGACACAGTGTCACCAGTCTAAGCAGGAGTCAAAACAGTTGTATACCAAGTAGTGACATGAATTCCATATTGAAGTAAAAGTTCAAGATACAGCCCTCAGCAGGTGAAGTGATGTGCATTGTCCTGTGGGATAGTAAAGGGGTAATCCTTTTCCTGTACCCAGACAAACCATGAACTCTGACAGCTACACTGAGATACTGACTAAACTGAATGTTCAAACTTAAGACAACCTTTCTCTTGCAACACAACAACAGGCCCCATACCCATCTGAAGAGCAAATTGCCAATCTTGGCAACTGCGGACTGTCTTACCACACTCACTATATAGTCTGGATTCGGTGCATTCTGACTTCCATACATTTGGATTGATGAAAGATGAACATGGGGCAACATTTTCCAAGCAACAGTGCAGTCACAGCACTTGTGAATCAATGGGTCACTTCCACTGGTGCAGATTTTCACAAGCACAGAACACTGGTGCTTGTTCATCAGTAATGAAAATGCATTGCTAATGCTGGTGACTAAGTTGAAAAATAAGTGTTCTGTACCTGAGAATTTGCTCTATCAAATAGTGTTATTGTGCTCTTTGTACCTGTTGCAGTTTTCATGGAAATAAACAGGAGGCATTACTTTCAGAGTGATCAGTGTATTTGCACAATGCTGCCTAAACGCCAAGAAGTGCTGTTAGAGAATCACACAATAACACATCACTGAAGTAGAAAGACTTCTGGTGTCTAATTCAATTTCCTGTTCCAGCTTAAGTCCAGTCATGTTTTGGTATCTCCCCGAATAAGGATATTTACTATCATCAATTGACCTTTTTTTTTTTTTTTTTTTTTTTCCTTCAAAAGAAGTGCAAACACTACGCAAATAACTACTGAAGTAAAGAAAAATGACAGAATCACAGAATTGTAGGGGTTGGAAGGGACCTCCAGAGATCATCGAGTCCAACCCCTTTGCCAAAGCAGGTTCCCTACACCAGGTCACACAGGTAGGCGTCCAGGCAGGTCTTGAACATCTCCAGAGAAGGAGACTCCACCACCTCCCTGGGCAGCCTGTTCCAGTGCTCCGTCACCTCACTGTAAAGAAGTTCTTTGCGCACGTTTGTGCAGAACTTCCTGTGCTGCAGTTTCCGGCCGTTTCCCCTTGTCCTGTCTCCACTCACCACTGAAAAGAGTCCAGCCTCGCCATTCTGCCCCCCACACCTCAGATATTTATAAACCTGGATCAGGTCCCCTCTCAGTCTTCTTTTCTCAAGGCTGAACAGACCCAGTTCACTCAGCCTTTCTCCATAGGAGAGATGCTGCAGGCCCTTCACCATCTCAAAACTCCATATTCATATGGAATACACACCATATTCAAATTACATGTATACGTATAAAGAGAGTTTGTACTGTACCTTTATAATCATAAATATATACAAGTATTGGTTGGTTTTGACCAAAGGCACAAAATGACACCATATGTTCATGTGGATGAAAGGCAACGTCACGAAGTGGAGATGTGAAGGAAAGTTCAGAATATATTGCCACCTGATCTCCTGCAGAAGTGAAACAAAGTTATTGGTATCGTGGAAATGTATCTGATGCAGCAGAGTAACTGCAGTATTTTGCAGGGTGCCAAAACACTTAAAGACTTTGTTTACCTTTTTGAAGTAGGTAATGATTCTGAAGCTGTAAGCTAAATTATTCCTACACTATTAAAATAGAGTCAAACATTCAGCTGAACAACTAAAATGATATATTACTGTAGGATAGAAAAAAAAAATCAGGTACTTAGAGAGTATACTACTTCTTGAATTGGTTAAGGCTCATATTTTTTAAATGTACTGACCACTACTCTAAATAAACATTCTTTATATAATTTCCTTATCGAAAGGTATTACGTGACAAAACAAACAAAAAGCACTGCAAGCTTTCGAGTTATTCAAGAAGTCAGAAAGGTTAGTGGTGTTGCAACAGCAACAGGAAAACCCAGAGGATGCATCAGGTTAGCTGAATTGTGCTGTTCTGTTAAGCAAGTTCTGGAAAGATGGTGTTACATAGCACATGTAATGAAATAAAAGCTTGTGCTTTTATTTCACCACTGATATCTATCTTAGTTGTAGATGTAAACGTTATTAAAAAATGAAATAAAATTTGTGCTTCAGATGATCACATTGTGTACATTGTGTGTGAATATATACATGGTACATTAAGTAAGAAAGAAAGCTGAATGAAAATATATTAACACAGTCTCTCTCTCCCGTATCATATTTATCTACTTATATTAAGTTTTGAGACAAATCATGTAGTGGCATGGATGTGAGCTGATCTAGTTGGAAACATGGAAAGAAACCCAAAATGAAACTGTTGGCTAGCTACCAGTTTTAAATGACTTAGTATTTTTCCTTTTAAAAAATTCTTCACATCATAATCAAGGCCAAGTTTTTGTCAAGAAAACTAGAGAGCACTTGTTACCTACTGCTGGGTTTTTTTTTTTTTTTTTTTTTTTTTTTGCTATTACCTCATACAGTCAAGATTACAAAGTCTTTATCTTTTCTCATCTAGATATATTCCAGAAATATTTTGGTAGTAAAGTTATTTTAAAATTATTAAGTCTGAGGAATAATTTATGAATTTACTCCAAAGGCCTAACACACTCAGAATCTCAGATCAGCCCTGGGAAATGAGAAACGTGTTGTACAACAAAAGCCTAATCCCCAAATTAAAAAAGAAAAAGCACAACAACCACCCAAACACAAATCAAAACAATCAGCAAAATAACTGATTTGACTTAAAACATTTTTGTGTATTTCAAGATGCTTATCTGCACACATGAACTGTGGAACTGCAGCTCGGCTTAAGGTGCTCCACTCCTGCTGAATACCACAAATTCTATCTCTGCCTATTTGTTTCCTCTAAAGAATTAGATATTAGAAATTAATGACAACTACTGAAAAGATGGAGCTAAGGCTCCAAGATTTAAGAACATCTTACTGATGGTTTCACCTGATATCAAAAGCGTTTCAGTAAAGCTTAGAGAATCCTTTCCTCTCAATCTTGAAAAATTCAGTTAAAATCGTAAGACAATTACCTGTCTCTGGATTCCACACATAAGCTTTTCCATCTTCGCTTCCAGAAAAAAGAAACGTACCACATGGTGTTAAAGTGCTGTGAATCTTCTCTCTGTAATTTGTAGCACCTATATACTTCTTTGTAGCCAAGCTGAAAATAAAGAATAGTCTGTAAATGCAGAAAATACTTCCATTTTAGCCAACTTCTTGTCTCAGTTCCTTCCTGTATCTCAGAAAAATAAACTGTGATTCTCAAGTAAATATACAAGCACCCACTTCTTGCTGAGTGCAACTCTTACCCTTCATTTTCCCTACTTTTTTAATGAACTTGAAATTACACATGTATATTTTTATCTTTCATTAAAAAAAAAAAAAAAAAGTATATACTTAGATATAGAGAATAGATACAGATACAGGTATTCAAATTTTCTTGATTCAGGGCTTCAAAGCAAATGTGGAAATTAGTACTATTATTCCAAGCTCTGCCAAAAATATTTTCATTATGCTTTTTGAGTTTAACTGCAACTCAGTAATGCGTAAATTTATCTAGCATCTCCCGTTACACTTTTCAGGCTATTATTTACTTCATTACAAAAGCAGCAGAAGAATCAACAAATTTTAGACAAACATCTTCTACTGTTGATGTTAATATTTTAATATCATTTTCCTATTTAAGAGTAGGAATCTTCATCACTGAGAAACTACTGGTCAGCATAGTCATAATGATCTAAAAATGAACTAGTTTGTTAAATAAGTTGTAAGCATCATGTAAGACAGAACTGGCAAGAGGATTTAAACCAGCAGCCCAGCTTGCAAGAGACCTCCAACATCACATACAGCTAGAAGAGGTATAGAAGTGCAAAGTGAAGAAAGAAATTATATTGTGATGCAGATTTTGAGGCAAGAAAAATAGTTATAGGCTAAAAACAGCCCTCAAAGAGGACAGTAATTTTTAAAAGGTTACTGCAGAAGCAATGGACATATGCCGGGAGAACTGCAATGTGATTTATATTACAAGACAGAGCATTACTTTTAACAATATTCTGAATAAATATATCTGAGATATGATTACGTTTGGCAATCTTTGGATGCTTTGAAGATCATATTGCAAGAACATATTTTCCCAAGTGAGAGTTTAGGTTGTGTGAACAGAAAGACAGTATCTCTGAGATGCTCTATATGATGTGAGACTAACCTGTATATGAAAGAAACCCTAATGTCCGAATCAAAATGCTGATCACATACCTGAATGACAGGACAGCATTGTCCAAAAAGATAAAAAAAAAAAAAGTTGAAAGAGGACAGTTCAGAACAACTAGCCGCCAAAGTGAATTGTGCTGATCTGTGACCTCCACCCCCTCTTTTCTCATGCACGGAATGAAGAGTTAATGATGACGTGCAAACTTATCATTCCTGGGTATCTGACTCTGTGGTTTATTGATAGATTTAAGCCAGTGTAACTGTGGGCTGTGGTCAAAGCAGTAGTCCTGCTGCTAACCTCTCCACCCTTATTTTCCCAGGCTCTACCTCATTTCTCTAGTGTATTAGCAGCTATCAGATGAGTTAGATTAGATAACTGATTTAAATTAATATTAATCATTTGCTTTTGTAGGTTGATTTTCAGCTGGATCAGTTCACTGATCTGACTTACCCTGCAAAGATCTCTAGAGCTGATAAACAGAAAATACTAGGAATACATGGCTAAAGGTGTGCTGTATTCTACCGATAAGACGACTTAAAACAATTGTGCAATTGCATATCACATTAACTCCTTATAGAGATTAAATATGCATCTCCAATTTTCTCTCTGAAACTAAACTCTCTTCACGATTCTGAAATGGTTCTGATAGGACATCAACATCAACTTTAAAAAAAAGGCTACAAGTTATTTCAGTTCATCTACAGATTTCAGGCTTTCATTGAGTTTAACCTTCTAGCACAGTCATTATAATTTACCATTTACAGTAACAAATAAAGAGTCACTTTTAGGACTAGAAAGCCTTCAGCCAGCTCAAACACACAATCCAATACATCCAGTAGTGAGATCTCTGGAGGAAGTAGGCCATTACAAGTTTCTCATGCTGCCACATGCTGAAATATATGATATTCCATTTACAACCTAAGCTTTTTTTTTCCTTCATACTTTGAAGATGTACAAACACTAGACCATGCTGCTTACAGAAGTCACGGACTTTTATTCTTTGGAGACATTCAAAACACAATTGGACAATGCCCTGAGCAACCTACTCTTGTCCTTTGATTAGTGGGGTTGAGTTAGACACTCTTCAGGTCCCATCCAACCTCACTAACTCCAGTGATTTTGTCAACCTCATTTCTTGCAATCTATTAGTAGAGCATTACATTCACAACTATTAAAAGAAGAAAGTAATCAAGAATTAAGTTTAAAAAAATATCACCACCTGCTCAAAACAACCATAATATGTACATAATTGCATTATTCAATATATATGATGACAATCTTCATTACACTTTTCCAGGCACTTCCCAATATGAAACTAAGAGAAATATATGAGTGTTAAAATTTCAAAGTTACTCTCAGGCCTAGATTTCATTTCTAAAAGGGAATACAATCTTCAGGAGATTAGAGTGTTATTTTTCATGTTGACTCTGGAGCTTAAGACATCTAGTCATTTTTAGCAATTTTATTCTAAAAGGCATACCCAACCTCACACAGAAGGCCTACAAAATACAACAGTGTTTTGAGATGATTTTCCAACACTAATATTTCTAACCTTTAATTATTAGGACATCTTTCTTCTTCACAATCATACATCTAGCAGTTTTATGGGATCCAATTTCTCCACTAGGAAAATTTTAAAATAAAAGTAACTATACAGTAATACCCAAATCTACTTACATTCTGAGATCAGTAATTCTCAGGGTACTGTCTTTGGCATGGATTAATAAACGTCTTCCATTTGGATGCACCTCCAAATGATTTATTGGGATTCCTTTAAGATCATTTTCTTTTATTTCCTACAGAAAGATGAGAAGAAGTTGTGTTTTAATACTCAAGTTCGTAAACATTATTATTCTTTTTTCTCTTCCATTGCTCTTTTCCTGCTCTCTTCATTCTATTCGGTTAAGGAAAATGTAGGCCTCAAAGGTATTAACAAAAGTGACTGTGCTGTTTTCTCTAGTGAATAAATCTAATGAATTCACATATATCTGTTAATATGACATTATTAAACCTCAAGCATTTTCATGTTTTATATGCCAAAATTAAACATGTGAAATAATTAAAAAATGCTGTCAATGAATCACAACATGATTTTGTATTGTTAACAAGTTATTTCCAGTTAAACAGTGAATTCTAATCAAGTGACTAGATTTGCAACACTTTACATAAAAATTACAATGCTAGTTTAAGAAACCTGTATACTTTATTAATTCTCCAGTGTTGAAACAGGCATTGAGAACTTCCTTTCACAGATGTATCCCAAACTATTATCAGTCCTGAACTATCTCCTGAGAACATGTGGAGCCCTGTGAAATAAAAATATCGTCTCAGAAAAGCATACAAAAGAACAAATAAAGACAAGGAGTTATGAACAAAAAGAAAGCTTCTATTATTTTCAGAAATAGGCAAAAACAAATTACTTCATGTTTTGCTATGACATAATCAGTACAAAATACATTTTGCTTATACTAGATTTAGCAAATAAGTTAGACACTAGGATGCTAAAAATTTTATTAAATTCATTCATTTTCTATTCATATGCTAAAAATGAACATTCATAGCTCAGTGAGTGTTACAGAGAATCATGAGTTAGAAGGAACATTTAAAGGTCACGTAGTCCAACCCTTCTCCAATGAACAAGGACACCTACAGCTAGATCAGGTTGCTTAGAGTCCCCTCCAGTCTGTCCTTGCATATCTTCAGGGACAGGTCATCTATATCTCTGGGCAACCAGCTCCAGTGCTTCACAACCCTTATAGTTAAAAAACAACAACAACAAAAAACAACACCTTTTTCCTTATATTCAGTCTCAATCTTCCCTCCTTCAGTTTGAAACCATTTCCTTTCACAAGGTTTGAAACCTTGTCCTTCCACAACAGATCCTGCTAAAGAGTCAGTCTGTTTTTTGCTTACAGCCTCCTTTCAGATACCAAAAGGTTGCTCTCAGGTCTCCTATGAGCCTTCTCCAATCTGAACAGCCCTAGCTCTTACAGCCTGTACTCATAGGAGAGGAGTTCCATCATTTGGATCATTTTTGTGGCCCTCCTCTGGACACACTCCAACAGGTCCATGTCTCTCTGATAGTGAGGACTCCACATCTGGATGCAGTACTCCAAGCGAAGTCTCATCAACACAGAGTAGAGGAGGAGGATCACCTCCCTCATCCTGATGGCCACACTTTTTTTTTTTTTTTTTTTTTTCTTTTTTTAAAATGCAGCCCAGGATACAGTTGGTTTCTGGGCTGAGAAGATACATCGCTATTCAGTCTGACACCAGTTGTCCTAAGTCTTTTTCCACAGGGCTTTGCTCAATCCCTTAATTCCCCAGCTTTTATTGATAGTGAATGATAGTGATGACCATCTCATGCTTATCTATATATTCCCCAAGAGCAACTTGAACACGTTCCAATAGTTGATCTTAACTTAGGCACAAATTCTGCTTAGGAAAAACGCAACATTTTCCTCTACTTAGTAACTATAACCAATAATATTTCCAAAAACGAATCACACAACTACTAAGGAAGTCACTAATACCCAAAGTCAAATACTTTCAAGTACATTATTCATTCACCTATTTTCAACTCTCCCCACCAAACAGAGAATTATGTCAGTGCACCTGTGACACTACCCACTTTCAGCTGTTAATCTACCAGTTAACATTCTTCACAACATTTGAACTAATCTCTGCCCTCTTATCTCACCACCTTTCCACTTCAGCTGAGCATTAAAATTCTCAGTCTTATTTCTGTTATTCTATTTTTTATTTGTTTCTAGTCGGCAACTTCAAACAACACGGAGCATCTGTCTTTGTTACTGTTCTGATCACGTAATCTTTTCAAGTGCTGAGAGTTCTTTCAATCTGGTTTCAAACTTCCTGCTTCTGCTCTTAAATGATTACGTAATTCTTCAATTCCTTATCCAAACATGCTTTTTTCCCCCTATTTAACTCTTTACACTAGCTACCAGGCTTTCCACCTGCATACTTTTGCATTTGCATCTTCTGAATAGCAGTATCTGTACTTTATCTTCTGCTATTTTTTTGCTGCAATATATACAAAATATTAACCAGCAAATATTAGATAGTTACAGGGACAATACAAACTTAAATGGCTATCAAAATTTGTCCAGTCATCACTGCTGAGTGACTACATCTTTTCTATGCTTACCATTCCTGATTACCCTTCAATTACATCAGGAACTACATGTCCCTTTGTGCTTATCCAAAGTAGTTCCAAATAACACACAATACTAATATATTAATTACAAACAGAACTAAAATGATTTTATCATAGCATTTCACATTGCTTCTAGGAAATAAATCAAGTTGCACAAAACTGGTCTTCAGTTGAAGACCAGTAATATTTGAAGAAGTAATACCAGGTATATACCTTCAGTATCAAAACAAAGCGTGTTGATGAAACTTTTGTGACCATCAAGCTCTTGTAGCAGTTGCCCATGGATTTCTTTCACACTGGCATTCCATATTCTAATTACAGCATCATAACATCCTGTCACCACCAAAGAGTCAGAAACTGGGTGGTACTTAGCAGTGTAAACAAATGAAGGATGAGGGAAAACTTTCACTGCAGATGCAACTTGTGTTTCAATCTTCCACATTCTAAAAGGAAAAAATGTTAGGATATCTACTGAATAAAGCAATCATATACATGGGTAAAACTGATGCCTTGCTTTATGCTAGTGGTTCTAAAGTCAAATGCTTGCAAACACTTAACAGCCATTTTTAATCATCCCAATTTGTTCCACATATAATCCTCTAATAAGCTATTTTCAAACAAGAATTAAGGTACATCTAATACCTCACATAATACTCTGTCTTCTAGGTAAATTCAGTTGTACTTAATTAACGGATATTTTGCACATTTTAAAATACAACAGGTATTTCATGGAATGGCTTGGTTTTTTTTTTTTCCTTTCTTCAGTTATAAACACATTATTAAAAGTGAGGTATCATTACAAGAAAAACAAAATAGAAGTGAAAAAAGAATAAAAGCACAACTCACAAACGCGCATTCAGAACCAATAAAAAAAAATTAAAAACCCAGCAAATTTTAAAAGCAATTATCTACCATACAGTGGCGATCATGATCTCAAAGACATTTTCTTCAGATAAGTGCATAGTAAGAACCGAGTTTATTTCCTGTCCTTCACTATCCACAGCTGCAATATCAAGTTTTTCTTAGGAAGTGTTGTTTCATACTCATCTGTTAAGCCTTTTCCTAAGATGAACCCATAAATGCAATGGTACACGGACTATGAAATAGAGGCAGATAGCACACTGCAGAGAGCACACAGTTACAACGTGGAATCTAATTGTTTGAGTGCTTAGTTTGAGGCTTTGTTTCCAGTGAATGCTGAAGAATTCTAGTATCACTCTGAGGTGAGCTCATTACAAAGTTACAGTCCCTAAGAGTACATCTATTAACTTGCAACTTAATGTACAAAGTCACAAACCTATCTTAGAATGGTTTTGCTCTAACAGCAGAAAAGCTTATTTATTGCTCAGAAATAATGAGATATTAAAGCTTAGGTAGGCTCTAAGGCAGCATTGCCAGTAGAAGACATTGTATAAAGAAGGATTAACTTCTGAGTTTTCCCTTCAGCCTTTTGTACAACTCTCTGAGTGATGATCCAGGTAATAAACTAATATGACTTTAAAATAACAAAGGTTCTTTCCCTGCTCATCCTTTAATTCTAATATGTTTCAAAAGTCAAGTAATTCCAACATTAAGGGAAAAAGAAGAAAATTCTTTCCTGAACTGAGTCACTTTGAAGGCAGTGGACAATAAACACAGGAAATAACTCATACTATGACTACGCACAGCACACAGAAAAGGAGGTAGATGGCTGCAGTTTCATCTTGCTGCCACAAATTCAAGAATTTAGGAACATTCATGGCATTCATACAAATAAATATAAACAACTGAAACTGACACCTCCTGTAATATAAAAAAAACAACACCTTATTTTACCCCAGTCCAAATAAAATAAACAAAATATTCTCTTTATTCATACACAGAAAAAGATAGGGGGATAGCAAAAAAGCTCCACACATATATCATTTAACAATTCTTCTGGTATTTTAATTATGCAACTCCCTGTAGCATTACTGAATTGCATAACAGAAGCAACAGATAGGGATCTGAAGAACTTAAAAAAAAAAAAAAAAAAAAAAGCCTATGAAAACCTATGAAGTTGCTCATAACAAAATTCTGCAGTGTCATGGGCATATTTTCCTGTTTTCTACAGTTTTGAGAGTTTTGCTTCTAAACCTCAAACAGATTAGGATTTTAGCGTTAACACCGCATGGTAGTACACTTTTTAATTGTTACACATTCAGACATTGAAATAAGACAGTCCAATTCTAATTACGGTAATTTAAGTTGCAATGTTTAGCTATATATCCAGAAAAATCAAAATTTACATACATGCAAAATGGCAGATTTAAACACATTTCACAAATTTTAGATTTTCTATTTCCTGCCTCAGGTACAAATTTGCAAGTTTAATGTAGAGTACACAATGTCAGTTTCTGCAAGGACAGAATATTCCAATTGCATCAATGATTTCTTGAAATATAGAGCCTTTTTTATTCATTGGTTTGCTGGGCTTTACATTTAGATACTACTATTTTTTGTGAAAGTTTTACTCTCAAATATATACACACAAAATTGTGTCACTTTCTTTCATGCTGCTGAAGCTATCTACCAGAAGATTTCTATCATACGTACCTGACAGTACCATCAGACGATGCAGTAAGAAGGTGTTGACTGTCCTTTGACCAACAAAGATCATACACTATGTTAAGGTGACCATAGAATTCTCTCAGGAACTGTCCAGAAGGAATTTCATACACTAATGAAAGTTTAAATAGAACAATAAACATTTTGAAAGCATTAACAATCAATTGTACACAAATAAAGCAAAGATTAGTCTAACCTGAGGCTGAGTTTTTGCCAGTACAAGTTAGTTTATTTTCTTTACATTCTCATTTTCAGAAAACATTAACAAACAGTTGCTAGATGTGCATGGACAGCAAGCATACACTTCCATCTAGTGGTTCACAGATGTCACAGATGTCTTAACCCTTCCTAACTCTTCAGATACTGGGCCCAACAGGTTTAAATTATTAAAACCACAGTTAAGATAAAGTACATTAGTTATAGAAAAATACTCCACAGTTTTAACTTACAAGCAATGGGATAGCCATTCTTTCCTGCACATGCTGCTGCCAGGGTTCTTCCATCGTGAGAGAAACGAATACAGAAACAGCCCATATCTCCACCTCGCAGTGAAAACAGATGTTTGTTTGGAATGCGACAAGCCTAGCTTTTCAGACAAGAATTGGGATTACAGAGTTATAAATATTGACTGAACAACACTCAAAACACTTTCTCAGCTCTTGTCTTGCATAAGTTTTCAAAAACTACTAATATTTGAAGGGAATTCAAAAGAAAAAAAAAAAAAAAAAAAATCAACCTCATAAACAGAGGGAGTTCTGTGTAACTTCCACCACATTTAGCTTGTCTAACAGAAATGACTATACAACTGACAAGTCTTTAAAACTCAAGGAAAACTAAAAAGAAAACGTCCTTCATTTTAAGATACACTTAGCTATGACTATCCTTCATATTATATGCTATGGAGTTAGCAACTCAAGTTTCATTAAGTAGTCTAAGTAAAACTTTCAGTAATTTAATAGCTGCAGTGTGAACTCAGAAAACTAATTACAGGCACACAAAAGTTTGGTCTGCCAAATCACCTTCAGCATTCCTCATCGGTATTGTAATTCCCTATTATTAATATTTTTCCAATGTTTAACTGTCAAAAAGTTATATAGGTATTAGTGTTTTATCATCTCTTAAAACACCTCCTCTTTTATCCATGGGCTTTTTCCTCAAAACTAAATTCAAAACTTAAGAGAAACTAAACAAACCAGAATAGTCATTTGACTATTTAACCTAAATTTGATTTATTTTTCAGAATGACAAATGAACAGATTTCTATGCACTTAAAATATACAAATATTCTTATGATCTGCTTATGAAATAATTTAGTATATGTTCTTCACTTAAGAATACAAGTAAATGCATCTTGGTAAAAACTATATATGTGAGGAAGTGTATTTTTTCTTTTTAACCTCTCTTTAAATTAAAAGATTACAACGTTGAATCAACTTCAGCTTCAAAAAAAACCCACACATTTTACTTACACTTCATATAGCTTGAGTTCATATAAAAATATTTCATAGGAAACTCAGTTCACAGTAGAGCATTTTGGAAAAATATCATCTATCTATATTTATGGAGACAGATAAAAATATATTTTAAAGATAATTTATTCTTAAAATAATTCTTCTGTATACAAAGAAAATAACAACCTTGAATGATTATATATATATTTTTTTTTAGAAAAACATTGGCTTTAGTATCAGAGCAACATCCTCCTAACATTACAAAAATGTTTTCAGTGGACATCATATCACAAAACAGATCACCGTTGGTAACAAAGGTTTAGTTAAGAATAAAGGAGCTGTCAATTTTATTTTTATTGCAAACTAATATTCTTAGGATTTTTCTTTGAATAAACACTTACTTGCAGAATGGCAATTTTTGGAAAATTAACATTAACATGAATAAACATTTCAGGGAACCTGCCATTTGTAGCAAGAAAATCTGCACTGTGAAACAGTCTTACCTATTCTTTAGGATTATAATGAGCAAACATTACTAGGAAATAAAGGTTTAGATATCTTGAAGTGTTCTCCTTTAAAGTAGGTGTACGATTTAGCTTAAGCTTGAGAACTGTCTTCCTAACTTACTTACTTTCCTTACTTACTTACCTGAATAGCCTTTCAGATTCCTAGAGAATTCTGAAGATGAAAACACTTGACTCTTTTGGGAAAAACAGTTGGATGAACTACATTGGTTGGAAGCTGTGCCTTCTCTGCTACCTCAGAGAGATCTTTGCGTTTTGTGCTTTTAGTAGTGTTGTTTTGTTCTTTCTCATGTTTTAATGCCTCATAACACATCATACAGGTAAAGCTATTAAGAGGTAATAAAACTTTAAATTATGTTTTACTTCAAAAGGAAAATAAAACACCTCACCTGTCCAGGAAGCCTTGACCACTTCAGCTGCTCTTTTTTCTCCTCTAGAGAACTGACTTCACATGATCTTTTAGATCCCTCCCCACGGAGCTCACACAGTGTTGCACTACTTTGTTCCTGTTGAACAGCCACCATAGAATGGAAAGAAGGGGCAACCTTAAGGCAAAAAAAATTAATTATTAGGGAAAAAGTTCATAAAATAAACAGTATCTTATCTGAAAAGATTCGGAAGTACTTTTAACTTCAAGTGGGTTGTTTTTTTTACAGATGAAAAAACAAAGAGACTGGAAAGAATCTCATACATGAGATTCAAATATTAGGGAATTTATTTAAAGCAATTCATAAGTAAGTGACTTACTGTTCCTCTCACAGAATTTACACATTTGCATGAGTCCAGTGACTAAAAAAAGCATTTCTCCTAATGAGAAGGAATATCTGTTTTCCAGAAAATACCCTGAATTTTCTGTCAATGGCAGAATATGCAATGCTACAAGTGGGAGAAAGCATCTATTTTTCCAAAGATAGCCACAAAGCACTGAGTTTGGAACAAATATCTTAAGATGCAGAGTTGTATTATAGCTAGTTATGTACTATTTTACATTCTACACACAAAGCTAGCATTTATATACATGCACACATATGAGACACACACTGAAGCTATTTACACAGATTTTTCTGTAGGAGCCTAGTACCAGTAAATATATAAAATTTAACTTACATGATCTGGCAGTTTTATGCCTCTTACAGTAACATATAAAGTTGATGGGTAACGACTTCTAGGACATTTTGCCCACCAGTCATAAACTTCAACAACGTCTGAATGTGACCTGGTCTTTGAAGGTGGGTAATACAATTGCAGACGGAGTCTTCCATCAACGTTTAGAACTCCATTTGCACCAACAAGCTGTAAATGCAATTAAAAAGAGAAGTGTGTAATGCTGTAATGTGATTGAAAACACAGCAGTGACAGTGAGGTAGAAGGGTCTAGGCTGCAGCAAGCGAGGATAAGCCCAAGCACAGTAGGCATAGATGCAGAAACAACGGCAAAAAAATAAAAGTAAAAACGCTGTTCACCATTAGAAAGCCTTAGGCAACCAGGAATTCCAGCAAGATAACCCTACCTCCACTGCCAACCCTTAAAAGACACCTGGGAGGGAGTGAATCCTGGCTCCACTCCTTCCAGTCACTCAGGTGCATTGCATACACCTGAGCTCCCCTAGGTTGGCACTACCTTCCCACCAGGTGCTCAATCACTGGTTCAGGCCATGACTTAACATTTCCACTACAAATGTTTAAACAAAACTAATAAAAATCTTTCATTATTTCTAATATTACAAATAAACATAGCATAAATTCTGAAATCCACTTTCCTCTGGGGAAGATTATTATTCCTAAAAGTGGTAATGAAATAATTAAATACCTTAATCATGAAATCACAAAGACTAACACTTAGTGGTCTAGTTCTTAAAGGATATTTCACATGCACAGCAATGATATCCTGCAGATGGGAAGACCTCTGCAGCCTCATTTATTTATTTATTTTTTTAAATAATCATTTGCTGGAATCACCAAAATCCTTAATGACTGTGAATCCATAAAAAAATCTCTTCCAAATCTGCCTCCTCATCCACACTTGGGTTGTTAGAGTTAGGGTAGAATGGTTAAGTTGCTGTTGGACTTGATAATCTTAAAAGTCTTTTCCAACCAGGGCAATTCTGTGATTCTATGATAACTTTGATTTCTAGAGCTCAGGGCATTACTAAGACTGACTCAGAGCAGAAGATATAATAAAAATTTTCACACTTCAGAGGAAATTGATGTAAATAGAGTTAGAAAAGTAAATTGCTATTCCTCTCTGAACATTAAGTCATACTGTCAGAACAAGTCAGAAATTAACACTTATGTTTTTCATTCTGTGTACCTACTGCCATTAACATTTATCTAGACACTTCTACACTCGTAGACAGATGAAAGGATAATGCAGTCAGATGCAACAGTAATGAAGAACAGGTCAGTTTTATTTGTATTTATGAGCTTGAAGTCCATCTTTCCTTTCATTCAGGAGCACAGCTCTAGCTGTATGCACAGCCAGACAGGGGATTCTGATTCTTGTAGAATCATCTTGGGATGAGATAAGAATCATTACAGAATGATCAGGAGGTCCCTGTGCTTTCCTGTAAGCTTGCAGTCCATTTATCTTCTCCTGTATGTCTCATGTTATGGACTGCTTCACGGCTGTCAAAATTTATCATCCACAGAGGTAGTTAAAAACGAACAACCCTGAAGCAGGTTAAAATACATAATAATCTTGTTAGATCTTAAAAGCCCAAACGAAGACACTTGAGTTTCCCCTAAATAGAGTTAAAAAAGCACGACATGCAGGCTCTATCTCACTGCTGCAGCATCTCAAGCTCCGCAATTAAAAATGGCAGTCATTTTATTATCAGGCTAGGGAGTCTTTCTGAAAACTGGTCAACTGAAAATAGCAAGTTCCTACTTTCCCTGTCAAAGATAGTCTCTTACTCTTGATAAGCAAATAAAATGTGGAAATTATTCCACATTTTATACCCTCTTGAAAAAATAGTTATTCTTTACTGAATTTCCTCTGGACTTGATCTAGAGAAGAGAGAAGGAAGGATGCGAACAGACAGGAAAGGACTTGTTTTTCATCACCACTGCCTGGAAATATTCAAAAGCATTTTACCACTTACTAGTAGTTATTTTATATAATTTAATTAAAAAGGTTTCTAATATTTTCTTCTTTTAAAAATTCACAATACCTTTAGAAATGCCCAGCAGATTTTTCGGAAACCACAGTTCTGAATTTGTGCATCAGAGTTGACTCTCACTTCATCCATACTTAGAAAATCAAGGATCTGCAAGCATTAGTAGGAATATAACTGTACTTTTAGTGAATATATACTTTACAGCAATAAAAAAATACCACTAAAAATGCACTAGATGTGATTTATTACAGATTTCAGTTTTATACAGTTACAAAAAAAAAAAAAGTCCTTCTTCCACACAATGACACAATTAGAAGCAAAAGGACCTTTTGCATTTACCTGATGACTATTTATGATCTGTTTTAAAAAAGAAGTGCTTTTTTTTTCTCTTTAAGATCAGGTTTTTTTTTCTCCCTTCTTCCTCAATAAAAAAAGGAAAAAGATCATGAATAATTTTCATAAATCCTACAGTTCATATATGATACGTACAGATAACATTCCTAACAGGCAAAACAAGCTGTAAAATAATCTAACTGGAAAAAGATCAGTCAAAAAGTTAATTTTCCTTCTTAACTTCATCAGTTAGCCTATAAGAGCCTTCATTTTTCTCATCAGATCAGAATCTTCTCATATATAGCAATTCCTTTAAATTTACAAAGCATATGAAAAACTTACAATCATTTCATTTTCTAAGTTACACTTCAAAAACCATGGTGTTCAAACAGCAGGTTTTTGGTGTAGTCATACTTTTGGCTATCATAACTCCCACAAAGAATTTTAAACAACTGTAGTTAGATCTGTGCTAAGTAACTGGAGACTCTTAATTCTAGACGTGTTCATTTACGAGTGTCACAGAAAATTAAAAAAAAAAAACCAACATACGGTGAGATTGTATATATAAGGTATTTGAATTAGAAAAACAAGGAATAAAGAAATAATATATTAGCTTTGCAATTTCAGTTAAATACTGCAGAATCTCTCTTTGTATACACTTTTTACAATAATTGAAATACTTAAGCAGAAAATTATATTAAAAACCTACTCTACAATTTCTAAAATGTTAATAGAAAACAGGGCAATGGCTTGTTCATTGGTACAATGGAAAAGACACACTGCAGCAAGCACATTGACTCTGTCTTCGAGTTCTCCCCATCCTTCCCCCCTCAAGAACTTAAGCTTCTTTTCATATTTCAAGAATTACCACCCCAGATATGTGTACAGACTGGGAGAATTCATTGAGAGCAGCCCTGCAGAGAAAGACTTGAGGGCTCTCATATGAAAAGCTGGACATGAGCCAGCAGTGTGCTCTTGCAGCCCAGGGGGCCACGAAGATGATCAGAGCACTGAAGAACCTCTCCTATGCGGAAAGGCTGAGGGACCTGGGCTTGTTCAGGAGAAGTACTCTAAGAAGAGCTTACTGTGCTCTTCTTGTACTCAAAAGGAGCTTATAAAAAGATATATATTATTTAGTCTCATAGTGACAGGACCAGGGAGAACACTTTTAAACGAAAAAGGAGAGTCAGATCAGACGCTAGACAGGAATTCTTTACTGAGAGGATGGTGAAGTAGTGGCACAGGCTGCCCAGAGAAGCTGTGGGTGCCCCATCCCTGAAGGCATTCAAGGCCAGGTTGGATGAGGCTCTAGGTAACCTGATCTGGTGGGTGACAACCCTGCCCACAGCAAGGGGGTTGAAAACCTAACATTCCTTCCAACTCAAGCCATTCAATGTTTCAAATATGAATGTAGAAAAGAAAGTGTTATCTTTTTTATGTGGTATCACCCCTCATGATTTGAAGTGATCTTAATGAGCCTTTACATTGAGTTTGTTAGCTGAGTTCATAAGAAAACTTGATTCTTACAGATCAGGGTTTTTTTGACTTATTTATAAGTGGTGTTAAAAACACCAATGTTACTTTTTGAAACATCCACTTAATGCTGTATATTAAAGCTTCACTTGTAATTCAATATAACTGAAATAAAACACTTGAATAAGCCATATATACACTCTTGAATTACACACAAACTTTACAAAATCAAAACAATCAAAACATTGAAATATTTCATCTTACCTCAAAAAACAGAATTACTTGAGGGCTTTCCTCAGTGTTTTGAATAAAATAATTAAAGCGCTCATTAAATATGATTTGTTCCTCCCAATCTGGGACTGTTGATTTAAACTGTCTAAAGTCATATGGCTGTGTCATAATAGGAAGAATGTGGTCGATTTGCTCTTCCTCGTTGGAAGACACAACTTTCCTCTCCCTGTATAAAAATTTCCAAAAAGTTATAATAGTTTTAATGTCTTAAAACCACAAAACTCAAACAAAACAGTAACTTTGATTAATGAAAGCAAGGAAAAATATAAGATAACATTTGATTTTAGGGAAAAAAATAATCAAAAAACATAAAGATTAAAACAATTGGCGATGTACACAGAAAGTGGCACAGTAAATTTAAAAATTCTAACAATCATGCCACTGTGACCACATTTATGCATAATGATTCTGATAGAGTCTATGGCATAAAAAGTGTTAGAATTTGCTTTTTAGGATAATTATGGATAATAACAGTGAAAGGAAGTAACAGAAGTCATTAGAAAAATGTAAAGGACTGAACTTCACTTAAAGATTTTAGAAATTATTTTATGGAAATGAAAAGGCAAATGCTGCTTACACCACAAGAGTTTTGTTTGCTTATTCTAATTTGGCATCTGAGCCAAGAAAATTTGAGACACTGTCTCTCAGGAAAGAATACAGAATAAACAGTGTGGTAAACATGCAGACCTTAAAAGCAATAAAAAAAATAGCACAGATTAAAGAGTCAAAAAAGAATGAACATCATCCTAATTTACTGTAAGCATTATTATGCATTATCAGAGATGTAGAAGCTGTCAAGAGACCTCGTAAGCTTCAGAGTTATTTTCATGATCCATTTTAACAGGAGAAAAAAACATACGTATTTATAATAATCACAAACAGAAACAGTTTACTAAGCAAAAGTCACCTATGTTCCTTTTTGACATATAAGCCACTTTTCTGATCAACGATATGGATTTTAACTACAGGATGAGATACAAGATCAGTCTTAAGTCGATCAGATCGATGGATATAAACTCCCAACACAAGATCATCATCAGAACCAAATTTAGACTGAGTTGAAATTTCTGAAGTCCTCATTTCTTCATCATTTTCTGCAGAAACTCCTGTGTTATCTTCTATAAACAGTAAGAAACAAACAAAAAACAACAACAAAACTCAGAGATTAATGTAGCAGCTTAATGAGTAAAAATATTTCATGTTCATCATAAAATTTGCAACAAGGTTACAGTTTAAACACAATTGAAAACACGATTGAAAGAATATATATAAATGCATGTAAACTATTTCTATTAAAAATATTCAAAACCAGAGGTCTTCCTCTCGACTGACATAAGCTCTTCTCTGCCAGAATTACTTAAAATTGATATAGTTCACTAACCTGTCCTGGGCTATGGCCTATAATTTTATTTTATTTTTTAAAAACTATATAAGCAATGACTGATGCTTTCTCTAGTGCACTCTCCCTGAATCTACCAAACACCTGCTGAAGAACATCCCAATTTAGAAGTTACAGAGAGACTGCCATCCTTAATAGTTAGCAAAACAGGAATTTGTGTAATGCCCCTTTTTTAAAAAATTGCTTCCTATTTTGGACTCTGCAATATTTGAGGAAATTAATTCTCCAGCATGACTACGTGCTACCTGAAAAATGTATTTCTTACATTTGAACTGGGCAACAGGTTAAAACAGCGATAATACGCCATTTATAAAGTAAGATGTGATTAAATAATCAAAGGGTAATCAGAATATGAAACTAAACAGTAATATATAAAGCTAGGGTATATATATATATAAAATTCTATATTATTCCTAAAATACACTTAACATCTTCACAATTTTAAAACTAACTCCAGTAAATGAATTCTCAAGATTATATACTGATACACAAAATTAACTTCCTTACAATTGATTATTAGAATTGGAAGCAAAAAAATACAACTATTTAAAGAAACAGATGCAACTCCAATTCCAGTCTCAACCACTATTGAGGGAGTACTAGTGGCAAAATATTTACATGAGAAACAAAAGGAAAAAAACAACAAAGTGATTTGGATATAGCAGCACACCATTCATTTTGCTAGCAGACCTTTTTTGGTTTTCTTTTTAACCTTCTTTGCTTTAGGTTTCTGTTTTTCCATGCTTTCCTCCAGGTTCTGTTCTTCTGATACAAATTCTCTTTCCAATAAATGATTTTCATTATTACCTTCTGCTGGATGATGCTGCAGCTCAGAAAGGGACATTGCACTGCAAGGTAATGGATTACTGTCAACAATTGCATTCTGTGACATATGGAAAAACTGTATGGAAGATTCAGAATCCATAAGTTTAATATTAATGTCAAGAGTGTTCTGTAACATCTATTTCATAACAGAATTATCCAGTTATCTCACCACTTAACGCATAAACACAAAATCTCCCTGATTGACTATCTTAATATGAAAAATGTTGCTGAAGATTCATACACAAGTGGTATACTTATCACAATACCTTGTTTCAGCTTTGCATACAACTGCTACTTCTTTCTTCTTTTTCTTCTTTTTGCCCACTTCGTCACTCAGTGCAACTTCATTGCTTTGAACAGCAGAGGTAAATTCAGACACCTGTTCTTTAAGTTTCATCCTTATTTTCTTTTTAATTGCATTTATCTCATTCTCAGCCACATGCAACTGATAGGCTTGAATTAGCTCTTCTTCCTCTTCTAATTCAATTGCATTTCTCACTTCAGTGAAGGAATTTTTTGCCTTTCCATCACCTCCTTGATGAGGTATGTCTGTTTGTGATCTACTTTTTGTCTTTTTCTTTGGAAAATCATTAAGCTTTTTTCCAAAACTCTCCAATTCAGCCTCACATAAATTTTCCTCCTCATTAAATTGTTCTTGTAACAACGATTTCTTTTTCTTCTTGTTAGACTTTGTTTGCTTGCTCGTCTCTCCACTAACAACATCGTTATTTATTTTCTCTGCGATTGATGCTTTCTCTCTGAGTTTATTTTTTGTAAATCGGGGACTCTCTTCTTCAGGATTGTACGTGTTGTTTATAATTGCTTCATCATGCCCACTTTCCTTTGTTAGATCGATGTTACTTCTAAAAGTGTCAAGCTATAAATGAAAAGAATATGAAATGTAATAAAATCATGTTCTAAGGATGAACATACTACTTTATGTTATCTCTTCAGCAATATTACACAAAGTAAAATCAAGGATATAATAGTTTTTATATTTAAAATTAACAAGTGACAGACTGAAAGACAACAGATAATTCACACTGGAAAAAAAAGTGTATTTGGACACTTCACCTTCAGTACAGTTTCATATGTTTTCAAATGACTCATGCGTATCTAGCAAAAAGAAACCAGTAAGTCCACTCCAGTAAGTATACTGCATAAGTATGCTTTACACTATGACAGACTGGAAAACAACATGCAGCATGAAAACAAATATTTTCACCCTTTTAAAATGCAAGTTAGAGACAAGCTTCAGGGACCATAAAGAAGATCATGTTGACTGTTAGCCTTTGATAGATCATTACTCCATCAAGCCTTGTACTAAACTTACAAGGTAAAATGCTAGTAGCAAGAGAGCTGCAGGGATAGCCTCTCTGAGCAGAGACCAGCACCACCTCGTGTCAGATTCAGCTGCTCCAACACATATTTGTCACTGTGAAAGCAAATTTAAAACATAAAAAAAGCAGTTCCTCAGACACACAGCCTGTGTGATCTTAGCTTGGGCCATGTTTTCTACACATACAATTTAATTACAAAAAGTAATTAAAACATCACTTGCATCAGACTGGGTGCTGGACAGACAAGAAGTCACTGCTAGAAAGATCATCTATCTGAAAAGCAGAACCATGGGAGATCAGCAAAGAGCAACTGTCTATGTATAACACACTTGATCCAAGTTAGAAAAAGCACCCCATGTGGAAAAGCAGCTCAGAGGACAGTGATACCTTTGGAATAACTCCAGCACATCTGGTCCCGACCTCATCAGCTTAAAGCATAGAACAAACAAGGTGGCTTTTTTCAGGACTGTCACATTAGGATAACCGGGCAGAGGAAGCTACCTGCCCAAGAACAGGTTTGCTTGTGCAGCTGATTTGACAGGAGAGGGTCGGGCACAGGCAAATGCACACCGGCTGGCTAACACACAAGCTAAACTCAGGTACTTTTCATTTGCCACCTATACTCCAGAGCTGACAGCAGTTTCTTTTATAAAAAACTTCTCAAGTGTGTGTGTGGAAACCTGGAAACACAAACTGGTTTTGCTCATGATATCAAGCATTACATGGGCAACTGTATGTCTTCCCACAACACAGATACACCTCCAAAGAATAAGAACCAGCACTTGCCAACTCAGTGAAGGGCTGAGCTGGCCACTGATTCTGCTTGCAGTGAGATAGTAAAAAGAAAGCCTGAAATGGACACACATAATGCAGTCCTGCCTTGAATATAACATCTTAGTTTTCAATGTATGCTCATCTCAGTATTATCAGCTGGTTAGGCTGTAGACTAGGAAAGAATTTCTTGACTCAGTCTTGTTTATCACCTGGTAGAAAACTTCAAAGACTTTTTTTTTTTTTTGTTAGTTTTATATCCTCTTTTCTACCAGAAAATCTATACTGACATAGATGTATTAAATCCTTGCTTGATATGACGTTTAGCTCATTCTAATAACTTGTAATAAGAGGTACAACGGAGGGAAAAATAAGTATAGAGACTGTTAGCCTTGGAAGGGTTAATAGCAAATTCCTTTCCTGACTGTGTCTTGACGTCTTGCTTTTTCAGCCCTGCCTGGAGGTGTCAGAGCCACTGCACCTCTGGCTACTAAGCAGCAAAGTAGATCTTCATCAGCCACAGCTGACATCTATATCCATTTGCATTACAATCCCTTCATTCCTATGAGTTGTGTCTTGAAACTCATCCTGCCCTACTGCCATGGCTTCTCCCCTTCCAGTCAGACTGCTTCCTTTCTCTCCTGCTAATAGGCAACATAGAATGCAGCAGGTGAGCAGTCTCTTTATCACATCTGACAATTAAAAATCACAGCAACCTCCTGCAGTTCCAAACTCAGATCTCAAGGAAACATTGGACTACGAAGAAAAGGTTTTATTACTTTAAGAAAGACTAGGTTTGGTAAGAACAAAAGCAGCAGCCTGGGACATTTCCAGTGGAAACATGCTCTCAGCTATGACCTGTTTCTTATCAAACCTGGGAAACCATTTATGGCAAGTATGTGGCACAAAGACAAACATCACTGATGAATTTCACATTACTTAAAGATATCCGATACTCCATACAGTTGTTATATGAAGTGAGCAAAACTGGCAGAGAACCAGACAAATCTCACCATCTCTTTCTCTTGCTTTCTCACAAACATTTATTTCTCACAAAGAAATGAAAGGCATTTGCTGAATCACTCATAGAAATTCCTACCTAAATGCAGCATGGAAAATATCAACGTGAGCTCTTAAATCTTTGACAGGCTTTAAGGAAATATTCAAAACTGTCACTGCAAGGTTTCAATACATATTGTTCTCAATTTTTCTTTTTTGTTTAGTTTTTTGATTGGTTTAAATTCACAGCTCCACTCACACTAATACTAAAAATGCTCCTTTTTTGGTGTGTAGCAGCTTTTGCTTCTGTTCACCATGATTGTACTTCAAGCATTTCTAGCTGACTCCAAAACAGTAGTGTTTTCACATCAGAAACATTTTAATTGAAAACCAACTTAAAAACCAAAGTAAGCATTAGATTCTTATGTGAGTAGTATATAGTTGCATGTGAATATGCAATTATGTGTTCAAAAACACATTGTCCTTAAAATTTACAAATTAAAAAAAAATAATCATGTTTCATAGAAGCACAGAATGGCTTGGGTTGGAAGTAGCTTTAAAGGTCATCTACTCCACCAGCATCAGAATACCCATATAGTTACATTTGTGCTGCAGAATATTTCTGTATTATTGTGTTAGCAGGACTTTTAGTATCACTTTTGCAGAAGTCTTATATCAGAAAATGATGGTAACCTTGCAAGGAGTTGTTAGCTGTGACTGCTGGCTTAAGTAATTTAATAGCCAGTAATGCACTGAGCTTCAATGTAGAACAATCTTCATCCACTGTGTGTATTTCTTTTTCATAGGGAATGATCTTCAGAACAGCAATACAGTGCTTGGTGATCCTCTCTCGATTACCTTAGAACTAGAACAGGGCCATAGTTCCAATTGTCTCTGATTGCATCAGGGACTATTTAAGCAATGGAGAGGCATTGTTCAAAATGTAAGCATGGTTGAGATACTCAAAAGGATGTTCTGACACTTAATTTCTTAAGCTGTTACTAGCTGCATTTAACTGTGGCAATGTTTACATACTATGTTTCAAAACCTGTAATACATAACAACTTAGCACAGATGCTTTTTCCTTCCTTGCTACTGAAGTAAACCTAAAAACAGAGTACTCTTGTAGTTCCACCTGCCAGCAAAGCAAAAGGCTTTTTTACATTTTAAACATCACACTGATTCTCTGTATATACTATTGACAACCCAATACATGCTCCAAGGCTCACAAAGTAAATACATATATACGTACCCATAAATACTAGCTTCAGATGATCAAACGACAAACTTACGCTTCTATAAGACAACTTTAAGTTTTATCTCTAAGTATATTTAGTAGTCACATAATAAATAACAAATATATGTAAAGATCTGAGATTATATAAAATAGCATTCCATTGTCTTTAACAAGTTACACAAGAATGAACTTTCACTTCCAACGTGTGGAATGGATGCAACTGCTAGAAAAAAAGATAGCATAAAACCTAACAGGAAGAAAATAAGAAGAAAAAAAAAATCAAAAAACTTGTCTTTTAAGCAAATTCCTTTCCTTGGAAATTCCAATCGTCATCAATAGCTGGGATTATATAGGACTCAAACACTATGTTTCTGTTCAGGAAAAATGTTATGATATAAACTCAGAGGAATCTTTCGGGTTCTTTTAACTAGAGACATGCCACAAACAAAGAAGTCATCTAACCATGCGGTCATCTTGATAGAAGCAATCATAATCTGCAAGTCGTAAGCTAAGGCATGATCTTTAAAATGGGCGTACTGCATAAGTACACATGCAGCGACACAGGTAAAGCAGCATAGTTCAGCAAATGCAAAAAATACATTATTATGGAGATAAAAATGAAAAAACATTTCAAGTACCATTTACTGTTGTTTGTAAATTCCTGTATCAGTAACTTTAGGGAATGAAATTGATGATGATCTAAGTTCTTATAAGTTCTCAATTCACAGATGTATTACACATCTGTATTACTCTCAAAACCAAATACTGTTATGGCTACAATCCCACATTATTCTATCATTCAGATTCCTACTGAAGTCAATAGAGAATTTAAAAACTGCAACAATTTTTAAAAAAACATAATGGGAAAAAGTACTGACAGACTTCAAATGAGTGCACATATCATTTATTCCTTTCCAAGATTACTTACCAAATAATTCTGACATGCCGCTGAAGTAAAACTTCTGGTATGTAAACAACAAATAAAACCCACGTTAAGCCAAAAGGCATGTAAGCATTTTGTTCAGAGTATAAACTGTATTTCAGCACATTTCACTTCTGAAGTACATTTTCCTGGTCTTTTTCCATTGAGAAAGGCAGCTAACCAAAAGCTGGATGCATTCAAACTTACCACAATATTCTCCTGAGAGTGGGACTTCTTTTTCCTTGAATTCTTTTTGTCTGCCAGGCCAGCATGATGTCTGAAGATTTCCTCAAAGCGAACTTTGGTTTTTGCTTTCGCCTCACTTTCAACTGAAAAAAGTAAATTAGCCTATGATTCGAAAACCACTACTCCTACAAAAGTGCTTTAACATGACAGGAGGCAGTAATTATTTTTATCAGGAAAAAAGTTACCAAGAAATGTGTTTAGTATTCAGTTAAGAATTTCCACTGACAGTGTAAACTGCAAGAGGATTACTTGGCAACATGGTACAAACACGGCTGCTACTCACTGATGAAACTGGCACAGTTTTTAATCTGTTTCCTGAAGAAAGCAGATTTTTGAACCGCACACACATCAGGATCAGCAAAAGACCTTGGGCTAGCCAAAGCAGAGCACAGGCGACTGCCCTCATCATTTAAGAGCAGAGGTACCCTGATAAAAGAGGTTAACATACTGTCTCTGGGAAAAGGAGCTGCCCTGGGTTCTTACTGAGCCTGAAACAAATCTGCAAGAGGAAGAAGCACCTATGGATCTGAAATCAGCTAATGTTGAGAGCCTCTGCCTTTCTCTGAACCACAATATTGTTATCAGCAGCATTCTGACCCTTGAAGTAGCAGGTGTTCTAGCTCTGCCACCCAATGCCCAGGTAATGCTTAATTTATAGCTAACTTTAAAATGTAATCCAGCACACCACCAGAAAAGGTTACTGAGTCCTCAGCTAAAGCATATTTACTACAGTAATTAAAATATTTAAAAAAGCAGACAAATTAAAAAAACAAAAAACAAACTAAAAAAAAAACAGTACTTCAAAAACCAGATACAACCAACAAAATAAAATGAAAGCAATGCAGCTTAAAAATTCATCAACAGAAGAAGCTCCTATCACATAGTTCTATCTATTAAAATACACATCAGAAATTAAACACAAATATTCTTACCTGTTGGCATTTTCAGTCCTCAGTTAAAGGAGGCTCAACAGAACAGCTGCTTCTTCCTCAGGATTCATTTTTTTTTTTTTTTTTTTCCAAAGTAATTAACAACTTTAATAACACAACTAGTCCATGGACTTGAAGCTACAAATTGAATGCATATTCATTAACATCAAGTATGAGTACAGGTCTTTCAGACAGTCTAGAAATAAGTATTTCTCTAAATTACAAGTTCTCTGCTGTCAAATACCAGCACCCAATACTTGTTATTTCAAAGCAAAAAAATAAAAAGCTATAGCAAGTTAAATATATTTTTCTGAATAGCCAAGTATTTCAGTAGTGCTGCCCTCAAAGAACAAGTACCCCTACTGTACACTTCATTTATATGAAGTCATTTATACTGAAACTTCCCTAATCAGACTCCTATCTGATAGCATCTTAAAGAAGTCCCATTTTAGCCAAGTGATAGCCTACAATGAAAAAGATTCACAGTTGTTAGCAAATCTAACTTTAGTGCAGTTCTATAAATATTTATGTTTACATGTTATGTTTAAGTATTTGTATGAAGTAGACAAGCAATTACATGAAACATTTCTGTGAAGAAAAAAAATGTTACACCCTCCTGGCTGTGGAGAAAAGCTTGAAAATGCAATACAAACAAAGCTGGAAGGCAAATAAAAATATTACACACATTTATCACCTCATCAAGAAAAATGAGAATGTTGTTGTAGGGGAACTGCTAGGTCAGGGCTTGAATTGTTGATGGAGCACCTGATGAAGGGGTGGCTGGCCCAGGGGGCAGAACTACATTGTTTGCACCTGTGTTCCCCACCTGACCAGAAGGGCTGGACCCAGGGTAGAGCTGCCCTGGACTCATGTAAAGGCCAGCCACTGTAGGGAGAATATCTCTTAGGCCTAGGCTTTTTCCTGATGAGGAGTGCTGCATAGCCAGAGAGCCCCTTCAGTAGTTAGGTGAGTTCAGCTCTTCTGAGATTACTGGTCTACCTGTGAATATTTTGCTTGGTATTGCCAAGAACATGTCAGAAGCAATTTTGCTTCCTTGTAATCATAACAGTTGTATAATAAAAAAAAAAGAAAAAAAAAAAGAAGCTAGTTTGTAAACAGTGGAACTAATGAAACCTACCTTCCTACAACCTATAAATGCATTGTGTTTCCCTTGGCCTTCTATGCAATACACTATCATTCCTACCTACCTTTCCAATAGCATGTCAGGCAAGAACTCCAAGTTCTTCCTACATAACAAAGCCTATGTTATGTAGGACTCACAGGACCCAGAATACAACAGTCCTAGTAAATTAAGATGTACTGGTAAATTTTACTATACTGATTAATTCTCCCTGGAACAGCTTCAATCCAAACCATCTAGCACTCTCTTGAACAATACTTGTATACAGATCAGGAGTTGGTGCAGATTATGTGCCTGAGCATCTGCACTATGGTAGCCTCAGGTTCTTCCTGTCTCTTGCAGTGTTATTTGCTTCTTCCTTAGCCCCTTCTGGTACAAGCTTTCAGTTACTTACAGTAGCTTGGTCTGTTAACTGACAAAACCAAACCAAATTAAGAAACGAGCAAACAAACAAAAAAAAAAAAAAAAATAGGCAAAGTGTATGGGTTGGTTTGAGGTTAAATAAGTGCTGCTTAGTCAGTTGGCAAATGTTGTTAGTTTTGTGTACTAACCATCCCAAAACGTAAGAACATCTGAAATGCCCAAGGATGACCAAAATGACTCCACAGGAAATGATCCATTCTGTAATATTGCTTCATCCTTTCACCCAGGGTACAAATATTTTCCCTTACTAAAAATCTTCCTACTTGTAGAGCAAAGCTTCATCAGTACAATTAAACAGTGACTGTTGTGAAGTAACACAAATGCCTTATTCTTTCAGGGAATGAAAGAAGAAAACACTACTGAAAGTACGTCTGCCTTTGAAATGTCTACTGTTATACAAAATGGCCATTTTAAAAGTATAGTTCATCATAAACTAGGAAATACTCATAATTTGAAGGAGTAGAAAATAATACAGTGACAAAACTTTGCATGCTAACACTGGAATCATTCACTGTGAGTTGCAGGAATTTGTAATATTCTCTTATGATTCGTTTATTGATTTCACCCACCTCTCCAAAAATATAATTATGAAATCAAATGAAATGATAAAGCGTACTTCATAAGAACAAAAAATACAAGATGACATAGAGCAAAGCAGTGCAGTAAGTACAGTACAAACCTACTTCAAGTACGGATACATTTTATAGCCAAAGGATAAGTGAGTCACGTAACAACAACGAAAAAAAACAACCTGCAGGTAAATTAATTTTGCAGATACTTTTCCTCTTAATGGAAAAAATACCTTTCCCAAGGCCAGGCTCATCTTACGTGACCAGTAGTCTCTGTGAAATGCATACATTTGACAAATCCACCAGGGACTGCATCATTTTCCATTTACCTCTGAGCATTCAGAAAAAAAGTATCTACCATCTTAGCTCAATAAAATTGAGATTAAAGCCTATAATGACAGTGCTTTTCTTTCGTACACATTTCTAGTTCAGAATTACATGACATCTGACATGCTTAAAGCAATTATTAGACTGGTATAAATATAGATCATTAATCAACAGGGATAAGAACTGTTTACTTTATATAACATCATCTTAAAATAGGAGAGATTTAACCTTACATTAGAGATCAACAACCACAAGCCATCAGAATGGCCCAGGTTGGAAGGGACCTCAAGGATCACGAATCTCCAACCACCCTGCTACAGGCAGGGCCACCAACCTCCACATTTAATACTGGACCAGGCTGCCCAGGGCCCCATCCCACCTGGCCTTGAACACCTCCAGGGAAGGGACATCCATAACCTCTCTGGGCAGCCTGTTCCAGCACCTCACCACTCTCATAGTAAAGAACTGCCTCCTGACACCCAACCTAAAATAAACTCATTGAGATTAATCTGGTAAATGTTACTTTTGCCTGACCAGACTTAATCTTTTCCATGTTAATTAACGTAAGGCAATCCCAGAACAACAAAAATGCAGATTTGGGAACAGAAGTATATTCCAGCCATCAGGAATAACCAGGAAAAATAAATCATGAAATCTTTCAAGAACCAATGGAGACCTTCCAGAAAAAAATCAACTTGCTCTTCTCTAATATTTCACCTTTACTTCTAACTGATTCTGCATCAATTTCTGTTTTTTTCACATTTGCAGTACAGTGAATCACTATATTCTACAACTACAATCCAGCTATTCTCAACACAAAACATGTCACTTTACCCTGTGCTTTTATTAATAAATGAATAACAAACTCAAAAGCAATCTATATTATAACACATCACATTTTGTATAAATTGTATTATATTATGGAAATTCAGAAATCTTCCAGCAGCTCTTTGTTTACGTCTCATCCTTTAGGTGAGGTCAGCAGGAGATCTTGGATTTTACCAAGATCTCATTCAGGTATCTCTACAGACCACTACTTCTAGACTCATGTAAAAGCTTTAATGCAGAATTATACAGGAACATAATACTGAGTCAAATCTGTTCATTTTTACTAATGATAAATATGAGTTTACAAAGCAGGGGCATTATTCACAAAAATTTAGTATTTAAGTCAAGAAAGCTGACAGCCATCTTTATTGATGCCATGCAAGTATCTATGAACTTGCCTATCAAAACAGCCCATGAGAGCTGCGCAGACATGCCTGCAAATACCTTATGTTCACACTACTTTGAGAGGTTATTTTTAAAAGTCGATCACAGAACCACAAGATGGTTGGGTCTGAAGGGACCTTAAAGCCCACCCAGTCCCAACCCCGTGCCATGGGCAGGGCTGCCCCCACATGCTCAGGCTGCCCAGGGCCCCATCCGACCTGGCCTTGAGCACCTCCAGGGATGGGACAAAATGCTCTCTGACTTTCTGGCATTAGCACACCAAAAAGCCTCACAGTAACTGAGGAATTTTTTTTTCTCTCATTACGCTTGGGGCCTGAGAAGGCTGAAAGAAAAGCTGCTGTCTTGCTGGCAAAACTATGGATTTCAGCTCCCACTGCGGAAGCACAGATTTCTATCATTGCTTACTTCATTTCAAGTCTCTGCCTTATTAATCACGATGACAAACGGTAATTCCCATCAGCAGACTACTGTGAGCGTTTCCAGAGCGCAGTTTCCCTTTTCACGGGGCAGCGGCGGCAGCGAGAGGGACACAAACCAACACTGCCAGCGGCACACACAAGGCTAACCGAGGGGCTGAACCTAGGGCTGCTCAGCCTGTAGGAGGCTCAGACACCATCGATGGGTTCCCCCGCGCCCAGAGGCCCGCCCGTCCGCTCCACGCCGCCACCCGTGCCGAGCACCGCCCGCGCGCACCAACGGCTGCGTCACAGCGCGCTCCGCATCCACCGCCGACCCCCGACCGCCAAGGGGAGCGGGGAAAGACAGCAGAGGGTTGGAGGCGGATCCCGATCTGCCCGCCTCCGGACCCCAGCCGTCCGCTGCTTGCCGCGGCCCCGCTTTCCAGCCCACCCGCCCGCGGCATGAAGACATCACTCACATCAGGCCCGTCCGCCTCGGTGGCACCTCACCGTCTCCCCAGTCAGTGGGCTCTCCCTTACGCAACGCTTCCCCCCCTCCGCAGCGCCGCGCAGGTGGTTTAGCCGAAAACAATCCCCGCTGCCGGGGAAACCGCGCGTCTGGCGCATGCGCGCTGAGGAAGGAGAGCTCTGGGTTTAGCTCGCGCAGAACATGCTCGTGGGTCTTCCCGCCGGCAAGGAGCGCGTGCGCGAAGTGCTGTCGCCGCGTGGAGGCGGTGGCCTGCGCAGCGGGGGCAGGCGGCCTGGCGGGTGTTTGTGTGCGTGTAGGGTGGTGCTTTGCCGGTCTCGGTGGTGCTGGTGGCTCCCGCGGGCCTTGGCGCCCTGAGGTGGTGGGAGCTGCCCGCCAGCGGGACTCCTGGCGGCGCCGCGCGGTGGCTGTGGGCCCTGGGTACAACCTAGAGGTGAGGTAACGTGAAGGATTCTGCAGTCATGACATTCGCACTTCCCAAGGGAGCCGTCCCTAGCAATCTGTCAGAAGAATGTAGCTCCTGAAATTGCTTACTAATATCTGTACCAGTGGCAGATGCTTTCTTTTTCCAGTAGTCGCTTGCCCTCCACAATCTGAAATGCATGCGTGCACCTAAGTGATAGGTAGGGAATGAGGCAGTATCACAACTACTGCATTTGGAATAAACAGACGGAACTTGTAAGCCAATTAGAATTAGAGTAATTAGAATTACTCCCAAATTAACAGTTTCCATAGAGTTTCTATATATTTTTTTCCTCATGCTTTGTATTTTCACACAGTACTTCTTAACATGGCTATTGTTAATTACAGAGAATTAGAATGTGTGTGGGAATATATGCAGAATCTTTCCAGAATATGATGCTTGCTTAATTATTGTTAATTACAGAGAATTAGAGTGTAGTTCTTCTAAGAGTAAATTTGGTGTTAGACATACAGTATTAACACTAAACTAACATGGGTTGAAAAGCAATCATCTTCACTCCCAAAGTCTGCAGAGTTGTATATCAACTGGAGCTGGTGGAGATAGATGACTTAAGCACTATTCTTTCAGGTTTATAAGTTTTGTTGGGCTTTAAGAGCCCACTGTGAGTCAGTGAGTAGTGAAGAGTCCCAAAAGCCTTCTGTGTACCATATTGAACTCTAACCTTAGAGATTGCTTGTGAAGTTTCACATTTACCTGGTATAAAAATGCATAAGCACTGCTTTGCCTTTCCGTGGCCACACTGTGAGGGAGAGACTGCAGTGACAAGGTTTCATGGTGTATGCTAGTACCCCCAGTAGTGGATTGCAATAGTTTCATTGCAGATGAGGGAAGAGCCTAGAATTAGATTAGACAGAGCAAAAGCTGAAGAGGTAGTTCTGTATCCTGTGCAGATATTGTAACAACTGTAGAAAGGAGAATTTGAGGCAAGGTTTTTGGAAGCTAAAAGTCATTTAGTTTTATTGATGACATGGTTTGTGTATTGTCTAGATGGAAGGAACTGAAAAGCAAATGGTACTGCTGTATCTTCATGGCAGTGATTTAGGAAGTGGGCTCTCTGAGAAAGGCTCATAGATGGAGTTCTCTTCACTGTATTGAAGCTTCTAGGTTATGATTAAAATTAATCTAATTAGTTGAGACAGAAATAAACAGAATATATTGCTGGATTTGGCAAGCCAACAGACTTGAGGAAAGTGAGACATATTGAAATGAGTAGTGATGGAAGTGATTCACCCTTTATGGTGAACTCTGAAGAGTGCTGTCACTCATGACATTATGCTTCCTGTTAAGTACTGGGATTAAATGAGAATCACCAGATTCTCACAGGTAAGAATTGGTGCCCACCGTATAAATTCACTTTCAGGATATACAGGGTTGTAATTTATAGGTATTGGGACTTAGGTTGACATGTAGATATTACAGCAAGGCTGAAAAATGTCTTACTTTTTAAGGCTGTTGAAAGGCAAGATTGTGCAAGGCCTCATGGCTTGGATGAAAGCTGGGCCTGGCATAGAGAGTGACATATGAATGTTAGGATGCTCATTTACACTTCGAATTCAACAGCACTCACTTTTACTCATTGACATTGAAGCTGGCTTTGATATTGTCAAAGATTTGGCACAGGTCAGCAGCAATAATGGGCTACAGGACCTTATAAATAAAGCTGGCATCAGACATCAAGTTTCCAGGAATACTTCTTTCATAAAAGCACCTTGAAGAGTTCTGTAGCTATTACACTTATAAAGGACTCTTTCTGCAGCCTGAGCTCTATAAACAAGTCTTTGTTAGGACAGTTTTCCATGTTGGAGGGGAATTCCACCCCATCTCTTCAGCTGGCTTTAGTTTGATGTTTTTGGGGAATAAGTGGAAAAAAACACTTCAGCTTTTGTTGGTAGTCATATGGAATAGATGTAGTGTATTCTGTGATAAAACCAAGAGTATAAGTTTATGTCAAATTTGGTACCTTCATTCTTGGATGGCTAAAAATCACTATTCTGCCGTTAAGAATATTCCAGATAGAAAGCTACTTTAAGTGTAGATATTTCCATGTGCTTTTCATAATATGTAACATGATTTACTGTTAACTGATAACAAGGCAGTTCTTTAAGTTACAAATGAAATTTGCTCTACAGCTCAGAATGTTACAACATGTAACAAAGTCAATGTCACAAAAATCCTTTTTTTTTTTTTTTTTTTTTTTTTTTTTTCATTTCCTGATAGTAAAATGTATTTGGACAAGATTTAAGCTTCACTTGTTACTGCAAAAGCAATGTAAGTCAGGGGAAGCGTCTAAGAAGTCCAGCTGGGAACTTTGTCAGCCCAGAAAATCATGGGATGCATTTTGTCTGTAGTTGAATGACCTCTGGGTGACTAAAAAAAAAAAGTATGCATATTCCAAACACAGTGCATCCTCCCCAAAAACATAACCAAAAATTCTATTCAGCTGTGTGGGGAAAAACAAGACTCCTGAAAAAGAAAGGTTACATGGAAACATGGAATTTTATTCTTCAATGAATTGGAAAGTCTGTATTCACAGTATTCACTTTTGAAGTGAAGTAGCTTGTGTATCAAAAGTTTTCCATTACTTTTGTTTGAGAAGTAGAAAGGGACATGCACAATGATGTTGTATTGTAGTCCACATTAAGAAAATTTGCAGATATCATGTGTATTTGAAAATATTGCGGGCATTTTGAAATGATGAAGAATGGATTGTGGCTCTTGTCAGTACCTAACTGACAACAGAAAGGTAAAATCTGTCCCATTCAGGGGATAACCTCTAGGTGTCACTTGAAGGCATGAAATAGAAAATGGATTTTAGATTGGGCAATTTACAGAGGTCTAAATATGCAGTGGGATTCTAGCAGAAGTTGTTTGTGAATTATTTTCTCTTCATAGGATAATCTAATTTAGCTTCTGGTGCGTTGGGTGTTCTGAGCAAACAAACTTTTTCATATAAGTTGAAGCTTGTGTAGTTTATGTGACAACTCACAGACAAAATTCAGTGATACTGATTAGGAAAAGAAATGCCACAAAATGTCTAACGTCAATTACCAGCTCCTTTAGTAAGCTTAGAAATGAGTCATGCAAGATACTTGATATCCTGAGATCAGTGTATCTTTCATGCCAGATTTTAGCACTTTGAAAGCAAATCGTGAGGCCTAGCTATTTTGGAAATCTGATTTTCCCTAAATAGTTGGATAGTGTAATTATGAATGTCAGTGCATGCTTATTTGGCAGTGTAGATTTCTATTGGCTTTTCTCAGAGCTTCAGTTCTTTGAGATGAAAAGATTTCCTTGTTAGTTCAGACCTTGACACAGCCCTTGAAGTTAGTATCTGTAGTTCAGGGGAAGACATAAGCATGTAACATATTCAGCCCTTTTTCAGTAAAGATTTTTGCATGTGCTTCTGAATGTCCTTTACCCTCATTGACTTTTTTGAGCTGCAGTTATCATTCTAAATTTTAGTAGAAAATGGATTATTTTTTCCTTTCTGCTTTGTCACTTAATTGTGGGTGACAATTCCCTCAAAGCTAAAATTTCTGAAATGGAGAAGTCTTCTTTCACAGTTTGCTACAGTTTTTACCTGTAGGCTGATAACAGAAAATCAATGCACTAATCTGAATGATAAATCTCCTTTTGTCTATGTGAAGATGTTTTCAGTTTAGGAACCTTTTATGACACTTCAGTCTTAGTTTTCTTAGTAATGGAGAGAGTTGGAGCGAGGTTGAAACTAAAAAGTAGCACAGTCCTATGATCTGGTGTTAATGGGCAATATTAGATTACTTACTTTTGAATGAATAATTCTTTGTTTTAATTAGGTTGAAGTTTATAGGAAGTTCCTATCAACACACCCTCTTATCTCAGGTTGTGTACTGATGTGTTCAGTCTTGATAATGTGCTTTATTTTTAGAACACGAAGAAGCATGATATAAGCTTATTTTGTTTAACTGCCAGAAAATAAGGATGCAAAAGCCATAGATTCAAATTGCCTTTTCAGGCAGAGAAGTCATTGCCCTCTGCAGCAAAGTTTTGATAGTGATTTCAGTAGGATTGAAGTTTCTCCAGCACTATCTCCTGAACTATAGCTAAAACTCTACTGTTTTTTTGTTTTGTTTTGTTTTCCCCCGTCTTCAGAACAATAATATTTACAAATTCTTGTATTCTTGAACGCAGGTTCTTGCCAAGGAAACAGTTTAGAAGCTGCAGGTACCTCGCCACACGATGGCAGAGTAACAGCACTTGTCACTAAGTCTGTTTTTCTTCTGAAGTGTTTGAAAACACTGGTTATTGGATCTAATTTTTTCCTGCAACTAAGTGCAACACTATTTAACTTTTCAAAATGTCATTGTTTCCCTTCTATGGTTACTGCATCTTTGCATGCATTTTAATTACGCTGTTTTCCGTTTGTGTTATTTTTTCAGTTATACAATATGCTTTAATTAAGAATAATGATGAAAGAATAATGATGAGAGCTTGGTTCTGCTGTATATCCCTATTGTATCCTATGATTAATAGTTTTTTATTTGTGGATTACTTGTGGTCTCCATCTTTTCTTAGAAGACTAATGTATTCTTTAAAATGTTTCTGTTGATTTGTATCATCTGTATCATTAGGTTGTTTCAGAGATTTTTAATTCATAGATTTCTGGTAGGTTCTTATATATTTGTTTTCAGAATATTTAAGCATATTATTTTACTCATTTCTTATCGTATTGGAATAATTTATTTGTTTGCATTATTAATATTCATCTCTTTCCAAGCTTCCAGTGTGGTCTGTTGAATAAAAATCAGTATTCCTGCCAGCAAAAGAGTTCCATTTAACTTCAGAAATACCTCAAATTTCTATTGCAAGCGGGCTGTTGGGCAGCCTTGTTTTTGTTTGCTTCTGATCCATCTGTTGTGGAGCCTTGCTGCAGTTACACTGAAGGTATCTGAGAGATAAATGAAGCAGTGTGAATGTTTAACTTCATTGCGATTTTGCAATGAAAAGATCTGGAATCAGATAAGGTGGGAAATCTCATTTTCTCATGAAATTCTGCTCTCAAACAAATGTGCAGTTTATCTCTGCAGTTATGGGCACTGAGTAATTAGGCGACTTTGCCTTTGTTAGGGTGTTGCATTGGTGCAGTAGTGTAATCAAATTTTGGTATTAGCACAGAAAAAAAATAAAACTTTACCTTTAATTTCTCATAAAGGCACCATTCCATCAAAGTTCACGTGTGATTTATAATGATACTTTATAAGTCAATTTACAAATGTGCTCCAAAGGTAATGCCTGCTATTTTAATATCTCATGATGGCAGAGGTGGATATTGGTGGTATGGCAGTAGAGTCTGAACCTTCCCACTAGTATTCCATTGCATGTTGCTGTGTCACAGATGACAGCGGAGGGGCAGTTGGACAAAATGGCATCTGACATGGAAATATGAAGCAAATGTGTGTCCTTGAATTCCTCCATTGGAAGAAATGGCACCCACTGACCTTCACCAATGCTTGCTGAATTTTTATGGAGACCAAACAGTGGATGTGAGCACATTTAGGCAGTAAGTGGTGCATTTCAGCAGTGATGATCGCAATGTGAAAGACACATCACATTCCAGATGGCCATGCACAGCTGGCACACTACAGAAGTGAGAGCAGCTTGATCAGTTCATCCATGCAAACTGCAAAAAGCTTAATATCACCTTCAATTAATTGGAAACGATGGTGGAATATTGCAAAGTTTGAGCCAAGTGGGTCCCATGAAAGCTCATGCAGGAACAGAAAAAACATGCAAGTTTGTCAGAACATACTGAACCAATACAAGGCTGAAGTTGACAGATTTTTGCATTATGGTATGTAGGCTTTTGTTTGTCACTGACAAAAATGCATAGCTAATGGTGGTGATAAGACTGAAAAATAGTGTTTTGCTGAAAATTTGCCCCCACAAATAGTGTTATTATGTTTATTATTATGTTATTATCTTTGTATCTCTTATAGTTCCATGGAAATAAATAGGAGGCATTACTTTTGGAACAATATTTCAAATTTATTGGAGTAAAATGAACTCAAAATGGCTAATTAAATATCGTGTTGGTTTGATTATGCAGAATAAAACAGCACCTGATTTTGCACAGGATATTCCTCCTTAAATAGTATGCAAAGCAATAACAGATGCTTGTAATTAAAATGATGTTTATCATTAAAAAGAAAAAATCTGGTAAGTAATTCATATATTCAGCACGTAAGTCTAATCTCAGTTCTCCCATTTCTGCCCTTTTTGTTGAGCTGGAAACCAGGAATTGACTGAAGATGCTTTTCAACCTGTTCAGTTTTCAGTTTTGGCTACCTTTACATTCTTCTTTCCCTGTCTCTTCAATGAAGACATGATAGTCTTCTTTATATACATCCTTATCTTGTCACAACTCTTAATATCTATTTTAGCCATTGTTTCTATGTACATATTAGCAAATCTGCATTTTTAATTCCCACTTCCATGCCTGTCTGGATTCTGTTATCACCTGAGCAAAGGCATAACATCATTTGAGGTTCTTGCCAAAAGTTTCTATTTTCCCTGTTTTTGATTTCAGTGTTCTTAGTAGTAACTCAGCTCCTAACTTTGCTTCTGAAACCAGAAATCTAATAACTATCCTTGATACTCTCTTCTACATTCCAGTTTTCTCTAATGTTTTCTCTGTTTTTTTGGAATGCAGTTTGTGCTTAATGTAGTATTGCCTCCTCTTTCTGTGCTTGTCTTTTTTTTTTTTTTTTAAACTGGCTTCTTTTTTTTATAGTCTGTGTCCTTTTTCTGTTCAACTAGGTACCTTAAAGGCAGATCTTACTTCTTGAGACTGCAAAAGAATAATGGCAAGCCCTGTTTTGCTTCAGGAAGTAGAAGACCCAAGTATTTTGCCTTTGTTTTTGAGCTGTGTAAAACAAGGACATGGCAACCTGACCACATCTGAAGCAGAGGTATCAGTCATATCCATAGATCAGAGAGATGGAAGCCCTATTGCAAAACCATTGTGTTGGAAAATAACCATATACAAAACCATATACAAAACCATTGTGTTGGAAAATAATAGTGTCAATGTTCATTGGTTTCCTCCTGAAGTTTAGATATTTTATTGCATCTTTTTCATGTTTTGATTGCCCTCAGTTTCTCTCTGCATTTTTGTGAGTTTACCAATTCTGTTTCTTGCCTACAGCCTTTCCATTAGCAGTCTTTCCCTAAGATTTTAGATACTCAGATTCCTATCAGTTATGTTAGTTTTCCATCATTCTCCATAATCAGAATTCTACCTCTGTATTCAGTCATTTTACTTTTTCATGTGTCTGGTCTCTATCATTACTCTTACTCAGATTTGCAGATCCCAACTGGATTAAAAGATAATTTTGAGACTACACCAACTGTCTGAAACTTTCACATTCTGCTTATTAAATCACCTTCTCTTCCAAATGGTTTTTCGTCTCCATTTCCCACTACAGCCCAGTGTTCCTCTGCATTATTGGATAAAGCTGGAAAGCAGTCCACATAGATAAATCCAGCTACCAGTGAATGGGTACAAAACCATTTTTGCTTCTTACTATGCTTTTTAGCATACTTTGTGTTACTGTGCATTTTTGAATAGCCTCAGTCTTAGTTCTCACCTTTTGCTTGCACTGCCTGAACTGAAGTATTTTACGGCCTGATCACTCTTGAGTAACTCAGACTAGTCCATTAGATTAATTCTACTGGCTAGTTCTAGTAGTTGCAGTGATTAGCTGTAATCAAGTGAGCTGTGGAGAGAAAAGATTGATACACTTGCCCTAGAAATGTAGAATATAGGGCTCTGAAGTGACCTGCAATCTATCTGTTCTTTTTAAGGCACAGAGAATGATATCTCTATTATTGCAGGTAGTTCTTAAAATCTTCCAGAACTGGAGGTTACACAACGTCTTCAATCACAGGTCTCCAAGGACTGGTTATGCTTGTTCTTAGAACATTGTTCTGCCTTTTGCTACCATTTAGGTCTTTTACTCAGCACAGAGAGAATAGATGACTGCCTTTCTCTTTGAAGCAGTAAAGGGGAGAGCTCTTCAAAATGTGAACACTGTTAACACTTTTCCCATCTTTTCTCCAGCCTGAACAATCTCAGTACTTTCAGTCCTTCCCCGTAGATGATATTTAATAGATCTTCAGCCATGCCTGTTGCTCTATTCTAGACTCCCTGGAATTGCTCCAAACATTTTTAAAAGCATGGTGCCTAAATTAAATGCAGTAGTGCAGCTAAGGTCCTAGTGTTGAAGAAGTAAAATTCTCTTAACAATCTTTTGGATGATAGTCATGAATACTTTTTCCAGTGGCATTGATATTGTTGATTCTTGTACAGCTCTTGATCTCTGTAGTTTCAGAACTGCCAGGTAAACATTCCTCAAGCTGTACATGTGTTCGTTGCTTTGCATGTAGTCTTGTACATATCCTTACTGAATTGCATTCTCTTTTCTTCAGATTTATTTCCCATTTGTCAAGGCCCCTTTGAAGTATAGCCTTCTTGTCTAAAATGCTTGCAGTTTCTCATGGGTTGGTGTAACCAGCAGTTGAAAAAGCTTCCTCTTAATTACAACATTCAATTAATAACTAGTACATGAAATAGTATCAGACTCAGGACAGACTCCTGCAAATCTCACATTAATACTGTCTCCATGGCGGCAGTGAATTAACAACAGCTACTTCTAAACAGTTTTTCAATAGCATTTATATCACCTGTATGCTCATTTTCTCTAAGCTAGATATCTCAGACTTGCTTATGCAAGCTGTACATGAGTACAAGAAATATATATGTATATACACAAAAGAAGGATGTGTGCCATCTGTTATCCTTACCTAACACCCAAAGTTTGCTACCCTCTCTGTATGATCTAAACCAATTTATTTTCAGCACATCTATGAGGGCTATTACTTCAGTCATTTAGTGTCTTGATTATTCATTCCATGACAATTTTCTTTTAAATGAGAAACTCCTGTTAAACTGGTTGTTATATAATTTCCTGTTTTTTCCCCTGCTCTTCCATAGGTTTCTTTGTTATAGCACTGTTATAGTTACTTTTATAGTACTACAATGTAGGACTAATTATATCTATTAGAAGAAAAGTTTAGGTGACATTCCTGTTGTACTTAAAAGTGGAAGGTGAGAGGCAGAGAGAAACTAGCCTATGAATAATCAAGCCACTGAATGACTTTCTGCCATTCTAGGGAGAAAATAATAATTACATTATCTGCAGCACACTCTTAGTAGTTGCAGCTCAGCATTACCAGTTTTTTCACTTGAGTTATGCTGAGGATAGCTGGCAGTGCCTGCATAGTTCATAATACAAAGACAAAGACCAGTATTTAACAACATATATTACATTTTTTTCAGAGACAAAACATTAGACATCGGAGTAGTTCTGAGGTGAAGCAATTTTTTTTTTTTTTTACTGCCAAATCACAAATGTTTTGTTCTTTTTCTTAGGCTGATACTAATCCTTATCTTTGAAAGTGGAAACAAGTTTTCTCTGGTTCCACTGGCAAGAATGTTTTTTAACTTTGTATTCCTTCAGTAGCTTCAGTTATGGTTTGCTTGCTAATAGTTTAGTGTTGTCACTGCTGGGAACTAAACCACTGTCTTTGCTTGGGAGATACAGCTTAATCCTCTGAGAACTGAGCCATTTTATGAATCTTTAATTTGTAGAGACACGTATCTAGAGAAAAACTAATGGTCTCTTACATCCATAGGTTGATGATGATTTAATGGTCCTTTCAGCTCTTAAATACTGTGCAGTTTAAGAATTCCTCAGACTTTGTTTTATTTCATTTTCTGGCTTCAATGAGTATGGCCCTTTTGATTATTTTATTCCAAGTTTTTATCAGTGTGTAATTTTGTGTTTAGTAGGAGAAGTCTATATTTCATAGACTAAAAATAAACACTTCATTGCAGTCTCTGATGTGAAGCCACAACAAATAATGGTGTTGCTTATTTGAAATTTTTTTCCATGCAATTCAAGTATAAAAGACCCTTGTTAAAGGCAAATAATTTGGATTGATTTTTGCTGCTTCAAGTCAGCTGAGAGTCTTATATTTTCAGTCTTCTTTCCATGTAAAGCATGGATCAGCACATACTCAAAGTATCACTGTATGATTCAGTCAGAAAGAAGGACTAAATTGTCCCCAGCTATGGATCATTCCTGTGTGTTTGCATAAGAAGTAGAAGTTTATTATCACTCAGATTGTTTACAGCTGGCTTTTGATTGTTTCAGGCTTAAGTTTCTCTGACTTTTTTTAAAGTCAGATTTAGAATAAATGCAGTGTTGCTTTTTTTAATTTACTAACAGGTGTAAAAGTATACAAAACAGTAAATTTTTTGGCACTCAAGAATTGCCTTGTTCTTTTAAACTTAGTTTTTTTGTTTGTTTACATATTAAAGTCTTTTAAATTAAGTCTTTAAAAAGACTAAGATATAGAGAATTATATAGAGTTATGTTTTACTCATCTATAATATCAGATAGTTTGATAACAAAGGTAATGATATCTTGTGCTCATGTAAGACTGTTTTTTCATGGTGTTTCCATGAATCTATGTGTTTCAGTTGGAAATGTTCCCATCAGTCTTCCAGAGATTCAGGAAAGAGCATCTTTTATTCCTTAATAGCTTTCTCTTGACCATCTGTGGTCAAGCCATGCTTTCTCCTTACCGTTTCAAGAGCCTGGATTGTTCTCAGAGCCAGAAGGGGAGAAGCAGAAAGTCCAGCTGCATGAGGGAATTCTGCTTTTTTCTTACCCTGTGACTATTGGAAAGATTCTTCTCTTCACATTTCTTTACATCTGAGCACAGGATTTGGAAATGCTTTAAAAGCTGATAGCTTCAAGAAAGCAGAGGAGACTAAGAAGGATAGAATGAATTCAGAGGGCATGTTTTTCAAGAGCCAGGAATCTGACATACACTTGTACTTGAACTCTTGTAGCAGAAGATGAAGTTCTTATGGTGATATGTTTCAAATGAGACTAGCTGTGATTCAGACACACCTGATACAAGCATACCATTATCTCTGTCATTTTCTCATTAATGATCATGTGGTTGTTATAAAGAGCTGACAGAAAATTGCATAGATTATCATACAATTATTATATAATAATTAGCCCTCATATGTATATAATATAGAAAAATTAAGTCATGAAATGAATTTGCTTGCAGAAGTGCTAAAAAAATTACCTGTCACACACAGTTTACACTGAAAAGGCAGTAGAAGAATGCATTTTTTCATTGATAAACAAAGCTTTAAATCTCCAGGCAAACTGAATTTCATTAGCAGAGAAATTAAAATTTGATTTTTCTATTGAAATAGCTGCCAAGGTTAAGGGATCACAGCAAATATGCATGATATGTTGCTCATACCACCTGGGAACGGGGGGAGTTGTTCCCTTTTCCTACAGTAAGTAGTAGTTATTACTCAGGGAGACCATGCCCAGGGATGCAGCCCTTCCAAGAACCAGGGCATAATTCTAGCCATTGCAAAAATTTTTCACTATTTTCGATTCTTAGTTCTGCTAACCATGTAAAAGCACAGAGACATTCCAAAGTATCTGACAGATAATGTATATTTTTCTGTCATTTGTTTTTCTCCAAAAGTTGTGATATATTCTTTGTAGTGCAACCTTTGTATTGTTTTGAAATAAACTTACTTTTCTACGTCTTTCCTGGTCCTAAGTCTAATTTCATGGAATCAAATAGATGTTAAATTCCATCATGAGTGGGAATGTAACACTTCCTGACTCTTTTAAACGTCATGTCATTATTTAGCCTAGAAAGCCAACCCTATCCCGGGCTACATCAAAAGAAGCATGGCCAGCAGCTGAAGGGAGGTGACCCTGCCCCTCCACTCTGCTCTGGTGAGATTTCAGTTAGAGTATTGCAGAGTTCTAAGTACCAGAGAGACGTGGCCCTGCTGGAATGTGTCCAGAGGGGTGCCATAAAAATAAGCCAAGGGCTGGAACATATTCTCTACAAGGACAGACTGAGAGAGCTGGGGCTCTTCAGACTAGAAAAGGCTCCTAGGAGACCTGATAGCAGTCTTTCAGGTATCTAACGGGCAGCTATAATAAAGAAAGGGACAGACTCATTAGCAGGGTCTGTTGTGACAAGGCAAGGGAAAATGGGTTCATACTAAAAGAGGGTTGATTTAGACTGGGTATAAGGAAGAATATTTTTTATGATGTGAGGTGAGGCTCTGGAACAGGCTTTTCAGAGAGGTGGTGGATGTCCCATCCTTAGAAACATTCAAGGTCAGGCTCGATGGGGCTCTGAGCAGCCTGATTAACTGTAGGTGTCCCTGTTCATTGCAGGGAAGTTGGACAAGGTGACCTTTAAAGATCCTTTCCAAATAACGCAATTCCATGATTCTATACAGATTGGGAAGTCCTGAAGTCCATCAGGAACATCAACTAAATTGAGGTGGTTTGGTCTTTGACCACCAAACTTGACCAGCAACTTGAATTCTAGATTTTGGAAAAGAACAAAGTCACTTTTAGAGCACATTAGCAAAAACCTTTCTCTAGGAAGAGAGGATATAATGTTTGGGAATTGCCTTGAACTGTCCTGTCCATGCTTCAGGCAAAGCTGGCAAGTTAACAAACTATTACATACATACATTCTTGAGGGATGAAAGAAGTGAGAGAAAAATTAATCGAAGACAGATCCCAAACATAAGAACACACTAAGTGCTCCTTATGAAATGTAACTTTTGTTCTTATAACATTGCTTTCAAAAGCTTACATAAAGTAGAAATGGTACATTCTTTGTGAAAACAAATTAGTTGATAGAATGTCCACATTGAGGAGCATTTATGTATCTGAATGACCTTTAAAAAAAAAAAAAAAAAAAGACTGAAATTTGTACTTCAAAAAAACCAAAATTCTCTTTTCTTTGGGAATGTGGTTATTTTAGACAGTGGAAAACACAGACTTTCCTCGGCAAACAGGGAAGGAGTTCCCTTGTTTTCTGAAAGGAAAAGTCAGGATATGCAGATTTGTCTGAAAGGTCTATAAATTAGCTGAGTGGGCATTGATACTGCACAAAAATTGTTTGAGAACCTCAAGACCTCCCTGAGGACTGGAAAGTATTAGGAAAGGACTAACGTGGGGAAGAAGAATTATCATTTCACAATAGTTTTAATATCCACCTGGAATGAAAGAGAAAGGGAGTTTTTCTTCCTGAAACCTGATAATATCTCCTTAGTTAAAACATTGTTTCTCAAAGTTATTTTTCTAGAAATTCACTGTTCCTGTGCTCATGAGAATCACACAAACTTCCCTCTGTCTCTTTCAGCTGTTTTGCAGAAGCCTTTTCTATCAGATTTAGCACAAAGCAGGCTTAGGAATGTAAACAACAAATTGCACATTCACAAAAAACAATAAGGAACAAAGATAGCAAGTTCCCTCTTGGTTGAGAAGAGTACAAAGCCAGAGTTCATGCCATTTTTGTTCAAACCTGTAATGACTTTGAACAGAAACTGAACGTCTCCTATTTGTAGATTTTTGTTCTTGTCTATACTTCATTTCTTCTGTGTATTATTTTGCTCGAGAGAATGAGGTCAAATACAGAATTTTATTTATATTTTATGACATCTTTGTCCAGTTCAATCCAGTACTGAAATACATGATTCAACAGTTAAAAAAATATTTTAAACAAACTGCTTTTATATGATTGCACTTGAAATGGAGGCTAAATATCTCAACAGTCATGTTCCTTTTCAATAGGAATATGCAATAATCTAAGTTAAGAAAATAGCATTACTCCTTGTATGTACCCAGAGTTCTATAATCAATGAATAAAATGCAGCATATTTTGTTAAAGAAAATGTGTATCCAAATTTTCAGTACATGGCAATCAAACAAGAGGGATTAACTCAGTTTAAAACGGTGATTCATATGAATCTAGCTTTTGTTTTAATTTCAAGCCTTCCCAGCATTACTTCGATTTCTGAAGAATAACATATTGATTTGTCCAGTAAGCTCCTAAATAATGTGTTTGTTCTTCTAGTCATCGTATTACTTATTTCTACTTATTACTTTCCAAATGCACTAAATTGAAAAGCTGAATAAAATGACACTTTAATCGCAAGCTTCCTGTATTTTGAGTTTCTTATTCTTTTCTGAAGGAAAGCTGGCAACCTGGAGAATGTATTGCACTTTTTTCTTTTAAAACAGATAGAATTTTTTCAGCTTAAGAATCATTGTAACTGTTTTTGCATACTTCGCGAATATGAAGTAGCATTGCATCTTAACTGGTACTGAAGACAATTGAACAGTGACAAGTCAATCCAATAGAATGCTGCCTCCTACCATTAGACTTGTAACAGTTTTGACATCTTTTCTTCCTTTCTTTAAAAAAGGAAAAAAAAAAAAACCCTTTCTGTGGACCTTCTTATTTCACACTAAGGTGAGTGTTATATCATGAACTTTGAATTTCATAATCCCTGTTAAGTATTTTGTATCGCTTTATTAAAAACTTAAAGTTTTCAATTTCATACTGAAATTTCATACACTTCATTCAAATACTCTCTTTGAACACAAATTCACTATTAGCAGTTGCTATACAACTAGGCATCTAAGTTAAATAAGTGGTAGAACATTAAACAGAAAAATTACATGACATTAGAGGCCTTTGTTATTTAAACAGGACAAAGCAAACAGGCTTGTTTTTAAAATTTGAGCTATTAATTCACAACAAATTAAACACAAAGAATGTTGCCATGCTCAAATAATAAAATCATGTATATATTTAACATTTAAAAAGTCACAATTCATAATTCCATAATTTCTTGAATGAAACTCATCGCCTCTCTGATTAAGCAGTTGAGCATTATTGTGCATTTTGTATGAAAATGTAAGCTGAAAGATTTATAACTCATCCTCGTCATCAGTCAAAATATGTGTGTCAAACATGGCCCCTGTACAAGTTCTTTAACATATTTTTCCTATGGTTAGCGATAGCCAAGTAATCCATAATTGCCTTATCATAAGTCATTTTTTCTCCCAGGATTAGCTATTTTCCTCTCATTTAGGTCTTGCAGAATCAGCACTAAAGTTGAACACTGTTTATACTGTAGGACGCACAAATGCTTTCCCAGCACCAGTGGAAACAAATGACATCTCCCAACAAGACAGGCATGAGACTCCAGTACACAACACTGTTTAAACTTCAAATCCCAATTTAAAAGACCACGGTTGCAGGATCCACTCTGTCCTAGAAACTTCCATAAGCAACTAGATTTTTTTTTTGCATGCACTGGAACACACTGCACATTGCACTGGAGGTTGTGGATGCCCCATCCCTGGAGGCATTCAAGGCCAGGCTGGATGTGGCTCTGGGCAGCCTGATCTGGTGGTTGGTGACCGTGCACATAGCAGGGGGGTTGAAACTCGATGATCATTGTGGTCCTTTTCAACCCAGACCATTCTATGACTATGATTTTCCAACACTACCAGCATCAGATCTCACTCTAGACTATAGAGGAACCATTACTGAAGCCATCTTTCAGTCCGTACTCTACCAAGCCATAACCTTAAACCTCTTTCAAAGCAGTTATAGTTCTTGCCAAGTAGCTCTGACACAACACTAAGCTGGACCCATTCACTCTTTCCGTAGTTCTCATGCTACTTCTGTTAAGTGCGTCAGAAAAGCAAACTCTTGGAGCTCTGCTGTCTTAAGACCTAAGTATAACACTAATCTAAGCTAACTACAGCCCAGTGACTGCCAGATCCCCAGTAATCTACCATAAACCTTTCATTGTTTCTTGCAGCAGCACCACTCTTGACAATTTCCAGGATAAACATAGGTCTTCAGTCCCTATCATCCTTAATCCAAAGCCTGACACAATCAGACCTCAACCCTGGCCTTAGCTGCAGTGAATGAGAAGCAGAAGGGACCTAGACAGGCTTGAGCTGTGGGCCTAGGTTCAACAAATCCAAGCACAAGGTCTTGCAACCCCTGTTACCAGTACAAGCTAGGGGATGAAAGACTTGAGCACAGCCCTGATGAAAAAAAGCCCTGGGGATAATGGTGGATGGGAAGCTGTACATGAACCAGTAACATGCTGAAGTCTAGAAAGCAACCATATTCAGGGCTGCATCAAAAGAAGCACAGCCAGTACGGCAAGGGAGGTGATCCTGCCCCACTACTCCTCACTGTTGAGGCCTTATCTGGAAGGCTGCATCCAGATGCTGAGTTGTCTGCACAGAAGAAACACAGAATGCATCAGAGGAGGGACACAAAGATGATCCTCAGAATAAACCATCTCTCCTGCAAAGATAGAGCAAGAGAGCTATTAGTCTCCAGTCTAGAGAAAAGAAGGCTGGCACTGATGAGCTTAAATGAGGCTCCTGAGCACAGGGCAGGACCTGGCTGAAGTCCCCAGGTGAGGCCAATCAAAGCCTTATTAGGATATTCAGCGTCCTGTCAAATGCATGGTTTCATTTTTCTCAGTCAAAGCTGTCTATTAGTGAGAGTTAGCTTGGTTGAGGTGTGCTGCAGGGGAATGCGATATTGCCTCAAGAATCCCTCTCGATGAGTAGTTCAACTTCTACGAGAATGTGAGGTTTTGTATCTGCTTGGATTTGAGTGTTTTCTTTTTGGTTTGGTTTTCTGGAGAAGCTTCTCATAAGCTGGAAGAGTGAATTTTTTTACTTTGTATGTTAATGGCTTTAGGGATGTGAGATTTCAGAAACTTCGGTAGAGCTCCTTCTCATGTGTAATGAATCCACAAATTTGAATGATTTCATAATGCTATCTTTTAGTGTGCTCCTGAACTTGGTATGTGTAGTCCAGGTGTCTTCAGCTCACTCCCTGCAACTATAGAAATGTTTGTTTATTTTTACAAAGAGCAGTGTAAATTTACTTTAGCCCTTTTCATTCTAAAATGTGTTCTCATATACACTTACATCAAATAGCTGTATTTTTCTTTGAAATAACTTTTATGCTAACTGAATAATGCTGGCAAACCTAACTTCAAAATTCTTCGAGATTCAGGGATAACTTTCATGCCATATCAGGACAAAATACCAAGACTGTAATCATTTTGCAGAAAACTAAGTTACCAAAACATTTTGGTTTGGAAACTATTTAAGAATGGTGTGTTCAAAATTGTTGGATATTTAAATTTGTACTTTTAACCCTTTAATGGTAAAGAAATAACAGATCCTTATTTGGGAGAGCACAAGTTTTTAGGATAATGCTCTTTATGCAAATTGTTTAGTTATTTCTCAAACCTGGAAGGATGTGGTAGCAATGTTACATGTGTCATGGGCGGTTCACTATTCCAGAACTCCTTCCTGATGATATGCAAGTAATATAAGTACAATCCCATTACATAGCTATTCAGTCCTATTTGCACTAGACAAGGAAATGAGTACTCTAACTCAGTAAGCGTAAGGGATGTTAATGGTAGATCACAACTTCTCATTTCTGTAAGACTTTTCTCATGATCTATGAATCCTGCCATATAAAATAAACCACATCTTTTCTGATGTATGTGTGAATTCTCCCAATAGCAATGGGAACTATACATGCCCCTGTGAAAGTCTGTTCCTCTTTCACAGTCTTTTCATAACCTTTCACATGGCATAGTTTAGTTAATCACAGTAATTACTTGCTTTATTATTAAAATTCAGTTTATTATTCCACTTCAATTTAAAGCACGTTCTTCATGTAGCTAAATTCTTTTTTTCCCTTCATCTCTGGTGGTCTATTTGGCGTTCTGGATTAGAGATGTTTCTCTTACCAACATTTTCTCCATCTAATATTGGGTTGTTACAACTTAAGACTGTTGGCATTTATTTCACTTTATTAGTTTTGACATGTTGTGTTTAATTTTGTTTTGACCCTTCTGCCAGGAGAATTATGTGAACCCTGTAAAGAGATGCAAGAAAAATATTTAGTTAGGTTTTTAGCCTATCACCATTTTTAGCCTATGACCATCTCGTTTTCAGTCCTAGCAGGATGACAGCTTTTTAACATAAAGCCTACCCTTAAGGCAATATGCATCCAGCCTTTACATTTCAGTGTGAGCAGGCTGCCCCGTCCCTGGAGGTGTTCAAGACAAGGTTGGAGGGGTCCTGGGCAGCTTGACCTCATGGGTGGCAGCACTGCCCACAGTTGGGTGTTGGAATCTAACGGTCTTTAAGGTCCCTTCCAGCACAAACCCACTCTATAGACTTTCAGCTACTGTCTTATTGGCCCTTAGGGAACACAGTGACTAGGAGCTGGTTCACAGGGTTGGGTACATGAAGAGGAGCAGAGTTGTTTTTGGCTCTTCTATTCTCTGTCAGAGCTAGCCATTTGCAGAGGAGTTCTGGGTTTTGTTTCTAGACTTTCCAAAGGCTTTCCTGGCATTTTTAGGTTAAGGCTTTCTGTTGGGAAGGGCTGATCCTGATTAGAGAAGGTCAGCACTAGCCATTCACCTACCTAATTGGTAGACCCAGAGCATAGAGCCTCGGGTATGGCTCTCAGAAGCAGAAGTTTGTTTGGAGAGACGCATGAAAGGGTGCCAGAAATCTGATGATGGTGATGTGGTACTCACCAAGAACAATAGTGTTGCACCACAGGGCACAGTTCCCAGCACCAGATGGGGCAACTACTCCTGGCATCACATAAGATGTCACATAAGAGGTCACAACCTCTGAGGGAGGGTGAAGCTCCCCAGATTTCAGGCTGCCCAGTGCCTCTTCCAAAGTCTGGAGCAGGGGAAAGCAGTGTCCTTGCTGCAGAAGGTGTGTACTGGAGCTATTTTGCCAAGATGAGGAGCTGTAAGAGCAAGAGAACAAACTGCACAGCATCAGGAAAGATAGGAAACTAGTTGTCAGGATATTCAAAGTGATCCTGCAGGAACAAGAGGGGCAGCCAGAAACTGTGTTCAGTTGTGGGTGAAATTGAGAGTCCTGGGCTAGAAAGGGTAGGGAGCTCATAATTTCTAGTAAGAGGAGGATCTACCATCTGCAGAGGAGGATCTTCTCCATCTGCAGACCTGCACTTGCTGTACTTGTTCAGCGTGTTGAAAAAAAGACATCCTTAGAGATGCATCAGAGCTGCCTGATGAACCACTTGATGAACATTAACACCAAGAGGAAGTTTTGAGTGTTGTTAGTGAAGGACTTCAATCTATAAGGTACAGATGCCCCAGTTAGCTGACCTGGTTTGATATCTAGGAAGATCTGTTGCTTGCTGAGAGCTTAGATACAGCATGTGGGGGAAAAAACTGCCAAGGTGTTTGGCCTTCATGCTATTTTTCTTGCTTCTGAATCACTTTAGCAGTGTTAATAATTTTGCTGGGGATTTTGAGTATATCAAAGTGACCAAACAGCTTTGGGAGTGAGGGTCAAAGGTGTGGTGGTCCAGGTGGTGTTCTCGTCTATCTAACAAATGCAGAGGAAAGTAATAAGGAGGGGAGAGCAGATAAATTCTGTGGATAAACATCTGATTGCGTGATTGATGTTGTTGACAGGAATTTGGCTTTCATGAGCACAAAATTCATTTTGTTAGGGACCACTAGAGAGAGATACTGAAAAGGCCCTGCAGGAAAGGGCGATGAAGTCTTGACAGGCAGCAAGCTGAGCATGCTAGCAGTGTGCCATGGGAATGAAGAAAACCAACAGCATCCTGATCTATATTAACAGGAGCACAGCCAGTAGATGAAGGGAAGGAATGATCCCCACTTAACTAAGTATTCAGGAGATTCCTACTCTCGAGACAGTATTTGGAGTGCTGTGGCTAATTTAAAGACCATCCTGTTTAGGAAAAACACTGATAAACTGAGGGAGAGTTAAGCAGAAGACAACTAAGATGTTGCCCTCGGGTGACTGGACTATTTGCCTTGTGAGGGAAAGCTGAAGGAATCGGGATTCTTCAGCTTGAACACCTAACAGCAGTCTTGTCCCAGCCATTAGGTGGTTATTAAGAAAATGGAGGAAGACACTTCACATCACTGCATGGAAGAGACACAGGTATGAAGGAAGATGAGCCACTGGAACAACTTGCCCAGTGTGGCTGTATATTATCCATACTTGCAGGTTTTTGTGACCTGAGTAGATACAGCCCTGAGCAATATTATCTGACCACTACTGTGATCCTGCTTTGAACAGGAGGCTGGAGTAGGAACCTTCAGAGTCCATTCCAGCTTGAGCTATCCTGTGACAGTATGAATATCCTATGATCCAATACATTTTTAAAAAATAATGAGCCAATAAACTCACTGATGAGCACCAGAATATTCCTATGTTGTGCCACAGCTGTACTGCCCGTTTTCCCTGAACTTCTTATTTCCAAGTTCACAGAACAAGGCATAAAGATATGAAGCCTTGGCTTTAACAGCAGGGGAGGTGAATACAGCTACTGAACTGCACACTGCAGTAGTTGAAAAGTGCATGCCTGTTCCAATTTAGCAACGCTGAGTCTTCCAGCAGATGTGGGTGAAAAGACTGGCGTCTTCAATGGCCTCTTCTAACTGCATCAGTATTTTCCTATTGGAACTCTTCTGTGTGAGGGAAACTAGTTTAATGAAGTTTGAATCAAGAAATACAGAACGCTTGAAAAGAAAATGATGGAGTATCCCCGCCACTGTATATCATGCCAGAGTTTTAAAAAGTTACCAGAAAGACAGCTGATGTATTATAAAAATTTATTCATTAAATTAAGAAATTAGGTTAAGTATGTGTATGTTTATACAAAAATAATCAGGTTAATAATATTAACATACTAGACAGTGCATTCACATGACTATAATCAGGTAATTACTCTTGAATAATTTCTAGAACTTTACTTAGTTTCTTTTGGAAGTATTTTGCTTAGAGTCATAATTGTTATGCTGTATTTAATTTGCAGAGAATTGTGGCACAGCAAAGTGATTTGTCAAATGTCACTTGGCAGATTAAGGAAAAAATTCTGTTTGTAGTTCAAAATCTGTGTTCTGTTAAACTGTAGGGAAAACTAGACTGAATCTTTGACCTGAAGTGGTCACCAAGCCAGTAGTTGGATATTGTAACATATTAAACTCTGTTTTCATTCTCTGATACTGGCACCAGTTAAACATGTAAGTTGAGCAATAATTGCATTATGGCTTTTGACTTTGTCTTAAGATGAGTTATCCATTCATATGAGGAGTGTCATGCTAACCTGTTTACATAATTCTCATATAACTGTGTTCTTCCTAATTTACAACAGCTTAAAAATATGCTTTGGACAAATACATTAAAGAAAACCAGGTCTTTGGCAAGCTGTTTAGCAAAAACATATTTTTCTTCATATTCTCCCTTGCTTATCTATGCTGATTCTCTCCCTGTGCCTCTGGTTACATGTTTGCTCCAGGAGAACTTACTGTTTGATAATGCATGCCTGCAAGCTGTTCCCAACCTTCTGCACTCTGAAGTGAAGGAGCATATACTCCATATTTCTTACTCCCCTCAACCTTCTTAATCTGATCATTCATATCTTCATCATTATTTTTTTTCAGGTGGAGATTTTGTGAGTCCCCTTTGAAGTCATCTGATTACTAATATTTTTCTTATGCACAACTTACATGCCTGTATCCATTGAAGTGGGCTCTCAAGTATTGCTGGAGCGGCTTTCACTAGTGTAAAGCAGTGTCTTGGACCTATTATGTTCTCCTGCATTGCTGCAACTTTCTGTGGGCATCCATTTGTCACAACAAGGCAAAGCTTCACAGAAATTAAACTTCCCAAGTTAGAAATATTCTTGCTTGAGCATGATTTACATGACAGAAAAATCACCAGAGAAATCATCCTTGGCAGTGTACTCGCTGGTGTCATTCTAATATTCTTGATTGTTCATGTTGGCATTGGTGTAGTTATACTTTGTCATCTAATATATTTTATGGAGATGCAGCTGTACAAATTTCACCAGATATTATCTGCTGCTGGCAAAGTCTGTCCTCTTCAACACTTCAAACTTTATTGAACACTTCACTGAAGTGTTTGAAGTGGTACTTGGAAGCAACTCTTGGCTCCAGCATTTGGGTTTTGCTGGACAGGCCTATGAAGCTTCACGGTTAGGGGGGAGATGATGAGAGAGTTTCATCTTGTTCTTGCTTTCAACTATTGATAACGACAACTGCCAAAGACCTCAGTAAGAAACACTGTCCTCCATGCAAATCTCTACTGATATATTTTTCAGACAAAGTCATGGTTCAGATCCATTCCAAGTTTCTTCCTGAAGTTTTCTCCAATTCTATGAGTCAGAAGATTAACCACAGTAATTTCCTAAGCCACAGACTGTCATGACCAATGTTTGCCTCTATAACTTAGCTAATAGGAAAGCTGTCAATTTTTATGTTGATAGGCCAGGATTTTTACAAGGTATCTCTCCTCTTCCAGTTAGCGGCAAAAAGACAATAGGTGTACCAACACAAAAATGTATTGATGAATGGTTAATTGTAGTTTAGTATGCCTGCAACCACTGAGGCCTTTTCAATTAGGCTTGAAGTGACATCAGCGACCTCTCTGATTAATATCTCCATCCCTGAGGTACACATACCCCCATACCCACCTTCTGAGCATCATTTGCTTTACATAAATCCTTTCTGACCCCCTGCCTTTGAAAGATATGTTGTTCAGCCTCAAGGTCATTCAGAGTTTATTAGGTGTCCTTCATGTAGACACACTGTATGACAATTCACATAAGTACACAAGGGAGAAAGATTGCCATCTAGGGTTCTCAATTAAGATACCTTGTCTATATGTGCATTCATAACCACCCTTCTGTCCCTCTCCTGCAGAATATTTGGAAGTTTTCTAGTTCTGAAGCTGAAGAAGACAGTGGGTGTGGAGCATAATAATTCTTTTTACACCTGTGCTACTGAATGCAGGGAAGATTGGGTTGTCTGTGCACCTTATGGATAGTGTTGAGGAAAAGGTCTGACCTTAGAAACAAATTTGTATGTTTATTGGTGTATAAATCTATAACTAAGCAAGGCGTTTTTAAGAGAGGCTGTTGCTGTTCAATGCCACGTCTATCATGTTATTTAACTATGGTAACTCTCTCACCTGTGGTGTTATTCTTACCATGTCAATTATGTGGGAGTGTGAAAAACTAAGTGAAAATAGTTGAACAGTGTTATGTATGCTTTATAATTCACAGCTGTGTATTTCAAAAGGGGTTATTTCTCTAATTTAAATAATACACACTTTCTTCGTATGATAGAATAATAATCTCCTAATACTGGAATGGCTGAGGAATGAACACCTAAGTACTACAGCCAAAACTGCAGATTCTTATGATCTCAGCTAGCGAGGATTGTTGGACTAAAGGACTGACTTTTTATTTTCCAACTTTGCTTATATGAAAGTGACTAACAATTGATAATAGGCAGTCAAACTGCTGCAGTAAATTGAAGTAGTTCATGCTGTCAGCAAGGCAAAGAGTCATCTTCCTGTGTTTCTTATCCAATTAGTACATGCTTAAACAAATGGAGGCGTGGGGGGGTTGGAGAGAATTGCAAAGCTATAAAGGCAGTGAAGACTTGTGCTTTTGACATAATTTTCCAGTTGTCAGTTCAGGACATGTTGATTTTCTGTTTCATTGTGGATTGAATTAGAAGCTTGGGTTTCAAGTTTCTTCCTTGGTCACTTAGATCAATTTCTATGAAGACAGGCAGAAGGGAGTTCACATAGTAAATATTTTTGCAAACTCTCCTTTCCAAGTTTCTCTGGCTGTCATAATGGCACACTTCAGGCCCTTCAGTTGTTTTTAAGGAGGTCTGAAAGGACAAAATTTGGGAACCAGGGAAACTGTCTAGGACGGCTGAGCAAAAAAAGCCCCAAGAAAATGGGAGCAGCAAACCTGCTGGCTCAGTGTAACAGTGAAGAACAGAGGAGCTACCTAGAGATGTAGTTCCCACTTGGAGGAGATGGAAATGCTGCTGGATGCTACTGCTTGTTCTTTCTCTTCTCGTCCTCTCTACGCTGTACCTACAGGCGAGCTTCTTCTTAGCCTTCCTTTGTAGCCAGGTATTTCTCCTTCGATACTCAAGCTAACAGAGTTAGGATTCCTTTAGCCTGGGGCCCATGCCACAGCCCTGCAACCACAGAGCTACTCCAGTCCAGTTTTCTGGCTCTGTCCTGCTCACCAAATCCTCAGTGTGCCACTAGCAGCTGTGTTAACACAATATTTTCAGAAGCTCCCAGTTCCACAGTTGAGGCATCCTGCCAGCTCTCAAAATTCCCAGTGTCCGCTGAGAGTGATGACTGGAGGTTATCTCATAACTTTCAACCAGGTTGCCCTGTAATGCTTTGTGGTAATGCTAGTGTGTGGGAAAGGGGACAAGGAGGATAGACTCATAAGATGAAAATGGGCATCGTGTCTTTGGACACCTATGGAGGTCAATAACTTCAGCTCCCACTTCTGAAATACAATGTGTTATCGAAAAAACCTGGAGGGGAATCATTCTACTTTACTCAAGAGTTTGAGATTTCAAAATCTGGCTTCATTTCAAATTGAGGGAACAGCCAAATATTTTTAAATTCTCAGAAAGAAAAGGAGAGGTAAAACAGTAATTTCAACTGTAATGTTCACCTTTTAAATATCTTTATAAATTTGACCAAATTTGTTTTATTTTCAAAAAAGAAATCTTTTTTTTTTTTTTTTTTTTTTTTTTTAGAAAAATCTTAAGTGTTCTGAGGCTTTTGGAACTGTTCTCAGGTTTTATTAAAGAAAGCTTGCTTACAGCAAATGTGGTTTTGAAAGTACTTTATTTTCTGTATATCCCTGTTAAAATTTCATGCATTTATTTTGTCTATTTGTTAGGCCTGCTATGAGTTATCACAAAAAACTTGCTTGTTTGGATAGAAAATGTGAAACAAAGTATGAGCTGAGGACAATTACTATTCGACTTACTGAAGCCTGCTCTCAGATTTGCAGTAGTTTTTGCTCTGCCTTTTCTGCTCTACAACATGGATACAGCAGGAAGGAATATGCACCACCTTTTGCTCATTTTTAAAGTGTTCAGTTAGGCAATTCTGTTTGTGGGAGTATGTGCTATCTGATCATGAGCACAGAGTTTAAAATGCAGAGTTGATATCAGCTGTATGTGCACTCTAGACACTATAATTATAATATCCAGTGTACAGTGCTCAAGCTTAAATATTCAAGATATTTTTTGTGTGATTTTTGTTTTGTTTTCATTTCTAAAGAGCTGATTAACGACATAACTAAAATAACCTTTTATATCTTAAAGTAAAAAAACTCCGTGCACACCACAGGGAATACGAAGAGGTTCAAGATACTTGCACTAAAAATTCAGAGGAGATGAAAGGATGCAAGCAAGATGTCAGAATTCCTAGAAATACAAGCCCTTTTAGAAATGCATCTGCAATAGTTTGAAACCCTTCAAAATATTTGGCATGCACTCTTTTGGTACTGCATCAACATTTTTTTCTTTATCTGAATTTAAAGCTGTCTTGCATAAAACTGATAATTTGCCTTTCTTAGCTGCCTCCAGTAATTTTTCTTTGTAGGATTGTGTGCGGTGTGCATACTTAAGAAAACATTAGGTTGTGCTATTTGATCTTAGCATGCTGTACTGTTGTGGTGAATTTCTTAATGCACCAGGGTGTCCATCAGGCCCCAGATACAACCACAAAGCCAAGACAGTGACGCAAATCAGCAGCTGATATAAACAAGTTGACACAAACCAGAAACTAAGCTAGCAGTGAACCTCCGGAGATGCTTCTTTTTTTGTTATTTTTCTTTCTCTCTCACTCTCTCCTCCCCTCCTCTGTTTTTTAGATGAGGGGAAATGTTTCTCAGCAACTGAAATGCTTTTGCATTTCAAGTCAGTGCCTCTGACTTCACATTATCTTAAATTTGGCTCTGGAATGTCCAATTTTATGGGAGAGAATGTGACACTTTTTACGTACTGTGGACACAGACTGTGAGTCCTATGCCTGAAGTGTTTGATTATTAACAGTGTCCTGATGACCCCTGTTCCTATTTATCTGCTGTTCAATAATCCAAAAGAATACTTGACAGTAGACACCATAACACTTTATTGAAGTGTTGTAACTTTTTCTTTCGTCTTTTACAATCAGGCAAGTAAATGGATATAATCACTTACTTTACAGGTAGAAATCTTCATCTTTGTTTCAGTCTCTGTAAACACTATAGCTTTCTTTTCAGGGCATGTGGAATACTTTATTATTGCTATTTAGTTAATACTCTTTCTAAGCACAAACATCTTCTCATCCAGATTTATACTGAGCATTTTTGGTTTGCTAGTGTAGTTATTGCAGATATATGTTATATTGATAGTACTCTCATACATGAAAGCAGCTTGGAGGATCAAAATTCTTTTGTACCACATGATGCTCTGCAGTGTTTTTTTCCATTCCCACCAATTAAGATATTCCAGTTGAAGTGCAGTTTCATTTAGCATAACTGTCTGCAATGAGAACGCAAACTGGTGCAGCTCTATCATTTGCAAGCAACTTACTTGAGAGGTACAGCCAGGTGAACAGGATTGTAGTAGAGGCTCAGTTATAACTGCCATCTACCTCATCTCATTTCTCAGGATAGTTGTTTTTTATTCTACTCTACATATTCATAACATTATTAATTTCAAATGCCCTAGTTTGTGTGTGTGTGTATGTATATATATATAAACATTATTAAAGCTGACTGTAACAGTTTTCAACAAGCTTATGCTTTGTACTTACATTTGATAGTCTTTGGAACTACCAATTTATTTACTTTCAATTCTGGAGATCTCTGATTTTTTTTCAACAAAGTTATTTCTGAAAGCACTGTACTTTTAATGTACTTTATTTTACTCACCTGCAGCTTTTGGTTTGTTTTTTAAAGAGAAGCAAAACAACAGATACAACCTAGAGCTAACATTATTTAAAATTATGGCAGCATCAGATAGGTAAAGAATCTCCAAAGTAATTCTGACACTCCACTTCAAATCACCTCAGTTAATTTGATTAATCTTTGTTAACCATCTGGGAGAATTGTATATACAAAGACTAAAGAAGGTACTTAGATCAAGTAACTAACATACCTTCACAAAAATTATTTTGTAGAGATGGCAGCTGTTACATATGTATTTGCAGTGGAACATTATATTTGTCCCCTTCTAGGGAAATGCTGTATGTCCAAACTAATACTCCTCATTATGCTACAAATCCCTTTCTATTAAATGTGTAACAAATAGACTGTAAAAGCTCTATTTTCCTCAGTATCTAGGCTTGCTGGAAAATACAAAAAAGTTGTCAATCTGGCTACCTTGTAACCACATTTGTAGTAGTCCAAATAATACAGGAAATGACTTTAATATGTGGCATACATATGTGGAAGTGTATGAGACTGTGTACGTATTATGAAGGATAGGACACTTTTTTGGTATGAATAAACAGAGATATGTCATCTACTGGATATTATCATTTACTGAAGAGTTCCCAGGGTTAGTTAGGAAATGCTAGTTGTTGTTGCAATTATGACCTTTAGCAAAAATGCTTTTAATGCACTTTCCACAAAGTTTAGCTTTCTGTCAGAAAGTAAGTTGATTATACTAAAAGATAAAGAAATTGTAGTTCATGTCTCTTTTTTTCTCATTATCTTTTATCCACTAAAGACATTACAAATAATACTGCCTGCAAAATAATAGTCTAGTAGACCACAGTCTCCTAGCATTGTCATACCCTGCTGTCAGTGCAATATAGATAATGATAAATAGGTATTTTCAGAGGCATATATGCTGCATGTTGAGAAGGTGAGTGAAATGAAGCCTACATTTTTCCTTGCCATCCAACTTTTATTGTTTTGTTATCAACTTTAAAACAAACAAACCAGTCAAAAGGGGGCCACTGTGCTTAGCTCCATTCAGTTTTGGAAAAAGGTTCCAGGGATTGAATTCAGTTTTAGAGATTATGTATTTAAGTTCACAAGCTTACTTTATTTCACTGAGCACATATTCCCTCCACTGCTTATTGCATTGTGATATTAATAACAAAGTAGTAACAGGGTGGGGTATGGAGCCTAAGGCAGTGTCTCCGCCTCCTCTTTGCTGAGTTTTGTCTGCAGCAATAAAAAGTTTCTGTGGGGCTGACTTATAACAATGAGATAGCCACATCCTTCATGAAGGCTATTTTCTCCAGAAGCTCTGCTGAAGATGGTGGTTTGAATGTGGAAATCCCCTGGAAAGAAAGACAAAGACATGACATTCTTAATGCTGAGCTTTAAAAACCCCACTTCTGGCAAGCAGAGATGGGTGGAGGGTAAGCTAAAAGGTTTCATTGATCCTGTCTTTTGAAAGTATGTATAGTCATAAAGGAAAGCAGGGCTACAAATTCAATCCTAAATTCACTGCAGATATAGGAGTGACTAGAAGCTTTCCTACATTACCTGGTACAACTAACAGACTCCTGCAAGCAGCTGGGTAAGCAGGTGAACAGGCTGCAGAGCACATCATGCCTAAGGCCGTCACTGCAGAAGCAACAATTGGTGTTGACTTATCCCTTGAAGCTCTCAGGCAGGAAGTATTGGAAAGGCAGAAAAACAGAATGTCTCTTGCAATGGTGACTAGTTTCTGTGTGGAGCCAGCCAAGTAAAGGGAAGGCATGCTACATGGAAGATGGATCCTTAAGGAAAAGACCTTGGCAGAATGTAGGATGGGTTTTTGCTGGATATGTTTCCTCAGAGTCCTATGAACTCATCTGAAAGAACTTCCAAAACTTCCAAATCAAAAATCAACTTAAACACGGAGATGCATGTGAATAATGCTGCAATCTTGAATGTTTTTCAAGGATGGAAGGTAATCCCAAAGCCCCCGAGGGTGAAGGAAGAATGGATGTAGTTGCCCTTGTCTGAAAGGCTCAGGAAAAGCCACTTGGGGGCCATTAAAAAAAAAAAGCTATGCACAGGAAATAACTCTAGAGTAGGCAGGGAAAGCCTGCCTGCAGTTCTGCGGACTGCAGGGGCCAGGAAAAATATGACAGTTTGCAGGCCTAGTGTGGTTATGTCTAAATACAGTCTGAATAGTCTCTAGCTGGATGGGCCTTATCAGGTCTGCCTGATGGGATTTGTTGCAGGTTGCAATGCACTCTGCAGTCTCGCACCAGGGACAGTATTAAGATGACAAATGACGCTGTTAAAATGAGTCTGTAACAGTGTTGTAAAAAGGCTTTTACTGCTGTATTTTTATCTAGTTCTTTTACAAAGCAACAGAGAAAAGTATGTTATGAAAATCTCAGTGTGTTTGCTTATGGAGTGAAAGCAATGTCAAACATAAACAAGTCAGAAATGAAAGAAGTGAAGCACTGTGAGGGTGCAGAGGAGAGGTACTAACAGTAAACAGAGTTGAATATTTCAGAAATCTACTCTGAAAGTCATCAAGATCCCGTATTCCTCTACATCTGGTAAAAAAAATATCTGAAATGATGAATCCTAAGGCCTTCAGGTTTGAAGGCTTTCTTATAGTTTGAATTCATTCACATTTCTGGGAAATGTGATTTATTCTAGAACAATCTTTCTAGTTACTGACATATCTTGTTTCCAGAGCTAAAAAAAAATGAATTGGAGGAAAGTAAAAATAATACAAAATATATAATTAGTGATTGAAAATTAGGAGGAAAACTCATTAGATTTAAAACTAATTTAGAAATAAAGTGGTGAAATAGTTATAGATTTGCGTATCTTCTCTCATGATACAAACCCCAGGAAATGCTAATGACCTTTTAAGATAATACATTTTAGATAGATTTAAAACAATCACATTATTGATACTTAATACGTTGAGTGGATCCAGTATGTGATAGGAATATTCACCACCACCTGAAACCTACAAACTAGGTGAGATTTAGTAATTTAGGAACAGATATAATTTTGTATTTCATTGTAATCTTCAGCTCCGAATTTGTAGCAGATTGTTCAGGAACTTTCCCAGCTGAAGCTTGATACTTCTTTAAACCTTTATCCATCTGCTGTTGCTGCACATCTTCAACTGTTCTTTTGCTTGTGGAGAGATGTAGGCAGGATGGAGGCTTTAACAGACACTTGCCCCTCCCCTGCAGTTGAACACAGTCTGTGTTGGCTTCTTTAGTCAGTGAATCAAGCTCAGGTTTGTCTTTTTCTTGAAGATATGCAATACTCTTAAGAACTAGCCTTGCTGTTTTTCTGAGAGATTTTGTGTATGTATGTTACAGTCTTAGTACTGGGTTTTAGTGAGTTGCCCCTAAGGAGTCCCAGCTCTGCTATCGCTGCAATCAGGGAGAATACTACAGGTATCTATAGGCTTACACAAGGAACCTGTTGGATATATGCTCCATTCCATTATGCCTGTCTCTCACTGTATTTTTATAGAAATTAAAATGTTTACTCAAATAATGAATATGAAGAATCAGATTGCCAGAGTCATCCTGGAGTTTTGAAAGAACTCAGGTACAAAAACAGTGGGCTAAGAAATACGTGTCACATGCCCCTTTTTCACTGTAACTGAGGAAATGAAAGTGTTAAATATGATATTGAGCTTTAGAAGTCCTTGGATGCTCTGGCAATCTATGAACAATAAATCTTACTCTATTTCCAGGCAAATCTTTCCAAAAATGACAATAAATGGAACTGGTAACCAAAAACGTAAATGCATGGGTGAAATATTAACGTGGATTTTGTGAAGGAAAGCCAATTTTATGTATTGCAGTTCTTAGAGTCAATAGCATGTGGATAAGGGTGGTGTAGTGAATAAAGCATACTGGGATTTCAAAAAATTTTTCACAAAGCCCTTCACAGTGGTTCCTGAAGTGACCAAATTTCTGCAAGAGAAAAGAAAAAAATACTGTAAAGGATAAATTACTGGTTAAAAGATGGCCAAGTTGTCAAAGTAGTAGGAGGTTTCCATTGGTGTCTCATGAGGGTATGTACTGGAAAATGTGGTGTTCAGCTATTCACAGGGAGGTGTAAAAGAAGTGATGGGAGAAGGCTATGAAAAGATTTTCTAATAATCAAAAACTGTTCAGCATGGCAAAAACTAGGGATAGCTGCTAATGGATTTTCTAGCTCTTATTAGCTGGATAAAAGACAGTGTTTTTGTCTTAATATTGATAATGTATGGGGGGGGAGAAGTCCCTATAATTAGGTCTATGAAGCAATGGACTTAGAATGAGCTGTCACATATAAGGAAGGATAGCTTGGACTCTCTGAGTAGGCTTCTGAAAACATCAGCTGACATATTATCAGCCAAAAAAATGTGAAAAGAATGAGGAAAGGAAGAGAGAAAAATAAACAGTGTCATGCATCACTAAATAATCCAGGATATGTCCACATCTTGAACATTAAATGAAGTTCTGGTTGTCTAATTCCAGTAAGTAAACATCAGTATACAAAGAAGTACAAAAATCTGATTAGGAATGCAACACACAGGGAGTTAATAGATTAGGAGAAACTTGTTTGGTTTGAAAAAAGGCCAAAGAAAGGAAAAAGCATAATGAAATCATGGAGAAAATGAGTAAGGAATAATCATGCATTTTGTAGCACAGGAACTCTAAAAGCAGCTTAAAAGAAAGAAAAGAATGTACTTTTCTACAGAATGCATAGTTAAACTGCTGGGATTCATTGCTGTAAGATCTTGAGGCCAAAAATATGATTGTTTTCAAAATAAATAAAAAAAGATTGATTCATATTGCCAGTAAACATGATGGCAGAAATATGCCTTTTGTCTAAGAAAGTCACTTAACCAGATTGCTAAAACCTTTTCTAGGCACATGCTGTGTGTCCTGATTTTTGTACTCTTTCTTGAAGCATCGGTTCTTGGCTGTTGTCAGCATTACTCTGGGTACTACTTACTTCTACTTATGTACTGACTTTTTGGTTTTGACTCTTAGGACCCTTTTATCAAGGACTTGAGTGGTTGAGGTTCTGCATATTCATTGTTAAATCCTGACGGATTCTGCTTATCGGAAAGGTGACTGTGCAACCTGTAAAAATACAGCCCTTATAAGCTATCACAGAGACAGAAGCCCCTGTCTGAAAATGTTTACTTTTATCTGTTTGTTAAAGGAGGCTTTAAATGTAGAGATCTGTGCACAGAGTTGGCAAGGTTTCCAATTCAATATTTATCAAGAGTTAATTCTTGTTGTAGAGATGTCAGACAAACAGTGCTGCTTCACCTCATATTTATGAGTGTCTTAAAGAGATGAAGCTATAGCATTCTGCTATGCTTTTTATGTCCCACTTAGAAATAGGCCAATTTCAAAAGATTTTCAGGCTTAGATGGTTTGTGTAATCATCCCAATTTGAGCTGGAGGTCTTTAGAAAACAGGCACTCTCATGAGAGTGCTGGTATTTCCTGTTTCTCATCAGAGCAGAAGTACAGTAGCAGAGGAAGAGCTTTTCCCTTAGCACTGTTTCTGTGTTTCTGGCTGAAGCTAGGAATGCCATAGTGCACAGAAATGATGGCAGGGGGAAAATAGTGTAATTTATTAGAATGATAGAATCACTGAAGTTGGAAAAGACCTTTAAGATCATGTAGGCCAATTGTCAACCCATCACCACCATGCCCACTAACTTACTGGAATAAGCCTGAATTCTTAGGAGGAGTGACCAAAACAAATGCATGTTGTCCCACCCAGCATACAGCCAAAAGCAGCCATCTGACAAATAAATGAGTACAGAGTTTGCTCCTTGCTGAGGTGAACCAAATCCTGCTTATTGTGAAGCAGCCAAGGCTGCTGACCAAGACAGAAGAAATTTTTATTTAGTTTGCGTTTGTACATCAGCACTTCACCACTCCTGGATATTTTGATGCATCTATCTTCCTAACTAAAGACTGATACAAGTTTTTTGAGTTTACATATACATATACACTTGTTGTAAAGCTCTTTTTTATAAAACCCTGGTGTATGTATTTTTACATTATAAAGATGTAAGTATTGCACAATAGCTCTCAACAAATTAACCATAAATTAACACAGAAAAGCTAAAAATACACATCTGATAGTATCTCTTAATGAGATGCACAATAAATTTGTACAAGGCCTTGCTGGTTTTCTTAAAAGCGATCACCAAATAGCTTTCACAAAATTTGCAGTTCTGGATATAAACTTGTAGGCTGCAAACCAGGAAGGTCAGACATCAATTTCAGACAAGTACAAAGCAGACAAGTTGAAACCAGCACAGATTTCTACTGACGCAGAGCTCTGTAATAACACAATGATGCCATTATGTGTGTGTCCTCAAAGTACACGTGTACACATTTTATGTTTTAAAAAAGTCACATAAAAATAGGCGGTATTCTCTTTTTGTATGTTTACATACTCTAATGGCGAGTTTGTGTGTATTTATTTTATTTACATAAAGGACATATATAGACATATTTATTGTATTTTATGTATAAGTAATGCTGAGGAGTGTGTAGGTTTGGCTTTCTTTATTTCAAGTGTATTCCAGCAGCAGCAGCCATGGCTGCTGTCTTCACTTTGCTGATCGCATGATTTTGCTGTGGTGAATATGTGCGTAAGTGAGGTTTTTCTTGTGGATTTCCTGCAGGCACTGGGGAGTTGCAGATTACGTGCAGGTAGAAAGACAGTTTACTATTCCGGATGTTAAGACATGTAGATGGCTTCTGAAATGTTTTATTTAAGATGTTCGTCTTCTGATATATTAGAGGAAAATCTAGTGTGAGTGCCCCAGACACAGTACCTAATTATCCTATCAGTGATGTGCTGCTGCGCTATAAAGCCGTTTCCTGTGTATAAATCAGCAGCAGAATCAAACTGATACTGCTGCTGATTGGAGACATGTTAGCACCTTGACTCCAGATCTTATCCTAAAAATGAAAAACAACCTCAAAGTGATATACATATGTCCTCAAATTTCTAATTGTTTTACTGGTTTTACAAGACTGTGCCATTACAGTTGGTACTAGGAAGATTTTCAAGTTGAGGTGAAACAAATACCTCCAAATCACAAAGGTTTTCAGATAAGAAAGGAAAGTTTATTGGACTTAACAAAGCTACTGTTGTTTGTGAAAAGGCTTTTGGCTATAAGAAGCTCATTCAATGAGGGAAGTGAGGTTATGGAGAGTGAATAGTCAATCTTGAGGACTTTGAGATTCTCCACAATCATTTGGTAATTCTACCTCTGTTTTAAGAAGCTTTTTTGGAATCTGTGATGGACCAGGTCAGTTCTGTCTGTTACCTGACCTTTTTCAAGTCCGTTTCTCTTGGTGAATTTGGAAGAATGAATTAGCTGCATGTATAATTATGAAGCATTTCTGAGAAGGAAATGTGTCAAAATGAGATTCAAACACATTGAGAAACTGGCTTCCAAAAATCAGTAGACAACTGTCTAAAACTGACATAGTGGTGGAAATACTAGAAAGGGAACTGCTGAGAGCAGACATACACATCTTGAACGTTTCAGTCCCTGAATCCCAGAGATAATCTACTCTGGGTTTTAAAAATATATATATATTTACTCTGCTGAAGTGTGGAACTCAGAGCTTTTACTTAAAAAAGCAGCTGAGCAAGGTATGGCCAGAATCACAGGTGATGGTCCCATCTTTTGTAATGTAGATTACTACTTTGAGGACTTGCTCTGAAAAAAAAAAACAAAAACAACAAGATTTTGGTCAATAGTTTTCCTTGCTTAGAGGCTTTTAGGTACAACTTTACCTCCTGTAATGGGAACATGATCAGAGACTAAAGAACGCTGAAGGGGACAGAACACTTTTTTTCATTGCATTCATTGAGAGCATGCAGAAGAAAATCACTAAATTGGGAATCTTTGGAAGAAATTAAGATTGTTAATTGTTTTGTATGTGAGTGTCTTGCTTCTTACTGCCTTTTCCTGGGAGAAAAATCTTCTGGTCTTTAATCCCTCTTCTGAGCATCATTCTTCGTTTTAATGGAGAAGAATTATTTATTTAAATACAAAAAGAAGCTGAGGAGATGATTAGGGTGGTTCTGAATAGAAGGTGAAACTGCGATTATCCTAGCTTATAGAATGTAATGAATAGAGCATGGGCAGAAGCTCCTTTTCAGGTCCTCTCTTTGAAGAGAAAGCCACTTTGCTACTGCATTTAGAGGGGCCCTGAATTTCCAAGTGCGTTTTATGAATAGTTTGGGAATATCTATCACACTGGGATCCTCATGTGTTTTAGCTGAAATCTGTGTCTTCTGGATCCTGGAACTGATCCAGGCATTAAATTGTCCCACATGTTTAGATATGGGCTACTTTCGTCATCTTCAGAGGAAAACCGACAACTCTAATGCAAAGCATGAAAAGCAGAGTGTGACTGGGTTTGAGATTCAGATTGAAGTACATAGTTACCACCTAAATCTTACGGGCGCCTTGGGCTCACAAAGCCATTTTGACTTGCAGCTTTTTTGTTTTTCTTTCATTCAGAGCCTGTTCTCTTCTATTCCTGTTATTTTTCATCTATGATGGAATACTGCAGGATTAGGAAAATTCTTCAATCTGTGCAAACATCTTCTGTAATTGTTTGAAATCAAATGTGCATATATTTCTGCAGAACTAGGTGTCAACACTGTGTAGATTTTACTTCATTGTTTCAAATGTATCCCTTATAATACATGCACTGTAGGTTAAATTGTACCAAGGTATCAGGAGCACACCAGCTGAACAGGGTTCTCACTGGCAGTGATTTTACAATGGCTTCATGTCTTGCACTAAGGTGAAGATTTTAGAAAGGGATCTCTGAGCAGATTTGAGCCATATTAAATCATAACCAGACATCTAATCAATCTAAATATTTTAGGACATAATTACATTTATACTTCTGTTAGTTTTGGGATATGAATCCTGCTACTCTGAGGTAGATAATACATTGCTGATTATATAGTGATCATTTTTAGATATTAATAAACCTGCATTTTGTTCCATCTTTAAAAACTGCTTAACATAAGCTATTTTTGTGGAGTGTCTCAATAAGGATATAGGAAGAAGTTGCAATGGGTAGGTCTTATTCAAGAACACCCCATACCAATCGCTGTATGGCACATGAATTCTTTTGACTAGGTTCTTCCACTCCATTATCCAAAGCATTTTAATGAAAATGAAATTTTCAAATTTCAATCTTTGAAGATTATCTTTGTTTACCTTTCTATGGGAACTGCTGAGTCACGGCCTGAACCTCTGATTGATCACCTGAGGCAAGCAGTGAGTCAGCCATGGGAGCACAGGTGAAGGCAATTCACCTGTGATGCTGGAAGGGGTGGAGCCAGGCTCCACCTCTCCTAGACCAATTTAAGAGCTGGCTACCAGAGGGGAAGGATCTCTTCTGGGGATCCTTCCTCTGGAGTTTTGCAGTGAGCCTAGGATACGGGTAAGCTTTCTACCTATTCTGTTTTTGTTGTTATAGTCTGCTTTGACAAACTCTCTTGTTTTTTTCATAATTATAATGTCTTTATAGTCACTGACTATACATCCCTCAATTGAGCATCATTCTTATTTTTTATAATCCCTCTCAGGACATCTCTACATCAAATATTTAAGCCTGCTGAAACATTTCTTAACTGGCTATAACCCAACAACAGATAGGAGATATTTGTATTTCCAAGATACTTAAAGTTTTTACAAAACAAAGCGCTAGTGTTTTCTGAACACCTGTAAGGAATCACAGGAAAACCAGAGTGGGATACAGTACAGTGTTAGGCAATTTGCTTTTTGTTTTTCAGACGCTTCTGAAAAGGTGTCTGCTTTTAAATGGAATCGTATCTCCCTGTGCTCCATGTTCCCGTCAATCCCTCTGTGATTCTAAATCAATGTTTTCCTGAAGTGTGGTAGCAATGGGGATCCACTGTGATGGAAAAAAATATGCCACAGGTAGTGGGAAACTTACAACTTTTTTTTTTCTGGTCCTGTTTAACACATTATTTTCTGTTCCTTGCTAGCACTGAAAGTGCAAATGGATGAAGACAAAATCAGACAATATAAAACAGTGTAACCTTTTCTTTGCTTGATGTTCATAAAACGCTGTTCTTTTTAAAATTAAGGTGAAAAAATTTAGATTTTATTTTGTCTCAAAGTTCTCTGATGATAGAGCCCAGAGCTTATGGCTTTAAATATATGTTTACTGGGTATGTGTGTAGATAAATTATTCCTTCATTTTTAGTGTTCGTTACCATGAGTTTTACAAGCAGAAACATCTGAAATGATCCATCAGTTTTCTTTCATCTGAGTTTAAGGCTGATACTGGTGAGAAAGATTACAACATCAGCTAGTCTGAAAATCTACTGAGTGTGTAAGGATTTGCTTTTTATGTCCTGCCAGCCTTTTACCCTTCCTCAATGTAGATATCTAGGGAGATAATGGTGGTATAGAAGGCATGCTATGTAGGTACTCATCTGAGTGCATGGACAGAGTAAAGTCAAATATGGTTCCTGGAGTAAAGTACAGGTGTTTGCATACATTGAATAGAATGGTTAGACAAGACCTGATGAGGGAATGTTCCAAATGTGGGCAGCGTTTGTTGTGCATTAATGTATATACAGAGTGGGAATGAAAAAGACCAAAATAGAGAGAGGAAAACATCAAATCACTGGTTAAGCTAAAAAAAAAAAAAAAAAAACAACACAGGATGAGTGATATTTTTAGTATTCTTAGAATAATTTTCTCTAAGATCATCTGTTTGCAGGGTAAGCAAAACCTTGGTAGGGTCAGCAAGCTCTACACACACTCAGCTCATCCACCTCTGGAGACTGTGATTGAATAGAAGGATTTCCTGGAATTAAATGTGGAGAAATGTTGACCAAAACATTAATAAATGACTGCCATGTAGTTATCAAACATATGTCAGTTTTCAAAAAAAGGAAAAGTAATCATGAGCCCTGTAAGTCAGTTAAAATTGTTAGTATACATTTCAATGCTCTTTTTGGTAAATGCCTAGACAGTAATACAATAAAAGGAAGACGTGTCAGAGTAAGGTACAGAGTTTGAACAAAATGTTTCTGAGTTTGTTAGCTTCAGCTTGTTCTGCAATACTGATTTCTAAATCAACAAATCCAACCACAATAAGATGGGGGGAAGGAGGAGGAAAAGTCAGGAATACCAGGGACTTGGTTTCTGTTCCATCTTTCTCATTAGGTTTCTCTGACTGAGAAGAGGTTTTCCCTTTTTTCTTGCTAATGCTGTTGTCCTAACTATGTAGTGTGTCATGTCTACAGTTCACATATGTCCAATTCTTATGTTGAGTTTTTGTGTCTCCATGAAGAGGTAACAAAGGAGTAAGAAAATTAACTGTGGTTTCTACATTGATGTATTGCTTTTTAGATAATTATTTTAAAGTATTTTTCAACTCCTAAATTTCCAGGAAATGATTACTTCATTACCACAGAGTTACTAGCTGTTATTGCACATCTTGGCCTGTTTCCACAAAAATAGAAAGATTATCAGACGCTGATGAGTCTTTTGTACAGCGTGAGCAAGTCTAGCTGAAATAATGAAACAGTATGAAAAATTATGCCATCAAAAAGTGCTTCCTTAAGAAAACACTGTGATTCTTCCTTAAGATGCAAAACTTAAGTAAACTTTTTTCCACTGCATTGCTATGAAAGGAATCCTCTGTTTGAACAAGTGTTTGTAATGTTTAGAAGTACACTTTCATAGTTAAATATGAACTAAATTATTTTTGTTATTTCAGAGTGTGAAATGGAGTATCTTTTCTCTGCTTTCTTTCCTTTCTATTCCAAGCTTTTCAAAGCAAAATTTAACTTTTCTTTCTGGAAGAGGTAAAATGACAACAACAATAGGACTTTGTACTGAAAGACTTCTCAAAACCAGTATGAATGCATTTTGGATGCAGAAAACTAAATCTTCAGTTACCAAACAGTGAGATTCTACGCTCCTACTTCAATCAGTGGGTATCATATTAGGTGAAATAATAAAACTTTGCACACTTCATACAGTTGCTAGTTCATTTAGTTGCTGGTAATAGTTACAATAGTATACAATATATGAACTGTATAAAAGAAGGATTTGTTTTCGGCATCTTACTACCATCATTTGAAACTGTTTTTGTTCCCAGATTATCTCTTATTAAAACTCAGTCTGGATTGTAATGATTATGTCAAAAACCTTTCACGTTAGTCTATAAAAGGACATTTGCAAAACAGAATGGTAAATGATGTTAAAAGCATCATCTGAAAGACTGTAGGACTGGTAGCAGTGGAGGCTACAGTAAGCAGAGCAATGCGGCCATCCTGCGGTGAAATTAATTGGAGAAAACAGGAGGAAAAAAAATCACATTGAGCTTACATTTCAATATGATCTTGACTTCTCTAACTTCTTAGAATCATAGAATACGGAATGGTTTCAGCTGGTAGGAAACCTATGATCACCTAGTTTTAACCTCTGTAACACAGGCAAGGTCACCTTCCACTATATCAGGTTTCTTGAATTACCTGAACTGGTTTCTGGACATCTCTTCTAAAGTTTTGTATCTAGACAAGATGACATTACTATTTCAAGTCTGTCCTGACCTTATGTGTAGTTGGTATGTTAGCATTTTGAGCAGAGATCCTTGAGATAATTGGAATCAGCTTGCAACGCACGTAATTGGAAGCACTATAAATAGAGTACACAAATTGGACTTCTGGCTGCTTTAGCTGTAGCAGAAGCCCTTGCAGTGCGTGACTGTGTAAGGCCCTTTCCACACAGCCCTATGATGAAGGAAAGCATTGAACATGACCTATTCATCAGCATGCTGGCATTTACATTATGAGGTTAGAGTAATATGAGATGGATGACACGTTACATAATGAACTTTTGAAAATACTATTAGAAGTGATTCCAATAGGTTAATTTATTTGTTGTGGGGAATTTGATGTTAGGTCCACTGGTGCATGTGAGTACAGATTCCAAATATATTCCTAAACCTTCTTATAGAAGAGCATCTCTGGAAGAGAGTGGGGAGACAACTTTGGAAGATGAACAACTGATCATGGAAAAAGAGGCTAGGATATAATTTCTTTTTCCTGAGAAATATTTCCCATGAGCATCAAAATTAAGCATGAGCTAACCCTGTATTTCATCAGACTTGCCTTCTAGTTGTAAGCTGCGTCATTTGAAAACACATTACTTTGACAAATTCCTAGTGCAAAATAGAATAAAAGAATCAAAACAATGAATCTCAGGAGATATCATGAGAAAGAGTGCCCTTCATTTCACTGTATGGATTTTTTTCCGACTTCTAACGTTTTTCTTCCCATTTTGGATCAATAATTGATATTGTGTAAAGCAGAAAGTATTTCTAATTTTCTTAGTGTAGCCACACAGTCATAAACACATCTGCAAAACTACTTGTTAAACATAATTACTAACATAGTTGTTAGAATGCACTATAGCAAATTTCCATTCCTTTAAGGATTGATAGCTAAATATAGCACAATTGAAACACGAAATATCTGAATAATAAGCTGATATCTAAATTAGCAAACTAAACTATTAAAAAACATGGAAACCTCTGCCTCCTACTGTGTAAAGCATACTTGCTTTGAAAAAGGAGACATCAGCTCTTACAGCTGTACTTCTGGATGTAGTTTTACTTGTTCACAGAATAGATTAGTCAACTAAAATATTACCTTTTTTTGAGTTGGAATATCATTTGCTTTCAATTTAACCTTTCATTACTCATCCTTTAACTAAAGTTAAGCTTGTTTACATTAAAATAGCAGAATTTCCTGCAATGTTAAAAACTGCATTCTGGCAAAATATTTTTAGTTTTGAGAAACAGGTCCAGACTTCATCAGCACCTGTAAGCCTCAGTTTAAATAACCATACCTGGAAAACGGTATGAATTTATTGAATTTATTCTGCATATATGCAGGAAGGATGTTCTGAAAATAAGCAGTGTGCAAGATCCTTCCCCCCACCCCTATAATTCCTTCACTGATAGGGAATCATAAAATTCAGGGCTGGCTGAGGTTTGCAGGGACCTTTGTGTTCCTCTGTTCCTGCCCAAGCAAGGACTCCCAGAGCAGGGTGCCCAGCACCATGTCCAAGTGGCTTCTGATATCTTCAAGTAGGAGATTCCACAGTCTCTGGCCAGTCTGTGCCAGTGTTCTGTCACCATCACAGACTAGAAGTGCAGCCTGGTGTTCAGAGGGAGCTTCTGTGTGCTGGTTTGTGCCCATTGCCTCTTATTTTGGTGCTGGACACTACTGACAAAAGACTATCTCTGTATTATTTGTATCCTCCCTTCAGGTATTCACAAACACTGATAAGATCCCCTTGAGCCTCCTTCAGACAGAACAGTTCAGCTCCCTCAGTCTCTTGTCATAGGAGGTGGAGACAGAATGGATCTTGAACTGCTTTCAGATGTTTCTGAGGTCCTAAAATTTTTTTTCCGCTTGTCCTTGAAAAGCACATTATTCATAAGCCCTCCTGAAAAATTTCCAAAATTTTGAGTATTAAAACACTTTCTGTCTTAAAGCAAGATTGAACTCACATTTACAGTAGGATTTAAAATGTAATTAGTATTGAGCAGGAGTAGAGAAAAGTAATGTCTCTGTAACGATAAGATTTACAAATGTTAGGGCAAGGGCTATCTTAGATATCCGAAACAGATTTCTACCCCTCCAGGTAAGTGCCATGCTTTGGTAAACTAATTGTTTCAGGAGGACTTGTGAAAGCTGAAGGCAGCAAAAGGGAGGAAATATAATAATCCTCTAGTTAAAGTGTCATTAAAGTTAATGCCAAAAGAAGAATACATTAAAATTAACAGAATCAAAATTTGAACGTAAAGGTGAAGGAGTCCTGAGAATAAAAAACTGTTTTAAGTTACACATTTTCTGTACTGATAATGAGCATGTAACTTTTGAAAAAACTAAATTGTGTGAAAAGTTTGAAAGGTTAGTAATTGAGTTTCAGCATCTCAAAAGGCATAAGTGAAAGCGAGAACAGAATCTTAATCTCTGAAGCAAGAAACCTTTGTGTTACCTAGGAAGTCTCTGCGCCTTCTTGCTAATTGCTTCTAGTATCTATGCCCATGCTAATGTAAAACTAAGCTGAATTTAATCTCTTTCCTCATACAACATAAAATAGCCCTGCATGTGGAAAGAATTAACAAGCACAGGGTTGTTTTTTTTTTATGTGGGCGTTCTTCCCTAATGCTCATCAGTGTTACATATAAACTCCAAAACAACATTTTAATGACTAGTCTCTATGGAAATGCATAAATAATTTTGGTGTTACATTTTTATTTTCTTTAAATGGTTTTACAAATAAATATTTTGTTTCCGTTTAGTAACCACAGCTTTCTGTATTGAAAGCTGCTTGTTAAGAAATAATACTGTGTAGAAGCTTAGCATGCATTGATTTTTAGTTAGTGAAGACAAAGATTTAATGCAGCTACTTGTCATTTTTATACTTACTAACAGAAAGCACATGATATGTGTTCCTGCTGTAGAGACTATAAGACTGTACTAACAGAGTAGGGAAAAAAAGGAAATGCCTTGTTATTTATAACTTTAGATGAGCTGCAATTGATAGGAGCATGTTCTAATACTGCAACAGCATGATGGAAGGAGAATACCACATATATTAACTATATAGCAGCTCCATCTCACTCTTCCTTATATCAATTTCCATTAATGTCCCACAAGCACAGCATATTTTGGAGGAGGCCTCTGTATGCTTTGAGTGCTGTGTGTGCCTAATGTCACAAGCACGTAAAGCTCGAGATTGTCATATATGATGTTTTTTTTCTAAGTGCACCTGCATTTCCACAAGGTGTCAGTCTGTAAGAACAGTGTTACATCAGGCAGTAACTGCAGCTAATGGTCCATTTTATTGTTGTCTAGTCTTCAACATAATGCAATGTGTCTGAAAATCAGCAGTGGTGCTCTATAAGGAAGTCTCAAAGCCCAAGAGAAAATGAGATTTACAAATAAATGCTAAATGCGAACAGAGACGTCTGACCCTTTTAAAGCTTTAAATCTGCAAGCTGCTCATTTTAGAACTGAATTAATTAACTTCAGTAAGTGATAAATATGACAAAACTGGTTAATACCAACAGTTTGCAGTCCCGTGCAATGCTTGACAATACAAATTCAACCATAGTGTCAGATCAGCATGTACTTCAATTATCTTTAGTCAATTCACCATAAAAATATAATCCACACAGATAACATAGATAGCAGTGATTTGTCACTGTTGCTAATGAACAAAATAAACTTGAATTTACATGCTGGTTAGAGAGGGGTTGAGAAAGCAACAGAACCAGTACAACCTTTACTGGCATGTATTCCCAACATATTCTTGCAGGACCAACGTTCGCCTCAGAATAAGTCTCCTTTTCAAGTAAACCAACTTTATTTTTACATTTTCAGGTTTTTTTTGTTTTTTTTTTGTTTTTTTTTTTAATATTCCCGTGTCTTGTAATGTATAATAAAATTACTCTTTAGCTCTTCCCCTGTGGGGAAAGCAACAATGTTTACAAGCAGTGCAAATTATCTGGAGATGTAACTGATGTTATTATCTACACTCATTACACTGTAAACAATTAAGAGGTCACCTTGCACTTTCTCCTGCTGTCAAGTAATTCATTGGAAGTAGTGATTACTAACCCTATTTACTTTGTAGCTTTTATTGTTTTCTTGGTGGGTGTTGTTGTTTTTAAATTCTGGTCATAAGCAGGAAGCTGCATTTTACTGCTTTAGTCATAGGCCTTTTCTCAGCTTTCTGTGATCCTGCATATTATTGCAACATTGAGCTTTGTCTGAAGATGAAGCAGAAGTGGTACTGGTGTAGAGTGATGGTTGGCTTACTAAGTCATACAGAAAATGCCTTTTGTTTTGTCAATAACAGCTGCATAAAATGATAGCGTATGATTTCATCCCTCCTGTAGTAAATGATAGATTAATGTAACTTTTGAATAAGTTCACTTAATTTGTCTTTCACTTTTGGGGGCAAAATTTTCCTTTCTGTAACTAATTATTATTTCATATCTGTGCTTGTTAGCATTAGCTTTCAACATTTCTGGTATGTTTGTATTTTAAAATGTTTTGCCCCCCACAATTAAAATAGCTTAGCTTCCATCAAATTCAGAGACGTTTTTTTCCTATATGGTAAAAAAAACAGTAGTTATGATAAATGAGGTACCCACATGTACGTTCTGTCATTTACAGAAGAGATTTCTGAATCCATTGCCTTTACATCGGTAACTTACTATCATCATCAGGTGTCTCTAACAGAGCTTTGGTCTATTCAGTTCAAGGACTAGCTGTGAAACTTCTCAGTTTGTGCCACAAGGTTCTTTCATTCATAGGGAAGGAGATTGATCCTGATTTAATTTTGTTTTATAATTTATTAGTAAATACTCCAAGAGGCAGAAACTTCTAATGGGCATTTCTCAAGATGAACATGAATGACTTGCGGGGCAGTTGCATTTCATCCTCACTGAATGTTAAGAATGCAAGAAATAATTGAATTCTAAGGGTTTGTCCAATTTAGGAGAGTATCTATTTGGCACGGAAATGTCTTTTGATCACTATATTATTTCTGGAATTCAAGCTATTACTAACAAGTTTTTTAGCACCTTATCTCTGTCTGATTCTGTAATGTGGATGAGCTGGGTTAGGTAAGTGCCAGCACTGATAGAATTCCATGATGTAGAAGAGGTGCACTTAACCCTTTTGCAAATGCTGAATCATTGAATAAACATTATGTAACATACAGATTTTAACTATCTTGCCCCTTTGGAGCAGAGGCTGAAATACTTTTCTTCAGGTTGCTTGAGACTTTGTTCAGAACCTCTTTGCACCAACTGGTTGTATATAAGTACTGAGTGTTGAGGCTATGATTTCTGGTAAAAGGATGATAGCGTACTACTTCAGAACAGGAAATGCAGTGAGAGTTCCTAGTCTTCTGTAAGGAGCTTTAAGCATTAACAGTGATTAGTTAGCCCATATAATTTGATTTCTGCTGCAGTAGAGCAATAGTTTTTAGACTACAGAATGTTTCTTTTAAAAGATGGATCTCATCTGTATTTCGTGTGGCTGTCACATATATAGATTATGGTATTAACATTAATATTACCTTTGGTAAGGAAATGCACATTGTCTCAAAGATATCCTAAAGATTAGCCAAGCATTTCATCTGGCAGTATTGATACATCATCTTTTGTAACAGACTGTATTGACCAGCAAATCCCTCACTGTTGGAGATGAAAAGTGCTGAATACTATGTGATATCATCCCCTACAAAGTAACAGGAAAAGTGAAGGTTAATATAAAATATATGTGGCCAGTGGATTGTGTATATATTTGAAAAAAAAACCCAAACCTTGACAGGTCCTGAGCTAGATACTAATTAATTAATCTGGTCAGCAGCTGATGCACTCCTTTTTAAGGTCACTCCGTGCTACCGAGTTTTCAGCAAGGTGTTTCTTGGGAATATTGATTACAGAAATTTTTAGGTTAACAATGGACTATAATTGATTATTGTGCACAAATGTCTAAGGACAATATGGCAGATCATTTTTCCATATTGTCTCATTTTTTTGGACAGTATTCTGGGATTTCTTGGACAACTCTTTGCTTTTTTGAATGCTTTCGTCTTTGTATTCTAAAAAGTGTATGTTGCCCAAGACATCTGTGTGAGCTTGCTCTTCTGCCTGCAAATGACTCGATGCTTATTTTTTATGCTGAATATAATTACATAAGAAATAAATGTATCAGTAGGGTGTTTTTTTTGCATATCATATTTCGTCCCTCGTCAGGAGGCATAAGTAGTGCTTTACTTTGCACTTAATTCATGTATCTGTTCTTTCAACAAACCAGTAATTACTAGAGCAGTTTGGATTATTTCTGAAAAGATTTTTACATGTATATTTGTTTGATACTTTGTTTGACATCATTTAAAAAGAAATGCCCCATAGCATTATTCATTGATACAGTCACTACAATATTTTCCTTTGTTTGCCAGTGAAATGAAAATTCTTTACAGTTCCTCAGGGCATGTTAGCCTCAGAATCATTTTTTCATTATATAACTCTGGTATGCATTTTGCCACACAGTCTGGAAATCTTTGAAGTGATTGATGGTATATTATCCCTTATTCTTTTTCCAAGTACTCTGTATCAGAGTCTCTCCAATCTTATCAAAATAGTTACAGCTATTGATATTTAGTAGGTCAAAATCATGTCTTCCTTTATTTCTTGAGCAACTTCTAACACGGAGTTGCTAATTCAAATTCAAGTCTCCAAAAGCTAACACCAGAATATGTGCTCCTGAATGAGCCCACTGCTAGCCATTAAGGAATTACTAGAACTGCTGTTTTATTTGAGCCTTCTTTTGGTGTTACGCAGTGGAGTTCATCGCTCTTAGAGTTTTGTTTTTGTAACATGCCACATACTTTATACTAAGGAACAGATACTAAACAAAATCAGAATAATAATGTGTAAATATATGGCTGTTAATTTTTTTTTTAAAAAAAACAACAACGAAGCATTTCTTATAATATACATTTCTGTTTCAGACTGTTCTGATAATTCATGGTAAAAATTACTGTGTAACAGGATTTTTTTGTTGTCATCTTTTTTCCTTTTTTTTTTTTTTTTTTTTTGCATCTCCCTTCCTCTCCCACTTCTCTAACTCTTTACTTTCATCTGCTTTCTCAAATCTGAGCAGTTTAAAGTGAAAGGCTTTGCTGAAATCTATCCATCCCCTTTAGTATCAATTGATAGCATCACTGAGAGCTTATAATTTATAGAAGCAGTAATTATAGTTAAAATTTTATTCAGATGTTCTACCTAACAAGAGATTTAGTAGTTTGAAATGTGGCTTTCTTTTTCTGCTATCTATTATTTCTGTCATTTTTGTTTCGTATCCATTATATATCTTAAAAAGCCTGCCCTTTTCAAATAAAGTCTGAAGGAAGATACTAGTTATCCTTTGTATGTAGTCTCACATATTCTTGATCTGTAACATGTGTACATGGTAGTTGCAAGGACTGCTGAGACCTAGAAAGAGGAGTCCAGTTTTGTATTTAGCATGGGATCTGTCTTTCCTCCATCTTCTGAGGTTTAGCATCTCTTATTCAAATCACAAAAAGCTTCTGATTTCACTTCCCATACTCCTTACTCATACTTCTCAAGTAGCATCTTTTTTCAATTACAACACAGTTCTCTGACTTAAATATGATTGTATTTTGAGAGATTGATAGGGAATACTTGACCTTGAAGCAAGTGTAGAGAACCATGATTTCTAGATAATTTCTTTATATCATGCCCTTTAGAATGAGATTTTCCATGTCTTCCAAGTTTCTTCATCACCTTTTTTTTTCCTCTGTACTGATGACAACCCTATTAATGTGATAATTCTTTAAAATATGTCACATTGCCTCTCTGTATTTAATCTTCCATTGAGCTTAATTCCTTATTTTCATAGTTTTCTTGGGCTGCTTTAGTACAGAGTCTCTTAGCTGTTTCCTTAGACCTTTTAGAAGCTAAACCAGGAAAAATAATTCAGACAACAGCATTGCCTCTCTACAGTGAGACTTACACATTGAGTGTGTATTGCCTTTTTCCAAATTGATTTCAGGCCTGTTTCTGCTTACTTTGCTTCAAGATAACAAATCTGCTTCTTGTAGGTCTGTCACTAGCTGAAGGAAAATCCCATCTGTGCTTGTGTTATAAAGCAGTATGTTGTAACACATTATGATTAGAAAGTGCCAGGAAGAGCTAGAGGTGGAGCAGGGTAAGTGAAAGACTAATCTGTCCCTCTGGAAAGGAAAGATGATGCTCTGTGCAAGACCAGCTGGACACTCTCTGACAAGACTCACAGTTATATATATGCATATATTACTGAGACTCAGGGAACAGCTGGAGGTTTTGGGAGGTGTTAACAGAGAACTTGATCTCACTGTACCTTGATTGCTCTAAGCACAAATCATGGGCTTTGCTATTATCAAATACCACACCAACTGTGCAGCTCATTACCAGTCACTATCATGGTCCTGTATCATCATTTGACACAAGACACAAGTGGCAGAACGCACCCATGAGGCCACTGTTTTGTTCAAATTTGGATGTTTCACCCAGGATTAAAATAACGTGAACTTATGCAAGCCTGGAGGCCCAGGTTCCTATAGGTCAGTAGTAGAGTAGTTCAGTAGTGACAAGTGCATCTTAATGAAGGTCTGTCCTCCACCCAACTCTATACTTATCCTCAAAGCATTATTACATTTCAGTGCCATGTCACAAATTGAGTGGCTACAAAATAGTCACTAAGGGTACCATGCCATCAGAAAGCCTTGTAACAAACTGTACAGGCCCAAATCAGTCAAAGCACCATCAACTTTCAGAAGAAAAGGCAAGCTCCCTTTTTTGGGGTCTGACTCAAAGTTGATAACTATAACTAGAATATATATATAGTCTAGTTGCAGGTATTCAGTGTATGCCCAGGAAATTCTCTGGCTTGTGTCTGTTTTAATGGTAGTTAGGCATTTGTTTGCCTGCCAGAATAGACTTCAACTTTCATATGTTGTCTTTTTTTTTTTTTTATTACCACTGTATTAATAGGGCAGAATGTATACACACTTTGTCATTTTAGAGGACTCAATGAAAATATCTCAACTAGATAGTGATAAATAATAATTGGCTACAATTAAAACATTCGGCAAAGATAAATTGGTTCTGACTCCATTTTGATTGAAAAGAATCAAAGCTGGAATAATCTGGTCAAAGCCATGTAAAAGTATTTTGCCTTCAAGTACCAAACTTATCTGTGGACAGTAGTGACTTGCTGTGTGACAAGACAGAGATTAGAAAATGGTCTCTCAGCACAGATTTTAGCATCTGAAATCGGACAATATTTGTGTTTATTGAAGAAATATTTCACTGTTTTTGTTATAATGTGTCCTGCAGCAGTGTTTTATAGTTTGGCTAGCATCCATAAGGGTAAACTGTGTTCTGTAGTGAAATTGTGTACCTTAGTTTTGGTGCATTGAGTTTTGGTCCATTCCTACTTTCCTAAAAGACTGGTAAAACTAGACTGAAAATTTTCACTATTTCTATTGCTAGATGGATGTCTGCACATATGTAACAGTTATTCAACTACTTGCAGATCTCTGTTATAAATTTTGGACAGTTTGTCACTTCTGTATTTGCTGGCTACAGGCTTCTACTTCAGAACACATCCACCAATAATCTTGAGGTAATTTTCTTCTGAGTGACCTGGGGCTTGAGTCTTTTTGCATCTGGCACTGCGTATTCTTATCTCATATTTGTAATTCCAGCATTCTTGCTGGGCCTGTGAAACATCTCTACTATTGCCTGACCATTTAAATGGAGACTATGCAGCCATAAGTTTCCACCACTATATAATTTCTTTTGGATTCTTCCCGGTTGTGCTTTTAAAATGGACCTGTAACTACTTTTGCTGATGTTTCTGAATGTCTTGAGGATCAAGTTAAGTTTACATATTTTCATTCTCCAAGGTTGTCTCAGCTTAGAATTCAGTACATCAGTAACTTCTATAAAACATATCTGTGTAGTTTTGGTAATAAGATTAATGGGCCTTAGAGCTCTGGTATGTGGCACTTAGTAACCTCAGTGATTATAAATACCTAATGATCTCTTTAAGAGTAATACTTAAGCAACTTGACATGCCATTGCACATCTTTCTTTTTTTTTTTTTTTTCTTTTTTTTTCCCTTCCTTCTTGGTAGACTCTGGGAGTTTATATATATAGTACTCAGAATAGTTCAGCTGGAACTGATCTACAAAGATCATTAAATCGAACTGCCAGATCAATTCAGGGCTAGCTAGTACTCAGTTAGCCTCCTCATCAATTGGTGCCTGTAGGCCTGTACCTGCACTGAACTATCTTTATCTTTTGTTTGGTGCTCTCTGTGAAGGGTTTATAAGTATCATATCACAGTTTTAACCTATTTCAGTTGATTCATTTCCTTGCTTCCCAATGACAGAAATAGGACTTCTGTGTTCTTATACCAGAAGGTGAAAGGGCTCTCTGAAAACCCTTGTAGAGCATGTATTAGTCTGAAACAGCTAGCTATACTAATTGACACTGGTGTCAATAAATTAGTAGCTACAGATAACAGCAACAATAGTGTTATTTTTCCTTTTTTTCATGTTAGTCTAAATTGCAATTTCTAAATTCTTTATCTGTGTACTTGCATCTTGTTGTCGGCAACTGCAAGGCTCCCCCCCCCCCCCCCCCCCCCCACGGGATGTGACGCAGTAGGCCCTCTCTCTGCTCTATGATTGATGTGTGGCACGTGCCCTTAGGGGCATAGACGAAGCACAAAGGTTATATAAGCTAGAGTTCACGTGTAATAAACGCCATTTTGCACGTACACACCAATATGATGAACAGCAGTCATTTGGTCCTGGCCTGGTTTTAGGTCAGTACTGTAGGAGGCAATGCAACACATCTGAAATGAAGAATGATTTCCTCATCAATAGTATTTTTTGATCTATGGTATTGCAAAATAATATTTTTTGCTACATCTGTAGTCTTGTGAGTACTTAACAATTTAGTACTTTTGCTTACACTACTTGAGTTTTGCCTTGCTTTGCTGCCATTTTTATCATTTCTTAGTCTAGAGAAGACTTTTTCCATTTCCTTGACTATACTTCATATGTTCATTTACATACAGAAAACTGTTGAAATTATATGATGTGAGTCAGTTTGTTCACTTCAAGATGCAATACACCTGTGGACTGAATCCACATCATGCTATTTTTTAACTGCTTTGCTGTAGCTGTGACAGACTATTATTTTCATGGATCATTTTTTGTTGTTCCTATGTATGTATTGTATTATATATATATATGCAGGAATATATGTGTGTGTACGTACATATTTGCATTATATATTATCTATCTCATATTTTAATTTTGTTAGATACCTACATTTTCTTTACTTTTTTTCTTCTGGAAACAGTAACTTCTACAGTTTTGCTCAATTTCCATGTTCTTGCATGTTCTTCTATTTGCAATTATTGTTACTCATACCATCATCTTGAATTTGATTTATCACTGCATTACAAAACATAAAGTCATCACTGTAGAATGTACACTTTTGTGATGATCTGTATCACAATGCTGTGAATGGGATGAAGGTCATATCAAGCCCTGATTTTGCTTCAGAAAATGGAAGGCAAATTGATTTTCAATCTGAGATTTAGCTCAGATGATTTTGAACTATGGTTGCATTTGAATGCTGACCAGCATAAATATATTCATATTTCAATGTAAAATATTTCTATACAAAATTGGAAACTTTCTGAAGTTTCCAATCTCCCCTTCCATAACAGTTCCTCCAAAATATTATTGCTTTCCAATTTGTAAGTGAAACTTCTTGTGGTAAATTGCTGTTCAGTAACAAAATATCTGTAGATGATATCAGAATATTCCAAACCTGTAACTGATGGGCTAACAGAGAATGGCTGTGACTTCTGATGGTATTTGCCTTTCAGTTATTGGCTTTAAACTCTGACTTCTGGAGTATGCACTCTTAGATTGTTAATTAAACATTTCAAACGGTTTAAGTAGAATAATGAAGATATAATATTAATGGAAAATTAGATATCTAAATTAACAAACATTCATTAAGTAGTAATTGCAATTTTTTGTTTCAATGCATAGAATAATGAAATAGATCATTATCTTTTATACTATTTATGATATTGTTATAGTAAATAAAAAAAATCTTTGCATGCTGACAATATCTATGTGTGGCATTCAATTAGTCTCAGATATGAAGATCTTATCTGCATGAAATGTCATTGGAGTTTGTATTCATGTATAGAATTCACGTGGGAGCCGGTGATATTTATTTTGTGCCTGTTTAGTAAATCTATTTCTCTGGATATCATTTGAGCATGTGATGTCTTGAAGAAAAATAAAACACCCTATCAGGTGCTTCAGTGTTCTATTAATTCAACAACAGCTTTTTGGAAGAACAAATCTTATAAAATTTGCATGTTCTCATGGTCAAGAAGTAGTTAAACTGGTTATCAAAAGCAAGAAAAGAATCACTAAATTCATCCCAAGACTCAAAATATATTCATCTTTTGCAAAGATAGTAAGGAGAGTATTTTTACCTCTGCTTCCAGCACAAAAATGGAAGGTTTTACGTCTACATAGCTTGGCAGCTCTGTGAACAGCCTTCCCATGTGGAAGGTGCTTATTTTGCTGATGCTGAGTTCCATTATTTCATATTTGTTTTCTTTTTCTTTCCTAGGGTGATAGGGTTGAAACAACAGGATGAGAGATCTCAAACACGCTACTGAATGTTGTACTCTGACAAAACTACATGGCTTCCTTTATCAAGACAGCTGTGTTTTTAAATAAATCTTAATTTGGCCAGCAGAAGGATTATGCCTGATACTCAGATGTACTACCTTGAAAGGTTGCCTTGACTTCCTCAAGGAGTTTAAATTAAGGCATTCAGGATGCCAGACCAGAAGGCTTCACAGACTGAGGTATGTTTATTGTTTACCACTTAGGAAACTGAGATTGCAGTGAAAAGGACAGCTTCCAAAATAGCAAAGTTACTGCTACTAACAAAATAAACTTAAAATAAATATTACTGAATAGACTGCTTCATTTTGACAGTTCTTTGTCCCTATTATGGATCACAGGGAACAGTTAAACTGTTAAATTGGGCTTCAGTTAGATAGATCCTTGTCACTGGTAAGTGGCTTCCCATGGATGCCATTAGGATTGTTTGTAGAAGCAAGACAAGACTGGGCAGGTAAGTAACTCATAAGTTATATGCAACTCTGCAACTTGTGGCAGTTTTATTTTAACAATTGATGATAGATAATATGGCCAGTTCTCGAAGCTGTCCCGTTTATTGAAGATTTACATTAAAATTATTATTTTATACTTTCAAGCTCTTTATCAGATAGAATTGAGATCTGAAGTAAGAAGCAGATCTCTTGCTATCTATAGAAATATATGATTTTGCTTTGTACTTTCATGCTGATCAATATACATAAATGACATTTCATGTCATTAAAAATTTTGGAGATATTTTTAAAGGTCTAATCGCAAAAAAAAAAAAAATTGGTTGATTATATGCTTGTGACTACAGACTTATAAAGTCTGTAGACTCATGCAGACCCATAGACTCTATGAAGTAGCTAAGATGCACAGAAATGAGGAGACGGTTGGACTAGATGATCTTATAGGTCGTTTCCAACCTTGCAATTCTATGATTCTATGAAATAAAGTTTTAGCAATAGAATTCATAGATGATTGTCAGCAACACTGATGCTTTGATTTTTATATGGCTTTGAAAGCTGTTTGAGGCCAACACTTTAACTTTAGACTGAAGAGCGCCAAACCATAAAGTAAGGAAAGTTTTTAATTTGGTGATCTTGTGCAGAACGGAGAACCTCACAGTAACTTGTTCAAGCTTTCCCACTTGCAAGTTCAGATTGAACGTGGATAAAGAGAATTTAAGAACAGCAGTCAGACAAATTTTGTTGTTTCTGGTTACTTTGGGTTTTTGTTTGTTTGTTAGTGGCTTTGTTGTCATTTTTTTAACACTGCACAAAAGTTAACAGGAAAAGGAATATGAACAGTAACTGGATACTAAAGTAGCAGTTCTGAAGCCTGGTCTGTCTTTGCTTCTCTGTGTATGCAATATCACTAAGAAAAAAAAAAAAACAAAAAACATTTTTTTTACATTCTGAAGCACACTTGTGTTTGTTATTTGGGCCAAATTGCTAATCCACTTGATGAAATAATCTTTTTTTCAGTCTTACTGCTTTACATTTCCTGGAATATTGTATTTTTATGGCAAGAAGCCGAAAGGAAGCTGTTTTACACTTGTAAACAGTTCAGTATCTTGTCTCCTTTTGTGTAATGAACAAAAATATTCTGAAAGAACTTCAAGAAGCCATGGCTAATATCTCAAAAACAAAATGCTGAAATCAAGCCTTCCACAGCAACTAGTATGAAATCAGAAAGCATGTTTAATATTTTATGCAGAGTCAGAGATAGCAGGGGAAGATATGTAGTGGTTTATTTTGTGCTCCATCATTTATGTTGCCTGATATACATCTGCAACCCTCCTGCTTGGGTAAGGTTTTGTTTGTTTGGACCTGTGCACATCTGCAGGATTTTGTGAAACAAAGAAATGGACATTCTGCCACCCTCTGAAGAGATTTCTTTGTTTTACATTCTGCCACCCCCTGAAAAGAAGCCTTGCTAAACTTAACTGTATATCTCTCCTTACTGAAGAGCCTTGTGTTGAATGAGACCCATCATCATGTAACTGAAGGTTTTGCAGAATGTATCCATGCCTAATATCAGAAGTACTGTAGTATATCCAAGATTATATCTTTTATTATTATTTGTTATCAGTAAATATTCTACAGTGAAAACCCAGGGCCTCTTTCTGAAGGACCTGAAGATGGAAAGGAAATCTAAAACACTTTCACAGTCAGAGAAGAGCTCTTCAGGGAGAAAATATCTTAGTGTAATTAATGTTTTTTTTTTGTTTGTTTGTTTTTTGTAAAAGAGGGAGAAATTTGCTGAACTGAAACTTGTGAAGAAATGTATATCCTTTAATAGGAATTACTCATAGCTTTTCTTCAAATAGTTAGTTTATTCTTCCAATGAATATACATTCTGGAATCTATCTTTTCTCAAAATAATGTCCCCAAGTTGTTAGAAGTTCAAGTATTGTTTTCATATTTCTCATGAAGTTTCAAAACAGCTCTGTTTCCATTTCACATCTGGGTGAAATGGAAAAAGTGTTCTCTTGCATATTCAAAAGTGTATCTGTTTATTTTGTCTAACTGCTTTAATATAAAAAATTATATGATTGCTGTAGGGCAAAAGAGCACCAAGCCTCACTGCAGTGAGCAGAAAATATATGCATAGCCTATCAGTTTTCCTCTATATTTTGCATTCCTTCTTAGGAAGACTGGGCAATGAAATCAAAGGCTATTGAAACCACAGATGCTTGTGGAACCCCTCCTGTAGCTTGGCCTTGCAAGGCTTGATTTGGGTTTTCCTTTTCAAACTTCCTTAGTTCACCCACCCTGAAGATCTGTGAACTAAAATTTTCAACCTTCTGTTAATTAAGTTGATAGCTGTTGCCCTGTAAATTTGGGTATTTTTTTCTGGATTGATGTTTGAAACAGAACTAATGTGCTGTTTTCTGAAGCATTGTCACTGAAAAGCAGAATGTTCCTAATGTTGCCCTTAATGTGAATTTTCCCTATGTGTATTAAAATGTTGAAAATAAGTAACTGCCAAAATTTCAATTACTTTCACGGGAAACATCTAATTTTTCTGCTGCAGCTTTTTTCACAATGCAAGAAATACTGAATTTTGCTCAATGCTGGGCTTTTAAGAAGTGATTAGTACACTTATTAACCTTGGTGCTCACAACAGAAATAGTTGAATTCTTCTAATCCTCCTCTATCATATTAGATTTTGAAGAAAATATTTTGCATCTCCTTATCATTGTCATTTGATGGGATATCTCTAAGATAGTTTTTTTTTTTTTTTTTTTTTCTGCCTCTGCATTAAGAAAAATAACTTCAATTTGTTGGAATCCTATCAGGTCAGATTCACATTTTTGCTTACATAAAGTGGTAACCCTGCCTGCTGGTTTCCATCATCAGTTCTCAGTAAGATTTCTGCTAAATAATAAAGATAAGCTAATGATGGTATGCAATCAGATCTAACACTCTTCTTCAAGCTGGTTATTACTAGGTTTGAGTTCATGTTACAAAACATCCAGCATAGTTAATGCAAGTCAATGTGGTAAAACTAATTTCATATGAGCAACAACATGGTTTATAACTGGACAGTGGTAAAATCTTATACTTTGCAAATGATCACAAAGACAGAGTTGGATTCCTTCACTGTTTAGACATTTCTTTGGCTAATATCAATGCTTATGTAATGAAAAAGGAAATTGGAATGTGAATAGGTGAATTCATATCTCATTATTTAATTCTGTTAGTGAAGAGCTCAAAATATTTTGCAGATTCATCTGGGAATTGAAAGGAGATAATAACTCATAAAATGAACGGTTACTTCCTGCCAGATATTTGTTAATGTCTTTTTAAGAATACAGATCAACCAAGTTTTGAAAACTCACATAGCTTCCAAACGCTTCATACAGTAATATACATGAGTGTCAGATTTAACTACTTGTCTCCCCAGTAGTCGTGATATGATTTATTTTCTCCAAATGTTGTTTGGAATTTATGGAGTAAGTGGAGTTAAACTAGTGCCAATCTTTGGTTGACTGTTGCTGCCAGAAATGGTCAGCTCTGTTGGTAATGTTTTAGCAGCATGGAAAGACCTAAGTAATTGCAATGTGGCTAAATAGAGGCTACTCAGTTCTCAGGACTTTTATTTCAATTCTTCCCTAACAAGTAAGGTGATTCAAGGTATTTTTTTTAAATACAAAAACAAAAAGTCCTCCTCTGAAGTCCGTTATTGTATTCTTATGTGACTTGTAATAGATTGAGTTCCTGCTGCTATTTAATTCTGTGGATATTTGTTTTTCAGAATTTAACAGAATTTTCTATAGAAAGTTCTTTTCAAGAGTATTTCTCCTCAGACAAATGACATTTTGCTGTGATTGAAAGGCACATGCAAAGACATAAAATCAGTATAGCACACTGATTTTAATGTTCCGAGAGCACTTTTTTTTCTGAGGCACAGTAGACTAAGTGTGATCATATGTATGAGCAACAATCATGAAGACTGAAATTAAAGCAACCCATGGAACAACACAGAATTAACAGACTCAGTAAAGGAATTCCCAGATGATAATTCTCAGCCTGCAACTTACAAGATTGCATGGTTCAATAGTTTCTGCTCTTCTTTATCTGAGAAGGAGTGTTAAAGGACATTTTCTGTAATATCTTCCATTTTGTTTGAGACAATGTCTGTTTCTTTATCTCCCTTTATCTAAATATTTCCTGCATTTGCATTAACATTATTTATCATTATTACCTCAGTTGTATCCAGTGAATGTGCGAGTGGTGATAGGCACAAACTGAAATAAAGGAAATTACATTTAAACACAAGGGAAAATCTTTCTGTACAGTGAGAATGACCAAATCTTTGGAGATATTCGAACTTTGAGGAATCCACTCTAGATTCCTCTTCTTTGACTAGTGGGCTTGGGCAACGCAATGTCTAGAGGTCCCTTCCAATCTTAATTATTCTGTGCACTAATATTTGACTATGTTTAATCAGTGTCAGTTTGTGTTGTTAGTGATAGTGGTTTGGTTTTGTATTTATATTTGTGCTTTCAGATCTTTGTAGTGCTAATTGTAAGATTAATGGAAAATCTCTCCCTTGTATTGATATGGCAAGAAGGCAGAATCAAACTTAGAGTGTAACTAGGAATGCAATTAAAATGTAATCTGTACTAACATCAAAAAACCCTATCATACAAAAGGGACAGGAAGCACATAGTCTAGAGCAAGTGACATAGTTAGAATCTGGGTAAGGTGAGCAAGCGATTTTTCTTGAGCTAGATTTCCAGACTAACCAGTCCTTTTTCCAGTATTTGTACCTGAGGTCAGCATTCCTCATTTTTCAAGAATGCACTGTTTTGAGTAGGCTAGAAGACCACATTCAAGTCTTGATGACCTGCAATTTGGAATGAGCTGCAGTGCTGGATCACATGCTCTTCTCACCACTGCTCTTGGCCCTGTGCTCAAGGTGGTCGAAGTTTCCTGTGTTTCCTGTTCAGCAGCCAGATGGAAAGGACCATGTGCTTCCTGGTGCTAGAGGTGGCATAGCTGTCAGGGCAGCCAGTAAAAGCAAATGCACATAAATGTGACAGGATTTGCAACCTCTCAGAGCGGGGCTTGAAAGCAATTGCTGTTTTTATGTATAATTAATTGCACAACTAAGTCCTTTTCCACAACCCTAAAACAAAGAGAATTTAAGAGTTTAAGGGTTTAGAGAGTCTTGATTCTTGCTTCCGCTTTCTTCTCTAAATTAATCTTCTGATACATTTCTGGATTTTGATCAGTCAGGGTTGTATCACTCATGCATCACCTCAGAAAACAAGGCTTTTACTGATGTTTTTTTTCTATTAATTTAATGTTTATAAAAAGTGCCAGAAACACTGATAGACTTAAAACCTTCCTCTTTCTGCAGTGATTCTTCTCTAAACTGCATGTAGTTCCTTCAGACTTTGCTTGGAATCTGTTTCCTCAAGTCTGTCTTTTTCTGTGTTTTCCCATCAGTCTTGGACCCCATATCATTTAGCATGAATCATCGTAATATAAAATTAATCCACACTGTGCTTGCTTACAGAATATAAGACTTTTATTTCAGAATGTGTAGGAATGTGGAATGTCTCTGAGAATAGAAGCAACGGATCTGTTTAAACTAGCTTGGTGGTGCCATATTCAACTAGTACTAGGATGGACCTGAGGCAGCCACAGCCCCCTGTTCTGACAAATGACCCATTTTGGCAAAGCTGTCCCCCTTGCAGTCCATCCATCCTGAATTCCTCATAATGTTGGAGCAGAAAGCATTCACCAGGCTGACTTGAGGCAAGGGAAGATCACAGCCTGGTAGTGACAGCAAGATACTGCGTTTCAGGAACTCTCAGTTCTGCTCTTTGTCACCATTTCTTTGATCTCCCTGAGCAAGATAGGCATGAGGTGTTCTAATGTCATGGTGCCCACAGGCTTCACGAGCTCCTTTCTAGCTCAGCAGTCACTGTATTAAAAAAATATGTCACTGTACCGGTGGGACACTGACATCAGATTTTTTTTTTTTGGCACTCTTCAGGAAGGACGTCTGCTTCAGTACTTGGCATCTGCGTCAGTACTTGTTCATTCCTCTTATCTCCTAGTGGGCTTTTGATTATTTATTTGTTTTCAGAAACCTTATCTCTCCTTTTTGTTGTTAAAGAAAATTTTTCTCTATTATCTGTGGCTTCACTGTTGCTCTTCTGAACAGCACAGTCACAAAAGCATACAGAGTGCACAACCAATGGCAAGTTATCTTACGCCTAAATTTGGTAGTTTTTTTTTTTTTTTTAAGTTTTCCCAGAAGAGCTGAACTGTTGCTATGCATGATTTTTAAAATAGAAATGTGAGGGGTTTATTATTTTTAATCCTTCTTGTATCAAATATAAAAATCAAAGACAAAATCATTGTTCTCATTCTGTCAAAATGTAGATCATCTCAACACTCAAACAGCCATTAGTTTTCCATAACATCAATTTATTTTAATATAATGCTTCATTTTGCTGGAATGCAGACAAATAAATAATAGGAGACTTGAACTGAGTCTAAAAGCATTACTATAGGCAGTGCTCAATGTCACTGTTCTACATTTAATGCCTGACTTCAGATCTCTTGGGGTTTGAATAACTTTTGAATACTTGTTTCCAAAAACATAAAAAAAAATTATCATTTTAAATTCTACTGTATTAAAAAAAGAAAAAAAAAAATGAGAGAGAGAAATTGAGGCTGAGAAAGGAAGAATCTGATCTTTGAAGTAAAGTTACAGTATTTAGGAGTGCAGAATTTAATTATTTTTTTCTTTTTGGTGTATCTGTGAAAGTCGTGAATGTGGGATGTTAACATTTACTCATGGGGTTCTGAAGTGTTATTCCAGCTAAACCACAGTATCCAGATATAAGTGAGCTGCTTTTTGGAGTTCACAGGATGCTGATATTAGCTTCATTTCTTTAAGGCAGACAGGCTACGTTAGCACAACTGGTATCTTAAAAATATGGCGCTGATCACAGATTTAATATATTTTTTAAATTTTTATAATTTTGAAATACTTTCCATGTCATTTGGCCATCTGTGGGTATCAAGGGTACATTACTTTTTTGAGAAATGAAACAAAGACACTGAAAAAAAGATAGCAAAACAAACAGAAGCAGCCCACTTTAAAGGTTTTCTTAATTTCAAATGAACATTGCCTACTTCTGCAAAAATATTGAAATGTTGAAAAATCACTTGAGTTGAACAATCACTTGAGTATTGAAGCTGCCTGTGTCAGCTCTCCCCACAAAGCTCTGGATGGGCTCTGTGCTGGAGAATTCTAAGCAGAAACAAAGATTTCTTGTGGCTACAGTAGGCTGCACAAAACTTAGTTTTGTCCCAAGAGAATTTGCCAGAAATTTCAGGGGAGGAAAAAAAAAGAAAAGAGCATGCTATCAAAATTATTCTATTCTTAAATCATTTACAACCAGCTTAATTATCAGCTAAATTATTGTAACAATCAGGAGTCTGGGTATTTTGTATACCAAAATTGAGACCCTGATGATATCAGGTGGTAGAAGAGGTTGTGGTTTTGCCTTCCATCAATATTTGGGCAGACTAGGTCCAATCCTGATGCACAGAGTGACTTATGATCTCACCACACAGTCCCTCTGACCATTTCAAATAACCTGTCATCATATAACATTCTCCTGTCAGCAATGAAATTTCTTACATGTTAAACATCTGCTGTATTTTCAGATAGTTCTTTCGTGAGATATAATAAGGGAAAACAAAGAAAGCAGTCAATTTGCAAAGAGAAATGCAGACATTTACCAAGTAGCCATTTAGAAATAGTTTTCCTAGGTTCCATACCATCAGAAATGTTTACTTTGGATTTTGGAATAGTTGAGACAGATCTGCCCTTTGTAGGAATAAATGTAAGAGTGGCACATACAGTTGCAGCAACAGCTTCTAGTTCAGCTTTCTGTCTCTGATAAGGACCTTTATCAGCTGCTTCAAAAAACGTTACAGAATGAACCGCCCACAGAAATGTTCTTCTTGACCCATGTTAGCTAGATGTTTGTAAGTGCCTTGAAACCTAAGTCCCTCCATGAATTCCTGCGGGCTTTAAGAAATGCTTATTTTGGATGTACTTGCTACCCATGGACATCCAAAACTTTTTTGAGTCGTTCTGGACTCTTGACCTAAATGGTACTTTGTGGCACGACTCTCAGGCTGATTGCATGTTCTGGGTAATTATTTCATTCATATTCCCTTCACCACTCCACAATTTGGAATCAAAGTTTAGGGTAAGCAGCTACTATACATGCCAGCTCTATGTTGATTTCATATTCTTTTAAAGTAAAAGAGAATCACCAAGGTCAGCATTATGAAGAAAATTACCTAAGAAAGAAAAGATCTCATTCAATAGTCAATACAACTAAGAATTATTATTATTGTTATTTTAATGCAAGTGATCCTTGTAGAGCATTCTAACATTAAAAATGAAGACAACGAAGGAAAAATCTGGCCAAGTACAGAAAATGATGCATTTGGATTACGAATGTGATACGGAAGCAAAATATTGCATCTCTTTGCCGTGTGTTTTGAGCTAGCAGAAGAAGCAACTAATATTTAATGTTTGCTTTAGGTAATCTACAGGGAAAAAAATATCCCTGCTTAGCTTTGGTGCACAAATCTCCTCTATTCTGAAAGCTCTGAAACCTTCCTGAACAACTCCAGTGTTTTACATCCAAACTGAATCTCTTGAAGTCTTAGGAACTAAGTATTGTACTAAACTGTAAATGAAGTAAGAAGTGGTAGATACAGTATACACAGTGTAGGGCATAAATACAGTATAATCAACATAAAAACAAGAGTAAGACTTTTTTGTGCTTTTATATTGAAGATTTTCACAAATATTATTTATGGATTTTTTTGCTTAGCAAATGTGAAATATTTGGCATGCGAGAGCTTTGTTTACTACAGTGGTCTTCCATATCCACATTCCTGTCTCTTTTGGAGGTTGACTTTGCCTCAACATCTACAGAAAGCAACTGATATAGTTACTGCTGGGGAGGAGAGAGGCCACACAGGACATTTCTTCAGTGCCACACCAGCAGGTAGATTTTTCTTGTGATAAAATGCAGCTGAAACCTACCAGAGACTTTATGTGATAAAACAGTTGTTCTTTCTGGAGTTCTCTCCTGGCACTGCCTATCTTCTCTGATGTCTGACTGCCTGATAGATCTCCTGCACCTGCTCATCCACTGTTCCTACCTTCCCTTCACTCTTCTTTCCCTTATTTTTTGTCATACTCACTCCCCTTCTGTAACAACTCATTGAAAACACTTAATGAAGCTGGAGATGGCTGAATTAATTTGAATCTTGCAAGGAATTTAATGTAATCTCGTATTTTGTCCTATTCCTTTCTTTCTGATTTTTTTTTTAATTATTATTTTCAGTGTGTTTTATAAGAGCTTCAGTGTAAGAACTATGGCATTTTTATGTTTTTAAATTATCTAGGACTAACTTGATATGGTTCACATTTTCATTGGCCTTAAAAAACACAATATTGTTCAGACATTACATTTTACCACCATTTTCCCTGGATTCTGAAACATGAGATAGGACACACTGACTGTTTAAATATGCATAATCATAACACAGCATGTATCTGCCAGGGGCTGGACCTGAAGAATACATTAATCTCCTTACATTGTTGGTTACCTACTCATCTTGAATGCAATCCCATTAAAAATTGCATATCAAAATGGCGTCACATATTAAGTAACTTGTACTTTAGTATTTCTGATTCTTACTTTGTTTACCTGGGTGATGCAACCTTGCATTTATCTGAGGCCATGCAGACCTCCTTCTCAGGTAGCTGCTGTTCCAATATGCAGTCCTTGTCTGTATTTTTCACCAAGTCTTTGCATCACCTTTGATGCAAGAAGAGAGAACAAATGAGAGCACCAGGCATGGTCAGGCAGCTGAGGGTTCTGCCATACATTCCCCTGTAAGACTGGTTAATGGTCTTATATCTGGAAAAATGTGGAGGGAGAGGAAGTGGGAGGAATGTAAAAGAAGGAAGGAAGGCAGGGGCAAAGTGCTGGGATGGGTAAGTTGGGTCTATGTGGGAAGGAGGAAAGAGGGTGATGATGCTGCTACAACATTAGAAGGAAAGAGTGTCCCAGTAAGAAAAAAGGATGAAGTATACCAAGGATGTGATTCTTACAGGATGTGTTGAGGGTGATGAACAAATGTCTAAAGTGTTAGGCACAATCCTTAAAGTAGTGGAAACTGTAAAGGCACCCCAAAAAAAGATGCTACTTTTGCATGAGTTCATGTCCTTATTCATTTTTGTTACTTTTTGCTGGAATGCAGACAAATAAATAATAGGAGACCTGATAAAGGCTCTTTCAAAGAACAAGACTTGAAAAAAATATGATGAACATCTGAAACAGTCTCAGATAATTCAGCTTTAAAGCAATTAAGAATGAAGCTAATAGTGGACATCGCCCTCCAACCAAAATTTATTTATACATATAAAAGGCAAAACCTCTCAGTTAATATATACTAGGATAACATTTTTTTGCTGAGTATGAACTGATCTTTCCACTCTTTTCTTAGAACAGTCTGTTGTCTCTCTTTGATTAGCCAGATTGGGGTAAATGGTTCATATAATTTAAGAGCTAATAAATTGAACAAATCTTTGTTTGTTGTACTTTTCATACATTGCTGGAATATCATGTCAATAGCCAGATATTCATTACTCAGACAATATTTTTCATTTTGATTTTGCCAGCTCCATCTTAGTATTCCTCCATGTTTTTAGTGAAGAGAATAGCAGTCAAGCTGATGAATTTATTTAGCAGAGGTAGAAACGTGGTCTGGTCATTGCCCTGAAGTTCTGTCTTTTCAGTTGAACACCAGAAGTAACCTGGCTGGCCGGAATTTCAAAATTTTGCCAACTAACCTCTCTTCAGGTGAATGACAAGTGAAGATCTACATGGCTAAGCGTACGAGAACAAGTGGTTGGAGTTTTTGTTTGTTTGTTTGTTTCTACCATTTCTGTGATGCAATTGATAAATTTATACCAGAAGTTGTGCACCAGAACTAATGCAGACAGTACAAGGGCTGCTCCAAAATTTATGCCTCCTATTTTATTAGGTATGTGCACAGAGGCAGATGTTGGTGGCACTGCAGTAGAGGTTGAGCCTTCCCACCGATAGTCCACTACGTGTTGTTGCCATGCAACAGATGGCAGCAGAGGCAGTCTGACAGCATGGCATCTGACATGGGAGTGCATAAGCTAAGGAGCATCACTGAACTCCCACGTACAGAAACAGTGGCACCCACTGGCATTGAATTTTTACGTATTGAAACCTTGGCAACCTCTGACATTCACTGGCACTTACTGAACATATATGGAGACCAAAGTGTGGATATGAGTACCGTGAGGTGGTGGGTGATGCAATTCAGCAGCAGTGACAGCAACATTTGGTCACTTCCTCTAGTGCAGGTTTTTATGAGCCTGAATGTGGCATGCAGGCTCTTGTTCATTGCTGGTGAAAATGCAAGCTAATAGTGGTGACTGTGTAGAAAAATAGTGGTTTGCAGTTGAGAATGTGCTTTATCAAATAGTGTTACTTTGTTCTTATTATCTGTGGTAGTTTCCATGAAAGTGAATAGGAGGCATTACTTTTGAAGTGACCCTAGTATTTATGAATTGCAGCGAAAAGGAAGGAACAAGCAGGTTGAGATAATGATAGTAGATTATCTCCTAAACTAGATTTGTCAGAAAAAAAAAAAAAAGAAAAAAAAAGGAAAAAAAAAAAAAGGAAAAAAAAAAGAACAAAAAAAGAACCTCAATCCACAATGCCTTACTGATTCATCTTTCTTGTTTTCTTCCTCATCCTTAGTTGTCTGGGAGTTCCCATCTCTAGCTGTATATGGACTTTGATTCAGAAAAGCTTTGATGTTGCTGGTGTTTAAGTTACCTGTTTTGTATGTTGTCTATATATAACTCGAGACCATTTTGATGTTTCATTCTTTAGTTCATCTCTTCTCATGGCAAATTCATAAATCACAACCTAGAAATCTGAGGAGCCATTCCTTGTAGTTTCTAGACCTCATTCAGACATGCACACGAACTGTAGGTGAGATTCATTTAGGAACAAGTTAGGCTCATCCATTGACATAAAAGCCACAGGGCTTCCATTTATCTAGCTCCTAATTTTCTTGCTAGCCAGATAGGGAATGAGCTAAGAGGCAGAGATAGTAGAAAAATTATTTACTCAGAGCAACAAAAATTAGATTAGCTGTTAGTAGATATTGAGCTTGAACAACAGCAGATTTAATGAAAATGCTATGGAAACCTAAGTACATTGATATAGATGTTTGGGCAAGTAAGAAAGGAGTTTTAAAAGGATATGGAAGTGGTTAGGCTCTGGACAGGGCTATCTGTCAGAAAGTGCTTATGTGGAACAGGGAAGATTGTTGCAGTCATTCAGACAATGAATTGTTCTGCTAATTGGGTTTAACGGTAGATTTGTGTTCATACAACTTTTTTTTTTTTTTTTTTCTTTTTTCTGAAAAGGTGATGCAGGAAAAGACTGCTAGATCCCCAAGGTTGTTTTCTTCTGCTCAAAGCCTGGTTTACACCTCCCATTAGTGAGCTCTTTCTGAGCAATATTTCTTCCATAGAGGGACTTGTCACATAACCCTTGGGCAAGTTCTTCCCTAAGTGTGTCATGTATCCTGTGAATGACCTTCTGAATTCAGGACAGTTTCAGAACAAGTCTGAGCCCTCACAGGCAGTTGCCAGCGCTCACCCTCCAGAAACATGAGGAAATTCCTGGGGATGTGCTGTCTACCCACCTCCTTGGATATCAGGTTGCTCAAGGGTGCAGAGGTTCAGAGGGGCATTTAATGGGGACCAGCATTCTTGGGACACTAGGGAACAAGAAGAGAATATTAATATCAGGAAACCCGATACTGATTTGCAGATTATCAGCTGCTGTGTACCTATGCATGAACTCACGTGTTAGTATCTGTGATGCTAATCCTGAAAGCTACAGATATCTGACCTAATTTCCTGAGACCAGCCTTCATTACTACTGTCTAACTAAATCTCTGGAGAATGCTATAACCTTCAGTAAAAATAAGCCACAAGGATGGAAAGGGGAATGGAAAAGGGAGAGTTGCTTCTAACGAAAGATGAAGTAGATGATGAAGAGACCTTCTCCACTGAGCAGGCAGGATACAGCTGAGACAGGTCCTGATCTACCTAAGGGAACAAATGCAAATACACTGTATAGGCTATTATATTGGAACAGGAGAATCAGCATCTATGTGCTGGATTGCTGCACAAGAGGCTGAGAATAACTTTAGGAGGAAGAAGGTGGCAGACTTATCTGGTGAATAAAATACTATTATTTGGTAATTGTGTTTTAAAATGATACACTGATTTATTAGGAAAACAAATATTGAAATGAAGAGTAAGATTTATTAACAATATCATGGTTGCTCTACAATTGTCTGAGACGAAAATGAGAGTCAGATTAGATAGCTAATACTTGTTATTGCTGATGCGTTCTGCTTTGACCAATTTACTTTGAAATTACTGACACCTGTCCACCTAGGTTTTTAAATGAGCAGAACTCAAGAGGTAAAATTTACAGTCTATTACTAGAATCAAAACTTTTGTTTTGATTTGTTAGTTTGTTAACTATTAGCACTGCAGTAACCATGATTGTACAGGGATATGTGATAGGCTAAATTCACAAGGAAAGATCCACAATTTCCTTGAGTATCTGGGAAAAAGAGGCAAGCTTTGTGGTTCACATGCTTTTCCCAGTCTGTTCTCCAATTGTCAAGCTGGGCAAGGGTAGGTCAAGCAGTCAGCTCACACTGATGCCTGAAATTGCTAAGCAGAATTCGAGAGCCTGGTTGCTAGCAGCGCTGGCTCCCTCCACCTGCTGTTCGCTCTGTCTCCTGCAATGACAAGATAAGCCACCTCTGAAGTGTATATGCACATGAACTGGGGGCAAATTTGAACAGAGGCCAGTGCTTGTCTTTCACTGCTGCACACTTTCAAATCCATGAAAGAAGATCAGTAGGAAAGATGATGGTATTTATTTTGTGGTATTAGTGCAGCAGCTGCTAGATAGTATGCAGCATCATTTGAAAGGTTCTCGGTGAAATTTCCTATTCACTATAGGCATTGACTGCTTGGATAAACCTTGTATAAAGTTGGTGTACGCAGTATGATCATGTGCAAAAATACTTGCCTTCTCAAAATTACCATTAGTTTGATTACAGCTATAAAATATGTTTAAAATAGTTTCTTAAAGATTTCAGGACTCATATATTGGCCAGGCTGTGTGGCTTGAAATTAAACCAAGTGAATAGTAGATTTTGAATAACTTGCACATTACTTCTTTTCCTTCTTACAGGATTATCAAAGCATATCCCACTTTCCTCAGTTGTTTTTGAGAAGCATTCAAACTTTCTGTGGTAAGTTTCAACTCTAAAATCTGTGCATGCACTTGGTATGCACTTCAGCATGTTTTTTATTGTTAATATTAGATGTCATGGATTCATTCTCATTTTCAGTTAAGTTAGGTATAAAAATGATATATTGCAAAAATTGTCAACACTGGCATGTTGAATATCAATGTTTTGTTACCAACTAATATTTATACTACTTCACCCTGACTTTGATATCCATGGATCATATAAACATGAACAAATTTTGTCTTGTGTTTTTGTGAATGGTTGCAGAGAGAAAACCAGTGAGCTGCGGTGGTCTTTTTCTTAGTGTTCAGTCTTTTATGCTGAATTGCTTGATGTGATTTTTGTCCATCGGTTTTGCAAAAAAACCCCCAAATACATACAATGTGTGTTCTGCGTGATAATGTATACTTGACACCTGAAATTTAGATGACATACTCATTCTGTCCTGCCTTCTTTCTTCCAGCAACCTACTATGGTGGTGACTATTCAGAAAGAATGTGCCTTAACTTTAAGTTAGGAGATTTTCTCAATCAATATCTTTTGCAAGCTTTTGAATGACAGTCAGTTATCCAATAAGATATTTCATCCAAGTCCTTTGGAGTATCTGTTCTCAGGTCTCGTGTAGCTGCAAGCCTGTAAGATTGTGTATGGTTTATTTCTTATGCATTTTCCCTAGAGTGTAATCAACTGAAGGAGAGGGGTAGTTGCTGAGGGTTATTACTGCAGAGCTGAGTAACCTGTACACAGATGGTACATACGAAGCACAGATTTCAAGATTCTCATATGGCTGAATTGGTCAGCATTTGCTTTTGGCTGTTTTTTCACCCATTTACTATAATACACTTAGCAATTATAGCCCAATTCAGAAGGGAGCACAAGTACACAAACTGTACATTGTACAAATTGAGGTGAAATAAGGTAAAATAATGTCACCTCTACTTTTAGTTGTTGTCCATATTTGGTACCCATCCAGTGTTCTTTTGGCAAGGTGCTTTTCAGAATTGAAGACCTGAAACGATGTGTTTGTTTCCTAAGTGTATTTTATAAGTTCAGTTTATGAATCTGCTTTAGGAACAGATTAATTTAAGAGCTGCAGTAGGCTCCCTCCTTTGCCTAGTATGGACATAATATTACTTTCTGAGCTCTCAGGCTAGGCACAGGCAATGTATGAGGGTAGGAGCCTTGGGAGCTGCTGGAGGTCAAACTGTTGTCAGCTCAGAAATGCTAACCAAGGTTACAGTCTCTTCATCTTCCCAGTAAATCTGAGAGGACTTGGGGAAGGCTAGCTGACTTTAAAGGTACCTTTTAATGCTGTTCAGTTCCGAAGCTGGCTTTAGGCAGGAGCCACTGCTGTGGATTTTAAAGTTTCTCTTGTCAGTATTACAGCATCTGAGCATCTGAACATGTTCTAACAAGTAAACTATGGATAAGGAATGTTGTAAGATAGCATACCTGGCTGAGAGAAAAAAGGGATTAGGGATGTCAGGTCAGAAAAACGGCCTTCACAAGAGACGTACAAATATAACTATTGAACAAAATTTGATAGGTTTTGTTCCTACCCCCTGAAAAGATTTGGGTTTTCCAAACCCCTTTTATTTGCCCAAAATTCCTGTAAAGACAATCAAATATAACCCAAATATCTGGAAGGGAGAGACAGTGGTAGATGTTGATAATTCATCAAACAGAATGTGTAAATCCCTTCTATTGCCTGAGAGGACCATTTAGACAATCATAAAAGCTTGCTGACTAACTTCTGCTTGTTCATTCTGGCAGATGTGTTTCTTCAGTTCCTACACAACCCAGAAGTGGAGGTAGCTCTCCTCTAGAGTGAAAAAAATAATCTTAAATACGCTTTTCAGGGAAATTACAAGAAAAGCCTGGATTAGGCAGACACCTTTCACTGGTATGCGTTGTAACTCTATCTACTGTGAATTCATGAGGTTAGATTTAGGCTTTGAAGGGAGGGTCTGCGTGCTTTTTTCAGAGGACACAATTTCCTTTGGTTGTGAACTGATACAAGAAGTGGAGCTTTGCCTTTGAAGCTCTGCTCAAAGCATGACAGCAACTCCTGGGGCCCAAAGCATTTGACCCTGAATTCAATAGATGCTCTCTCAGCAGGAGGGCTTGCTGTGCTGGGCTATTGCAATCTATCTGTGGGCCTTGTCATTAATTGCCACCCATACTAAAATGGAAAATATATTCTCACTCTCTGTTCTTAGAAACCCAAATACAAGAGGTATTGAATTTATGAAAGAGTTTTACCAATACACATTCCCTGGTTGATTTCGTCAGATTGGTCTACAGCTAGGCAGATCATCCTGTTCTTCCTCAAGGTCACCGTTTTAAATGAGGCAACAGCATCAAAAGCTCGTGGGTAACAAGAGCCAGAGCTAATTAGCAACAGTTGCATCAATTCCCATTAAAAGCAATAATTCTTAAGACTCATTATTTTTAATACAAAGCTTTAATTTTATTAACGTTGTGTTAGAACCCTCTCTGAGTGTGCTCCTGGCCCTTAGATGTGACCCTACTCAAGCCCTGCCCTTGGAGCCCTATTTTGTGTCACCCCAGGCCTTCACTCCTACTGCAGTTGTGCAGTAGGGCCAGTCTCCAGCATAGCTGCAGCCATGCCTCTGCCCACCACAGACTCTGCTGACCTGACCCCTGACCTGTGGGCTGACCTCAGACCCATCTTGTTGTGGTGGCCCTACCCAGGTATCGCAGGGCTGTGTTGCATTCATACTGCCCTCAGCAGACCTGACCCTGACATGTGGACTGACTCTCCAGATTGACCTTGGATCTGCCCAAACACCATGGCTGGGCTCATTGAGAAGCAAACCCAGATGAAGTTGCCCCAGGTCTGTGGGACTGGTATGGTCCCATAGCTACTGGCTATCCTATTGTCCTCAGCTCCCACTATTTCCCCCTGGGGAAATTTCCTGGGGAAACCAGATGGGGCTGAAACTCACTGCACCTTGGTGTTGCATTGAGGAACAGTTCTGAGTAACCTTGATTACCTTTATTTATTTATTTACTTAAACTGAATGAAAAGGGTTCCAAATTTGCAAGCAACAGACTAAAAGGATTTAGATTTAGTAGGATCAACTCAAACTGGATTTGTTTCAGTAGAAGGAAGACCCCTCATGAAATGCAAATTTTCTTTGATGGTTATATATTGTGTGAGGATAATAGTGGTGCTTCAGAGTGTTGGGACACCCAAACTAATGTGAATGACCAAATCAGTGTAGCTGTGATGAGGTGCCTTTATAGATTAATTTGCTGTGCTTAGCACTAGCTGAAACATCATAGTTGGTAAGTTGTGACATAAATAAGGCAAGAATTCATGATTCCAAGACACTGTTCATTTCTTACAGTTATTTTCTCACTTGCACAGACTCATTCATTTTGTGCTCTCTCACTTAGCAGTGGATACACTGGAGGTGCTTCATATAAATTATTAAGGGCACAACTTCTGTTTATTCCCACAGGACAACTCATATTCTATTACATTATGTTGATGGCAATACATTTCTATAGTCATATTCACCAGGATGCCCAATGAAATCTGACGTGCAACTGCTATACTTTTTGTACTTTGTGGCCTATATTAAAAGAGAAATATGATGGAGTTTATTGCATGGGCTGTAGGTGATGTGTTCAAATGATTTAGAGGCTTTTTCTATATGCTTGCTCTATCTTTTGTCACAATCTACACCTGTTATCTCATGATTTTCCTGTTCCTATTTTTATCTCATCTCTGCATAGGACTTTGTCTTCTCTCTGAAGATTGTAGGGTAGTAGGAAAGAGGTTAGCACTGAACTCTATAGTGTTCTTCATTAGCTGCTAAGAGCCATTACATTCTCAGCACAAACCTTGAGAGAATTGTTAGATATTTTTTTCTTCTGAAGACTAGAAGTGCTTTACTGAGAGTTTTATGGCTAGGAGATTTGACTGAATTACAATTTACAGTAAGATGAAAGATTTCTCGAACTTAAAACAATTTATTTTTTCTAAGGACAGTACACCACAACTTAGACTCCAAGAAGAAGATTAAAAACTGCTGAAGTGACTCAGAATTAACATAGTCTTTGAATCCTTATGGGAAGGGCAAGTATCAAAACCAGAATGCTCATCTAGCTGTGATCCATGGCTGTTCTCTTATTTACTGCAGAAGAGAGAATGAGAAGGTTGGCTGAACAAGTGAGAAGTGCTTTTGCTACAGCTATACAGTTAAATTTTAGGTTGCAGGATATCACGATCCAGGATTTCTGGCACTTTCTCCTATAGTCTTACAGCGTTGCTAAAACATTAACACCTCCTACCATGATCTGATTTCAGAGAGAAACCTTAGCTTAGCACTTCATTATATTCTTGTTGTTGTGATAAAATTTTTACTTTTCTTCTCACAAGAACTTCATACCACCAAAAAAATTACTCAATGTTTAGGTATTTATAGATAATATTAGAATCATAGAATCTTAGAATCACAAGGTTGGAAACAACCTATAAGATCATCTAGTCCAACTGTCTCCTAATCACCACTGCCACCACAAGCACTAAACCATATCACACAGCACGTCATCCAGACGCCTCTTGAACACTGCCAGGGATGGGGACTCCACCACCTCTCTGGGCAGCCATTCCAGTGCCTGACCACTCTCTGAGAGAAAAAGTTCTTCCTTATGTCCAACCTAAACCTCCTCTGGCACAACTTGCGGCCATTGCCCCATGTCCTGCTTGTTGCTTGGGAGAAGAGGCCAAATCCCTCTTCACCACAACCTCCTTCACGAAGTTGTAGAGTGCAGTGAGGTCTCCCCTGAGCCTCCTCTTCTTCAGACTGAACAATCCCAGCTCATGAAGAAACAGATATTCAAGAACTTGTCTCCTCATTTTTGTCAACTGTGTTTGTAATGTAGTCCTTGCTCTTTAATGTTTAAACATTAGAGAATATTCCTCTTTGCTAGGGTTCATGCTTGAAGTTGTTAATAAGTACATAAATGTTCATAACTTAGTAAGAACTACACACATGATTTTTCTTTTGTCTAATAATTTAAACTATTTGATAACTCCATATGACAGAGAGACTAAACAAAAAAAGACACTAAAAATTATTTCTCTACTTCTGTGAGGAGCTTGATATTATAGTGTTTGCCAGGTTAAAAACCCTGTGTCTGGAGCAAGACTGGATCAGACTAAATAGGGTGTCAAAGAGGAACAAAAACAAATACATTTGCTTCTTTGAAGAACTGTAGCTCCTTAGCTGAAATTTGTGTAATTTCTGACGGTGTGTGTACAAGGAAACATTTTGTGAATATACAAAATATGCTAAGATATTACTTATGATTGCTCATAATCAATTTCTTTTCTAACTGCAAAATGGGTGTATAGTACTCAGAAACCCATTTCTCAGAGTAGCATGCTCTTATTGATAGCTTTCTTCCTTTCTTATCCATTACTGCTTGCTTTCCATCCTTGTTAGTCATGTACTTGCCAGAGATCATCCACTGTGAAAGAAGAAACCTAGTCTTCCCTGTATCATCTTGTAAACCACTAAATTATATGCTTTAAAAGACTCAACTATCCCAAAGTCATACCCCTGGGAAGTTCTTGTATAGGGGAATATTCTTGAAATGCTGCAGAAACAAGAGTAAGATCACTCATCTTAGTTGGAATAAATAATTCTTCTTGTGAACAGAAGTGATTGACAACTAAATATTTTACAGTTTATCAGCAATACTCTAAAATATGCTCCTAATAGCAAGAAATAAGTGAAATGCACATTTATGTACACCTAAGCACCTTTCTAGGGAGATAATGTTCCATCATGCTACCACTTAAATTGTGTTCCAGGCCCAAGGGTGTTCAAAGGAAAACGCAACAGATTTCAGAAAGAATTCTTAGTGCTTCCTGGAATTTTATTAAATGTTCTCATGAATTTCTCGTGCTCTACAAAAAAACCTGAGAAAAATGTATGTGAGGATTTTTCTAAGAATTCGGAATTCATGAGAGGGACAAGAAATACTTTCTAGAGGTTTTAAATAGTAATGTTGCAGAAGCTTAGTTTGTCACGCAAAAAGAATGAATAATGAGACAGCTCCTGTTGTTGGCTCAGGAAGAAGAGATACCATTGCAAACAGAATAGATTTGTTTATGCTTTCTACATATAAGATCTAGAGAGAAGGAACATCCTAATTATCTGTTAAGCATTATTCATATTCATTTGAGGAGGTTCTAACGTGTATAGTGATTTGAACTGTAAAAAAACCCCATGCCATTGGAGTGTCTATGCCTAACATAGTAAACACTAGCAAGAAATCTGTGTAGTATGCCATGACGTTAAACAGACATAATTAGGTATGAAAAGCTATCAAGATAAAATTTGCTATCAGTTGGGAAGCCCAAGGGTACTGTCACTTCCTGGAAAAGAAACTGTGAAACTTTCATGCGAAAAAGGTTTGTAATGATAGTGGCATTATAAGAGAGAGCCACAGAGTAATACAAATTCATCTTCAGGCAAATGTGGTTCCCTGTTGTGATGAAATACAGTCAGAGGTATTTATTATTATATTCACAGCTAATGTTCTCCTTGGTTGACTAGGATTCTAGCCGGCTGCCAAAATCCACTCGTTTTCTTTAACTACCATTTGCTCTTTCCAGTGATTATCACATACGGATCAATAAAATGAGATCCTACCAGCCTTTTTTTTTTGAGAGGTTTAGAGCTCTGAAAATTTGAGCTGTATGTAATTATGATGATTGTGATTAATAATTCCTGGTAAACTTCTCTGGAGGCAAAGAAAAATAGCCAAGTAGATTGGTGAATTCAGCTTGTCTGACTGTAAACTCTGATATGACACTAAGTTATAGCAGGTGATGTCTTTTGTCCAGATAATCTAGAAGCTGTGTTCTATTTGAACTACAAAAGTCTGAGGAAAAAAATAATCTTTAGCAGGATAAACTGCAACAAGCTTAAAAGAATTCCACTAGCAAGATGTGAATTCTTCATCCAGTGGAGTCTGTGGTATATATTTATCATCTAATGTTACAAATAAGTCTTTCTCTTATATCTTGTAAACATTAAAAAAGAAAAAAAAAGATTAAAAATAATGACATCTACATTATTTCTCTTCTCCAAACTTCCTGGAATCAGTGTTCTTAATAAGATACATTAATGACTGGTCAAAATTACTTCATAGTAGAAATTGAGATAATAAAATGAGCTATGTGAGTTTACTATCTTTTGGAGGAGGATCCATGTTTTCTAGCCTAACTGCTCAATCAGGACATGATTTTGAATTCAATTTTTTCTTCTGGAGCATTCATATGGTAGTAGTAACTAAGACTACAAGCACACAGGTCTCACAGTCAGAAGAGCAATAACTCGTTATAGAATAACGTGACAGGACATTTTGCAGCAACTACTTTGTTACTTGAAACTATAGGTATTTGGATGTCAAAGGTTTTAGATTATACTCATATCTTAAATAAGAGTGAAAAGAAAAGAAAAATTGTGGAGACTTCTCCATTTTTACACAGGATCAAGAGAAATTAGGCCAAAAGTCACTCATGTATTCACCTTTACAAAGAATATGTCAGCCCAACTAATTTGAAAATGTGTGAACACATGAAAAACACAATAATAATATGGATATAACTGAATAATATAATTTAAGCAGAAGAAACAGCAAGTCTTAAAACTTGAATAATGTTTCCAATATTATCTTTGATGCCAGGTTGCTTAAATTCTCTGCTTCAGCCTGTAGTCTTTCTGATTATTACAGGATTTTTAAGGAACCGTCAGAAAAGAACTATTTTACCATGGTAGTAACAGTAGAAAGTACTGATTTTACTAATCATAAGAAAGTCCTCTACAACACGAATGTTCAGCATCTGCAAATAAAATAGGAGAATAAATATCAGCACAGATTAATCAACCAGAAAATGACAACACTTCATCTTTTTGTTATGGCTGTAATGAAAGAGCAGTCGTAATCCTGAGGTGCATCCAAAGAGGTGTTTTCTAGGAAAGATCAGATAGCTTGCAAATGCCTTTCTCTAGAAAGTTGTGTGCAGTTCTGTCTTCTGATATTCTGAATGCAGTTGTTCTAAAGGAATATGGACCTAAAGGAGACCTTTAGTGGCAGGAAATGGAGATCGTGCTCTACAGAATGAGGAAAAAGAACTTATTTTGCTTAACTTAGCTAAGTGGAGCTTTCTGTTCTTTACATATGTGCTGAAGAGGTGCACTTATAGCAGAAGTGAATAACTGTTGAACTTGTCATAACTGAACTTAGGTTGGAAGTTAGAATAAAGCTCCTAACCACCAAAGGTAAGAGATCTAAAAGAAGATTCCAGTAGGAGGAGTGTAGGTAGATATCCTAAACGCTTTTTGATTAATTCGTGAAAAGGACTATATGACATGTAACAGTAAGAGATTGATAGGCTTTTATGTTGTCAGATATGTAAATTCTGCAATATAAATCTGCCAAAGTTTCAGTTATAAAAATGATTTTTTTTAGAGACAAGAATATTTGTGCTTGGGTAATGGAGAAAATATTGAGAATGTGCATGGTTTTAAGGGAAAATATGCAGCTTGTAGCTGTTGTATATTTTCAGTGATGAAGACAATATGAAGCAGTGAAGTGGCTCAAGGCTGTAGTTATTCTAAGACCTGCAGAATATCTTGATGTGTAATTGGCTTAATTCATAAAGATTGTCCAATCTAAGACTGTCTGGAACATGATTTAAGGTAGCAGTGAATAAGTTCAATGTTCTTATTTGTTTGTATCATTTGAGAGTGATTGTGTCTGAAAACAAATTTTACACGACTATTAGCTAACAAGCTTGCATTCAATCCAGTAAGTCTGAGGTAATCTTGATAACCTATAAGAGGTAATTAGATATATGTAGAGATCATACTTGCTCCTCTCATTAGATATTTGTTTTTTGTAACTCATGTTTACAAACTACTGTAGTGTTGATGCCAGCTTGCTCTAAAATCCCATTTTAGTGCTACTAAGGAAAGCTATTCCCCGTATTTGGCTCTCAAGCTGCATCAATCTATTTTGAACATAAAGCAGGCCACTGTAAGATATGCTATTTCCATTTTGACATTAGATTGTATGCATACATTATGAGGGATTGAACTTTAAATCAATCCAGAAACTATATCCAGGACAGAATGTAACACCTGATACTAAAATTCTGCATTTTTGCAGAATACAGGTCAAGCTGAATTCTCACAACCATGCATGCTACATTCCAGGTGCAGCTGAAGATTTGAATAATTTTGCAAGGATGATATAGAATCTGTGATTTTTCAGAACCAGTTTTATATCCTGCCACAACTCTGGTTCAGCAGAAGCATTTGATTAAGAAATTGGGAGAAGAACTGAGTGATACCAAAAAATAAGAAATGTAACAACTGAAGACAAGTATTTTATGCATTATTTTTAATAGAACTCCAGCTATTAATAGATTGTTTCCTGTCTTGTTTTGTCTTTATATTGCCAAAGCTTAATCTTGTTGTTTAGGCCATTAACCTCTTTACCTAGGTTGAGGTGGGAAAAAAGTGAAACAGAAGAAAATGGCACTTGTAAGAAAGGACATTGTTATTGGATTTGATGCTTATTGTAGAGTTGCTTTGTTGGAATGACTTTACAGAAGAAACCCTTAAAGATTAGGATTAAAGACTGGGATACTCTATCCTCTTATGTACTAGATTTTACAATACTAGAGCACAGTAGGGGCTTGTGTTCGTATCTAATATATAGCTGAATCCCTGAAGATGCCAACTCTGTGCTTCTATTCTGCATAAGACATCACTTCAGTCATAATTTCTTTTTCTTAAAGCTTCCAGGCATCTGTACTTGAAACACGTATTTATTACACTCAGGATATGAAAGATATGTACAAAAATCAAATGTCAAGGTTTCTTCTGTTTGTTTTTAATTCCAAAGAAAGGCTCTCATTCTCTTTTTTGTGGGGATTTTGAGGAAGATGACAAATAAATTACAAAGCTTGAGAAAATTGCTTCCAGACAACACTAGAAAAGAACAAAAAGCCACTGAAACCAGTTGACTCAGCCCTGATTTCTTCCAACGAAAAAGAAAAAATTCATCTGGTCCCAGAAGAAGAAGGATTAAACTTTAGAATGAACTGAGATTTTGATGAGTAAAATACAGGGTAAACTAGAAGTCTTTATATGCATGCATGCACGTGAAAAATTGAGAACCTCTAGTATCTCCACTTTAGGAAGCAAAAAGATGCTTAATTTTTGTTTTTTTTTTTCTTATTTTTTTCCAGTCAGCTCTCACATTTTTCTATATTTATTAGTATTTATGAAAAAAAAAAAAACATGATGGTACACTGCTCTGCGTGTAGACAGCTTTGTTAATATCTCCTGCAATTGTATGGTGTATGGTGTGAGCAGATAGCTGTGTTGCAAAGCATACAAAGTACATCAATACATTGTTAGATCATATAATTAATGGATCAAAACCAGTAATAGGAAGGGGCTATGCATTTCCCTGTTGCATTACTATTTGGTTTTTCCTTCTGTAGTCTAAAATACCAGGTGCCTTCAGTTAACAGTCTGCAAATATGGTGGGCCAACTGCTTCCAGCAGATGTGAGTCAGAGTTCTCCAAAGATGCTCAGAACTGCACACTGTATTTGTAACACTCAGATCTGGTTGGGAGATGGTTGTGTGAGTCTCATACACTCTGCCACATGCACGAAATGTGCTAAAAGGTGGTTGCAGCAAGGAATTACAGTATGTTTAACATCTCAGTGGTAACCTCTTCAGAGAAACAATATCATCATTTAGTCACAAAAACATTGCTAAGTTTTAATAATAACAGTGCTGAGCACAGGATGATAGAAACGTGTATTTGTTGGATGGTGAATGCACAACAAAGTGGGAGCACTTACCCAATGGCAGTGATACCACCAGGAATCCAGCTGTGCAGTGCTGGTGTCTGTGTCTCACTGAGTGAAATACCGGACTAATTGTAGATCTAAAATAAGTTCTAATCTATTGTAATTAATGAAATTGTAAGAACCTGTCTTTCACGTTCGAGTTCATGAAAGCATTGATTTAGGTTGGGGAGATTTAATTGTGATTTTCAAGCATAAAATTCAAACTATATTTAGAATACCTAAAATCACAAACAAAAAATACATGTTCTCTCCCTGCTAAGATACAAAGACAAGTGAAGAGTGGAACCCTTTCCTTTTGTATTCTCTCAAACCAGGATAAGGATAAGCAGTGGAGCTGACTCCTTCATAACCAAGCCCTGAGGCACAGCAGGAACCTGGCAGCTCTGCCTTCAGCAGGGCCAGCTTGAGCAGGCTAACCAGCATGCTGCTTGGCTGTGGACTGTGAGAATGCTGTTACCAGATCAGTCCCCTTTCCTGATGTGGTGGAGAAGACATCCACCTTTGTATGTGCATGCATGTGCTGGTTCATATGCATGAACCAACATAGCGTGCACACATGTTCTTGTCAATGTCTGCCAAGCTTCTTAACTGCTTCTCTTACCTCTTATTTTTTCATACTTCAGCTGAGACAGACTGCTCTGAGCTGGAAATATCAATAAAAGGAGTTGCAGGAATAACGCATGCCTGCTTTGTATGCACAGATTGTGCTGCTGGGGAGCCACTCCTACCTCACAAGTGAGTTCTTCTCTCATTGCTATGCATTTTTGCTATCCTTCACTATCTGAAATAAACTGACATTAGTTTTGGCAGTAAAAAAGAAGTTCAAATAAACCTATCTGAGCCTTCAAAAACATCTGATGCTGTAAGACTGTTGCAGAGCTTACTCTGTATGGTATAAATATTCTACAAATTGGTGAAACTGCAGTAGCAAGGGAAGAGCTAAAAGATGCTGTGATGCTGTTATAGTTCTCACCTAAGTCTATGATTATTTTTGCACTCTGATTTAGTCATAAACAGCCCTTAAATCAGGTTATTTATCTGAATTTCCTGAATTGAACTGCTGTGACAGGGCACACAGGGCTTTGAGCAACCTGGTCTAGTGGGAAGTGTCCCTGGCTACAGCAGAGGGGTTGGAACTAGATGATTTGAATGGTCCCTTCCAACCCAAACTATCCTGTGACACATGATCTTACATTTTTTATCCAACTTCTCATTGCTTTCTGACCAAGAATTCTTAGGGGAAAATACTGAAGGTACCAATGAAGTCCCAGATTCTGTTCGTGAGTAGTGAAGTACATTATCAAATGAAAAGCTCAGATTCTTCAGTACAGTAGACACTTGAACTGTGTGAATTTGATAATTGAGATTGTACAATCTTCATGTTTCTGAAAACAAATACGTGCGTTTCCACAGACGGAAGATCCTTGCCTTCTCTCTTTTACAAGCTATTCTCCCCATGCTTGTATGGTCTCAACAATGCATAATCTATCCCTTCATTTATTTGACTGTCCCTAATCCATAAAAATGTTTCTTTCATTTTGTGATTAAACTGCTGAAAGACAGCCAGTACAAAATTGATGCTGCTTGGCACTGCGTTGCTTTACCACTCCATTCATATCTGCACCAGAGCAGCCATACTTGTATTCAAGGCTCAGTGCCATCACAGCCCACCAGCACATCTGCTACTGATATTTCTCAGGTCTGATTGCACTTCTGTAGATATTAGTGATTGCATGACTGTTACATTATGTTTTGCAAGTAGAGCTAAGACTACAATGTTAAAAAATATTTTTCTCTAAGATGTCAAAATTTAAAATTTTAAAGTTTAAATACTTTATCTTGAAACATGGAGCTTGTAGGAATTATGAATTTTCTTCATAATTTTAAAAACATACTCGGAAAATTTTCTTAGGCAAAAAATTTGATGTTTCAAAGGCAGCAAAAAAGACTAATTTTTTGGGGAAGAATTAATAAGTACAAACTCTGACTGCATGGGTTATAAAAACTTTAATGAAAAATATATACGTGACGCATGTAAAATGAGAAGTCTATGTGAATTAGGAACAAACCAGATTTTTAGAAGGATTTTCACAATTTTTCACTCCACTATAGAATGAAAGAAATTAAATTCAGAATTTCTGAAGAAAAATTATGGAAAATATTTGATTGATAAAGTCATTTATTTTATCTAAAAATGAATTTTCACTTTTCAGTTTTTGTGGTTTGATATAAATGATATAAATCTTGAAAATAAGAACTTGAATATATTTATGAAAAGAGCAAGCATTTCATTTTTCTTCTTTTGGGATTCTTATCTTTGCACAAAACAACTTGTTTCTGAAACATTTGCCAGTGGGAAAAAAATACTTGTAAGATTTCTAGTGAGCTCAAGATACCAAAAAATAGAAGGGAAGCTAGAAGTGAAATACTAAACTTTAAAAGATTGCTAACCTCCAGCTCAACTCTGCTTGACAAAGTAGGCAGTGGCAACTCACCAGAGAACAACGGCAACTTTATGAGCAAGTTCTAGCTATAAACACAAGATAAAATTGATTTGATCAATGATGTGACATAATATAATCACAAGAAACAGACCAGTGCTCTGAGATATCTCCTACCTCCTTAATGGGGTTGCAGGAAAGGAATATTTTTCAGGTCTGTTGACGTCACACAGAAGATTTTTTTTTTTTTTTTTTTGAGCTTTTAAATAACAGAATAAGATTTTTTTAGTGCATAACCTCACACTGAAATAATATGATACAATGCATTTGCTAGATATAACACGGTGTGGACTAGTTTGTTTTCCAGATGGTTTTCTTAAGGTATATTGAAAGTCTTTTGGTTAAACATTTTCAGATAGGCATATAGTGGAAATATTTAATTATAATAGATTCTTGTAAATAGTCCAAAGTAAAGCTGTTCTAGTTATCCCATAGTCATGAAACCATTTCTGGATGATTTCTGAGCTTCAAATGTAAAATCAAAGCAAATGACAATTTAGATATAGTGAAGAGCAAGTGCAGTGGGATAAATAAAAATGGTTTCGCTCTTTCATGTCTCTCATCTTGAACTTGAAGGTCTTTCAGCTTTGTATTTCACCAAGTGATCCTAGTGAACTGTGGTCCTGAATGATTGAATAAACCTGCTTCAAAACCTTTTTTTAGTTTTGAATAATCTGAATTTGAAAGCATTGAATGCTTGGAGTAAAAATGAAATCAAATTTCTATGTAGGTTATTGTGAAAGAAAATTCTTGCCAATGCCGCCTACTTTTCTCATTAAGTTACTTGATTTGAGTTTTTTTAATCAGTGCTCTGGGCTGCCCCCAACCTGAATGGGTCAAGTTATCAAAAAATGAGTGGATGCAGTTGTGTGGTGATGCCTACTGGGCAAGAAGCAATTAATGCTGGAGATCGAAATTAACAGCGTTCTAAATTTTATAGAAGGAAGAATGTAGTCAACAATATTTGGATTAAGAAATATCTACCAAGACTCTTTTTAAAGTATATGTCATTTTTAGAACAGACTTCGGCACTTAAAAGTCTAAGTTTTGCTGAAAGCTGATCATAAATAGTTATATTTTATCTGTCAAATCAAAGGTGCTCCATAAGCCTCACCAAACGAGTCATCATACAGAGTAATCATACACTTCTACTTTATTATTGTCTACATAACATGAACATATATTCACTTTATAATGAATTTTCATGTAGTATAGGCTTGAATCAGACCCCATTTTTGGCTTTGATATGTAGTCTTTGTCCTTCGTGGATTCATTTTCCTTACATCATCTCAGCTACCCTGTGAAATACTTTTCAAAATACTTTTCCAGTGAAGCAAAACATTTTTCCAAAAGCCACACCTTTTTGTATATTATTTTATTCATAGCTTTTAGGAGAGGGATACTTTTTTAGTTATTCAATTTTATAATTCCTTTCCCCAGCTCTATAAAGCAAATTGAAGGTTTTGCTGAGCTCTTACTACATAGTACCTTTTGTGTCCTTGCTTCTTGTGTTACCTTGGGATTTCCATTCCAGTTGATTAATATTTTACTTTTGCACTTCTATTGTGACCTTGTCAGTTTCTGCAGGTGGTTTCATAGTCTAATACTCTTTCAAAAAGCATCTTTTTGCCTTTGACATTCATTTTGTCCAACCTTGGATAAAATGTAGCATAAAAGCTACATTTATTGGAAGTAACTTTTCTTTCTCTTCGTTACTCATCCATATGCATTCACACTGTGCGTGATTCCATCCACACCATACACTCACTAATTTCCTAAAGGTGAAACTCCTGTTATTAGCTTCTTCTGAAAGACAGGATAGGAGAAGTGAAGTCATCACAATCATTATGGTGTAGATTCAGAAGCTATATTTCTATGCAACAATAATGCCAGAAAAGAGAAAGAGGAGTAAGATTCTGTTCTTAGTAAATTGGAAAAAAACGTTATAATGATCTTAGATGAACTCCACATATTCAAATTCTAACTGAACTTGAGACCTTTACCTTTTGCTTTTCTTAATTAAACTTCTATTTCCACTTGAATCTTGTCTGGTGAAAAGACAATCTGGATAAAGCAGACTTCTCTGTAGAGTAACTACTTCAGACAAAAATGATTTGTACATGCAACATTTAGTTCCTTCCAGAAGATGAGGTATGTGTTTTGCCAGAATTTTAGGACTAGTTTGAAAGTTCTATAAAAAAACACATAGGACTCCTTTATTTTAGAATTTAGTAGAATATCTATCTGTGGACAAATTAGTCATTTTACAAAGATTTATTCCTTTACTTTCACTAGAAGTAAACAGTTTGTTAGGCTGAGGCTGCAAGTGATCTGACTGCTATTACCACTGAATTAAAAGTCAAGTTGAAGTGGAAGGATGAAATCTCTTTTCTCATAGGCTATTTCAGAAGCCTGTCAAAGTGTTGTCCATGTTCATTCTTGTCTGTTGCACAGTATCTTTGAGTTCACTTGGTAATGATGATCTAATGACTAAATTTGTCTACTTGATTGACATATACAAATTGATTGAAATTCAGCCAGTCATACTGAAATTTTAGTAGTTTTGCCTATCGTTTCATTGGAATGAATAAAAAAGGAGTACTTGTTGAAAATAAAACAGAGCTAATAAAAGTTAATCAACTTGTTTATTAGTTTGTTTTTTTACCTGAAGAAGCAAATACGAATTTGGCATCTTTTAAAATTTAGGTTGATAGTAGATTAGAATGGAATGCTTGTAAGCTTAATTGCTTGATCACACACAGACACTAAGTATTAGACAACCAAATACTCCAGTGGAAAATATTCAATTTTCAAGAATTCTTTTGCATCAATCTTGAAATCATCAATGTTTGTATCTTGTTATCAGTGCTCAAGAGCAGATACTTGGCAGTATCTGTAGGGGTGTAGTTACAAATTACCGTCTCCTCTAATATTATTATAATATGTTCAGTCTGTCTGGCTTCTCCCTTTGTAAATCTGTGCACCTTAATAATGATATAGTTTTCCCACTGGGAAATGGGATGTCAAGATTTCTCATCTTTCTTTGTATTGGTTGTCCTTTTATTTTGCACCACTGTTTCCTAGAATCCTAGAATCTCTCCTGGAAAGTGACACTTATTGTTCTTGCAGCTGGCCATGTATTATGCATTCACCTGTGCAGTTTCAAATGTGATATAGGTAAAGAGATAAGACTCATCTCACATGGGGAAGTCTGTATAGTCACCTGTTCCTTTCATCCTTCATCCAGAAATAACAAGCAAAAAATTGAGACTGAAGTCCATGTATTCATGTCTATTAATTCTCATCTTTAGTTTTCAAGGTAGAAGAAAGCAAAGAATTCCATGCTCTTTGATAACAATAATGGAGTCTAAACATGGAAGTATAATCCTCTGCTTTCTCAGATGCTGCCTCGGCAGTTACCACCAACTATTGTCCTGATGGGATAAATCAGCTTCTTTTATCCATTTCATTGTAACTAACTCATAGTGGAAAAAATATGTATTACTGCTATTTCCAAAATCCACCCAGCCACTACAACACTGCTATTTGTGACACTGAATCTCAAAAATGTCTTTGATCACTGCAGTGATGAATTAGTCCTAATTATTTCAAATTTCAAGCCTTTCAGTGATAGGCAGTCTTCAGTAGAATCTATGATATGCACCATTTGATACTGCAGCTCTATGAACTGCTTAGTGTCATTGTTTCCCATTCTTCTAATCCTTTTATCCTTATCACATGAAGAGCGGTTTAATAATACATATGCTAGCAGAACACAGAGGATATATTGATCCTGTCATTCCTGTCAGTGGTTTCTCGGTACCTGTGTGCCTCTCTCCTGTCTGCACACTGAATTTGTCAAAATCATGAAGCAGAATCACACTGCTGTCTTCCTTTCACACTTGCACATAAGTTAGGAAAAACTTCAAACTCTAATGCTACCTGTTACTTTTTTGAACAAAAGCAAATGCAGTGGGACAAGATGACGTGGGAGGTCATGACATCAGACTCATGATATCAGAAATGCTGGATGAGAGAAGCCTGAAAGAAATCAATCCTAACCGATGTTTCTTGCAGGATGACTGTCCTTTCTCCAAAACCCTAGTAGATGGCAGTGAATCTGTGGGTTGAAATAAACACTGAAGTCTTCTCTGCATTCTTGGGAATGATTCTTCCTTTGTTTCCTCCAGATCTCAGTGTTGAGTCAGCACCACGTTGTAATGCAGGCAGATTTTCCTCTCAGAGTTTTCCCAGGCTGTATTTCTCTCACTGCCTTTTTTCACTCTGCATTCAAAAAGTTGAGCTTGCCCTTGGAGAAAGGAACAATTCCCTACAGAACATGATAAGAAATATACACTGGGTTTATACAGTAAACTTGGAAAAAAATCTTTTTCTTCCACAACATAAAAGGAGTAAAGTGCTCAAAAATAAAGATCATTTAAACATCAATTTATATTTAAGAAGATTTTATCACATTATATAGAAGTTGAGTTTTGGCTACTATTTTTTCACTAGCTCTAGGAGAGTTTTGTTTCTGCTTTTAGACACACAGGAGACCTCTTTTCTAATGTTAATGATTTCCTCTTGGATTTTACAGTGGCCGGGGCTTATATAAAATAAAAGTCCTTTATCCTTTATATATAAAGTCCTATATCAAATAAAAGTCCTTTCATTTACATTCCCAAAGAATGAACCAAAGGTCTTCAAGATGGTACTACGATTCATAGCAAGTTAATTCGTATGAGTTGGGCTAAACTACTTTTCTGATGGAGGAACATCTCTGAACAAAGAACTGAAAGAAAGCAAGTCTCTAAATTGCTAGTCTCTAAATCATTCTGCAAATTCAGACCTTTGGAAGAACACTTAAAAGCTAAATCTCATCATATGGAATCATCAGAATTCACTCTTCAGGGCATTCTGTTTCAAAGACTCAAAGAGTGTAGGTTATCATAGCAGGTGGCAGATAATGATGTAATGTGGAATCATCACATTAGGAACACGTCTCCCTCCTCAAGCATAGTCTTTTGGAACTTCAGTAGCCCCAGTGAGAGAGTTCCTACTAGCAACCAGGCAGCTCTCTGGAGCTCTAGATACAACTTTTTCTGGGACTGCTGCCCTTCTGTACCACAGGATGGGACAGTACACAAATGAGCAATTCTTTTATCACTGTTAGAGTCAAAGGCTGCAAGATCATCTCCTTCCCCTTCGTAACATGACTATAGAGAGCCTTGAATCGCTCAGAAAGTGAACAGTCTTTCTGTCATCTTGTGACAGAAAGAGAAATTACTGTATAGGTCTTATAGTAATGCCTCCTATTTATTTCCATGGCAACTACAACAGATACAAAAAGCACAATAACACCATTTGATAGAGCAAATTATCAGCTACAAAACGCTGTTTTTCAACACAGTCACCATTGCCAGAGGTGAACAAAAGCCTGCATGCCACACCTGTATGCCACACCTGTAACATTCTGCTCCAGCAGAGGTGACCCACTGTTTCTGATGCCACACACCACCCACCACCTCGCTGTACTCACATCCACTGTTTGGTCTCTATAAACAGTCAGTAAGCATCAGTGAATGTCAGTGGGTGCAACTCATTCCAGTGACACCTTTGATTCATACGTGTGCACTGCCATGTCAGATGCCAATTTGTCAGACTGCCCCTCTGCTGGTATCCGTCACACAGAAACAAAATGTAACAGGGTATTGGTGGGAAGGTTCAACCTCTACTGCCATACCACCAAAAGCCTCATGTTGTGGGACTAACATCATAAAATGCGAGGCATTAATTTTGGAGCAGCCCTCATAATACACCAAGATAGGTTCTTTGAAAACAGTCATTTCCCAATGACTGTCAACTCCTTTTTTTTCTTTTTTTTTCTTCTCTTTTTTCCCATAACGTCCTCAGAGACCTTTATTTTTAACAAACAAACAATTTGTATGACTACTGGTGTTCCAGAGTGAAATCAGTGATCACAGAATCTCTTGTAGTGACAGTTTTATAGTCCCAAAATGCCAGCAATTCTTAGAACTAAATGCAAAATATATTTCTTCAAATTACTTTCCTTCACTAAGTATTCTAGTCTTGATGTAGCTATAAAACTGGTGAGACAACATCTAGCTGTAGGTGTCCCTGCTCATTGCAGGGGAGTTGGACTAGATGACCTTTAAAAGTCCCTTCTAACTTAAAAGATTCTATGATTCTATGAACGTGGTGGTTAAAGTGAACATTTAACAAATGTACAAACATGTTTCACCGTATACAAACACGTCTGTGTCTTTCCATGTGAAATGTCAAACAAAAAAGAGAAATCTGTGATTCTTGTCATTTATTTACAAAGCTGTGTTGAAATTATTAACAACAGTAGTCGTTAATATATTAGGGCTTTTGTTATCAAAGAAGCAATGAAGTAGTATAATCTGCAAAACTATATACACTTTTAAACAAATGTGAAAAGTAGAGCTCTTTCAGTATGTTGTTAATGCATACATCTGAGATGGAAATAAATTAGTAAAACTGAACCAGGCATGAGAACTTTGGGAAATTTGGTTTTATCTTGAATGCCATGATCATTCAATGTGCCTGAGAATTAAGGATAGGCAAGAACGTGTTTTGGCTAGGCAACACAAGGTGCAGCTTTTCTGCCTCCAGCAGCCCTACGTCTCTGCTTGATGGGTAAGGAAGAAGGCACAGTCATGATTCAGAGCTACAATTTCTCAGTGGACAGCTGGCTACTGCCCGTCAGCTGTTTACAGTTCCCACAAATGAAGCTGGGGCAATGTACAGCCTCCAGACAGTATTTTATATTGGCGTGGGTTAGGTTAAGTCTGTTCTTAATCTTCAGAATCTTTTGACTACTCCAGTGCTATTGATTACCCAAATACCATGAGAGCACAGATAAATAAATATAAATAGATGCAAAATGTTGTCTCTAACATTTCTCTAATTCTCCCAGATTTGTTCCAGGGGGCAGTGGGGAAAGGAGGGGTAGAGAGGAGGAAAGTACAAAAAGCAACAACAACAGGAAAAAAAAAAGCACCTATACCTCTCTAATATTTCCAGTACATTTTACCAGAGAAATCTGTACACTTGTGGCACTGAAACTTGCAACTCCTTATTATATAAATGTACTTACATTGCTCTCCAAAATCAGCTCCTGGTCTCCCTAGCAACACAGACTGCAAAGAGCTCACCAGCTTGGTGTTCTGCTGTCTATGCAAGTTTCCAAGTCAATTGGAAGATTTTTGGTTTAGAATTCAGAACTTCCCTTAAACCAGCTCAAATTACTGGGTAGGGAGATTCTTCTTTTGCAGAAGTCTCATAAAAGCTGCATTTAATTGGAATATATAAGCAATGAACCAATAGAAAAACATAATTTTTCATGTAGCTGAATGAAGACCTGGCAATTTATTGCTTTCCTCCTTCCCTATCCTATGCCTCATGATTGTAGAAGAAGACATTTTTATACTGAAACTCATTTCTTTAACATAGCTTTCCTTAATAACTTACTCACAGAAGAATAGAAGAACACAAGCAAGAATAATTCTTCCTTTCTCAAAACTTCTAGAAAGTAATGCATTTCTCTTACATGGTAAGAAAGAAATGTGAGAAATATTATTTATTATTCCACACGTCAGCGCTTCTGAGGTATTATCATAGGACAAATGATTTCACAAGACTCTCTTCGCTTGCTTCGGCCGTTGAAGTTTTAAATTGGTTCTGGAAATTAGAATTTCTTTTTCAAACATTCCTTCCACAGTCTTTTCTAGTTAGGTCGAGTGGTTTTTGTCTTTGTTTTTGTTGTTCTTTCTTTTAAAACTTGATTTTCATGCTAGTTCCGTATGCACACAAAGTAACAGTAATTTCATCTAGATTTAAGACTGAGATAGTTTCCCTTCATCAGCTGCCACAGCATTCCACTATGTGTCACAGAATCAAGGAGGAAATCACTAATGAAGGCAATGCCACATTTTTAAACAGTCAAATGTTATGTTACCCGAAACATCTGCAGGTTTCTGGATTCATTTGCACAGTACCAAGAACGAAGGGAGAGAACAGAAGGTCAGTCAGGCGCTCAGGTGGCTCTAAGCCCCAGGATCCTACCCTGGAGTCCAAAATAGGCTAGTGGGAAAAGTGATACAGCAATGAGATCACTGCGTGCTTCTGGACAGTTTCCTTTTTCCTATATGTACAGAGAAGAATCCCTCTATTATAGCAAGGCCCAGAACATGAAGATGGGCAGAGGTTTAGCTGAAGGGAAAGAAAAATATATTCTTGTACTGCTGGATTTTCCTGTCTGAATGAGTGGGAAACAGCTCTGCGGCTTGCTTGCTGGAAAGCTGCGGGACCTGGAAGAAGGGATAGGCACATGTCAGACAGATGTACTCAGATCAGGAACTTCCCTTGGTAAGGAAGTCAGGACGGTTTTGTTTTCCTTCATGGGTTTAAATTATGGGAACAAACCATAAAAGTCTTTGATGGAGGCCTTTAAGCACGCATGCCATACTACTCAGCTGTGCTGCTAGCACTGGCTTAGACACGTCCCCAGGCCTGGGTTCTGCGAACATGCTCTGTGCGTACGCTCTGTACTCTGACTGCTCCGCAACAAAACATGGCTGTGTCTATTGCTGCTTTATTGGCATTTCTGCTCCAGAGCAATGCAAAACCACCAGCCCCAGAAAAAAAAATAAATCCGTTTAATTACATTTTCCACCACATCTGCTTGGATCCAAGAGACTTGCTGAACACTGTGCTGCCTCCAGGTAACACAGGGAAAGGGCTTCTCCAGTCTGTACCAAACTCCTGCTGCCTGGGGTTTGCTCATGTTACTGAAACGCTCTGTAAAATGAAATTTAGTTTGACAAAAATCAGCTGCAAATGAACTACAACTCTGGTTTCTGATTAAGACTTGAATGACTAGATTGCGTCTGGGGTATGATTTTAAACAAAGGTATGCCTTTGTGTGTAGTTTGTGCCTAACTTTAGGTGTCTGATTGCAGAACGGCACATTTAATACATGTAAATGATTTAAAAATAGATCTGATATCTGTGTCATCTACAGGATATGTATGACCTTGAACACAGCAGCATGTGTGCTATTTTTCATTGTTTATCCGTAAATAAAGATTAATCAGACTACCTCAAACTGAAGCAAGAAAGTTCTTTCTCATTTTCCCCTCCATTCCTCAGAATGAATTCAGAATAGGAGAAGTGGTTTCCAGATCCGTCATGCAAGCTAAATCAAAACCAGAACTAAGAAATAAAGGAAGACTTTCCCTTCTGTATACTGTTTGCTTCCCAGTCTCTTTTATCAGCCTTTTTTTTCATAGCAGTTTCTAAAGAAAACCTGTATCAGTCAGAAACATGGAGATATACAGTAAAAGTTTAATCAGCGCTGCTTTATTGCCTACTTTTTTTGAAAGAGATAGCATGGTAGAGACATTCACTTGTTTTCCTTCAACCATTTATGTTTGTACAAATGTTTTGAATTCATCCTTCATTCACTGTAGGTAGATAGGTGGTTACACAATGGTTACACAATGAGGCTTGTCCTGATTTAATTGCCCCTTGCTTATGCAAAATTCTATTTATGGAAAGTGATTTGGCTTGACAGTAAGTGGTGGCTAAATGTTTTATTCTACTAAATAATTTATTAATTAAAAATGAGTCTATTCCAGCAATTCAGATTTGTGTTCTCAGTCTGCTTATGAATGAGTTTGTTTTGCATCTGATGTTTATGGATGGGCTGCTTTCAATAACAAAAAGCAAGCAAGCACCTTTGGGGACTTTAATGTAAAGAACAGATTCAGGCAAATTCCTGCATATGGCTAACCAAACTGAAAGCTACCTAAATTGAAGAACATCTCCAAATTATGTAGAATAAATAATTAGATTTTCCCCCATATAATTAAAATCTGCCCTGTAAATGCATACACGCATGGGATTAGAGTCACATTTCCATTTGAAACTTCACCTCTGGCATTTCCTGACTTTGGGGAACTTAACCATACAGTCTTCTAGTTTTTACTTTCTTGAATTCAATGTTCATTTACTTTTGTAAAATTCAATGTTTATTTGTCGTTATCTGTAGATCAAACATCTGCCTGTGGATACACAGACCATGCCAACTGCTTGCAGGCTTCGCCAAAGGGGAACACCCAGCTTTGGGGTCTAGAAACATCGGCCCTTACTCACTGCGCTGTTTTTTCATGAAAAGGCCAAATGTATTCCTTCCAGCAGAGGGCAGCGTAAGTTCCAGCAGCGTCTTAGTGTAATTTAGGAGACAAAATTCAAATATTCTTAGGAAAAAAAAACAAAAAAACCCAACTTGAAGTAGATGATAAACAAGAGAGCTCATTTGCCTTGCCCTTCAGGTGAAACGTGATTTTATCTTGGCTTTATTCCATGAAGTACAGAGTAGACCTTTTGATTAACAGTGGTGTGCCATTATGAAAAGAAAAACTTCTCCAGCTCTTAAGAATTAAAAATGTGAATTCTTGATACATAAATAATGTATTCTGAAAGCCTTATTTTAAAAAGCCTTATTTTTTTGTGGCTCAGTTTAAGGTGTACCTTTTTGACAAATACTTTTCCCTTAAAGAAAAAATAAGATTAGCATTTTATGGCAAGCAATTAAGATTTTGTCCACAGTAGTGTTTCTAATAACAAACTATGCAGACACATAAGGGATCTATCTCTCTCAATACTCATTATGAGATAATGGTGCTCTATTTCAGATTTCTGACCTTTGCAAAGATGAAAATGCCATCAAAATGATAAGATTCTGTGACAGATTGGAAATCATATGGCTTCAGATTGCAATTGTATGGTTGTAATTTAGTAGCTCTCTTCTATAAGAAAGACTTAGAACCTTTATTGATAGCTATGAATTATCCTTTTTCCTTGCATCCTTGTAGAATATCCACTCTGTGAGTTTGATGCTCAGTGTCTGCAGTTTAGCAGCTTTGCTGGTATATGCCTAAAGCATGAGGCAAGTGCTATATGAACATGATTTTTACTCTCATGTAGGATGAACTTCTGTTCTCTTTAACACTTTTTATTGACTAAATTCAATCCAAAGAGTTTGTGCAGTAAAGTCTTGCAGGTAATACAATTGTTTTGAAAAGCTGAAAAAATAAAAAAAATAAGTGTTTGGGTAATGATATTTTAACCTCTTTTTCTTTCTTCCTTTGCATTTGTGTGGAAGAGACATGTGGCAACATATGACCAGAACAAGGAGAAAATTATGAAATTAATTGTAGCAAATGTGAAATCCTAGATGCACATAAGCCAGGTTCTGAGTTAAACTCATGAAATGCTTTTCAGATTAGAGATATTACTGGTAAGTAGAGAATCAAATTTCCAATTTCAGCTATTTACTTCATATAAACATCCTGGCAGCAAATTAACCACAAAAATGTTGGACGAAATCATGTTCTTCATCTAAATCTACAATGAATATCTAGCCAAAAGAAGTATGTTGCTCTTTACCGGTACCTCTCAAAGTTCTCAGTGAGTTTTCTTTTTGATTTATTTTGCTTGTCTTATATTTTCATAAACATGAACCTTTGATATACACCAGCTTTTCCAGTAAGGTAGCTCTAGAGCAATAGATTGAACCTCCTATTAAGTAAATAAATCTGCTCTTAACTTCCAAAATTACAAGTAACACCAGGAATGTCAGGGCAACCTTGAGGATAAGCCAAGACTTAGCACAGCTGCTATGACCTTGCATGTCAGCAACTCAGCCTCTATCAGTGTTTGATTGTGTACAACATAGAGTTTCTTGAGTTTTACATTAATTTCATTGTATTTCCTTTAGCTACATACTAAGGAAATAAAAAAGTATATAGAGAACATATTCAGTCTCTGTATGAGGTTTCCTAGGAGTTCTGGTCTCTGATAGATAGTTTTTTATTATGGGAGTTATATTAATTTACTACAAAAGGAAATAGATGCTGTTGCCATATTGGAAGCTTCCATGAGCTGAAGCCACTGTGCTCACAATAAGAATTTATCTTCTCTGACCTACCACACAGGATGCAGAGCCAGGAAAGAAGCTTTCCTTATACACACAGCAATGAATAATGACAGTTTTTTTAGGAACTAATCCTCTTCCCTCTGTACTTCAATTAAGGGCTCTTTAATGAATGTCTAATTTTAAACATGCAATTAGTCAGGGTAAGAACAGTAGACCTACCTGTACTTTATTTCCTTTATGTGTCGTCTTTACTGTCTTCAACAGCAGTATAATCAGTTTCTACAGTGCAGTAGTTACTGGTTAAAAATGAACTTATATTCTCAGAGGAAGATGAAATTCAACATTTCTTTCATAGTTGAGTAAGGCTTCTGAATACTTTCTATTAGGTATGTGTTTATTTGTGTTTCTTCTATTTCAAAAACAGGGCCAGAAATATCAATATACTTTTTGTAATATATCTAATGAGTTCAATTATTCCAAGAAATAAAAATCACTCTTTGCTTTAATTTTACAGTTCTTAAGATTTTTCTGATCTGAGACACTGAAGTTTTGGGGACCAAATTTTCAGTAATCTGAAAATTACTGCAAAGGAACATTATTTTTTTTTATTTTATTTTTATTATTGTTGATCTGATTTCAGTCACAGTTGATAGTTTTTTATCTGCTCCATCCAGTTTATGATTGTAACATAGGTACTTTTGCTGGGGATAGACATCCAGCTGTTAGGTAAAGACTGGAAATTCTGACCAATCATGTAATGCTTCAGTGTCAACAGCAACATGAACTCAAGAGGACCTCCAGAAAAGTTCAATAAGCTATTCAGAGAATGTTTTGCTTTCCATGTCAAAACTCTTATTTTTCTGGTGAAGAGGAGAAGTATTTCTTCAGTTACTTCAAGTAGCAAAGCCTACTTCACACACTGCATTTCAGTCTAGAACTCTGGTGGTAGTATATTTGCCAAAATTCACAATCTGAGTCTCAATTATGAATTTCTAAATTCTAATGACACTTAAATAATTAACCTAAGAACGTCAAGAGCTTTTGGACACATAAAAGCTGCTTTTTTAATAATCTTCCTTCTCATGAGTGCTGAAGTACTCGTTAAGAAAAAAGAAGGATTAATTCAACATGGTCAAAATGCCCACAACATGATAGATTTTAGAGCAGGATTTAAACAATAAATGTTTTATATGTTGCTCTGTAAAGAAATGTCAGTCTCTGGAAATTCAGTCATACAATGTCTCTGCCATTGTTTCCCAGGAGAACAGTGATGCTTTTCACCCAAGTATTTTCTCACAGTATGTATATAAGCTGAAGAATCTGTTTATGTTTTGAATTATACACATGTGGTTTAGATTTACTTTTGATTTTTCTGATTGTCATAGGTCTGATTAAAGGAAGGGAAAATGCTGCTTATGCTCTTTTTAATAAATTACACTTTCTAGTGTTTCAGATTAGATGGGAACTTAAGGAAATGTTATGTTCCATTACCTTTTAATTGTATGCAAATTCACCAATGTTAAAATTCTAGGAGACTTGATTGCAGAGCACACTTTTCCAGTACTTTCACCACCTTTTCCCAGGCTCTGCATGAAGCTGAATTTGTGTAGAATTCATTCACCTATTCATGTTTTGAGTTACAAAAACAGAAAAATCAATTTTATTCATAGAAGAAAGGCTTCTTTCATTTTTATTTCTCTTGTTTCTCCTCGATCCTTTACTCCTTCAACACACATTTTCAGGCAGTAACTTGAAATGTTGATGTGTCCAAACACAATATTTACTGAGAAATATCTGCTTTCATCAATGACAAAGGGAAAAGGCAGAAAACCTTGGAAGCTACTAAGAATGAGTGTTTATCAAATTCATATCAATATGGGCAAGCAACCAAGAATATGTGTTCTCCATGAATATTTGTACTAAAATGCACAAATGTTTGCCTAAAGGTATGTTCTAAAATTGCATTACTATGAATGAAATAAATGTTCCTATCATCTTGGCTTCCCAAAGCAGCACAAGGCTTTCCTAGACTCCAATAAGAATTACGTCAGTGAAGCAAGCACACTGCTCTTCATAACAGATGGTCGTTTGGGTACAATTAAAACATGGTTATGAGTCTATTAGAGCAGGAAAAAAGCATCTTGTGTCAATTTTACACATATTTGTTTGATGGTACCTGGTCTTTCCAGGCATCTATTTACTCACTCAATTGGCTTATTTCTGTCCCAGTACAGTTCGATTTTGACACCAAGTTCTCCAGCAGAAAGGAGACAAATCCGACAGAAGAGCAGCCCATGGGAAGACAAAACTGTCAAAGAAAGAAGGAAGAGAAAACAATCCAACTGTTTCCTTGCAACGCATCCTTTCCCTGGGAAGATGAGAAGCTGCATTTCAGCTGCTGTAGAGAAAGCACAAGCCAGATGTGGAGTTCAGTGCCAGTGCATCGACTCACAGGACAGAATGTGTGCACAGGAGGTGTCAAAGCCCAGAAGTGCAGCAGCACAGAAGAGATTATGAGGTTCTTTCTTCTCCTCCACTTGGATGCTTCAAGCAGTGAAGCTAAAGCAGCACAGGCAGAGCGGCAGAATATGGCATCCTTAATGCCTAGTGGCCTAGCAGATTAATTGTGCAACCATTGTCCCCCACTTTTCCTGCATATTAAAGTGGGGCTAATGAGTCATTAATTGCAGTCTGCTTGGAAGAATGGGTTGTTTGTTCAGCACTTTGAAATCATAAATCAATATACACTGCAAATACGATGTGCCGCCTACAGCTTCATTCAACAGAGAGCAGCATTGGACAGGAAAAAAATGATGCCTCTCCCTGGTTCATAATGCTGCCCTCTGTAGAACCAGGTGGTGTGGATGACTCCTTGGTGTCTGTCTGGAGAATAAGTGTGATGGAAGAGGGCTTTTCCACCATCTCCTGCGGGCAAAGTGAGCAAACCTAAATGAAGTAAGAGGAGGATACAAATGGTGATCACCTGAATCATTTTGGCTTCCATAGATATGACTATTCATTTAGTAAGCCGATGACACAAATATTTTCTTTGGCACTCCAAGGTCCTCTACAGGCGTATTAGGCAGTATTTTCAGAGAAGCATTTAAAAAAAAAAAAAAAAAAAAAAAAAAAAAAAAAAGTCACATTATGTGATATTTCTTAGGATTTCCTTAAATGTTGGCTTTAGAATTCAAGGAAGTTTTGGAAAAAAATCAATTTCTCTTTCTGACACAGCATTCCCTGAGGTAGGTTGCAGCAGCTTTCAGGCCTCCCTAGTGCCGCATTTTGAGAGATACAGCATGTCCAGGCTCTGTTCAGTGCCATACCACCCCCTGTGCTTCTCCTCCTTCACTCTAAGGGTCTTCCCAGGGATGCTCTGAAAATAGGGAAGTTTTACCACCTGTAGGACTGCAGCTCGTACTGAAAGACTGCTAAAAAAAAAAAATTAAATAATTTTTTTATAAAAAGCAAATAAGATTTGCTGTATTCACATTTTGCCAGTTCTTTTCAACTACTGACAAGTCCTAACAAATCTCTGCATCATTATTTCTAATACATAGCTACAAGAAGCTGCACTTAGGTTTCACTTTTCAGGATTAACTCTGCCTTTTCATTTTCTGCTTATGCTGTAAGCATAACAGGGTAAGGGCTTAAAACAGAATTTACAGTGAATCCAGAACATATACTCATTTGTGTGACTTTGTAATTGTAATTCTGAAGACAAAAATGTTACCCTTCCTTTTCCTTTGGTTTGCAATGACGCGTGACAGTGAGCATTACGACCAAGACTGAAATTCACTATATGCAGCCCACCTCATCCTGCCCCAAATATGTGGATGACTGTTGAAGTACCATAATAATGCACAAAGGAGAAAGAAAGAAGGAGAGAATGTTTTTTTCTTTTTTTTTTCCTTCTCTTTTTTTTTCTTTTTTAATTTATGTCAGGCATTTTACTTTCAAAAAATCCTTGTGAGTTCAGGAGACACAGTTTTATTAATAGCATATTTCAGCTTTATCTTCTCCACCATGTGACTTGCACTAAGGAGACACCTTCACAAGCAAAATGGAAGGGACAAGAAGAGGCTGGTTATGCAGGAACAGCTGCTTGTTTTCAGCAGCATCACTTGAGAGTTTTTCACATTCTCCTTCTCCGCCTCTCCCCAAATGTTCAGCCTGCTGTGTGCAAGCTGGGTGTTTACAGTTCAGGACTATGGAGGAGGAGGAAATATTTTGCCTATTGTTCAGTGACGTCAATGGCTTCGCTCCCAGTCACTTGAGGGACACTGGTGCTTAGCAAATGTCAGTACACTGCTGCTACTGCATGTGCCTTACAGCCGCTAGCAGGAATTTAAGGTCTCTCCTCCAAGATAGATCCAGTTGGTGGATGAGGTGTGTGTGAAGGGCAAAGAGTGACCGCCGTGGAAAGCTGCTCTGCTGCTTTCTGCACAGGAAAGCATTACATGCTACATTTTGTTGCAGAATTGATATAGCACGTTTCTTAGCATTAAATGCTGCACTGAGCATAAAAACCATCTTTTATCCTGCACCAAATCCTTCCTCTCACTGCCTTTGTCTGTATTAAATCAAAGTTCTAAAAATAACACAGAAGACACTGAGAATTTTATAATTAATCAGGATAAATATTTAACTCAATTCTGACTGTATTCAGTGCTTTTCTGATGTGCTGTTGTTACGTATTTTGTCACCAGATGTTGATAACTGAACTGCAGATGTATTTTGTTGAAGGTCTTTTTAAGCTCGGAGCAGATTTTATTTTAATGCAGTATTTGTGAGAGGGAAGCATGGGTGCAGTTGATGTTCCTAAAGGGACAGCAATTGGAAAGCCACTCTTTGACCACTTATTTTGCATTAAAACTTATTTGAAATTATATTTGGCGAACTTTGCTGCCTATATTTGTAATGAAAAAAAAGGGTATCTACAGCTTTTACATATGTATGTGGGGAGCTGAGGTTTTAGAAAGTGCTGAGGAACTGTTGCTTGTTGTCAGTGCCTTAGGTGGTCACATTAGGATTTTGTTGTTGAAATTGAAGTGGTTGGTTTAAAAAAAAATGACCCATTAGATATTTAAATGGATTTGTGGCTCTGGATGGCAACAAAAGTTCAGCTTAATAATTGTTTTTATGTGGGATGTCAGATTTGTTTCATATTAATAAAATAAGTACAGTGAAAACTTCAAGTGTTTTGAGGGCTGATTACAGCTGACAGAGTTGTGTAATCACATAATTTTGGATAAAAGGAGAACATTAATTTATATTCCCTTTTAGTAGGGAAAAACAAAGGTGAACACGGAGACTAGTGCTGGGTTTATGCTGGGAAAATAAAGAGTCAAACAAATCAGTATTAATATTCTAATTCTTGACCAAGCAACTGACCATCATCCATTGCCTACAGGTATAGACTGCCACAGAAAAGAGGCCATAAGTAGTCCAGCTTTTTGTGTTGAAAAGAAAACTATCAATGGTTTGAGCTGATACGGACCTATACATTTTATGCATTGCACGCATGTATGGATCATGACTGATCAACAAAAGAGGGCCTTTCCCCATAAAGCTGGATGACTGGAGAATGAAGACAAAATTGTTCATATAACATATATTTAAAAAATAAAGTCAAAAGAAAGTAAATTTTGATAAAAGATAGTTGAAATAAGGAACAAAACCAGCAGTTTCCTGTAATTTGACTCACTTTTGTATATGATTTACATTCTTCAATTATATGATCACATGATTCCTGTTTTTTTTTCCATCTCCAAAGAATGAGGGGCCACCTGCCTCAACCTCTGCAAGGGCAGTATTAGTATTGGAATGTAGAATATTAGGAGGCTAAGATGGCAATTATTTTCTTTGATCTCACCATATAGTCTAGCACACTATCTTACAACAGATTACAGAAATTCAGAAAAAGTCTGTATTGCTTTGTGTATGTACGCTGCAGTCAGACTTTTTGGAAAATTTAGCTGAAGACCTCCGAAGGCTCTATCTCAAGCACACATGGACTGCAGTTTTTTTCAGATGTTTTCAACTTGTTGAGCTGAAGTTGCCTTTTTTGAGGTGTAAAAACACAGAGAATTCATTTATCATTTGAATTTCAAAGTGTGGAGGCCGAAATTGTTCTGCGCGAAACTGCTGTAAGAATTTTAATATGTGGGAAATAGACCTTTTAGGTTCTTACATAGTATTTTAACTAGAAACTCAACACAGTTGGTGTTGGGTTGGTACTCAGCAGGGGAAATTTGAGATCAAAAGGTTAAAACTAGGGAGAACATGTTGAAGAAATTATTCAAAAACCATAATTTATATTATATTATAAACTTAAGATGTAAGAGGCTGAAATAAAAGCACAGTGGATATAAGATAAGAAAGGAGAATTTGAATTCCACTTAGGGATACGCTTTAGAGTTGTAAATCAGAATTATAAGGTAAGGTGTAGCAGAAATAGTAAGTCATGGCCTGAACCACTGATTGAACATCTGGTGGGAAGGCAAGCCAATTCAGGGGAGCTCAGGTGAATGCAATGCACCTCAGTGACCGAAAGGGTTGGGCCAGGATCTACCGCTTCCCAGACCTCATTTAAGGGTTAGCACCAGAGGGCAAGAATTCTCTCTGAAGATCCCTGTATACCTGAGGTCAACTAAAGGTAAGCAGTTGTTTTGTTTTGTTTTGTTTTGTTTTGTTTTGTTTTGTTTTGTTTTGTTTTGTTTTGTTTTGTTTTGTTTTGTTTTGTTTCTCTCTCTCTCCTTTCTTTCTGTAAACATGGCTGTTGCACTTAGTCTCTTTCTTGTTTGCTGCAGCAAAAGTCTTTGCCACGCTGCTCTTGTTGCTGTGCTTTCCATTGCATTACAGTATTACTGAAGGGTTGGTGGGTTTTTTCCTGATTCTAGATTGGAATAATAATTTCATAATGGTAAGCTCAAAAGATAGCTAAGAACAAGTATTTAAACTTGTTTTCTTCTCAAGTTTTGGATGTGTAAATGTTGCTTAAAACATCAATCCTAGAAAAAAAAAATAAATCAATCAATCTCCTTGTTTTTATTTGGGAGCGAAAGAAAGAGTTGAACTGTATCTTTGTTTGGCTGTAGCTATCATCTTCTGCTTACACAGAATTTCTATGCTCAAGAAAGAGGAAAATAATGGGGGAAGGGCACAGTCATTTTACTTTTATGCTAGAATCCTTGTGAAGTATCAGAGTAAGTATATTGTTTTCTTTTCTCAAGCAGCATCTTCTCCCATAAGAATTTCAACTCCAGGTGTGTGTAGCAGATAGTATGAACTGCTTTTTTTCCCCTACACGTGAATTTATGAATTTATAAGAGCAAATCTTTTCTAGAAAACAGTAGATATATCTGCTTTATTTGTTTTCTTACATAACTAAGATTGCACTCTTGGCTTTCTCAGCTCACATGTGTTTTGGTTTGGTTTTATCTGTTTGCTGTGTTTTTAAGTAGCAGCAACTGAAGAATATACCCAAATGGGTTCCTGTCAGAAAAGGGGTGTCAAGGTGCCCATACCAGAATCCTTTTTCAGAGGAAAATAATCAAAAGATCAAATGAATCTTCTACATGATTTACTGTACTGGGTGTGATCAAGATGATAAGTATCTGGCAAGATTCCCAAGTGCTCTGGGAAATTGTTTCAAGTCAGTGTTGACTGTTAGCTTTACTGTCTGAATACAGAGTAAGGGAAGCCCATTGTAGTAACAGCAGTGTAACTCCAACTTCTCTGTAATTTTCCAGAATGAGAACAGGTGTTAAAGGCAGGTTTGTCAGCACCTATCAAGGTGGTCTCACCACTGCCTTTCTTTCTAGGAGGAAGCTACTGGGTTCAATGAATAGATTACTTACTCCTGAAGAAGAATGTTGGCTGTGCCTTCTGCAAGTCGTTGCCAATTTGTCTGTGAATCATTTATCAACTTTTGCACCAAAGGTAGGAAGCCATAGCATTCTTCTTTATCTGTTAATTACAAAACACCCTGGCACTTCACTTAAGGTGAGTTTTAATAACACAACTCAAACCAAATCTTTTTGCATACCAAATACTCATTTTTACTTACCTACCTTGTGGATAGTTCTCTGTTCTGGACAAAACTAGAAAATTAAGTCTTTCTCAACTGTAATTGCAACTGAATTAACACAGTCCTGCAGTAATAGTTTAATGGTTTCCAGATTATTATTATTATTATTATTATTATTTTGGTCAAGAAGTTCCTAAAAAATTAGGAACTGCTCATGTTTTAATGAGAAAGAATGCAGTACGAAAGAGTGTGAAACACAGAGCATGAGGTATAATACTTACTGTCCTCCAGAGGCCTTTACACAGATGAACAAATAAATAAATATCAAATTAACGTAAGCATGCCATACCAATTAAAGATAAAATACAGCTATAATGGATGTGGCTGTAATTATTGTCTTGTCACAGGCCCAGACTAGAAGTCTCATAAGATGAAAGCTGAAACTTATGCTTTGCATTTAGAAATCCTTTCATTAAACACATCCATTAGAAGTAGGAAACAGTTGTAGGCTGAAACTTTTTCTTAATCTTCATCTTTTCTTTCCTGCTAAAATGTAAACATATATCTTTCTGCCTTTCACCTTCCAGTATTTTCTGAATCAGGTTTATACTTTTTTCACTTGCCTTAAACAGCACCAAATAACTGTTTGCCAGATCTCAAGTTGACAAGAAAGAGATCTGTCATCACCTATAGGAAAACAATGAACTGCATGTAGCCAAGAGATAAAGTACGTACTTCACTTACTAAACTAATTTTTCAAATAGATAATGTAGAAACAAGCGTATCATGAATTCTGTTGTTATTCTAACACTACTCTCTATATGCTGTGTGTACATGGTTTGGGACGAAAAATCTATTGTTTGTCTTAAAAGAAATAATTAAAACAAATCAACCAAAAAGAAAGCAAGTATTGCATCACTTGTTCCTTCAGGGGAGTGGATAGAAATAGAAATTTGGATTTTTATTCACTTTCTCCTTCCCTTTCTCTCTGTATTTCGTCTCTTTCTCTTCCCTTTCCTACTTTCTTCCCTCCTTACCTTTCCAGCAAGTTTCCTTTCTGATATTCTTCCTATATGCATTGCAGCTTCATTGCTCTTAACTACAGCAAATCAAGAAGGAAAATCTATATTAAAATAACATAAAATAGCTCAATTATTGTTAGAATAATATTCATATTGCTAGAAAAATATTCCTAGAATACACAAGGTGTTGAATGTGAAAATCTCATCTGTTGACCACACAGTTAGGTTGTTAGAAGTTAGGTTGTTCCTCTGGTGGCTCCTCTGATTGTAACTCATTTTGAAGAGAATCTGAGAGCACGGCATTATATTTATTACAGTGGACCTACTTTTATGGTCTGAACTTTACTCATCAGGCCTTGTGAAAATTGTCTAGGGGAGTAGCAGTTGTCAAGACTTCTTTAGTTAGCTTTGCTACACTTCCAGCAGTGATGGCTCATGGGCTGGGCTAGACAGGAAAGAGGAAGCCCACTCTAAGTCTTCACTTGGACTCAGACAGAAGGCAAGCTCTGCCTCTCAGCCATAAAGGATAAACTCATGTAACTTCTGCAGCAAGAGAGTGGACGCTAAGAAATAAGGATAATGGAATGAAGTAGAAAAAAGCCAAACTCTTCAAATAAATGAAGAAAGTATAGTCCTTGTAGGGGGAACAATGCCACTATTTAATTTCATCTATGATGCCTAAATTAATATTATAACATATTAACAGTTTACGAATTATATATAATCATGTTTCAGATCTTCTGGGAGTCCTGTATTTTACAGAGTGCTTCCTCATCGCAACTGCAATGCAGTGGGTGGAACATTACAGCTTTCTGCATCCAAAAAAACACACACAGTCTTTCAGCAGAGAAGGGAGGAATGCTATGCACTAGGAAGATTGGGGGGGGGGGGGGGGGAGACACCAAACAAACAAAAAACAATCTAGCAATGAAAACTAGAAGATGGAAAGGAAAAACAGTTTAGAAACAGAATAAAATATGTTTAAATTCTTAAATAGTAGGTGTAGTTTCTTTTATCCTCTACAAGATAGCAGCACATTATGCTGACTTGCTCGTTTCATGTCAGCATAGTAGTTTCAGGATCTTCAATTAGCTAAGTTGTCCATGGGGTAAGAAAAGGAAAATAAATATGAGACTGAAGGAGGGGAAAACTGAGATATTGTTAATCCAGCAAAAAGGTTAGAATGGTGTACACTGGACAGTACCTTATCCCATTTCCAGGGTTGCATGGGGATTGAGATAAGTGCCACATGCATCATGGGAGAGGGAAAATAGAGCCTGGGGGTGGATGGTTGAAGGGTGGAACTTGTCCAGAAGGAGGAGAGAAGTCTGCAATAAGGTACAATGTCACATGTGAGAAAGAAGCTGTTAGAATTTAAAGAGAAGATAAAGGGACAAGGAAGAACCTTATGCTTTGGGTAGGGAAGTGTGTCCTGAGAATGCAGTTTACCCTAAAAATGATTTTAAATTCTTGTTTTTCTTGGGGGGAGAATTTTATCAGTTTTGTTTGTTACAAATGTTTTTGTAACACTTGCTACCAGAGTTATTAGTGTTAGCAGCAGTCATATTTGTATTATACTAGCATCCAGAAGCTTCAGTTGAGTCCGGGATCTGTGTGAATGCAAAAAATAACAATAACAAACACTGGATCTTTGCCCTGAGGAGTTTACATAATGAATCTTGTTGCAGCAAAATTGTTTCATTCTTCTGAATCAAAATGTTTTAGTAATGAGTAAAGGAATTACAAAAAAAGATTGCTGTACTGCATCATGCTTTTTCAGCACCTTTTCTCATGTTTGTTTCTTGTGCTACTGATTTTCATTGCTTTTTTTTTTCATTCAATTGCAAGAACAGGTTGGGTTCCCTTGCCACAGATAATAAGATCAACACAGAAAAGCAGCTTTTATTTTCTGTGTGAAAGCTCTCTTCCCTGAGAGGTGAATGGAACAATTTCTTACACTTAAACAGCACTTTCAATTTTGTTCCTGCACATATGACACGCTGTATCTTGATAGTTTAACATGGGAATTGCCACAGGAATACTTTCTTCTATTTCCTTTGACAAGATATTGTATTTGGATGTTATCTTACACTCTTTTATAAGGATGGCTAGGTCTGACATAAGGTCATGTACACCCGAAGATACCAGTGTATGTTTACTTTGCAACAAAGCATTACTTCATTGGAGATAAGAAATGTGCATGACTATGTGGAAAGTCTAACTGTGGTGTATAAACCTGTCAGACTCCAACACAGGATTAGCATGGTTGTCATGTGTAGAAAAGGTTGCTGAACTGTGTCAACACAAACAGGGCATCAGTCCTCCTTCCCCCAAAATGGCCACATAATCAATATTTTCCCAGTACTCTCCTCATTTTCTAATGGCCATTTAATCCAGCACTACCTGCTGAGCTATGATTCTGCTTTTCTTGGAACAAGGTGCACAAAATGATTTTCTCTGGATAATTGAACTCTTATCTTAATGTAGAATTACAGCATCTTAGAACCACAGAATGACTTAGGTTGGAAGAGACCTTGAAATCCACCCAACCCCTGCTCAGGCTGCCTGGGGCCCCATCCAACCTGGCCTTGAGTGCCTCCAGGGATGGGGCACCAACAGTTTCTTTGGGCAGCCTGTGCTGGTGCCTCACTGCCCACTGAATAAATGATTTACCTCTGACATCTAATCTGACTCTCCTCTTTTTTTAATTTAAAACTATTCCTCCTTGTCCTATCACTAAATGGCACAAGTTTTCTGGTTGTCCTGCCTGTATTTGCTATTGAAGAAAAGATAAGGAGACAGGATAAATATGAAATTTCAGAAACCAGTGAGAAGTAAAGGAATGTTCAAGAAAGGAAGAAGAATCTTTTCCATTTAAATTCATTTTTGTTGCTACTATGAGGATGTACAGAGGTGAATGATGCAAGTGGGCAACTACTAATCCCAGTGCACCCATGTGTAGGAATTACTTACACTAAAATATGTTCAATTTGGACAGGAAAGCCATCAGTTAGCAAAGGGATGAAAAGATGGAGAGGAATAAGTATTAAGAATGGAGGGCAGCACAGAAGCAAAGAGGACAAAAGCAGAACATTTAACTAGGTTAATGGACTGTTTATCTTGCAAATTAGCTCTTTTTATTAAATTTAAAAACAAGGAAGGAAGACTTCAAGATTAGTCGCACCTCGGCAGGCATATGAGTGCTGTTAATGATATAACTGGGGGGCTAAGAAGGTTGGGCTCAGTGTCCTGATCAGCCTGATGAACTGGTTTGGACAGAGACAGAACTAGAGAATGAACCAGAACTAGATAAATATTAATCCCTTACTGACAAACTGCTCAGATAAATCCAGTAAATAAACCAGTTCCTACCAAGCAGGGTGTTTAGAGATAAACCTATATCAGCACTCTACTGGTTTATTGTTTCTCCTGTAAGTACATTGATTTTAATTTTAGAAATGAGCTGTATGTGAAAAGAGAGGAACATAGCAGGCACAGCAAGTGGACAGGTACTGTGGTCCCATGTAGAGCTGTATGAGAACTGCACCATCCCAGTCCCAGAAAAAATCATAAGCCTCAACATCAGAGAGCTTCTTTTAGCGCAACCAGCCAAAGGAATGAGGAAAAGCAAACCCTATGGCATTTGAACTAAAAGGATGAGTTCTACGGCTGCCACATTTTAAAAAGAATAATGTACCTCAATTTTATTTGAATCCAAAAACCAGCATGCCTTGTGGAAGGATTTGTTTCTGAAAACATTTTTACTTTCTACTGTTTGACTGGACTGTGAGTTCAACATAAAGTGTCACAGGATCACATTAAATACTCTGTCGAATGAAATTAGGATTCTCTGTGCTGCTTCAGCTGGATGTGTTTTTCTTTATTTTTGATTTTATGGGTGCGTAGGTGGCAGGTAGTCTTTTCAGTAGCATTAATTCAGTATTTTTCTCTAATTCTACAGTTAATTATATTTCCAAAACAAGTAAAGTATTTCCACGTGTATGCAGTAACAGTGTTCTTTTTTTTTTTAGTTTTCTCTCAGAATGTCTGGAGCTCTGAATTTCTCTGACTGTAATGAGAGCTGTCCTTATTACAAATCTTTTTTTGACAGCAAGATTGTGAAGGAAGTATGACTGGACAATACTTTACCTTGTTAGGCATGCACAAATTTATTTGGTTGCTATGGCAAATGATCCAGAGCTACATGTGACACTGAGCTTTCATAGCACTGAGCTTTCATGGCACTGATGAGAGAGGGCAAGGTAGAATAAAGCGAAGAATGTGTTTACTGGTCTCCATTCGCTTTCCAAAGCAGCCTCTCCTCACTTTGCCCGTTTTCTCCATGTTTGAGATTTCTTCATCTGATTACTATGGAACAACACTGGAAAATGTCTAGTGTGTAATACAGAACAAGCCAATATAAATTTAAGTTAATGCATAAAACCAGCTGTACTGTCCTTTCTCTACTCACAACCTGCTGCTTTTCCTTTCCAGTACTGTGGAGGAGGAATATTTTTTGTACTTCATAGACAGATTTTGGGCTATTCTCATTTCAAAGAAATGAGTGTATTTTTTCTAATAATCAAATGTCAATTTGTACAGACAGTTAACCATTTTCTTATGCTCTAAGAAATGTCAGAAAAAGACTGAAGAACATATGTATTTCCATTCTCAATAAGCACGTGGTTGTTATGCTAATAGAAGCTGCATTGAAAAGCCAATGGCTTAATCTAGGAAGAAAGTGGCCTGTAACTGTAAATAAAAGCTGAAGAAAATTGACTTTCTAGGAGGCGATCAAAGTTAAGGATGCCGTAGAAATCCTTCACAGAGAACAGATATCCATAGCATTTTCGTGTGAAAAAAGCACAGTGCTAAATAAAACAAATCAAAAAACCCACTATGTTGTCAGGTCTATAGGTTCAAACATTCCAAATCTTGCAGACCAAGTTGGCAGTTGCTACTCAGAAGGTAACCCAAGAGTGGAATATCATATGGTGTTAACTGCCAGGACTGAAGTGCTTTGGTAGCAATGTGTGTGGGAGGTCTGCACAGAGCCAGCTTGCAATGTGCTTAATAACCAGAATTGCTTAGCATTACGTTTACCACAAATTGATAATATATGCAATATTTATTCTAGTATAGTTTTTGGCAAAAATTACACCTCTAACACTCTGAACAATTTAAGCAAGCCTCGGGATCTTATTGAGGGCAATAAATCAGAACACTTTGTTTGTAGGAAAATGATTTTACAGTAAAAGCCAAACCAAAGTTGAACTATGCCCTTTAAAATAAAAAACAAAACCTTTTCATAAGATAAACCATCTCCATCTAAAAAAACATCAAATTCTGACCTTACTGACAAAAGTTGAACAATCTTGCCACAGAAAAATGTAATTTTCACTGCATCCCAATTTGTGTCTTTGTTCCCATTTTATTAGTTTGTATAAATATTCTAAATATTATATAAATATATAATGTAGATAATATAATGTAGACTATAGCATTACATTTCTATAGCATACACAAATTCTCACTGGTATTTGAACAAACAAAACAATCTCAGGAAAATTTTCTGATGATCTGAATTTTTTCAAAAGCTGCTTTTACAAAACTTCTACAATTCTGAAGTATGAAGTCTGAAGTAACTACAATTCTGAAGTATGATTGAACCTTTCTGTCCTTTAAAAATAATATGTGTATGATGGTATAAACTATATTTTAAACTGTGAAAATAAAAAAGATGTTTAAACAAAACATTCCTGCAGTTTTGGTGGTGAGGCCACTTGAAACTATTGACAACAAGAACCACAACAAGCTTTTGAAATCTTGAGTAAGGCTTTTAAAACAAGGAAATGAAGTACTACTTCTGAATATAATTCATCAAGTCCCTTTAGTGCTATCACAGAAATATTTACTTACTCTACTACTTTTTGCCCAAATAGCTATTTCTCATCTCTCTACTGCAATTTATAGTACCCTCACTCCTTGATGTGTGGAATTTTACAAGACTTCTGTGAAGTATAATAATAATTTTATAATCTCATTGTAATGGAAAAGAAGCTCTGTAGACATGGCATTTGCTGAGGTTTTGCAAGACATTTTGAAGTAGATCAGGAATTTGACCCAGCTTCAGCTATATCCCAAACGGAGTGGATCAATCATTACACCTTTTAGGATTATTTAAAGAAAAGGCTCTGTTGTTTTGGAGGCATACATAAAACATTTTCATTCAAAACCTTACTTGGCAAGAGTTACTGTGACTTTTTGTAATAAAACAAAAAATTAATGAACCAAAACAAGATAAAAACCTTTCAGACATGAATCACCAGTTCTGTAGTATAAGTTGGTAGTCTATAATGTTACAATTCAGAGCAAAAGCTAGGTAAGCAGAATCTTGAGTGGACCCCAGGGCATATCAAATTGTCAGCATTGGCAAAGAGGTCTTCTAAACTGGAAGCAGACACCCAATACAAGACATAGTCTTTAAGATTTTTATCCTGACCTAAGGCTGTGTTATATTTATGTTCCACAAAAGGAAAAGTTAAGTAATGCAAGAGAAAAAGGTTGTCTTCATCTTCTGTTTAAGGAAACAGAGTCTACAGAATTTAGTATTTTAGTGTGGTTCCGGATATTAATATAAAGATCTACATTCTCTGCCTGTTTTTCTTCCTGTTAAACAGCTGGTAATAGCCACCAGCAGAAATTTAAGGATAGAATTGCTCTCTGTAGCACCCAGCAAAAGCTTTCAATTCCTACAGCTGTTGTTGTGAGGAAAAAATATCTCAATCTTCTTTATTTGTTCTTTGTGTGTTTTCAGACATTTCTAAAACATTGTCTCTATGTTATCATTAAGCTTATTGTTATTAATTTCAAAGTACATAGTTAGGAGTGATGGAACTTTGGAAACTGCTGGAGTCTCTATCTATCTGATGTGTTTTGAGATTCAGAACCGGTTGCAGTTCTAAATTGAGACAAGATGGCAGCAGCTTGGAGAGGTATCCAAGCTAGCTGACTTGAGGTAGCTGAACACCAGCGGTAGCTCAGCTGAGGCACTGCAATGTTTTGCATGGAAGAACTTATTGTTCTTGGCTGCTTTTTTCTTTGCTGTCTTCCAGTCTCTTCTGCAATAATCCAGATTTTGTTTCAATGTCCTTGCTAGTCATAATTATCCACCAAAGAATTTATACAAATTTTAGCTTTTAGATAGCTTTTTCTATTCACTTTCTTGAAGTACAGAATCACTCACTGAGTCACATTATTGTTTTTGTCCTCTGAGTCATTACCACATTGCTACAAGAAAGAGTTAATAAATGATGGATAATAAGACAAAACGCAACCAGAGCTTATTTGTGTAAACTTCTGAATTAATTTTGAGACTCACCACTCTTCTATGAATAAACTACCAAGCCTCAGAATAGAACTAAACTATAAATGAAAACAAATAATTAATAAATAATACCAAAATGTTCTGTTTCAGTAAAACCTTGCCACTATCAAAGGTAAAACTCTCAATGATTTCACTGAGGTAAGGTTTTTAGTGTTATTTATGAACATTTCACTAGGAATTTGACAACTTGGTGATTTGCTGTATTTTTGTGTTTGATGGTATGGTACAAAGACATTAGCTGTACTTTTTAAAATTTCAATTAAAATTAAGAGCATCCTGAGTATTTTTATTTACAAAAAAAAAATCAGCTGTAATAATAAATAGGACTGAATTCTCTAAAAGGTAATATGGAGCTGTTTTTTTCTATGTCTGTTTGCTTACTTAAAGATCTTTGATTAACAATAATGACAAGATCTCAAGGTAAAGAAAGGTCTAACCTGAGATTGTTTTTGAACACTCAATAAAGCCTTCAAGTCTTGCTCAGCTCTTTTGTTATATATTCTGGCAGATGTATGTAGGACTGACACTGCTAAACATCAGTTATCAGATCTAGAGAATCTCTCTTCTTTTGACATTTTAAAATGTTCTCATTTGAGCTGTAGAATCACGAGCCATAGACAGTAGAAATGTGTACAGTTCACAGTGTAGAAATGTGAAAGAAATTACCAAAGGGTTAGGCTGTAACTAACACTCAAGCTAAATCAAAATGCCAGGGATTTTATCCTACTAAGGTAAGGCCAAGATGGAAAGGTGGCCCTTATTCAATAGGGATTCAAGTTCTCTTCCATACTGTAGATGCTGACAGCTCTGCTCTTTTCCATCGTGCAGTTTGGAGATGCAGAGATTTGACATCAATCCCTTTGCAGAGAAAAACATTTCATAAAAAGACAGGAGTCAATGTGTCCTTGCTCCCTAGCAGCTTTGACTTTGAATATCCTGTTTCCATATAGTTAGTGAAGTCAGAAAGAGTCACTGGTAACTGCATCACCACAGATTTCTAGGTGAAAATGTAGAAGAGGCGGCTACTTGATGAAGCATAATCCCCTTTACTTCTCAGTGCTCTGTCAAGAGAATGTCTAAAGAATCAGGAGTTTAAACAGATACTCAGGAGTATGAGATACTCAAACAGAGAAGGTCTTGTAGGTGAAGTGGTGACTGATGGCCATCTTGGCCATAGTGACCTTGAAGTAGTCAACTTTGGTGATGCCACCCAAGGAACAGGCTCCCCAAGGCAGTGATTATGGCCCCATGCTGCTGGAGTTCAAGCTGCATCCAGACACTTCTCTCAGACATAGTGTTTGAATTTGGGTTGGACTCAATGATCCCTGTGAGTTCCTTCCAACTCAGGATATTCTGTGATTCCACAATATTTCATTCAAGATGTATTCTGCACACCTGTCTGCAAAACAAAAGGTTTACGCATAGTAGAAGATGTTTCTGAAGTAACAGGTACATTTCTGAATGTTTAAATCCAGTGGTCTCTCTCAGGTGAATATAAGAAATAGCTTTATGCTTTGTAAGTTTGCAGGAGCTGAAACTAATCAAGCTTAGAGAACCACAGAATACAGCGAATTTTTTTGTCGGTAGTAAATAAGGTTCATATACTTGCCTTTTTTAAATTATGGAAAAAATATCTGGATATAATCTATCTGTAGAAGCTTTATGTTCTGAGTGCTAGGTTTCAATTATATTAATTAAAATGGTGGGTTGTATAACAACTACTTTAATTCATTTGCTGTAGGGTCGCGGTTCTAGTAAAATTATGCTGCCGGTTTTAGTTAAAGTGGCTGGTAGAGTCTCTTCATTGATAAAATAAACTTACACAACTCAGGTGTGAGAAAGTCTTTGCAGTAGTTGTAGGTGAATTAGGCACCTAGTCCGACACTTGGAGCAGCCAGCCTCCTAAGCACTGGGAAGCCAACCCTGGAAATGAAGAAATGAATTCTCTTTTATCCACTTAAACGTGTATTGAAGGACTGTAACATTTCTGTTGGATCAGCCCTCTGATTCCTAGTGCAAACAGAAGCAGCCCAATTTCTGTGTACTAAGCCACAGTTAAAGGTGTAAGACATCTGGATGCTGGTCTTTGAAATCTTTACCCACAGAGGGCAATCTCCAGGGGAATGCTTTCACTCCTAGGCTCTGGGGTAGCTTGTCATTCCTTTAGAATTGCACTGTTATGCAGTCAGATTGAGAAAATTTGTGTCTGAGAGGGCAGCAGCTGATGTTGAAGCCCTAATCCAGCCTCACAGGCCGAGCACTCAGTCAGGAAGGAAAAGGCTTGGAATTCTGATCCCTTCTGTACAACATGAAGGACTGTCACAGCCATCACATGTTGTCAGCTGAATTCAGCCTAAGCCATCTTCTGAGCATATTCAGCAAACTGAATTCTCAGGACACTTGGGTAGACAGGTTCTTGGCTTTTGATTTACCAAAGATTTTTATTTTAAATTCTTAGTACCTACAGTATTTTTTGAAAATTGCTCATCTGACTTCAGATGAGTAAAATGGTATTTTAGCTTCTCACTTCACTCCTGGATCTGGCTCTGTTGTCTATTTTGATATTACAGCAGTGGATTCTCACATCTATGATCACAATATATTTAACATGTTAGCTTGAAAACAGCTCAACAAGACATAACTTCTGTAAGAAGCTTTGGAGAAAAGAACTGAAAAAGCCCTTAGGCAGTTTGGCTTCAGCACAGCCCATTGATTACAATCAAATGAGGAAGACGTTAACTCATCATTAATGTAATAAAGTAGCAGATAAACAAGGAAGTTATACTCAGTTCGGGAATACTCTTGAAAAGAGTTTGGAAAAGGTTGAATACATTTCTCAAGACTTAATTGATGTTACAATTTAATCAGTTCTTATTAAAATATGCAAATTAAATGTTAAAATAATTACTTAAAATCACCTGTTAGGAACAGAAGGTATAGCTGCAAACCAGATTTCCTCTGCAAAACCTCTTCTGTGGGAGAACAATACCGCAGCAAAGCTTATTTACTGTCTAAAAATCAGTTTGAGAAAAACAGACTGACAAGTATGTGAAATAAAAATCTTCTGAAGTTAACTTAAGGCAAATCTACCAGATCAGCGTAGACCAAAACGAGGGCAACACTAGTCTTCTCTTCAGCTCTGCAGGCAAGTCTGCAGAAAGCCTGGCTCCTGCCAAGTCTGTGGTGCAGAAATAACACTCAGAGCTTGAAAATGCTCCCTAACCATTTCAAGACAGAAGTGCCTCCAGAGCCATTGTGACATTCAGAGTGAAGCATCCTGCCTGGGCACAAGTTTGGCTGCGTGAGCTGTGAGTCAGGCATAACCAGCTCTTAGTGTTACTGCCTATATGTTGCTCCAGGCACCTGAAAAAACCTGAAGCTCACACTATCCTGCAACTTAGGAAAGACTTTTTCATTTGTCTGAATTGTCAGTAATAGAGATAATACAAATACATTTAATCTCAGAAAATATCTGGCAAGACATCATTTTAATGAGTAAATTTGAAAGAATGCCACCACATTTGAGGGCTGTGATCTACTCCACTTATATTACTAATAAACAGATGGAACACAAAGAAGGTGAACACAGGTAGTGTGATTGATAAAATGAAATAAATATTATTTGATATAAACTGTGAACTCACATCACTTAAAGTTCTGGTGATTTATTAGGTAACTTAGTTTATTCCCATTTTCACTGCAGAATTCTCTTGATATTCATGTTTACCAGTGCTTTGTCTGGTCTACTTTTCTTCAGTGTATGGTGATGTGCTATGACTTGAATATAAAGAACAGTACAGAATAAAATAAAATTGGTGTTATCATGCCATCTTTCTTTAAATGTAAGCTTAATGCTATCCTTTTATCTCTGAACAACTCCTTCTATGGATGGTGTCTATGCCACTCTATTGATTTTATTAATTAATACTTAACAAAGAATTGTCATTCAGTCTCATTATCTATATCTACTTTCATTCTTTGCTTCTAAAAGGTATATGATTTTTTTTTTTTTTTTTCTGAAGAGAGAAGATGCGCTCCAGGCAAATGCACACATATTCTTGCTTGGAATTTTGCTGGCTGGATAAGCAATTTGACTACCGTTTTTGTAATTGAACAAACTTGTAAGAAGAGAAAAGTGTTCATTTTTTAATAGCAAAAACATTCAGTGACTTTGTCCAGTTTTATCCTGTGCTAACCTAAGGCTTCTTTTAGAGTATTGTACTGAAACACATGCTTTTCTGTTTTTTTCACCCCGAAGCTCAGTGAAATCAATAGAATTGTTCTAGATTTATGGCAGTATAACTGGGAACAGATCTTGGATCTGAATCTAGTTCATTCAGTCTTTCATTATAACTTTCAAGTTTATAAATAATCACTGTTGCTCATATCCTCTCATTAATGCTCAGTGTTCTGTTTATTGAAGTATCCAGAACAACACAAAAAATTAATGGGTGAAATATTACCAACTTTGAATGCACTTACAGCAGTGCTCATGCGGACCAACATGCTAGATTGTTTGGCTTTGCATGCATGATTATTTTAAGGGAAATTGTCTATTCTCCATATTTATTGTAATGGAAATTTGACATACTTACCTTCCATAGCACTGGATTCACTAACTTTGCAATATAGCTGAACACACTGCTCAACATGTGAAGACAGAAATTTCTAAGAAGGTCAGTTTAACAGATTCCGTCCACAACTCTGCATTGTCTGTTCACTTATGATTCATAGCAGCACTATAATTGAAAGTCATATTGTCCTTGTTCACGTTCATCTCTGCATTAATTTTGTATGTGCTGTTTGTTACCATTCTCAACAGTTACTACGTTTCATTTTGCTCCTTCTGTTCTATGTAGGAAATTGCTTTTTCTTCTCAAAATTGGATTGTGTTTTCTTCTTTGAATTCATGTATTTCTAATTATGGTGCCCCTTATGTTGTTTTTTGTCCTTGTAATAATCAAAGAATCTCTCAATTGGATTTCCATTGTAAGGAATTTTACTTTATATGCTCTGTTACCAAAATCAATTTTTACTTATTTTTATGTTGATCTTATTTTAATGTCCCATATCCTTTTAGAATCATCGAATATCCCAAGTTGGAAGAGACCCACAAGGATCATCAAGTCCAAAGTAAGCAACTACTTCAACCAAAATTACTGTTTCATTTTCCAACTTTTTTTTTTAATTGATTTCTACTTTAAATTTTTTTTATTGTTCTTATTTGTTTTTTTATTATTAATTGTTTTTAAGCACCTTCTCATTGCACTTGGTTCACATAGATATTCGTACAGCCTTCAGAAATTGTAGGAGATTCTCACATATGAGCCCCTTCCCAAAGGGGCAATTTGGTTGATAAAGCTCACAGGTGTACTCAAGACAAACAGTTTATATGACTGGAGCATTACAATAATCTCTTAATTTTTGTCTTTAAAGTACTGTGATTACTAATGACATTGAGAGTAAGAGACTCTGAAGAGAGACAATAAATAGAAAGGTTAACCAGGACATGCATTTACTTTCTGTCTAGTTTTATCTCAGAGGAAAAAAAAAAAAAAAAAAGAAAAAAAATGTTAGCATGTTACACATAAAAATATTACTCTCATTGTACCTTCTGACTTCCAAGAACAGCCATTCCTATGTCTCCTTCCCAGAAGTGTTTACCAAATGTTTGGATGTGCAGACCAATATACAGTCCCTAGAAAATCCAGAGCAACTTCTGTTTTCACTGTTAGAATGAAGAGATAGAAGCAGGGTCAGTGGCTCATTTTTGTGCTTATGGGAGCTGATATTGAAGGCAACAGAGTAAAAAAGAGAAAAAAGTGCTATTTTCATCTGCAGGGAAGGGAGCCTGAACCTTGTACATCACATCACAGTGCTCATGGAATGGAAATGTTCTACTCTTTTATTACTATTATTGATGGCAATTTCCAGCTGTCTCTAACAGTATCCCAAAAGAAAAGAGAGTAATCAAAAAAGGCTGGTCACATACAACTTTACAAAACACCTTTTCATTGACACCTTTACAAAACACCTGTCCAAAAATCAGCAAAGAGGATCTAGAACTTGTCTTGGAGTACTACAGAACCTCAGCAAGGCAGGAAGAAGAATTTACCCAGTGATTAAAGGAATGGAAAGACTAATTCAGGAAACAATAGGTCGTCTGGCATATCAACATCAGCCCTGGGCAAAACAATGGAAAAATGATATGAAACTCAAAAGAAGCTTATATAAGTGAGTGTCAGTCAAAAGGAGTATCTGGACAAGAGAATGAACAAATTATTTATTTTCACCGAGCTCTTAAATTTAGTTCATAACAGTAATGTTGCTGATTATGTTATGTACTTAGGTTTCTGTGAAGCATTAGTCCTGATGTAGCATTGCATTTTTATCTAAAAGTAAAGATGACACAAAATTCATGTCTTATCTCTGAATGCATTAAAACCGAGCAATAGGTGCATGTTAGGTGGAGTTGTAAAATCTTTTTTATATACTAGATATAAAATCATATATGATTCAAAAAGCATGTGTGAATTAGTAAAGCCGAAGGACTTTGTTTGTCAGCACAGACATGTAGACTGGAGTTTCTGCTTTTGATTATATGTCTATAACAGTACATCAGGCACTCTTCCAGTCAGATGTATGTCAGATATGTCCAAAACATACATTTAAACCCATACTGCTTTGTACAGGAGATAAAAAAAGAAAGAACCATGTTTTAGCTAATACACACAAGGAATGCTGCAAAATAGTGTGGGCCAGTCCTAATTTTGCTCATCCTTGGGTTTTTCTGCTTCAGAGAAGGTGGTAGCTATATACATATACTGAAAATATCTGAGAATGGCCTTTTCCCTTAGTCCTCATGAGCTTCTCTGCAATACTACCAAAGACTGATGAACATGCAATACTGTAACAAGGAGATACAATTAAATAAGTTAGAGACAGGTGTGAGGCAGAAAATTATCCTCAAAACGGTTCTCTACTGTCAGTGGGTTCAACTTACTGAAATATTTTTTCCCGAGATCACAGCACAAAAAAGGAAAACCTCCAGAGGGAAATTCCTAGAACTCCGAGGTAGGCAAGAGCATATTTGGTCTTGGAAAGTTTGCAAATAATTTCTTTTCAATGAAACAAAAGGCTGCAACTGGCTTTTAGCAGTAACAAAGCTCACGATAGATAGCAGAAAATGCACTTAAGTACAGTTGTTTCTGTATTCTGTAATAAGAATGACTTGACTGTGTTTTCCACAGTATTCAAAAAGGTTTACACATCACTCAGCACAGAATGCAGCAAATACTGATGTTCAGCCAGTGATGGTGAAACCAAAGCTTATTCATGCCAGACTTCAGCCAAGCACCTGGCTTTGCATCATCTGTGTTTGTGAAGCAATAAGACTATTCAAGCATCAATACATGGCAATTACAATAACTCTGTGTATCACATTACTATGTGTTTTACTTTTCATGTGAATGAAGTTGCTTCCATTGGATTGGGTTTGCTCTTTTTCATACCTTACAGCTCAGCCAATTCAGATCCTTGCTTTAGTTCACTCTATTTTGCCTACAGAGATCTTCACAGCACTCATGTAGCTGTCTTACAATACATCACAGAATAGTGACTTCTAAACTAATGGCTCATACCTGCTGCTAAGACAAATGTAGAAGAAAGCACCCAAGCCACAGTGATACTGCAACATCAATGAAATAAGGGATACCAGAGACAGAATGAAGACCACCTGAGTTCTTCTAGGAAATCTTTTTCTTGAGAGCCTTATTCAGTCTATCTTTACAATAAGGTATGCTTACTAATGAGGTTACGGTACATTTCTTATCCATGAATGAGTTGTGAAGCCTGAACCAGCAGCAAAAGTAGCTGTGTTCCTACTACTTACCAAATGAAATAAGCAAGAATGAAAGTCTCTGCAAAAATGCATATTTACACATATTCAGATGAGGAGACCAGAACTGACTGTGGGTCTGTTGTGCCATGGACTTGGTTGACCAACAAGGATTATGTAGGAGTGAACATGCATGCACCAATATTTATCAAAAAGAGTAGTTTTCATTTGTGTATAAATGAAACTACAGATCAACTTGAGAAAGGTTGGCCTTTTTAACAGAAAATGAAGTCCTGCTTAGGTATATGGAAGGGTCATTAACACTGACACAAATTGCAGAGGGAAATAGTTACCCTCCACAGTGAGCAGTGAATGCTTTCCTGAAATATATTCTAATCAATGCAGTTGCTTGCCCTTATGAAAATGAGACCTCTTGAAGTGATACAGATTAAACCAACCTATGAAGTAGAAATCACACTAGAGACTTTAAGATGCATCAAATTATAAATACTAAAAATCAGTAACAACCTTAATGTGCATATTCATAGAATCAGAACTGTTTGAGTTCGAAAGGACTCTTAAAGGCCATGTAGTCCAGGGACACCTACAGCTCCATCAAGTTGCTCAGAGCCTCTTGCATGTTTCTAAGGATGGGTCATCCACCACATCTCTGGGTAACAATGATTATATTGCTGATATATTCTGAACAATAATATAACATATGCTACAGACTGACAGCTCTTACTTCAAGAATTATCAGACAAGGACTTCCAAATGCAGCTCCCTAGCCAGAAAAGCCCAAATTTATGAAAAGTAGACAAGTTCAGATACAAATACATTATGCTATTCTGGATTGCTTAAGTTGAAAAATTGAAAAGTTGAATAAGTTAACCTTCAGGGCACGCCTAGAGCCACTGAATATACTGACATGCCACCTACCATTTTTCTTAAGATAGAGAGGTTATAGTTATTCTCCGCTCTTCTACCCAGACTTGTTTTGTCTGCGAAAGATTGGGCAGGAGAAGGAATTAACTGTGGAGAATTAAGCTGCTAAGACTGTGACAGCTTTTCTTTTGGTCTACATGAGCCAGATCCACACCTGACTGCTGAGCAGCCCCACATGTTATTCAAACCAGACTTCGTGTGGAGATTTTGCAACTGTCAGCCTGTTGCGGCCCTGGCACAAGTGGATGGGAAGCGGTGCAGTACTCCCATCTTGTCCATCAGCCCATGGAGATCCACTTTCAAGGCCAGGAGCAGACCTTGCAGCTACTGCCACTCTGGCTGCTCAGTCTTGCAGCTGGGTGGCTGAGAGAGTTCACACACCTTCAACTTTTTCTCTTGAAGAATATAGGCAGGCATGACAACAGCAACATTTAGCACATTTCGAAAGCTGGGTCTTATTCGTTTCGAAAAATTAAAACATCACTACTACTGAAAGCACAGTTCCTTCACTTTTATTGCGTGTTGTAGAGAGCCTGTTCCAAGCTAGCAGTTCTCACAGTACATTGGGTAAGTCTGCACTTTCTATCTGTTCTTACATGCTTTTCTGTAACAGAATAGTTAACAGTAGTGATATTTTAAAATAGTATTTACATGAGGTAACAGTCTTGCAATGAATGGGGCTGTTCACACTGCTCATGCCTCAGAGCATGGTTTGTAGTTTTTTGGTTTTTTTAGTCTCTGAATATTCAAGAAATTAGTTATGTTAAATACACTTGGATCTCACTATAAGTATTTAATTTGAAAACTTGAGAGCTAAAACTTATTCTTCTTTAGTAAAAGCTGAGACAATAGAAAATAATGAAGAGGTTTATATATATAATCATTCTCTTCTTCACCCAACAGCCTTCCTGCCTTCCTTGCCCCTTACATGATGTATTGGGAAGATACCATGATTTGATAAAAGTCTGAAAATATAAAAAAAAAAAAAAAAAAAAAAAAGAAAAAAAAAAAAGAAAAAAAAAGAAATGAAACAAATTAAAACTATACATTTTGCTGACACAGAAATATCTTCATAAATGCCTGGAGTTCATCTGCAAATTGTTAACCAGCCATATTATGCATTAGATTTCTATCTATTACACTTAGCTACTAATTCCAAAATTCATCAGTTGCAGCTACAGTTCAGGGCAAGAGCAATCATACCTGCCAAGTATAAACAAAAAAACCCCAGTAAATTCTTACTCCAAGAAGAAATAAGAAGGTCTGATGCTCAGATAAGTTATGTATATAAAGATTTTAACCAGTAGACAAGTAACAGAGGAATGTTCAAACGTAATCAAAGACATTTGCTGAAATCACAAGTTTGCCTTAGTATGGTTCTTTCTGCTTTGAACTAACCAAGGTTAATTTCCAATTCAGAAAATATCAGAAATACTGAACAACACAATTGTTGATACTTATAACATAGTTGCCAGATTTAAAGCAAAAATGTTAAAATCAAAACTGGCATAACTCTTCTGGTTATCTTGGAGATTTACAGTTATTAAGCAGTGACTGTAGAACTTGACTTTCTTCTGGTAAATAAGTTTCTAGCATTATGATATAATGAGAGTAAAGGACTTAAATAGTATTATGTACTCAAAAAGTAGCCTTATTATTTCTTCTATAAGACCGCATGTCTGGAATGTTAATATCTGAATAGCCAAAACAAAGAAATGTTCAAAACAAAGAATTAAGCAAGATAATGGCAAGTTTATAACTTTACAAAAGTGTAACAAAGTGTAACAAAAATCAGCCTACAGAAAATTTCTTTTAAAAATTATGTCAAACTAGCAGATTAGTTTAATTTAAAGACAAACTAAGCATACGTTTTAAGCAGTCTACCAATTCCCCTGTATGTTCTTTGCTATAAACAGTTTTACACTCCTAATAGCCCTCAGAATAACAGGATATTCTCAGATACTGCATTAAGTAATCTATTCATGTTCCATTTAGTTAACCGATGTTCAGAGGATGTCAGGATGCTCAGATTGAAAGCAGAATTGAAACTACAGTTCTGCCTGTACTGTGAATTAGAGCAAAGGTGTTTGAAATTAAACAGAATTATTCTGAAATATTTAGTAAAAATAAATTTCAAGCTAATAGAAATTGGGGGAAAAATATACACATTTTTTTTTTTTTAATCTTGTTTAGTTTTATGCATTTTGTCACATTTTGAATGCAAATAACACACATAATGAATTTTTTTTTTACTAAAAACAGCTGCTCTGGGTTAAAACAAAGGGCCATCCATCAAAACAATATTCTGGAATATAGCAAAGAGGAGCATGATGACTGATGCAGCAGAAACAGTAATTAAATTAGGCAGTGAGTCTGTACATGTTAAGAGACAGAAAAGTTGAGTATCATTTGAGCGCTTCCACACGTTTTGTCCAGATGCAGCTGTTTCTTGAGTTTCTTTAAAACTCAAGCAGGACCACTTGGGCCTTGTGATTTGACAAAATAAACATTAATAGTTCATTCATTTACTGAGTTTTCAACCTGTCAGATAATCTGATGTATTTGCCCTAAAGAGACTTCACAAAGTAGGAATTTTCTTAAGCTCCTCTACAGGGAACTCAGAAGCAGAAATTTAATTAACAAGGGTTTTTGTTATGGCTTCTTTATCTGTGAGTACTTTAAGAAGCTTTAAAAATGTACTTTTTATTAACTGTATGTACTTTTTATTAACTGTGTAACTTTTCCAAGCTGTATTTCAAACTGCTTTTTGGCTTAATCTTCTCACACTTCACCATAATACTGATACGTGGTCTTTTCAAGAGATAGCATAGTGATCTGAAGATACTTGGATACTTTTAAAACCACTGCTTAAAAATCATACATTAATATCTTGTATGTGTTTCTTTTACATATACATCATGCACAAGAGAAAAAAGTGTTTCGGGTCATCTGTTAATGTGAAAAAATTGGAAAAACTTAAGAACTCAATCCACTGATTCCTGATGCTAGACAGAATGATTACCATAGCTCTTCATGTTTTGTCTCTTCAAGCAAATGATACTCAGATGAAAATAACATTAAGTTCCAAGCTAAAACATTAGAACACTTATGAGCTTTCCAACTCCTACTAATCAGTGACTAGCCAGAATGCTTATTGTCAGACCCTGTGTCATACCATGGCTGTGAGCCACTAACAAGTACCGCAAACAAAAAAGCCAACAGAAAGAGAGACTTCTCTTTCTTATTTCTCTCCTTATTTATTTATTTATTTATTTATTTATTTATTTATTTATTTAGAACAAAGCCTAGGCAGTTCCTCTCCCTTGGAACTTCTCTGTTACTGCTTTTTTGCTGAACCAGAATGGGCCATCTCCTTTTAAGGTCCTTGGTATGGCCCAGTGAATTCCACTACTTCCATTAATATTCCACTTTTGCATGCAATGGAAAGTTGCAGAAGGAGCAACACTGATGTTCCTTCAGACAGATGGAAAAAGAAAATGAAACAAACAAACAAGTAAACAAACAAAAATACACCTAAAGAAACGTAAAAGATTGCCAGGATAATAATTAACTCTGCAATAAGAATTAAATACCAATCTTCTATTCATTTAAAAATATACAGAAACCTACAGCCTTACTCTTCCGTTTTGTCTTTTGTCCAAAGATAGACTCATTCAGTGGCTCTACCCATTTGGAAAAACAAGCTACTGGAAACATATTACATGTTTAACTTTAAACAGTGAAATTTCTTCCTGAAATTACATTTTGGTTGTGTCCTATAAAGGCCAATATCAAACATCATTTTGACAGCTATAAGTTCTTTCCAGATGAATCTGGTAGAATGATAAGAGAAACACTCAAAGATTAGCATGATACACAGAATGATGTAGACTATTCTAAATCTTGCTATTAAACCGACAATAAAATCATCACAGTTTGATCCCATCAGCCACAAGAGAAGATTTAATTTAATTTATATTTTACCAGTTCATACTATTACTTGTGCTGTTACAGAACGTACAACTACTACAGCAAGATGTGCTTGATGTCTGTACCAGCTAATGGGTCATGGCCTTGTTGATTCTACAAGCATATTAGTAGCCTAGGGGTCTTAATCTCAAATCAATAACTGATCATGCAAGTAATGAATTTAAAGATGCTTCCTCCATAACAGAGAGACACTTTAGAGCCACGTCCATGTTCCATTAAAAACTGCTGCAAAGTAGGGCAACAGAAGTTTAAGAAACACACTTCTTCTGCCTAAACAATGGTACTTCTTTGAGAAACCCATTTAGTACATATCTGAAGAGCTCAGATGATAGAGAACCTTTTAAATATCCAAATGCATTGATTCCACAACTGGATTGGAAGCTGAGTCTGAATAATCATTAAATTTAATATTCTCTGTAGCATTTCAGGCATTTACCTTCAGAAATCTCTATCCTGTGAAGTTAATTATGTCACAGAAATGCCAAATTACGGCCTCAACCAGTGACTGAGCACCTGGTAGGAAAGCAAGGCCAAACCACGGGAACTCAGCTGTATCAGCTGTATGCAATGCCCCTGAGTGACCAGAAGGGGTGGAACCAGAATCCACCCCTTCCTAGACATCAGTTAAGGGTTAGCAATAGAGGTAAGAGTATTTTGTTAGGGATCCCTGTATGCCTGAGGTCTTCAGAAGGTAAGTAGTTGCTTTCCTTTATTTCTGTGCTCATAGCTGTTGTATGGGAGTAAATCCTTGCTGCAACTTAGGATCTTGTTGCTCTGCTGCTATTGCTGTGCTTTCTGTTGTGTTACACTTACCATTTGAGAATAAATTGCCTTAACGTTATTAATTTATTCAGGGAAAAGCTGGGCTTTTGAGCCATGATTTTCACACCTGGAAGAACGCTTATAGAACTCCTTAGAATTCTTTTCAACCACTGAGCCTTAATTTCAGTTAAAGGCTGAAAGCTTTTGTATAATGCACAATAAGAAAATTCAAGGGAGTAAATGTCTTGCCAGAAGATCGGTGTAAACCAGAGTGGTTTGGATGATATATGCTACTCAAATCACTACAAATAATTTGTATTTCTATTCATCTGCTGGTGAAATAGTTGAAGTTGGACTTTATTTGAATGAATTTTTCTTTTGTCTCCCCACGGATACCAATTTAGCAAAGCATTTATGCAATGCTTAAGGGTAGGCCTTGTACTGAGGTATTCTGTTTCTTTATTTGTTCATTTTCATGTACTGGTATGTTTTCTTAATAACTGCATTTTGGTTTTGTATCACTATTTCATAGATTGATTTCTGGTTTTAGTATTTCTTTGTAATGATGTAAATGTGGCATCATTTGATATCTATATATTGCAAATAATGTAACTTCTTGGACAGAATAACCATCTGCATGTCTTACCATGCTCACTATTTTGGATAAACTGCTGTACCACTGTGCTTCTTTCCCAAAACATAAAACACAGAAGTATTTAAAAACATGGATTTAAAACAGGACTATGGTAGTCAAAACACCACAGCATTCCTCGGATTTAGGGATGATCTATAAACATCCATGAATTCCTAATTAAACTTGTTCTCTTTCTGTACTGAATTTGAAATTGGCACTTCTTACATTAAGAATCCATTCTTATTGTAATTATTTCTCTAATGTTAGTTGTTTTTCCCTGGGAGCTTTGCTGATATAATGACAATGGATTAACTAATTATTTCTCATTCTGAAGATCAGCTCAGTTTAGCATCTGTTAAATCTAATTTATGCATAAGTGCATGTCTCAGCATCAGCAACCTTAACCAGTTGAATTTCAGGCTGTCTAGATGTCTTGGGCTATGAGATAAAGGAAAGAAGAATTTCCCTCTTGATTTTCCTCGGGGACAGGATAAAAACACACAGTTTGCAGCTTTATTCCACAAGTTGTGCTCAGAGTTGCTAATTACAAGGAAGGATTCTTCTGGTGCTGTGGAGATATTCATAAATGCAACTCTAAATTAAAACCACTTGTATAAAAGCTCTGGACTTGGTTTTGGAAATCTAAGGGTGGTTGCTGTGTGTCAGGGCAGCCAGTACAGTATACAGAAGTGGAAGGAGTTGTTTACTTTGCCTGGAGGGGAGTGGGCAGGATCACTTTTCATCATTTTTTTTTTTTTTTTCAGAGGTTTTACTGAATGCTTGGCTTAAGTATAGTTATTAAATATTGGCCAGAACTTAAGCAATGCTAGCTTACTCTGTCCAGTGTAGGATATGCATGGTATTATGTTCAGAGACAGTACTATACACAAAGGCAGCAAGCTTTCTTCCTGCTTGAAAAAAAATGTGATTTAAATTCTCAGCTATGGTCCTCCCACTTCCTTAATGCTGTCTTGAAAATGACTACGGAGGATACTCGCAGAAAGCAGGTTTCATGTTTAGATGGTGTCCCTAAGTGCTGTGATGGCTGATCCAGACATGGAATTTACAGGAAGAATGAGAAGACTGCTCTGTGCTGTCTGCTTTGTTGCATGTGCAAGGGAGAAATTTGGTTTGCAGATGTGCAGTTATTACAACTGTCAAACTATCTAGTCAGGTCATAAAAGGGGAGAAGCTATGGTTATTAATTGACTGCATTGACTGATCTACTTAGAGTTTTAAGTTGCATTCCTGATAGGTGACCTGCACTTTTCTTAATAAAAGTGTCTGATTTGGCTATAAGTATGGTGAAATTCAATCTGTTTCTATTTAGATTGACAATTCAACTTTTACTGAAATGTGTAGTAAAAAAATGGAGTCAAGCTAGCATACCAATTAGCAAGTCCATCTCAGAAATTTGATTGCATTTCTTGGTGAAAAAGAGTTGATCTCATCAAATGCTGTCAAAAAAAGTAACAAGAAGCAACACTGGTTGACTGTACCACTTTTCTTGCTCTGTCTGGAGACTGCCAAGTGTGAGTCACTGCACCCATGAAGTTTGGTACATTGCACTTGAAAACTGAGCTGCTGATAGGTAAATTATGCACTAGCCTGGTACTAGTAAACTTCTGCTGACTGTTTATGTAGCACTCAATCTAAAATTTGAAAATCTCTGAAGATAATATATAAGGAACAACAAGATCACTGCAAGCTCTGTGAAGATACTGCATTCACACAGGAAAAAAAAAAGAGAGAAAAGGCACCATTTCTACATCAGTTTTTCTTCCCTTACAAAACATGTTTGGAATCTACATCCTGCAGTTACCCCTGGCAACTCTATATCACAGGATGCAATGTCCCAGGGCTACACTCCATTACACTGCACAATCTTTTCTTTTTCTCTTGCTCTTGTAAGATTTAATGAAGCCCGTCAAATTTGCACAAATACTCTATTTACTGTACAGAAATTACGTCAAAAGAAATTATGTTGGGTTCCTTTTTATGCCTGAAGATTGGCAAATGGTTGTGAAAGTCAATTGCTGTTCAGCTTGATAAGTGATGACATGTATCTTTGCCTCACCTAATTACAGCAAATCAGATGTTTTCTGTTGTGGAAAACAGTAGTAACAAATCACTAACTCTTGTTTTTTTTAATGAAATAGTGTATGTTGAGGCTCAGTTGAAGCAGAGCATTAGAACATTAATTTCTGTGGATGTTTTCTTGTTGGTTTATTTTTACTGTGTATGTGTACATAAATTCAGGTGAAATTTTCAATCTTTAGAGTATACACCACAGATCACTTACATTCAAATCAGAACTTAGACGATTTTTTTCATAAAATCTTCTTCAAGGGTAGTCTTTCAATAAGTTGCAAAGAAAAAGGAACACGTGACAAGCAGTGCATTAGCATGCAGGATGGCAGAGATAACCTACAGCTAATTTGCAGAGTGCACACAGACAAGGAATTGACATAAAGACAAGAGAACTAATAGCAAAGAACATAAACTCTGTTTGAGATGTCAGTTCTTCCACTGGAGACAAAAGAATATACATAGTGATCCCTGTATAGATGCATATTCTCTACTTCTGAGCCAGTACTTCACTAAGGAGTCTTTTTGCACTAGGATTTTACCAGGATATCATGACAACTCCTACTCACACTCTTTGTCTAACTTCTGCATGTAATTTCAATGGCCTTAGCTTTCCATCTAACAGAATCATGGTTAGTAGTGACAGCCTTTGGCTCTTTATAAAGGATGCTGCTGATTTCCTTCACTTCTTATTTTGCTAAGAGGAGGACTAGATCAATCAATCAAATCTTCACAGAGTCACATTAAAGAAAATAACTGTTCTTTAAGCCTCATTTAAGATTAAAAAAAAAAAAAAAAATCAGCCTGGAGAAATGCCTTTTAACAATAACCAAACTGGAAGACTCAAAAAGTCTGTGGTTTTCTATTTTCCTGTGACATAACAGAATTGAGTAAGGAAAATAAAAATCATGCTTTTGACTTCATGTTTGAGAAATTTTCTTAAATCATGGCATTGGCCACAGACCTCTGATTTTGCACTTGCATCTGGCATAATGAGGCAGAACGCTATGACAAAAACTTCAAGAGTGTGTTTAGTAAATACGCCAGCAGCAAACCTTAGTTACCTATGAATGTAGTGAATACTGTTCTCAAGTTGTTCAGTTCATTTTATTCCTATCAGTTTCCCATTCTGTCATCTTATTCACAATCAAATCCTGTGTATTTAATCTCAAACATCTGTAGTTTACTCTAAAACAAAACAATTCCAAAATTCTTAGAAAACTCACACGCAAATATTGCAGTGACATCAAAAGAGAAAAGAATTGAAATGTTGTCTTGGCTGCTCTTATTTAAGACAGTTTGACGTAAATGGGGTATGGACACGCCGCCTTTTCACTCTCTCACATTTCCTTCCTTTGTGCTTCCCTTTAACATTTTCTCCTCTTTCCCGTATCCCTGTTCTCAGTACAGAGAAGTCAGTGTAGCATATCCTGTTCTCTGCATGATATTCATTTGCATTCAACCACTTTTACTGTAACGTGTGTTGTTAGTAATTATCATCAGCCTGTTCTATTTTTCCAGAGCAATACCTGCTTTAGTGAGTTTCATGTTTATAAAACATGTTATACTTACAGTTACTTAAATTCTTCCTCTTTTCTGGGGTGATGCTTGTACATATTACCTAATAAATCAATAGCCTTCTACAATGGTCTTGAATGAACTTAAAGTTGATCTGATGGAAATGACTCAGCTGAACTGAACCCATCAGCCAAATAATGCAATGCATCTTATTATCAAAGTGGTTCAGAAAAATGTATGGGGATGATCTATAAGGATTTTCTCTATACCTTACAGACATTTAATTTCATGAGCACTCTTCTTAAGTATTTTCACTAAAATGTTCTAAAACATAAGAATTAAACAATTGCTTAGTGTGCATGCATACTATGCTTGCAAATGCTTTCTAACTAGTAATTATTGATGAAATCCTCATTGCATCAGAAGGTTCATTATGCAATAAGAGAATGAAGTAGACAAGTGCAAGAAGAAATGTCTGCTTGTCCTGCTGATCCTTTGTGAGTCATGCAGCAGGATCTCGCTGTGATAGCTGCTGAGCAGTGAAATATGTGACACCCTTTCTGAGACAGCAAACAGTCTCAAGTTGTTGGTAGTGATGATGGGATATGTTTTACTTTTAGAAAAGTTTTTCAGATTTTTAACACATTTTAAATGAGAAATTATTCACCCCAGTCTTTGGCCATTATGAGTACACACCGAATATAGTTACTGCTGTGTCCAACAGTTCTTTCTGGAAAGCTGTTGCCTAAAGCAATGTGGACGCATTGTCTACAAGAGCTTCAAAGGAGTTCCTGATTCCCAAGACCAGCTCTTAGCTGAACCTTGCTTCTGTGGAAGACTGCAACTCCTGCTGAGCTGCAGCTAATGTTATCATTTATTAAAAAGTCACTCATTCCATAAGCAGTTACGTAGAACTCTTCAAAGATCTGAGCGGATTCAAAGATCAGAGCACAGTAAGTCATAGTCCCACTTGCAGCTTTGTAGCTAGATTTTTGTCTACCTGGATGCATTCCTCACATCTAGGCTCATTCAGCAGCAGAACAGAACATGGGCTAAAAACAGCCTTGGCAGCCCAAATCTGTCTGTGCTGACATGACATAATACACATTGCAGCATCCCCTCCCTAGACTGTGGGGATTTGTAAATTCCACATTACTACAGATTGTGAGTCAGGGAGAATCAGACAACATTATTTCTCTGTTGGGAAATGGAAACAACAGGCATTGTAGTTGGCAAACAGATGGTTTGGAAGTCTTACCTTTGGTTTTTGAGAACCTTCCAGGAGTTGTCTGTAAAATAGTATAATCAGAATCCATGTGTGTACAAGAAATAGGAGTCCTGAGCATCCACTGCTTCCTATCATCCTTTGTTTTCTGTCCTGTAAGTCATTTCTACCTTTCCTGTTTTCAGTTGAAGCAATGTTAAGAGCACACCAACATTTGGTTGTTGCTGAGTAATGGGAGTATACCTGGACCCAGACTGGTGCTGATGGGGTGTTGGTCAATAGGAGTGAGCGTATTGCATATCCCCTGTCTTAGTAAATAATTTCATCTCAACCCATGAGTTCTATATTTTCTAATTCTCTCCTCCCACCCTCTTGGGTGGGAAGTGAGCAAAAGCCTTGTGTGGTGCTTATGCTATCTGCTGGGTTAAATCACAACACTACTAAAATTGATTCCCTATAGAACTCTGGATCCAATGGTGAAAAGGCACTTACAATGTGGTAAGGATAAGTGTGATTGACACTGATGATTCTGCCCCTCTATACTCTGCTCTCATGAGACCCCTCCTGAGTACCATATCCAGTTCTGAGGCCCCCCTGTGTAAGAAGGACATGGAGCTGCTTGGAGTAGGTCCAGAGGAAGGCCACAGAGATGATCAGAGGGCTGGAGCACCTTCCCTATGAGGACTGGCTGGGAAAGCTGGAGTTCTTCAGCCTGGAAAATGCTTCAAGGGACTTCATAGCTGCTTTTCAGTACCTGAAGGGGGCCTACAGGAAAGCTGGTGAGGGACACTTCATAAGAGCATATAGCCAAAGGACAAGGGGAAACAGTTTTAAACTGAAAGTGGGTAGGTTTAGACTAGGTATTACAACGGAATTCTTTACTATGAGGGTGGTGTGAGACTGAAACAGATTCCCTAGTGAGGTGGTGGATAACTCCTCCCTAGAAGCATTCAAAGCCAGGCTGGATGTGGCTTAGAGGAAGGTGTCCCTGCCTATAGCAGGGGGGTTGGAACCAGATGATCTTAAAGGCCCGTTCCAACCCAAGTCATTCTATGATAAGCCACTGGGGAGATGTCCCTTCAGTTGTTTTACAATGTGTGGTAAACCTGGAAAAGAATCACGGCCTCCGAAGAAAGAGCACCTAGAAACTAATACTTCTGGTGGGAATAGGGGAAGAGATTAGTGAGGTGAAAGCATAGAGAGCAGACAGGATGAAATCTTCCTATAGCCATTGACAAATTCTAGGCTGAATCTAGTACATGATCCAGATTTCCCCTCTGCTTGCTTAATGTTCTTCTTGCTCTTCTTATTTATCTGTTTACTACCATAAGCAATAATGCTTTTAGAACAGTGTCTATATTAGATAATCTTTGTACATAATGCAAATAAAAACTTCAAATATAGAGTGTGAATGTAACATCTGATATAGGAATGGTGGCAAACCCTAAACAGGTTCTTCTGCTCCTATAGCTCGTTAATGGGGTTGAGATGAATGACAAGCAGCAAATCTCAGAATTCATCACTGTTTCTTTGATACAAACTCATTATTTATAATGCTCATTCAGCAAGGCAAGTCTCTTGGCTTTTCATGTTTGGGCACAAGAAGCTTTCTCAGGAATTTTCTAGTGCTTCTGCCTCCAGTCACAGTGGAAAATCTTTCTCATGACTTTTCAGTCCTAACAAATAATAAATATGAGTTTACTGTTGCTTCACATTGTGACTAAAACATAAGGCCTTGAGTTTGAATTCCTATTTTTCATATCAACTCAATCTCTCTTTTCCCTCTGATGCAGCTGAGTTAATCTCTGAGCAGCATTTTTGAACTCAGTTCATTCCGTGTGGCAGTGCAGGCCATGTGCTTGCTTTTGCCCTTAATCTGGGTCACATTTAGCCTGTTTACAAATCTCGCGTGTGAGATATTTTTCCTTTAGGATTAATAGGCAGACTGGGAAAATTTATGTCTATGCAAAAACAACTCTTAATGCTTGTCCTTTCTAACACTGGCTCATTTTGCCACTCAGTTTTGCTTTTTAGTTAGGTTTTTTCCTTATTTAAGATTCTTTTGTTTCACTATGCTTACTGGTCTTAGTCATAACAGAAAAAAATCTCACTCAGAAAAAAATCTTAGATGAAGGGCAGCTGCACCAAGTTCTCCTGGCCTATATTCTTTAAGCATTGCAGTTCCAATCCCTATTTTAATTCCACATTTTTATTTACCTGCACAATAACTTGTATTAAATTGTAAAGAAGAAGATATGTAGCAATACCTCATTATTGCATAGAACTGAAAGTGCTTTAAATAATCTTAATTTAGCTTCACTTTCACTTTGTATTTTTTAATCTTTGGGGGTGGATTCAATTCCCTAGTTTGATTTCAACTTGATTCCTTGTAGGTTATTCCTCAGTTATAATCAAAATAATGTATTTCCATGTGTTTGGCAGACTTTGAAGATAAAATTCTGACAGTACACTGAAAGACAAATCAAAGAAAGTTACTCTATACATACCTTGGTTTTATAAGGATCTGGGAAGGGTACTGCATATTAAAGTGTAAAGTAAGGATACCAAGCATCTCTTTTGTGGCTGAATCTGAGGAGGTCACAGGGAAAGCATTCAGCTCACAAAGCAAAAACATTTGTGCAGGAGGAGGGTAGATCAGAAGAAGTAACAACAAGTATTGATTGAGGTCCTATCCGAATTCCACCTAAATCATTGTAAAGTAGAACTTTTTCCATCAGACTCAAGAAGGCCTTAGTAGTTATGTCCTATTTTTATTGTAGTTCAGTGACTGGTACCATAGCAACTTCATAATTATTGCTGTGCTAAGCAATACCTCTGATGCTAATTAACAGAAATACTGTCGGATCCGATGTGTTAGTGTAGCAGTAGTTTTTCTATCCTGTTTGGGACCATATTTGTTTCACTAGAGTTTTGCAGTGAAAGCATAATATACTGCATATAATTCCGAAGAAGGTATACTAAATTAAACTCTTTCTTACATCTAATGCTATATACTGCCTTTAAATTATTGGAGTTTACTTTTCAAACTTCATACTAAATTTATCCAGTGTTAACATTTCTGTAGGAAAAAATGGAAAAGCGGACTCCTAAGTTTTAGGGACATCTACAAGAAAGGAACCAACTTCTCAAATTGTCATTTACATTTGTGCTTTCAAGACTGGAATATATGTATAGACCAGATAGCATTAAATGTAAATAAAAAGCATTAGTTAATTAGTTCCTACAAAAAAAAAAAAAAAAACAGTGACACCGAGACTAGTACTTCTACAATGGCTGTTCCAAAAGTAATGCCTCCTATTTTGTTCTCTTGGTCTGTGATGTCAGAGGTGGATGTTGGTGGTATGGCAGTAGAGGTTGAATCCTCCCACTAATATTTCATTATATTTTGTTGCCACGCAACAGATGTCAGCAGAGGAGCAGTCTGACAAATACTGTGGAAGTGCACATGAAACAAAGGTGTGATTACAATCAAGGTACGAGCAATTGAATTCCTTCACATGCAAAAAAAAAAAATAGCACCTATTTTCACCAGTGCTTGTTGATGGAGCCCAAACAGTGGATGTAGAACAGTGCATTTCAGCAGTGGCAACAGTGACAATATGTCATGTCCACTGGTGCAGATCATTATGAGTGTGGCATGCAGGCACACAATGCAGTTAATTACTGGTGGAAATGCACACTGAATGGTGGTTAGTGTGATGAAAAATAGTGTTTTGTAGCTTAGAACTTGCTATATGAAATAGTGTTATTTTACTCCACGTATCCATTTTATTTTCCATGGAAATAAGTAGTAGGCATTACTTTTAGAGTGACTGTATGGGAATTGCTGAATCACAGCCTGAACCTCTAACTGACTACCTGAGGCAAGCAGTGAGTCAGCCACAGGAGCACAGGTGAAGGTAATTCACCTGTGCTACCAGGAGTAGAGCATGGCTCCACCTCTCCTAGATCCCATTTAAGTGTTGACTGCCACTGAGTAAGAATCTCTTCCTGGAAATTGCTCCTTGTGGAAAATATTGCAAGCCTACAACATTGGTAAGCATTTTCCACTTATTATCTTTCTATTATGATGATTTTACTTAGTCTAAAACTCTGTATGTCAATTGATTTTACACATCTGTACACTTATTGATTGTACAGACCTATGGAATATCACCTGCAGTGCTCAGTGAACTCCTTAAGTTTGAAAATATTTATTGCTGATTTGTTTATAACAGCGTCATAAATTTCATCTTAACTATATTCAAATGTTTCAAGGTTGTGAGAAACCTTTTTTATTAACCTATTCACGTACAATCTGTGATAGGCTGTACAGCATATTGCACTCCTCCTATTAGTTTTCTCATACATACCACATTTCTTACTTTTTTTTTCCTACTGTAAGACACTCCTATTTGGGACATATTACATCAGAGGTGGCAATCTGAGGAGTCTGTGTATTCATCTTATGAAAGTTATGGGACGGAGAAAAGTCAGCTCGGCTGTGTTTCTTTGTTGAATATTAGTTTACACAGATCTATGAACTTATCTGTGGGCCAAGAGCTCATAGCATCAGATAACACTGTATTATTAGAAGAGAGAAAAGCAAAATACTTCTCAAAAAGGAAAGTTCAACTGTTATTGAAAACATTATTTTTCCAAGTAATACAGGATTCCAGGGTGCAGGATGTAGGTGTCAGTAAAGGTGCTGCACTGCAATAATCAGACAAAAAGATGCCTCTAAGAAAAGGTGGGTGATGACAATTCCTTTAGTAGGCTCCCAAGTTAGCTTTTTGTAATGCAATAGCTGATGAAACATGATTTGAGGAAGGGTGGTAAAAGAGGTCTCTCTTCTTCCATCTTCTCCAACTGGAGCATCTTCTCTCCAGTTTCCAGTAACCTAGGTTTGAGTTTTAAGTTAACATAGTGTTTTGATGCCCAGAATAGGTGAAAATTATTCAAAATTATTAGTGTGAGGGTGTACCTGGAGGACACTGTTGTTGCATCAAGAGCAGCTGAATTATGCATGAAGAAGCTATAAAAAGTTCTGCAGCACAAAGGAGGCGTCCTCCAGGCATTGGGTAGGATGAGGAGCTAAGGGACTTATTACTTCCATCGTTTCACTTCTGCTGCTACCTATAATGCTTAGAGGAAGCTTTGGTCTTGGCTACAGTCTGTGAAGACATGGGTAAGAGTTGTTTGGAATTAGAATTGAAGAAGGAAGAAGCCACCTGAAGTAAAGATAATAGTTTGTCTCCTGTCAGTGGATAGACCAAAGCAAGTTCCCCCAAATGTTAATGTAATTTTCAAAATTACAGATGCTTGGCACAACATTGAAGCAACCTATTCTTATCCTGGGTCTGCCTTCACAGGAAGAACAGAATATGTCCCTGTTTTATGTGTCACTTAACATCTTTGTCTGTTCATGAAGATTGTAAATTTACAACAAAAATCCAGACGTTAGGAATGATTGAAGCATCTCTACACTGTTAACACAGATTGTATTTTATAGTGAGCTCCCATTGACCTCAGTTTAACAAAGACTTTGCCCATTACATATCTGCAGTACCTTTTGACTGTTTTCAACACTCTTCCCTGCCTGACACATCATTAATATCTTTAACATTTGAACAACTTACAGCAATTTCAACTACGTCTTTTAAAAAGTTATAATTATGCTGTCTTTACAGTTTCTAATAGTTTGTAAAGAGAAAAACTGATACAAATCACTACTTTTCTTTTACCAACCTCTTACTGCAGAAATGTTGTTATTGATTCTGTATTGCTATATCTGCTTTAACTTTGCAGATTGTTTTACAAGTATGTGATGGAAGAGTAATTAGGGATGTTTTTGTCTAAGATGCTAAGGAAATGGAATTTTGTGACCCCAACAATGCCCTTCCTCTTCTGTGAAAAGCAATTGTTTTGGCTTGCACTTTGGGCAGAACACCGCTGAGATTTGCAGACCAAAAGACATTAACATTGAGATCTTAGATTTGTTGAGAATTCGTGGCACTTTGTTGTGTTTCTAAGAGAGAATTTGTCCCTGTTTCTTGACTTGGGAGTGTTTTATTCTTCCAGCTGTCAGTACAACTTTTTCCACTACACTGGGGTTAATGAAACTCACTACAATTTCAGTTAATGAAAAGAAAAAGAACTTTTTTGAAGAAATTGCTAAGGAAAACGTTTGTGTTTATCTTGGTAAAACTATGTTTAAAATACTGGGGGGGTGGGGGAGGGAAGCTTGACAAGGAAGACAATATGTTTTTTCTGGTCCTCCTTACTTGCTGGCATGTAAGGTACTCAACAGAACAAACAAGGATTAAATTTTTCTTGCAATATTTTAATTTCTGCAGTTTCACAGGTACTTTTACTTTTCTGACTCAGCTTTTAACCTTGCAGGTTAAGTGCAGAATTGCATCCAATTTGTTTTCTGTTGCTTCAACCTCCTTTATGGTGTAGAAAATTGACTTTGGTTTCTCTCTTTTTAACTGGCCTCAACAGCAGGAACCACCTTAAGGAATTCACTTGCAAAAAAGGAGGAGATAAGTTTTTGTTTTTTTGTTTTTTGTTTTTTTTTTTTTTAAAAAAAAAGCTTGCAAATATCAGGGGTGAGTAAATTTGGGAGCATATCAGCAACAGCAGTGTTCTGAAAGTTAGATTTATGGATACGTTGATTGTACCAATTTTAAGACTAAGATTTTTTTCTGCATGTTCAGATTTGAAAGGGAATTAGTGCCACTCACCTATAGGTGAGCGCAATGAAAACTAAAGTAGTCACCGTTGGTGAAAATAAAAGAAAGTTACCTTTCAGGTAAGGAAGTGCAGCAAACCTTTCAGCCTTCTGTAGCCCTTCTGTTTTAAAATTTCCTGGATTTGAAATCAAGTAGTTTATTAGGAAGAAGACTAATGCTTTGCTTACAATCTGGTCATAAAAAATAAGTCATTTGGAAATTTGATTTCTCAACCTTCTTTTTTGATGCCTGGGAATTCCAGATCAACTTTTTAGTTTTAGACAGTGATGCTCTTCATACCTAAATAAAGCAGCCACAGCAACAGTACAAACCACAGTTCTGACAATGTGTCTGTGCTCAGACTTCAGGGGATTTACCACTGCTGTGCATATTACTGGTCAGGAAGCCTACTGCTACAGGAAGAAGAGCAAGTTAGTGGCAGCTGGTAATCCAATTGACACCTTTTAAGATTAATGTAAATGTTGCAAAACAGAAACCAGACAATGACTAAGCCCTAATTTTTCTCATAATTCTCATGTATGCTGTTATTTTTTACTGTAACTTAGAAGTCAAGTCTGCTGAAAATCCAGGTTAATGGTACATTGTTGATCAGTACAAGTTAATGGAAATTTGAAACTCTCTTCCTGATGATTTCATCCTGCATGTATGGTACTTGTTGAGCTTATTCAATGCTGTTTGTGTACTATCTAATCCATAATGAAATTTCTATAATTTTGCAATAGTATAAAATTCCTTTTTATCAGGGATCTTTCCCATCAGTAGAATCTATGGATAAGTATTTTGAAATAAGTGGAGAGGTTTTCTAAAAACTTAGCTACACAGGGTAGCTCCAAATGTTCTTGGGTTAAACCAAGAGAAATTAAAGTTCTGGAACTTCACTCCTTTTCTGCAGGTTTTAATATACTGGCCAATATTTTATAGAGAAGAATGCGATCTGAAAATTCACAGACCCACACAAGTAGCCTTTTATTCATCCCTGATTTAAAAAAAAAATAAATAAAAATACAACCAGTCATACACAGTTAGTCATACCTAATTTACCTACTGTTTAGTACCATCATGTCACTGTATCAGAAAGCATTCCCCACCTCACATGCTGTGTACATTTCCTTCTTTCTTCAGTATACCCCTAACCTAAATCCTGAAGATAACAATGCATGGACATGTAAGGATCTGTACGTGCCTATTTGTACTGGTCTCCCCTTTGAAACAGCAGGCTATTAGCAAATCCATAGTGCTGACCCTCTGCCCAAATGCCCTTATGTTCTCCCTTCCAGGGAAATGTCTGAGGTCAGCCCAAACTGCCTTGGAATCCACTACAATAACTGAGCTCAGATCACAACTGTTGTTTTTTTTTTTTTTTTTCAACTGCTACCAAACTGAATTTTTAAAACTGTACTTGAGCTGCAACAAATGTTTTAAGAGAAGAACCTTTCCCCCTCGCAAACGGCTTTGCATTTTCCAGCAAATAAGAAGCTAACAGAAACAAAGAAGCTAACAAAAAAACAGAAAAAATAGATTTTCTCTTTTTTAACTCATCTAATTGGATTAGAGCAGAAAAGTAATGAAAAGGGGATTGGGAGCTCTGGAAAGGGCATAGGGGGTAGTTAGAGGGAAGTTATTTGTCAGGAACAGTTGAATTTCTAATGTTGGGAAAGATATCCTACCAACTTATTGTCAGATCAAGGCTAGAAAGTCAGACAGAATAATGTCTAGTTAAGTCTGTGGAAGCTGCAGACCATTCCCTTGCTCCTGAAATGCAGGAGCAGTGTCATCCTAGTTACAACAGCACTCAGTCAGGTTAAGTCACGCCCCAGCAGTATAAGCTGTGCAACAACATGCTACCTTTTTGAGTCAGATAAATGAATCCTACAGTTGTATCAGCAATTTGTGTCCTTGTATTGGGATGGCCTTGCTCAGGGCATCATGCTCCCATTTATCTCCACGCTTCTCTGAGACATATTGCCCTCTGCATCCTGCTGTTGTTACAGACACCCCTAAACTTCAGCCTACATCATCTTCAGATCTTTCACAAAGGCAGGCTGCAGATTCACTGAAAATATTGTACAGATCCAAGTGAAGAGGGGAATTGTATAGGAATCTGATCCACAGGTGGTGCACGAGGGATGTTCACAACCATTCTCTGCATCTGTAACAAGACTAAAAACCTAGCTGAGGGCACTGATTTGTATGTAGGCAACCACTGGATGTCTGCTTCCAGTCACTATCCAGCCATTCCATGTGATGGAGAAGTCTGTCTTTAAATTTTCCTAATGGTTATATACTCAGTATAACTTAGAAACTAACCTGCAAGTGGAATGTTTTTCTGGGGTGGGGTATATAAAAATCTATTCTATACTACGCTTTCACTGAAGTTGTCCATCTTCTTCTTCTATTTTCATGACTATACAGACTGTGTGTCTTCCAGTTTTTGATCATTATTGTGGCCCAACGAAGAAAGCTGCTACAAAGTTAACTAAGGACATGTTTGATCATAGAGTTCTTCAGCATGCTCAGGCTTACTTGTTAAGACCTTAAGGAAAAGAACAAATACATTCAGGAGTTAGCATATCATCTCCCACCTTGCAATTCAGAGAAATTTCTGGGGAAGGTAAGGCATGTGAAAGAAATGTGAGGTATGAACTCTCTCAGCCATGGCAGCAGGTTATTAGGGATGCATCTTCTTCTTCTCCTTATTCCCACATTCTAAAAATGTTTTATTCCTTCATATGTTATTGATAGCTGTAAAAAGCATAACATGTTGTCCCATGCTTGAGCCCTTCCTAAAGATGGCCAAGGTAGAATTTAAGAAGGAAAGAAAGTCAGGGGGAAGAAAGACGAGATTGAGTGTACCCTCAGTAAGTAACAACTCCAAGTTAGGAGGGAGTATTGATCTGCCTGAGGAGAGAAAGGCACTACAGAGGGACCTGGATAGACTGGATCGATGGGCTGAGGTTAACTGTGTGAGTTTCAATAGGGCCAACTGTCCAGTCCTGCGTTTTGGTCTCAAAAAACTCAGGCAACCCTACAGGCTTGGGGAGAAGTGGCTGGAAAGCTGCCTGATGGAAAGGGATCTTGGTGTACTGACTGACAGTGGGCTGAACATGAGCCAGCAGTGTGTCCAGTGGCATCCTGGCTTGTATCAAGAATAGTGCAGTGAACAGGACTAGGGAAGTCATCCTGCCCCTGTACTCGGCATTGGTGAGGTCTCACCTTGAGTACTGTGTTCAGTTTTGCACCTCAGTACAGAAAGGACATTGAGGTGCTGGAGCAGGGCCAAAGAAGGGCAACAAGGCTGGTGAAGGGCTTGGAGAATATGCCCTATGAAGAGAGACTGAAGGAACTGGGGCTGTTCAGTCTGGGGAAAAGGAGGCTGAGGGGAGACCTTATTGCTCTCTTCCAATATCAGAAAGGTGCTTACAGTGAGAGCGGGGTTGGTCTCTTCTCACTGGTGACAGGATGAGGGGAAATGGCCTTCAGTTGTGCCTAAGGGTAAATTTAGGAACGATGTCAGGAAACGCTTCTTTACAGAAAGGGTTGTTATGCACTGGACTAGGCTCCCCAGGGAGATAGTTGAGTCAGCATCCCTGAATGCATTTTAAAACATTCAGGTGTTTTTTACACATGTGGTGCTCAGGGATATGATTTGGCAGAGGGTAGTTAGTTAGGGTAGTATGGTTAGGTCATGGTTGGACTTGATGATCTTTAAGGTCTTTTCCAACCTGAGCAATTCTATGATTAAATCTAAGTGGAAAGTATTTTAGGAAGAAGATGCCTTGGTCCTTGACCTGTCATTATATAATGCACAAATCAATTTTTTATTGGGACTTGAATATGTTTCTCTTGGTTTCATACAGAATGGGCATAAAGAGCATGTTCTGTTTGAGAGAGATTTAGCAGTCTCCAAGTTCCTTTCCAAAGACTACAGTGAATAGAAGAGATAGACTGTTGGGGGCTTAGGAAGAGAAATGCCATCCCATGGTAGAAGACAGCATGTCTTGGTGTACCACCAATGCTGAGAAGAGAGAATCAATGAAGACTCGTCAGAGTGCCACCAGTGCTAAGCTGTGGCTAGAAAAGGAAGAAATTACTTAATTGAGCAGGATTGCTTAGAAAGATAGGCTCATAAATTTGGGGGATTCCCTGAACACTTATTCTGGAAAGAATTAACCAATGTGTCTGTGCTTAGTTCAGCTCTTTTCCAAGAGCTGAATGATCAAAATCTCCCTTTATGGCCAAATCATGTGCTTCAAACAACCCTGTTAATTGCTATGAAAGAGTTATCCACTTGAGATTCCTAGATCTGGAGCAGATCATCTAACAATGCCTATATTCTTTTTTGTATTATCCGTCATACTTTCAGTACGTGTTTCCTGACGCATTCTGTGCATATGAGAAATTACATGGCATAAACTCCTTCACCCTTTTCCCTCCTGTTGTTCCTGAACAAGATGTGCTCTTTGGTATTAGTATTCTAGTCACATATTCACATGACTGTACCCTATCAAGTTTCTGTTATGTCAATTAAGCTGTAATTTTAATCTTGCATTAAAGTTTCCAGCTCCTTCTCTTCACATGAATACATTTTACATTTGTGCATATGTTGGTTTGCTTTCTTCTTCTTTCTTCTACAACCCTTCATAAATAGTCATTAACTTTTCATCTTTCCAGACTTTTTTTCTAGGCTCCTGTTTCCCATCTTTGCATACATGTACTCATTTGATCTTGTCTTTCTCTAAGTAGAAACTGCAACATTATGTGCTTCCAGGCAACTCCATCATTTAACCCAGGAAGTATCTCCATCACAAAAACCACAAAGGCCATTTCTTCTCAGAAGGCTATGTGATTTCCAGAGACTGAGGTGGCCTCAGAGATAGTATCTAAGACTTTGCACTGACCTAAAACATACCAGCACCCTCACTCGTAAAACACAGTGCAATATTAATAAGATCAATACTAAAGTATAGAAAATGGAAGAAAAAAATGGGATTAAATAGACATTCATAAATCCCCTAGTGCCTATATTGCAAAGTAGCACCTATATTATAACCGCTCGTGAGTGATGTTTGCCTAACCCTACTTTTAAAAATAGCTAGTAATAGGACACTCTGGACTATCACTGCCAAGCTATTTCAGTATTTCACTCTCCTACCTTTAGTTTCTCTCACGTCTGATAACTTACCTTTGCTGCAATTTATTTGTTCTAACCACAGTGAATATGGAAAAAATATATTCCTCTCCTCATTGCCAGTTACCTACTTCTGTACAGAGCCATAACATGTCTGGACAGAGGACCCCGATTGCCTATAATATCACATTCCTAATGTGGGTCCTCATAGATTGCAGGGGGCTCTCCTAAGAAACTCCCAGCAGAGTTTGAGACAAGTCAGTTATATAAATGTTGCTATGAAGCCTCTAAAAGATTTTAGAGGCCAAATAATGTGTCCAGTACAAAGAATTAACTCTAGTAGTGCTTATGTCTGAAGTTTTGCTCTCTCATTTTTTATTTTGAATAAATGTACACTTTAAACAGTTATTAACAGTTAACAACACCACTTTTTTCAGTTGAGGTAGAGTTGATTTTCCATCATATCAGTTGGTATGATTCTGTGTTTTGGAGAAAAACGTTGATAACACACCAGCTGAAACCAGGATAGAACTAAACAATATGAGATCATTCAGATGTGATCATTCTCATTGGAGAACTATATTGCTTTCAGCTGATGTTCCCTAAACTGGTCCCTGAAGAGGAATTCCCAAAGTGCAGTACTTGGCTGAGCCCTTACTAATGCTGAGTGAAGATGAATGTGATAATTTTCTTTGTATTAGAGATAATACGGCTATTTATATGTTCCAGATTGCTTCATACAGTTTTCTAAGCACAGTCAGATGAAGATAATGAGCTCTAATTGATTTTGTAAATCGCTAACTTACTTAATATATTTTTAACATGTTATTCCAGCACTTACAACACCACAACCCTTTGTATTTCTTGCTGAAGATGGTTATGTTAGCAGCGACACCACAGGCAGAATTTTATGTGATTAAAAAAAAAAATAATCATTAATATTTTGGCCTTTACAGAACAATTTGTGATAGCATCAATTGATTGTCATGGGTGTATTCTCCTGGAGAAGCTCCCACTAAACATTTTTTTTCACCTGTTCTGTGGATCACTGAAATTTGTCAATCTATCCCCTTCCAAAAGCATTTATATGAATTTTAAAATTAATTGTTAGACTGTTTGGAGTTGTTTGGAGAAAGCCATGCATAGTATACCAATCTCTTTGCAAGGAACCCCTGGAAGAGCAAATCAATAAAATTAAAATGATGAAGACAGTTAAACAGTTGTTGTTACCAGCTGACCTCCTATCAGCTATATTGTGCTGGTGTGGCCTCTCTTGCCTGTGCTAACTGACCTTGACATATGCTACTTGTTTTTTTCTTCTGCTTCAGCTGCATAGCATCCCTTCTGCCAATGATGCAGCAACACAAGAAGTCAGCCTCTTGCCTTCTGACACAGACTTTGGTATGAAATAAAACCCTCGTGGCAGTCCACGGCAGAGTTTTAAGGAGAACACAGCTGGGCTGCGACTGGCTGATGGAATGGTTGTTTGCCCAGAGCAGCAGATCTTAAGCAGACCATAATGTAATAATGAAAGGAGTTTGCTAATTTCCAATATAGCTTGCGTTCACTGATAAAGGGATGTGTACAGTAGCTTGGTCTTATCTCTTTTGCCAGGTTTACACTGGTGTAGCAGCACTGAATTCAGAGAAGCAGTTCCTGATTTCCTTCTGGGAAAGGCCAGAATCAGGTCTGATTTTGCACCACAACCCAAACAGATAACAACTGTATCTGGGAAATATCTTAGGAATATTTAAGAATTCTACTCTATATATGTGCATATTTATAGCTGTCTCCGTATTGTGTGCATATTTATAGCACATATATAGTGTGAATATTTTGGATCGTTCTAGTACCTCTCATTATAAAGTATTTCTAAGCTAAATTCAGGACAGACAAATTATGCCTCTGGCTTCTTTTAGTAAGGTAGCCTGCTTAAATCACTGTCACATTCTTCCCATAGTAGTCGCTAAAAATTAATAGCACATGCAGAGGAAAGACTAAACCCTTTGACGTCACTCCCGAAATGAGGAAACATAAACAGAAAAGGCTTCACTCCAGCGAGCTGACAGTGCCGAAGCGGATTGGTCTGCTTTCTCTTGCCTGTGGCGGTTGACAGCACCTCCCAGCCGTGCACGGCCTTCTGCTTGCTAACACAGACAGGCTGACTGCAGCAAGCTCAGCTCTACCCCAGTCCGTACACTGGCAGAAAAGTGCACTCTCTTTCCGATTTTTTTTGCTTCTTAAGGTGGTTTATTGGCTGGGTTGGGGGTCTTGGGGAGGTTTTCTTTTCCTTTTCTTTTTCCTTTTTTTTTTTTTTTTTTTTTTGGTTGTTGTTGTTGTAGCTGCTGCTGCTGTTATTTACTTGTATTCCTAATCCTGGATGCAGTTACTGGATTCTGCAGTACAAGTCTTCATGAACAAGCTGCACCGCTTACAGATTTCACAGCATTCAAAGGTCACAGAACTGCCACTATGGTTAAATGTCTTGTTTAATGGTTGAGGTATGTACAGCAAATCTAAAAGAGCCAGCATGATGATTTCTGAAGGGGAACTAAAACTGCGAGGGGGAGAGGGAGATAATACCATTATTTATTGGGAGATTTTTTGCTGATGACAGTTACTACAGCAACAAGATTTTGAATTTCCTCCCTTTTTATTCAAACTGGGTGAGAATTCTAACTTATGTTGGTTTAACTCTGTGATGGCAGAAGGAGATTTCAGAAATAATCTGTTATTGTAGTCCTTTCTGATCTGCAAAGGGAAGTGTGATTGCTTTCTGTGTGTATTTTCTGACTGCTCTATGACAGGAGAGGATACCTGGCACTCTGTTGGCTTAGATGAAGGGAAAAGAAAACAAACTCATTTGTATCCTCGGGGGGTTGTGAGTTCATTTAAGAGTTAGGGCAGAGAAAGAAGCTGGAAATAAACAGATCGAACAGAAGAGATTATCAGCTTCAATTTTTAGGACTATATCTACCTTTTTTTATTTTTAAAACTTTGTTTGAGTTCATAAGTTTGAAATTAGGAAGCTTGTGTTTTGACTGATGAGCAGATCCATGGTGTAAAGGGTGCAAGCTCATAATCTTATATTAACGCCAGTTTTCAGATAGCTTTTGCTACTCATCCTGAGAAAAGTGGAAATTAATTGGAAGTTGAAGTAATGCAGCCTGATGCCAGTTTAAGAGCATATAGGCTCAATTCATATTTGAGCCAGTGATCTGCCTTGAATGAGTATTGCAGCAGCACAGTGGCTGGTGTGTGCTGCAGGAAGCGAACGCAACTGCTAGCATAAAACTAACATTGTTTTCAGGAGCGTGATTCTAACATACAAGGGGAGGAGCCACTTGTAAGAGCTTGTGTGTATGTGGTCTTAAAAATAATTTCAGGCAACACAGCCAATGTCCTTTGTTAATTGGATTAAAATGCAGTTATGCTTAGCGACTAGCAATCATTTTCCCAATCTGTGAAAGAAGACAGCTCTCTTTGAGATGTAAACCCCCTAGAATTCGAAAATCTTTTAGTTTAACTTTAAAATTTATACCTGCTGAAACTACCTACATGACAAGGAAGAGAACATGAGCACACCTACCTCATGCAATGCACCTGAAAGGGTTACAAAAATTAACCATACTAGGCTCAAACATGCCTGCTTAAGGACTGCGAAAATATTAGCTCTGAAATGCAGAGGATGTGATATGTGCTGTGAATGGACAATTGCTATTCTGCAGTGCCTAGTGGGAAAACAAGGACTTTGTGTATTGCAAATGCATAACTGCAGCTCCTCCATTTCCTCTGCTGTCTTTACTGATGGCTGCAGAAACAAAGAGGCTTGTCACAGATAGACTCTTTAGTGCCACATCTGTTCTGAGGTACTTGAGGACAATTTTTTTCATGTCATGCAACAACCTCAAGTCAAGCTGTGATGGTTGAGCTATTATTCTGTAATCCCTGTACCATTCTGTCCTCCACAGCCCTCCCCAAAATCTTATGGGAGCTGCCAGCTGTTTTAAAAACTAAAGCGTTACTTCTTTAGGCCTAAGCTTACAAAGATTAATGCAGTATTTGTTCAATGATCCATTAGTGACCAAGGGAAGCATCAATCTAGAGGGGCTACACAGTCTGTTCTGCAAGAACCAACCTTATAGCTACAGAGAAATAACCATGATTTCAAATGGCAGTCTGGAAGACATTGGTTCATACTTGCTTTGTAGAGTTAAATTACTGACTTTTTAGATAAACAAAATCTTTTGATAGAAGGTTGGTTCTTAAGGTCTGTGTTTTGTAGCAGCTGCTTCTGATGGTATGAATAGTAAATATGCTAAGTGTACCTCAGTTGAGGAAATGACACTGTTTTTCTACTTTACTAATGAAAGTTTCTCTGCAGTGCTTTCTCTGAACATTCTTCATTCAGCATCAAGAACAAAATACAATTTAAGGTTGGCCTCTGCAGAGGATAAGAAGCTTCCTAGCATTTGGAGGCACACTGTGTCAAAAAGAGTGTACTGCAGAAGCTTCCTATAATATAATGGCTGCTCCTTCTGAGATTATTTCAGTAGGGGGGACACGCGCTGTCACCTGTGAAGTGATTCCAACAGAGTAATGCACACTCTACTGAACTTGATTCATTGTACTGCAGATCACTTTTAAATTGTGAAATCTTTAATTCCATACTGTAGTATACAAATATAGCATATAAGAGCAACTGTTTCCTCCCCTTCCTTTCCATTTAAGTGCTTTTCCCTCCTGAAGCCCAGCTCTTGACTTGCCCTTACTAGATCCCTTGGTAGGTCATCAAAGTGGACTTATTTTCCATCGTCTTCATTGCAGTGATGAATTATAATTGAGACATTCAGTCATACACAATTCCTTTTCACTCACCCAGTGGTCCTTCTATCAATAGTGAAGCATCTTTTAAGGACAAATAGCCTAAAAAGTTGATATTTTATGATGCATACATGGTTTTCTTGTACTTTTTTAGTCTCATCGGGAAAGAAAACCTTCTCCTGTACTGGTGATTTCCTTTATTTGAGTGGTATGAAGCAGAAATGTCAGCTACTCACCAAGATGTTACTTGTCAAAAGACAAAAGGCTGATGCCTCTTCATTTAATCATAAGAAATGTTTAATACCTAATCTGTCATTTGATCTTGTAAATATATGGCCAAAAGCTGTAGATGCAATGGGGCTAACAGAAAAGCAAGTCATTTGGGGCAGCTAGGAAGACATCCCATTCAAATGAGCATTCTCAACAACTCACTGTTCATCTTTTTTTTCCATTTTAGTGCTTGAAATTCTTACAGCTCACCATGTGTTTGTCACAGGGTGAAAGTGAAAGGGACAGCTGGGGTCTTACCAGCTGCCAGAACAAAATTACGTGTTTTGTAATGAAATGATGGCTCAGTATTCTTCCTCCCACATCCATATTGGGTGGAAGATGGGTCTCTGTATGCTAGAATTATAGCATTCATTTTTCTTGTTCTTCAGCCAGAAAATAAGCATATTCCCGCAGGGACATCAGTTTTTATACTATTAGTCAAACAGTGGCTTTACGTGTAGTGTGAAAATGACACTTTTCAGCCACAAGCTTTGGGATGTGGAACTGATGTTATTTAGAGTTTATGCCCTGAGGTCACTGGGACACTCAGACTTTTGGTCTTCATATCCTAGAGCAGTTCAAAAGTTCGAATGCTTTTTTATTTCTCTGGCCAATCTGAGGTGCATCCATGTGGCAATGACAGCTGTAAAGCCAGGCACCACAAAGGCCTATATATGCAGTTATGCAAGAGAGACTAGTAAGCTTTTCACAGTAAGTGGAAAAGCAAAGGACATGTCTTCTGATAGCAGTAGGTATTCGTCAAGTCTGAAGAGCTGTCTTTGAGTACATTCTAGGGTGATAGGTTGTATTTGTTCTTTTTAAGCAAATTCATTTAATTTACTGAAATTTAAAATGCAACATCCACTTCTGAAAGACTATTTAACAAAAGAATTCTTCTGTCTTCCAGAAAATTGTTTAGAACCCTTATTAAGTCTATTTTTACTACTACTCTTACTGCAGCAGCATCCCAAGGAAATAGCATTAGAAAAACAGTATTTGATCTTCTGAAGTTATCATTTCTGTTTTTCTGTGTCAGACTTTGTCAGAGTCAGATGTGTACTGCTAAGGTTCACAGTGGTCAAAACTGGTCTTCTGTTTTAAGGCCTCCTGTTTTCAAATAGAAAATCAGAGCCAGGTCAGATAGAAGAGAGAGAAACTCAGAAGCCAGACTTCAGTTAGCAAATTTGTAAGCAAAAATTTTGGTGCAGGGACAGTTCTCAGAAGGCACCAATTAAATGATTTAAGCACTTCTCTTACACACATTTAATAGTGTGGCATCTGCCATCCAATGATGCTGTAATTCTGAGGTATATTTTTCACTTGTTCTTAGTGAAAAATTAGCTGTCATTTTATTATGTAAACAATGTTGAACTATAAAAATTAAACTAATGAAAGGGCCCTACTGAGTTTGATTTTCTTACTCCTTTCTTCCTCCCAGTGGGTGCTGTGAGGATAGATAGCTTAGCTACTTATTTAAGCCACATAGTCTCATGGTGGCATATGATACTAGCTTGCTATCCAGCCAAATAAGATATCCAGGTTGCCTGGATAGATAAACATAGCTGATGATCTCTCCCTCTTAAGTGGGGGTGAGCAGTTAGGATTCTCCCAGTCACAGAGAGAGACAAATTTATCTAAAGAGAGAGAGACAAGTTTATCTAAAGGAGAATTGCATGCAAACACAAAAAGCAAGATTTATTTTTCTTTGAGTAGATTATATTAAAAATAAGAAACAAATATTTAGCAGAAGTTATCTGCAGAGATTTCTTTCTGTAGCTGGTAGGTTTATACTAGTTACCCACAAAAATTCCTGGTATGAGAAAACACACCAACTAATCTTTCACTACAGCATGTGTTAATGTTAGCAGTGTAAGATTTTTTAAAAGCACAGCACAGAATTTCCCATCAAATTAAATTTAGCTAATTGTCTTGGAGGCATTAAAAACACACTTGTGGAGTAATTGCTGCCAGGACCTGTGTACCGTTCCCTATGTGGTCATTCAGAGCAGTCGATGACTCTAACCCATTTGGATGTAGCAAAGAGGTTTTGGAAGAGAACATTACCTTCCAAGAATAAAGTGGGAGGTAAGCATGTTTTTTACTGAATGTACAGCAACTATACAGAGATGTACAGAGATGGCTCTGAGGAACGCACATCTTTAAGGCTGAAATCAAGAAACCTCAACTTTAACTAGAAAAATTCTAGAAGATTATATTGAGCTACTTCTACTATGTAATTGCTGAAAAGCACACATTATTTGTTCTGAAAGGAACAGTCTAAGCTCTCATGCTCTTCTTCCCTTCCTCCACAATACTCAGCCTTTCTCCGACAGCTCAGTTTTTGCAATGCTTGTGAAGTCTGGCTGAGCTCTGCGGTTTGACCATTTTACACTCACTAATGTGGAGTGCCAGCGCTGCCACACCTTAGTGCAAGGGCTCATCCCTTAGAAAGAGCTGACAATTCCTAGGTGGTTGCTGTGCTTTAGAAATGAACATCTATTGACATGAAATGCCTTCGTACTTTCCCAGGCACTCAGCTGTCAGCCAAGGGGTGTAGATATTTTCCACTTTGCATGTTGTGAGCCTATTATAGACTTGGGAGAGCTGCTTAAAGAGTCTCAGAGGGCAGCATCTGCTTAATATTTCTGTGAAAGCGTCACTTTCCATCAGAAACTGAAGGTGTAGCAGTGCTGTGAACCTTACCTATGTATGCACCTGCATACAGAAATATACTAAATATGGGCAGCATCTGACTTTTGGTTTCACCTCTTACTCAGTTTGGCACTTATGCTTGGCCTTAACCTTGTGAGAAGGTTAAGCAGAAGGAGGACCTCCTGCATATCAGGCCGCTGGGTTGGATGAGAATTGTTCACAGAGAGACCCAGGGAGAGATGAATGTGGATGCAGGATGTCTTTGTGGAGACAGGGCCTGGCATACTTCTGACTTTGGGCTAACTGATAGCCATGCTGAAAAAGCTAATGCTATGATTTGTTTCAAATGCTGGGATATGACCTGGGTCTAATTGACTTATTAATAGGCATTTCTGTTTCACACACTGCCACAATATCTGTCTATTAATAGCAATGTTCAAGTGACATCAAAGCAGCCATCATAAATTTAATTGGTCTGTTGTATCTCCATTTTAGACAATATTAGCATTAGAAGACAGTAAGACAGCCTGGAAAACTATTATTAGTCATGATTAAGAAAGAAGAACTTGCATACATCAGCAAAGGAGAGGAGGGAGGTTTTCTTCAAGGAGTATAGTGAGTTCATTTTTGCTGTAAAAGAAAGGACACAATTATTAATGAGCTCTCTGTACACTGAAAATGCCCTTACAAAACTAGATGACATAGAATATAATATACTGTAGAAGGAGAATTATTATACTGAAAGTAGTGTATTTTCCAAATTCTATTATTCTCTTGTTTGGTGGTTGTGTTTGTTTTAACAAAAGAATGGTCTACAGTTTTTCCAATGAACTAGAGGACCCAGGTGGAAAGATAAAACAGGAATGCATTTCTTTACCAAGCGAATTCCTCAGGTGCACAGTTGCTTTGTTTTTGTAGGGCTGCTTTGAAAAACAGAGCCACTGAAAGAGAAAAAGAAGACTCAAATTGGATCGGAGTGTGAGAGTGTAAAATGGCATGGTTCTACCGAGATTAATAGGTTTCCATCAATTTATACCTGTGAAAGATCAGACCCACTGAGCATTCGGGACTTATAAGCACTCCCCTTTACTAGCTAGATCAAATATTAGGCTCTTTAGCCTTTAGCAGAACCTATTTCACACCAGTGTTTTCCACCGCTCCCCCATAGTTGAGGTACAGTCAAGCTGCTTTCAGTGGTCTAGAGAAACTGCGATGCACTCTTTTTCTTCCTTCCATCACCTCCTTTCTCTCATTTCTCATGAAAAAAATAAAATAAAATAAAATAAAATAAAAATGTTTACCAGATTTTATCTGAAGTGACAATCTCAAGTTAATTTTTAGCTTCTGTACAATCACCTGCAAAAGCATATAAATTTGTCATACAGACAAGGTAGATCTCACTGTATTCAGTATGGATCGTGATCTGCTGCAGTGGTACAGCTATGTAAGTAATGATTTAAAAAACTGGTAAACAGTGGGAAAAAGATAATTTTGCTTAAGGACCAAAATGCATGGCACTGTTTCACAAGGTATTTTTCATGCAGCAAGGTTGTAACATCCTCCCTGTTTGAACCATGAAACTATGGCTGTTGTAATAATATTCACCACCAAAATATATCTTCTGTAACAGTATGATAACAAAAAACAGCACAACGTGAATATCTTGACTGAAGTTCATGATATATATAATCATCAAAGCCTGAACCCACTTCATGTTTTAAATGAAATAGCCACGTCTAAAAAGCTGCTTTGCACAAGAGCTTGTCTGGAAAGCATTTTTTGCCTTCTTCCTCAGAAAAAAAGTAGACAGTGACTTGTTCTTTGTGCTGCTAAGAGGATAGAGGAGAGAAACATCCAAGCTCCCTTTCTGCTTGTGCTGGTTCCCCAGTGCATGGTTCCCCAGATGGCCACAGCAGTGTTCCTGGGCACTGGGGGGTCCTGGCAGGCGTGAGCTGGAACCCACTGCTCCATGCAGAGACACAGCTTGAAATTGAGGCCTCTGGATTGCAATAGCTGAAGTGACAGAAAAATCCTGTCCTGAACCAGAAAACATTCTAATTGGTGTTTGTCCAGGCACTTTTCCACTGGCTTTCATTACAGTAAGCTGTTGATTATTGGAGAAAAGCGTGAGTGTAATTTGAGGAAAAACATCTCACCTCTGCTGAAGAACTCTGACCTTGCATGTGATGACCGAGGGACATGGGGGCTTTTATAACCCAGTTACTTGCCCCATCCCTGGAGATGTTCAAAGCCAGGTTGGGCCATGGGCAGCCAGTATTAAATGTGGAGATTGGTGGCCCTGCCTGTGGCAAGGGGGTTGGAGATCCATGATCATTGAAGTCCCTTCCAACTCAGGTCATTCTGTGATTCTATGCTTATTGAGAAAAGGTGGTCAAAAACCTTGTTCCAATCATTTGATCTTTTGCAAAAGTCAAGTTATTGAGTGTGCATTAAAAGCTGTAATGTTCACCGAAGCCTTTAATTTCCTTATCCTTCAGAAATCCTTTTCTCACCTTCCTCCCAGTATGCCTAGTAGTACTTATTTTTTATTTTGAAAATAATTGAAAAATTAGCAGCACTTCATGCTTTATTTATTTAATAACTGGGAAGCTTATTTCTTCATGTTAAGATATCCTTGTAGCGATTAACACTTTTCACCTTTAGAAAAAACTTGCTTTAAAAAGAAGCTTGAGCATGCACCACAGAAGTATTCCTTTTCTTCTCATCCTCCCCCTGCATGCAGCACTTCAGGGCCTCTGCAGCAGAGTAAAGGAGTGTGGGATTTTGTTTATTTTTAATTTTTTGCTTAAACACTGTAGCTAGCAAGCATTTTTTAATTAATTTTTTAATCCAATCATGAACGAGAGGGAGGATTATAATATTTAAACATGTCAGATGGTCTTGAGGGTGAGCCTCACATTCATCTCATCCACTTATCATGCAACTGCAACTCAGTTCTACTGCATTCGAATTTTTAAATTAGTATTCATGGTTTAGTGTAAAGATACGCATAACATCACTTGATTAATCCTTTTTTTTTTTCCCTTTCAATCATGTTTACTACTAATGTGAAAAAGCCTGAGCTGAGTTCTATTGTTTTCCAAATATTAGTAGAAACTATTTCGTATTTCATAAAATAATAAAGTAAAAAGCAGTTAATGCCAATCTACGTTTGCCATTGTAAATTTTTATGATAGCTGATGAAAACTAGTTTGCAAATAAATGATTCTTTCTCTAGAAAGATCTCTTAAGATCCAGATGTTTAAAATGTAGAAAGCAACTGGCAGAGAGCTCTCAGTGCTTTGTAGCCACCCTTTAATTGTCAGCTGCTGACAGTATCTTGACAGCTGACCTTCTGACTGCAGTTTTAGGAGGGCTTCAAAAGCCTCTGAGCTACTCAATTTCTAGAGATATTTTCTGGGAGATAACATTAAAGGAGAATTTTTTCATTTTTGAATCTCTTATCCACATTTTCTGTAAGAACACTTGTCTAAAACTTACCTTTTCAACATGCTGATTTATAGGTTTTGGCACAGGAACTAATGCTGTTTCTCCTCATAGCAGACAGAAAATTAGTCACAATCTGATGTTAACATTTTCTCCATTACCTAAGCTGTTTTACACTTTGTTAAGTTCAACACAAGCAAATCTAATGCCTTTGAACAAGCCATGGTGTTATTGTCCATGTTGCAAATAATCATAAATAATTTATGACAACACTACTGTAATTCAACCTCTGGCAGACTGGAATCTGACTTCTCTTACCATTGAATTCAACAGAGAAGTACCACTTGAGTGCAGCAGAGGGAAATCTTTGTTTTAGCTAATTTATAATAAATAGTTAAGTATGAATAAGCCTGTAGATATATTTGCTCTACTGTTTCCTACTGGGAGATGAGATTTATCAGTTTGCTTTCAGATTTGACATACTCCAGATCTTTCTGTAGTATCAACAAATAATCTACACTGTAGAGAGCAATAGGGTCATTCTGAGGTATAGGATAAATGTAGATTTTAGCAACCAGTATATCAGGAAAAGAATCGATGAAGAGTCCACCACTAGAAATTTCTGCCAAAATCAACAGTGGTGGTGTACTTATCTGCTTGTCACTTAAATTGCCCTCATTGCATTTCAGAGTCAAGTACCTGCATATCACAGGGTGATATAGTCCTGTTTCTTCGCATCTTTCCTACGAATCTTACGCACTCCTCTTGCAGTCCCTCGTGACTGGAATAGAAACTCTTTGTAAAGTCAGACATGTAAAAGGGATTGGCTTTAGTCTTAGATAAGACAGATGAGAAATTCAGTCAATGTAAACTTCCAAGTTTTTTTATTTATTTATTTCACTGCTTTTTTTCAGAGAGTACAAAACCAAACTCCAGCAAAATTGGCTTATCTCATTTCTTAATAATTTCTACATTTTAAACTAAAGAATTTTCTTTCTACCTATTTTTTCAAAATGGAAATGTAAAAGAAAATAAAATTTTTCTGTCTTCTGATTCTGGACTGTTACATCTACACTGTCCCTTTGAACTCTAAGCAGATTGTTACAGGAAGATGATGTATCATCATAAGGCAGACTATAGGGCAGGCATAATGGAAAGGTATTTCCTAGGTTACCATGAAATTTCAGAAACATTTCTGATTAAGATTGGTAACACAGTGAAAGGGAGAAAGGCAAGTACAGCTGATCTCAGAGACTTAAGATCCCAAATAGCAACATGATACAATGTTCAGACTCATACCAGATGAAATGCTAACCTTGGAAAAAATTGTATTGAGCTAAGAGATTATTTAAGGCTATTGCTCTATGATGCAAAGCTGTGTGGCAGTGTCAATGTAGTTCAAAAATATTGCATGTAATATATTAGTAAGATCTGATAGCTCTGATAGTAATGCATAGTAATGCAGCTTTCTTCAGAGTCACTTGACCCAGCAAGGCTGCATGGGTCCATGTTACTCCAACAAGAATTGCTCTGGAAAATTTGTCATCTCTGCACCCAAAAGCCCCTTAACATGGCAGTGGCAGGGTGTGTGCAAATAGTGAGTGAAAGGGTGGAGGAGGAAGAATAGGGAAAGGGTAGATACAGAGAAAGAATGGGGAAAAATTGCACTATGGCTTGTTATCTTTAATGTCTGTAATAATGTACCTTCCTCTGCCTAATACTGCATAGTAAATTGCTGATGCTGATTATACTTCATCTCTATTTCTCCTCATTTCTATTAAGCCTTATTTTTTTGATCTCCAACAGTTATACACTGGCTCCATGAGAAATAACTAGTCCATTCAACATCATGGTTATTAGAAGTTTGGGTCCAGGTTCTTAGTAGGATTTCTTCACAATGCTTGACTTCGCCACTCTCTTGGCGTAGAGTCTGTCTCCACTGTCAGGATAAGGATTGTTTGTATAGAAGACATCTGTGTGAAACCTCAAAGTGAGATGATGAGAAACAGGATTATCATATCCCTCTACAATCCCCTTTCCAAATGCAAGATATACATCTTTCAATTTTTCAAGCAAATCATCACATTTTTAAAGAAGAATAAGTGAGAGAGCAAGTCATGAGCTATAGTCCTACCTTCTGCGATACTGAAGAATTTTCGTTCTTGAGACCCAAGTGTAAAAGAGAAAAAATAAATCTGAGAAGGCTGTAGGAAACGTAATGATTTTTCTTTTAGAACTGGCAGTGATGAGGATTATTATTTATCCCCTCTTGGTCATTTATTAACCTCACTTATTCACCCTGTGATGTCTCATTATGTACAGATATTAGGACCATTAGCACATACCTTGAGAATTTATTACTTCAGTTTTCTTCAATATATGAGAAAAAAAAAAAGCAACAACAACAACAAAAAAACAACCATAATGGCAGTACCTGCAAACAGTGTGTTTCACAACAATAATATGTTGTGATCAAGTGTGGGTTTTTTTTTCAGTGGAAAATGGCGATTTAAAATGGTTTGGATTATTTACTTCATTAACAATGTATTTAATCATGCGACTGATTTTACATACAGGAGTGTTTGAATACTGAAGAAGTTCCATTGTCTTTGTAGGTCTTTACAATGCCAGCTTACAGCACTAGCAGTCAGTTATTGTATTGCTCAATTATTTTAACAGTTTTAGAAATTCCATAAAATATTTATTCTGTGCTTGTTTTGGAAAGCTGAGACAAAATATTTGTGGATTTGAAATATTTGTATTGCTTTTAAAAAATTTTGTTATAGTACAAAATATATGATTGTGAATCATTTATAAGTTATTTTATTAAATACTGTTTTAAGGGAAAATCAGAGGATCTAAAAGAAAGTCACAAAATGAAAGAAGATCAGGGAAGATCAGAATTACAGAATCACAGAATTGTGGGGGCTGGAAGGGACCTCTAGAGATCATCAAGTTCAGCCCCCCCACAAAGCAGGCCCCCTACAGCAGGCTGCACAGGTAGGCGTACAGGCGGATCTTGAACATCTCCAGAGAAGGAGAATCCACAACTTCCGTGGGCAGCCTGCTGAGAACTATGAGTGGATGTTCTTTCAGTCAAGCGTCATGAAAAAAAAATGCATAATGCAGGATACATAGTAAATACAAGCTGAATTATCTTATATTTGTGCTAATATATGAAAGAGGGTTGTGTATGTTCCATGAAGAAAGTAGTATGATTTCTAGTATTTCTATTCAGTTTATATCTGACTTTGTAACAAGAATCAAGAAGAAAAATCTGACTTTTTCATTCTATGAACCTGGCCTTTCTACTTTGTATATTTTCTGTAATTTGTGCATTAATACTCTGGTGACTAATGTCTATGTGTTTTATTTTATCTAACAGCTGAAGACTTTCTGGGATCTACTCTTTCTTAATTTCTTCTGAATTTCTTCCCCTGGTATATCTTGCATTCTGATACAGCAAGGTTAACGCTGTGGTTTTGTAGGCTTCACCGTATCTCCCAACATGTTTGATCACAAATAAATGAGTACAGCAAAATTACCTTCCTGTTAGCACATCAGCAAATCAGGCTACGCCTCTATTTAGATTCCAGCTTCTTAATGATCCTGAGGATATCAGTACAATTTAAAATAAATTCCCTGGGAAACTGGTCTGCCTTGGTGGCATTTGGTACATGGGAATTCTAGAGTAAGGAATAAACAAAGGTCACCCCATGTTTTACATCGTTCTCAGAAACATCAAACTAAACAGCTAATGTTTGACTACCGGCATTAAGCCTCTAGGCTTCACTGTCTATTCCTTATTTTCTCTGTACTTGTACCACCATTCATACAAACCACATGGAAAATTTACCTATGCAATATTCTTGCAATATCAGCCTATGTTACAGGAAATCTTGATAAAAAGACATTTTAACATAAAATAATTTCAATGCTAGCAAGCAAGCCAGACACTCAAAAATATTTGTGTATTTGGGCTTTCAGACTTTTGTAGCCCTTCCTATTCTGAAATCTTAAGAGACTCATTTTCAGACTGGAAGTCATTGTCACTATCTGTTCCAAAAGTTCCAAAAACAGAAACAGCCTCCCCTCCCCTCCCCTCCCCTCCCCTCCCCTTCCTACCCCTCCCCTCCCCTCCCCTCCCCTTCCCGCCCCTCCTCTCCTCTCCTCTCCTCTCCTCTCCTCTCCTCTCCTCTCCTCTCCTCTCCTCTCCTCTCCTCTCCTCTCCTCTCCTCTCCTCTCCTCTCCTCTCCTCTCCTCTCTCTTTCAGCAAAACTTGTCATTCCTCATAAATAGAAGTATCCTTTTCAAGAAGCAACAAATATACAGAATATACATATATGTGTACATACGTTGCTAAAAAAAGAAAGCAACTTAGTTTCCACGATTTCGTATTCATAATTAAGTTGTTATTATATGTCTGCCCACTTGAAATTTAGTCTACAAACCTGCAGTCTTCTACAAAATCTGAAGGCTGTTTGTGAATCAAGTGTGCTCTCTGATTTGTCTGCCGTTATACCACTACTGCATGAAAAGTCTCCCTAGCTATGCCACAAGGTGTATGGAACAAGCCCCCAAGCACACCTGGTGCTATCAGTGTTGTTTTTTCTAACCACTGCTGGCCAGTTAGTTCTGCAGGAACTAGTGGTAACATCAATTCAGACACTACTTACAGATCATTTTTGTACATGCTCAATAGGCTTTAATTAGTACTCAGTCCTTTTATTTGATACTTCAATGCAGAAAATCAGGGATCGCAATCTTCCCTTCTTGCATTTTAAATGAGAAGAAAAATATATGTTGCTCTAATTTCACAACAGTGTCTGGAAATGAATTGTTTTTTTAAAATTTGTATTAAGTTATCTGTAAGAAGTAAATATTTAGAGCAAGGAAATTTTAATGCCATAATTTAAATATATATATATATATTCACATCAGTACGTAAATCTTTATGGATGGATCTGTAACTCACAGCAGAAAGGTAATTTAGAAAACCAATGGGAAATTTTACATGAATGAACTGAGCAGAACTTTTGTAAAAACTATTTCTGGGCAGAGGTTTAATGCTACAAGAAAAAAAAAAAAAAAAAAAAAAAAAAAAAAACACTGATCCATAACATTCTTTTCTAATAAAACATTTAGGAAGCCTAAAGTGCTGATTTTCAAGCACAGAGTAAGAAAAACTTACCAAGGCATTCTGAATATCTTATTACCTCTGGTCTTCTGTATACAGCATAATCATGTCGAATTAGCATTTTCCATACCTATTCAGGAAGCCTGCTTCTGTTAAAACAAAAACAAATGTCAGATGGCTGATCATAGTTTCTAGCAGCTTACTGCAAGAACAGTCTGCAGGAGCCATCTATTTCAAGGCTAGAATGCTTCCGTGTAGCATCTGGGTTCTACAGTGAACATTTTTTTGTCTCACTTCACTTGCTTCATTATCTTTAAGGTTAGGTAGTTCATCTTTCTGTGAACAGAGATTGTTTTCTTTTTAACTTCAAGTAAAGGATGGACTTGAGAACTAGAGGGAAACCATATAAATTCCAAGTAATTATCACCTGAAAGCAAATTTGCTACTCTAAATGAGTTAGAAGGAAGCTCTAATATATTTGCAATATTTGAAAAGGTAAGGATAGTAAATGCACATTTGAAAGTACATGTTCCATAAGATCAGAAATAAATTTTCCTTCCTCAAAAAAACCAGCAAGTATGTGATCAAGCTATAAATAGATATTTCAGATGCTTTATATCATTATCTAAATAAGTCCAAACCAGCCATTTCTGGAAAAACAGTTATCTGATGTTTTTGATATCTGATACAGCTTTTCTCAATAAAAAGTTCTTTATTTGATAGCTTAATTGTAATATAGAGAAATATTTGCCAGATAAATTAATTCTACTTCTATGTTCATCAGTGAAAATCAAATAACAGAAATAATCTTATTTACACGTAAGTAATCAGTGAGCCTCAATACTGTGACAAAATATATTTTCAATTTTTTATACTATTTTTTCAAAGAATTAATTTTCTTTTCAGGATATCATAATACAGTCTGGCTCTCCTTTAAAATACAAAACTAAGCACAGACCTGCATGAATGACAAAGGAATCTTTCTTTTTATTGAACCTTTTGTCCTATGATTTTACTCCTTATATATTTACTTGCATCACAGTTACGTGTGAGGGTTTCCCTCTGCCACCTCCAGTGTGCTACATGCTGTGTGATAAGGTGCCATGCAAACAGAGAAAGTCACAGTTGGGTCATTTTACACTGAGTGAATCAAACTAAACAGGAGAAATAATGTGAGCATACAAAAATAAGATTATATATTTGCAATGATTAACTGCTGCATGAGTTGATACTGAGTTGACATCATTTTTATATGTTAAAATGAGATGATGAACTCACACTTAATGAGATGTCACAAATTTATCATTGATAAAGAATTTAACCTTTATGCTTATTCAAAGGAAAAATATTAGTGAAATTACCTGTCTTTTTGAATTACTTTACATTCGTTAGAAGTTACTGGTTTTTGTGCGTGCTTGCTTACTTAGATGAAGTTGTGAGCACATCTTTGAATCAGAAATCAAACTTGATTCAATTTAACAAAAACTTTGTAGGTGTTCTTACCTGACAGGTCCTAACAACTTTACTGACATCTCTGGAGGTTAATGGTTTATTTAACAATCTGTGGTATGAGGCCGTATCTGCAATGCATTTAGTTCTGGGCTTCCAAGCATAAGAAAGGCATGAAGTCACTGAAGTAAGACTAGCGAAGAGCTGCAAGAGTGATTAAGGATTGTGAAGATGTGTCATATGGGGAGAGTCTGAAAGAGATGAGATTGCTGCTTATGTTGGAAAACAGAAGGTTAAGTGGAAATTTTATCACTGTTTATAAACAGATGAAGGGGGTGTGTTTGGAAGACAGAGAAGGGCTGAACTTGGTGATCTCCAAAGGTTTGTCCCAACCTCAGCCATGCTGTGACTCTCAGCAGTGGACAAGGCACTCAGAAGATCAGCTGACTACAAACCCCCACAGATGAGATAGGACTACCAGCACATATTAGCTATGAACGTATAAATGGCAATAATATCATTTAGGAAGAGGACAGAAGAAACATCCCCCTATTAACAGGTTTTCTGTGACAGGGAGCGTCAAGCTAGCAAATTACTCCAAGAAATAATAGAAATCCAAAGAATCAAAGAATCACAGAATGGCTGAGATTGGAAGAGAAACAGTCTGGTCCAACTCCCCAGCTTAGGCAGGGCTACCTAGAGCAAGTTGCCCAGGTCCATGTCCAGGCAGCTTTTGAATGTCCCCAAGGAGGAGACGTCACAACATTTCTGGGCAATCTATTCCAGCCATTGGTCATCCTCACTTAGTAAAGCATTTCATTGCGCTCTGGTGGAGTGCCTTGTGTTCCACTTTTTGCCTGTTATTTCTTGTTCTTTTTCTGGGCACCACTGAAAAAAGCCTAGCTATGTCATCTTTAAACCCACCCTTGTTCTTTAGCAAAGCAGATAATTTAAACATTGCTTTCAGTATGCTTCAGAATATTTTGAAGATATCCTGCCGTGGTTGTTGCTGCTTTTATTAGTTGGATCATATTCTTTCTGTTCCAGAGTATTTTATCTACTAATTCAAATTCACTAAGGTACCCTTTTGTGAGTGGGTATCCAAGGTTGTCTGTACTTTGATATTTTTCTGGCACATCCATTAGTATATTATTAGTGTTCAAAAGGAATATATAGTAAATGTTTCAGATCTAACATATGCTTTCATTCAGTATTTATGCTTTCAGAAGATAAACAGAAATTCCACTCCTTATTATGTCCTAAATCATTTCTGCTATAGTTATTCTGAGGGCCTGGTTTTGTTTACGTATGTATGTGTGTACATGCCCAGACATTACTACTTGTGTTTCTTCCAAAAACAGTGAAATCCAAAGGGAAGTCCCATTGTAATTTCACATTATTTATTTTTACAACTTCTATTTTGTTGCATTTTGTAATGAAATTACAACTTCTATTTTGTCTGCTGCATATATTTGCTAGATTTATTCAAAATGGATAATATTTCTGAGCCTGCTGATTAGTAGCTTATATTAGAAAGCTGCATAGAAGAGGGAGAGAGAAGCATCAGCTACATGTGCTCTGCTTCAATAGACCACTGCTGCAAATGTTTATAACTAATAAGGAATTATAACTTATAATTCAGAAATGGCATACCTGCAGATTTCTAGAACTTTTGAAAAACAATTTCCTACAAGTGAATCAAAAATCCTAAATAATTTTCAGTTTAGTAACAATGCTGGAAAACACAGTATGTTGACTCATTCAGTATGGCTAAAGAAGAAAGCTTTATTTTCTGAGATAGTGAAATTATACATTTAAAAATGATAAGCAACATGTCATTCTGTAAAACTGACCTCATACATCTCATTCCAGGTCCCTTGTTACTGTTATCTTTAATTAATATTTTAATTGAAGTGTACCAAATTAATGTAATGAATAAATAAGTATATATAATAGTATATATATAGTATATAAAGTAATAAATCTCCTCTGAATGACAGAGCCAGAATTTGACAGTAACCCATGATGAACTAACACAATAATAGGGAATAGGAATTCCCCAAATTAATGAAATCTTCTAACAGTTAAAGTCCTAGATTAACACGATTGTCTTGATGAAGACAAGGTAAGGGAATCTCTGGAGAAGTTTATTTTACATTCCGCTAAAGAGAATCTCTGTCTCTATTATCACAGTGTATTTGAGTGGGACTTGTACTTAGAAGATAAATTCATTTTTTTACTTTGTTTCTCCTTTCTAAGTTGATTCTCTTACTGTGCCTTTACTACAGTTAGGAATCTCTTCATTTGGCTTTAGGGGGAATAATCAGCCAAGAAACTTTCTACCAATGTAAGAAGTTAAGGATCTGAGTACAGCATTATAAATAGCCCTGTAGAAGCGGTCAAAATGAAGTATTCTGTTACTTCCCCATTGTAGCAAAGTCATTTTTGGTAACTATAAACTGAAAATAAACCTACACAAAGCATCTGAGAGAAATAACCCACCTAGGTGATAAACTGGCAACTTACTTCTTAATAACTTCATTATAAGATGTAGATTAATTGCATTTGTCAATCCTTGGCCACCTGCTGGCAATAATTAACTTTGATTTCGTGCTGATTTTAAGGAACACATTTGTCTGTAACACTGTTAGGGGATGCAGCCAATAAGAAGCTGTAAGCATGTTCTTTTTTCTGCTTAGCAATCAAAATTGGTTCAGTGCTCAGTTTACTGTAAATGAGCATGTTTTGATTTATATGCTGTCTTTTTGTATAACATCTACTGAAATTTTAGTTTCACACAGACATGCTTTGGAAACTTGCTATATTAACATCAGTTACAACCTAAATCTTATTACATGGCTTGCTTATGGTTTTCTGTCTAAATTCTTATACTGTGCTTGTAGCAATAGAATATTTGTACCTTCCAACTGTAACTATATATTCTAGTTAGAAAATAATTTGTAAATCATAGGGCTCTATTGTCAGTACAAGGTTCAGTGTAAATAGTCTTTTCTGATATAGTTAATTGCAGCTTTTGTTAGTTTCAGTTTGACAAACCCATAATAATATAAATGTGTTGGTCAGTTCTCTCTCAGTACGTGTGCATGACAAGCTTCTTTAATTTTTCTGCTGTAAACAGTTATTATTATAATAATGCTGTATCAGCAGACCTGTAGAAATACTTGGGTAAGTCAGAAAAGAGAACTCGATGAATATATAATATCAGTCTTGATGCTGATGATCATAGATCTGTTAGTTCTTAATGAGCCAAGCTTCAATAATATAGTCATAAAAAGATTTAAGTTCAGTGTGTCATGCTTTATGGACAAATAGCTGTTTTTATCATATTGAAGGATCTTTAATTATAGTGTACTTGTAAACTCCGATGTGACTTTTGGTTATTTCACTGACCTACAGAAATTTGTTGTCTTGAATATACAGTGTAGTTATCTTTCCCCTTGTCTAGCAGAGGTAGAAGAATGCTGTAAAGCCATAAAATAAACAAAATCATGGTATAAGAACAACACTTATTTTATAGTTTTTCACATTAAGTATTTGTAGTGCATTATACTATGAAACATTCTTATGTCTTTAGGGTGAATTTCTAATCCTCAGCTGAGATGTTATATGTGATTTAAGAGCAGATTGAAAATACAAATTACATTGGAAAATACAAGGGAAGCCTCCCTTCAATGTCAGTAAACTTTGAATTAATCCTCTTTCTGCTGAGCATTTATCACAGGTTCCTGATAGCAAAACAGTGCCTGCTCGTTGTTTATTTTACTTATTACTAATAATTGTCATTTGTAAATGTCATGTAAATATTGTCATTTACTTTATTTGCACAAGCTAGCAATAGCATTTTATGTTGGGCCCACCTATTTCATTTGCCACATGTGACTATGCTTACACTGACTGCTGCCACGTAACATTTTATATTTTCGTGTAAGAAGAGTAAAGAATGCAAGAAAGAACTGTCCATCTACCTATTGTTTGAGCCCTTAAGGTCTTTCTGGTTTTGTTTTACATTCTGACTTCTGTCACATCCACTATCATTGTGTATTTGAAGTAAGACTTGTAGAGGGCAGAAGAAAGGATCTCTATTGCTCTATCCTAAGTATTTGGTAGTGTCCGAAACTCTGTGTGCATGTTCGTATGCTCTGCCTTAAGTAGGAACAAGAACTTCATCTGTTAGGGGTTTATGGTCTCTCGGTTACCACAGCTAGGTATTTCAGTCTCTCTTATTTCTGTTTCTCTGTGCTTTGGAGTTCTTTAGTAATATACATACTTCATATACTTACCAGCTGATTCATGCCAATGAGGCATTAATATATGTATTTTTATATATATACATATATATATGTGTGTGTGTGTGTGTATATATGCCTAGACTCTGCTGTAAGTACTGTAGTTTCTTGTGTATAACAACTATTTCTATGTGTCAATTAGAGCATGTTGGCTGCCTAAGACTCTGATTTCATGTATTTTTACTAGCTATAACATTTAATAACTTCGCCTCTTTTCAGATTTCATGGAAGTATTCACCAGATTCTCAGTGATGCTTAAATCTTGTTGCGTTTCTTTGTTGTTGTTGTTGTTGTTTTTTTCTTTCCTGTATTGTTACGTTAACATAGTGTTTGCAGAGCAAGCAAAATTCATTTGTCTTCCTGGTTTTCATTTTGAAACTGCTCTTCTCCTACTTCCTCTCCCATTTCGTAGGTACATATGTATTCAGTTCTTGTTCATTTAACATAGAGCAAATCCAGAGTAAGCAGATCAGGTAATCAGTCATGTAACATCACTTGTAAAATATGAATCAAAGCTGAATCCTTCCAATATTCAAGCAGCACAGTCTTCAGAGCTGAGAAACAACACGTTCCTTAAATTCAAGTATACTCTATTAAGGTCTTGGGACTTAAATTTTCAAATTATTTGTTTTGTGTAGATCTTTATATGTTAAAAAGCCAATTTCCTTTGATTTCTACTCTGGAAGAAAATATTTAGATTTCTTAAATGAGAGCCCATCATTTGAATTTGGTCCCTGAGAAAGCAGTGAACAAAACTCTGTAATCAACTTCTAAAACTGTGCTTAAGGCACTTGTAAAGCTAATGTGTATCTCATTTTGAAATCCCTGTTGATGCGTATTTGTTATGAACCAAGTAAAAATCTGTCTCTATTTTACTCTGTCCCCAATAGAATTCATGTGTTACACAGAATCCTGAATTTATATGCTGGTTTGTGTGATAACTCAGAAGGAAAAATAGACATGCAATTGTGAGGTTAGATTTTTCTCAAAGTAATTATTCATAGGAGAGTGTGGATTCTTTCACTTAAATGCTCAATATCATACTCTTATCAGAGAAAGAAAGATGGGTCAGCACAATTTTTAAAGAAACAAACTTAATATTAAATTAATATTAAAATTTCCCATCTGCTATGGAAATGAATCTGAGAGACATCACTCCAGGAAGCAGAAGTCATTTTCCAAGGGACTGGAATATAAATATGTTCCTAGCAGGATCAAAAAAGGAATTCCACGAGGGGAATCTGAAAGTGGACACCTTCAGCTCATAATTCTAGTTTTACGAGCTGTAGCTCACAAAGCAACAGCTGCATCTACATTGCAAAATACCTCCCACACATACATACACACACTGTGTTTGCACACAATACTTATTTTTTTTCCCTTTAATGTGTGGGAATAAATTAGAATCTAGGATTTTACTGTAGAGAAAGTGTCTGCTTAGCTTAAAGGGGTAAAGATAATACAGCTCCTGTAATTTGATCATGCAAGTTGCAAATGGAAGATGGACTCCTGCAAAAAGAACCATTCCAGCAAATCCAGGTAGAGTTTGATGAAATCATGGGGTCTACATGATTCTCTTCATAAGATTATTTTCATGTGTTGCCTAGTGGTATCAATTAATTAGAAAAGAGACTGCATAATCGTGTTGGACACAATGAGTACAAATTTTTGTATAGTATCATGAACAAATTTTACACTAAGAAAAACAAAATCTGAAAATACTTAGAACTGAGTTTTGTTGTGAACTCAAAAGTATGGGATATTGTTTGCTGTCTTTGCAGTCTGAAGAGTTGGTCTAGGGATTTCTCAAAGGAATGGGATTTTCTAATAGTACCTGACTTTGTAATCTGGAAACACTTTAAAAATGCATGTTGACATTTCTCTCATCAAAGTTATTAGTGAAATGTTATTCCAAGAATGGCTACAGTCTAATTCAGCTTTACTGAATAAGCTCACTCTTGCTATCTAAGCATGCAGTGACTCTAGAAGGCTTTGGATTTTTCACTCTTTCTAGCTGTAGTACTCAGTACTGTAGTGGAGCTAGAAATCTAGCATAGAATCTCTTCTCACAGGCTACAATATTTTTATTTCAATTGAAGAAAGTGTTATTTTCCTTAACTCTGATCACTTTTCTTTTTTTTTTTTTTTTTTTTTTGTAGCTATGTGACAGAGTATACACAATCTGCAGTGCCTATTGAATGAACTTTGTTAATAATATTTTATGAAAATAGCTTCAGTGCTAGCAGGATTCTCCCTAAAGATCTTTCAGTATGACATTTCTGAAGAAATAAAGAAACCCTTTGAAAACAGGCAGGCAGTGCTTCTTCAGATGGCAGTAAAAACATTTCCTTCTTGATTTTATTAGTACTGTACAGCTGTTTTAAGTAGCCTCGAAACAATGTCCATTGTGGATTTAGGATGAGTGCAGCTTTATGAACTCAACCAGTTCAAAGCAGCAGATCAGAGAAGGTTGCTATTGATTTGCAGGACCCTGGCAAGCATAAATGATTCATGTTCAGTGATATTCATGCAGCTGTAGGTTGAACAAACAGAATGAAATGTACACCTTTTAAAAGGTAGAAATTAATTCTTCTGGCAGTCCACTATGTCAATCAATGTGACTGGAAACCTTAAATATACATTAAAGGTACTTTACTCTTATCTGTTGAAGGAAATGTCACTTTCATCATGTGTGTCAGACTGAAAAGACAGTACTTAGGACACAGGAATGAAAAGTCAGGTACTGCACTTTAAAGCACATCTCTAAGTGACAGAAAGAATCTGAGTAATGAGATACACTTAGCTTAAAAAAAGTTTCTGCTCTTTTAGGAGAAAGGAGTAAAACAGAACAAGGTGGCCTAATCTGGGAACACATGCATTATTCATTGTTCTGCTGGAGACAAAAACATCTTTTCCTTTAGAAATCAACCAGACAATTGGGAACAAATTTCTCTACAAAGGACCTGAATCACATTCCACCATATTCTTAGTCAGAAGGCAAATGTAACTGGAAGAGGTGCTGCAGAATGTTTCATCACAGAATTGTAAAATACCCTGAGTTTGAAGAGCTCCCCAAGAATAACCACATCACACCCCTGGGTCCACAACCACCCAAAATCCAAATCTGATCTGAGAGTCTGAGAGTGCTGACCAATCACTCCTTGAACTTCGTCAGCTTGGGGTTGTGTCCGTTGCTCTGGGGAGCCTGTTCCATGCTCACTGCCCTCTGTGAAGAACCTCTTCTTAAGACCCACTTCACCCTCACCTGAGCTCTGTGCTGTTCACTTGAGTCCAGTTACTGGTCACTAGTGAGATCAGATTTTTGTTTCTCAATATCTTGCAATATAACACTTGCTACAGTTCTGTCACCTTAGCCATGCTGGAGTTGATTGCCATTAACTATGTTGTCACTACACAGTGACATAGCATCTACACCACCCTAGAGTGTAACCTCTGTTGCCTTTGCCATTAGTAGATACTCAACATTTTTTCTCTAAATGCTTGGAGTATCACAGTATCATGTCAGAAATGTAATTCTCTTTTTCACAATCAGTCTGTTTATTTAACTGCTCTGTTCATCTCAATTTAGCCACTGAGGTCCTAATGCACTGTTTCAGGAGAACAATCAAGCTCTAGTCAAACTGAAATCATGTCCTACATGCCACTCAGTTGTTTCAATATAGAAAAAATTATAATATAGAATAATCTTTGCCTACTTTATAACTGAAATGACATGGTGGGAAATTTGTTGGCATGAGGGTCTTAAAGAGCATATTCAACATAATTTTACATCTCTCATTTAGAAATAATCTGTGATTGAGTAAGACAGCAAAGATTTCACAATGCAAGTGAGTTGGTGGCTAAAATATTGACTTCTTATAGCATACAGGAGTTTTGCACTCATATTTGGAACTGAAATAGCACTGATTGATTTAGAAGATAATTTTCTAGTGAGGATGAAAAATGAGTCTTTCCTAACTGTTTTGACAGAAGTTCTAAATATGTTTGATAATGACCACTTTCTATATTGGAGAAGAAGCTTCGTCTTTCCAAAATACCTTTAGATTCATACAATAATTTCTTCTGTGAGGAAGAGTAAATGTAAAGTTATTTAATGTCCACCTTGTCATATTTTCTGTTCAGTATATACTGAGGTCATGAAGGGGACTGTTTGAAAATGTAGTGGAAATGCGGTCTAAAATGTGATGTGTGAGCAATATTCAGCACTGTATTTATCCAATTTATATCTTGACTATTTAGCATGGTGCTTAAGGTCCTCATGAAAACTTGTTGACTGAAGCACGGCTCATTGAGATTGAAGTGATGTTGGTATGGGATATGGAGAAGAGAATCAGCTCATAAGATGAAGCTAACATTTTCTGACTCAGGCAGCACATTTGTTACTAATATGTCCATAAATCAGAGGAATTGAGTCCTTGCTTACTGAAATGGATTGAAAGTAATCTTTTGTCATCTGTGAAAGACAAGGTATTTATAACTGCCTCTCTCAATACATTCATCTAATCCCTACGACTGATATTTTTTCACATCAGTGCTGCACTCTAATTGCAATTTAAATACTTAATGAATTGTCCTAGCAGCGACCATGGGAGAAGATTTTGCGGCTGACCTGGCACCCCAGTCTATTCTGATTTTTATTTGGATTCTGCTACTAAATTCTGTCTTGAATATTGACCAGTTTTGTGGTGCTGTTTCTTGAGAACTGCTTCTGTTTCTTTATGGCTTTGTAAGAGACTCCAACACTCTTGTTCCCAAAAAGGCAGACTGCTAAAATGAAGTAGCTCAGTTACTGTGAGATTCAGCATACAGTGAGACAAATATTTCTACTGAAGGTTGCTTCAGATGTGACAGATTTGTGACAGAATTTGTGACAGAAATTTAAATTTGGAGATTTTGAGGCTCTTGTTTTCTGATGGAAAACTTACTTTTTGTTAGAAATACATAGAATTATGAATCAATATTCAATTTAATTTGTTTAACACAACTAATTATCTCTTCAGGACATCTAGAGATATTGCTTACTAGGTTTTGTATATACAGTGAAAACAAAATGTTTATGTTCATTTAATTTTTGCTTGATAAGGAGGAAAATGATAACAAAACAATAAGTCCAGTTGTACTAGATTAAAAAGAGAGATTAAAAATTACAAAACAGCTAGCAGGATAAAGCAGGTAGCTGTATGTATTCACTAATTCTTTTCATAAAGAGAAAAAAAGTTAGTCAAGCAGAAAGGGTCTCATATCATGTGATCTATGATTATTAGCTAATGGATTTTAACTAGAGTACAAACCGTGAAAATCCTGGCCTTAGCTTTAACTCTTACAGATTCTTAAGGAAGCACAATGTGATTTAGGATTCAGCCATTCAAATTTTCTGAGAAATGCAGAGAGTTCTTAATTCCAATTCTCTACTAACAACTAGCTGTTCTTTTGCTTCTTTTCATTCTAAATTCATTTAGAATTTATGATAAGGCTGCAGCAGCCTCAAACTTGTGCACATTCTTGTTTCCCCTTTTTCTGTGTCAAATACCAACCTTCTCTGCTTTGTTAGTCAGCATGTGTTTTTGTGCCTGCATCAGTTCTTTTGTTATAACAGTATCCTCAGTATTTTCTTCTTCATCATTTTCTGTGTTCTACATTCTGTACTTTGCATCAGTAAGATGATATTGTCTTATTACACTGCAAAACACATGAACAATGCTGTATGTTTGAAGCCAAGTGTGGGGCTTTTATTCATTGTCTGCAACTCTTGCAGGTTTTGCCACTTTTGGTATCACAGCTGAAAGTTCTTTAAAATAGGGTTATGGTAGCCCATCCCTCAACACTTGGAAGTGCTAGGATTTCTTCCAGGAAAATATTCAGTTTCCACATCCATGCGCACTTCAGTGTTAGTTTCTTTTAAGTTGATGAGAGAGACAGTTGATAATAATTCAGACCAGTTTTTGTGTAACCAAAAAGAAATGGCTTCGAGATTTGTATTTGTTGACAATTTCACCCTCTTTTCTGAGAACATGTGTTTCAGAAATATCAGTAATATAAATGAAGCATAGACTGGAGCAGAGAACATACTTACAAAGTTAGTTGAACCTTTTCATATTGGGCTAGCTTTGTGATTAATACACTTCTCTCAAGAGACTCACAAATAGTCCCTATTTTCTCTGCCTTCCATTCTGTTTCAGGAGTGTGTTGACATGGGGGGTGAAAGTTCTCTAAATAAACTATTTTTATGGTGCACTTGTGTAGCTGATGTCGGAAATGTCATGTAAATCCAGAGGCTAATATTGCTTACAGAAGATCAATTCAGGCCTATATGAATGAAATGACATGGTAATTCCTAAGAGTCAAAACTAAAGCTGTGATTTACCAGGAAGACTTATTCCCTAGATTAAAAGGGAAGAGACTCTCCTTCCCTCAGACACCAAATAAGGAATAGATTAGGAGTTTGTAGAATCATGCACATTGAGAGATATTATTAAAGTACAACAGATAATGAAATTTGACTTTTTTTTTTTTTTTAAGAGACTGCCCCCTTTGTATTTGATTTTAGTAACATGATAATGAAAGGGAGGGAAATATTACTCTTGACTTCTCCTATCTATTGTAGTGTAAAAATAAATGTGAAGTCATTTTCAAGGACCAAAGTGTGCTCCACCCTCACATCCTCATTTGTTGAGAGAAGTGGTGAATGTGCGTTGGCATTCTTATATATCATAGAAAAAATATTAAATAATATATGTATTTTAACCACATTACTTATTGTCATGACACAGTCAGGCATCCAGTTCATCATTTTAACCCTCTTTGGTTATAGTGGGGATTGTTGACCATGAGTGTGTGAACAGATTTTTATTCCAGTTTGGAAAAAAAAACAGTGGGAGAAGGGGAGGTAAAAGAGAAGGATTCAGCAGAGATTCAGAAGTTTCATTAGGCATGGAAATTCACCATTTTTTGTAACGCAGGAATTAAGGAACACAAAATGAGAAACAAAAGGGAAGTACTTTATCACACAACGCATAATTAAATTGTGAAACTCAATTCCACAGCATGTTGAGGAGGCCAAAGGTACAAATGAGTTCAAAAAAGGTTAAAAGCAAATTTGTGTGGAATAGATCGTATTAAATGCTGCTAAACAAGATGGCCCAACTGAAACATGCTCAGTAAATCCCAGTACTGTTGAATTTCAGAAATTTTTGAAATAGGACATTTACTTACATGAGTGATCATTTTGTCTGTTTTTTGGTTCTTATCATTTTTACCTAAATATCTACTGCTGGTCACTGCTAAAAATGGTTTCTGGAGCAGAAGGATCTCTAATGGGATTCTGCTTGGTTTTATTCTTTTTAATTTTGAACAGAATCTGTTTCGGATACCTTGGTACCTTCAGAAGCAGGGGCAGGCAGGGTTGAACTGCCCTATAGAACAACAACAAACACCAGCAATACCCAACCACATCTGTCCTAGGAAATCTTAGTGGTACTCTGTCCAGAGCAGCCCTGATACAGTTCTGTTCTGCCTTAGCTGAATCCAGCATCTGTGGGAGCATATCAGGAACAACAGTTACTTTCCTTTCCTATGGCCTTTTTCACTTTTTTTTTTTTTTTTTAATAGAGGCAGCCCAAAAGAATGTGATAATATTGTATGATTATTTACATGTTTGGATTGACATGTAACAAACATGAAACTATCTCAAGAATTTTCCATTTTTGGATTTTACCAAAAGGCAAACTCTTTAAAACTGTTCTTTTATTATTCTTTGTGTAGTCTACATGAAGATGGAAAGAAGTAGCAAAAGACAAGGGATGCCAGCTGTGGCCCATCCACTCAACAACGTACTCACTGTTCAGTCTAGAAGTTAAATAACCTCAGTGACCACTGGCTAGATTGCAGGACGTGCTATAGATTATCACTAAATGTTCATGTTGGTTATTTCTGTAGCTAAATGTGAAGCTGTATCTTAATGCGAAAGTTTTTGAAGGAGTTTGAAGGAGTTTTCAATAGAAATATGACTTTTACACAGTACCACTGCTCAGTGTTTTCTTCCAGTGAAAAACTTTATTGGAGTCTATTTTCTTAGACCGTATTTTTATTCATCAGAAAGCTGTTTTCTACCACAGGCTGGGACTATTTTTGGATAAAGCTCAGAAGAGTGGTGTAATCAAGTAATACAGAATCCATGTCCAACTTGCACCTTTGTCTGAAGCCTGATTATTTAACTAATATTCCTCAGATGCAGATATATTTAGATCTGGCATAAGTGCTTGCAATTCCTTGGAACTCTATGGAGCTGCAGCTGCTTGCAGTGATTTTGAGTAGGTCAGTGCTCTCCAGCACAGCCTATGGGCATGCCTTCCAAACCTGGATTAACTGTTTGATTGCTGGACTTAACGTGAAGGAAATAGCTAAAAAAAAAAAAAAAAAAAAAAAAAAGGTACAAAATAGTATATAGCCTTCTTCTTTTTCTTCCAGTGAGAAAAGCTGTAAGGGATGTTATGAAGAATGGCTGATGTTTTCAATATTTCTTTCAAAATTCTCTCATAAATTGTAATTTTGAAGTGCTTTTTTAATAACATTTATTTTAGAAAAAGATTTTTTTTTAAAGAATACTTCCTAAACTCATGTTTTTACATTTTGAAGGCTTTATTTTATTTTTTTTTTTCTAATCTCTCTCCTTTTCCTGTTTTAATTTAAAAGAGACAGGAGAAAAAAGCAAAATGTAATTAAAACAAGAAAAATGCATGAAACACTTTTCTTTTGCATTGTTCTGTCTGGAAGAAACTAGGAAAAAAAATTTTGCCTCTTTGTTTTAATCTGTGAAGAAAATACCAATGACACTGCTTAAAATCCTTCTATTTTTATTTTTATTGAGAAAGCACTTAAATCTAGCAGCCAAAAAGGACAGGTGATAGATCCAAAACCACAAAACATATTTTGATACTAAATTATACTAAATTATTTTCTCCCAGGAAATGAGTTATTTCAAAAGCTTTGTTTCATTGGAGATATTGAAATAATTCTAACATATGATCATCTTCATTCATAACTTGCTTGGGGAAATAGATTGAAGGATTTTAATAGTTTGACAAGCTCTGGATGTGTCAACGGTTTATGGGCTGGTCCGGCCCAGTTCCGTGACCAGCAGGGCGGAGGGATCTGCGGATCCGCGCCTCTGGGAAAGGGGAAGCAGGGGACCCCAAAATACTTGAAAACAACAGCACTGATCTGAGGTGAAACAAATGATTTTACTAAATATAGTATTAGTAAAATACAATGAGAGAGAGAGAGAGAGAGAGAGTCTGTTTGAATTGTATAGACCTCACCACAATGCTGGGGTGAGAAGTGCAGTCCAGTTGAGTGACTGAAGTACAGACGGCGAAGCGCAGGCGGCGAAGCGCAGATAGCGAAGCGCAGACAGCGAAGAGCAGGCGAAGAAGAAGGATCAGGTGACCTTGCTTGGAGTTATATCCCCTTGCTGACCGCAAAGTCTCCTGGGGAAAAGTAGTTCTTCTCCGACGGACGAACATTCGGCAGATATCAAACCCCACCCCCAGTGCATTACATGATGTTATGGTGTGGAATACTGATGACCAAAAATCATAAAACCATGACAGGATGTTAGGTTGTTAACACACAGTTTCTTCTTTTTCAACTTTGAAATATCATATCTTTTTAAATCACTTTGGTTTTTAACAATTCAGAACATTTGTACAGTGTTGAAACTAAATGTAACATTTTGTGCTACTGGAGAAGAACCAGATAGTCAGAGATCCAGAATTGAAACTCATACTGGTTTATAATACTCATTTAACTACCAAATTTCATTGTGTTTTCTGATAAAATTTCCAGGATATCAAAATCCAGGCTGGAGGTCTGAATGCTTTCCTGTGTAACCTACCAAAGGAAACCTGTTTTAGCAGGGGGGTTGGGCTGGGTGATCTCCAGAAGTCCTTTCCAATCCCTATGACTCTGTGATTCAGTGTTTGTTACAGGAATCACAGAGTAGCTCAGGTTGGAAGGGACCTCAAGGATCATGAATCTCCAGCCCCCCTGCCACGTGCAGGGCCACCAACCTCCCCATTTAATACCAGACCAGGCTGCCCAGGGCCCCATCCAACCTGGACTTGAACACCTCCAGGGACGGGGCATCCACAACTTCTCTGGGCAGCCTGTTCCAGCGCCTCACCACTCTCTCTGTAAAGAACTTAATTTACATATTGAAACAAAAAGCAGTGCAGATTTTTTTTTATATTAAATGTATTATTTTTTAGAAGTCTGTACATGTTTTGTTCTACTTTGCGCATTCGCAATATACTGTCATATTCAAAACACACAATGAGATGTTGTGTATGTGGGAACTGTTGAGTCATGGTCTGAACCACTGATTGATCACCTGGGGAAAAAGAGCTGGTCAGCCCTGGGAGCACAGGTGAAGGCAATTCAGCTGTGTGACCGGAAGGGGTGGAGCCTGGCTGCACCTTTCTTAGACCTCATTTAAGGCTGACTGCCACTTGGGAAGGATCTCTTTCTGGAGATTCCTCCTTGGTGAAGCTTACTCCTGCAAACCTAGAATCTTCTGATACAGGTGAGCAATTTTCCTTTATTGCACCTTTCTATCGTGCTGATTCTTCTGTCATCACACGTTTGTTGTATGCCTTTCCCATCATAGTGATTTGTCCAATTGCTGCATGTATGTATAAGAAAAGAGTGTCTGTGTTTAATATAGTTGTTGACAAAGGTGTATCTGAATGTGGTGTGTAAATGAGATCGTAACATTAGTTTTCTGTGTTTAGAGGCTTGAGAAGCTCTTGGCTGTATTGTTTTTTCCACTTTGTATTGAATTGAAATTTTACAAGCTTTGATTTAATTAGTATAAAATATCTTGTATCGATGCTTTATTTTTCAGTTAAGGTTGCACTTTCCAGTCTGTTCTGTATGTGAAGTACTAGCATACATCCATCAGATGTGTGTCTCTGCCACGTACCCTTTTTACTGTGAAAGCACTACTTTCTGTCTCTTTTCTGCTGTTAAAAAGAGAAAATATTATATTTTGAAGTCCATAGTATTAAAAAAAAAAAAAAAAAAAAAAAAAAAAAAAAAAGCAACTGGGAATTATATGCTGTGATTGGTTCTATTTGAAACTAGATGGATATGTACAAGTTCTAATATGTTTAGTTCGTGAGTGAATATGTTGGAGAAGTTCTCTGCGAGGCTTTCTTCTGTGAATACTTAGTGTAGAAGTTTTTTAGAACTGAGAATTAAAGAGCAGCATTGATCAATTTACGACAAACCAAAAGTGTTCCTTTGGAAATAAGAAAGCACTAGAATTAGAAAATGTGAACGTTGACTGTATGTGGGAGCAGTACTTGTAGGACAAGACTAGAAAATGTGTTTTTTGTTAGGCTGTTGGAAATAACTTCCTAGCAAAATTCTTTTGTGTGCATTCAGGTAAAAACTTGCTACTCTAGATTGTGTTTCTCCTCCATCATAATTTAGTTATTGAAGGTATTCATAAAGTAAAATACTGAAGATTTTTAAAAGTCAGGATGAAAAAGTGCAAAGACAAAAGTTATTTCATGATAAATGAAACCTTAACAAGTAAAAGGATTACTTGATATTGGTAGACATGATATTCCCATTAAAAGTTTGCCCTATGTTTTATACTGTATTGGACTCTAGAAACTTTGGTGACTTACCTGTTAAGATATCTTAAAATATGGATCTGAAGATCCCTATGTGTATGTGATGCGAGTTGTTTTGATTAAAGCAAAGTCAGTGAATCAGTACAGGAATGCTGGGTTTACATATTGAATGTTCATAGAATCACAAAGGTTGGAAAAGATCTCTAAAACTATCCAGTCCAACCATCCACCTACTACAGTATTTCCCACTAAACCATGTCCCTCAGTATGATATCTAAAGACTTGTGCTCCACACCCCTCACCAGTTTTGTTGCCTGTCTCTGAATATGCTCCAGGGCATCAATGTCTTTCTTGTAGTGAAGGGCCCAAAACTGAACACGGTACTTAAAGTGCATCCCTACCAAATCTGAGTACAATAACTCAGGGAACAATAACTTCCCTGCTCCTTCTGGCAGCACTATTTCTGATGCAAGCCAGGATGCCATTGATCTTGTTGGCCACTTACAAAGATGTTCTGAAAATCAAGTTGTTAGGTATAACTGCACATCTTAATATAGTTAAGAGAATTTTCTTTAAATCTTGTTCCCAGATTTCAGCGTTCTGTTCTGATCACATAGAAGAAGTTGCAGTACTGCAGCTCCAATTAACATTGCCATCAGCAGAGTCTAGAATTAAAACAGACATCTGTATTTCTACATGTATTTTTGACGTGCATACTGCTACTGCGATTTTAAACTGCCCTATGTGTCATGAGATTATTTCTTTACTATGTTAAGAGGCATTTAAGTTGTAAAGGCAAAGATTCAAACTTGATGTCGATGACAAACTTGACAAGCCTGAAAGCAACGACATTTTCCCTTAAAAAATAACAAGGTTGAAGTTTACCTTAATGCCACTCCATCACAGAATTTTAGTAAGCAGGCTTTCATGGCATTACATAGTTTCTGATATTTTTTTTAGCAAAATTTATTATGTACTTCATCTTTTTCAGCTATTATAAAAGAAACAAAAATTCAAACCAAAATTAAAATCTGTAACATCTGCCTGCAGGGCTGAAACCTGTACCAAGTGCTGTCATTTAATGGGATTACTGGTAGCCCTAGAGAATTTAAGGTCATTTACGCAAAAAAAAAAAGTTATAGATTTATGAAATATTTTGTCAAAGATTTTACAGCTATTTTGCATCCATTTTAGGGATAGATTTAAAGTCAGTGCTTCAAAGTTATGTGTTCTCAGCCTTCCAAGATTGACTCTCATTTCTTGACCTACTTTTTTTTTTTTTACTGTCTATATAAAAGAAAACTATCACCTTTGTCTTCCCTCTGTTTGTCTTATCCCTTTATTGTGAAACAAATCATGTGGCTTCTTCCCTTGTTCTCTTCAATATGTTCATTTCACCTGGATAATCTCTTTGTGGGATAGCTGTATGAACAGATTACACCTGAGCATGTGGGATTTCCCCTTTGGGAAAGGAAAAGCTCTTCCACTAAATAAGGAGAAAAATCTACATGTTCAAAAAAATACGATGTGTCCTTGAGATTAACACCTCTTTCCCTGTTTTTGGAAGTATCATAAAAAGTTATGGGAAGAAACTTCATCAGCGCAAGTCTGGTGAGATGATATCACTGTGGGATTTCTGAGAACTTTCATGTTCCAATCAACAAATTGTGGTGCCAGTTGTCACGGGATTAGAGTCTTTTCTAAAAGCTGTTAACATAATTAGGTCATGAAACTGCTATTCCTTTTCTAGGCTTTGATGCTTAAGAGCAGATGAAAAGAGCATGGCAAAAGTTTCTTCCACATGAGAAATATTTTTACAGCTTCAGTGGCTAACAAGTGTTGGGGTAGAAGCACTGATCTTAGCCAGTTTTGATTTTTGGTAAAACTTCACTGGTGACCAGTTGCAACTTGCTTAGAACTCAGCATCTTCTACTTAACTTACTTATGTTCATTTCTCTTGACCAATAAATCAGGTCAACTGTTATGGTGAGAATAAGAAATTATTACAATGAAAATGAAATTGTTAACTACAACTGCCAAAAAAAAAAAAAAAAAGTGGTAGCAGCTTGCAAAGAGTTTGTGGTTTATCCCAACAACATAAGTCCCTTATGTTTATTGGCATATCTCCAAACTTCCAAGATGCTGTTGGCAGCTAACAAAATACAGTACATCTTTATTTTGTGGAGCATCTGCCATTCAAACACTTCCTCACATGCTTTACCAAGAAACACATACACAGTATGGGGAAACACAAGCAAAACAGTATTTAGCAATAACATCTTAGTTTTATCAAAGAGAATTCCTTACAGGATCTTTTCAGAGACTGAGTTGAATTGACCAATAGAATCAGCTGCTGAATATCAGCATTCATCATTAACCTACAGTAATTCTTTACAAAATGGCTTTCATAAATGTTGTGTTGCTTATAGGAACTGAGTACCCATCTATTGTGCAACAGTTCTTTCTCGTGATTAATAAGCAAACACTCAGGGTTTTTATATTCTAGTGACCTCTTTTTTTTTTTTTTTTTTGTTTCCCTCTAAACTATGCATCTGTCCCAGCAAACTCTTCCTTAAACCAATTCCTGGCAGCTTAAAAGTTGCTAGTTGCTAATAAGTCTCTGCTGTTCATAGATCTAATAACTTCTTCTACCTTCTCTTTACCTTAAATAATAACTCTGCATCTGAATCTTCCCAGAGTATGTATTCTTAGAGTATTCTTATTAGCAGAAAAGTATTTGAACTTATTTCCATATGCTAGCAATAACAATTGAGTCTCTTCACACAGTTTTTTCTAAACTTACATAAACTGAGATGTGGCACTTCCAGTTAGCAAGTAGGATATGTAATATTAAAAAAATGTTGTGCCACCCTTCTCATAGACTAATGTATCTACTCACCTCTGTCCAAGGGTCACAACGTGATCCCTTTGTTAGTTGAATCTATCTCTGTTGAGAAACAGAATAGCAGTGTTTCTGTAGAAACAGTGAAAGACATAAGAACATTGCTTTTTAATTGTGAACAATGGTATCTGATGCACTAAGTGCCTCCCACTAAGAGCAGTGGTTCAGCATGTAGCAGGCTGATGCCTTTTACCTTCGCAGTCAACAGACCATTGTCTGTCTGAAGTATGGATGGGCCTTTCAGAGCATGTGAGGGAATGTCACTTGAACTGGAAAGGATATTAAGTATGAGATGAAATAGGCAGAGCTTTTCTGGAGGTGATTCCATCTTGTCTAGTAAGACCTTCAGCTAAAGTCACAGCTAGCTTGTGAGCAAGCTCTAAAAATTTACTTTCAGTATTTCATTCTTCATTGCAACTTCCATCTTTAAAACTGGCTCATTAGATAATTCCTCCTTCCTTTCCGTGTTAAGACCTAGAAAACTCCTCTCCTTTGAGGAAGATCCAAGGTCATGTCAGGTTGAAGTGCATTTGTTAGCGCACCCTTGGAAGCAGGTAGCACTTGGCTTACTAAGGTAAATTTCCCCAGAAGTGCTTTTTTAAGTAGAGAGGAAAAGTTGCTGTCAAAAAAAAAAAAAAAAAAGTTAGGCAGGGGTTTTGATGATAGTGCATTCTAATGCCTGTCAACTGTTCTGCCTTGGAACTTCTTTGCTTTTGTGATGTGCTGCAGCTTCCTCAAATTGTAAATGTTTTTTCCTTTTTAAAAGGTAAATCATTCAAAGAAACCTCTTAGGTTTGCCTCCAACTGGAAGCTGTAAGGTATTAATGGAAAGTGTCATCTTGGTTCAATCTGAGTGAAGCCTGTTCTTAAACTACTCTGGTGAAATGCCAGAGCTTAAACAGTGACATTCAGTGAGCAACATCCTCAACTCTAAGTTGTGCCTGGAGCCTCAGTCACACCTTCACTAGATTTCATGCCACTGCTGAGCTCTGCATATACCACACTGCCTTTGAACAGCGAAACTGTGGTCTCTATTCAGCCTGAGATGCCACACGCTTCCTTCCCCTAAATGGTGATTCATGGAGGACATTGCCTGCATTCTCCAACAGTGAAAACTGAATGTATAAAGTAAGAACTCAGAAAAGGAACTTACTCATGTTTTTGTCAATGTGCACGTTTGCAATCCATTATTTATTTCATTTCCCCACCAATCCATATTCTTCTGGGACAGTTAGCATTCAAAGGAAGCAAGGGGCAGGGTTGAAGGCTGGTGCACTGCATTATCTGCAAATCAACTGTAGTTTTCTCTATGCATATTTTGAATTATTTGTATTTATAAGCAGTAGTTATGTGATGTGCTTATAGAGGACATACCTCAAAGGGGAGCAGTTATGGGCAGGTCACTTTCTTTGTTACTGTATTTTTATTAACAGCAGACTACTGTCACGATATACTATTTCTGTAACATGCAGTTATATCTTTTCTTTGTTGTGAGCAAACTACAAATATTGATTAATTGCAGAAAAGCTTTCAGGAAGAGTCTTTCATCTTAACTTTTAAAAACAGTATCTGTAGTTAGTAAAAATAAGTATTCAAATGACAGTTATTTTTTCTTTTTTAGTGTATAAGTGGAGTGTATGTGGCAGGTGAGATAATTAACACTAAGGAGAAAGGGAGCTGGAGTTCACAGCAGGTTTTATGGACAGTATACACAGGATCAAACTGAAATAATACTTGTGTAATTCTCTTGCTTAAGTGATGTGAATTCAGCCTTCCCCCCCCCCCCCCCCCCATGTTAGCTGCCATTTACAGCTAGCACCATCCTAAACTGTCAGAGGAGTTATAAATCATTGTTTTGTGGGACTTGGCTTCTCTCCATTTACCCTTACTGTAACCCTCAGTGTAACTCTATGTTGTCTTCCACCTTAAAGGATGGCTTGGGGATACCACTTTTCGACCAGCTAAAACCACCGTGGCTTGCACCACTCTGGAATATAAATGATACAGAGCTAATAGCATTTTGTAAATAGTTAAATGCTGGCAACAGGCTAGCTTATTCAAAGACTGGTAGAGTCTAATGGCCTAAGTGTGAAATATGCAGAGATTAAAACTATGTGCCTACTTATACTCTCAGGATTCAAAAGCCAGAGATCAGCTTTCCGCACTTCCAGCTATTTTAATACAGTTTAGCCTATGTAAAGAAGTTAAAATGGAGTTTTCAAGTGTATGGTATTATTTTCTGGAGGGAATTTTTAAGGTATCTTATTTATTTATTTATTTTTCTCCCAGCTCTTACTGTTCTCCAGGACTTGCTGCATCTTAAAAGGCACAGATTTCTCTTGCTGGCTTCTTTCAAAGCTGTCAGACAGAAGTGTGCAGTCAGTGGACCATAATGTCCCTCTAAGACTTCCTCCCAAATGTCTGTAACAGTAGCAATATTGTGCCCTGGTAAACAGCTACCATTCATGTTAGATGCCCTGGCTCTCCCCTACTGTTGTGAGCTCATGGTGAATTCCTCTGCACACATGCAGAAGTATCACTTAAAAATCACCAGTAAGGATTTTGACAACTCAGGCATTATTTTTTTTAACAGCACTGTTTTCACATATATTTCTTAAGCAGTCTCCTTGGGAACTAAAACTGTCCAAAGGTGGCACTGGGCTGAAAATTCACAGCACTGTCTTTGTGTACAAACATAGTGTCTACACCAGGACACAGCATGGAACAGAAACAGCAGTAACTCATAAGCTATCTGTAAACAGTAGTTTTACACAAGGGAACTCAGCACAGTTTATACTGTGAAATTAATTAATTGCAAGGCTGAGTTCTCTAAATGTCTGCAGTCATAGTGCAAATACTGCCAGAGGAGTGAACAACAGGGCAGGAACCCAAAAGCTTGACTGCCTGTTTGGTCTCCATGTCTGTGCCTGGCTCCCTTCCTGCTTTTCATGTGCCATGCAGTGCTCTGCAAACAGTACTTAGCAAACATTTTGTAGGTGGGCCTCACAACATCTCTGTGAGGTAATTAAACACACAAGCCTCACGTTGCAAATGGGGAAGTTAGCTTTCTTGCTAGGCTTGTAGATAGAAGCAGTCATCCAGTATTTTAGACAGTTCCAGGCACTGTTTTATGGCTGTTTTTTCATTTAGCAGAAGTGAGGGCTTGATTTTATTCACAGTAATAAACCTTTAGGTGGGCTTGGTCTCACTCTGTTTATCACTGTGATCTGCTTTTAACTGTCGAGAGTATTTTTTTTTTTTTTAACTGACACTCTCAGGGTGGTCAGTTTTGTCCCTAAATGGGATCCTGAGGCACGCACTACACATGAAACTACCATCAGCTGTGATAAAGGCAGGCTGCAGTAACCACTCAGCCGCTGACACCTATGGTTTAGTCACAGAAGTCCTGCTCTTTGGTTGTGTCCATACCAATAAATGGAATAGCCCCAGGAAAAATCACTGGGATTTGTCATCTATGTTCTTATGTCTTTAACAATGACTGGTTGCAATTTGGCCAGGGCTAGCCAACCCTTTTCCAAAGAATTCATACACTCCCTGATACCTTTAATTTGCTAGCATAGAAAAAGCTTTTCTCTATGAACTGGAAAGATTAGAAAATAGTGGTATTTTACTATAGTTTGTGCATAGAGCTATTTTCTTAATACTTTGTCTCAGATGAAAGCACTAATCAGCTCCTAGAGCCCAGTGTAATGACAGTATGCGGAAGGATTTATTGTTTGTGAATATTAGAAGTTTGAATGTACTTCCTACAAAAGCATGAATGTAAATTCCTGTTTTAGGTCTTTTAGGTTTACTCTAAATCCTCTCTGAGGACTGAGTCTAATTGGCTGTTCTCCACTTCTGTATGGCAGAGCTGGTGCCATCAATTCCTTGATTTACTCTTCAAAAGGATGTTTAAACGTTATGAACTGAATAATGGAGGCTATAGTTTGATCAGATATTCACATGTATGTTTGCAGTTCTCTTGTGTACTGGGTAAAACATTTTAATTTCAGTTTAAATTACGTGTATTTTCAAACCTCACCCAAATAAGTTAGCACTTCCTAATTTGGATGAAGGCCTATATGCCTGATTATTTAAGAGCACTGGAACCATAGCTGGTTGATATGAAATGGTCAATGGGAAATATTTCTAAGACTTACTGACTCTCTTTTCTCTGGGAGTAAGACTGTTTTTCTGGCAGCCTTAAAATATTGGTGTTTTGGTACAAGGCTTATCAGCGTTCCTTGTTAGTTTCCTCTGCAGGAGGTGAATTAAGATAGTTCATTTCTTTCTGCCAAGTGATAGATCTTTGTTCTCAAGAGCCCCAGGTGTCAAATATAAGATGTAGGTTGCCAGGATTCAAAACATTGGACAAAACTTTCCTAGGTATAAAAGTCTTGAGGGAGATACTTTTGAGACTGCTGTGCTGTGGCTTGCTCACTACTGATTTTTTATTTTTAAAAATGGTATGTTAATCTTTTATGTATCTTTCTGGTGGGTGGAGGCACCCATGTCCTGGACGCTTGTGGTGAAGGTCAACAGAGCAGACAAGGTTGTGGTACCTTTTTGTTTGTTTCATGGAAATGTTCAGGAACAAAATTATAAAACATTTATTTTATGTATTGTTTCAACTATTATGCAAAACCAATAAAAGCAAGTTGAAAGAAAACATCAGCATTTCTGATTTTAAATATCAAAGGACAGGAAATTCTTCATCCTTGATTTCCCATTGGGATTACAGCAATTTACTGTTTTGAAATTCCCTGCTTTAGTATGATATAACGTGTGAGGGAAAAGTAGGATGACATTGAATTTAAGCTTTGATTCAAGTCAGACCCCTCATAGTTCCAACACCATTATAAGGTGACATCCGTGGTCTTCCAAAGATATCACAGCCTAAACACTTCTTGATACTGGATTAACATCCTTTCCATGGGAAAAATACATTTTTTAATCTTTTTCCAAGCTTCTGTGTTATTACAGTAGGCTTTTTTTAATCCCTTCTATATAGTCAACAGATAAAAATAAACATATAGTCAAGCAGGATCAACATGTTGAGAAGGAAGGAGACTAAAGGTAGAACTTTTTCCTCATTAGGAAAAACAATATGTGTCATACCAACCAGGCAGGTTGGTATCTTATTTAAAGACAATGCTGTCAGTGAATACTGCCAGAGCACTTAAGTAATAGCTAAGCAACTAATGCCTAGTAGAGGTGAACAGCTTTAAAAGAAAGGCTGTCATAGTTATGTTGAATGCCACTGAAGTGTGAGAATGTTTGTTTATTTATTTATTTTAGAGGATGTTTATTGATGATGTTTTACTGGTTATTTAACTTGTTTGTGTTTAAAACAATAAAAGACAGTTTCATTTAATGATGATGATTTAAGAGTAGAGAGGAAAATCACTGTTCTTCTCTTTAGGAAGCCAGAGTTGGGCCTAACTTAAGATCTATGCTGATGGCTATGACCTATCTGCATTTGAGCAATGCTGAGTGTTGTCTGTATTAATTCTTTTGGCAATTGCTGACCACAGAAGCTAGAGCTTCTAAGCAACATTAGCTCACTGTCAGTGGGCATCCTAGTTCACGTGCAGTACCATTCCCAGTAGCCAAAGAAGGCTGTCTGTCATCTGCAGATCAATTTTACAATGCCTGGAAATTGAGCTACTCAAAGAGCTGATTTGTTTTGTTACTTGAGTTAGATTTTTTTTTTTTTTTCATTTACAAAATCTAATATTGCAATGGGTGTTTCCCAATGGACTGAGAAAGGAGGCCCTCAGTTGGGAAATTCCACACTGCACACAAGAAAAACACCAAAAAATCCACACAATAGCTTTGTTATCCTTTTCTTGGATAACTTAATCATTGAGATTTTTTTTAACTTAAGAGATTTTAATTTGGTGATTATTTTTAATATTAGAAACCTTTGGGTTGTTTATTTAAAAAAAAAAAAGTTCTGATTATTTAGAAACTGACATTTTAGTATGGTGAAACAGTTCCTTGTTTCCCCTTGAATGGAATTACTGAGAAAGCAACTTCATTTCCATACACTTTCATTCTTTCCTACAAATCCAGATAGCATCACTTAACATGAATGTATCTGTATCAAAAACAGAACTGACCACTTGATATGCAATACACACCCTCTTCATAGAATCATGGAATGGCCTGGGTTGAGAAGGGCCTTAAAGATCATCTAGTTTCAACCCCTCTGCTGTGGGCAGGGTTTCCAACTGCTAGACGAGGCTGCCCGGAGCCACGTGTATTTACAGGTGTCCTTACAGCTCCTGTTGTTGTCAACATGTGGTGCTTGTTGGTACTCCAGGAATTTATCCAATGGCTTCCAGATGGGAAGGGAGAAATGGGGAGTAATGAGGAAGTGATCCAGCTTTAGCTGAAGAACCACTTTTGCACCAACAAGGGTTTTTACATCCTCCCTATGATGGAAACAAACAGACTCTTAGACACTCATCAATACACTTCATGTACGTGCTGAATTGACTTACATACAGGTTCAAAAGGGAAAACTTGATGACCAACAAGCACAGAGCTGATTTAGTAATTGTAGTGTTAAGTCAATGAGGTATCTTTTAGAAATAAAAACTGTATGGTTTTCCTCATCTAATGTGAAATGTTTTTAAAATATCTCTCTTCAGAGCTGATTATTCAACACTGAGTTGACTCAGGTGAGAGTGCTCATCAGATTGCATGACATGATTAGTTCCTGTATTTACTCATCCATTACTCAACAAGATAAGTGTAGTCATAATGTAAAGAATAGTATACAGAATTAGAGGCAGTGGGAATGTTAATCTCTTTGAATTGGTGACCTTTAACAAGTTTGTGTAATCGGTCCTTTCCTCCACTTCCCACCTGCAGATTATCTAACTGTAAAACTTAGCCTGCCTCACAAGGATTGCTAATTAATGTAGTAAAAATTAATTAACATTAAAAATGAAGTGAAAAATAAAAATAAAATTCACAGACACAAAAAAATGTGCCATTTGCAGAAAACTATTAAACCTCATTGTTTGTCTGAGGATGAGATATTTGTGATAAGTGGACAGTTGGACTGGATGGTCTTTGAGGTCTTTTCCAACCTTGGTGATTCTATGATTCTGTGAAGTTCTGCCAGCAGGTTAGCACTGTATGACCAAAAAATAGAAATGCATTGCAGGCACAGTACAAATGTTTTAAACTGCAAAAGTTTAGATCCAAATGCAAATTACCTTGTGTTTTCATATAAACAGGAGGTACTTTAAAATGCTTTTTAATTGGAACCCTGCACATTTCTACTGAAAACCTTGCTTCCACAGAATATCATTTTCACCTAGGCTATTAATTAGCATTGTGTGGTATAAAGTGAGTAGTACATTTTAGTAAAATAAAGTCAGCCATGATAATGAGATACAACCTTGTTATTTATGCATTATGCAAAATCTCTTGCAAAAGAAACTTTGGAAATTGCTAGGAAAGTCATTTAAACAAAGTGTCTAATTTCTACTCTAAAAAATTCATTGTGCACGCTTTCTTTTCTAAAATGAGAAGAATGTACCATTTGCAATATATGCATTCTTATTAGATGAGTGTGGCTTAGTTATATTGCAGTATATTGGAAACCATGACTCATTTGTGAAGGATGACAAATGTCTTATGTAAATGTGACAGACATAATAATAATGTATTGGTGTTTTTAAAAGAGAACTCTCACTGAGCAGTGCATTCAGATTCAGGCATTGAAAGTGCTTCTGCTCCTTTGTCTCATCACTGCACTTCACAGTTTTTATAGGTACTACTGTTCTCCATGAAGTAGAGCTCACTTGGCAGTCTTTACCCCCTACAGATTATAACTGTCATTTTTTACTTCATTAAAGTTATATGCAAAAGTGCATAGCAAAGTAACGCATGGAAAGTGGAAACGTTATTTTCCCTACTGCTTTATCATTTCTTTAAAGCTGTGAGGAAATAACAGGGTTTAGCTTCAGGAAAAAGGTATTCTGTTTATGTTGGAGAATCTGGCATGCTGTGCTTGTGTTCTTTGTGAGTTTAAGAGTCACGCCATGCAATTTACATTGTACTCTTCCCGACTGCTCAAATAGTCATCATAGCTATGACCAAAGCTGTATCGAAAACATATTTTTCATTCCTTCACAAAAATTCTCTAAATCTAGAGCAGTTTTAAAAAAAAAAAAAAAAAAAAAAAAAAAAAAAAAACCTGACTGGCCTCATGCGCCATGACAAGCCCCTCTATGACCCAACTATCTGGCTATCCCACGGTGAGAGCATTTGAAGTTCTCTGCATCTTTCCTTCTTATTTGCCAGTCCTGTTGCTGTCTTGTAGCAGCTGGGAGAACGCTTCATCTGTTATGCAAATCCAGCTACTAATATTCAGGCTTAACATGAATTTTAGTGTCTAAATGTACCAAATGTTAAAGTCTACAAAATCAACTACACCCTTCTGCCTTTACTTGATTAAAAGTTAGGCATCTAGGCATGAAGTGGGATGAATCAATCTCTTATTTTCTGAAGTTAAAAATCATAGGTGAATTCTCTCACGTAAGACTTGAAGTCTACCATAGTTTTAAATACAATACAGGTATTATTTTGGAGTTTTATAGAATGCACATTCCACCAAATCAGAGTTAATTTAGAGAAATAACATTACAAGACATTCAGTATCTTAGCAATTGTCTGAAAATACATGGGGAGGAATTTTTTTTTCTTGAAGGCTATCATGTAAAAATTGGTAATTCAGAAAAACTTGGGAAAAAAAAAAAAAAAATAGCTCAGAGGAGTTGCTATTCAAGCCCACCTTCTTTTATCATAAATACATAATAACAGTCACACTTAAAAAGCAAAAGGCAAAAGCAAACACATCCAAAAATAAAATCCTTTGATAAGAAAACTACATTGCACTCTGAGTTTTCTCCTGGGTGGGACCAGGTAGAGAACAAATCAAATATGGCAGATATTAGTCACATTACTTATTACACCTACAGCAACAAATTCAGACATATGGGTGATAAGGTTGGTATAAGACACCAAATAGAAATGATACCATGCTTGTAATCAGAAAAAAATTGGCTAACACCAAAAATCAAATGCATTGCCTGGTTTTGTACAGACAGGGATGTTATGATAGAAACTGCAGCAGTATTGTTCACTATGTCAGCCTTGGCTACTAAAAGTGAACAGTTTGAGCAAAATAAGGCCAAAGCATAAGATTATTCCCATGACAACAAGCAATTATCAGGTTACCATTTTTTTTTCCTTCTGTAGACAAAATACTTTTCTCAGTTATCCCCTAGAAAAGCAGAATCTACTTGAATAAGGAGTAATGGGCAATAGAGCCATCCCACTTCTGTAAAATACATGTTTTTTGCAGCATACAACAGAATGACTTATTTCTCTGTGGGGATTTATCTTCAGGAGATAAATCCACATGAAAGGAAACAACTGCATTCAGTCAAACCCTTTGCTAACACTCCTTTAGCTTCTGTAAGTAATAGGCGTTGTCTCTTAGTGTATGAAAGAAGGCTAACTGTTTCCCTTTCCTTGTTACCATTACAAAGAGGCATTCTATGAAGTTAACTTCTACTCTGTTTTTCATTAATTACTGTCTTTCTTATACAGTGTCCCTTACTGTATATTGTATTATTCAAAGTGTGAGGCATGTGATCTTTTGTAAAAATACAGTTCTTCCTAATCAACTCTAAAATATTTTCATGTTATTTAGTGATGGAAACTTAAGAAAAAGAAAAAAAAAAAAAGTGTGGCAGATGAAGTGTTTGCAGTAGGGTGACACAAGATGTATTTTGTCCTCCGATACGCTCAGGACTTTATCTTGATTATACCATGAATGAAACTACCTAATACCATTACAGATTTTTTTAGGAGGAAGTTTCTCAATCAGAAGGTGGTGACACTGGAACAGTTGCCCAAGGAGGTTGTGGATGCCCCATCCCTGGAGGCATTCAAGGCTGGGCTGGATGTGGCTCTGGGCAGCCCGGTCCAGTGGTTAGCAACCCTGCACGTAGCAGGTGGGTTGAAACTAGATGATCATTGTGGTCCTTTTCAACCCAGGCCATTATGATTCTATGATTTGTTTGAATACTTTTTCACAAAACACAATTATGTCAGCCACAGATAATTACAAATTATGTTGGCTTTATTTTCTCCAAACTCAACAAAATCTGTTAGAGTAGACCTAGGGAACATTTTCTTTCTTTGGAGTCATTTGTTGTTGTTTGTTTGTTTTTTACAGTTGTTTCTGCAGTCTGAAACAAGTTATTTTAGAATGAAATACCTTTACAATTTTTGTGTGTGAAATCAAGATGCATATCGTATTATAGGCTTCAAATGATGAGCTTACCAGAAGTAAAAGAAGATTCTTCCTTTCAGGAGCTTTGTCATTTTCTTTTGCCATCTCAAAAATTGATACAGCTGCAGTCCTGTCTGAAAGCTATTATAACCAAATTTTTTTGAGAGATGAGAGAAAAGAGACACTTTGTGCAGTAATAGCAGAAGTACAACAAATTTTGCATAGATACACATGGACTGTACTACTTCAGGCCAAAGCAGTGTGCAGTAACACAAGTGAGGTACCAGGAGAAATACTTTATTGTTATCTGTCTTGAAGTACTCCTTTTAACTCCTCCAATTAGACTTCCAGTAGACTTTCCACATTCCATTGGTTCTGGGGAACCAAGACGGCACAGCTCTTGAGAAACATAGCACCATTCACAAGCATTCAGGAAGACAGTCTTATTTAGGTGTTAGGTGGGAGGAACATGATACCCACGTTGGGTTGCCGTTTCTGAGACTGTGCTTTTATGTGCAAAGAATATAGCATGCAGTGGGCATATGCAAATAAGCAGATGTAAAGTTTATTCCGTGTTGCTGTGAATAACCTGAGGAGAAACTTTGAGCAGCTCATTCTCTCACAGACATTTGAATTGCTTCTTGGAAAGAGTGTTTAGTTAGTATTTCTGAGTCTTTGACCCTTCCTTTCCTCCAGTAAATCAGTGGGAAAAATATAAGAAATACATGTGGTTGAGTTGGAGAAATCTAATTCCATATTTTCTTCCCATTAAATAGTTCAGTAGAAATTGAAAACTGAAGGGGCAGTGACCATAAAAAGCAGGTAGAAGACAAGCCTGGCTCTGCAACTCGTAGGAGAAGGAAAGGTAATTATGTGGTCCAGAAAATGTTTAGAAATAGAGAACTTTGATGTTTCACATCAGAGCAACAATAAATACAGACAACGAACTCGCCTTTTGCCTAGTATTGGTATTTTCCACCTCATCTTCCCACACACTTAAAATGGTTTTTGTGGTGGGAGAATCCATTATATAATCTACAGATGTTCTACATTCTTTAAAATGTAAACTTAAAAATGAACAATAATAGAACATCATCTCACGAGGGCAAAAAATTAGTCTGTTCTTTAATGTTTCTTGGATGTTGGCACCCCCCCCTCAAGAGGCCCACAAGTTCTGCCTTGCCTGCTAATGCACACTCAGCTGTGTCTTACTCATTAAAACCCAGCATTGTTATTTGTTAATAATTCTGGATTTGGCTCACATTGCCCGTGTTATAAACATTTAGAAACATGGATGGCATATTGAAACACTGACAGATTCTCAGGAGGGTCAGGGCTACTGGCGCCTCTATAATGAAGTCACACACTGTTAAACACTTTTTCCCTGAACCAAAAAAGAAAACAAAGCAGTTAAACTGCTAGTCCGTTTTCCAGCACCATTAATCCATTTCAAACCACTCCTAACCATAGTAAATCACAGGTTTGTGAGAAAATGAACTGCCTAAGGGCTCACCTCAGGCTATTTAGCTGACAAACAAGTTGCTGACTATTGGCAACAATGGGTGGTTGGGAATTACTGCTCAATTTGATTGTAGTTACTTATTTTGCTCTGTCCTCTTTGCACTACTTGAGGGTCTACATCATGGCAAACTCCAGAACAAAATACATCACCAAGGTGCTGCTGGAGATTGACACTGAAAGTACTGAAAGGTTATTTAAGCAATCCGTTTTACTTCCTGGAGGAAAGTGAGTGAAACCTCTTTGGCTGGGAAAGCATAGAAAGGGAAGAACTCTCTAAACAGGTTTGCTCTGATATGGCCGTTTTACTCTGTAGAAATTCATCCACGTGTTAAAACATCCAGAGTTTTCAGTTTAGCTGTGCCTCAATTCTAATACAAAGTAGGGGAGCTAGAACTTTACCCATGAAATACGGTATGTTAATAAGAATAACATAGCAATATGATGAATCCATAGGGCAGCAAATGTGCTATTCTGGCTGTTGATCTGATTTGAATCAGATCATACTGGCTATTGTCAGTATGTTGTGATTATATCACACTTATAAATGTTCTTTTCACAGTCTAATGTAAGACTTGCTAAATTCAGGTCTACATTTCCAGGTAAATTCAAAATTTCACCTGTAATTATTATGGGAACTGTTAATAAGCCCCAAAGAGGTAATATGTAAACAATTATAGTCGTTTTTATCAATTGTGGTCAATTTAGTCGGCTAAAATGTTCTAGTGTTATTTGCTGCCAATATTAATGTCTATCCATGCAATTCTCTAGTTGTATTCATTTTACACATTTTAATTGAAAAAATTCAGAGATGAAAATTCAAGATCGTGTGAACAAGGTGTATTTGTGCAATCATCCAATAGTGAGAAAATTGATAAAATGTAGGCCTGTAAATTTTAATAAAGGTATGATGTACAGAAAACTATTTTTTTGTTTCTAAACAAGAAAAAACCATGACTTCACTTTTTGACTTAGGCCAAAAAAGATAATGTTTAAGGATACAGCAAAATTCAGAAGTATTCAAGTACACGTCAGGAAAGTGCGGAGTACTGGTATGGAATTTCCTTGTTATACTTAAACATTGTTTTAATCTCTACCAGATAGCATCACAAGGCTTTATTCTGTGGAGAGGTAACTGTGGAAAGGCTACAAGCAGGATAGATGTTAGCCTACTGTGGTATATTCTATACTTTCTCTTGCCTCTGTCAGAGAGGGGACACTGAACTGAAAATACTGCAAGTTTAATAAGACATTGGAATTCTTTCAGTTCCTACAGTGCATCAGCACTCAAAATGAATCCAATGTAGATCTCCCAGGCAGCCTGAAGCTGAAGAGCGTGTGGCCTGACTCCTGATGACATATTGCCCTTAGATTTCAGCAAACAGTTGTTATTATAAAAGATTACAAAGATTTAAGAAGTGCTGTGGCTTTCCACGCTAATAGATGTTCCATCTCTACATCATTGGGTAGTAAGAACGATTCTTTTGCATACTAGAGGAATTTATTCAAGTACTTTTTAAAGGTGTAGGGGAAAGGAATTCAATAGAAAACAAATTTATATAGAAGTAGCTTTCTTCTTCTTTTCTTTGAGATAATCCAGCTTTTCATAGAAACATAGAAGCTGTTTGCCCTGTCTTATTTTTGTTAATCAGTCGTGTTTGTGCATTTTAATTCTGATTTCTAAAGAAATAAGGAATTATACAAGGTATTCAGAAAAGGAAGGAAAAGTTATTTTACTAAGTAATGTTGTTTTGTAGACTATTACTTCTACTCTTTGTAAGAACAAACCACATTAACTTAAGGTTACTTTAAAAACAAAGAAATCAAAGGGATTCTTGAAAGATATTGAGCTTGAAATCAATGTCTGATTAATATCTCTGCTATTTACAGATATAATAATCCCTATCATTTGCAAAAAGATTACCCCCCTATTACTGTCATGTTCAGCTGATGATGTATATTAAATAGTTCATTTTATTATATTGTAATATAGGAAGAGAGACATACTGAACACTGTACTCAAGACACGAAGAACAGAGTGGAGTAAAAAAGCCTATAAACCTTGTTCCTGCTTGGATAACCTTTTAACTAACCAAGCTGGCTTTTCAAACTTGGTTGTCTGTGGCTTAAAAGTTTAAATCCTATTTTAAAGAGTGAAATCTTATAATTCAAGTAAGGTTCAAATACGGTCAGGACTATGAATCCATCCCCATCAGAGATTTCAAGAAATGAACTTCAGAGGCTGCTCTCCTGTTCGAGGTTATTTCTCTTCCCAAGTGGGTAGCATATTTGTTGTTAACATCTCACCGTTGATAACCTTGCCTCTTCAAATTGGGTACAGAAAACTAGCCAATCTTTAGAAGGGATATCATGTTTCTCTCTGCTTCCCCTAACAGATATACAGATGATCTACACACATGCAGTAAGTCTGCTGTGTACAGCAGATAAATCCAGAGTGATTCTTCCTTTATGTCTCAGTGGAAATCAAAAGCAGAATAACTAGCAGCTGAGGTTAAAGTCCTGCTCCTACCCTCAAATGTATCCATTACTGATTCTGTAGAAAATTCAGAAACTTGCAGGAGAGAATGAGCAGCTACTTAGGTCCTAGTTTGGAAATGGGTACAGAGCTGAGAAACTCTTGCCTCATTGTCTCTTGGTACAACCCCCAGAACCCAAGCAGGTGGAACAAACCCAAGCCAGAAAGGGAAGTGAACTTGGCCAGGAAGAATCTTAACCAGCCCTGGCAGGAATTCATAGTAGTGGTAACACAGTCTCAGTTTAATTCTGAAAATTAAATCCTGAAGTCATTCCTTACCTCTTGTTCATGGAAAACATTAGCTAGCAACAAAAATGTCCAAACAACTATTATTTGAAAGACCAAAAATGAGCCCCTACTGCGATTCTGTGCTACTTTACACATCCAGAATCCAACCAAATCTTTTTCATATCTTCTAAGCAGTTCAGAAATAGCCTATTTTTCATCCTGTTTATGTATTTCTGTGCAATCCCTGACATCAGAAATAACACATTTGATCCAAAAGTAATGCCTCCAATGTGATTATGTTGGTTGATAACATCAGAGGCAGATGTTGATGGTATGGCAGTAGAGATTGGACTTTCCCACTAATGTCCGATTACATGTTGTTGCTGTGTGACAGATGGCAGTAGGGGGACAGTGTGACAGAATGGCATCTGACATGGAAACGTATATGAGCATGCATGCTCTTGCTCATCACTGGTGAAAATACATACTTAATGGTGGTGTCTATGTTGAAAAATAAAGCTTTGTAGCTGGGAATGTGCTCAGTCAAGCAGTGTTATTGTGCTTTTTTTGTATGTTGCAGTTTCCATGGAAATAAATAGGAGGCATTACCTTCAGAAAAACCTCTGTAAAATTGCTGCAGAAGAAAAAGCTCAGATAGAGCTGTTGTGAACATGAAAAATCTCCTAGGGTGGCTGTTCTTCAGACAGTTCTGTGGATTTCAGGGATTTTAGGGAAATCCAGATAAGCCTGTGAACTTATGTATAGTTATCTGAATCTTAACTTGCAAAATTTTCACAGTTCATCCATTATCATAATGAATCCTGTCAGATGATAGTGGACTCTGTAAAACATTAGCTGCTTTCCCAGTTTCATAATGCTAGGGCTAATAACTATTGTTAGATATTGTAACACACCATTTGCCTGCCTGAAATGTGATATTTATGTGTATGTTTCAGATGTATTCAATATGTCTGAGGAACTAAATCAAAACTAACCAGGAGTTTACAAAGAGCAGCTTAAATTCAGGGCTGAGTGGGGCAGTGAATTTTAAAGTGATTTCTTAAATCTGTATTTGTCTAAAATACTGATGGTCGTGAAGATGACAGTGGGAGATTTGTGTGAAAAGAAGCCCATGATTTAATATTCTCCCTTGAAGAATAAAAAACAATTTTTTTTTTTTTTTCCTCAGAGAGAAATTATGTAAGAGCAATTGTAAACCAACTTCAAAATACTGGATGCTGTTTCTCCTTTTACAGTCTTTCACAAGTATGTGCTCCCACCTGGGAAGGTTAATACCGGCATCTGTTTACTCTTTTTAGAGATACTGATATATGAAGAGACTGTGTGTGGGTGATGGCTTTTGTTTATTTGTTTGTATTCCTTTCAGTATGAAGGAGGTAAACTTAAAAAATAGTGAGCTCCAAATGTGTTATTCGTTTATAAAACTGTTGCAGTGTTTTATTTTCTTTGAAGCTCCAAGGTTTTTACTTGCCTGATTATTTGCAGTTTTGAAATGTTTGCTTTAAGTTTTGCTTTTTCTTTTTCTCTTTTAAAAAAAAAAAAAAAAAAAAAATGACAGGAGTAACCATTTTGGATATTAATGTAAAAGAGAAAGATGTAGGTGAAGAAAAAGAGAAACTGTATAAAAATTAGAGGAGAGGAAGAAAGAGGAGGATAAATTAATAGCTCTCAGTGATTTTCCCAGCCTTGCATGATGATGCTTTTATTCCCACTTGATCATAGACAGAAACAACAACAACAAAACGTAGATTATGAAGCATGGACCATTTTTACTTATTAAATATGAGGCTATCCTTAAGAAGGGCCTCCTTACTGAGGGCTTTGAGTGTAGTAATTAAAAATGAATCTTTTTTGTAGTGCCTGAAGCAACCACTCCTGTAGTGAGTGGGATCTCTACACTGGCTTTAATCAGAGCTAGATCAGACCCTTGAGCCACACCAATTATGTTCCTACTGGCAGCTAAACTGATATGACTGTCTGCATAAACGACTCAAATGATGCCTCATCCTTGAAAATAACCAAACACTATGTATCCGAATCTTAAGTCTATTGATGTTCTTTCACTGGATTAGTATAGTGACTGAACATCAGCCACTATAAATGAGGCAGTAAATGAGGCCTCCTGTATTCTTGGTTCAGTACTAACAAATAGGAACATGGATGAGGTAGTTGTTTAAGCCATAGGTATGGTAATAAATAGGGCATGGTGAATGCCCTGAATATGTTGTTGACCTACCCTTATAACGTCTATTTTTCCTTGAGCTTTGGCTACTTGCAATTCTTCTGATTTTGACATTTTATCAACACTCATCTGAACATTTCTTGTGCCAAACTTAAACATAGAACGAGGGGATCAGAGATCCCCTGTAAGAGGATGAAGACAGGGATAGTATCAAAGAGGATTTAATTAAATGTAAATACATATTAACTAATTTTTGATTGAATTTTTTTTCCAGAGGTGCGGAGAAATCTCATTTGATAGTCCTGACCAGAATGCCAAATGTGTTCGCATGCTAGGTAAGAGTCTTTTCTCTTTTTGGTAATAAGGATTCTGTGGAAGTAAGTTTAATTGGAGATTCCTTCTCAAAGGTACATGATAAGTACTGTGGTGATTCACACTGGCATTTATACAGCTCATCCGTATGTGGTCCTCATTAATTTATTCTTTACAGCGAATTTTCCATTACTTAAAGTACATATATTCCAGTAGTGCCCAACTATGGAGATTAAAATACAGCTGTACCAACACTGTAATTGTAACCTTTGATGTACTCAATTCCAGAACTCATAATTAAAAACCTAAAAATCTCTGTAATTGAGCCAGATTTTTGAAATCACCCTAGGGAAAATGTGAACTTTTGTAGACTGCATATCTTTAATATGAAGGACAGGTTTATGCTTTGAAAAAGAGTATTAATTTCACAAATATTTATCTGAAGCCCCTAAGACAGGGGACAGACCTTAAGCAAAATTCTCATCATTGTGATTCTACGGATTTGCACTGGTGTAGCACTTTGCCCATCATTTGGGGGGGGAGGGAAAGATAGTATTGGGCAGAGCAGAAGTGTCTATTCTTTGAAAACAATGCAGAAATGTTCTGCTATGCTTCATTAATCTCCATGACTAATTTTATTGTATTTGCTTGTTTCATCTACAATGCTAGCCAGCAGTATCACAGCAAAAATCAACAGTAAGTGTCTAAAAATCTATTATATTTTTTGCTAAGAAAAAAAAAAAAAAAAAAGAATCATGGAATATTTGCAAGATTAGGCTTTAAATTCTGAAGACCTCTCACCAGCCAGGGCTGAGATAAATGTATGTGGTACATTAAAGCATTGCATCTAAAAACACAATGACTGAAATAGTCATAATTATAAAAACTGCAACTGGTAATGTCTAGGAATGTAATTCCCATCTGGGTGCATGGCTGTGTTCTGTAATAACAGATTATGTGGTTTGTTGCTTATATTCATTAAATCCTATTGTCACAATAGGCTGTAATTGCTGCAGAGGAAATCTGTCATGCTTATAGTGCACAGATCCCAATAGATGAACTGACACAGTGGACCATAATGACCTGTTACAACAATGATCTGTGGTTAGAGGTTCTTAATGGCACAAGCTGACAGAAAAGATACTTTTGTGATCCCTTATCGTGCCAATTATAATATACAGCTTAAATACTGTGGAGTGCAGAATAGTTTCTAGGAGGTTACATTCTAAGGAGGTTATATCCATGCAAATGTTATTAATCATTAGAAGGAAAAAAAAAAAGAAGGAAAAAAAAGAGGAAATTAAGAAGCTGTATTACCTAAAGGTGAAAGTTTTCTGCATGAGTTTCTTGTCATTTGTTTTGGCATTTTTATAACAACACATATTGTAGTTAGGCATCATCCTTAGTGCAAATGATTCTTTAGGAGCAGCAAACAGAAGATGTTGTTTCCATTAGCTATATTCATATCTATGTTGACTAGTATGTGCACATGCAAGAATTTATTCTTTGCTGTAAAGAAACTGCTAGGGATGTAAAAATGATTCTACGGTGTCTTGTCAAAGGTGTGACTTGTCCAGGGACTTTTCCAAAGATGGTATCTCTTCTGTTTTAAAGGATCTCTCCGGTCATTAGTGTGCATCAGTGTCTCTAAAAAGTTAAGGATTTATACCCTATATTATATAGGATACTTATGTTTCATCCCAGGGTATCTCAAATCATGTACAGTGCTGGGGTTATTCTAAGTGCAGTAGTATACTGTACAACTGGCTTTATAAGTGGTATGGGAAACAGAACTTTCATTGCGTGTTTGCTCTGAGGGCAGCTACTAGAGACTAACTTCACTGTCTTGATTTATCCATGAAACGCTTGTGTTTCTGGTAGGGCCACAGAGCCATAAGACCACTCCATACTTGCATCTCCGTGGTATCAAGCAGCATGCTAGAATGATACTAGCTAATTTTTCAGAAAAGATCTGTATCTGGGTTATGCTACTGGCTCTGGGTTTGCTTTAAATTTGAAGATTTTTGGAACAACACTAGGCTACTATGTACTCGGCTACTATGATTCCAAATTCCTTGAAATTATGGATTGACATGGATTATGAGGATGAGGTTCTCTTTACTTAAAGCTTGAGAAAAAGAGGTTTGCAGTGAAAATCTTATTCTATTCCTATCTTCCCCACTGCAAAACAGGAAACAATAAAGAAATGTTGAAATGTTTGCAATGGCTACAGTGAAAGTAGGTGATTTTACAATGAACAGACTTGATATTGCTTCACCCGAGATTAAGATCTATTGATTCTTATCACTTTGTCTCCTCTTTTACTTCTTATCCATGTGTAAAAAATTATTTGAACAAATAAATTTGTTACTTTAATGTGCTTCCTGAGGGTATAGTAGGTAACGACTATATTTCTGCCCAGGATATTCTCATTATCAGTGTAATTTCATGTACTCCAGTTTTTACAGAATATGATGCATTCCACCTTACATTTTATATTTCATTTGTTTATTTTCATTTTGTATGTTGCACTATTTAAAGTAATAGAACTTCTGTAACTGTTGCAGAAGTTGATCAGTGGCCCACATTAGTCTTTTGAAGACCAATATTCTAACCCTAAATCTGTCACAGATTACATAGATTTCTTGCTTGTAACGTTGGCTAAATCTTTAAATGTTGTCATATGTTCACTGTCCTTTGAAAAAGAGAGAAGTGCATCTTTCAGTTGTGGGAGGGTGGTTGGGCACTAGAATAGGTTCCCCAGGGCAATGGTCACAGCATCAAACCTGGCAGAGTTTGAAAAGCATTTGGACAGTGCTCTCAGGCATAGGGTTTGAAATTGTGGGTGGTTCTGTATGTAGCTGGGATTTGGACTTAATGATTCTGATGGGTTCCTTCCAACTTAGGATATTCTGTGATACTGTGAAATTTATGAATACAGTGAGAAGCTGAGGTACTGTTGTAATCCAGTTCATAAGAATATTGCACTGTCAGTACAACTGTGCTATCAGAAATTTTTCTTGAAGCTCCAAATCTATCTGAAGTCACTGGTAGCTCACTGGCATTTCTAATGCAGTGTAGAAAATCTACTGTATTCTGCCAGAATTGGAGCTGTTATCAAAGTTAGTGAGGGCATTCAACTATGACAAAATTGAGAGATAATGAACTGGATGTGAAAAATATTTGGCATTATGTTGCATTCTGGAAATGAGAACCCTGGCCTCTCCATGCCCTTTACTTATAATGATACTGATTTAGAAAAATAAAAATAAGAAAGAGGTAGTTAAAAAAAAAAAGTGAGAAAATAGCAGGATAGCAGGGTACTCTCCATGTTCTTATTATCTATGAATATGAAAGAAGATAGAAGGGGACAAACTCTTCAATGGGATCTGTTGTGATAAGTCAAGGGGAAATGGTTTCAAACTAAAAGAGGGGAAATTTAGACTGGATATAAGGAAGAAGTTCTTTACAATAAGAGTGGTGAGGCACTGGAACAGTTGCCCAGGGAGGTGGTGGATGCCTCATCCTTGGAAACATTCAATGTCTGGCTGGAGGGGACTCTGAGCAACCTGATTTAGCTGTAGGTGTCCCTGTACATTGCAGGGGAGTTGGACTGGACAACTTTTAAAGGTCCCTTCTAACCTAAACAGTTCAATAATGATTCTGTGATTCTCTGGTGAGCAGAAAAAGAACTATTCCTCATCCTGGAGGGCCCAATGATATTTTCAATGGCACAACCTAAGGGTAATTTTTCCATTATGTAGACAAACATACTCTGGGCTCAGACACGATCCAATGTTGTATCATGCAGAGATAATTGGGTCAGTTTGTGAAAATTGCTGGTTTGATGCCTAAGCTAATTAACTCTGCAGAGAAAAATTTCATCCTAGCTTGGAAGAATCTAAAGTTAAGGCAATTTAACCAGTTCTTGCATCTTAACTAGTTCATCTGAAGTTAAATCAGTAACCTCTGCATGACAGAGCATCCAATTTTATGAATTCATCCTGGAAGGAATAACATTCTTATATCACTCTCTAGGATTGGTACAGAAGGTAACTGCTAGTTCTGAAATATTTAGAATGGTAAAACTTAAATTGCTGTGCCTATGTGAAACTTACAGTGCTCATAGTAATTTTGTGTTTTGCTCTGAGTCTTATTGTACACTATCATTTAAGCATTGCTCTAATGCTTACTTATTTTAATATGGTCTGAAAACATAGGAAACACAGCATGTACTCCAGAAAGGATCTTTGGGAAAGATTATCTTAAAAGGGAAATTCAACATCTGAGAGATAGGTGTTACTGTTAAGTTGCCTGGCTTTCTAACCTTGGGATTCATAGTCTGCAGAAGTGGTCAGCTAATATATTTTCCTGCAAAGCATGAAGGTTTTTTTCTCCATCCATCTATTATGGTAAAGAAATAAAAATGTTGACCACATGGCTCTCCTAAAGCATAGCGGTCACCTCACTCATGTCAATTTGTTATTGATATATGGCATTACCTTGACTTAGTAAGTAATTTCTTTTATTACTCATATTTGCATTTTGCATAAATGTCTGCTGAATAGAAGAGAAACTTGAGTGTATAAGCAAATAGCAGCTTATATCACATAGATACAATTACCCCTATATTTGCAGTATAGAAAGTAAATAGGTGCACTCATAACACATGCAAAAATTTTATCATCTCATCAGTTTTAATCCATTCAGCCTTCCTCATAATAATGGAGAAAAGAGGAAGGAGGATAAAAGCATAATGAGTATGTTATTCTAGTTAGCAGTCTCTCACTAGATCTTACTCTCACTGTCAGATTTGGTCTTTACTCCTTACTGGGTAGATTTTGAAGAGGTTGTGTATCAGTTAACTCTCCCATCTGCAGCAGTTTTTCTAGGGGAAATGTGAATTTCTCTCCTAAGGAGCTAGGTATTAAGATGAAAACATAAGCCTAACAGACCTCGCAACTTATCATGGCGTACATTGAGGTATTTTCTTTTCACGCTTTTTTACTCTCCAGACTACTGAAACATAGCTTAGTTTCTTTGGTACCACAAATAATTTTGTATTCCAGAGAGGTGCCTAACTCACCTCCAACAAATAATCGCTGTGGTATGTGAAGAAATCAAAATTTGGCCATGAGATGAGTTTGATGGATCCAGCTTCAGTGGTGGCAGCACTTCGCCCGTAGCAGAAAACTGCCACACACTTGAACAGAATTGGCAGCTACAGCTTAAGAGAGAGACATTACTGGAATAACAACAGTGTTGAAAGCTAGAACTGAGGGGTACTGGCAAGGCTCTGGCAGGTTGGCCTCTGGATTACATAACCACTGAGCTCAACTTTGCTGAAAAATAATCAGATCTATTCAAATTTGCCTTGAGAAACTTAATCAGGTAAATAACCATATAATGAGTGGGGAAAAATGAAAATTAAAGAATATTAGTGTCAGTTTTCACTGAAAAGGAAGGAGGAAGAGAAACAAGGCAGCTAATGGAATAGTTCTGCAGTGGTGAAAGCCTACAGCTTTGAAAGCTCTTCAGCTCTTACTGACATGGTGTGAAATGTGACCCTATATCTCTTGTATGCACAAAACTTCTGCATGAGCAATGGTGTTCTAAATAGCCAAATGTACCAACTATTTATAACCCAGTCATTCAAAGACTTACACATGCACTTGACCTTATGCAGACTACATATGTGATCTATGCAAATGAAAATAAGCACATAAAGTTATCTTTGTAAAATTTCGCTGTGTTATCAGGAAAGGGCCTAAATCTTCAGCAGTTAACAAGAAATCTTTACTTGTTGCTGTACTGCCTATAGCGATTATTCAGAACTTTACAGTGGAGTATGGAAACATAAGCGCTCTGCTCCAAAGGTTTCAATTCCATAAGCAGCTTGCAACACAAGTGTCTATTTTTGATGTCTTGTTAATGAAAAGAAATTCAAATCTAAGCACAAAAGACCATGCTAAGAGCTTTTCACTCGTATTTTATAAAGTAACTGACATAGTCTCTCTACCAGCAGTCTCTGGAACAGCAGTTCTTCTTCAGTTGAGTAGACAAAAGGTAGAAATTTTCAAATATTGTTACAATATATGGACACATTTTACAAATAAAACAGCTAATGATCTTGCAGTTATGCTTGTAAAGCATATGCATTCAGAAAGGGATACCTCTGTGACCTTGTGACTATCAAAATGGAGGCTGGTTGCTCCCTCATGCCACTTAAGATACTCTCCTTTGGTTAACTGTCCATTCCAGAAGTGCAGCGCATGCTTATATCTCACCTGCTCTCTTCAAGAGCACTCAGTATTTGTTCAGCATAATGGTACGCAGGAGGCCAGAGGCCCCATGCATCAGCCCATGCTTTCTCTGGAAGGCCCCAGTCGAGATGCCAGGCTGCCTACATTTGTAGCTTGGAGACATAAAGTGGCAAATGGGTGGGCACAAGGCTGCAACAGAGACTCCTTTGTCAAGGAGTTGACAGTGTACACATGCCATCATTGTGCTGCTTCATCACTGTGTTGTGGTTTCATGCTAAACAAGTAGCAACTCTTTGTTATTGTGAGATTTATTCCCTAAACCACAAAGAACATAAATATCATGCCTATTAAAAAATATCATAAATAAAATAAGCTGAAAATCCAGATATCCTTAACATACTTTTAAAAAGTTTTCTAGTACCAACTTATTATTTCAGTAATTTTGACTTAATTTCTATGCTAGGTAATTCTGCAGCCTTGTTGCTGAGTGACAGTGACCACCTGTTTATCCTATTCTGTCCTGTAAATCAGATCAGGCTTAAATCACTTGTCCTGACAGTATTACAGTTTTCACAAGGGTACTGAAGGAGACAAAAACTGGCACTAGTATTTTGTGTAGGCATAGAAAACTCTTTTCTATGTTTAATATATTTTTTTTTTCCTATCACTCAAATTCTATCTGGAGCTATAAATACTTTTATTCTATGTCTGAGCTTGAGGGGTGACAGGGGACCTGATGGGAACACAATTATAAGGAAATCATGTATTAGGATTGACACTGATTATACTATATAAACATATCATTATGGCCATCTGCAGAATGGATAGTATCGAAAGAATCCATTCTCTGGGGCCATAGGATTCAGTTGAGATGCTAAAGTACAAGAGATGGTTACAAAACCTTACTCCCCTCCAACTAAAAACACTCAAAATTTCTGACCCTTCCACTTCTCTTTCTGTCAAGAAAACTGAGAATCACTTGGCTGAGAATCTCACCAGCTATCACGTTGGTAAACACATGGGTTTGTAAGTCTGGTTCAAGCAAACATTAGCAAATTTAGAGCAGTATAAAGCCAAGCCATACATCGCTTTTCATCCAAAGCATGCTGCAGACAGAGGGATTGCATGCTGCTTCCTGCTTGTGTAACAGTGCAATGAAATGTAAGCTTTGAATTCTGGACTTTCATCACCTTTAAGTGGCTAAAACCATTTTCTATCTTACCCACCAAGCTAAAGGCAGCTAAACCCAGCTTAAAGGCTGGGTTAAGCACTGTCTGTTCCACTTACTGAATCAATTCAGGGAAAAATGATGAGTATAGCTCCAGGAGGATAGGTAATAGGCCTATGACCTGCATTCTGCCTAGAGAAGTACATGTGTGTAACGCAAGAGAAATCATAAGTTCTGTTTCTGAGACCTTCCCTTTTTTTCATATTAACTAAGCATTACTTAGAGAAAGTGGAGGAACAGTTGCTTGACTAATTTACTGAAGATGATCTCATATCATATTTCATGGTATTTGTCACGTGAGTTATTGCTGATCCCCTGTTGGAAAAAAGATTTCAAGTGCGTATTCAGTCTGCTGCCTCACAGTTCAATTTTTCTTATGCCTAATCACATCCCTAAACATGGGCTGCATTCATGTATTTTCCCATCTTTTCAACCCAAAGAACTTGATGTCCAGAAAAGTGCCGTGACTAATATTGCTGTGCTAATGCTGTCTCACAAAATGGGAATGGGGCAAGGAACAGTAAAGATTTTACTGAGACCAGACTCGCCCTCAGTTTTGCAGCCAGCCACGCTATTGCAATTGAAGAAGTATGATAATGTACCCAGATCTAGAATTTCCAGACATTGATTTAAATTGTTCAAATTTATATTTTGTGGTTTGACCTCATCTCTAGCAATTAATCTTCATTTATTTAATTATTACTTCGTAATACATTGTAATTTCACAGTCTGTGCAATTTTCTATAGATTGCTATATAGCTGTGATTTGTGTCTGAGAAAGCCATGAAGTTTCTGTGCTTGTAAACTGTCAGTTCCTGGCTGTAAATGTTTCTAAACTTATCAGCCTAAGATACATTTTCCTCTGTTCTTCTCTGCTCCATATTGCACAAGATGTCTCATGATCTTTTGGAATTAAAAAAAGTAATTCTGAAATGTTAATAATTTCACCATTTTTTTTGCTGAGAACTAGCCTTTTTCTCTCACCTTTAATATGATAAAGAAGAAGCTACAAAATCAAACACCTAATGTTCTTTGACCTTGCTGTCTAGGTAGCTAGCCTTCTTTGATGGATTAAACTTTCTTTGTCTGTTTTAAAAAATAATGATTTCTAATCTACATCTTATGCATGTTGTATTTCTCAAAGCATTAAGTTGATCTCTTAGATAATCCCTTGATTATCAAACTACTTAAGCACATATTTACTTACTCTAACTGAAGCCAAAATATGCAAAGGCTGAAAAATGTTCCTGTGCCAGGATAGGTCACAGTGTCTAGCACCAATCTGATTCAAACACTTAAGGCTCTGGGCTCATGAAATCATGGAATGTGACTCTGGATATTATGAAAATTTCATTTAACAACAAGAAATGGAATTTCTGAACCTCAAATGCCTATGTCAAGAGATGATTCTCTTTCTTGCAGCAAAATTCAGAGAGGGTTCTTACTGTATTTCCCTTATAGGGCTTTCCTCTCAATGCGCATGAAAAGATATTGAAGATAGTTGCAATCTGACAAATCTATTAAAATCCTTTAAAATTCTATTGTCAGGAAGAATGAGTAAAAGGTACTTTTCTGTGCTTTCATTCAGTACCTTAACACTCAGCTCACTGCAAAGCAAATGTCTAAAACTTGTTCAGTTAAACCTTTGGAGAAAGTGCATGGTTATCCCCGCTGTCTTCAAAGGAAGCTGAACTGCATGAAGCTGGATGCATGAAGTTAGGGAAAATTAATCTTACTCCTGAAGTACAAACTTTGTTGTTTCTAGTGTAGTGTTTATGAAATATTTGGATTTGGAGATTAAATTTGATCATTATTACAATTTTTTTTTTTTTTTTTAACTTTCATGCTGTTTTAAATACAAATGTTATTGCATGGTAACATTTTTAAGGATAGTGCTTCATAGACTCTCATTGTAGAGAGTGTGTCTACTTTAGTGTTTTAGATGGTTTTCCGGTTCACTGCAGCCTTTGGTTTGCATCACAGAGCAGTTTCTGCATACACAAATTTGTTTCATTTCATGTGAATCAGTACAAACCACGTACTCTACAAGTGCATCTGGTGCATTCTAGTTGCTACTAGACATTTAGTCCATGGGAATATGTTAGAAATAGTCCAAATTAAATCCTCCAAAGCATACACAATGCAAATGCTGTGTCCTCACACCAGCTGTTGGACTCCACAGGCCTGATCTTGTTTGTTCTGCTTGCTTCTGCGAACCTTGCCAGAGAACAAAAACAGTTGTGACTTCAACCCATCAGCTGGTCCAGTATAGTAATTTCCACATACCCACATGGTGCCTTCAGGACTACTCATGCCAATCAGTTAAGGTTTAACTGACAACCCAGAGAATGTAGAAGATAAATTGTGATTTAAGTAGATGGTAAACACCTCTTTTCCCAGATATTGTTTGCTTGCTTCCAGCATGCATGCCATCAACGGGTTCGTGCAATCTGAAACCTAATCAGGTGTTCATCTCATCTGAAATGGAGACAAGTTTATAGAGAATGGTAAACGGGATTTAATATTGTATGAAATAGTATCGTTATTGAAACTTTAGGTGAAGTGTCTTTTAACTCTAGGTCAGGACTTCACACAAAGTTTGTAGATGAATACAGAGAAAATTTAATTTAACACTTAATTCAGATGAATTAATAATATTCCAGATCTTTGTTTTGACATGAAATGATGAAATTCTCACATTTTATTCATGCATGTACAAGATGTAAATTAACATTGTAGTATCTTTTTAGTTTATTACAGGCAGTGCTAATGAAAGAAACTCAGAAATACTGGCATCACACACTTAATTAGTAGAAATTTCCTAGTTGGCAAGGATAAATGGTCTTTGAATTCACTTCTCCAACCAAGAGTAAAGTGAGTAGTATACAAACATCAAATTCGTACAGCATTAACATAACAAGAAATATACTACCAGAAGGACAGAGGAAGAGAGATTTATTTTTGATGTCTTTCAGCTGGTTGTATAAAGGTATCTAAAGACAAGTCCTGCAGATTTAAGTATTTTTTTTCTTGTTGTTCTTATTAGATACTATTTGAAATTATTAACATCATCTTTAAAGTAATCTGCTGCATTTTCACTCCATGAACTGCAGTTTGTGTTTTGATGGAAGTAGGAAGATCTATTTGTAGTTAAAGTACCTGGCTGGGCTCTTCATCAAATCCCAGAATGTGCTGGCAATTAGATCATTGGGATATGTATTTATCAAGGCTGGGCAATACACTCAGCCATTCTGTAAATGTTCAGTGAAAACTGTCATGTGACTGCTCCTATGGAAGGAACTGGGAGGATGCAAAACTAAGGAGTAGTATGAATTATTTGAGTTCTCGGTTAGTAACTATACGACGCAGCATCAATCACAGCTACTGGTAGACCTCAGCTAGAAAGGAAGATGAATGGGCAGATGCTCCATTGTAACTTCTTTCTATCACCAGAGAGAGTAACACAGGCATTAATCCACTGGTTTAATCAGAGGTAATACTATGTCCAGGGAGATACAACTTCCAAGGCACAAGTGGAATTACTGTCATTGTACATTTGTCCTAAAAGGCTTTTTAGGCAAGTGCATGTCACAATATTTTAGAAGCCAAAAGATCTTGAGTTCATATGACTTTTATTATTAACATATTTTTCTTTTCTTAAGAAGAACGAATGGAAGCGTCATAAATCATTATGTCTAATCTCATTTATTTTTTGTTGTTTGAGAATAACACTCAGAGCTTTTGAAGTCTATGTATTATTTGTTTCATCGGGGAAATGACATTATAATAACTCTCAGAACAATTTGGTAAAAAAAATCTGTTCTTTTTGCATATTTTTATTTTAATCTAATCCAATTTCTCTGTGTCATGAAGGAATCTGTGTTTGGTTTCAGCAGAACCATCTTAGATACAGCAGTTGCTTCAAATTGTGCAGCTCATTGAGACAAAACAAAAAGTCTCTTGATAATTGATGACTGAATAAACAAAGAGGAAACTAAAGGCAGATGTGTGCTGGAAAGCTTTTGGAAATCCTAGGACAGGATGGGGGAGAGTTTGATTTTGTTTTTAATCAGAAGCACCGCAATTCTCTCTTTCTACTTGGCATTTTTTGTTCTTAATCTGTGTTGGAGAAGGCATTGCTGATGTCAAATTTTAAGTGAATTTCCAGTAGTAAATCTAGGAAGGTTTTAGGTTGGCAGCTGTGCAGACTTGAGCTCTCCCTCTGCAAAACAGACTCTGAAGAGGGAACAGCATAAATCCCTCTAATGCTGTCCTGCCAGAAAGCTTCTCCCTCAACATGGAAAGATCATCTGTAGGAATTACAAAACTGCTTGCACCTTCGCCCATCTGTTTTTTATATTCTTGCTGAAGCTGTCTGAAGAGTAATGAGATGTGTTGTGGATCTCATATCATGGGCACATTCTGCTTCCTCAGTCGAGCACCACAAGAATTACAGGTCCACATAGGCAGGGACAATGATTCAGTTCCTGTCATTATTTCTTCTGCCCCCGTGCCCGCTTCTCTTCTACTCAAAAGCTCGCCTGCTCTAGATAACATGTCCCAGCTGGCTGGAGGAAGTGTATCTTCAGAAACAGATGACAAAAGTTGTCTTGTTGAAATTTAATTGTGTATTCGCTTTTCAGTAAAAAAAAAAAAAGAAAAAGAAAATTTGGTTCATACACACACTAACGTCTAGTGGAAAACCTTTGGCCAGTAACAAGGTTTAGACTCAGAAAAGTGCCCGGGCATTTTTCAGATGTGGTCACTGGAAGTCTGTGTGCATCTGTCTTTATGTAAATTACTCTAGCACATGACAGAAGTCCTTGGTGCCACCTCACAGCAGGCACAGTTCGGCTGAATCATGTCAGTCACATAGCAAAACAGGATAATGAGATAGATGCACTAAAGCTCACCTGAGGAATTCCTCTGGCATCTCTGAGTCACATTTTTACAAGGTGAAAACTGCAATTTTGTTTTGGGAAAAAAGTGATCACTAATTTGCTCTAACAAATAGAAATAATCCCTGCAGAATTTAAAAAAAAAAAAACAAAAACAAAAACAAAAAAAAAAAACTGACAAAATTATTTTGTAGCCCAAACCTCGGTTTTCTACCATGTTTCTTTCTTGATAAGTCATTTGCACATAAGTGCAGTGACCTAGCTTTGTGGCAATAACTTCCCTGACATTAAGTAAGATGGAGTTGGGTTAATACATGCAGGGATGTTGTAATAGTAATTATGAAGTTGGTGTACAAAGTGCCCACATCAGTGCTAGATCTGTGCTATCGTGTAGCTTGTGAGTGTCCTGCTGGCACAGGAGCTGGTTGCTAGACAATATATGAAACTGTGCTCTTAACATCCTGTGCTCACTGATGATGCTGTGGCATACATTTTGTGAGATAAACTACTATGGTATCCTTAAAGAGGACTACTTCAATTGTAAAATAAGTAACTTGGTCTTTTATTCTCTTCAGTTGTTGGTGCAATGCGTAGCGACATCAATCTAAATCAGATTCAATTGGGTAAAAGGCAAGAATGAAGGAGGGCTTTAGTCGTCCTTCCTACCTTTGCAGATTGGTCAATGAGGCACCTTCTCCCACATTCCTGTGAGAGTGCTGCTGCCCAAGTACTTGCCAGTTACCTTTTAATTATAATTAAAAATGTGTTTGCTTTTCAAAAGCTTTGCCAAAGCCAGGCCATCAAAATCACTGCATCTGTCTCCATTTTCTCCCATCTTCATAAAGCTACACTCAAATGTTGGCAGATGTGCGATGCAAGACTTTGTGGCAATATATTCATAATTTCTCCTAAGGTAAATATCACATAAATTTGTCTCTGAGTCTGAAAAAGGAGAAGTTAATTCAGAGGGTGAACCCAAATATGTACCTATTACATAAACTAGAAACATTGGAATAAGGAATTGGCAGGTTCTTCTTCACTGTCTTCTATAGTTATTAAGCATTGAAACCGTCACTCTACTCCCGGAAGGGCTTGGAAAGCATGAGGATATAGCTGATCAGCCAATTAGGGAAAGCATATGAACAAACTAATGACAAACAGTCCCTGTTCACTCCTGCATCACTGTAAATCTAGTTTAAATTTTAAAAAATAAATAATAAATGGTAACTTTCAGAATTGGTCGGTTGGTTTCAAGTAAGTATTTTAAAAATGCAGCCCAGTAAAACAAGTAAACAAAATATTTGAAGCCAAATTACTGATTTCAAATTTGGAGAGGCATCGTGTAAGAGGTAGGGAAAGAAAAATCAAAACACTTTCAGAAATCTAAATTTTAAATATCTAATTGAAGCAATCATGAACTTTGCAGAAACAGTTTTTTGAATTACTTTTTTTTTTTCCTCTGGTGGCATTGATAAATTCATGGTTGTTTTTGTACACCGCTGAGTTAGTTCACTGGACAAAAGTAACCCACGGGTTATTTTACTGTAGGTGTTATTTAACACGCATAGCAGTTGCAATGAGTCACATCCAGGCTGGATGTGGCTCTGGGCAGCCTAGTCCAGTGCACATAGCAGGGAGGTTGAAACCAGATGATCACTGTGGTCCTTTTCAACCCAGGCCATTCTAAATAAAATTTTAAGAGCTAGTTTAAAAGACAAAAATAAAGTAAGTTTAAAAATTACAGCAAAATCTGTCTCAATTAAAATCCCACGTTACTGAAGAAGCATTTCTACACTGTGGTATCCAAACCAGGAGTATCCATAACGTTGTGTAACAAAAGCAAGAGCAGTCTGTGAAGCCTGCACAAAATCCCTGCTTTCCTGCATAATAACCATGATGCTAAAAAGCCATTGTGCTCTTGCATGCACATTTGCCACAAACTATGAATTCCTTTTTGCTCAATGCCACAAAGTCAGCAAAAACATCAGCAGGGAGCAGACAGGGATTTCCTGCTCAACTCACCTACTGCTGCAGGTAAGGCACTCTGCTGGGAAGTACAAGTTGTGGAATAGGAGTACTCCCTCAGACAGACAATAAAATTGAATCTGGTCCCCCCTTGTTTCATGGATAACTAATGAAAATGCCGCACTGCTTTGCAAATTCCATGCAGTTTTATTATTTTATTAAGAAAAGGCACTTATTTTTATGAAGACAAGGCGCCTCTTTTTTTCTGGTTGTATTTTTCCTGGTCAACACTGGAGTCAGTGATGAGCTGCACCTTGTACCTGGCATACACCAGCCAGACTGGACTGAACATAAGGAGACTCCAGCAGGTGAATGAATGTTTCCTGTCTGATGCAAGTAGGATGCAAATACAAGAGCAGCAGTAGTTTCTGAGATCTGCTCATGTTCCTATTTTTCAGACATCTACTGGATTTTCTGACTAAAAGTGTGCAAGCAAACAAGCAATTTGTAGCAGGCACAATGCTGAAGCATTCTCAATGTCAAATCAAAGCTAAGTCAGAGTTTTCGGGGTCTTACCCTTGGATTTAAGCACAAAATCCTATCAGGAATTCCTAAATCTCTTTTTAGGAGCATTTTTCTGATCTAGTCCTTAATGTTTTGATGGCCTCTGTCATGTTCTTACATTCAGTAAGAAACAGATAAGTCTCATTTGCAATAAGCATGCATAGCAGCTGTAGACTGCTTCAGATCATCAACAGTCTTTAATTATTAGTAAAAGTGTTATTAATCATTACTTAAATGGATGGAAAGATCACTTTTATTTCTAGTTGTAGATGTTTTTAATGCAATAACCCAAAATTTAAACCATATTAAATGCAAGTCCCATTATAATTTGCACATTATATAGCTAGATAATTAAATGCATAGTACAGTGAATTACTCTTTCTGTTGAAGAATATCCTGAAAATTTCTTTCATGAAATTCATGCCTTGTTCTTCCACTATAAAAACTGCTCTATCACAGTACAAAATGTTACTGGACAGACTTCATTCATGTTATCTTCTAGTCCATTCTTCTCAAACATTTTAATGATAACATCTGCTGTTTTAATAACAATTTTCAGTCTTTATTACTGATGAGATCTAGGACTAATCAGAAATGTAACATTTCACTGTATTTGAGAGTGACTGAACCCAGCATATAGAAGACTTTTTTTATCCCAGTGCAAGACATTTCAGCCTTCACTACTTTGCAAATAGTATTAGGAAGAACTTGGAATTAAATCAGTGCAAATCAGAAATATGCACTGAGACTTCCTATATGTATCTTCTGCTTTGTCTCTCAGAGGAGAACTTGACCCTGCATTCCACAGCTACTTTATCATATGCTATAAAGGAAGAAGTGCAGTGAATGCAGTCAGCTTATTCCCCCCAGGAGTTCCCTCTGGTAGAGTATGTCAAAGTACTCCCAGCCGTCAGACTGTCAGGTCTGCTCAGATGTTTTGGAAGACAGTGTGCTCTGAATGAGAATGCAACAATAGTAGGCTGGCTTTTCAGTAGCTGGCTCTGATAACTCAGATAAACAATCTTCTTGAGGTAAGAAATGACACATATCAGAGGTTCCTGCCTTAGACGCCAAGGTTATTCGTCATGTAATTGGATATTGTTGGAGAAAACCATAATTAACCCAGATTTAAATGCACAAGGCCATCTGGTGATTATATGTGGTCAAAGATAATCACTCTCTGCTGAATCCACTTTCATCTTTCCTATTCATTTACCTTTATGAGGTGTGACCTAACCAGATCTTGCTTAAACAAAGCTGTGATTTCCTGGCTTGGTGATTATTGTTATATTACAGACTTGGTATTCCTGGAATTTCATTGCTATGGCAAAGTAAAACTTACACTCTCCTAATACAGAAGTCTGGGAAGTTATTAAGTGACAGAAGTGAGGAACATGTACTTCCTCCAGCAGATGCAGAGGTAGAGTAGCTCTAGTAAATACTTGATGTGTGGGCCATCAAGTTCTGCCTACACATCTGCCTACTTCATCCTACAAGTATAATAACAACTCTGGCTGACATTCAAGTGAGGCCAATTGATAACTGTGCCTTAATTTGCCAACTTCAGCAGGCCCTGGGCTGCCCAAATGCTGGAAACCTCACAAGACTCAGGGAATCTGCCTCTCCTGTCCTCACCTCCCTCTCACTCCTGTTTGTGCTGTCCAGCTGCATTGCTGTCCCTATGCTGATACTGTATTAGAGCTGATTCCCGGTAGTCCTCATCTGCCCCTAGGGACTGTAATGGAAGTTTTAATCACTCCATGCATTGGCTGACCCAGGAGATTTTAGGACATAGCTGGCTCAGCCAGCCCAGCGTGTTGAGGCAATTGGTCGTCAGAAGGACTATCTTCTGCTTCCAGGAAGCAAAGGACTATCAGATCACAACAGGTTCTAGCTCCTGCCCCTAGGGAACAAACAGATGAAAGCTCACTAAGTTACACCAAACAAAGTAATTCCTCAGACTCGAGCCAGCTGCAAATCCCAACACCCTTCTCCCTCACACCTCTTGGCACCAGAAAATTGATACATCTTCTCATTCAATTCTTTGCTGAATCATGTGATAGGAAGTCTAATTCCCTGCTGTGCTTGCTCTGTCATACGCTAACACACACTTTTGTGTTTCTCATTATAAACATCCGCAAACCATCCATGTAAGCATTACAAAATCTTAACGTAAATGCTATATACTACCTTTAAAGCTAGAATATTGTTTGAACAGCTTGGTTGTTCATTTTCTTGTTCAAATGCTTAGCGTATAATATGTTCTTCCTTAATGGCTACACAAATAAATGAGGCTTTGGCTTTTCTCCAGATATTTTCCCATTGTTGAAAGGAATATCTGTTTTTAGACCCTTTCCCGTTTTTCCGTAAAGGTAGCCTTATCTTCTTGGTCCATCAGTAACAGTTCGTTACTGATGTGGAACTCAGGCTCTTTGAGGTAGCCTTTCCTGTAACTACTGTTTCTGTCATCAGTTGTCCCTCGAAACTGGGGACATATAAATGAGATTCAGTGTAATTTCTTAGGCTCGTATAGAAAAAAATCAACCAGAATTCTTTGGAGATATTTTGTTGGCCTGTCATTATGGAATAGCTGTTAAGGTTTCTAAGCTCTTTTTTGGTTGACTGCATACGGAAACACATAACTACAGGAAGTTCTTGATTGTTTTTGGTGAGTGAAGCTGGAAAAAAGTTTTTATGATACTGATATTGAGCTTTGCCTCAAGACTCATATGATATCAGGACTCATTTAGTATCAACACTGGTATGGTTCTAGGGTTGTTTAGTAATGTTTTATACATAAGATTACATAAGATCCAGCATATTTTCATGTTTTGGGTTTTTTTTTTTCTGTGCATAGATCAACATATTAAATACATTTAGAAAGAAATTATTAAAATTAGTGATAAAAATCTCCTACTTGCGAAGCTGTTGATTGCATTCTCTCAAGCATATTATTGCATAAGAAGGAATTTTATCCAGGAGAAGGAAATAAGGCAAAAGGATTTTTAAAGCAGCAGGAAATAAGTAATAAAAAGGTGTCAGAATATATTTGTGAAGTAAAAAATACAAATGAGGGGTCTCAGCTCTAAGCAAAGAATATATTGCACAAGGTGACAGTGGTAAATTGTGTTTACTGATGACACAGCATCCTGAAGGGAGCAGTGTGCTCTCTCCTTATTTCTTTTGTTCCTTGATATGTCCACTGTAAGAAAGCTTGTAGCCAAGATCTTCTGTCAGCCAACAGAAGGACATGAGCATTCTGAGAGCTCTTTTCAGTTCATATCATAGCAACATAAATTCCTCATATGCATCAGTGAACCATTTATGTTTGTTCTGTTGGAGCAAAGTACAACTAACTCAAGAGTTTCATCTTCTATGAGGAGGAATAGGAATGAGAATAATGAAGAGGGCATTAAGAATTCGAGAGGACTAGTGTATGAAGAATCAGACATCCAAGATACTTCTTACTTGTCCTTTCTAAATATTCTGATGCCGTTCCACTGAGTAGCCATGTTTAAGAACAGCAGGTTCTATTCTTAGGGGGAAAAGGAATTTTAAAATACTTGATTGCAACTGGTTCCAACCTTAGCTTTTAAAAATGAGCTCAAGTAGTTCAGCCAGAGCAGTAAAGGAGGTTTTCTGTTGCTTCACTTAATTCTCCATGTCCTACATCTGTACATATGGGAGTGAGTGTGTTTGCCTTGTCTTTCTACTAGTGTACATATACACACTGTACATACATGAGCAACAGTAGGGCTGGATGTTTCCTGGAAAACATGCAGTTTTCATAGGGAAGTACTGAGTGAATGGAAGATACTATCTGCATGTAAAAGACATTTTGCACAGTTTGATAAAGAAAAATCATTAAATTAGAAATGTTATTTGAATGCTGATAATATTGCATTATGTGGGAGGAATTAATCCCGCCAAGAAACATGATACTACACATTTAATGAAATTTGGCTCTGTAAGGAATGATGATGCATTTTACTTAGATATCATGCCACTTCCAGGATAACTTAAAACCTCGGGCTATGATTTTATGATACCAATGTGCAAAGTCTTGAGAAGATATACTTTTTAGTCAAACAACACTTACTCATTAATTCCTGAAAATCAGTTAATTTTGATTGCTTCAAACTAGATTGCCTGGAATCAGGACACCCAAATTGTCAGTGTTCTTGGAAACTCAATGCTTCTACATTTTAAAATCTCTTGATTCGTAACGAAAAGGGATTTAATACATTTAAATGCTTTTTAATGTAGCACAGCTGGAGGAGTTCCGTGTAAACTCTGAGCAAAATTTAACAAGAAAATGAAACAAATATATTCTGTAAGGTGGAAATTTGGTATTAAGGATGACAATTTTTCAGATATTAGTATTGCCCAGGGCAATACCCATCATTACTTTTAGATGGGTTTGGAAGGTCTTCTTCCTACCCAAGGACAAATGCAGCTGGAGCAGAATGGTCACACACAGGTATTTCTGTCTCCCTACCTTGTTATTCTGCAGATCTTCATACTGATTAGTCCATGTTGAAAAGAGTTCAAGCATTACCTTCTCTTAGAGATCCTCACCCCCTCCACTCAGCACACAGAGCAAATGGGCTTGCCTCAGCGTCAGCAGCATTTTTTTAGTAGTAAGCTGGAAAGGAAAAGATCTATTGCAGGTGACTTCAGTGCTGTAGCACGCAGTGCTGGTGATAGGCTATGTGGGGCAATTTCTGACAGCGTGAGCAATTTGAGCAGGTCTGGCTGCCAGAGCATCTCAGCCTCCAGACGGACCTGTCTTTGTCTGACACGAGCTGAGCTGCAGGTGTAGGCTGTGGCTGCTATCCCTAACTCTTCAGTTGATCTATCAGTTGCATTAGGGGCTGAAATAAAAGATGAAGTAGATGAGCCATGTCCCAAATAGTACACTGCACCTTCATTGCTTGTGACTATTAAAGATGATTCTTAGAATTGGTCTTTAGCCTACTCTTCTGAACAAAATATTCTTTTGCCACTGTGTTATTTTAAAATTTCCCTCATAATACAGTCCAGTTACATGGATAAATCTAGCCTCTGTATCCATCCCTTTTTAGTAGCGGTCACTCCTCAGCCATGCATGGACACCAGAGTTTGTAGCTATTACCTTAATGTGTAACAGTTCCCTCACCTACTAGGCCAGATGCTGTTGGCAAGACTACACAAAATCATAAAAGAAAAAAACATGTTCAAGTGCAGAAGGAAAAAAAGTCTTTAAAATACTTCTTCAGAATAAGAGCAACTATAGATGCTGGAGACTTGTCAGTAGCAAGGGGACTGAGATACCTGGGCATCCCTAACAGCTCTTGAACATTGTGCTTGCTGCTGTGGGCTTTGGTGGTGGTTGCAAGTGTCCAATTTTTGTGCTTACCTGGCCCAGAAGAAGCCTGCGCACATGTCCTGCAAAATGACAGGCAAGGAGGTCAGCTGGGGATACAGAACATCCATAGGTCATGCAGAGCTGCCACTGCTACATGGCATGACTCACAGGCACGGCAAGGTGACAAACTCCTACTCAATTCCCTGAAAAAAACACCATCATTTATGAAGCTGGCTAGCATTGCTACATTTCAACAGGCATTTGTTGTATTTACAACCTTCCTTGCCAGTTACACTTGAACTCTAAGGGTGAGAAGATTGCTATAAATCTTCATAGTCCAGAAAAACTGTTTGAGGCCAGATCCTTAAAAATGCATCTGTTACTATACTATGTAAAGGTTTGTTATTCCTAGCATATTTATATTTGCTTTCTTCCTATAAGGTAAAGTAACATATCAGTCCATACAGGCCATAAGAAAAAAGGTATCATTTTCCAATGTGGCAATTATAGGAGGCTAAAAGCCACTAGTTCTGGTTTCCTAATCAACCAATATTATCCAGTGTAGCATGGTTATTTTGCAGCTTACATCTCTGGCCTTCATCCCAGAGAAATCAGGGACAAGCGAGAAGAAGTAGGCTTCAGATCTCATTGCAGCACTGAGTTGTCTCACATGGCCAGCCACGGAGCCAGGAGGATCTCCTGAGTTTAGGTAGCTTAGATACAGATAAAGGAATTTCTTATGATCACACAAAGTAACGTGTGATAGAGTAGGGAGTTAAATTCATGTCTGCTCAGAAAAGAAGCAAACTGCTTACTAGGGGTGTCTGTAATGCACGGCAGATATTTTGGATGCTCTTGTTCTGACATCTGTAGAGATGTAAGACCATTACAAAAGCACAGTTCGTTGTCCTTTACTTCCCCATGGAGACTGTCCAAAGGAGGGAGAAAGGGAGTGAATGCCATTAATAAAATGAAACACCATAAATAAAAGTAGATATTGTGACAACTGCTGAAAACAAGAGTCTTTCATTCTCTTAACTTATGAATATTCATACAGACATTATCACTGCTGTTTTCCAGATCTTTAAAGTCTGAATATGTAGAATTTATACTTTTCAAGCAATTTTGCTGACATGTTTAAGGTCTGGTGAGTCCATTTTATTCAAATAAGTATTTAAAATTCTGAACAGTTTTGGCAGTTTATCTTAGGATTTTGAAGTGAGACGGAAAACCTAACATCAGGATTTTCTCATGAGATTCTCTTCCTTGGAAACTACTGAAGGGTAGCACTTTCAGGACTATTCTCATCCTTCCACTTCTGCAAAAGTTGAGAAGCTCAGCTGATAAAAATATTTATTTATTTAGAGAGCAATGAAACACTTTGAACCTCAAAACAAAAAACAAAAACCTCAAAACAAAAAAAGAATAAAAGTTCTGTTGTTTGAATTTCTGCCAAAGATGTGAGAAAATCTACTAAACAATTGTTGAAGAGCAAGTGTTATAATTTAGTGCATTTACTTTGCCCCAGGTGCTAGTCCAATATGCATCACTGTAATTTAGGGTGCAAGCAGCCTACCCAAATACCAGCACAAGACTTGTCTGGTTTGATTATCCAGCTGTTTTCCTATGGGTCCTATTAGGGCCAAAGGGAAGATATAGGCTCTGAGATACAGTGATTCAGAGGGGAAGAATAATTTGGTATTTTGCATTGTGCCCTTGATGACCATCTCATTTTCAATTTAAGTCATTGGCCAAGCTGGGTATCTAAGTTTAGTGTTGGAAAAATTTCCCTGTTTCTTACACTAAGCACTGAATAAGATTTAGGACATGTTTTTAAAACATCTAGTAAAAGAAGGCTCTGGCCACACAGCCATCTATTACCAAACTGTTCTAATCCAAACTGATTTGCACTGTCACGTACATACCAAGGTATATTGTCTTTCAGTAATAAAGGAAAAAAAAAAAAGTAATTAGGATAGTTAAATTTTGGGAAATTATAAAAATAACCTGAAACTATTGTATATCTGGGGAAAAAAAAAAAAAAAAAAAAAACAACCTTATACTTGCCTTTAAGCCTTAAATACATAATTTAGTAAGTTAGCATTTTTTTTTTAATCTTATTTGGACCTACTATCACCTACTTAATTAATTTCTGCTCCTTTGTCTTTTTCATGAAATAAGAATAACTGTAGTAGATACCTGCAAATTGCTGAAATTTGCAGGTATTTGGTTCTCTTACATTTCATCCTGAACCATTTCTCTCTCCATAGTTTACATTTGGGTCAACAGAGAAACATCTACCAGTTCCTCGTACTGTGGTACGTCCCAATCCATTGATCCCGAATCTGCAGAAAAGGACATTAAATATGAACCTGTTAAGGCTGTTTGGTTTGGGGTTTTTTTGCTACTGTTGCTTCAAAAGTATTTCAAAGCACTACATAGATGTTTATCAGATCATCCTGTCTCTTCTGTGCTATGTACAACATTCCTACACACCACCGATCTTTGTGCCCACATACATGCTCATCCCTGCATTCACATTGTCCAGTGCTCACCCTTACTTGCATGTACTTTCAGATAGAAATGTTTAATAGATTGCTAAAGTTAGCAGAAAACTTTTCAGTGGAATAATTTAGCAACACAAAAGACTGTTCTTTTTTTTTTTTTTTACTTACGAAAAATGTATTTCTATTAACGTTTCTTTCAGTGAGGGGAAGTTGCTTCTCATTTTGTTAAAACAACCAGCACCACATTCTGACCTTTTCTGGTAATTTTACTTCACTATTGTTTTGTTAATTTATTTAGTCCTTAATATTCTAAAATGTTTTTTCAAATGTTATTCAAATACCAGGTTAAATGTTACTCAAATATCAGGTTATAGGATCTAATGCAATGTTTTAAAGTTATCTCTACAGAATACTAGCTATGTCAAAAGAAAAAAAATAAATAAACCTTCTCCAAAGTAATGTATTGCAATTTTTAAAATTCTGCTTGATGGACATTTGGTTTTAACTTCTAATTTCTTAAAAATAAAACCAAAGTCTGGCATTTTCATAAAACAAATTCTGTTTTCCAGATTGCTACTGCTAACGCTGTTTTTATTATGCTAGCAATTATATTCTGCACTACGGAACTTTGTAAAAAGAAAATGTTAAGGAACCAGCAGCCTTAGATGAGCATGCACTTCTGTTTGCTCTGTGACTAGAAAAGGAAGTATATGTTCATGCAAAAAATGAGACTTAAATAAGTATTTCCTCTTGGAGTTGTACAAGCACATGTGATGGCATAGTTGGAATTAGCTTTTAAGAAAGCAGCTGATGCAGATGGCAAATGTCAACGAAGGAGATGCAGTTCATTTTCCAGTTTGCTGGCATAGGAAATTGGTGGTTTAATAGAGTAATAGGCCAACTGATGTTTGATTTTTTTTCCACATAGTCACACAATCTGGTAAAAGTTACATCACTTCCTTGCATGCTAGCCCCAGTAAATTCTTTCCTGTGCCAGCGTTCCAACGGAGGCTGGAAATACCAGAGGATTTCTTTCCCTTTCTGAAAAGCCAAAGTTAATGGTGGTTGAAACCAGTTTCATCTGGTATTACTTGAACATTGTTATTATACTTTAAAATAACAGCAAATCTATGTAATGGGTTTCATTGAAGTGCATAAGAAGATCCTGATAAAAATAACAGAAACCGTTTCACTTGTTTGATCTATGTCGAGTATTCCATTAAGAAAAAGCCAATATTAGCAAGAAGATGAACTACACCATCATTTAGACTTTTTTTGCTCTAACCTTAGGACACAGGAACAAAGACTGTAACATCTCCACTTTTCAAAATGCTGAGGTTTCTGAATAGAGCTACACAGAAAGTGAATACAGAACTGGAGAGCAGAGTTGTCCCTGGCTCCCTCGAGCACTTTCCTTAGCTAAAAGAGGCACACAGCAATCTTTTAGTCAATTGCTCTGAGTACGGTCAGTACCTTGCAGGCTTCAAAAAAGGTGACATTTTGCCAAGTCTGTACTTATAGAGACAAAATATCACCTATCATTCTAAGAATCTGATCTTGGTTTCTGAATTAAGCATCTTCAGAGCACAACAGCAAGTGGCTGAAAATGAGTGTGGGAGCAATCACTCTCATGTTTAGCCCTCTCTTCTCCCAGAGGTGACTGAAAAGTTTGTTGTTGTTGTTGTTGCTATGGGCTCTCTGTCAGTAGAAGAAAAGCTAGACTGAACAACCAAAATGTCTTAAAACTGGGAGATGTAGTAACTGGTATGCCTTGTAATTGACTTCACGTATGATATTGCAGGCCTTAGAAAAATAAGGCTTGGAAGTATTGAACGGCTAGTTAAAATGAAAAATAAAAAATCCTAACAGGTATCTTAGGAAACACATGGGTTTACATATGGTCAGGATATCTTGGAAGATGCACCGCAGCTGGAACTACATTATTGAGAGCAGCATATATTATAACCAATAATTCAGTTTTTCCAGAAAATGTCCCTTCCATCGGCAACCCATTGGATGCCTTTAACGAGTTATAGATAGAATTTTCTCCTAGACTACCTACTCAGACTTTTCTTTCTGTAGCATCAAGATTACATTTGGAGTAGAATCTCTAATGCAGGAAAAGAACCAACATGTTTTTGTGACTATCAATGCTGTTTGACAGCACAGTCATAAAGTGCAAGAACAGGGGTGACACCAGAAGTCCACTGTTGCTAATTCCACTGGAGCTACATTTACAGAGATGCATTCGTAGGAAACTCTATGAGCTTGGTTACTAGTAAATATGGCCTGATTTTGCAGTTGTGAGGATCTAGGTCAGAGGGAGCTTGTTTATTCAGTAGTACGTTTGTGCATCGGTTAGACCTTTCCCTGTATCTCTTGTCCATCCCTTCAGCAAACTGCACACACCACTGTCATGCAAGATGCAAGCATGGAAAAGCTGAAAGGAAAAGATGTGCTAAAAGCATTCTTTCAAATTGTTGCCATAATTTCTAGGTACTTATGTCCCAGTTGAGAAAACATGTACGCACATCCTCAGCTTTAAAGATGCAGTAACCCTTTGGAATTCATTGAGAACGCTCAATTACGTAATATGAGTAATGTACGTCAGATACGCATATTTCATCTGATTATTTTCTTTCTCTACTGAGTCTTCTTTACGTATTCACCAAAAAATAATGCTGACGGATGATGCAGTTGTTACTGTCACAAGGTTATTAGAAAGACAACTAGCCTTTCCATTATCCTATGTAATATGTTATTATTCTCTGCCTACATTTTCAATTAGCTGTAGCATTGTTAACCTCCCACTCCAATACCATCACTGATTATTAAACATCCAACACAAAACAGTTGCAGTGATCACTGAGCAAGAGCTTTCCTTGAGGAAATCTCTTGGCTTGACCTTGACTCAGGCTTAAATGTAAGAATTCAGGGAGGACATAAAATAAAGGAATCAGTCAGATACATCAGTCAGTAAAGTTAGACATCATAGTGGTGGCAACTTCCCTAGTCCTCCTTCAGCAAAAAATGAGAGATCAGCATCTTATTTTTATTGTTTTGTTATCATTGTTTATTAAGGTGAGCTGTCTTTAATATCTCTTATGTCTGTCATTTCCCATAAAGCCCCATAGGATGTGGGAGATTTGAAACTGAACTTTTAATTCTCCAAAGCAGGCAATGGAAAAATTACACAATCTCACTGTTTCCAATTAGTTATGGACTTCTGTTTATTCCTTTACCACAAACATTTTTGCTTAGTTAGTAGTACAAATTGTTAATCATAAAAATGTGTTATCTCGTATGTGCTAAGAATAAAAAAAGAACTCACTCCTTGCCCTACAGAAATCAAGCAATCCACGTATTTCCATTTCCAGAACCTTTTTCAAAGGAGTTTTTTGAAGTATCCGCAATAACCAGAGCATTACTGTAAACCTATTATCTGTCTTTAACATTTCCCAGTAGGTGAAATTCTCAAGGAGTGATGCTGTGTGCAGCTCAGGTAGTAACAAATAGTGCATCCTACCTTTCCTTTAGAAATTCATCTCTCTACTCTTAATACTGGCATGGTACCACAGGATGGTAGCAGGTAAAAAAAATCTCCTAGTGTGTACCTTGAGTACACATTAAAAGAATGATAAAAATAAATTAAGAATTGGTAATAAAAATATTAAATTAAAAACAATGTCAGGGTTGGGGGAAAAATTATGATGCAGAGCTTAAAGAATTTAGTATGTGCAGTCTAGAGCTAAGACATAGTAATTGTCCCCAGAGAAATACAAAATTATTTAATGAGACAGTTGCTAGCTAAGAGTCACTGTTCTTATTAATAAGAAAAAAATTAAAATAGATATCTGAAATAAGACAAATGTGCGGTAATGAATAAGAAAATTATACTAAGATTGTTAAAGCAGTGGAGGAACAGGAACAGGTCATCTTTAAAGCAGGAGGTTGTAAGCTCTGCACACCTCTGCCTGCTTATGTTTCTTCTGTCGTACTCTCCATGTCTCTCCAGCAGTTCCTTGTCCTTTCTAAACATTAGTTGTTCACATTATTGTGTTCTCCAGTGCTCCTTCTATGCTGCCCTACAACTATGCAGCACATTTTCTTCTTGATGTATAACAGCAGCATCCAGCCTTCTATAAGTTTATGCCATTGATGTTATCACCACTCGGTTCTGACCCTAGGCAAATGCCTCTCCTATTGTCTGTCTATGAATCTACAACCCCAAGGACAGAGGCAAAGACGTACTTTTCATAAGTGATTATTAATTTAAGATGATTCTGCTAATGAGTGCCATCTAAACACTCATTTTTTGTACTTTCTAAAAATCATTATCTTACGGTCTTTGAAACTGGTGCCTAATATTTGGACCACTTACTTAATGTTTGCTAATCAGTTTTGAAAAATTTTAAATAATGTACTGTATAAACAGATAATATCACTATTTTTTTCAGGTATCTTCTTGGAAAAGCCTAACTGTAAGTTGTGACACAGTGCAGTGGTATGGGTTAACTGATGGAATAGACAATTTCTACTTGTGATTAATTTGCTATGCTAACAATTTGTGCCATTTTTTGAAACATTGGCTCTCAGAAGTGCCAGGAATAATGGAATGTAACTTTTCCTTTACATTGCTCCCTCAATACATAAAGGCACAGATGCCTGCACTCTAAGGCAGCTGTCAACAAAGCTGCAGACTGGAGGTTCCAGCATCATTTACAGCACTGGCAGACAGGAGGATGTCGCTGCTGGGGAATGAAGCTTGGGGAGAGAAGCAAAAGGAAAAGGCTGGGGGGCTAGGGAGAGAATCAAGGATCTTTCTTCACCATTCTTTTTCTACAGCTTTTGTGTATTTGGCCTGATTTGTTGTGGGAGAGCTGTTGGAGACTGTATTTGGCACAGGGTGGGATAGCTCAAAGCCAAAAGGATGGTGTTATTGCCAGTTTAAACCATGGCTTTTCGTTTCTTCTTTTTTTTTCTTCCTCTTTTCCCCTCCCTTCTTTTTCTTTGAAGAAAGGAAAAGAAAAGGGAAGAAAGGGATTTGCAATGAAAACCAGAGCACTGGGTTAATGATGGCCCTGCAGGCTTCAGCGGGCTGGAAAGATACACTTCCTCTACCATCTGGCCTGCAACTCTGCTGCTGCTGCTCTTGGTACATAACTTTGGAGTGAATAAGCAAACAAGTAAAACTTTTTAAGACACACCAATTATGCAACACTAGCTATTAATCTGTCATCTTACTCCCTTCTCTTTTCTCCAGCCACAATATTCCTTTCTGCAAGTCTTTTCCAGTTCTCATGTCTACCTGTGATACATACTGCCTTGTTAGGTTTCCAGACCCAACTCCAACTCCACTTTCCTGTCCCTGACACTGCTGCTTGGTATGGACGAGGGCCAGAGCCAGTACATTCATATTTCTGTTGTCATCACTTGTGCTTCTGTGATTTGGAGTCTCATGCAAAGATTCTATCTCTATGCAAAGATTCCCTTCCAATGTGGTTGGAGTCGAGAAGGCCAAAGAGAAGTTTTAGATGAAGTGAGTTTGCTCAAGACCTACTTCAAAAACTGTCACAAAGGGCTGGGTGCATTTCTGTGTAGGAGTATGTTACGTTTTATTACTGATAGTTTTCCTCAAATGTGATGAGAAGTGTTATATTGAGGTCACATCTTCAAGTTGTGTGAACCATCACTGCACAACTCAAGTCAGAAAAGTCCAGAACTTAAAAAAGACGAAGATTTTATCTCTGGAAAGTCTTTAAGATGATGCTACAGTTGATTTTTGAGGCGGAAAACTTCATAATATAGACTATAGAATCATAGAATCATTTAGATTGGAAAAGACTTCTAACATCAACTAGTCCAACCATCAAACCATCATCACCACATCATTAAACCGTGTCCCAACCTCCCAGGCTTTCTTGTGAGCAGTGCTTATCTGGTTCCATTATGACAAAAGAGAGAAAAGGAAAGTCAATCAATCACAGCAAAAACCTCAGATGAGTTAAAGATAAGTAATCACTCGACCTAGTACAATTTCAAAGAACAAGTTCAGTAAGAATCAGATGTATTAACTTACAGTTAGACCATTAATGCCAGAAACATTTTTTACACAATTCATTTCTTTTACCCACAGATCAAAGATCCTTAAACAGACCAGAAAGCAGGAAGAAACTGCAAGTAATCTAGAGCAATTTATTTTATTTGAAATTATTTGACATTCACAGGAAAAATATATATACTTCTGGTTACATTTAAAATCACAGAATCATAGATTTGATTGAGTTGGAAGGGACCCTTAAAAGCCATCTGGTCCAACCCCCCTGCAATGAACAGTGACAGCTACTGATAGATCAGGATGCTCAGAGCCCCTCCAGCCTGAACTTGAGTGTTTCCAGGGATGGGGTGTCCACCAGCTCTCTGGGCAACCTATTTATTACATGGTTTCTTGAAAGGACAAAACTATGCAACAAGTCTATATTGTCCCTTTGGTTTCTGACTGGCTTCTTGCTTTGCACCTGTAGAACTGTAAACCATAAAGTACAACTGTACAAATGCTTCACTTCTCACTGCCTGAATGTATCCACAAGGCAGGTACCTACCCAAGTGACGCAACTACTGTTGGCATTAAATTTTCACAGCTTTAATGATATAAAACAACGTTATCGATTTAGAAAACTCAGAAGATTGCTTACTGCTACTATCAGGAGTTCTGGTTGTTAAGCACCTAAGTGTTCAGATATCCATCTGAACACGGGGCTGGGCATCTGCAAATACATTCTCTTCCAAGATTCCTGGTATTTGTTGTATGCAGTCAAGCTGGAAATGCTACCAGGATGGCCTTTCTTTCATGGTGTTCTATCACTTCTGATCTCTGTTGCAGCTGGGAGCAGGAAGTGCAGATGTGAGCAAAGATGAAAAACTGTAGCTGAAAAATAAAGTTAATGGAACTTCTTGTACATCAAAGCCAAAATAGAGCAGTTTTGGCTTAAGGTGTAATTCACTCAGTAGTATGCTGTCACCTTCTACATTTGTATTTCAGTTTATCCCTCTCTAGCAGAAACTATATTGCTTTAAAAAGCAATTGCACAACATCTGCCAATATGAAAAACCTAAAATCCCACAAGAAACTATATAAATGAGGAAAAAAAAAATCAATTTTGACACCATACATCACTGTATGAACGTGTTAATGTTGTGCTACTGTACTGTGTATTACTATTTGTTTTCTTTGTTCTTAACCCCTTTGTTCCGAGTCAGGATATCCTGACACTGAGGACACTTCAAAATAACAGTACAACAACAATGCTATAATTCTTTGGAAGCACTTCATCATTTTCAAGACAGAGCCACCTGAGAGCGTAGTGGGGACTTACAGACTGCAGTCAGAATGAGGATAGCTTCCGTAAAATGCTGGGGCAGCCAGTTTGAGGTGGGAGCATTCAGACAAGCGTGGTGCAGGGTCCCAGGACAGAGGAAACACTGTGCTGATTTTGCTGCCATTGCCATGAAGAGGAAGTGCATAATTTGCTATATGAAGGGTATTCGGTCATTTTAAACCCATTTTCTGGGACTCTTTTCTTCTCTGTTCGCAAGTTTGTTGTTCCACCTGGAGAAAAGAAAGAACATCAACTGTAACCCAGAGAAAACAAATATATGCATGGTAGGAAGTATTATAATGCCAACTAAGATCCTATTAAGTATGTTTTCTGTGATCTTACTGAAGCCTAAGTGCTGGTACAGAAGACCACCCTCGGGTCCCGTGCTGTAGGACTGGTCTATAAACTAATGGCTCAAGGCCATCAGCAACAGCCTGTTTAAAAGTGAAACAAAAGTTCTGGGCAGAGTGAAGCACCTTCGGCTCCTGGACGAGCACTTGCCGAGGCACCTGTGCCTTGGCTATGGGATGAATAATTTTCTCACTGGAGCTTGAGTGATCACTGCCACCTGGTAGTGTCCTAACGTGAACCCATTCAGGTGGAGCTTGCAGCCAAAATAACGGGGCAAATCCCCCTTACCCAAAACCCCACTTTCAGCAGCACGTTACCCTCTGGCCCGCCGAGTTCCTTTCGTTTTTTTCCCCCGGGCCGGAGCCTCGCGAACCCGCGCCCCTCCACCGGAGCTACCGCTGGGCTCAGCTCAGTGGCCGAGCCCCCACACCCCTATAGCACCGCAGCGAGTCCTGCCGGGGGGAGGTGGCGCGAGGGGGAAACCTCTCGGCAGCACCAGCCCCCGAGCACGCCAGGGACACTGCCCGCCCAGCCCCGGGCTCTCCCCCCCACCCCTACTGCCGGCAGCCGCGGCCGGAGCCCCCGCCTCCGCCCAGGGGCTCGGCGCTGCGCGGCGCCGGCATGAGCCGCGGCTCCGCGCCTGCCCGCCTGCCGCTTCGCCCCGGCTGCCGGCGCCTGGCGGCGGGCTGAGAGCGCGCAGAGGGCGGGCGAGAGCGGCGGCCGCAGCAGCGCGGCGGGAGCCGGGACCGGGCGGCGGCGGGGCGCGCCCCCTGCGCGGGGCGGCGGCGGTGGGCGGCCGGGCGCCCCCGCCTCGCTCTGGATGCCGATCGCGGCTGCTCGGGCCGGGGGGTGGCTGCGGCTTCCCGGCGGGGGGCGCGGGGCAGGATGCCGGTGCTCGAGCGCTTCTTCCCCGCGGCAGAACCGGGCAGGCGGAGGAGGACGGGGGAAGAGCCGATGCCCTTTCCCATGGGCAGCCTGCCCGGTTATCAGCAGGGGACCCTGGCCTGGGACTTGCCCGAGATGATCAAGATGGTAAAGCTCGTTTGGAAATCCAAGGGCGAGCTTCGCGGGGCGAAGCACAGAGGGGTTCTGGAGAGCGAGGATGCCCTGGGCGGCTCGGCAGGTAGGTAGGCTTCCATCGGCGCGCCGCGCGGGGCCGGGGCTGCGGGGAGTCGGCCCGGCCCGGCCCGTGGCGGAGCTGAGCCGCCGGAGAGGGGCGGGCTGGAGAGGCGCGGGCCGGGGAGCGCTGCCCGAAGGGCGTCCGGGTTTGAAAATGTGCTTTTGGCAGCTGTCGGCTCTCCCCGCTCGAAAAGGCGCACACGTAGAGTTTGAGCCCGCTTGGGAACCAGGTCCTCTCTCCTGCAATCTGTTGCCTGCTTTTACGAGCGGCGTGAGAAAAGCTCGGCGGCAAAACAGAGCGAGCGGCTCGGTGGCTTTGAGGCTGACCTCCGCCGGGCGGCCGGGCTCGGTGCCGGCTCGGCTCAGCCTGTCGGCCCGCAGACTGTCCGAGAGTTCCGCGGGACGCCGGGCCGGCCCGGAGGTGCTGCAGCCGGCCCCGAGCCCGGGGTTTCCCCGCTGCTTTTGCTGCGACCGGCGGAGCGTGTGGCCTCGCCTCCCGCGCCGCCAAACTTCGCCCCGAACTTTGAGTGTGCGCGGCGCGTTCCACATGATCTGCCCGTGCTTCCAGCGCGGCCATCTGCAGCGCGCCGTGACACCCTTATGACTTACGTGCCTTAAATCTTGCAGTAACCCTGCCCCGATCCGCTGCTGTCTTGGAGCGTGGTATGTTACCGGCTGAAGAGCACGTGCTCTTCTCTAACTCTGTAAATCTTGTATGTCAAATTTTTTCCTAACTCGGTTATGGGGTCGTATGGCACCGTATCAAATGCATTATTGAAGTCCAGATTAGACTTCTTGCCTTTTTGTTACGTAGAAATCAGTTGCTATGTTAGCATGGCACTTACTTCCAATTAGCCGATCTCAGTTTTGCCTCATGCCCTGCTACATCTTAGTTCAAAGCCTTCTACTGAAGTTGAACTCATCTGCCTACACTTGTCTCAATGCCCTGTGATGAGGCTTTTGATTCTCCTGTCACCGTACCACCTTGACTCAACAGACCACTGAAAGTCTGCAGCGTGTTTCTTCAGAATCCTGGGTTGTTATTTCTGCAGCCTAGTCACTGAACTCTTTGGTGCCTTCAGTCTTCAAAGATTATATCCTAACCTTTTCCTGCACCTTTCAGTGAGTCCTTTATCTTGCAGCATTTCCTACCAGAATAATTTAATTTCTCATGCAACGTGACCTTGCTGCTTTCAAAAGTGCTTGTGTATATGTGTGTAACTGTACCTGAATAGCACACGTGTCTGTGCATCACTTTTGGATGCCCACCAGTGCGGCCCAGTTGATCATTTTATGAGCATTATTTAGCACATTTGCAGATCAACTAAGAAATGCATGTTTCCCTTCTATTTAGAAAAAGGGAAGATACGTTCTCAAAGACTCAGAGTCCAGGGAAACTGTACAACCGGCCAACCTACCATTTGAGAATCGCTTCAATTTAAAAGAATAGTAAGATTGTTGTGGATAAAGCAAGGGGAGGTCAAATGTTCAAATTGCTCTTTAAGACTTGGAGCAGATCAGCTGGGAATGTACCGTAGCCAACCGGAGTGGTTGAGGTTTGTGTGGTAAATGGTGAGGGTTCAGAGATGGACCCTAATCAAACAGAATTTGAGAAATGCTGCATTGGTTACACCTCATGTATGAGTAATAGTGGTTTTCCAGTATGCTTGTGTTAGATCTGGTGGAATTAATTTCATTAGGTAACAAATGAGATTCGCCTTCGGATTCCTGGAGGCAACTAAAAATGTGTATGAATGTACAAAGAGAGATTATTCCACTAGCAGGATATGAATAACTTGCATTTACTCAAGTGACTATTACTCGTATCCTGTGAAGGGACAGTTCTCTCCGTGGTGCCAGATCCCATTTCATAACCTCAGTTGACTTGCAGCAGCATACATCAGAGCAGATGATGACTGTAGCCCTCAACGTTTTAAATACGAATCATCAGAGAGTTTGAGTGAACCAGACCTGGGTTGCTGGTTTTTCCTCCTCAGCAACAGTCATGCTAGTAGTTTTACCTCTTGTGGTTTCAATTTAGTCACTTGAAGTACTCTGGAGTACATGGGAAAACCAGTAAATGCTGAAATCCAGTGTGCTTAAGTAAGTGCAAAAGCAAAGAATGTAGAAATGGGGGAAAAGGAGAATCATTTGGAGGAATTGGTAGTGTGGGATGCTTGGTTTGATGTTCATGTTGTGGGTGTGAATGAAACACACATGTAACTTGCATCTTATAAAAAGGCACTACTTCAGTAGGAGATCAGGTTTTTTTTCAGGTGAAGCTAAAGCAAATAACTTCTGCCCAAGGTATTGCTGGTTAGGCAAATAAAGGTTGATTGTTCAGCAGTGGAGTTCAGAGCACTCTCCACATCAAGGGTTTTTTTATTTAAATTTGTAAGTGTTCATGTGATAACTCATGTTCAGTTATCACATGCTCATGAAACTATTTTGCTTACGGTAGAAGACGAGGAAATAGATATGGATTCTGGAAGGAAACTCTCAGGATTTCTGTCTTGCTTGATCATGTTATCAGAGAGTTTTCAATCTTAGCAAAGCAAATTCCCTTGTCCTAGCCTGAGTGATGGCACCCACCTTTGGGCTGGCTTTCTAGAAAGGAATAACCTTCTTAACTGTAGGTAGTGAAGGGGAAGGAAAGCTATATCTGGGTGTGATATCAGTTCTGTGGATGGTAATGTCCTGGTGACCCATATAACTGTAAATCATACCGCATTCCTATTTCCTGAGGTAGCTTTTACAGAGCAAAGCTGTCTGTGTTCTGGGCTCTCAAATTAAAGAACTGTATCTGGATCCTTCATCTTGTTCAAAACTTAGATTAAGACACTGAATCTCCCTGCAGAAAAGTGTTTACCGTACATGATGCAGCTTACGGTTGGAACCCAGATCTCATAGATACTGACTACCTTGGATTTCTCTCTCTCTCTTTTTTTTTTTTCTTCTTTTTTTTTTCCAAAGCAGTAACATTCACATCTTGAGCCCTCTCTTACTGCTTTTTAAAGTTGATGTCAATTAAGACTGCAGACCTTTCTCCTGCTCCTGGCCTGCTGTTGCTTAGTAACTCTTTTATTTTCTTGTTTCAATCCCCAACCAAATCAGTACAAAACCATGGTTTGGTGAGAACTCTCTTCAGCTCTGCCAAAAGCCATTTAACACATTCAGACTGGACATGCGATAGTAAGAAAGTGCAGTAATGGAACATAATTAGTTTGAAGAGCATTGGGTGGGAAATGGGTTATGATTCACTGTCGCTCTTTACAGTGTTTCAAAGATTAATTGCAATGCTATCTGCTTGAATAAAGTAACAGCATGTGTTGATATTACTAGAATTGAATTATTGCAGTAATTCTGTATGGAAACCACGTTGATGCTTTGTAGGGAAGTGCGTTTTGCTTCTGGCCTTAACTTTATCACTTTCTCATACAGTTCAGCAGATTAAACAGACCGGATCAGGGAACAGGTACACATCTGCCTCCAAGACTCTTCCTTATGAGCATTTGCAACCTCTTAGATTTACAGCTATCATCCCAGATAATTCCAGAGAGGCATTCTGTACTGTTTGAGTCTTGCACATGTGCAGGCAGCCAAGGCTTTCAGAGAAAGCACAGTGGTACTTAGAATTCTTGAGGTCCTCTGCGACACCGATCTCTGTGGGTTTTTGAAATAGCTCTGAATGTATTTTTCCACCTATCTCAGTCTGTAGATATTTTCTCAGAAATGCAGGTTCTGATTCATGCGTGCATCACACTCATCCTTAACTGATGAGTCCCTTTGCCTTGAGGAGGAAAAACAAGCAGTACGAAACATCACTCCTATTACAGTTTGCTTCTGGAAAAATCTCCAATTATTGGTGTGTCCACTTACTTCCCCTCTTCAATCAACTGTCTCCTTTCCTACTTGAGAGTTTATTAAAACGTCTCGACATTGTCTGAGCTGTGCTGCACACCAGGCCTTGCTCCTTCAGACCTTACAGCTGTATACTGAGCAGTTCTGTGACAGACGTTGGAGAGGTCAGAGTTAAATCATCTGTGTGCGTCTTCAGTGATTGCTCAAAGCACTTCCCAAAAGTTATTCATAGGACCTCTTAAGACTCAGTTCTTCCATGATAACCGAGGAAATGCGCTTCCAACTCCTTTTTCTTTTGCAGTGAACAGCTCTTAATCATGCTCTGCTTGTTAAAATAAACTTCATGCTTCCCCTTCCCGTCATTACTTGCTGAATCATATTTAATTGTGACGTCCTGAAACTCGTGCATGTTTTTATAGTACCGTTGCAATAATTAATAAGCATAAAATTATTAAGATCTGAATCATTTAATGCCAAATGGGGGCTAGCTAACTGCTTAGAAATCTCATCATTCTGTGTGGTTGCTGTTGAGCTTGTAGGTGCTACAGATGTAGATCCCAGCAATAAATGAAGCACAAAAGCTATCAAATGGCATTGTCTCGGCATCTGACCAGTTTATTCTGTTATTCCTTAGGTTGAAAACAACTTGCTTTGTGTCCAGCTGAGAGGTGCACAGCAGGCAGAAAGGTTTCTTGCTGATGTCTTTCTGAAGTTAGGTTTTCTTTTTTCTTTTCTTTTTTTTTTCTTCTTTTTCTTTTTAAAGGCTTACATTGAGTAATCCATTACCCTTAGTAGAGACAAAGAATGTGACTTTGATAGAATCAAGGCTACCTGTGGCAACCTCGATTGCTCTCTGACTGTTATGTTGAAACTCCAGTGCCTTAGAAGAGGAAATATGCTTTTTTGTATTCTTATGAAGAGCTGCTTAAATCAGTGGAACTGTGCATGGTGATCTCAGTAAGAACAGTGAAATGAGTTTGTATGCAGTATTGCTGTCACACTGTGTGTATGTAGACCGTGTGATAAAATACTTAGAAGTTGGAGCACATCCATAGGTAGTCCTTGTCCAACTTAACTTTGCAGTTTAGTGACTGAACACAGGTTAGTAACATTTGTAATTTGGAGTTATGTTTTTTCAAAATGCTTTGGTAGCTGGAGAATTTTCTTCAAAGGTCAAAAACAAAACAAGACAAAAACCTTTTGGAGACATTAAGTCATGGTCATTGTTTAAATTCTAGTCTAATTTAAGGAGCTCTTTATTTAGAATTGTCTTAAATTGCCATTTAGAATGAAATGCTGAACTGATATTAAAAGTCTTTCATTTTAATAGCAATGTAATACGTCAAAAGTAGTTGATGTTTGTCCACCAAGCTATGGATTTATTTAGGTGGTGAAAATTTTCACTGAACTATACCTCTTAGAGCCTCTTTGAGGTCTCTTTGCTACTTAATTCTTATGTAAATTTTCTGTTGTGGATTTGGCAGCATTTGGGAATATTTGGAATTAAGTGCTTGACCTGAGATAAACAGTAGAAAAGAAATAATCCAAAATTGTCAACAATTTCTGAGTAGTTTTTTGGTTTGGCCTTGTTGGCACAATTTCTGTTTGCTTTGTTGTGAATGTTGCAAAAACAAATTTTGCTTGCAGAAATACTTGGAGAAGCTCTTGGAGCAGCTGTTCAGCTAAGTACAGCCACAACAGAAAGATTACAATACATAGTTAAGGCTTCGGGATAAAGTTAGCAGATAAAATGTAACTGCTCAAGTTGGATGTTGGCCAGTGTGCCCAAGGTAGTGCTGCTGGAGTGCTAGCGAAGTGACAGAGGTTTTATTGATATGTCAACTGGAAAAAAAGAAGCAGCCTGCTGGAAACTGTAAACACAAATAAAGCAAATTCCAGACAGTTGTAAAATGGTGGAGAGATCTGTTGCTCCCAGCGAAGCTGTTCTAAGTATCAGGAGCCAAAGATGTGGCTTTATATATAAAAACAGTGTTTCAAAAGGAAAAGCTACTGAGCTATAATATAAACATGCAGTTGGGTTTTTTAATTTTGCATGCTTGTTTGTTTCATTAGAGTTAAAGCTGATGATTCTCTTTTATCTTTGCTAAATTAACTCTCAAGTGCTTGATATTATGTGAAGAATTAAACTGACAAATGGCTGCCAATAGAAAGCAGTAGTGATATTAGCCATGCCTGGCTAGTGGGGATAATTTTTCTTATTGCTTACATGTTATGAGAGAAAGATGTAAAATGCATTGTGAGAGGCTTGGTACTGCTTCTGGGAGCAAAGCATTTTATGCAACATTTGTTATTTCCGCGCTCCTTCATGCCTTGTGGACCATCATAGTTCTTAAAACTGTTTCTTGGAGACATGCACCCAACAACTTCCTGTAGCCCTGCTCTATGAAGTACAAGTTTGGCTCTCCCTGCAAACCAAGGAAACAGGTGCCTGTTTCAGTGTTTTCTCTACTGCTGTCTGTCCCAACTCACTTCCCAGAGCTCAGCCCTCAGAATATCCTAAGCCATGTTATTTGTGATCGCTAACTGATATTTAACTGCTATCACTTTTCTGAGGGGTGTCTTCATGAATAGGCAAGCTTGGTTGAATCGGAGTTGTATTGTAGGAGGCTCCCCACTGTAAGCTTTAGGTTGACTGAAAAAAGCTCTCCTGACCTCAGGCTGTTTCTTCACAGCAGTTACGCATCGCGTTCTGGGTGCATGCTGTAAAATATGCTGGTCCTTTTGTCTTCTCTTTGTCTGGGCTGGAAAGTACAAATATTTAAAAGACACCCTCTTGAGACTTCCAGCTTGAAACACACCGTGGCATTTTTAAAAAAAACTTCAAGTCCTCCTAACCTTTTTTGAAAAATGACTTTTAAGCCTGGTTAGTGATCGGATACATTACAGTAATTTCTGAAGTACTTTTTCTGTTTCTTGGTGTAAACTTGCAAACGCAAGACAAAAATGTCTCATCTCTTCATTTTTACCTCAGCTTGCAACATATACTTTCTTCTTCATTGCTACAGCTACAAACAAAGTCTGCATGACAGAGGGACTAAATCCTTTTTATTAACCTCCTGGATAAAGCATTCTTTCTGCTCTTCCATGGGCAGCTAGCTATGTTTTTCCCCCTCCCCTCCTTAAATCTCTGTAAGATTGTATAAGTTCTCTGTCTTGACCTGCCATCTGCTAGGAGAAGATGCTATGCTGCAAAATTCCTGATGCTGCGAAGCCAAACATAGTTGGCCTCAGGTGTATGTTTGTCATACACCTGAAGGATGACCTGAAGGAAGGTCAAATGTGACAAGGGCATAGCAGGTTCATGATAACATTATTGCTGCCACTTCTGTACATTTTTTCAGTAGCAATCAAGGGACTAAACCCTTTCACTGTTCTTTCAAAAGAATATCCTGAAATTCAGGTATCCTCCAAAGTTCTCTTAGCTTATGAAATCTTTGAAATTAGTTAGCAGGGGCTGTTAGTATTTCTCCACCCAGGGCACAGAGGACATGGTTCATATTTTACAGACACCAGAGAGGGCCTTTCCATGGAAGCCCATGATTTTGTCCTGTTTTGTGTACCAAGATCGTCATTGGCACATCAAGGTGAAACTGTGGAAAGTGTTTTCTTAAGTGTCTCTGTAAGGACAGGAGGCTGGAGAAACTGCTGTAAACTTCCCCAACTTTGATCCTTCCTGAAGGGGAAGCGCGTAAAGTTCTGCTTCTCTCAGGAGAGTATGAAAATCCTTTCCTGTTTCCATAGCCAGCTCTGGCTTGTACGGAGGGAATACCCTTCAAATATTGTTATCTCAGTGTTCTCCTTCTACCCCTGACCTGAGTTAAGGGCAAAATATTATCTTTAAGGCTTATTTAAAAGATTCTCTGTGCAGGTGCAGTTAAAGGTGAAGCAGCGTCCTAGAAGGTTTTGAGAACACGTTGTGCTGAGGAAGGTAGTGTTTCATTCCCAGTTTCTTAAGCACTGTCTTGAGATGGAATGTTTTATTTTCTTCTGCTGGAATTACGAGTCAGTCAGAGTAACACTAAACTAGGTACAGCACAGTAGTGTTTGAACATTGCTCTTGAACATTAGATTGTAAAGCAGGTTACTCTAAGTAGGAGGAATTGGTTTTAAGCTTGATGGAGCTATTAACCAAAATCATCGAAAATTAGTGCACTACACAATGTGCCAGGTAAATATTCAACTGAGAACAAGCAGAGTAATTGGAAAATGAAAGCAGAGAACATTTTGTAAATCATCCAAACTTTGACAGGTGCAGAAAACACCTTAAGTACACAGATCACTAGTCTGTTTATAATAGCTGCTGGCTAAGTTCTTATAGGAGGTGCTTCTCTGACAAGCTTTCCTTTAGTTAAGGTTAGCAGCAGTTGGTTTTGGGAGGTTATGTCTGCCTGTGTCTTTATTACCAGGAGATAATAAAGTTTCAGCGAAGCACCCAGGTGGTTATCCAAATAGCTGTGAGTCTCAAACTTTGCTTATCCAGACCTCTTCCAAATACTTACTGTGTGCAAAACTTAAACTGGAAATCTCGTAATGATAGGCTTTCATGGGAGATTTCTTATTTCCTGCTTCCAACTTGGGTGGATATGCTGCAGGAACAGCTGCTTTCACAGTAATTTGGCAATTGCATTTCTAATTCCGAATGGAACTGAGAAAATAAAGGGGTAGGAGAGACTGGGCTTCTGTGAAATGCCAAAAAGAGTGATTTGATCCAGCTTGGGTTTTGCATTGCAGGTTTGTGTCATTAAGAGGAGAGAGGAAAGAGGGAATTCTGTAGGTATTGTTTGCAGATTGCTTTAACTATTCAGATGATGTTCAAATGCATTAACAGCAAAAAACTGAGAAAATTGCTTGTGAGAGATGATGAACTTTATATGTACTGCACAACTAGTCTCTTACACTTGCTTTCTCTTCTTCCTGGAAGCTCTAGTGAGCATACATATCATGCTCTCTTTTGGGAACTAAAGCTAACTGAATAAATTAATCCTGGCAGTAGCTCAGGGCCTTTCTTGAACTCCAATTCAATCTGTGTAAAAGAGGTGTGTTGCTTTCTGTAACCACTGGAAAAGAGACTAAGCAGAGAAGAATTTACTGCACAGGGGAGGACTGCAGTCCTAAAATGGCAGAGGAGGGAGGCTTTTAGGTGAGGCAGTGTCAGCATACTCTTCTGAGTGAGGTCAGCTTGAACATCCTGCTTATAACCAGTAAACTTACAGATCTAAAGAAAGCAGAACAGTGAGGAACAGAGGGCACTTCCAGAAGACTCGCAAAGGGTAGGAGTTGAAAGGAGAAAAGAGGTATTTCTTTAGTGCTGTACAATGTACGTAGGACGTCACACTGTAGTTTCAGTCCAAGTTTCCTTCTTGTCAGTTTGGAATAAGGCAGTATTCACTGCTATATATCAGTGCTGGTACAATTTTATCCCCACTCTCTTTCTGTCAAGTGGTCCTGCCCTCTTATGGGAAACCGTAACAGCAGCTGTGGATCAAGGGCATGGTGACACAGATAAGCTGGTCTTGACGCAGTTGTGCATTGGCTCTCAGAGATTTTTTTTTAAGGCGCATATTGTGAGTTGTGAATTATCTGCTTTTCCTAGCCTCATGCATCTCAGCCAAAGTGACAGAAAATAGCAAGGATAGCAACTCAAGTGTGGGAGCTCATGTGGAAGACAAGTTGCAAACAGTACAGCTTAGTGTGGGCAGAGGAGTTACAGGACTACAGTAGCCTAGCTTCCTGAGTAATTAGAAAGTTTCAGTATGATAGCTTGTTTCTTCCTCAGTGCTAGCTAACTTACCATGGTAGAAGTGAAGGGGATGGTAGGACTTAACTGGCAGATGACGTACTGTGTGCAAGGTGAAGTGCAATAAATAATATATGTAGCTTAATATATGTAGCTTAAAACAGAAGTGTGCATTAAGACCCTCTTTTGTCTGTGGATAAAATAAGAGAATCAGGAGGAAGGGATATTTCTGTCTTAAGTAGAATGAGATGTGTTGAGCAGCAGGTTCCCTGTGTGTGCTTCTGCCTGGCTTACCCGCTTGCTGTACTCAGGAGAAAGATGTGGCCTTTAACAAGATTTCACAGATCTTTGATAGGACCTGGCTGCTTGGTTGTTCACTGATGATTAGGTCTGAAGTACTGGTTCATTAAGATACAAGTCTGACTGTAAGTGTCTGAGAAGCCACCCAATTAATGTCAAACAAATGTTTTAGCCACTTGCAGAATCCAGCGTTCTGGTTTTCTGATTTGTAAGAAGATATCTGTAAAATATCATCATATAATGAAGGTGTGTAGCTATTAAATCATAATTATATTAAAAATGTGTAATTCAGAACCAAGTTATAACTTTTAACTCTGCAAACTCATTTAATTTCCCAGTGGAATAGCATTAGAATAGATCTTTCCTTCCTCCTTTGCCAGCAATGTACATCATTAAACATGTACTTAGTAGCTGGCAAAACAGACTGAAAGTTAAACTAACTTCGCTAATAATGAGCTGGAATTCTCATAATGAAAATGCAAGGTACCTTATTTAAATGTTGGCCCCTTGACAAAATCTTCAACACAAGCCTCACAAGACTGTCACTAATCTTCTTTGTAGGTGCCCTGTAGCCAAAAATGTGCTGATGTCTGGCTTTGCACAGACTGGAGACCTGGGAGATTATATGTTTTGAATAGGATCAAATGACCATAAGGGGAAAGTACACTATACTTAGCTGTCTTGTCACACAGACAGAAAAGTGTTTTGCATATGACCTTGTTAAGAGCATGAGTTAAGAGCACCACTACAAAGTAGAGGCAGGGATACTGAAGCTACTTAGATTGTTGTTGAGAATCTGTTTTTCCTGGTCATCTGCTTACATTTTTGTTTTTTTTCTCTGTACTCTCATTTTGGCTTAGTGATTTCAAATTTCATGCTGACTCTAAATCAGATGGAAACATGAGGGTGAGAAAATGTAAGACAGCTCAATGCAGTTTCATGATCCAGTTCTCTTCCATGTTGGAAAGGCACAGCACCAGTTTGTTACAGGATTTCTTTTTCACTGTCACTGTCAAGTCCTGCTTTTTGGATTGCAGTTATTTGTTCTCCTTTCCTACTGCAAAGTCTGCCCTGACATATTCCTCAGCTGCCGTGCCTTTGAGCATCTTTCCAAATTACTGTGACCAGGCTAACTACTTCACCACAAATTAGTTCTCTTCTGTTGCTGTGCACACCTCTGTCTCCAACTTAACTGATTCCCACACTCACAGTCTTATTTGCCTCTTCTGTTTTAGATATCCTCTTAAATCCCCTCCTGCAGTTTCTATCTCTGCACAGAAGATTTTCACTGATCATCCTTTCAACAGAGAACTGACATCCTTTACACCACTACCACCCACCTCTTTGTTACGGACAGAATTTTATTTACTCCTCCTTTCCTTTACTGAAGGTGGCACATGGTGCTGAAGACTGTCCTGTTGGAGTCTGCAGGCAGCTAATCTCCCTCACAAACACAGCTTTCATTGTCTTCATGTCAATGGCTGCTTGTGAATTGCCCCAGAAATATCTGGTCACTAGCTCAAGTCTATACGACTCATATTTTTGTCCAGGTATCACCCAACACCTTCTCCTAGTTAGGGCAGACTAAGTTATTGAAATGATTGTTACCAAGCAGAGTCAATCATGCTACCAACCAGCAACTGTTTCAATTATGTGTCTCTGCCAGGAGGAGTGTGTTTCTGCCCTGGAGCTCCTCTTTCACCTTTGTCCCAAAGGAGAAAGTAGGTACCTAAACTTAATTTTCTGTGAAAAACGTGTTATATTATGCATCCTGAACATTGCAGCCATCAAAACCACATGGCCTGTAGGAATCAGCAGCTTTCCCAGTGAACTGTTGAGGTGCTGCCAGTAGAAGCTTTTTCAACTCATTTATTGTTGATCAAAAGTTCTGCTCCTATTCCCAGAAACATATTTTTTATCACGAGAAGAGCCTCAGCCTCTTGTGAGCAAGCACAAGTAGGAAACAACAGCAAGACTTTATATCTGTCCTGTGTTGATCTTTCATTTTGAGGCTGATAGTGTAACACAGAGCTGTTTCAGCTACACGCAGAGGCAGAAGTGGAAGGAGCAGAGATTGAATGATATGAAGCAGCATGATAGGAAAGAGAAAAGCGTGTAAAAACATAAATGCCAGACAGATGTTTTTTGGGGGGAGTGCAGCTGATCCATAGGAAATCAGAACAGTTGGATGGCTGTTTTAAAGTCTTTTAAAGGGGGAAATCAGCAGTGCTACCAGACTGGGTAGATGAGAAAACAAAAATAAGCAGCACTGGGATGAAGAAAGAATGGCTTCTTATGTATTACCTATGTGGTGCTAAAGGGCATCACAAATCTACATAGCCCATTTTACTTGAGTGCTGTATAAATAAAAAAATTCTTTGGAAACAAGGCTGTATACCTCCACTCTAAGCTCTCATCCTTGAGGATGACATAAGAGAAGTTTAAGGCTTGATACAGTTGAATAGGTCTGTGGATTTTTGAAGGGGGAGGAGAGCAGTATATTCTGAATTTGTTTTGGACAAATTTATGATATAAATGGGGGTTGGTGGAATATGGTCAGTGTACTGGAGACAACATTGCAAAAAGAGGTGACATTTTGTCCTTTGGGGACAGCAGTACTGTCTTTTTAATTGGGGGTGAAAAAAATTAAAACTGTTTCTACTGTTGGTTCTCTCCTGTTATCAAATGTAAAATCTGCAAACACAGAAGTTACAATGGAAACAGGGAATTGCTGGGCAAATATTTAATTTTGCTGTCTCTGTTTACAGGATGTTTTCACAAATGAAGATACACAGGGAAATCAGGGGGGAAAAAAAGGGGAAAAAAAAAAAAAAAAAAAAAAAAAAAAAGAGCTGCCCACTAGCTTCTGTTCCAGAGACTGGAGAGGTTTATCTTCCTACCTACTTTGGGTGAAAAGCTATACATGATAGCATGGCCAGCTGCATGAGGCAAGAAGAAAGGAGTCAAGCTGGCTGAGCCACAGAGTGCGATTATTCTGAATCACCAGTGACAGGCCCTGAAAATGCAACCTACGAACTGTTATCAAGAGAGCTCTTTTTCAAAAGGCAACCTCTGGTGCTTGAAAAGATGGCTGGGAGAAGAGGGAGGTAGGTGGGTGACCACTGCAGTTTTCTTTGCTACTCTGCTATAAGATGCAGAGTGGGGGAGGAAACTTCTACTTCCTTTTCAGCTGCTGAAGGCATGAACTGGTTTACAGGAAAGGTGCTAGGTTTTTTGGGGGGTGGAGAACAAAGACTCTGTGTGTAACTTAATGCCTTGCTGGGGAAGTCAGCTAGCATTTACAGCTCTTAGATGCCAGTGTGCAACAGATCAGAAATGCTTGGAGCGTCTGCCGTCAAATACACACAAACCACTTTAAGGAAGCATGAATTATGGATGAGGCACTCAAGAGCTGCTCAGGGCTAGGAGTGTTGACATGTCACAGGTGATCAGTGCATCGGTGGTCTGGTGGAGCTTTTTTGCTATGTGGCAAGGGCTTATGTCTCCTGGGCTGCAGGAAGACAGAAAGATTGAAAGCAGACCTGCAGCTCTGGCTCGAGCTGCACAGCGCATCTAGGATAGGTTGCATAGGGCTGATCAGGGCTGCAAACAGGGAATCAAAAGGATCAGTCTTCTCTCCATGGCAATGCAGATTTCTTTGTACAACTGAGTTAAGCAACTTCAGGAAGGAGAGATTTTGAGCTGTGGCAGCTCGCCAGGAGCTAATAAGAACTTGAACTAGGGCCCAAGCCTTAAATGCACTTTATTTGGGCTCAGGGTGGCAGCTGTTCTTAGTGCTATAATTCAACAGGAAAAAGCTTATAATCTTGTCTCCAAGTTTCCAGCTTTGAAACTTAGAGAGACTTCATCCTCATGAAAAGATGGAGGCTATCTCCCTTCATTCTCAACTGCCATCAGTGTGCTCCCTGAGTCTACTAGTGAGGCAAAAACAGTTTGGCCCATCATATCCTATGAAGTTCCCTTCTATAACCATCCCAGGGAATGTGGGTACAGATGCACAATGACTTTGGAAACCACCATCTTTGTTTCAAGTTACTGCCCCACAAGTTCATTAGCCTGGCTAAAATGTTTGTTTTGTTTTGTGTTGAGGGAGACATTCCCCTAACGTACCAGAGCTGTAGGGATGAGGCCTTCTATAGAACAGCAGGTATGTCATAAAGTAGTAAGCACTTTGAGTGCAATCACCTCGTCTTCTTCTGCCCTCAGAAGACAGCTTTGTACTCCCAGTTTGGTGACTGCCTTCTTGCTATTGAAAGCAATGGCCTGTTAGAAAGACTGCTACAGGCATGACTGTAGTCACAGAACAGGTTGGGCCTCGTATTTTGTAGCTGCCTCAACCCAGAAACCTCAGTTTCCCAGATTGGCAAGTCGAACAGAAGGGAACGTTTTTCACCATATCTGACCCCATTTTGGCTGCTTGAGGCCCAGTAAATCTTAAAGTAAAGCCAAACTTGTGGTTAAGAATCACTCAGCTGAAGCTCTGATCCTTCCTTTTAAAGACTTAATTTACTGATTTATAGCAGTAAAGCAAATAGCTTTCATTTATTTATTTTTAATTTTCCTTTTCAAACTTTTAAAACAAGGAAGAGTAAAATGACAGTTGACCAGAAGTTGAGTTCTCAGATAATACAGTGCAAAAATCAGCTTTGACTTGTTAGTGAAGGAATTAATGATAGGCACAAATTTATATGTATGTCTTATTCAATTAACAGAATACTTAAATTACCTCTAGCCTGCTGTTCTGGAATCAGTGATGTTACTAGAGATGCTCGTTATTCTAGAAGACAAGTTCAGAAAAAAATGATCAGAGTTTAAGATAATTGTTCCCTTTCTGTTTATCCTGATGATAATTAAAATCTTTGAAAGCTTTCTCCTTTTTAGCACTCCATCCAGGAAGGCCCACTCTGCTCCACTTGTGCTTGCAAATGAGGCACAGAGAGGAGCAGAGCCTGCTGGGGCCTCTTGGAGTTTCATGAGGAAACAAGGCATGATTAGAAAGTGGAAAAAGGAGAGACTGGGAACTTTTATGTGTCAGGGAAAAGAGATGAGAGTTTTAGAAACTGTATGCAGAACAAAAAGAAAGGTTTAAACTTTTGAACATCTAGCTTCTGTTCTTAGGCACGATAGAAAGAGGAACTAATTGAGCAATATAACTTCTTATTGGAGGTGGCTTTGGCAAGATTAGTTATAAAAGATTACAAACAAAACAATGAGGGTTTTTTTTCCTCTGTAGGGAAGGGATGTAAAGAAATATGAAATAGGCATTATAATACAGACACAAGCATTTGAAATGCACATATGTATAATGTCCTCTTCTGTACCTTTTACCTTCTTTCTGACTTGTGAGCTCATAAAACTTGTCCACAAGTGTGGTGAAGAAGGAAGGAAAACCTCAGCACTTAGGGCAGGCAAGAACTTCACTGTGACTTCTGTGTCAGCGTTTTTTTGGGTATTTTAAATCAGTGGGGTCTTGTTCCTGAAATGTTGATAAACTGTGTCAGGCAGAAAATCTGAATCAATGATAATCTTATAGCTAAGGATAATATCTAGAGTAAATAGTGCTCCTCATCCCATACAGTTCATATTGCTGTAAAACCTAATTGTGGATATTGTTTTGTTGCACAAGTCATATACCCATGCCCTACTGTGCCAGCCACTGCGCAGGTGGAAATTTAAAAAATAAAAATAATAAAAAATAAAGAAGTTTTAGGTTCCAGAAAACTGAGAAGAAAATCTAAATAAACAGATGTAATCAATGGATGTGTTTCGGACTGTTTTCAAATAACTGCCATGATTTGTAACAGTAACTGCCCTTCTCAGCAGCAAGTAGTTGTAGAACTAGATTTTAAAGAAAGACTGAAGGAAACCAAATTGCTGGACTGCCACAAATATCCTGCTCTGTTCCTGTACAAGAACATAAATCAACAACTATTAATAATAAGAAGAAAGTTTTATTAACTGCTGGAAAAATTATTTCTTTCAAAATTTCGCAGTAAAATTAAAATGACTTAATTCCCAAACTTTCTTTCAAAAAAGGCATTTTTTCAAGCTATTGGAAGTTGGCCACTATGTGTGTCTGTAACACATTAGGCACTGTTTTTCAAAACACCTTGTGGACTGTTAATTGGGGTTTACATAATACCGCAAAATTGCAGACATTCCTTTGAAATAAATAGGAATGAAAACTGCTTTTCTGGGATAGGAGAAAAAGGAATTTTTTATTTTTAACAAAAAGCCCAAACAAAAATCCTTTGTTCGAATATGTCATAATAATTGTTTGTTTTTGTTTCCTGAAGAAATTAGAATCATTTGAGGAAAACTTTCTAAGCAATGTTGAGTTACACAAGTTCAAGGGGGCCTTGTACATACAGTACTACTGTTCAGGCCAAGAGGTAAACAATTATGAAATGCTTTTGAAATGCAGAGTTGGTGAGGCTTTTCAAGGTTATGTATTTTGTCACTGAACATAACAGTAAGTTGCTGAGAGCAGGCGTGAGTGATACTTATGCACAGATGTGCAAATTAAAAAGTTATGAAATCTAATAGCTCAGGGTCTAGATTCCAAGTTGTAACACTCTGTTGTAAATCTGACTTACCCTATAGGGACTGGAGCAGGATGAACTTATTATTTATTTATTTTGAAATTAGAGCAATGCGCTTGCTTGGTCAAAATTCAGACCTTAGTCTGCTGTTCACCTGGTGAGTTTATGTGTATCTAAGGTGCGTCCCCCTGGCTGATTTAAGGCTGTTCTGGGTTTGGGCCTGCAGGTCATTTAGGGTAGAAATGGTTAGAAACATGGCTGGCACAGAAAAGCATTAGATTCCATTTTTTCCTTCTGTCCCTTCTAACCATTGATCACTCTCAGCTGTGAATCCTTTTAATGGCCCCAAATTTTCAAAATGTAAGCCCAAGCAAGCTGGTTTTGTTGTTTCCTAAGTGTCAAGTAACTTGGTGTGACAGGACAGCAGTAGTGATTCTTAGGTAGGAAAAAGCTAGCATTAAAACATTGCTGGAGAGAAAGAAATGAACTCAAATAATGCTCTCTACTAAAGTTCCACCCAAAAAGCCGCTCGCAGCCTTTAAACTCCGTTTTTAGCCCACCAAGCAATCCAGGTGGGGTCTTTGCAGTAGTCTAGTTCCTTTTGTTTCCTCTCATCTTCACCATCCTGCTTTGAACTTGGTCTGTTCAGAGCCTCCTGTGTCTCCTTTGTTTTTTTTGCAAGCCATATCAGTGATGTCACTTGCTGGCTACATGAGAGAACCATAGTATCATAGAATCACCAAGGTTGGAAAATAGCCACGGGATCACCCAGTCCAACCATCCACTCATCACCGAGAGAGTGAGTCCTATCCAATGAACTTGCTTTCCTGAAATTCTGAAAATGTGTTTGTAGCATCTTATGATGCTTTGGTGATGTACTCAGCCTGAAAGCCCCAGTATTTATTTCCAAATCTGCTTCACTTGACTGTGCGATTTTGTGTTAAATAAAGAAAGGGAAGTTTGTAGGCAAGCAGACTCTAACAGAATTGGAAATATGAGTTGCATTTACCAAGAAGAACAATCTCTTATGGTGAGAAGTGTGGAACAGCAAGTAATGTTCAAGCTTGGAGAACAGAGAGGTGTAGGGGAAATAATTTTTTGCTTTGATTGTCAGGATTGACAGTACTTTGCTTTATATCTAATAAATACCTGATGCTTCTTGTGAAGCCTTGGTATTTCAGGTTTTTTGTAAAGAAGGCTTTAAATGAAAGGTACACATCCTTCAAGTTAATCAATTACACACCAAAATAAGGAGAGAAAATTACCTTTTGTTATATCTGAAGCGCAGAAGGAGGCGACAAGGACAGATTAGCAGAGTTTTGTTCAGCAGTGCCTGTGTATGAAATAAACAGTTTTTGACAGGAAGATTACAAAAACTGAAATCAGTGAGAGAATCTGTTGCTAAATGATAAGCATGATTTTTTGTTGTTGTTGTTTTGTTTACCTACCATTTTCCTTCCGCTTAAATGGAGATACATTCCAGGATTGCAGAGATTTTAATTGTCTATGATTTTGAAAATTTTTCACCTGCGCAGTAAATGTATGTTTCATTTAGCCTGAATGGAGAATGCAGATGATAAATATGCTGAATATCCAAGCCTCCCATGCCCTCTCGCAGGAGACCTGAGATTGCACTTTATCACTGCTGCTGTGCTGTGGGGCTCACGCACAAAGAAGGCAGGCAGCACAAAGCAGGTACAAGAGTGTCCAATGCTGTGCTTTCTTAACCTTGTACACCTCGCTTGATAAGGGAGACAGGTGGACAAAGGAAATGCAGAAGGCCAGAAGTGGTTGAGAGGAAAAATTCCTCTTATTGTGAGGTTTTCTCACTGAGCTACTGAACTTCTTTAAAAAAAAGAAGAGAGGGTTCACAGATATCTACAAAGCATAGCATTTACTTTAGGTTAAAAATAAGAATAGTAAAAAACATCTCCCCAGAAAAGCACAGCACACACCTATCCCTGCAGCAGATGAAAAACTAATGATCCTCTCCGTAGAGAGGTTGAGTTCTTGTAAGTTAAGATGGAAATCACAGAAAATATTCATATAAGAACTTAAGCTTTTCTTTCTTACAGTTATGTCTTATTTTCTGTCATCCTGGTATGACAGTATTAAGAATTAAATATGTAATAAAAATATTTAGGATATAATGTACTTTTTATTCATTCACTTATTCTTTCCATAGAAATGTATCTGTGCAGAATTACAGATAGCGCAGATGATAACGATTGCAATTAACTAGAGATTGTGCAAGTATAATGCCAAGTATATCATCACGTTTTTTGAAACTACTACTTCTATTGATTCATCTTAGAATGCCAGAAAAAAATCTGGAAAAGCAGAGCCAACATAATTGTTTGTTATCTGTATTTGCAACATTTTTATTACAATGCAGTTTCCTGTTGCAGATGCACCCATGGTTCAGAAATACTGTGATCTTGTGTTTCTTATTTCAGATTCAGTTCTTAGAAATTGCAGGAGGGACCCCACCAAGCAGATAAACCACATTGAGAATAGTGTCTTCTGAAGCATGGAAGAAGGTCTTTTTTTGTGGCTTTTTTTGCTAGTGGTTTGCTAGTGGTTTACTCACCTATCTCAAAGGGGGCGACGAATTGTAGTGCAGGAGCTAGCAGGGCTTATCGAAAGAGCTTTAAACTAGCTACGACAGGAGAATGGGACAAAACAGACCTCACGTGAGATAAGCCCAGGGGAATGGTTCTTGAGCTGGGGTTGAGGCAGATGACTTGGCTGAAGTGAGTTGACCTAGTTGCTATTACTGAAACATGGTGGGACCATTCCCATGACTGGAGTGCTGTGGTGGATGGCTGCAAGCCATCAGAAGGGATAGATGAGGAAGGAAAGGTGGTAGTGTAGACCTTTATATTAAAGACTGATGTTAAAGAGCATGGGGTTGGGAATGATAAAGTTGAGTGTCTGTGGGTGAGGATCAGGGGGAAGGTCTGTAGGGGCGACATCTTGGTTAGGGTCTGTTATAGACCACCTAATCAGGATGAAGAAATGGATGAGGCGTTCTATGAGCAGCTTACAGAAGTCGTGCAATCACCAGCACTTGTTCTTGTGGAAAACTTCAATTTCCCTGATATATATGTTGGAAACATAATACAGTGCAGAGGAAGCAGTCTAAGAGGTTTCTAGAGTGTGTGGAAGATAGCTTCCTTATGCAGCTGGTAGGAGAGCCTACCAGGGGTGATGCTCTGCTAGACATGCTCTTCACTAACAGAGGAGGACTGGTGGGAGATGTGAAGGTTGGGAACTGTCTTGGGCAGAGCAACCATGAAACTGCAGAATTCTCTATTCTTGGAAATGTTAGAAGGGTGACTAGCAAAACTGCTATCTAGAACTTCAAGAGGGCAGACTTTGACCTGTTCAGGACTCTTGTAGCATGGGTTCCTTGGGAGTTGCTTCTTAAGGGTAAAGAGGTCCAGGAAGCCTGGATGCTCCTCAAGATGGAAATTGTAAAGGTCAAGAACAGGCTGTCCCTGAATGCCATAAGGTGAGTCGTAGGGGAAGAAGATGTGTGGATGAGCCGGGAACTACTGTTGAGACTCTGGAAGAAAAAGAAAGTCTATGTCCTCTGGAAGAAGGGACAAGCTACTTGGGGAGATTACAAGGAAGTTGCTAAGGTATGCAGGGAGGAAGTTAGGAGGGCAAAAGCCCAACTTGAACTCAGATTGGCCACTGCAGTAAAAGAGAATAAGCCTTTTATAAATATATCAGTGGTAAAAGAAGAACCAGGGAGAATTTCTATCCTTTACTTGATGCAGCAGGGAATGTGACCACTGAGGATAAGGAGAAGGCTGAGGTCCTCAACACAGCCTTTACATCTGCCTTTAATAGGCAGATCAGTTATCCTCAGGGCACTTTACGCCTGGAAGCCTGGAATGCTGTGCAGAATACACCCCCAGTGATTCAGTTGGAGACAGTTAGAGAGCTCCTCCTCCATCTGGACTGTCACAAGTCCATGGGACCAGACAGACTTCATCCTAGGGTGCTGAGGGAGCTGGCAGGGTGATTGCCGAGCCACTCTTGGCCATCTACCAGTGCTCCTGGTTATCTGGAGAGATCCCAGAAGATTGGAGGCTTGCAGATACAAGAAGGGCCATAAGGAGGATCCGGGGAACTACAGGCCTTTCAGCCTGACCTCAGTACCAGGAAAAGTTATGGAGCAAATCATCTTTGGTAAGATCACATGCATATGCATGGCATCCAGGGGATCAGGCCCAGCCAGCATGGGTCATGAAAGGCAGGTCGTGATTGACCAACCTCATCTCCTTCTACAACTGGGTGACCAGCCTGGTAGACGAAGGAAAGGCTGTTGATGTAGTCTACCTAGACTTCAGCAAAGCTTTTGACACGGTCTCTCACAGTATTCTTCTCGGGAAACTGGCTGCCCATGGCCTGGACAGGTATACTCTTCTTTGATAAGGAACTGACTAGAGGGCTGTGCCCAATGGTGACCCGTTGCAAGTGGTGTCCCCCAGGGCTCGGTACTGGGGCCCATTTTGTTTAATATCTTTATTGACAGCCTAGATGGAGGGATTGAGTGCACCTTCAGTAAGTTTGCAGATGACACCAAGCTGGGAGGTGGTGTCAATCTGCCTGAGGGAAGGGAGGCCCTTCAGAGGGATCTTGATAAGCTGGATCACTGGGCTAAGGTGAATGGGATGAAGTTCAACAAGGCCAAGAGCCAAGTCCTGCACTTTGGCCACAACAACCCCATTCAGCATTATAGGCTTGGGGATGAGTGCCTGGATGACTGTGAAGAGGAAAGGGACCTGGGGTGTTGGTTGATGCTCGGTTGAACATGAGCTGACAGTGTGCCCAGGTGGCCAAGAGGGCCAACAGCATCCTGGCCTGCATTAGAAATAGTGTGGCCAGCTGGAGCAGGGAGGTGATCATCCCTCTGTGCTCAGCACTGGTGAGGCTGCACCTTGAGCACTGTGTTCAGTTTTGGGCCCCTCACTACAAAAAAGACATTGAGGTCCTGGAGTGTGTCCAGAGAAGGGCAAAGAAACTGGTGAGGGGTCTGGAGCACAGGTCTTATGAAGGGCAGCTGAGGGAGCTGGGATTGTTCAGTCTGGAGAAGAGGAGGCTCAGGGGAGACCTCATGGCACTCTACAACTTCCTGAAGCAGGTTGTGATGAGGAGGGGTTTGGCCTCTTCTCCCGGGCAACAAACAGGACCCGAGGAAATGTGCCGAGGTTGTGCCAGAGGAGATTTAGGTTAGACATAAGAAGAACTTTTTCTCTCAGAGAGTGGTCAGGCACTGGAATGGCTGCCCGGGGAGGTGGTTGAGTCACCATCCCTGGCAGTGTTCAACAGGCATCTGGATGAGGAGCTACAAGATATGGTTTAGAGGCTTGTGGTAGTAATGGTAATGGGAGGACGGTTGGACTAAATGATCTTGCAGGTCGTTTGCAACCTTGTGATTCCATGACTTATTTTCTCTATAGTTTCTGGGTTTGATCCACAATGCATGCTAACACAAAAGAAGTCCTCTGAAGGCTGTTGAGAATACAGGGCCTGTTTGTGTGGTCCTGGTTCCTGGCTAGACTCAGATGAAAAAAAAGTAGTCTGCCTTAGTTATCCAGTTATATCTGGAATAATCACAGACATAGATGTTAATTTGTGTGCTTGTAAAGAAATGTATTAAAGTGATTATACTGCTGTGCTAAAGATTGTAAGCATGTATAATTTATCAGGCCATTAAAGTTCTTTACCTAAAAAGCAGTGGAAGCTGAACAAAAATGCTGTGAGATAGAGTACTCTCTCAGTATTTGCCCGCTTGTGATTTATTTTTCTTTGTGACTCTACCAAGAACAAAAATGTTGCCTTTCCATTAAAGAACCAAAAAGCGAGAAATTAAAGCACACCCAAATCTATAAAATGACACTACTCATTCTAACACTGATTCAGTTATACAAGCAGAACTTCATATTTGTAAATGAAAACACATTGAACACCACCCAGCCATCTGTAGGGGAAGTGCTAAGTCATGATCTGAGACAGTGATTGAGCACCTGGTGGGATGGCAGGGCTAACCCAGAGGAGCTCAGGTGTATGCAATGCTCCTGAACGACCAGTAGAGGTGGAGCCAGGATCCACCCCTTTCCAGACCTCATAAGGATTGGCTTTGGCAAGGGTACTTCTTTGGAGATCCCTGCCTACCAGAAGCTTTTCAAAGGTAAGTAGTTTTTCTTCCTTTTTTTCCACAGCTGTTGTATTTGAGATTGTTTTTATTTGCTATAGTCTAGGATTGTGCCACTCAGTTATTATTTCTGCACTTTCCGTTGCATTATACCATCATAACATTGTTCAGTTAGCTTTGTTATGCTGACTCAAATCACTCCTTTTCTATCCCTGACTATGTTTTAAAGATTCTTTTTGTTCCCCTATTGTTGAAAGTTCTCAGCTTTTCATGTTGCATAAGGCTTCTGTGCAAGTGCTGTGAAGAAGGAGTATTACAAAACTCACGAGAGTGTTGATTTTAGCATTAACATTGCGGAAATAAATTGGGAAAGACAACAAGAACCTTTATATTAGTAGCTTTCATTCATTTCAGACAGCAATGATTAATAGATTTAGGCTAGCTGACAAAGGATAGTTTCCTGTTTGGTAATGAGTTTGTATAGCCTGAAAGCATCTCGCAAACTGCTGTTCAAGAATGTATGAGAGTGTAGTTAATGAATTGCAGTAAGCTCTAAGTTAATAAATATTCAGATAAGAGTGTCATACTATGTAGTTCAGTGAATTTGACCACAATCACAGTTGTTGTGGTCATGACCAGTTTCTTAGTTTTGACTTCAAAAAGCATAGTTGTTTTATTTTCAATATTTGGTTGCTATGGTTTAGGTTAATTAGTCAAGTTTAAGCATAATTTATTATGAAAAACAACTTATCTGACAGCTTTTCTGAGTTAGGGCTGGGAAAGTAACTTATAATAAGATAGCACAGTACAAGCTGAAATGTTCTTGGGTAACAAAAAGAAAGGTTTCTACCAAAAATCTATTTAAATGTCCTTTCTTTTTTCTTTTTTTTTTTTTTTTTTTTTTTTTTTCCTCCTCTGGGATTATTGATACTCTTTAAATCAGGTTAGTTTTGTGTCAGGTAACATTTGAAAATATTTCATCTCAAGCTATAAGCTGAGTCTAACAACTTCACTGTTCTGTAAATTACTGCTGAGATTTAACATAGTTAATTTCTTTCTATAAAGCCATATCATATCAAGGTTTGTCAAAGGCAGAACTGGATTTTGCATCAAGAACAAAGGCAATTGAATTCATATGTTGTCCTTGCCTTGGATGGCAGTAGCGTAATACTGATAAAAGAAATTCGGGACAAAGTTGAGAAAGCCTAGTTGAAGTTGACAGGCCATAGAAAGGGATGGAAGGTACAAGAGAAGCTGGTGAATACGTGGAAAAATGGGCAGAGGGAGCTCAGTGGGAAGTAGGGTTTGTGAATGAGAGTTTCTCTGTCACTGTTAACGACCCTCTTCAGAGATTTTTTTGGAAGGCTGGGGTGATTGCCTGGTATCTCTCCCTTTGGTGGCATTACAAGGCATGAGTCAGATATACAAGAGGAATTTACATCTTAGCCCATAAGTCTGTCTGCTTCCCAAGGCACTCTCCTTTTCCTTTGCAGTCAGAATAGGAGCACCTGAAAAACACTCACCTACACACAGATGCCTGGCCTTCAGCCTGTGTTCACAGTATTTTGAGATTTGCTACTTAGCCAATGCTCTTGGCTCTTCATTTATGCAACTATTCTTGCTTTGCTGTAATGCTAAACTGTCAGAATAGGAGAAAGTAACAACAACAAAAGAAAAAAACCACAGAAGCTTCCTTTCACCTGAGTGGTGCCTGTCACTTAACTTCTTATGAAGTAAGGGTTAGCAATTAAAGCATGCTTTTCATGTCTTTCCTAAATACGTAACATGTATAAATGTAGACCACAGTTCTTGATGGTTTCCGAATTCTAGACATATGTTATTCTCCTTCTGTGCTCCTCGTGTTAAGGACATCTACTGTGTTACTGTAATGAGTTATAGCCTTAAAAAGTTGTGGTCTTCTGCCTTTCTCATGGTTTCCCTTCTTAGCGAGAAAATAGTATCACTATTTTTTCCACCTACTTTGGCTGTTAGGGACATAATGTTTCATGTAGTCTGAGGCCTCCAAGAACTTTTTCTTTATTTGAAAAATTACTACCTCATGATATTTTTTTCTTTCAAGTAGGATGTTCTGTCCTTGATGGGCTGTTACAGACAGCATGGAGCCATCAAGAGTGAATTGCTCTGTTTGGTCATAACGTGACTAATGGTTAATACAGCTGATCCTTTTTAGCTCCCTCTGCATGGCTCTGTCCTGATCTGCAGTGGGATCCTTGGAAATAACAGAGAGGTTCATTCTCTGGGTCTGCAGAACCCTCAAAACTCCCTGCTAATCTCTTTGACAACTTCACCTGGAAGCATAGATGGCAACAAGTGTTTCATGACATGGAGACTCGGCTAGAGAGACATGAATGCAAACCTACTTATTTTTAATTACTTCCAAAACAAAACCACATTTCTTCCATAGTAATAATCAATAGGACTTAGGTTTGAAGGCAGGATGGATTATTCAAAATGAAACTTTCTTACGGATCTTTCTGCTTTATAAGTTGACTCATGTTTTCTTAAGTAGTACTTGAATAATCTTCAGTAAGTGCAAACTAAAGATCTGCCCATACTAAAATGTTTAAAAAAAAAAAAAAGGCCACAATCTGAATTTGCTTTGAAAACAGTGTTAGGACCAGTAGTTCTGTCGTGTCAACCAATATTTTTCAATATTTTCATTGTCAACCAATGTTTTTCTTGACTTATTTTCCAAAGTGTTCTGTTTTCATATCTGAATGGCAACATAAATGACTGTATTCCATTGTGTCCTGTATGTTCCCTTCAGAATCTTAATCTTTCTGATCAGAAGTCACTACTATTTTTGACTACACTTGTCCAACTCAAGAGATACAACCTAGGCTCTGCATTTCTTGGTGACAAGACTCGTACATCTGGTTGCAGACATCACCATAATTAGACTGCGTCAGTTGTGCCCATTGAGGCTGTCTCAGCAGTCTGGGTTCAACCCACCTCAGAGGTATGTCATGTAATCTAGAAAAGCTCATTTAATAACAGGATGCTTATTCTGCATACGTTTTGGTCCAGTGCCTAACAGGGGTTCGTACAACAAGGATATTTCAGGTCTAGCATCTGCTTCTTCTCTAGACATGCAGCTGGAAATTTGAGGCAACTCATGGCCTATTCATTCTGGCATTTTTTTCAGGCCTGGGGAACTTAAAGCCAGTTCTGATAGATAATCCTCAGAACAGCATTTTCTGAAATTTTTGGTTGGTCGGTTGGGTTTTTTTGAGAGAGACTGCAACTTCATGAATTAAAGACATTACGTTAGTGACTTTCTAAGAAGAGCAGCAGATTGTTCTGCCCTGTCCTGGTGATATTGTCAGAAACTTAAAACTGAATCCTTCACTCCTGATGATGTCTCCTTGGGTATGAAAAGAAGGAAAAAGTCTTCATAGCTAGAACTGATTAACGTCAATTCTGTAATGACAAGATATTTTGAAATTACTGTCTCGTGTCCTTTAGATGTTTTTGCTGTTCAGCAGTCTCCTCTGTTAGAACATGTTTACAGCAGCTCTGCTTCTAAACTAGAGTTTCTAAAACAATTCAAAGAAAAAGAAAACAGGGAAATTGCCTTGATATTCAGTGACAGTTATAATATCATGCAAATCATTACTAATGGAGAGCAATTATGAAGTGCTCAGAGACTATTGTAATAGATTTTTCACACAAAGGAGGAAGGATGTTGGACCTGCTGTAGAACTGTGAAGAAGTAATTACATATCACTTTTGTACCTAAGGAATGAGATATTTTTAAGGTGTCACACTAGCCATGACACACTGAAGAACATCATGTTCTAGGCAGTGAGGTGTTTTGTTTGTATTTACATCTTTCAGAGCAGCCATTTGTACTGCAGCATTTGCATACCTGCTGCACATTTTGGGCATGTGTCTGCGTTACCATTTTAACTCTGTGCAGTTGTTTGGTAGCCTGTTCTTGGGTCCACGGTAGCCACTTAGGATCTGTTCTCCTGCTTCAACCAGTGTGTGAGTTCTTTTCAGAGTGATTCCTGTTCTGCTTGGCAACATGACCTCCTTGTTACCAGTATTCCCCTCTAAAGCCTTCCTGTTCTTACAGTGAAATTCATTTTAAGTTCTGAGAAGTTTTCATGAAATTTATTAATTTGAGGTTAAAACTTTTAGTGAGACATAATCATCCATATCTTATGAAGATGGAATAGATGTTATTTGAATGTTCTTTTGCTTCAAGGACATAATGCTGCTTGCTTCTGGCTATTCTGTTAATTTTCATCTGATTTTTCAGGACTCTGTATCAGCACTTCCCTTAGTTATGAGTGTCTTTTGGTTAATGCCATTTGCTTCCTGCAGATTATGAAGAATTACTGTAGGGCAGCATGCACTGACATGACAGATAGAAGGCTTCAATTGCACCTGCAATCAGACTCGCCTACGCCATCCAAGTGGAAAATGGAAGTGGATAAAAAGGACACAGTATGCACTCTTGTTGGTTTGTGGCCTGGAGCCCTGAGTCAGAAGCCACTCCATCTTTGAGCTGCATTAGGGGAATCCCAAAACCTGGGTCCAGCCCTGCATCTTGCTCAGTATGTGACAGTGTCATTTAATGTATTTTGCAGCATCATTTAGTTACCTAAATATAAATACAGGAGTAACTTTGATTTTAACATTAATTTACTTAGAACAAATCACTTTGGAGGAACTTGATGGTTTTCCCTTTTTTGTCTGCTTTGAGCATCTTTTCATTTATCTCCCTATTTTAGATTCTCGGAAGTCTATTTCAATTTCCAGGATCAGTTTTCCATTTGTGGATAAAATGCATTTTATATTTAACAGCTATGGGAATATGTACTGAGCCCAGATTACACTCATGCCATGCTTGGACTGACTAGAAGAGGTGGATGTTTCTTCCTTCTTACTTTGGACTGGAAAGAATCCATCTGACCATTTGTGGAAGGCTTGACAATAATAGCTAAACAAAGCTTTGTAGTCTTGCATATTTTGTAATCTTATTCACTAGTCACATAAGATATCTTCAGTGTTTATTGGAGATGCAGCAGGGTCAGGGCTTTTGTGTTGTCTTTCAGTTTATCCCCAGATGTCTGTTTTCCCAGTGAATAAAAGTGTAAACAGGACAGTGAGAGGATGGCTTGTTTTCCAGATTCCAGTCTCTTTGTTAAAGTTATTCATCTCAGAATAACTGCGTAAACATTTTGGAAAAGATAAATTTTCCTGAAATATTTGTGGTTTGAATTTGTTTTCCTTGATAAAGAACATACATTGAAACAGTCTTGATGAGCTCAATTCACTGCTTTGGGAGGCAACACATCTTAAAAATCTTTTAAGTGTGTGTGTATATATTTATATTTCATTTTTCTTTGTATTTTGCTTTTATTCTCATTGGAAGGTTGCTCCGGTACCTGGCTGCTCTAATGCTACAGCAGCCTGACTTAATTCATGGCCAGTTTAAGCCACTTGTTTCACTGCCAGTATTATAGCCTTGAGACGAGTCCTGGTTTGTTGCTGTGTATTAATATTTAGTCATAAGGATAATCAATGTGCGTGACCTATTCTGTGGTTAGAAAAATAAATAAAAGAGAAAAAAGCACTTGATTTTTGCTCCTGGGTAGAAGTTCCAAGTAAGTGTTCCTAACAGGCAGTGTTCACGTAATTGGTTCCCATTGCTGTGCTGATACTAAGTAATAAATAACTGGGGAACTGATGTGGCTGAGAAAACAGAATTTGTACTGGACTGCTTTTATTTCTTCTCAAATAGTCAGTTTTCATCATGGCTGCCACACACACATTTGCAGCAGTGAAATATGGAAAGCATTGTCAAGGACAGTAACTTTCAGATAATACAAAGAGGCATGGAGATGACCTAAACAAGCTGAGTAACATATTTGTTCGTTCAGTACTTTTGTCTCCAGATGCTGCCTTGAATTATGTTGACCTATGGTGGTATGAAAGTATGATTGTCTTTACTGGTTTTGCTATTGGAGTAGCTCACATGTATTTTCTATTTTAGGGTTTTACAGTGTGTATTTTTAACTGAGGAGGTAGGGAAGTGATCATGTGCACTCCAAAGCAATTATGTTCCAAAAAACAATGAATGGGAGACTTCATAGATCAAAGCATGGTGTGATGTCTTATGATGGTGTGTTATCTGAAAGATGCCAAATGCCCAAAGAGAAGCTGGGAATTTTATTTTTCGAAGTCTTAGTATAAGACTGAATAGCTTCAGTTATGAAGTATTGCTTTAGTGTCCTGCAGTTGAGACAGGGAACTTCTCCCACAACATTTGAATTATTTTTTGCAAGCTTATGTAATAGATTTCATTAATTGTGTCTATTAGGGAAACTGTTTACCAAAACTATGTTCTACGGTGACTAGTTGCTGTGTAGATACCTTAAGGTAAGAAGTATCTGGGAAATAAGATTTAAACAACTTATATAGCAGGAGTTTGCATCTGACTCAACGGTTTAATAGAGTGTAGGCAAGAGGCTGTGCAAAAGCTATTACAAAATCAAAATATAAGTAAAATCCAAGCAGTTAGTGTGCAACAGGGGCTTAGATTTGGAATGTCAGCACCCACCCACCTGCTCTTTGCTGAAGGCCTAACACATTGTGAAGCTGGAAAGAAGTGTTCATTGACTCTGAAAACGTGGCTAAACTGTGGTGTAAAGTCTGTCCCCAAAACTAGCAATTACAGAACTTCAAGTGAGGTCTTGTACATGAGAAGATAGGGTTTTAATAACAACCATATTTTTGTCAGGAATTTGGCAGCCTAACAGTTTAACAACTCTGAACAGAGGTTAGCACTTTAAATAACATTTCTTAGAGAATTTTGGCTATTTCATTCCTAATGCAGCTGTATTGATATTTCAGTGGCATTTTACAGAATCACAGAATGGCCAGGGTTGGAAGGGACCTCAAGGATCATGAATCTCCAACCCCCCTGCCATGTGCAGGGCCACCAACCTCCCATTTAATGCTATACCAGGCTGCCCAGGGCCCCATCCAATCTGGCCTTGAACGCTTCCAGGAACGGGGCATCCACAACCTCTCTGGGCATTTTTCTGTACTATTTGAAGCTACAGGATATATAAATGAAGAAAAAAATGAATGGGGCAGAAAGTGTTGTATTGACTTTTTTGATGCAGAGAAAAATGGGTTAGATGGTACCTAGCTGTGCCTTTACTATTTGCAGCTTGTAGACATGTCTTTACAGCGAGGAGGGAGGAGCGTTTGGAAAGCAGTTTCCCTGAAGAAAATTCAGAGGGAGAACAGCATGTGAGGTCTGTGGAGTTCAAGATCTTGTTCTACTTCCTGCCAAAGCAAAGAAAAAAAAATGAATTGGCTTTACTACCAGAGATAGACTTGATTGGTTAGTCTCAAAAAATGAACTCTCAAAGTCTTCAGTGGAAATGAGATTTGGTGGGAACAGTATGAATGATTTACTAGGGTCAGTGGCCTGGAGAATAAGGATAAGCCTCCTGCGTTAGGAGCAGAAATTTCAAAGAATGTGGGGAACATGCAGATCCATGAGGGAAAACAATAAATTACCCTACAGTGGAGAGGGAGAGCTTGTTGAACAAGATGCCTTCTCCTTTCCGGGAGGAATAGCTCTATTCGTAAGATGTTGCACAAAGCTGTCTGCAGCTCTGCCAAGCTCTACTCTCAGATGAGTCCAGAATCATGGCACTGAGTTAAAAACCCAAGAACTGTGCAGGTGGAAGGGCCTTCCAAAGGTCTGCACTCCAACCAACTGCTCACAGCAGCTCACACTGGTTCACTCAGGGCTTTACCTAGTATGGTCTTAGAAACTTCTCATTGAGACTTCTCTGATTGAGACAGCACAGCCTCAGTGTGTCATCAATTCAAGAAAGCTGAAGTCTTCCAACTTAAACAGGAAGGCATCAGAGTGTTTCAAGTAGTGTTCCAGGCAACTAGCGAGAAATAGCTTGAACAAAACAAAAAAAAAAAAAAAAACCAGAATAGCATGAAAAAGCTTATTGTCTTATTTAAAGCAACAGATCTGTCATACAGTAGTATAGTAAGGACAAAAGAGTAATATTGGATTGCAAAAAAAAAAAAAAAAAAAAAAAAAACCAAACACATTTCAAAGCATAACATATTCCAGATGGGGCCTCATGAGGGCAGAGTAGAGGGAGGCAATCACCTCCCTCTCCTTGCTTGCCATCACTTTTTTGATTCAGCCCAGGATACAATTGGTCTTCTGGGCTGCAAGTGCACGCTGCTGACTGATGTTCAGCTTCTAGTCCATCAGGACCCTTAAGTCCTTCTTGGCAGGGGTACTCTCAAGGAGTTCGTTTCCCAGTCTGTATTCATATTTAGGATTGCCCCAACCCAAGTGTAACACTTCGCACTCTGCCTTGTTAAACTTCATTAGGTTCTTGTGGGCCACATTTTAAGCCTATCCAGATGGTAGTCTCCCAGATAAGTTGTTCAAAACCTCCTGAAGAGCTTGGGTGGGGAAGGTTTAAACATCTAGCTGTCACCAAGCTAGGGCGGATTTTCACATATTGCGGAAAAAAAAAAAGAGGATAAACACCTAAGTTAAAGTATATGACCAAATGGGCAATAAAGGAGGGAACTGACTGGATCTTCCTTGCTATAGTACATTTGAAGATACATGGTGGTCTCTTGACAGAGAAAGTACCATTGAGCAGATAGCGTGGATATTGACATTTTGTATTTGTATTTGTGTTCCTATTTGTAGGAAGTCGTGGCTTTGGAATTAAGTTGCTAGCTCCTGTTTCTGCTGTATATAAGGCTTTTTATGCTTTTGAATTAGAGGATGGAATGTCTTTAAGCTGCTAATTACCGTGGCAGGAGCCTGTGGTGTCTACAGCTACAGCAGGGGAACATCTGTCTGCAGCAATTAGGCAGGAGATTCTCAACTAAAGGGCCACTTGCAGTTAGAGTGGGTAGTTTGCCAGGCGAATGATGTAGGGCTGTTTATACAAACCCACTTTTCCTCTTAAAATCAATTGAATAGTAAACACATACCCTTGGCAGTCTTTGGGCATAGAATTAATTATGATAAATCTGTGATACTAAGTGTCTGCTATTTTGAAAATATTATGTTGGGTGGGGAAATCCCTCAAATTAATTGAGTAGTGTAAGAATTCATACCAGAAAAAAAAAAAAAAGGTCTTTTTAAAAGTGTATTTTACTGTATAAAATAATAAAAGCCTTTGAAGAATGGGCAGAGATGGTGCCCTCTTGGGTGTGCAGAATAGTTTTTATTAAAATGAATATACTTCTATCTCCTGGGCTATTTATTACTTCTGTTAAAATCAGAGTATTAAGGCTGTATCTAATGTGTGAACCTGTTTTACGCTTACAATAAATATATTGTCCTGCAAGGAGTAGAATATGAAATCTCAAAATATTTGAAGGTATCCTGTGGAATAGGGCTTTTTTTCTACTATGTTATTGTTACTGTATGTAATGCTAATATTTATAAAACGTTCTCATAATGCAACATGCTCCACTGTTGAATAAATGATGTATGATTGCAAGAAAGCTAAAATTATTTGATCTTAACAGAAAATATGCAAAGACTTGGCAAAAGCAAATAAAATTGCAAAGAAAACAAAACAATGAAAGAAGTTTAAACTGAACAGTGAGGAAAGATGTAGAATAGTTGCCCTTTGTGCCTCCTCTCCCTTGGTCCCATTCTAGATGTACTGTAAAGAAAAATTTGTATCCTGTTGTTACTGTTTCCTTTGTGATGATGTGTGTTTGTGGATGATGCTGCAGAGGTTGCTGAGAACGGCAATTCTGTTTTCGGTGCCTAGTAGTTGTGGAAGAAACTAGAAAAACAGCTCCTGTCTTGCAGTATTCTGCTTTAGCTACCTATGCTTTTCTCTGAGAAACCTGTGTTAGAGAGGTTTTCTGATATCCTACCTAGCTACAGCTAAACAAGGTATTGTCCAAAGCAGTTATCTCATGTCCTACCAAACCTGTGATTTGATAAAGCATAGTTCACTTTCTTTGTCATATGGTCTCATCAGGTAAGGCTGATAATAAAAAGAAAGGGGTGGGATCCATTTTTCACTTATCTGAATATCTGAGGGATAAACTTTTCTGTAGACGAAATCTTTTGAATTCCAGTAGATGATGTTTTATGATATATTTTTTTCTGTTGAATATGTTAACATACTGATGGATAAAAGCCTTACTTCTTAGTGTTATGTATATTTTATTACATAAAGATAATATTAACCTTAATTTCTTGAAATTTCTGCCTGTTGCACTGCAGATCTTTACCTAACTGGAGATAAAGGGAAGAAAAAAGGGGAAAACAAAAAAACAAAAAAAAAAAACCCCACAAATATTTGTTTTGTCTAATTTGTTAGAAAGTGTTTAGTCACTGCTGAGTTGTCCTTGCAACCTGATGTGACTGCCCTGGCAATGCAAGGTGAAACAAAGTCTTGAGTTGTAATTTCCAGCTCAGTTTCTGATCTGAAGTCAACACTCCTCAATAACATCCAAACAGAATACTGTGTTTTTATAACTATGATAAGATTCTCTTTGCCTGAGGTTTCCCCCTCTCTCCCACCACCAACTTGTTTCTTTTCCTTCACTGACTGATGATTGGTCAGACTTCACAACATCTAAATGCAGATGTAACCACTCTGTTTCAGACAAAAGAGAAAGTTTGGCAACAGAGAGGGCTGCTACTTCTCCAGGGTATAGGGAATCACTGGCTGGGTTTATCCTTAAGTGCAAAGCTCGTGACAACCTGTCCCTTCCTGTTGCTCCTAGGCCACCTCAAACCAACACATTCACATCTTCAGAGACCACAGCAGTAATGTCACTTTCTGAGATAGGAAATCACAGTCACAGAGAAGATCAAGATCTTGGTCGCCTCTAGACCTCCGTTCCCCTTGCCCTAGAGGTTGAAGATATCTTCCCCTTATATATCCAAATGGAAAATTGCTTTGGGAACGTGAGATGTGTCTTTTTGGGTGAAAAGCTGGACAGTTTGTTCACTTCCCTGGAGGGGAGTAACCACGTGTACTTCAATTGGCCCTTGTGCCAGCAGCCAGTTGCTGGGGCACTTGGAGAAGGGCTGACCGTAGGAGCCGGTGCAGGGACTGATTCGTTCTGCACCCATACTTGGTATCTGAGCTCTAGGGAGAAAGAAGGGGGGAAAAAAAAAAAGTTTACTAAGTTCTATTTTATTAAAACAGAATAATAACATCTTTTAGTGAAACAACAGACCTGAAGTGTAAGCTCACAGCTGCAGTCTTCTTCCATACAAAATAACTTGCTGCTAAAAAAAATAGTGATTCAGTTTCCTGTAACAATCCCTTTGTGTTGTGATAGATCCTGTTCAATTCTAGAGAGAGACTTGCTCATTCATGGGGTTTTAGGAAGCTTAGTTTAAGGTGAACTAAAATATACATCCTTCATCAGGATTTCAGACCCACTTCTTCCTTCCTCTTGGCAGATTTCTGATCGATACTTTACTGTGTGTAATTGACATAGAATCTATGAATGTATTGAGTGCACTGCAACAGCTGTGTGGGACTAAGAGAATATGGCCATCTTCCATTAGAACCTGTTGCAAGTTTTACAGCTACAGACAAAATTCTATGCTGTTCACTAACATGATGATAATGAGCTGATTCTTACCTATCATTATGGACTTTCTTGTCAGTGTGAAACCAAATTAAAATCTAACTTTTTTGAAATGCTTAAGTGCTTAGGTCAGTGTTTCAGGTTTGGTGAAACCTAGGCAAACACCTGGGAGAAAGAAACTTTTTGCTAGAAACCTCGCAAGCACGGAGTTGTTCCTCTGTAATAAATTCAATATATAATTTGCAGGGCCTTTGCATTATATGTTGTAAGTGGATTCTCACCAATTGACGTTATTTTTTGTGCAGTTCTTGAATTTTCTTTGGTAACTGTTAGCTATTCAATATAACAAGGTAGAGTCTAGAAAAAGCAGAAGTGTTTTTTGGATGTCACTCTAAGACATATTCTGTGTTTATTCAGCCTGATCTGTTTTGAAGAAAAAGACAGTAATCTTCTTTTTCTGTGTTGTGTCTTGCAATTCCCAGAATAATAATGTTAAAAAAAAATCTCTGCTTAGTATGAATTGCGTAAGAGTATGAAGAGTCAAGAAATACTTTTTATATGCCTTCACACATATATGCCAAAAAAGTCTTTGCCAGAGTTATTCTCTATTGGAATTTGCAGAGGTTTGTGAAAAGCAAATATTGAAACACTCTTGTTCTTTCTTTTTCCTTTAAAATACTGGATGAGGAGGAGCATGGGGAGTTGGATTGCTCAGAAAGGGATCTGCTCAATGAATATCTAAAACAGAGCCCTGGGGTTGTTAAACCATAATTTCAAGGTAAATTCTAAGACAAAACAGAATTGAATTATATTTTGTGCAGTTTATTGTTCCTTTAAGGTTTATAAAAACATCCCTGTATTTTTTGCCTCCACTCAAAAAAGCCTGTTTGTTGTATAAGTTTCAGATTACACTTTCCTCCTCTTTCTGGAAGACATTAGCAATTACTTGCATTCCCTAAGAACATGTTAATCCATAGGAGATGAAAGTGTGAGCTTCTGTTCTCAGTCGTGGTCGTGGAGAAAGGCGGTGCTGTTCTGTGGCTGCCAGCAGAAGGATCGGGCATTTCTGATGTGTAGTGCCTAGGGCAGAACAGGTTGTCCTTCATCCAGGATGCCTGGTCTTCCCTCCCAAAAGTTGGTGCAGGTTGCTGATGTGACACTACCATTCATTGCTTCAGTGTGTTAAGCTGAAGTCTAAATCAGGTGTGTATAGTTACGGGATGAAGGAGTTGGCTCAGCTAAGCCATGGTGCCATTTAGTTTTATTTTAGATAGTTAATAATGCAACTGAACTTTAACAGTGAAGGGAATACATAGAGTAGGCTGATACTGAAGTAACTTGAGACTAATCCAGAGTTGTGTTTTTTTGTTTGTTTTTTTTTTTTTTTGCCACCCAGCAAGCTTTTCTAAGGTTTTAAACTTGGATGCTCCTATACATAGGGCTGACCATAAACAGGCCACAGTAGTGACGCCTTTAAGGCCAGCAGTCAATTTCCAGCCCTGATTAATGCAAGCTACCTCAAAGGAACAAGGCTGTGAGAAATGCAAAAGGGGGCTTCCTTGGAATATCCTGGCCATACAAACTTTTCCTCGTGTTCCCCAAGCTATGGAATAGTTCAGTATTGAAAATGTCTGAATAGCTGCAATGACTGCTATTATTATTGAAAGATGGCCCTCTAAATCCTTTTCTTTTTAAATTTTAAAAACCTTAATCTCAATGTTTATTAAAATAGTTATTGGCTTTTTTTTGCTTTTTTTTTTTTTACTAAAAATGTCATTTTCAATAAATGTATAAAGATTGGTTTGGCATTTAAATTTGCATTCTTATAGGATTAATAGCATGGCAATTTTTTTCTTGTATAAGATAACACGGTTCTAAATGTACTTCACGTTCGCATATAGACAGGCTAATGTGGATACGTACAGGTTTATATATACATTTTTATGTACTCTGCTTCATTTTGGACTGGAATACTCAGAACAATAGAGTGAAAGCATTAGTTTTAGTTTCTCCTACTTAAAAAGAAACATCTGGAAAACTAATCTTATTAACAGAGGGTGTTAAAAGCAGCTTGTGGTAATCGATCTGAACTTTCTCTTAGCAGATAATTCCAAGATTATCCATGTAAGGAATGGAAATGCTTGCAAGAGAGTATATTTGCTAAATTCCAGGCAGGCTAGGGTTCTGGTGGTTTGGTTTTGGTTTGAAGATCAGGTCAATAATAAACAAGGTTTAAAAAATGTTTAAAAAATACAGTGTAAAAAAGCAGGAAGACAGAAGCTTTTTCCAAGCTGTAGAACAGTCAAGCTCTCCTTTCACTTTATGCAGCTTTATTCCCGTGTCAAGCATCAAAATGAAAAATATTCCACTCCAAATATTTATATTATCTACATATGTCAATTTTATTTGTTTTCTAAACAGGAAAAAAAAATTCTTATAAGAAAAGGCTGGGGTTTTTTAACCAACATAATATTTTTGGATGAAGGAATATTATATAATAAAATGTGGTCTAGCTCAGGAAATACTCATCTTGAATAAGCAAATAATACAGGGGTACCTGTGCTTATTTTGGACAAAGTTCTCTTGCCTTTATTGTTCAATAATTCATGGAGTTATTGAGTTACTTGTATGTTCCACAGAGAAACTAAACCAGATTCAAACCAAAATGAAAGAAGGTTTGCAGCTGTTGGCCACAGATACTGGTTTTGAATACAAAAAAGAATTCATTTCAAATTATGATGGACAAACAAAAGACCTTCATTCATCTCAAACATTTGTTCCTACAGTCTCATGTGTAGGGAAAGACTCCAAATCACAGCAAAGCTTCAGGCTGTGAGCGGTTTTCTCATGTGAGATTTTACAGGCATCTTCTTGTGCTGCCAATTCAAGGCAGTATTGTGCCCCACTTTCCCCATTCCTGGTTTCCAGCTTTGGAGGCTCCTGGGGTAGTCTCATGGGCAAGGCTGAGTGTGGCTTTAGGGGATGGGCATCCTGGTGTGAAACCACACAGCATTGCAGCCTGAGGAGAAGGCAGCAAGTAAGGGGAGGCTGGGATAACACCGAGTCACAGTGGAAGGGAGGAAGACAATGCATCATGCATACACCAATTAGTGTATTTACGTATAGTGCAGAGAGGAGATTGTGAATGCCCCCTCCTCGGAAGCATTCAAGGCCAGGCTGGATGGGGCTTTGAGCAACCTGGTGTACAGAGAGGTGTCCCTGCCTATAGCAGGGGGTTGGAACTAGATGATCTTAAAGGTCCCTTCCAACTCAAACCATTTTATGAGATGGGAAAGAGGACGTGAAGAATGTGCTGTGACTAATTTAATCTATTAGTCATGAGTTAGGTTAATACATATGATTGAGACATTTCCTTCAATGTGTCTCACTTGATTATGTCTGAAGTTGACTTAAAATGTTGTGCAAGCTCCATCTGATCTTCAGAGAGAGGTGCTCTATACAGAGAGATCAGTATAGACTGGGTTTCCTCTGATGTGCAGTGGATTGTCAGCCAAGCAGTGCTAGCACAGAATGAAAAGGGGGTAAATCCCAAATCCCTGCTCACCTCTTCCAAGGGCAGAGCTGTGTTGTGTAAAAACTGTTAACAGCTGTTGAGATTTGGTTGATAAGATATTAAGCATTACAGGAGTAGGCAATATGTTGTTGCAGAGGTGGTCATTGCATTACTACACACAGTTTTGAGCACATATATTTTGTAGCTTTGTTGGAGAGGGAAAGTGTAGAAATCTGTTGCGCAAACTGTGGAAAGAGAGGGAAATTTTCTTAAATGTCCTCTTGGAGCTGAATGTAAATTTCATTGTTATGATGTGAACGAAAACCTTTGCATTCATTTTCTTTGAATGCCGTTGAACTGCAGTTAGTTTGGAAAGCAAAGTGTTTGAAGAACGCTGATGTAAAAACAACAATCAGGACTGCAGGTACAAGATGCTATTGAACCACTGATGTCCTGCATAGGACTGCTTGTTGTGCACACAGAACAAATAGAACACAGAAGTGGAAAACTCAGGTGTGGAAAGGAAACCAAGAAGTAAGCTGAGGGCTTATGATTGTCATCCTGTGTTTAAAGTTCAGGAGTGTCCCCTTTCTTTCTGTCTCAGAAATCTGAAATTATTTAATGTTTTCCAAAAGCAAGTTCTACGTGGTCTATTCCGCTTTGGTATTATCAGCATTTTCCTATTAATTTTTGTCATTATATCTATTATTATTTTATATAAGTAATCAAATTATCAATTTTTAAGCGTTGGCTTTGAGAGATACATATGGGTTATAGCACCAAACAGTTTCTGCTTGTCTTCCCAATAGCATTCAGACAGAAAATGAGTATAATGCCTTGGAGCTCAAGTAACCCATCAACGCAAGCCATAAAATGCAGGAACTTGCAAACTGTTGTACTTGAGGAACTTGTAGAATAAAAAAGTATTACATTAACAATGCACATTAAAAATCATTTAATCAATGTTATACATAGGTGAACACTGAGAATTAAGACCAATAAAGCAAACTTGGTGGAACATATGATTGACAATTACCTTAATTTTCAGCAGAAAAAAAAAAATCTGTTCTTCGATTGTAAAACTATTTTTGGTGGATTTAAAGACTCCAGTTTAAAGCATTGATAATACTCAAATCAGAAATCCATATAGTAAAATCAGATGAAGATAGATTCTTGGAAGTTGAGTTTCAAGTTACGGTACATAGGTAAGTGCAAAGGGGTCTCTGAAAGTACAACCATCTCTAAAACATTATTACAGGTAAGAAAATGATTTATAGTTTGGATGGCTTAGACTCTGGGTATAACTTTTGAGTGAAGGGAATTATATGTGTTGGGCACTGGAAATAAAGTACCTTGACCTAGGGCACTTCAGGTATAGATTTGAATTCTGGATTTGGTTTTGGCATTGTTCTTAGACAAAATACAAGTTCCTTGTGATTTTTCCTTTACACAGAATGAAAGTCATTATATTTATACTTCTTAACCTATTGTGCTAAAATTGTGTACAGAGGATTGAAAGTATACAAGCCTTAGAAGTTTGTTATTAATTGCATGTTTATTTTAGTAGTTTGGAGTTTGGCAGAAGATGGCAGTCCAAGAAGTACAATTTAAACAATTAATAATATTTTTCTTTTTGCTGCAATTTATTTGGGAAAGGGATGAGAGAACCATGACAGTTAGATATTATCTTTGATGTTGCCATGGTAGTGCAGCCTACCTGTTGCTAAGAACATGCTGTAGCTATCATTATTACCTTTATTACAGCTCTTAACATTTCAGAATGTACCCTTTAGATTTTAAGATGTTATTTTAGATTTAATTTTGTATGTGAGAAGGCCAGTAAGTTTTGTCACTTTCCAGCAGAGACCTACTCTGGTGCAGAAGCAATTATACCAATAGAAGTACTTGATTCTGTTAATGTAGGTCCTTTACCATGGAGTAATTTGCAAGCCTGAATTGTTATTCAGAAAGGCGAGAATTATCTAGATAGCTCAGTGCTGTGTCTACTAATATTCTCTTTCCCTTGGAAGTTAGTGATTGGTGTTTGGATGCAAAAAAGGCTGAAGTGCTGAAGCCCCAGTAATAATACAGTATCAAAACTTCAAAACAGAGACAGGTGGTACTTAGCACTAGAGCTAAAAATGAAGCATTCGGCTCACTAGAAGGAGCATGTCCACTGCTAGTCCAATTTCTTGATCCAGCAAAGTGCTCTGGGACCTCTGCTACTGCTCAGAGTGCTGCTGTAATTTGGGACCATGGCAGCACTGAGACTTAAGATGCTTCCAGTGCTGTGTTTCTGCTTGTGAGTGCTGCGAACTGCAGGCGAGAATGGGAATTATAAGAGGATCACTCGGGGGGGAAAAAAGTATATATATTTATTATATATATATATATATATATATATATATATATATATATATATATATATATATAATATATATATATATATATCTTCCTAGCTCCCTCTTTTATTTTCAGCTTTCAATAGTGCATTTAGCCCTCTAGGTAGGTATGCTACATGGCAGAAACAAAATGTTTACCATGTTTGTCTATGCTGTCTCCTTCGGGTGGAGATGGATGTTTTATGCCTTCTGCATTTATAACACGATAATTATGCAAGTCTCTGTGCCTTCTTGCTGCATTCTTTTTTCCAAGGCCTACCTCTTGCTTTTAGTTCTGTGACCCTGTCTCTTGCTACCAGTTGCCAGTCTCTGTCATTCCTTTGCATACAGAGTCCATTAGCAAGTTTATAAAATTCCTGCTGGCAAACTCTAATGTCTCGGTTTTTAATGTCTCCGAAAGTAAAAAGTTTGCATATGAGTAAGCAGCCTGTGTAATTTACCCATTTTCTTATGCTCCCTTTCTGTCTTTGTGTTCTATGCTACTTTGTGTGAACTTCTGAATCTGAGCTTCTTCATATGGGGCTAGAATTAAGTAATTATTAATTAGAATTTAATTGTTTCTTTTCATAGGAAACTGTAGTGCAATTACTATTGCATAGCAAGTGTTTTGCTTTAATGGAGCTGTGGGATAATGCTACAGAGATGAGACTACACCGTACGTACTTGAAGGTGTGCCCTCACGCATTGGTAGGAGCTGAAGTTGCGTGTGTCTATTGGTATTTATTACAAACTAAGTAGTATCAGTCACAGGGCTAATTGCAGGTTTAAAATGTACTTACAGATAAGTTTGGTGTGGTCCCAACTGCCTGAAAGCAATCCTCATGAACAAGGCCTGGGATTTTCCCCACATCGTGCTGTGTTTGTAGCCATGGCGCTTAATTTAGGAGCAGCATGACTTAGACTCACTGCAGTAAAAACCAAAAACGTGCAGCAGTGTTAGGCAACCAGTCTGTTAAGTGTTAGTCACTGGGTGGAGGTATCTATTCTTCTCCCCTTGCTTACACCTGAGGATACATGAAATACATCTGGCCGTAAGGCAATAACTCACAGTGCATTACGAAGCTCAGAAACCACTGAATGCACTTCCAGTGCAATATAAGAGACTGGCATTTTGAAAAGCTACCTTCATTAGAACATGTAGGATTGATTATTTGTTGTAGTCAGCTCTGACTGTTGTTCTGGTTGGATGCAGCTGTTTGTTTCTGCGTGTTCTGTGTTTGCTCGTGCAAGTACAAACAGGTGTGGGAAGAGGACATGGGTATGGGCAATGACTGCTCTTACCTGGCTCTCTGTGGCAACTTTTATCTCCTTGAATTTCAGTTCAAATTCTGCATGCTGTGACAGTTTTGCCTCAAGATCTTTCAGTTCAAACCCTTTTCTCCCAGGTTACCAGGTGTGATGTAATATGCTTTAAGGAAGGATTACAAGAGTGTATGTAAAATTAATGTTTAGTTACATTTACTCCAGATGTCCATTTGCCAGAGTGGACAAGTGTTCAAGGCATGTCTGCAGATCCTAGTGTCTTCCCCTAGCTGTGCATCAGGACACGGGTGATTATATCAGGAGACTATCAGTATTGAGGAGGCTTTTACGAGCAGATTGACAGCTTCTGATCTATCATGTATCCAGACTGGCACAAGTAGAGCTAATATTAAGAGATTAAGATACAGCAGTTAAACAGACTTTGTTCAGTAAAGGAAAGCAGAAGTTATGCTTGCCTTCTACAGTCAGGCAATGCCAGTAGTTTATGTTGAGCTGGCAACCACAATTTGCTCTGAATATGGTTCCGTAAGAAAGCTGGGGGTGAGGGATGTCTTGTCTTCAAGAGTTGCTGGTTTGGAGATGGACTTTTGAAAGCTGAAACTCAAGTAAATAGTAAAAATAAATAACTGTAGCTCAAAATATGTTATCTCACTGAAAGAAACTTTTTCCAAAAAATTCAGATCTCCACAGGGAATTCCTGGTTCCTCAGATCAGAAGTTTAAATTTCTCCTTTGTGAAAAGGAAACTGGCAAAACTTGTAATTCAAGCCTTTACCTGCAGTACTGGTATAAGAATTATTCTGTTCATTTATTTACTTTATTATTACTCTCTTAAGGTTGTATGTTCATGGGGTAGAACACTGCAAGAGGAATTGAGTGATCTTCTCTAAGATTCTACACTATCATTTTATCCTTTTTTAAAAGGGACTGCCGACAGTTGTCTTCCTCTGCAGAGCCTTCTGAAACAAAACTGCCAAATGTGTTGGGTTTAAACACTATTTAAGAGCTCGTTAGGACTGTTAACAGAAATGATGGAACCATCATATGATGCAGAAAACAATGTTTGGGAGCATTCAGGTACTTAAAACTTTGGTGCTCATAAGTGGATGAAGTGAGGTGGCTCCCAGAGTGTTTCTCCCACTAGAAAGGAGTTATCCCATCTCCCTAAGGCTTATTGTCAATATCTTTGTCTGCTCAAAGGAAGCCTTGTTCACTTCAGATCTTGCGCACGTGAGGGAATAAGCATGAAGTGCTTTCTGCAGGCAGGAATTTACAGCTGTGATCCTTGTAACACTAGGAGAACTGGAGGAAAATAATCAAAACAAGTACAAATACAAATCTTTCTGAACAAGCATTAGCTGATTTCAAATCAAAAATAATTCCTGGAATCCTGTACTTGTTCTTAATCTTTCAGTCTGAGCTTGCCTTTCACCCAAAATAATGGTGTTTTAAACATCATCAACTCATCTTCCCCCACCTGAGGAAATCTCAAGCCTTTATATTACTGAATTCCATGTACAGGTGGCCTTGTTAGTGCCCCTCTGTTTTCCACGGAAAGCACTCAGAGACTGCAGGATGTGTCCTAACGCTTGAAGTTAAATGAAAATTGTAGAAAAATCTAACCAGAATAAATACTTGTAACGTCCTGTGGATTCTCTGTGGTATACTGACTTACCACATGGAGCTGTATACTAAATAAAATCAAAAATTAGATGGCTCGCCCTGACTCCTGCTGCATGAGGCTGCTTGGTTGTTTTGTCCCAGCTATAGACCTGTTTTCTCTCCTAATTTGTTGTGTTTACTCAGTGAAATTGAATCCCACATCACTTCAGGCAAGTCTTGGAGAAGCTGTTTTCTTCAGTGCAGATGGCTGTTTGCTCCAAATATATGAGGCAGCCCAGGGCGCTTCGTTCTTCTCTTAACCCTTCTGCCCTGAACCTGTGCTGTCCCTGTCTGCTGTCATAGCACATTGGCTCTTGCCATGCTCGACGTTTTTCCATGACTGTAAGCTGCTGTGCCTGTCAGTCATGTGTTGTCAGCTGCCTCATGTCCATACAGGCGCCTGTTACCTAATACAGCTTTCTTTGACCTCTTTGCTTTGTCTTTTTATCTGCTTGTTGTAACGAGGATGAAGTAAAATTAAAGTGTGCAGTGACTACCAGGAGAGGTCTTCGCTGGAAGCTGTCGTGGTGATTTGGCTGAAGCAAGAGTGCAGCAACTTCAGCCTGACTGTGAACATTCCAGCCACACAACTTCAGCCCGAAGGAGCCAGGGAGGACCTGTACCCTTGCTGTTTCCCTTCACCCTGTTTGTTTCACTTGGGAACACAATGAGCTGTCAAAATTTCCTGCCCTGCTTCCACAGAATCCTTCCTTTTGCTCCAAAAAGGATTATTTATCTTAAGCTGCTAATTGTATAAATTGTCAGAACAATTGTTTAGCTTGATTTTAAGGTGGAGAGCAAAGACATGTAAAGATCTTCTGGGGCTGATGAAAGTCCCATCAAAGCCAAATCAAGTCAAAGGGAAGGAGACTGATGTGTTGCCATTAAAGGCCCTTGACTTACGGAAATTAAAAATCATGTGGTATGGTGCAAATCTGGCACAATCCCAATTCTTAGGGATTCTCTGTTCAATGTACTTATATGTAATTAAAAGTAATAGAGAAGAATATAAAAGTTTTCCTAATCAGTTCACCAAGCAAGAGTGGAGGAAATCAGGTGTGGTTGATTTAGCCCACCGCCACTTCCTAACTAATCCTTCTCAGAGAGAGACTAGGTGGCACCTGGTAAAGTATTCTGAAATAACAGATTGATGAGGTAGAGCTACTGGATAACATCTTTGACTCATCAGAAACTTGCCTTTCCTGAGGGCAGAGTTAATAATCCTGGAATGTAAGGGTTTTAGTGGTTTTTATTGTCAGTGGGAATGCAGATTTATTCTGCGTATAGATTTCTGTAGTGCTTGACATAGTCCAAGCTTCTGTAGTCTGTAAAAATGTAAAATGATACAAATAGTTGATATTGATCATGTCAGTAATTTCTTACGACTTCAGGTCCTCAGGTTTGCTTGTTAAAATTCATTCACGTGTTCTTAACTTGAAATTTATTCATTACCATGCATATTCCTTACCAATTTCAGGTAAAGTTTCAGCATTAAGACTTTACCACCAGTTGCTTGCATTATCTCTTTCTTCAGTATAAAAATTCCTCTGATGACCAAGATGGTTATTTTTTTTTATTCTGCTGCTTATCAGCAACAGAGATTATTGCAGGATGATCTTTCTTAAATGAAATGATTCTCTGGTGTCCTGATCACCATTCTAGATGTCCCTCTCTGTCCTTTTTCCAGGAGGAACTGAGCTTTCTCAGGCACTCTTTTTTTACATGAGCTTCCATTAAGTGTTGTCTGATGGCATCAACACCTCCCTCACCTCTGACTCTGTTGGAATTAGCTTTCCTGAACTGTGTATATATTTTTGGGTTAGCAAGGCTTTAGTTCCATAGGAGATATCGACAGCACTGTGAGAGGAAGTTGTGCTGCTAGTAAAATGGAAGTGGAAGCTGCAGGCATCTGGGCCGTAGAGGCAAAGATCACAGTAGCAGTGAAGTTTATTTAAAATAATTGTAGCTGTATATACCTGTATATTCCCAGCTTTGCGTTATTGTTAGATCTCACTAGCTTTGCTTCTAAGCCAGGGTCATTAGTTAAAAAAGAAAAGAAAGGAAGAAAAAAAAACACCTGTTCCCAGTATGAATTTTTTAAAGACCATGTAGTAATTGCTCACAAGCAGAAGTTTCCTTTCAGCGCATCTTGTTATCTTCTTGCCTTTAGTCTTTTTCCAATTTAAAATTTTTGTACTCATCTCTTGCCTTCTCTCATACATTTGATGAAGTCCATATGGTCGAAATATACTGTAATGTTATTTTCCTACCTAAGAGCTATTTTATTTGAGGTAATTCAGTGACAGGCTTTGTCTGGTTTTGGTCTGTCTTTGGAGAGCTCATGTTCTGCTTTCTTCTGTATTTGAGTTGTCTCCCTACCTACAGCAGTCTCTCCATCAAAATTTGGGATCACAGTGTTAAGATGAGAGTTTCCATTTGTAACCCTGTATGATTTTGTTATTTTCCAGTACTATGGTGTACCTCTTGATCTGATAAGTCTGTTCTATCAAGTTCAAAGAGAAAAATCATTCTTTCTTACACTACTGCGTATCTTAAGGTTTGGGGTGGTTTTTTTAGACTTTTGGGGTTTGAATTTTGTCTCTTTCAAATAATTTGTTGAGTCAGTCAGGAGTTATGTTTCCCAGTCTGTTAATGCAGGGGGTTATTTGCGGTTTCCTTTTAATTCATTGATGCATACAGAAAAACAGAGGCCTCAATTAAGGCATGCTTTGAGTCTAAACCCATTCTTTATTTGCTGATAGCTGATGGGTGGCAGGCTTAAGCCTGCCTTTTTTGTTGTGGGTTTTTTTTTTTTTTTTTAATGTACCTTGTGCCCTGTGCTCGCCATTGTTACCTTTCTGCATGAGTCAGCCAACACAGTGGGTCCACCTGTGGTGGTGAGCAGTGCTTTTATGTGAGGGTGCTGACAGGGGAGCTCTGACTCATGGATGCCAATGAATCCTGCTTTACTGTTTTACAAACTATTCGCTCCACCCAGAGAGAAGGGAATAGGTTTGTATGCCTGAGTTATTGCAGTTGCACGTGGCTTGAAACTGCACACCTCTGAGCTGCCACAGTTGAGGGGCAGGCAGAGGTTTACCTCTTCTGCCATGCAAAAGGGTGCGTGGGGTTAAGGGCAGCTCGGGTAGCTTGAGGCTGGATCCTTGGAGCCAGCGAGGGAGCTGTGGGTTGGCAGCTGGGCACAGGGAACACATGTTCTGTCGCTGGAAACAAAACAGCCAGATGAAAGTAAAGATTTGTGTTTATAATCTGAAGTGACTGTGTTTGAAATATTCTTAATTTGAGTGCATGCTCCTGTGTCTTTCATGCCCCTAAGGACCCCTAGAGGACATAGAAGATTTTTTCCCCCTTCAAATAGTCAACTTAACCATTCTGTTTGGCTTTCTTCCCTTAAACACAATTGCAAGCACATTTTAAGAGAACTTTAGATAGAAAAAATAACAGCATCTAACTAGGTCCTTCTTTCATGCTGGAAGATGTTTTCTTGTTTTTAAACATAAGCAGTAGAAGCTAGAACTAGCAGCCAAATTCTTCAACAACTTTTGTTTAGATTAGTCAGATGCTGTGTTCAGGTCCCCAGAGGAAGCACAATTCAAAATAACTAATAATTCATAATTGTACTGTGAACTCTGAGAGGCCTTTAGCAAGCTGTCTCTGCAAGTACAGTGAGTATGTTTTCAGCATGATGGCCTGTGCTCCTGCAGAGGAGGAATTGGTGTTGCAGAGAGCTGGAATACCCTGACCTGAGCTTCTAAATTCTCAAAACTTATTCTTTAAGAATATTTAAGATCTTGTTCTTGGGATTTGTCCCATGTGGAACTGGGAAAGTTACAGTACAATATATGATTTTTACATTTCCATATTTAAAAAAGCTACCTACTTTCTGTCTACTTTGAAAGAGGTTTTGTATCCCCTGCACATGCTGAGTAGCATCTTTCATCTCAAATGAGTTTTGCCCATTTCATCGATGTTGCATAGCAAGTCAGGTACAAATCAATGTGAGTTATATAGGGATACCATTGTATTGTCACTTGGTAATGCATCCTAAAGCTGTGGAAATAAATATACATTCTAAAGCTGTGGAATAATCTGATTTGAGAATGTCAGGTTTCAGTTAAATAAAGCAGCTTCTGTGTTAGGAAGTGAAGGCAGCTGACGTTTTCCAGAATGGTCAAGAGCAGCAGTGAGAGAAACAAGACAAACAAAAAAACAACCCTCGTATTTTGGTTTTGGGCTTTTTTCATCCTCTCATGGTTTTGAGGCCAGTCCCACAGCTTTGGAGGTCTGCTGGACAGTGAGCCCAGTCCAAGGCCGAGCCCTTCATGTGTGATGCTGTGACAGTGAGAATTCAACTCACTTATTTGGACAAAAGAAACAAGACCTCCACCATACTCCTGAGAGTGTTCTTACTGAGCAGGAAGCTGCTCAATGGGAAGAACACATTTTTTCTTGTGCCTTTTTCTGATAAGAGGATCAGCTGTAGTGCTTTACCCAGTTACCTAGGGATGTCATGGAGATGATTTTTTTGGACCTTAGTTTTCCCTCTGGAGGAGTGTAACGTCACATTGAACAGAAAATAGATCTGGTCCTAAACAGCAGAGAAAGACAGCTGCCCCTTCTAATGTCTCGGGGGATTTTGTGTTTTGCAGGAGATGCACGGGTGAGAGGTCAGACAGGGGTTCTCTCCGAGCGCCGTGGCTCCTACCCGTTCATAGACTTCCGTCTTCTTAACAGTAAGTGCAACCCTTCCTTTGGGTCTGAATTTGTTTTTGTTTTTTTTTTTAATCTGCATAGAAAGTAAATGAGCCAATGTATCTCATCGTATACATATCTGTAGTCCAGCTATCTTCACGCAGTCAGCATTAATAATCCTATTATTTCCACGTAGTATTTGACTGTAAAATGTTGTGGTTATATATGAGTAGTGTCCATAATGCAGAGCATGTAAAGTAAGTACAGTAGTGCCATGGGGTGTGCTGGGAAGAGCTGGGGTTGCTTCAGAATTAAAAAGATAAACCCCGATGTCCTTTAGCCTCTTAGCAACAGTTGGAACAGATTTATGTGAGTCTGTTATCCGGTCATATAGAATTGGCACAGACAGAGAGCATGTGACAGCACTGACCAGTGGTTTACAATAACATTAATTTTTCCAACAATTAGAACCCAATCCAAAGCCCCATGGAGTCTTCTCATTGACGTCAATAGATTTCGGGTCAGGCCAGCAGTGAACATCTGTTAAAAATAATCTTAACCTCATTTTGATTGAAGTTATTTTGCCACTGTTGTAAATAAAGGAGGGTAAATTTAAAAGGGGGGGAAAAAGAAGAAAATACCAAGTTGGGCTTTTTTTCACCTGGTGAATTCTATATACTGATCACAGCCAATTAGCCAGTACGTAAATAATAAAAATACAAATCAGAGAGCTCTTCATCTTGAGCCCTGTAGGATTGTCTCGATGTTGTGCTAATGCAGTGTTCGGACACAGACAGATTAGATACATCCCTGTGTACTGCACAGATTGCTCCAGTTAGCCTGTGAAACAAAAGTTATTTACTGTCTTCATCAAAACAGACCAAAACTCCAACCGTTTGTTTAGCGATTACGCTTTATAATCTTCCAGCCATTATGGTTTTCATTAAAAAGCAATTATCAGAGCAAACTTTAAAATCTTCTTTTTGTAAGTGCTTTCCAGAAAAACTGGGAAGGGGAGAGGTAGGTGGCAGGAAGGAGAAGACCAGCTGCAAAGGGAGAGGTCTGGCTGGGAGTCAGGAGGAAAGAGACCAATAGGCAGGGAGGACTTGGGCTCTGATCCGCTGCATTTGCACGAGCTGGCAGAAGTACTGCAGTTTAGCAAAGTGCTTGCTCTCAGCTTTGCTCATAGAAGGTGTTTTCTAGGTCTTAACTCCATCCAAATGCTTGCTGTGGCTGCGGTAGAAAGGTGTAAGGGATAGTACAGATCCAGACATTTTGCCAGGACAAGCAGGGAATAACATATACTGATTGTGCAGAGCTCAGGATAATTTCATACTGCCAATTGTCAATGATGAATGTGAAGAAAAAACTTCTATATGGCTAGCTGGAAATGTTGATGCCCTCATAAGGACTAAAAGAAAATACTTAATGAATGAGAATTGTTTTAGAAGAGAATATACACTCACATTTGAGTGTGACTAAGTGAATTCCTTATTTGCTTTTTATTCTGAATACAAGCATGTTATTTAAAATTCTCACTGTATATCTTCCCCAGTTAAAGAAATCAAAGAAACTGACAATAGGACTTTTGTTTTTATTCCTTATAGACAGATCTTTCCAGATCTGGGATGGGCAGGCGCTGCCCAGGGGTTGTCAGGGGAGAGGGCTGTGAGGAGGGAGGCTGAGAGCCACAGCCTTTACTTGCGTGTGGAGCAGGGTGCTCTGTAACCTTTCTGCTCTACTGCTGAGCTTAAAAGTGATCTGTCTCTCTTCAGGCACCTCTGCTCCTACGTGGGAGGGCAGCTGGGTTTTATGCTCTCTTATGGTTTGGTGTTGTTTTTTTTTTTGTGTGTTTTTTTTTAATTTTTTTTTTTTTTTTTTTTTTGCTGGTTTTGGTTTTTTGCTTTTTTGCTTTTTTTGCTGCTTTTCCTTTATCTGAAATTAGGCAGTAAGACTGATCATGACTCTGCAAGGAAAAGCAGTGATCCTGATCTGGGGTTTCTCGTTGTGTTCAGTTCTACCTATACTTTTTTTCTGCATGGGGAGTGGTGTAGCATAGTTTTTCAGTCCAAAGAGTGGACTGAAGTGACATTTATGACACAGGAAGATGCTCGGTACTGATGCATACAGATGTGTTTTGCCAGGAAGTAAACAGACTTCTATTTTATTTGTTTATATCCATCAATTTCTTCTTCCAGTGAATTTCTTCGGTGCATGCTGTGTAAGCATCAAAAAGCATGGTGCTACATGTCCTAGTGTCAGTAGGCATGTAAATGCCAATGCTGCTTTTTTTTTTTTTTTTAACAGTATCTAAATCTTTAGGTTACATTTTTTGCAACATGTTATATTGAGGAGGTGAAGAGAGCAGGGCATTAACCAATAGGCAGCTAACAAAAGCTGCTGCAGTAATGAGAAGTGGGACTAGGCAGAGAAAATATTATGGTAAACATCCTCACAACTTGCAGGGAATTGTATCATAAACATTCCTCCAGCTTTTTACTAATTCAGACAAATGGAATTTTAACTAGAGCTACTTTCTGGTATCATCTGAAATATTGTTCTGAGTACCACCCTTGTTTTAAAGTAGGGGGAGCACAGCTATTTGAGCTAACATTTGTGATGCCATCTAAACATTCCTCCAATGGCTTTTTGTAATATACAGAAACTCAGTGAGCATTATTTCACCTTGTCAGTGCTACGCTGTCAGGAACATAAGGATATTGAAAGATCCTATTGGAGGAGATGAAAGGTTTTTATAGCATCTTCCTGTCTTTTCTGGACCTACTTGCAAGCCTTCCTTGAGATGTAGTTGCACCTATGGCTTTTGGGACTCTGAGATAATTCTAGAATTCAGAACTGTACACCTCAGTGTGCTCACATCCACTGCTCAGTCTCCATCAACATTCAACAGGTATTGATGAATGCCAGTGGGTGCTAGGGCAGAGCCCCTGCCATGATGGCAGGGGATAGCTGCAGTGCAAGCTATGCTGGGTTGCATGCAGCACATGGGCCAGGCATGCCTGAGTTAAGGTACCTGTAATTTAGTTCTCCGGTGACAAAGTTGCTCACTGAATCACTGGACTGTATCCCTCCAGTGACTAGTACGCCTTGATTAAGAGATATTTCATTATCCCTTGATGAGATGCAACTGTGGTAGTACATCATTTCATTGCATTAATTAAAAGTTTCAGGGAATTCCCTGCGATAAATCTAGTGTTGTAGGTGGGCAAGCAGCAACAACCAAAAAGACATCACCATATTATGGTTGGATTAGATGCTTTGTTTTATTGCCATTAAGATACATGGGTGATTAATAACTTTTTATTTACAAATTTGCTTGTCAGTCTGTCAGAAAGTGAGGCATAGTGATTCTCTAGTTTCCATCTTCCTTACACTAAGTTCTTCCTCTGTACTGAATAGATGAATATTATTAAAATGGTTTCTGCTTTCATTTTTTACTTTTTATTGAGAAATTCTGCATTAGGAACGCTTGGCTTTTGACCCAGAATCAATCATCCCTTTGCTTCCCTTATCTTGTGTATCCCAGTACCCCAGTATCTGAGAATTTTCATCTGTATAATTGGTATTGAAAGGATGGAGTCACTGTTCCCAAATGGTGTTAAAATATTTCTTTTTTCTTACACATTGCACAGCGAAAACTTACAGTGGGGTTTGAGAGTATCTAAAAGGTCAAAACATGTTTGCTGATATTCCAAGGCTGTATCTGTATGTTGCCTAGGATCTTGCTGGCATTAAGGCAGAAGCTGAATAAAAAAAAAGTAACTACTTTAAGCTTTGCTTAGCAAATAAATTAGTATATATTATATGTTTTTAGCAACAGATGGTGATAAATAGTGATAATAGTTACTACTCAGTCTCTTTCCCTGATTTGCAGTCTGAATGGAGTCAAGCAAAGTCCCGTTTTTCAGTTTGTGCATAAGGTGATGCTTTGCCAGCATGCAATGAATTATGTAACACAGAAATAAAAAGTATTGTCAGAGTTAGTAAAGGAAGATATGAATTCATGAAAAAGTCTCTATCTCAAAGAACCAAAGTCTGTGGATGTTTGAATCTGTGGTTTCTGCCTGTCTACAGAAAGATCCATTTGCAAAATTTACATTCATTTTTGGTTTTGGATTTTGAACAACTCCAAGGTTTTCAGGTAGGGCCCTTCTCCAGGGAAAATAAAACTTAACCACAGCCACCAACCCAAAACTGAAACATCAAGTATCCTGAATCCAAATGAATGAGGTTAAAAAAAAATTTGGTTAACTGTCTTGTTTTGTTGCCTTTGGCTAGAAAAGGAAGTGGGAGTGAGAGATGCCTTTTTAAATATTTCTGACCTGGGTTAAATTAGGACACTAGAAGTCTTGTGAGGAAGTTTAAAGGACTGATTGGATTACTCGGATCCCAACCCAGCCTGTGGAGATGAGGCCAAAGTTCCAGATGGTTATTAAATTAGAAAGGGAGAGATCTCATGAGGTCTGCATCATTTCTACATAATACCTCCCTTAGTCCTCATGGATAAACACGTCCAAAAGATACTCATCAACTGTAGAGGCACCACAGACTTCTTAATCAGGTTAGCTTGCATCTTGTTTGAATGACAAGAATATTTCCAGCGCTGAAGTCAGCTTATGGCCTTGCTTTCAGTTTTCCTCTTCAAGAAAGAGGAATCGAGTTTCTCTTAATAGTGTTGCAGCACAGAGATTGTTCTGTTTTCTGGGGACACTTCACACTGCACTCAAAAATTTCTCTTGTCACTGGAAGTTATCCTGGTCTATCCTTGTCTTCCTGCACTCCTCCTTCAATCAAACAACAGAAAGTTTTCTTTGTTTGTTTGAGGTGGATTTTTGTGTTTGTTCTGAATGTTTGTTTTTGGAAGTTCTTAACTTCTGCAAAATTTAATACCAAGGTAGAGTAGAAATTATGTTCTACTTCCTGCTGCTCTTACTCTTTGTTTAGCTTTTGCTTTTCTTTTGTAGAAAATGAAAGCCAAAATGTAAAACTTGCTGATGTGTTTTCGTATGCTAGCAAAATGCAGTAATTGGGGTTACAGTAGCTTCAGAAAAAAAATAGCTGTGCTGCAAACACACAGTTTTAGTGAACATTGGTGTGATTATGCAGGTTTGTGCCATTTTTAATACAGATTTAGGATTCAATTCAACTGAGAATGTCCCTTTAAAAGCGTCCAAATTTTGCGTGACCCAGTCTGCTACCCCACCTTCTTTTCTCTGATTAGAAAAGGGAAAGGGTGTACTGAAGATAACACTGGGGATGCTTTCCAAATGACCAGAGGAAAAGAGAGAACAAGGAGAAAGGATCATTAAGATGATAAATGAAAGCTGGGTTTACTGTTGCTACAGGTTATGTTGCTTTTCTTTCAAGGGGGATGGGGATGGGGGGGGGGGGGTAGGGGATGTTCGGTTTCCTGTTAGAGAAACTATAATTGGTTATAAAACATTTGCAGTTCTAGTGGGGAGGAGGAAGGGTTCTGAATGTGCTCCTGTACCAAGACTGATGTGGCAGAACAAAAGCTCATATTGAAATGATAATGGCTTTGTGGTAAAACAACACACCATACTGTTTCCCGAGGGTTTGTAGGAGACTTAATAATTGTTACCAAGATGTTTGTTTTCATAACGATGATGGATGACCCGAATAAAGGCTGTAAAATGTGAAGACAATCAAATCTGAATTCATCTGAGATTTGTATATAATCTATTCCTGCTCCTGTTGTTAAGGCTAATATTCTGTTACTTCTTTGGCATCTGCAACCCCAGTTCTTTCAGTCTTAGAAGTAATATGTTTTGGGGTGGTTGGAAAGTTGTAGGACAGGTGTTCTTCGAGTTGCCAGCAATTGTGCAGGAACTTTGTAATTCAGAAAGCGATCTGTTACAAGCACCATCACCTGAAGCATAATATTTCAAGAGTAGGAAACCCCATAGCAACATGACTTAAAAAATTGGTGTTCTGGAACCTCTCACATTTCATTAACTATATTAGACAAAGAAGCATACAAACACCTCTTCTGTAAACAGGGCACTACATTGATTTCATGCAGTTATGCAGTAAGGTGAAGGATTTAATCTTAACTCACATTTTTAAAAGTTTTGTTCCTACTGATATTTGGTTTTTCTCTGATGTGTTTGGACTCCCACTTTCTTTCTCATAGCCTCTTCCTCATTGGAAGACTGTTTTTAACCCATTCAAAGAGAAATAATACAGTTGTAACAGTGGCAGCTAACAAAATAAAGCACTTGGTCTCCAAAACTGAGTTTTATCAAAAGTCAAGGAGCAAAGAACACAGTTTGCTCATACTTATTAATGTTTTGGAATCATATTTTATGTAGTCATTTCTTACAAGGATAAAAAAGACAGTGAATGAAATAAAGCATTTTTACTTGATTGTTACACATTTCAAAATACCTAATTTTGGATTTTAGTATAATTAGCAAGTAAAATGCAATAGTAAAAAAAAAAAAAAACCAAAAACCTTGGGCTTAAAGTATTACAAACAATGATCCTGCCCCTAAAACCCCATTGTTACTTAGCCTCAGTGTCATTTTAAATACATTAGAGCAGCAAGTGGAAACAAAATGTGCATAAGAACTTTTTGGATTCCTCTCTAGGTTGAAGAAGTCTCATGAGACTTTCTAAATTTGCAAGATTTTAGTACAACCCTTTGCAATCTGTAGACAGTATCTAGTGTAGGTTGTTCATCTCCGTTTTCTTAGTTGTGGTGACCAACTGAGATTCAGAAGTGCAGCTGAGACATTTACGTGGGCATCTTGGTCCTTCTACATTAGGTTGAAAGCTGCCAATTGACAGTTTTCTGTAGGTTTATTGTGCTTTGTATGTTTTCTCAGTCCTATCTTCAAAACTGTAGCTTCTTTTGTGGAGGGTTTTTGGACTGTATTGTTCATGGTAATGGGAAAGCTCGGACAGCGTAGAGAATAGAGGTTACCTGTACTACTTCTAATTTACCAATGCCTTCTCCAAAGTTCAAGTTTGAAATATGAATTTTGGAATGAATTTTTACTTTATCTTTGTAAGTTCACTGTCCTTACCTATGCTGCTCCTGTCTTTTGATTGATGTAAAAAATCCTTAATGTAAGTGAGGAGACACAGCTTTTTTTTTTTTTTGTTTTGTTTTTTTTATCATCAGTGCTATGTATTCATCTTTGTAAGAGAAGATTAGTAACCATGTCATGCACTGTTTGCCAAACAAGATTTCAGTAAATGTAACCTAAATGCCTGGCATGATTTGACCAAAAAACAACCAAAATAAACAGTGGATAAATACCAACTGTTCCTCTTAAGTCAATTAAGTCAATTAAATGAATGCATCTTGAGCTCTTAATAAAAACATTCTAGTCAGCTGTCAAAGCAGGAAATTGTCTCTGGTATTACAGAAGCTAATTGCTTCCCAGGGTCCTCTCTGTTTTCAAATGATCTAGGCAATAAATTCTGATCCTCTCACTTTATCCTTTGAATATTTCAGCACTTCTCCATCAATCCTGCCTGATTCTTGAGGCATATGCTTGATGAGCAATGGATAGGTACCCGGTGTCTTTACATCCTCAGAACAGGGACAGGGTACTGTAAATTGTATGAGTCAAAAGCGGATGTTTAAATGTGATTTGTGTATGCTGTTTTTGTTTTCCATCCCTTTAGAAAAGGAAAGAAAAGGAAAAAACATTTTCTGCTTCTGAATCAGCGGGCTTTTGAAAATTAATAAGCCTGTTGTTACCCATTCATACTGCTGAGTGACCTGCTTTTATTGTGCACTGAGCTGCAATAAAATAAAAAAGGAGATGCTGTGAAGGAGAACTCACAGACATTATTTGAATGCATAACCAAGTTTGTTTACTTGAAAAGAACAATAACAGTGTAATGAATGTCTGGTGTAGTGTTAAGTACATCCTTGTCCAAATTTGATTTATGTGATCGTTCCTGGATGTTAACTCAACCATTGTTAACATAACCTCTGTAATTTTTATGTTCGCACTGCCTGCGGGCACGCTCCTGCTCAGCAAAGAAATCTGGAAGAAAACTTGTAGCAGCTCCTAGTGCAGGAAACCTCTTTCCCTGAAATAACAGCAGTCGGGCTGTAGTGTGCCAATAGGTCGTGTTAAGGTGACCAGATCTGTGTAACTGGAGGAGCTCTGTTAGCAGAAAGGCAACCACTATGGCTTATTAACCTCTTGAAGGCTACGTGTAGCAACCGGACATTGTCTATGATCTGATATTATGCACGCAAGATAGGGATGTCAAGTGACCTCATGAAGAGTTTATCTTAACTTGCTGCCTGCTAAAACACATCAGGAGATGCACTGTGAGCTCAGATGAACTGTGGTTTTGAATGTAAACATTAAGATTTGTGAGGAAAGCATGGATGGTCCTCAAAGTGTGGAGTTATGTTAATACAGTCCCTGAAGTAATTTTGTTCAATATACAAAAATGGGATTCTCCAGTCTCTGTGCTAGGCAGTAACTCCACAGGAGAAGAGAATGCACATCTCTGAGTGAGACATGTTGTGCTGTTTTATGTAAACAAAACATTCAGAAGTTGCCACAGTGATTAAACGCAATTCTCGAGGGAAGTTTTATGGGTATAAACAAAAGATATTCTTGCTCGCCTTTCATGTTAATTTCAAAATTGCATGTAATTACTAAATTCTTCCCACATGAGCCTTACAGCTTGTTCTCTTTAGACAGATATTATAGCATGCATTTTAGTACCCTGAATTCTACAATTGTCATTTTGATATCTAGAAAGGTATTTTTGATTAATTTATGTATAATTCATTTTAATCTAACTAGAAATATCTGCCAGTAACTTTTTATCTTTTCAAGTCATTGTATGACTTACATCAGGTGTGATCATCAAAAGTTTGTGCTTAGAACTTAAATTGAAATGTACTATTGCCAATTAGGAGATGGTATGCTCAATGTGCAGCTCTGTTATTCACATCATTCACTTCATCTTAAAACTGTGTCTTGATTTTTGCATCAGGTGGTGGATCCCATGCGCCAGGAATGGCTCTATGCTGTTGGGAGATTCTGGCTTGGTTTTGAGCTGAAGGCAAAATCTCAGCGTTTGCTCTGAGCTGCTTTGCTTTTGACTCTTTTTGATCTTTTTTTTTTTTTTTTTCCTCACGTGGTTATGTTTTTAACACTGATGAGAGGAGGAGAAAGAGTGAATGTTGATGAGATGGTAATAGTTGAGTGTTGCATCGTAATGAGGCATGTTGCTCAGGATGATACAGTAACCCAGTAAAGCCTATAGTAATCATTTGACAAGTCCCATGACTCATAGACAAATCAGTTGTTATTGGAATGACCTAAAAGACATGCTTTTAATGCTAAATACTTTAAGACAGCATCCAAAGTCTGCATGTTGATAGACTGCGATGCAGCATTTGGGCACTTCTGTCAAGAGCCCAGTTTGAAAATACATTTGAGTTCTGTGAATTTTTTCTCATAAGAGTAGATGTGCAGGGCAACAGATTGTTGTAGGTGACCTTTATTTGCATAGTATTTTGCAATTTAGTGTATTTGTAACATAATGTTTATCTGAAGCAGGTTCTGTTTCAGAGGTGCTGTCGGCTGTCTCCGTGGCTTGTGTTTCAGTTGAGACTCATGATACATCTGTGAAACAGTATGACATAGCATCAGCAACAAATTTGATGGTTCAATCTGGAGAATTTTTCACAATAAGAAATGTTATATTTCTACCTGATGTGTGAGTGTTTCGGTAGTGTTGTCTGTGCTGCTGAAACAGCCAGGTAATCCAGCGGATAGAACACAAAGTTCTTCAAGTGTATTTCTGCTTGTTGGGACTGCCCAGACCATCAGCTCTAAGATCATCCATCTGTAGGAATTCTGCATCTGAATTTTAAACAGTGACAGGTGTGCAGCAAAGATAGACTTAGGGAAATTTGGAAGTCAAAAAACAGCTGACACAGATTAAAAAAAAAAAAAAAGATTTTAAGAGTGTTTTACTATCTAGGAAATAAACTCAATGCCAGCAACTTCTTAGAAGCAGTAAGTGAAACAAAATGCAAAGACAGGAGCCTGCCAGACATATAGTTGTGACTGGGTAACTACTGCAATGTATATATGTTAATTACCCTTTCAGTAGGCCATGATGTTTCAGCATTTAAAACGTGTAACAGCTCAGGAAGGCACTGGCACATCATACCTGAAAATCTAACTCCAGGCTGGTAGCAGTGACATTGTTACTGTTAGCATTCCTGCTTTTTCCAAGTTGTAATAAAGCTATTTTGTGTGGGGTTTTTTGTTATTAAAACTCAGTGGAGTGTTTGGCACAAATCTGTGACTTACAAGTCTAAGAAAATACCTCCTAAGTTATTTTAAGTATTTGGTGATTACTGACTTTCTGTCATTCCATAACTATGTTGTTTGAGAACTGTTGGATTATATAAAGAAGAAATTTGCTACAGTAAGTGCTCACATCTGCTCCTGGAGAAATCCAAATATTGAACCATCTAAGGTTAAAAAAAAAAAAAAAAAAAGAAAGGAAAAAAAAAAAACTAATCAGAACTTATCAGAAAAAAAACTATTGGAATGATAAAACACATAAAAGCAATATCCAAATAATATTTTAATTTCGCAACAGAACAAATGAGCAGTCCTGTGGAGAAGGATCTGGGGGTCTTGATAGGTGAAAAGCTTAACATGAGCCAGCATTACTGTTTTCTAAAAGGAGTGCTTAACTATCAATTTCTTGCAAGGTTCCTCCCATCAACAAAGCTGTCATATCTTTCTTACTACCTTCTAACAACTGCCTCTTTTTCCAAAACTTAGACCTGACTGCAAAATGCAAACATTCCAGTTGTGCATGAGGTTCTGTTAAAAATTCAGATGGAATGGCTTAGGTCACTGCCAGCTTTAGGAGGCCTGCATGGTGCTCTCTTCTTAGCAGTAAAGTAATTTAATTACACTAATGACAGATTTAATCACTGTACAAGAGCTACCCTTTTTTTTCTTTTTTCTTTTTTCTTTTTTTTGGTGTGTGGCATACTTAGCCACACATTTCCTAAAATTATCTGGATGCTGACTTGGAGGAACGTATTCTTTTGTACAACTAAAAAGGGAAGGAATTACCTGTGTTTACATCCCAAGTGGGAAAAGGACATTTCCTTCATTTATAGTTTGCTGTGGTATATGGAAAGTGTAATGCAGTGGGGCTGTTAACCTACTCTTGCTTCTTCTTTTTTCTGCCCTTTTCCAAAACTGAGTCATGCATTTGTGCTCTCAGGCCATATTTTGAATTCTCTCTTGGTGTCACGCTTTTGTTGCAAATTGACAATGAGAGTAGTTGCTGTATTGCAAATGCTGTGCATAAGGCCACCGGTGTCTGCTTGGAGTCTGCCCAGTATAAAGAATTGCTGTTAACTTCTTATGAGCTCCAGTTGTAGAGAGAAGTTCCCTGTCTGTTTGCCTGCAAGAAGCTTTCCATTTTACTATGGATCACGAAACATTACTTCTGTTTGTTTGCAAGAGACCAATCATGCTGCTGTGCCAGTCCTGTCTCATTTGCCTACCTATTAACCCCTCCACAGTTACATGATATATTCCTCCCATGGTGATTTAGCTTGGATCACGTTAAAGCCTGTGGCAGTGTCTTGAACTCAGACCTTCCAACTCCTATATTACTACTCTGTTTACTGGGATGTATTTCTTTTCTGAACTAAACAAATGTATTACGCTGAGGTATAGGAATTTGAATGTTTCCCCTTCATGAGGGCTGGCAAGAAGCATGAATGTTACCACTTCCGAATCATTATAGCAAATTTTTTGCTGTGTCTCTCTAATAAATAATTGAGAACATTGTCCTTGATCTTGGTCTTCATGGTTTCTGTACTGATTGCTTTTTGTAGATACAACACTCTCAGGGGAAATTGGCACCAAGAAAAAGGTGAAAAGACTGTTAAGTTTTCAGAGGTATTTCCATGCATCCCGGTTACTCCGTGGAATCATACCACAGGCTTCTCTGTACCTGCTGGATGAGGACTACCTTGGGCAAGCACGGGTAAGATGGGTCTCCAGATCTCTACACATCTTAAAATATTCCAAGGAGTGTAAGTTTTGTTTCGTTGTTCAGATAAGAAAACGTGGGAATGGCCTCAAGTTGCACCAAGGAAGATTCAGATTGGATATTAGAAAAATCTTCTCCAGAGGAGTGGTCAGGCACTGGAACGGGCTGCCCACCGAGGTGGTGGAATCACCATCCCTGGAGGTGTTGAAGAAACTACGAGATGTACTAAGGGACATGGTTCAGTGGGAAATGTTGGTGATAGGTGGACAGTTGGACTGGATAATATTGGAGATCTTTTCCAGCCTTGTTGACTCTGTCTGAATCATTCTAAGCAGTCCTCATAATACAGCTAAATTTGGTTCTTAAACTTTGGTATTTCAAAATACATCTCTATAGCTTTCCTGAGCAAAGCTTTATTTGGGTAGTTGGTTCCTGCAACTTCAATATGGAATAATGATTTCAATCTGCTTTGCAGTTTGACATACCAACTTCTTCTTTTTGTATTTGTTTTTCTAGCATATGCTATCCAAAGTGGGAACATGGGATTTTGACATTTTCTTGTTTGACCGCTTGACAAATGGTAAGTACTTAAAAAAGAAAAATATGTGTCTAGTTAGGGTATGTTATATATGGCTATCTTAAAAACATCCAACTAATATTTTACTAAATTTTCCAGTTTAGATTACTGAAGAGACTTGGACACAATTAGCTCCTCTTAAAATCATATCCTTGATCTTTTCAAGCTTTTACCAGAATGTTCATAACTACTGGAAAACATATAAAGTGTGGGTTGGTTTTTTTTGTGTGTTAATGTAATCTGTTATATTTATTATAGTCACGTTTTGCTTATTATGAATTATTTATTAGTTTCAAGGAAGTGTTTCAGTTTCCTTTATTTAGGAAACTCCAAAGCAACTTTAAAACAGGCCAATTAGATACATGAGTAGATCAGTTGATAATGCCTTTAACCAAAAATACCTTTACTTTGGGTCAACAATCTGGATAGACTAAAATAGGAAAAGTATGTAAGGCGTTAAAACTCAGTGAAACTGGAGCATGTCCAGAGAAGGGCAGCAAAGCTGGTGAGGAGTCTGGAACACAAGTCTTGTGAGGAGCAGCTGAGGGAACTGGGGGTGTTCGGTCTTAGAGAAGGGAAGGCTTAGGGGAAATCTTATTGCACTCTACTACAAGGGCCCAAAAGGACATTGTAACAAGGTGGAGGTTGGCCTCTTCTCCCATGTAACTAGTGATAGCACTAGAGAGAATGGCCTCAACTTGCACCAGGGGAGATAAAGGCTGGATATTAGGAAAAACTTCTCCGAAAGAGTGGTCAGGCTCTGAAACAGGCTGCCTACAGAGGAGATGGAGTCACCATTTCTGGAGGTGTTCAAGAATCTAGGAGATGTGGTACTAAAGGACATGGTTCAGTAGACAATGTTGATGGTAGGTGGACAGTTGGACTGGATGATCTTGGAGATCTTTTCCAACCTTAATGATTGTATGATTTTAAATATGTGCCTATACTAGCATGTGCCAAGTAATATCTGTGCAGTGAATGTGGGTCGGGCAGCTGCTGAAGAGGTCACAATCACACCTTTGGCCTTTCTGTATTGCTTTTAGGAATGAGATCCCCCAGTCCTTGCTCTCAGTCTAAGTAGTTTGGCAGTGGCAGAAAACATAGGAAAGCTGGTTTAGAGGGTAATTTGGCTGAGCAACTGTCAGGGAAGAGTGGAAAGAACTGCAAATGGCAAGGGAAATAAAAACATTTCTTCCAAATCACCTTTCTGTGCCTCTGTTCAGTAGTCAAGGCCAAGTAAGCCTCCATGTCCATATGTTTGTTTTCTTTCCTGAGTTACGTTAAATGAGAAATGACTCCCTTCAGACATTGTTTTTATTTTGTATGGGTTGGTTTGTTAGGTGTTTTTTTCTAACTGTTCTGGAAATGCTGGCATTGAATTACACAGCGCAAGCTTTTCTAAACACTGTGTGTACGTATAATTGATCATATAATATAGTTTGATATATAGTTAGGCTCAGTTTTGTCAGTGTTCCTGCTATGAAATTCACAGTCAGACCAACATTACCAAGTGGGACTTGAGATCATAAATCAGTAACTCATTTTCATGTCCGCATCATTGTGAGATGCACTTGCAGCTGAGCTAGCTATGTGCATTATGTACATGTTTCACAGTCGTGTATAAAATCAAAAGCTTCAATTTGCAAGCTACAGAATTCTCATTAAGTAACCGATTTGTACAGTATGGCAAGCCAAAATGGCAAAAAAGCCATTTGCTCTTTCCTGTCATTTCTGGAGGGAACTTGGATTATGAAGATGGTGTGGTTTACAAACAATCCTGTCAGAAGATTTCCAGTGGATCGATTGGCCTTCTGTGTCTAACTGAAATAGCAGATGCTGTGGGACACCAGAATAGCATTTCACTGACACAGACAAACTGTCAAGTCTTGTTTGTGCAAGAGAGTAATATATATAAGCTAGTATTGAGTATATGAGTATCATCTAAGCTAATGTGTTGGGAACTAAGGTGATAGGAACCAAGTAAAAGGAAACTACCAACTTTTTTAGTCTTGGTTGATAACTACACGTTTAAAGCAATCTAAGCTGTTCCTCTCTGCTTTTAGGAAACAGTCTCGTAACACTGCTTTGTCACCTCTTCAACGTGCATGGACTTATTCACCATTTCCAGCTAGATATGGTTACATTGCATAGGTTTTTAGGTAAGTGCTCACCTTTAAATCATCATTAAATGCAGGTTACAGCTTAAATAGAGCCTCAAAAAAGGCATTCGCTTGTTCTGCATATCTGTGCAAAATCAGAATGTTGTTTTAATTACTTCAAATATTTCTGTGATATTTACTAGGGTACAATTAACAGGCAGTAGGGGGTCTCAATTCAATACTTGTTAGGTCAGTTGAGTGTCTTAAAAGACTCTGTATTGGACTTAAGCATCTCAATACCACAGTTGCACTGATGATTTAGAAAAATGTCATGCAGAGATGTGGCAGGCAGAGGAGGCCCACACAGACAGATGTGCATTGCAAGACCTACCCATGCACAATACAATTGTGGTACAGCAGCATTATTTCACTAATAGACCACTGAGACCCAGGGCAGTTAAAAGCTTAAGTGCAAAATTTAACAAATTATATCAAGCTGTCTACACTGAACAGTGTTGATGAAAGCCCCTGCTGCTGTTACTGCCAACAGAAATATTAGCCCCATGCTGTTTGCGAACCAAAGGAAGGAATTGGCCAAAATCAATTGCTTTCTGCATTATGTTTTGAATGCAGCTGAATGCTGTTTTTTCTGAGTGTCAGAGTTTCAAAGGCAGGATCTCTTAAAAAAAAAAAAAAATGCACCACTGTTACTTCTGGAAGTCTTTCCTCTGATGTGGAGACAGATCTCCCTGGCTATTCTAGCTGCTGTAGCCTGACATGAGGTGAATATTCAGTTAATGAGAGCTGAAGCACGGAGGGTATAAAGGGTTACTCACTATAACTTCAGATTAACTGAAAACAACGTGTAGGCTGGGATTTGCTTTGGTGTAGCCCAGGCTGGAGACAAGCACTGTGGTAATTTTATCTGTTTGATCAATTTGATGGTGTGAAGAAGAGCATTTTGGGTGAGGGCGCATGCAACTTTTACCATTTGAGTTGTATTGCCCCAAAATGATGCAGGCATTGCTGCAAAGAGCAGGTGAACATGAAGTACAAACTTCAGTGGTCTTCTGTGCTAGTGCAAATGAGAGTTAACAGGGATGCATTCAGATGGAACTCTTCCAGTTCCACAAACTGAAACAGGAGGAGAGACTAGTATTTTAAAATGGAAGCGCAGATGTGGCTGTCACAGGAGATCTTTCTTCAAATACGCAAATGCAGTATCTTTTAATTCTCTGTAGGAATGCCTTGGACTGTAGTCCTCAAACAGCAAATAGTGCCAGGATGTGAGGGCCTCTCCTCCTGCTGCTGTAAATCAGACTGTACTGCCGTAATGACATATTACTCCCCCGTGACAGCAGCCTAAATAATTACACTCCGTTGTGGATAAGTTTGCCTTTCTTCCTTATTTATTTTACTCCTGAATGAGAGCCTTCACTAAGGCAAGAAAGAGTTGATTTATGAACTAGACCGAGTGTATCCCCATGGGCCTCACAAATCCTTTCATGCATATTTTTTTTTTTCTGAAGGTATCGCAATAAGAGCACCAGTCTAAGTTACAGGTATTTGAAGAAACTCCTTAGGCAGCTGAAGGCAAAACTTCAAATTGTATTTTAAACCCAGTTCCCGGTTGTGGTCATGGAATTCAGAGACAAAAGGATCTTTGTGTTCTGTTTTGTTTTCCAGTTATGGTTCAAGAAGATTACCACAGCCAGAACCCTTACCACAATGCTGTCCACGCTGCTGACGTCACGCAGGCTATGCACTGCTATCTAAGGGAGCCTAAGGTAAGGACAGCCTTTCACATTGACGTTGCTTTCAGATAATGCTCAAAGTTGCTTTTCCAGGATTAAAAAAACCAAACACTTAAGTACTATTTTTTAGATAGCAGAGAATTATTGCAAACTTGAAGTCAGCTTACCATTTCAGACAAACTACTCAAGTCACCTCCCATCCTGTGAATTATGTGTCTAGGTGCTGTTGTATGAGCTCTGGCAAGTTTTGCTGTGACAGTGTCACCAACCATCCACCTGATGTGGCAGTCCTCCCAGCAGTGCCAGTAGAAGGCAGTGCCCGCCCATGCCTCGGTCACTTCAGGGCATCAGCCCTCATGTCAGTATTTCAACACACTAAATTTGGCAGTGGAACACCAAAAATGGGCATACAGTCCCTTTGACTGGTCTTGTTGAAAGGGTGTCCTCTGCATGAGCCAGCAGCAGCTTCTTAAATGTTGCAGTAAGCCCTCACAAAATGAGAGTTAGACAATTATGATGTTGTTTAATGCATTATTGGAAGGCACTTTAATACTGTAATCATAGAATCATAGAATGGTTTAGGTTGGAAGGAACCCTTAAGATCATCTAGTCCCCTAGACCATAGGCTATAGGCAGAGACACCTCTCTTTAGACCAGGTTGCTCACAGCCCCATCCAGCCTGGCATTGATTGCTTCCAGAGAGAGGCATCCACAACTTTTCTGGGCAACCTGTTCCAGTGTCTCACCACCCTCACAGTAAAGAATTTCTTCCTAATATCTGGTCTAAAAACCTCTTCCAGTTAAAAATGATTTCCCCTTTTCCTGTCACTACACGCCCTTATAAAAAGTTCATCCCCAGCTTTCCTGTAGGCCTCCTAAATAATGCTGAGCCACAGTATAAAAGCATAACTAATCTTTCCTGACCTGACTTAAACAAAACAAAATTATGCTAGAATTAGCAAATGTTTTGACCAGAATATAAAAATTGTGAGGACAGGAGGAAGCCTCAGTTTTCCTTCACTTCCATCTCCTGCAAGATCTGCAAGTCTCTTCTGACAAAAAGTGCAGAGGGCGGCCAGCATCCATCTCTGTACAAAACTTGTTAATTCCTCATCCCAGCATGCTTCTTTCATATCATAGACTGTACACACTCGTCACGCTAGTAATAACTAACTCACTCTCAGAAACATTAGATACTAAGTCTTTTGGTTTTCTTTTTTTTTTTTTTTTTTTTTTTTTTCTCCCAGTGACAACACAATTTGCTTCTGAATAATAAACTACACAGTAGAAAAAGTCTGGGTGGTTTTTTCAGATTTGTATGTCTGAAGTTGGAAAATTAAATAATACTCTCCTATAAAATACCAGCATCTGGTCTGACATAATCTAGTGGCCCATTCTGAAATTTCAAAAATTTGTAAGCACTGCATTCTAAGCATAATGCTGTTCCAGAAAAGTGAAGCATGATGTGTTGTTGGTGTTGTTAAATAACGAGCAAGGATACTAACACACACTGGCCTGCTGGTGTACTTACTATTTTAAACTGAATCTTTTAGTTTAAAACCTCTCAAAAACCTGTATAACAATCCATATATTGCTATAAACAACAAAAAGATGAGAAATACAGATTGTAGTAACGTTAACATAGTCTGATTCTTTGTAGATATTTGTTCAATAGTCACCTCGAAAAGGTTGTTCTCAGTTTATTAGTTTATTTTGTTTTTGATGTCTGTGTACAAAACTGAGCAGTTCCATGTAGTCAGCTGGTTTGTTTGTCTGCCAAAAGGGAGGGATGAGGCCAGGGGAAGTGTTTACTGTTTGCTTTCTTGTTGTGATTAATATGTGATTCAGCTTGCCAGCTTCCTCACCCCATCGGACATCATGCTTGGACTGCTGGCTGCTGCAGCTCACGATGTGGATCATCCAGGGGTCAACCAGCCATTTCTGATCAAAACGAAACACCACCTTGCCAGTCTGTACCAGGTAAAAATACTTACCAGGTCGATAATATGTACAATGGTGTCAGTTTGTATTTCTTTTTTTCTTGAGCAAGCACATAAACAGCAAGGATGTCTTAAATTGGCATGTTAAAGGGAACTTTTGCTTCACATGACTCTAGGAAAATGGAACAACTAATGAATGCAGCAACTTAACAAGATAAAAAAAACAAAGGAAGAGTTGTAGATATTTACACAAACATCCCAGAGATATAAGGAAAGGACTTTAAAGCAGCCACCATAGGTCATGCCACAGACTGTCTAGACCAGTATCCTGTTTCTGAGAGCAACCACTAAAAGATACCAGAGAGAAACAGATGCCTGGGATAAATACAGTGTTGTCTCTCACCTGGTAGTTATCCTCTCTACTCCAACAAGCAGTAGTGGAAGGCTCCCTGAAATGAAAGTACAGCTCACTGATGGGTCAATGACCATCAATGAACCCATCCTCCACTGTTTTCTGTGGTCTTTTCTGAACATATTTAAACCTTTGGCCCATGTCAGTTACTGCATTTTATCTACAGTTGTCATTTATGTATGATCAGGCTATCTTTGCTTGCATGTGTATGGTATATGTATATCTCTGTATTTATAGACTTGAGCGATGCCATAAATCATTTTGGTTTCACTAAATGTAATTCATAGTAATTAAATGGTGATTGTAGGGATGTAGGGATTTCTATCCTTCAGAAGAGTCGACTTCAGCCTTTGTAAGAAGGTATCAGAAATAGAATATTCTAAGTTAAAAATTAATCTAACTGAGGAAGACTCATTAATAGCTGTGTTTCTGTGAAAATAGAAATCAAGAGTTTGCTGTGACTTGCTTTGTATACGTCAAGAGGTTATCTGTTGTTTTGCCCTACCCAAGCAACATTTGAGTTTAACGTAAGAAATTGGTGGTATGTTCAATTGTCCTGTGTGAGACACAGAAAGAAGCTGGGCCCTGGGATTCCCAGCTAGAACACGTTGATGCTGAAAGACTCCAACCTTTATGACTGGCCCTGTCACAGACTGGAGATTTTGCCATAGTCCTGAAGTTTTTGTTAGGGCAGTCCTCTAGTTTTTGGGCAGTATTTGTGACAGAGACTTCCTAACATTCCGCTTCTAAAATAAATCTCTGCTACTGATAATTCCTCAAAAAATAATTTTAAAAAAAGTGTGGGAAAGTAACCTATAGAGATCGGAGCTAAAAACACCAGCCTGCAAGCCATCACATGGGTTTTCTTCCTGCTTGGATTATCTCCCCTCCAGCCTAAGTGATCAGATAACTAATGGCAATTAGGCTTAATAAGGCAGTAGAGTGTTCCTAGGTGGAATAGCTGACTCCTAATTGTTGGCAACAGCTTCAGGGATTCTGGCTGCCTGCATTTAACAGGGGTGTCATATGACTTCATGCTCACTTGTCACTTGTTAACTTGACCTTTCCTTTTCCCTGCTCCATGTACTTTAAATATGGGATACTGGATGCTGTACTGGCTTTAAGTTCTCAAATAGCAGCAGGCAAAGAGCGGGAATTTACAGAAATGGAAATCTGGATTGAATCCCTGACTTTTTTTTTCCTTTGGGTAACTATTAGTTCGATGCAAGGATGTGCTTGGATGCCTTACATGCTAAGTCGTGCTTTGGCTCTCCTTCAATGTGACCAAATGTCAGGCAAGCAGGTTTCCATATAGAGCTCAGGAGTGCTCCATGCCAGCACAGTAAAAGTAGAGGCAGAGCAGAGGCTGACAGTCTCTCAAACTCAGCTGTGAGCCAGCCAGAGAGAAAAGGAAACAAGCGCCTCTCTCCATGCAGGTAAAGCATTTGATGAGCCGTGCTTTAGAGGGAGAACTGAGGTCTGACAAGGTGGGCAGAGGGCCCCCCAGTGTGCTCTGCTCTGTGCAGGTGGCTGAGAGCAGCCACTGCCAAGAGGTGCAGAGACAAAAACAAAATGCAAAACACTTCTGTTGGAGTTCTGCTTGTAGCTGAGAGCAGACAGGAGAACAGAAGGGAGAAATCTCCCTATAAACACAAGAAAAGATGGGTATTTCACACGTGCATCTACAGTGTTTTGATTTGAAATTAACTTTATGCCATATTTTAATTCAGCAAGCCCAGCGTAATCTTTTCACAGATATGCTTGCTCTGCATTCTTGACCCAGCAATCTTTCCATGTTTATGTTGATAGTATGACAGAAGAGAAATGCAGACAACCCAGTAGCAATAGCTTAGCTCAAAACAGCTGCAGCAGGCATGCAGGGGCATCCCTTATTTTTTCCTTGGTCAGACTACAGGGGTGCAGAAGCCCATCCTGATGTATTTAGGCAAGAAGAGAAGAAGGATATTTAAGTTGGCTGATGAACAGAATTACTGTCAAAAGTCATCAGACTTGTTCTTAGCTTCATAGCTTGTTTTGAGTTCTTATGGTTGGAAAGTTGTTGTTTTGTTGTTGTTTCTCCCCAGTAACTAGGGTTGATCTTAGCTAGAATACCTACAAGCACAGTGAACTTAACTCTAGAAATCCAGATAGATTCTTCAAATCCGTCTAAAGTACAGATTTTCAGATCAGTTTTGTTTTGTTACAGCAAACAATTTTCAACCAATTCTAGGCATCACGAGATGTGACAGATATGTAACTGTGCCGTATGTACCTGCCTAATCCTTGCATGTATCCCTTTTGTTCCTACCAGAATGTTTCCGTGTTAGAAAATCATCACTGGAGGTCTACAATAGGCATGCTTCGAGAATCACGGCTCCTCGCTCACCTGCCCAAGGAGGTGACGTAAGTGTCAGCTAGAGAAAATGCATCTCTTAAACTAATCCTTGGCTTCCATCGCTCTCCTTTAAAGGGGCATGGGCAGAGAGGTCAGACTTCAGAGTAGGCTGTCCAACTTTTTGGCTTGCCTGGGCTACACTGAGTCGTCTAGAGCCACATCTACAAAGATTGCTCCAAAAGTAATGCCTCCTAATTATTTCCATGGAAACTAGAATGAATAGAAAGAGCACAACAATGTTTAATGGAGCAAATTCTTAACTACAGCACAGTAACCACCATTAGCTGTGCTTTTTCACCAGCGGTAAATAAGATCCTGCATGTTGTGCTTATAAAAAAATCTGCACTAGCAGTGGTGACCCACCATCACTATTGCTACTGATGAAATGCACCACCCACCCACCGCCTCACTGTGCTCACATTCACTCCTCGATCACCATCAATATTCAGCAAGTATCAATAAATGCCAGTGGGTGCCATTGTCTCCTTATGGAGGAGCTCCGTGACATGCACTGCTTCATGCCATTCTGTCACTGTCCCTCTGCTGCCATCTGTCGCACAACTGTTGGGAAGGTTCAACCCCTACTGCCTACCACCACCATCTGCTTCTGGATGCCATGGGGCAGCATAATAAAACAGGAGACATAACTTTCACAGCAACCCTCTTAAAAAATATAATGAATGTATATAAAGTAACTAAACTTATTTTAATTTTTAATGTTTTTATTAAAACATATACAGAAGCAACTGTATCTGTAACTGTAGTAAACTGTAGTAAAGCTAGTGGGATATGTGGCCTTCTTTCTGTGAAACTAACGCATCAGTTTGGTTTGATGGCAGTGGCTGCAATTCTCAGTGAGCTCTCAAGGTGTTTATCAGAGACTTTCTCATGAAAAGCGTCCTGTGGGCTGCAGGTTGGATGTGTCTGGAGTAGGCTGAATGTCCTGCTGCTCTCACCAAGAAATGGAGATCAAGACAATGAATACCCTGCAATACTAAGATTTAATTGCAGGTGACCTTGCCAGGAATATGAACAAGTTACCTGGAAGCAGTAAGCTGTGTTCCCCTCTAGAAATCCTTCACATCAAACTGACAACTTCTGTTCAGTACTACTTTAAAGCTGCATTATTCAGCACCCAGCTCAGAGCAGCTGGAGTAAGATGTGTTTTTCTAGATGCACCATGTTATTTGTTTTTGCCTTTCCTAGTCCTTTCTGGAAGCTTTCACATCCACCTACACAAACAAGTGTTTTTCTTCCCCATTATCCCTTCCTGCCAAAGCCATTTAGGCAGCTAGAGCAGTTGTATCCTATCAACCCAGCAGAAAATGACCAATCTGATCAGTTTGGATCCATAAAGATCGTGGGAGCTTTATGCTAGCTGTGGTTTATAGCAGATTGTTTTGAGCTATTAGAGTCCAATGGTTCCATGACTGATGGGGCTTATTTTCCTTAATTGCAGACAAGACATCGAACAGCAGTTAGGCTCCCTGATCTTGGCAACAGACATCAACAGACAAAATGAGTTTTTGATTCATCTGAAATCTCACCTTGACAATCAGGATTTGAGACTGGAGGATGCACGAGACAGACATTTTATGCTTCAGGTAAGTTCTAAAAATTTGTTACCACTATTGTTTTCTTATTTCTCAAGTAATGGTATTTCCTAGTACACATTAGAATAGTGTAGGACAGCATGTCTGACCAACCGTATCACCTCACCTACCACTACCTCGTCTGTTACCTCCACCTGGCATGTCAGGAAAGCTTAAGATGCCTCTACTATTACCTTATGTGATCTCCTTGAGTTAAAAAGCTGAGAATGCAGCAGAAACATGAGTGTCACATGTTTAGAAATGATGATAAGCTACTAATTATTTCTAGGCCACCACATCTCTTTCAGACAATGCCTCTATTTTGTTCTCCTTGTGGCAAATATCGCTTTGCTGGTGTTATTTTCTAGTGATGAGCAGGAGTGCCCCCTTCTCGGTGTTCTTCCCCAACCTGACATCAGGTGTTCAAGTTCTGTTCCTGCGACTGATGTTCATAAGCTGTCTCTGTGGAAACAGCTGTTGCCATGGCAGCAGGTGTTTCTCTACTGGATCTTTCCAGCTAATGAAGAAACCATGTTTTATTTAAAAATCAAACTGATTCAAACTGATTCTTTCAGCTAAGCTTCAGTCATTAACAGGCTCTTCAAAATTAACCTCTACCTATTAATGCATCATTGTGATTAAAGTAGCTGTATATACATGATTCTGTGCAGAAATGACAATTTCTTTTTAAATACATAAAAGAGTGTAATCACTGTCATTTACAAAACAAACATTTTCACATTTGCACTCAGTCGAGGTTATGGGAAAGGTGACAGCTGCAAGGAAGTGCTGATCTGTTGCTTCTTCCCCTTCCAGAAGCGTGAGAAATGCAGAGATCTGCTAGTGTGTTCTCCATGAAACATGGTTTTCTGTCAGGTTCCTGCACAGTCCGCGCAGGGCAGGATGATGGGCTTATCATATTTCTGGATAGATTAGGCAAGACAGTTAGGCAAATGCACAGGGCTTACAGTTCTCCACTGTAGCAAAAAACTGTAGCACTTCCTTGAAGATAGATAGAAACTAGGACAGAGGCCTGGCGATATTTGTTTAGTTGGAGGATTATTTGTGGAAGAAAGAAAAAAAAAAAAAAAAAAAAAAAAAGAAAACAAGAAGTTTTAACCTATCCTCATCTGTGAAAGAATCTTGTTTTAATACACAGTAATATACAGTAATGTTAAGCCTATTCAATTTAATCCAGAAAGAGAAGAGGCTTGGAGACCTCCCTCCTCTGGTTAATAGATACAAATTTATACAGGAAACACTTCTGTTTTCCTCTCTGAGTGCCAGATGAATTCTGCCCTCTGTCCTGCTGACTAACTGTGTTCAGGTTATCTGGGAAGATGAGAGGCTCACAGGACCTTGTTCCAAGCAGTAAGATAGACAGACCATTACATAGCTCACTTTTCCAAAGCAGTTACTTGATTGTAAAAATCTCTTGCCATGCTGTACTCATTCCTCTGCAAAGCACGTAATAGCACTAGTTAGCTAAGTGAATGCCAGACAGAGGCAATGCAGAGGGCCCTGTGCTGAGTGTTGTAAAGGAAAACACACAGACATTAAAATGAAGTGTAACTAAAGTGAGATGAGAGGTCGCTCAGACCACAGGGAAGAGACGCCCGAATGGTCTCACACAGGCTTGGCTCATCCTTCCCTCAGCATCCCACGTGGAGCTGAGCCAGGCAATCAGCAGGAGCCAGCCTGCAGCTTGTCTTGGCTTGCTCCTAGCAGGGAATATCCAGAAGATTTTGCCATCTTGGAATTTGGCCCTCCTCTTGTTCTCACTGCAGTAAACCGTAGGGCTGAATGAAAGGTTTGTTAGCAGCTGAAGTAAATGTTCTTTCCTCAAAAGGAGTATTTAGGTGAGACTCAACACCCAACAGGTGATCTTAACCCTTCCTGCTAGTGAGGCCTGGGAGTTTCACGACTGCAGATGTACCACTGAAGCACTCCTGGATAACAATCTGTTTTCTCACTGCCACTTTTCTCCTTTGCTTTCAGATTGCACTCAAGTGTGCTGACATCTGCAACCCCTGCCGGCTGTGGGAGCTGAGCAAGCAGTGGAGCGAGAGGGTCTGCGAGGAGTTCTACCGCCAAGGTCAGCCCCTGCCCTGTGCTCAGGACACAGAGCTGCTACATGGCGGCAGCCTGCCTCAGGCCTCAAATCCTCTCACAGTGTGCTGCATTTCAGCTCTTCAATTTCACAGAGGAACCCGCAGCTTGCCTCCTCACTGAGAACCCTCAAGCCAGACTTAGCATTTCCAAGCTGAAACCATGTCAGGGCTACAGTACGCTAAAATCGCAGACTGGCTTAGTTTGGAAGGGATCATCTAGTTCCACCACAGGCAGGGTTGCCATCCTCTAAATCAGGCACTAGATAAAGCTGTCCAGGGCCCCATCCAGCCTGGCCTTGAATCGTCCCACCAGCCGCTGTGTTTTATCTCACGTTCAGACTCTCACTGCAGCTCTTACAGCAGTCTCACCCTCTGAGTTTCCCAAACATGACACACTCTTCTGCGTACAAATGTAGAGAGTTCAAAAGCAGTTCCCCAGCATGGCAAGCCCCCCCTCACATGGCTTACAGGAACAAAGTAGGCAAGCCAGTACTCTGCTAGAACCTATTGCAAATGCTTCAGACCCCTGCAGAGAGCTCAGTCATGCAGGGCTTTTTTTAAACACAGTAATTGCACCATTTGGCTCTATCTGCATAGGCAAGGTCATGCTGTGCTACAACACGGACGGGGTACAACAGAGTTTAATCACTGCTAAATTCTTTGTTTGCAGCATCCTGAGAGCCTCAGGCAAGCAGTACAAATTCTGGAAGAGCACACAATGAAGTACTCAATTCAGTTAAAATTCTGCTGTATGAAATTATTAAGCAACATTTAGGCTGGTACCTGGTACAGCTAGTCCTAGCACTAACAAGCAAGGACAAATAGGACAAGTTAATTTTTGGCCAATGTCAGTTAAAGCCAGTGAAATGTCTTCGACTTCAATGCTTTTGCAGTAACAGAAGCAACTTGCAGGATGTGGGTTTGTGTTATCAGATGTATAGCCAAGACATGAGGGCAGTGCCCCACTTGTCCCATACCACATCTTTAGGGCCTTGAGGGACCACGCTAAGAAAGGCAGCAGCCCCAGCTCTTGCAAACTTTTGCTTTTTCCCCAAGACTCCAAACCAAACATGCCAGCAGAATTTCTAAAATACACCTCTGAGACCAGTTATATGCACTATACATAGACCAGTTAGAGCTGTGCAAGGAAAATAAGAGCAGTATATGTGGGAGAATGTACAAAAATCCCAGTCTGACTGTCAGTAGTGGCTATGTAATCCTGGTAAGTGTGCACAAAACAAAAAAAATGTATACCATACAGTAAGACATCATTATTACTTAAAATAATATATATTATTTTAGGACTTTCAACCTCCTTAAAAACAATGCTGGGTCTAGAAGGTATTTTTTGTGACATTTGAAAACCATTGCTCCTCTGGTCTGATTTTAACTACAGATGAGGCAGGTAATACTAGAATTAGTGCACTGTTTAATTTTCCTTCTGTTGTGCATACAGAAGTTTGAGCTCTTTTGTTTTTGGTTGTGTGGGGGTTTTTTTTTCGTTTTTTTTTTTTTTTTTTTTTTTTTTTTTACAAAATATTTTTAATGCCATTTTAATAGCATTTGGTTGTTTGTGAAGCTCAAAATGTTTCCCTGGTATTTCCTAACTACCTAGTTAAAATGAAAACAGTCTCCTCACATTTAAAACTCAATTGTGTGTGTAATAGAGAGAAAGGTAAGGCTTAGGAATGCACATAGTATGTACAGGACTATAGAGGCTGAGCAGCAGTAAAAAATTCAAGTCAAAACTGTCCGCTAGTGGGTATAAAATAAAAGTGTTTTTAAACAGAAACAGTGGATATGAAGCAGAATGTTTCTTTTAGGTTGAGTATGATGTTTTGTCTGCTCTAGCATAATGTTATTTATGGATACGTTTCTTCTAAACAGCACTTGCAGTATCCTTATTAGTAAATAAAATAGACAAGCAGAACAGCACAGCTTGTACACAGCTGTTCCGTAGGTGGGCAAGAGTCTGTACCCCAAAGACTTGCAGCCTGGTAGTGTCTCTGAGAGTGTAAACAATCACAAAAGATGAGTGTTCCACTCACAGTGTTTAAAAAAATACTGATTTGCTGCAATCATTTAATGGGCTAATGCTTGAATGTGGAAACCAAATCTCCCCTCTAAGACAGGTGGTTGCTGTCTGCATGGCAACAGCATCTTCAGCTGGAGCAATCAGAGCTGCTTTGCTGCTGAGCTCCTGTATGCAGCTGACCTGTGGTCCTCTCCTGCCACTGCAGCATCTGTGTGATCACTGCTATCCATTGCCTTTAGGTGTAAAAGAAATGTTTTAACGTTCTTAGCTATCATGGAATGGCCAGGGTTGAAAAGGAGTACAATGATCATCTAGTTTCAACGCTCCTGCTGTGTGCAGGGTCACCAACCACTAGACCAGGCTGGAATGCAGCTATGTATGGGAGTGTCCTGTATGATCCTTTCTGCACCTGCAGGAGCAGTTTCTACTGACTGTTTTTAAGCATTGTCTCATTGCCCAATTTAATCGATTTTGCTGCAGTTGGGGTGGCAGCAAGGGTGAGCAGATCCTTCACCCAGCTGTTCATCAGCAGTTTAAAGCAGAGTGTGGGCTAGTCACTGCAGAAGTCTTCAGGACAGTTCCAGGTTCACATCCAGGAACTCATCCTTCACTTGATCCCATACTGTGTTGTGAAAGGGGCAAGGAGGTCAGTCAACCACTTTGTTTCAAGTCCATTGTGTGCAGAAGATTGTGTGAGGATTTTCTGGACTACCAAGGGAATTAATGATGCAAGTTCAGCATAAACATAGATCCCATACCCAACCACATGTGACACAAATGTAAGACAAACTTGAATTACATCCTTTTCTCACGTTTATAATCTCAATCCTATGATTTTTAACACATGAATTGTTACTCTGGTTTGTAGTAGTTTACTAGTGCAGACACAGCTGTGGGCTGCCAGGCACCATCATCCTTCAACAGCTTTTTTCACAAGCACACAGTAGCAACCGACACTGCAACACAGCAGCTATCTTAAAAAGGAAGATTCTCAAATACTTAAGTGCTTACATTTAATGTTCATTCAAAAGCCACCTTTCCTTAGAGAGATTTTTCTTCTTTGCATGCTTACTCGCTTTGATACCTTGAAGAAAAAAGAAAAAAAAAGATTAAAAAAAAAAAGGTATATTTGGACATTTAACGTGGTTCTCACTGGTGCCAGGTTCCAGCTGCTCAAAACCATACAGCTGCAGTCATTGTATGAGTCTGACGCAGGTATGGAGACAAAAGTAGCAGAAATTCTTATTTTTTTTTTAATGTTGTAGGTGACCTGGAACAAAAATTTGAACTGGAAATAAGCCCACTTTGTAATCAACAGAAGGATACAATACCAAGCATTCAGATTGGTAAGTATTAGCTTCATTCTGTCTCCTCTGTGTTTATCTCAGTGTGGCACAAGCTCAAACAGAAACTGAAACACGATACGTGATAAAATCCATCTGGAACATAAACCCAGTGAATCAGCAGCAAAGGTCAGCTTTGTGAATACTGAACACCTGATCTAGGATTGACTTCTTGCTGTCTTCATCAGTTGACACACGACATTGTTTCAAATGCGTCATCAGCCAGTTGCAAGCTTATTTCTGTGGAATACTTTGGCTGTTTGGGATGATGAGGGAAAAGCATCCCCACAACTGCTGGGCGCACTGCAAAACCTCTCATTTAAAGTAGCAACAACATTATTTTCCTGTCCAGTTTCCTACAGATTCTTCATAAACACTCCACAGTATGATGCTCCTGCAGAATCCAGAACATGGAAAGATTCATTAAGAGCCTTCAGACCATATGCATTGTTGCCTTAGTAGTTCTCTGATTATCTGAGGGCATCCAGTCAGGGCAGCAACTCCAGATTCTTCATCTTCCCTTCTTTTTAAAAACATTTGAGCTGTCCTCTGTAAAGCCTAACACTACCTGCAAAGAACTGAGCAGTTCTCTCCTCTGTGCTACACACTGCTATCCCCACAGCCTCCCCTTGCTGGACAGCAGATTGATTTCAAGCAGTGAGCAAGTTTCCATGACAGTGTTTGCAGATGACACTCAGCAGCCCAGTGGTTACTTTGTAGTTTGCATTTCCATAAATGCATTTGCAGTTTCACACCATATGCATGGGATGTTAAGCAGACAGCTGTATAACCATTAAATACTACCTGTCTCACACCAGAATGATTGCTTCTGAAGTGTTTATCTTCCTCTTCCAGAAAGTAATTTAATGTGTCTCTTAACCCAACTGTATTGTTGCAGCACACTGCAGATACCATATGCAGATAAACCTGCTACCATTTGTCTGTCCCCATATAAAAGCAAGGATGCAATCATACACTAAAATGGGTTTTGAAGTATCCTTTTCTCTGAACTCGATTTTGTGGGAATCAAACTCCAGTTTATGACTTAGAAGTTTTATTTCCATTTGCTTTCATCTATCAGCGATTTTGCCAGAAGTACAATAACTTAAATACAAGCTTTTCCTATTCATAAGTACAACCCCATGCTAAGGTCACTCCTCAGCAGTCAGAACAGACTTATTTCTAACTTAGAGAAGCTGTTGCATAGTTTTCCCATGTGATATTAAAGGCCAGCACAGACATCTCAACTGCTGTCCTTGTCTGCACTCTGCAGTACAAAAGGTATTTATGACATATAGGACAGTATTCAGAAGCCCACAAGCTACTGCAGCCTGGAAAGTTCTGGAATAGAATAGCCACAGCAGCACTTACTGCTATTGCAGCAATAACTTCAAGCACTTTAAGGGGCTTGGATGCCACTACAACTCCTCTCATATCTCATGCACAGCTGCAGCTGGGAACCTGTTCCCCTTTTTCTAGAATAACTAAAATTTGACACTAAAAACCAGTGTCAGTTTTTTCTTTTCCCCAAGCTTACCCCAGACAGATAGATCCTAATCTTGGTGATGTGTGCTGGTCAAAAGCTGCCTGTTTCAAGAGGAACTGATGGTTGCTTGAAGGTTTATTGTCATTTCTCCTCAAAGTTTTCACAACTTGTAGCACTGTACTCTGCTGAGGTGCTACAGGGGATAATGCACTCAGGCAATGAATTTGCTCCTCACCTGCTTGTACTCTCTTTCCCTAGGGTTCATGACGTACATTGTAGAGCCACTCTTTGAGAGGTGGGCCCAGTTTACAGGAGATACGCCCTTATCTGAAAACATGTTAAACCATCTCAGGAGGAACAAGGCAAAGTGGAGGAGTTTGCTCCATAAGCAACACAGCAGTAGTAGGAGCAATGACCACTCAGGTCAAGTAACTGACAGCCAGGAACAGACTTTAAATGAAGAAGAAACTCCTTAGTGGCAGCTTTGCACTTTTCCTTATAGCACTGCTATCTTCGTCTTGATCACAGCAGCAAGCAAAATCCTGAGGAGCTAGGAGCCTCTTGTCAAGACCATGGAAAGGGAGGAAACAGCAAAGCAGATGCTCTAAGGGTCCTTATGAACAAGCCCATGGTTCTGCTGGTTCCTTTCTGGATCTCCATCTTTCTCTCCCCTCTCTTCATTCTGCACATGCCTGATGCCATCCGTCACTTCAGATCATGAACTGCTTGAATGCAGGTCGAGCCAGCAGAGCTGAAGCCGAGCCAGTTACTGCTGCCATGAAGCAGGGAGGATTACTGAGAGAACGGGGAGGATAGAGGCACTCTTGGTTATGTATTCATTTACCATGAGTCATACTGTGACATCTGTACAAAGGCCCAGAGCACCATACGCTTTCCAGTCCGGCAGCTGGGCTGCGCATGAAACCACCAGCATCTTCAGAACCCAGAGGACACTGGTTGAATGAGACAGCGCTCACAGAGGGCAGAGAGAATCCGGTTATTTTAGTAATTAAAATAAAAGCCTTTTTAACTTTTGTATTCTGTGCACTAAACAGATGTATGAACTTTGGACTGAAGTTACACAACTCCGTGTACACAACTCCAGTGTAACAAGGCTCATTTTGGTAATCATTTTTATGCCACTTTGGGTAAAAGAAAGACGGGCATCTTCTCATTGCAAGGAACGGTATTCCCTGGCAAATGAAAGGGAAGGTGTTGTACAGTCTAACCCTTTGAAACACGAACAGATCTACCTTTTGAGTACTGTTTCAAGTAATGTGTTTATATTCATGTGTGTACATTTTCTGTAAATATGAGACGCTACTGATTCCCATGCCAAAATACTGGAGTATTGTGGGATTGCTACCTGTAAAAAACATTGGCACTGTGAACAGAATACTGTTAGTTTTAATACAAGAGAAACCATTTGTAAATATGGTATAGAGTTTATTAATATTCACCATTGTTTGTGGATAAAAGCCTTAACTTTTAGCATCCTTCATCTTCTGATAGCTGCCAAAATCATATGATTACAAGATACAATTCTGTACTGCCTTTCCACTATCAAAGGTATATCACAGGTCATTAAGGAATGAAGCCTGGCAGGACAACTTCTTGAAAACTTCAAACACATTCCATATGGATCCGTGCTGTTAAAACCATAGCACCCTGCACATTCAGTATAGGCAAAGGCTTCACAGAGCCTGAAGTTTCAGTTCAAAACAAACAAGCAAAGCCAGAAGCGCACAGCTACAACCACAGTTCAACAATTCAATCAAATTAACACTTATTCAAGAGTGAATTTTTATTAAATAGCATAGTGAACTAAAAAGCACGACATCCTACTAATTCTGGTGTCCAGCTGTTTTCTTAAGTGATCTTGTAGTGGAGATCCCCCCTGTATTCTCCTACTTAGATAGCCAGGATATAAATGCATATGTATTTTTCTTTTCATTAAAAAAAAAAAAAAAAAGAAAGAAAGAAAGAAAGAAAGAAAGAAAGAAAAACCTCCAACCGACTGCTAGATCTGTCTCACTCATTGAAGGAAAAAATGCTTTCAAAGTCAGCCTGTAAGGAAAATCCTTGTAACTGTCGTAGTAGTTGAGGAATTCTATGAATGCTGTGTTCATTTTTCTGAAAGATACATGGCCCTATTTGTGTCATAAACAGCCTCAGTTCATTCTATACGAAGCTTCCCTTAAGCTTCCATGATTTCACTGAGATTGCATTCTTGAGCACTACTGCATTGCACCAAAGCGATTGCCCTCTCTCCCCAGAGGAGCTAATCGTGTTTGAGCAAAGTGCAGCGTTGTTGTAAACCCTCAGCACATCAAATCAGCACAGCTGTTTTCCAAAAGAACTAGCAGATATGGCCACATAACCACGTTCAGAGGAAGTGTCTTTGGACAGACCAACAAAGCACTATTTAAAGTTGGTGTCTGAGAGGAATAATGCTTGCTTGGAGAGTTGCAAGGGTAGATGCAGTAGAATTTGTTTTTAGTTACAGGGAACACTGACTTTGTTAGACAAAGTCTTCACGATCATAAGGTGACTAACGTTTAAAGGAAAACGAAAAGCACAAGGTTTAGTAAAGGATGCTTTATTCTACTAAGTCATTGGACATGTATCTTCAGAGAAAAGGACTGAAACTCAGTGAAATAGGAAGGTGGAAATCACTAGTCTCCTTCTTCTCTCTTCTAAACAAAACTCATATATTAGATGCACCGTAACAGCCAAAGTCAAGGAGTTGTGGTAGAATAAAATTATTTCTAACTATAGGACATAAATGCCTTTTTAACCACATGATGGTGGAGGTGGCAGCATTACCACTTTACAGCGTTTTATAGATATTTCTTCATGACAAATCTAGGATAATTATTAGGACATTATACAAGCAGTATAATGGGCTGCCTACAAGCACTTAAGTACATACAAAAAAATATCATTTCCCTTGTTTTGTCTTTTATACTAAGAAATTGAAGCCATTTTCCATCTAGTTCAAAGAATTTTTTTAAAGCATTCTGAGGTTTAGTTAAATAAACCTGGTGCCTAGCAGCAAAAAAAGCTCTTGACAGAAATGTGCTGCTGAGGAGCATCCAGAAAATAGGTCCAACAGGAGAGCTTAGTGCATGTCAAGTTCTGTTACAGCTACAGTGCATCCAAGGTTTTTTCTGTAATTAGAGCCTAAGGGGCCTATTACAAGACTGCTCTTACCAAGTTAAATCTTCCTAATAAACTTTGAAAAGCTGCTCTTAAAACAAACAGGGTTTTTTGCTGTTGCTGTTTGTTTTGTTCGGGCTTTAGGTTGGGTGCACTTAATGTTCTTGCTGGATTTCAGTCACCCTATCTAATGAAACAGTGCTCAAAATAGGTGGCTCCAGAAATGCATCTGTAGTTGGAAGGCAAACCCATTACACAAGTTTGGGCCTAGACCAGTTTGCCTCAGGTGCTCTAGACAAAAGTGAGCTGAAAAATCAGGCTCTGGCAACAGATGTCTGGCAACTAGATTCACTGGGATCTGTGGTTGGACTAGGTGAGCTCAGAGGTCTTTTCCGACTTTAATGCTATCTTATACGATTCTCCACAAAACAAGCCAAACTGTACCTGCTACAGCGAAATCAGAAACACCAGTGCTTGGTGTTGTAAGTGCTTGGTATTATCTAGTAGTTTAGAGAACATTTTGGGGCTGGGATTTCTCCCCAAGGATGCCAACAGGACAGTGTATGAACAGAATGGAAAAAATGTGCAGACAATACAAAGTCTATGGATCGTTACCCTGGCAGCCCTATTAGCCACTTTACAGAAAGACTTAGTAGATCATTTTTCTTTGCTACTGGGCCACTACAGTTAAAAGACTCTCCAGTTTTAAAACTGAGTTGGGTTTTTCGTATATGTAATGAAGGAAGCAGATAATTGCTAAGAACAAGCATAACACACTCTAACAATGCCACACAAATACAGTTCACTTAATTGATTAAAACCAGTTTCTTTAAATCATTTCTTCAAAGAGGCAAAGTCTGAAGAATGGTAATAAGTGGCATTTTTACATTGGTTAGAACAATATGTACATATGCACTTTCACTAAGTAAAGGTTTGACCTGCCTTTGGGTTTCTAAGGGCTGACATTCCGGAAACCAACCAAAATGGGAAAACAAGAACTATAACAAATGTATACTTCTGAAAAATAGAAGCAGACAGATGAGTAGCTGACATTAAGTAGCGCCTCCAGACGATCTCTAAATCATAAATCTATTCTTTTCATGTGGACTATTGGTTTTCAGTAAGAAAATCAAACCCTCCCAGAACGATCAACGAGAAGGTTGCTACCACAGCAAATGGAATGATCTACATCTCAAACTGCACAGCTGTCTTAACAGCTTTTCTCAACTCTGGTTGAACTTTCTATTAGAAGTTTCCATCAAAACAGAGGTGGACTCCTATGAGCCCTTTCATATGGACTCTTCTTGGAAAGGAGAAACACTCCTTTTATTTTCAGGTATCAGATACCAGACATCATCTATAGCCTTCTATTCTAATGAACTCAGATAAGCTTTCCTTAAGATTCTCCCGCTCTCCTCCTGACACCATCACCCACAGACTCAATAATAAAATTTAAATTAAGATGCCGCAAATCTAAAACGAAGAAAAAAATCCATGCCAAAACCTAAACGAAACAGAAGAAAAACACAAGGCAAGCTTCATGCCATGAACACGTGTCCAAATTACTTTGATTGGTGCAAACTATTACTCTATTGTTTCTATAAGTCATCCAATATTTTAGGTACATAAACTTTCTGTGCAGAGCATAAGTTTGACTTGGATGTAAAAATATATTCTGCTTATCTCTGAAATCAAGATTGTATATGTCATGTTTATTGTAAAGCATTTTATATATACATATTCACATATCTTGTACAACTCTATGGGCCAAACACTGGTCCCACCAACTTCACCGGGACCAAGAATCAGCCCACATATGTGCGTATATTTGCCATATGCGTCATTCTAAAAGGAAGCACTAGATTGTGTGAAAATGCTGTGACTGCTATGCAGTGATGCCAAGAGACTTAATTGTATCTTTTTTAACATACTGCTGTAAGTATTCATCATGTCAAAGAATGACAACTAATAAAATAAAAATTTAAAAAAAAAAAAAAAAAAAAGTGTCCAAAATTCATTGGTAGAGGGAGGTGCGAGGCCACACCTGGCATCCTGTGCCCAGTTCAGGGCCCCCATGACATGAAAGACATGGGTGTACTGGAAAGAGTCTAACGGAGAGCTTATGGAGATGATAAAGGAAATAAAGCATTTCTCCTACAACAAGAGGATGAGAAAGCTAGGACTGTTCAGCCTGGAGAAAACGAGGCTTGGGGGAGACCTGATCAATGTGTATAAATACCTGAAGGGGGGGATGCAGAGAAGACAGAGATGGACTGGCCAGTGATGCCCAGTGACAAGACAAGAACAACGAACACCAACTGAAACACAGGGGGCTCCCTCTGAATATTAGGAAGCATTTCTGTGCTGTACAGGCAATGGAGCACTGGCACAGGTTGCCCAGAGAGGCTATGGAATCTCCTCCTTAGAAATCTTCAGAAGCCACCATGGTGCTGGGCACCCTGCTCTGGGAGTCCCTGCTTGTGCAAGGCTTGGGACCAGATGTACCCACAGGTCTCTTCCAACCTCAATCATTTCTTGATTCTTTGATTCAGTTCCAGTAACTACTATGTTTTAAGATCATTGGTTAATTTTAGACTCATTTCCCATTTGTGGACCACGTTATGTATTTTATAATCAACAAGACAGAGGCTTGTGAAGTTTAATTGAAAGTATTGGTAGTGATGTTCTGCAGTGGTAAATGGTTTTAAGTGAAAAATATCTGTCACTGCAGATAGACATTTGCCACTGCCAGGACTGATTGCTTGCCCAGAAGTTTTACACTGTCAGTACTATCACAATAGATATTAGTACTGTTTTTTTTTCAATAACAGCTAAGTCTATTCAGTCTCCTATTCTGCATAAGCACTCTGTACAGACGCTGATGTTTAATGGTTCAGTACAAATAATATAGCATGAATGAATCCCTGAACTTGGCAGCAAAAGGAAAATTATAATAGGGCTTCTTCCCTCTTGGCCTGGCCAAAGCACTAACTGCAATTTAAAGCTCAGATGTAGAATCTGAGAAATAAAAATATTAATTAAGAAAAGGAGCACTACAACACTATATGACAAATTATTACTTAGGTGACAGATACTCCTCCCCAGAGGGCCGGAAGACATTGTCCCTCCAGTGTCTAATGCAATCCAATCTTCTCTAGATTAACATAGGCGTAGTTCTAAAATACACAGGTTTTAACAACAAGAAAGGCATATGCTGTTCCTGCTCATACACCTCTTGATCTTTCAGCAGTCTAGCATGCAGTAAGTCTAAAACAGCTTCTGTCAGACTGTTCCTAAGTAAATGAGCCACTGCATAGACAGGAAAGGATTTAAATTGGCCGTGTGACTAAAGCCAGTGAGTCACTTTACCATATCCTGGGCTGGTTTGAGCCTCAGGAGAAGTTTTACTAAACATCACACAACAGCTCCATCCACAAAAACTACATTTTGTTACCTACAGTGCCACTTGCTAAAAGCTCCCTTCAGTGGCCAGACAGCCCGTAAGGATAGGCAGCAGCAGATATAGTTGCTTTACCCCCAAGAAATGTAGTAGTCACAATCCAGTAATAAAGAAGGAATTGCTTACCGTTCTCTGAAGACCAGGACTCACTGAGCACTCCAAAGGAGGCAATCTCTGAGTAGAGATCCTTCCCTCCCTGCTACCAGCCCTTAAATGAGATTAGGGAGAGGTAGAACTCAGGTCCACCCCCTTCTGGTCGTACAGAATTGCTTCCACCTGTGCTCCCAGGGCTGGTAATGCCCCTTCACCAGGCACTCAATCACTGGTTCAGGCTGTGACCTCATGGTTCCAATACACAGTGCCTTGCAGACCTAAAGACGAGGAACTCAATATTACAAGATCACATTCATGCCAGATGATTTTATGGGAATACAGAGAAAAGTGATAAATACTGCACCTTACAGAGTTTAAAATATATTGTACTAGGTTAGAAGTGGACTTGGGTATCATAAGAAGATGCAACTAAGATGGAGTGTTAGTGTTCATATCAACAGGGCTAGAAAGGAGATACACTGTTACCTCCAGCTATCCTACTGCCTAGAGATAAATTCTACGCTATCATTTTCATACAAACCAATATCCGCAGAAGCTGCAAGTACAAAGTGGGAAGTGCAAAAAGGAGTGGCAAAAAGCTTTGAGTCATGAAAAACCTCAAGAAAGGGGAGAGAGGGAAAAAAGAAAAATAAAACAAGCAAAAAAGACCCTTCCTTAGCACCACCTATTTTTAAAATAAAAAATAAAAACAGAACAGTCACACTGAAGGCTTCTGTTCTCCCAAATGTAAATGTAAAAGCAAGGGAAAACAAAGTAAAACAATACATTTGGAAGTCACTGCTACAAGGAAACATTTAAATTTGGCAATGTGGTTAAAGGTTAAAAAGGGGTGAACATTTATATAAACAAAAAGAAAATCCACAAGTGAACACAAGTATTACTAAAATTATGACATTTGGAGAAATTGTACCTTGAGATCTATATCAACCTTTAGTTCAGAATGAAGCTTTCATGACCTGTTCACACAGGTCAGCAACTGCTACATTCCAAATCCAAAGCTTTTATTTGTATATGCAGAGGATTCCTATGAGTTTAGCTCATGCTTAAGAATCTGCATGAAAACAAACAAACAAACAAACAAACAAAAACACCACATAGCTGCAAAAATGTAAGTAAATCTAGAGATGCAGCTACACTTGTTTTTTACACATCACTCCTTTAAGAGGACCTGCCACCATATGAGGGCAAACTCAGGGCTAATCACTTTGGGCAATCAAAATCCAAAGAAAATAGGAAATACTACAACATACCATTGATTCAGGTTCGGGTTCGACAAGGAAGATCATTCAATTTCCTAATATCACTTCTCTTCATGTTTCATGTTTTACAATGGATATTTCAACACAATCTTTAATGAGGTAGAAAAAAAAAAGATTTCAGTATCATCTGCTGAACGATCAAAAAACAAGTCGAATTACTTTCTTTAAAACACTTTCTTTAAAATCTCTGTGATGAATCAGCCACGATGGCAGATGCGTACTTACTTCAGCTACTCAAAATTGCTTATACAGAGTCAAAACAGACACTGCATCCCTCAGCTGCCTAAAGGTGTCTACAAAAGTTTTAACATAGCAAACGCACTTCCTATATTTACACTCCTTGTAGCTACAAAGATAATACATGTACAAACTGTATCACTGGAAGGTATTATCACTGGATTGAAGTGAAGAGACCTGAAGAAGAAGCTGAGGGGTTCTCCTTTTGCACTTGACTCTCCAAATTCCCCTGTGCTCCCTCTATCAGCAGCCCAGTCTGGATCTGACTGAAAACTTACTACCAAGCCCCCATTTTTATGTTCTCTTGCACCTCGCATACACCTAATGACAGTCAGCTTCTCAAAGACACCAAATAGCCACAAGCGCAACACAAATAATTTACTTTCAGAAAATACAGTATTTATTATGTTCCAAATTCTATGCTATGTTCTTTTAAAAAGCTGAGTGACTTTCCCCCACATGCTCCAGATGGGGAAGGGAGATCTTCCTTCTCTGAGATGCTCCAAACTGGGCTGGAAGAGAGGAAGGTCAGAGAGCACAGGGTGTATTTCCTGTCAGAGCCATAGCAAGAAGCTCACAGCTCAGGTAAGGAACAGAGCGAAACAGAACTAAAATTCTTGTGAAGCTTTTGCTGTCATGTAGACATGAGAGGGGTCACTGTAACTCAGAAAGATGCTGAATGAAGTGGAACCAAGGACTCGCATGCAGGGGCACAACAGGCAGAAGCAGAGATCCTTCCAACTCCTTTCTACCTTCTTTGATCATCATTCCTGAGATCTCCCTAGTTACAACCACAATGATTTTATTCTAATAAAACCTGGCTTTCTGATCTCAAGAGAAAAATTCTCCTGAGGTTCAGCTTCAATTCCTGCCACAATTTATTAAGTACTTTTCACAACAGTATGAAGCCTACTTTTTTAAAAGGGATTATTGCATATATGTCAGTTTCTCAGATTTACAAGTTAGTAATTGAAAATATTAGCAATAATGTTTGCTTAGGAAGGAGTAGGGGAAGTGAGCTTGAACTTCAGCTTTCTTTGCAAAATCCTGTCTCTCCCTGAGAGCCATCATCAGTCCAACTACATTTCTTTCTTTCCAACATCTCAGTATCATTAATTTAAAGGGGGGACTTGCATCACCACTCTTGAGTTACTTGACAGCTTACAGTTTTGCCGGTGGGAGTTATGCTGCTCTCAGGGACATCTTATATAACAATGCGGATGTCATGTTTCACCTGGCACGGCACATCTAAAACTTAAATGGACTCTTCTTAAAGCTCTAAAAATCAGCAGAGGTGCACCTTCCAAAGCAACACAGGCTCCTCCCTCTGAAAATACTTGCAAAATGCCAATGACATAAACACCTTTTCTAGAAGCTGGACTATTAGACAACATGTGAGAAATACACTGGAATATAAACATACTTCAAAGGTTCTCTGCAGAAGGTAGTGTAAGAAACTCCTAATTGAACGAGAAAAAGGCATAATTGTTAGAAGTGACTCAACCAAGAAAAGCCTCTTAGAAATTTTGCCTGACAGATTCATAAGTCTGAGACCTAAGCTTTAAAATGTAGTAAGTGTTGATCGCCCAGAAGTCAGAGGGTTATTAGTTTGGTATTGCCTTGTTTTTGGCAGGAAGCACTGTTTATTTTTCACTCTGTACTGGGTTCAGTATAAAACTAGTTTGGGGTTTTGGGTACTCAATAGAACAAGTAACAAGAAGTCATCACTTCCCATTACGGATGTCATACTCACTGTTTAAATGTTTAAATACTCACTTAAATTACTCCAATCTTCACTTCCTGCTATTGCTTAGTATTATGTTTCTCTCTGTCACAAAAGAAAGAAGCCTTTGCCACCTTTTTGTTTTGAATTTCTCTACGTGCATTCACCACCATACCAGCTCACTGCAAACAGAAACTGCATTCTAAAAATGTAGTACCACAAGCTATAAATTTGAACAATTTGAACAGAACTCCTTCATAGCTTTACACTTGACTGTACTAGAACATACTGTTTCTGAAGACCTAACTTACTACAGTACTGTAATCAGGCTTGGTGTCATCATTCCCATCTTGATGAGTGATCACAACATAATTTCTTTTTTTGATTATCCACAATTTTTACCCATTGTTTCATTACTAAAATTTTGGAACTGCATTAACCCAAAACGATTCCCCACAACCCTTGTAGAAACATTCCCTTTCTGTGATTACTATTATCTGACACTTAATCAGTTTTACATCCATTTAACATATATTCTAGGGATAATATGAATGCTACATTTTAATTAACAATACACTATTACATTACAGCTATTTTTGTCAAAGATTATTTCAAAGATCTATTTTCTAATAGAGCTACACAAGGTTACTCCAGTTACCTAGGTATTTCCAAGGCTGTAATAGGATCCCACCACACACATCCAATCTTTTTGCCTAGAATTGACACATGCTAACTGACCTGTAGTTGCCTGGTTTACTCAACTTTTCTTAAAAAGAAGATCTAGATGCCTCAATAGTTTTGCAAGATTTATTCAAAATGAACATACAAGGCCAGAGGCCTTCTTCAGCCAACTTCTTTAGAAACTGCAGATTCAAATTCCTTAATCATCCTCCATTTGAAGTGTAATTTTTTATTTTTTTTTCAAAGAAAGCAGGGTTTATCTTATTCTGAGAAGAATGACTTCAGAAGTAAGGAGTGATTGGTTTTTTGAAGTAATACTTTCCACTTTTTCTAAGATCTACACAATTCATGAGACTTATTCTTAGCAACCAACAAGATAAACAGCAACTTCCAAATTAAAGCACAAGTGATCATTACCACACGTGATGTTCATGACCTTCAATTCACAACAGATTAACTCTTCATGATTTTTATGTTCAGTCAAGGTCTGGCCATGTACCACTGGATCTTAGTTGTAATGGAGGTATGCTGGAGAATGATGAAAGACTTGGTCTGATGATCAAGATGCAACCTCCTTCCCCTATGGCTCTTATCATGTTAGAGGAAGACAAGGGGCCTACAGTTTGTACAGATGTGTAGAAATGGAATGGAACAAGTTCTAGCCATTTCCCCAGGCAACTGTTGGCTCAGGGTATTGTTAACATCCTAGCAACAGCTCCAATAGCTCACAAAGCACGTAGCAGGATCTTCCTCACTTTGTTTGCTTATCTTGCCACACATTAATCTTTCCTTCTCTGATTTGTGACTTCAAAATTAGAAACTCAACATTAGAGAACTGTGATACTACTGACAAACTAGGTTACAAAGCAGCAGATTTGTAGAGATCAGTTTCATAGCCATAGGATTGCTCAGGTTGGAAAACACCTTAAAGATCATCGATTCCAACCACAACCTAACCATACTACCCTAACTAACAGCCCCCCACTAAATCATGTCCCTGAACACCACATCCAAACGGTTTTTAAACACATCCAGGGATGGTGATGCAATCACCTCCCTGTGCTTAACAACCCTTTAAAGGTAAAGAATTTTTTCCTGATATCCAACCTAAACTTGCCCTGGCACAACTTGAGGCCATTTCCCTTCGTCTTGTCACCTGCCACCAGTGAGAAGAGACCAACCCCACTCTCGCTGTAAGCACTTTTCAGATATTGGAAAAGAGAAATAAGGTCTCCCCAATGAGACCTTAATAATCCCCAATCATAATGAGTAATCCCCTTAATAATCTCCAATAAGGTTTCACTAACATCCTCATTGTTCTAACACACACAAACAAGGTATGCTCTTCAAATCTTAAAAAAGTGTACACTACGACTGGGAAATAAAAGAAGTAGTGAAGATTTACTGGAAATTTTAGGGGAAAAAAAAAATAAGGATCCTTGTAGAAATACAGCAACCAGAATATTAATATAATCCATACAAACCCAGACATTGCATGCAAGAGGAATCAATGACATAAGGAGCAAAGACAACCAGTTCATAAACATGTGAAAGGTCAAAAGGGCAGATAAAGCCCACATTTTACCAGAGTCAAATCAAAGTAAAAATCAAACTAGGTATTTTTATTATTACAAAATATTTTCTGATTGCTTTCCCACTGCACATGCTGGTATGGCAGCTTCTAACTTAACAAAATGACAAGAGAATACTGAGCTTGACCTCTATTCAGGAACACTTTCTTGCAAGTGAGGAAAGAGCATAACAACAACAGCCTGACTTGTCAAACCTGCCTCAGCAGATGACAGTCAAATACAATATATAATGCAAGCAATACGATCAGTAGAAATGGATTAATGGAAAAAAGATGAACAAAATACCATCCAGAAAAAATAAGTAACACGCAATGAATACTCATACAAACTAACAGCATTCTGAAGGACAAAGTAAAACTCACCAGCTGGAGCGCAGAGCACCAACCTGCATGATCCATAAGGTTGTCTGGGAACTTACAACTGAGACTTCTACAACTCTCACTATGTGAAAACAAAACAGACACACACACAAATAACAAACAAACAAACAAACACCAAGACAAATACTCATGGCCTGTGAGCCCTAAGGTCGCAATGCATCAAACAGCTGCAAGACAACAGCAAAATATGAAGAAATTAAAACTATGCTCACTTTAACTTTGTTTCTACTCCGTTTAACAAGCAGCTGTTGCTCAGTAGCTCCCTCTACATTACAGTAGGCAGCTCTGATTCTGAAAAACAAGGCAGGAACACTTTTGCTTAAAAGCAGCAGCCAAGCTAAAAGCTGTTCTTTGTTTCTAGAGTTCCATGTTCTACAGATTCAGAAAAAAAGTGGACCGAGGCTTGTTCAAGTTACTATTTACATGTGAAGAGCAAAGGATATGCAGCAGAGCATAATCTTTTTATCTGAAATAAAAATGAGATTTTTTTTAGTGCCGGGTTGTCCCTTTGATATTTAATTGCTAAGAAGCAATGTATTTTGACTAGTATAATCTGAATGTTATTTACAAAATTTGTACAGTTCAATAGCAATGCTGATTATATATGCACTGCATCACAGATAGAATTTTTTTTCCCAGCAGCAGTTTTGCATGGGACATGAGATGATATTTATGCAGGAAAGGCCTTCTGCCAGATGAAGCTCCTTAATTCATCATGTAAAATCTTCTGCCTCTTCTCCTGCAGGTTAAACATTTAGGACAACAAAGTAGCAGGTTTGTTTTGTGGATAGGTGAATAAACCATATGGTTTAGTGGTAGCACTGGCAACGGGAGGACGGTTGGACTAGGTATCTTGTAGGTCCTTTCCAACCTTGTGATTCTATGATTCCATGATTTAGCCTGGTGCTGACTTCTCATTAATCAAATTACTCATAAATACACTTCATCATAGCACTAGTAAAGTTAGAAGCATTTACTTCTACAAGTTAATGAGTACCACAAAGACATAGAAATATAAAGAAATTATAACTTTGCTGTTAGACTTAGCTCTCGCAAAGCAAAACTACTTTTAAATTTAAGATTTGTAACACAGATCTGGTGTAACACTGCTCTCTTGTGGTTAAACTCATGCAGTTCAGCCACAGAGCACATCACTTTCATCAATTATTTTCAAGAACTCCAAGTGCATTTTATTCTAAGATATTTGTTCCTGGTTAGAGGTTTGCCATAGCCAGCACCAATTCCATCCCTGCACACTGCACCACCTATCTGTTGCCTAAAAGGGGCAAATTTAGGCTTCCACTTTTGATTCTCTGATCCACTGAAGTTAAATGCCTCAATTCACCTTAAACAGGAGGTGTGAATGCTTCCATTCCAATATCAATTGAAAAGAAAGGCTGAATGCTTCTACTCACACACATACAAAGGCTGTTCCAAAAGTAATGCCTCCTTTACAGAATGACATCTAACGTGGAAGTGTTTATGAAGCAAACGTGTTAAAAAATGGCACTCACTGACATTCACTGATGCTTGCTGAATGTTTAGGGAGACCAAACAGTGGATGTGAGTACAGTGAGGCTGTGAGTGGTGTGTTTCTGCAGTGGTGACAGCAACATAAAAGATAAGCCACATTCTAGATAGCCACGACTTTTAGGAGTGTGACATGCACAGTTTTGTTCATTGCTGGGAAAAACGCATGGCTAGAAGTGGTGACTGTGTTGAAAAACAGTGTTTTGTAGCAGAGAATTTCTTCTGTCGAATCATGTTATTGTGCTCTTTGTTGTATTTGCCAGGGAAATAAATAGGAGGCATTACTTTCAGAACAACCTACTTAAATAAACTGCACGCACAGTACTCTTCAGCATTTCAGGCAAATAGCCTGAATAAAAATAATAATAATAAAAAGATTACAAACATAGCTGGGACGAAAGTACCACACTGTTTTTCTTTCAACAAGCAAAATAAATCAAATTCCCACTGCAGGAGGAAAGATCCTGTTGACATAATCATTGGGGAAAATAATGAATATCAAAAGAATGGCCTTTTGAGTATTACAATTAGTTGCTAGAACTACTTCTCTAAAAAAATAAATCTGTGGAAACTACTGTGGGACAGTAAAAAATGTCTTTGAGCTGAACAGCTAGATAAGAGCCAGGTAAAAGGAAGTTCAGATATTGCAAATCAAAATCATTATCTATTTTAGATGCTTTCATGTAGACTTGAATGATTGCTGGTTCAATTCAAAGAGGTTTCTGAATGTGTTGATGATAACTACCTCTTCCAAGTGGTACAGGAACCCACAAAAAAAGGTGCTATTCTGGAGCTTGTCTTCACCAGCAAGGAGGCACTGTTGAGTAATGTGATGCTCGAGTGCAGCTTTGGCCGCAGTATCCACAGAATGATGGAGATCAAGATCCTTAGGGTGTCAAAAGAAGGTGTACAGCCAGCTCACTACTCTGGACTTCAAGAGAGCAGAATTCAAACTTCTCAGGAAAATGCATGGCAGGGCAACATGGGATAAAGCCCTGGAGGGAAGAGAGGCCCAAGGAAGCTCATCAGTATTCAATGACCAGGTATCCAAGCCCAGAAGCAGAAGAGAAAAGGAAAGCAGGCAAGAATGCCAGGAGGCCTCAGTGGATCAATGGGGAACTCCTTCCTGGACTTACCTAAGCACAAAAAGAAAGTCTATGCAGAATGGAAGCAGGAATGAGTTACCTGGGAAGACTACAAAGAAGTTGTCTGAGCAGCCAGAGATCAGCTTAGTAAAGCTAAATCCCACATAGAATTAAATCTATCCAGGGACATAAAGACATATCCAGGGACTTCTTCAAAAACAAGAAGTTCTACAGGCATATCAGTGATAAAAAGGAAGGCCGGGGAAGATGTGAGCCCGCTCCAGAATGAAACTGGAGACCTGGTCACAAAGGATATGTAGAAAGCAGAGGTGCTCAGTGACTTGTTTGCCTCAGTCTTCACTGGCAAGGTCTCTCAAGACCCGTCCATGGGTTCAGGGAGAAATGGCAGATGAAGTTGCCAAGACACTATCTATCATATTTGAAAGGTCGTGGCAATCTGGTGATTGGAAAAGGGGAAACGTAACCTCCATTTTCAAGAAGCAGAAAAAAAAAAAAAAAAGATCCAGGCCAGTCAGTTTCACCTCTGTGCCTAGCAAGATCATGGAGCAGATCCTCCTGAAGGCCCTACTAAGGCATGTGGAAAATAATGAAAGGTGACTGGTGGTAACAATGGTAACAAACATGGCATCACCAAGGGCACATCATGCCTCATAAACTTGGTGACCTTTTATGATAGAGTTACAGTATCAGTGGATAAAGGAAGAGCAACTGAAGTCATCTGTTTGGGCTTGTGCAAAACATTCGACGCTGTCTCGCATGACATCCCAGTTGCAAAGTTGAAGAAAAATGGATTTCATGCACGGACTGCTCACTAGATAAGGAATTGGCTGGAAGGTCACACTCAGAGTTGCAGCCAATGGCTCAGTGACCAAGTGGAAATGAGTGATGAAAGATCAGTGCTGGGACCAAAGTTGTTAAATATTTTTGTAGACAACATGGACAGTGGGATTAAAAGCACCCTCAGCAAGTTTGCAGATGTGTGGTGCAGTTGACATGCTGGCAGAAAGGGATGTTGTCCAGAGGGACCTGGACAGTACTGAAAGGTGGGCCCATACCAAGCTAGGCCAAGTGCAAGGTCCTGCAACCTGGGTTGGGATAATTCCAAGCACAGATGAAGGTTGGGCAGAGAATGACTTGAGAGCAGCCCTGAGGAAAAGGATTTGAGGGTGTCAGTTGATGAAAGATTCAACATGAACCAGCAATGTGTGCTTGCAGGCCAGAAGGCCAACTGTATCCTGGATCGCATCAAGAGAAGTATGACCAGCAGGTCAAGGGAGGTGATTCTGCCCCTCTACTCTACTCTCATGAGACCCCACCTGGAGTATTACATACAGTTCTGGGGCCCTCAACACAAAAAGGATATGCAGTTGCTGGAACAGGTCCAGAGGAGGGCTACAAAGGTGATCAGAGGCACGAAGCACCTCCCCTATGAGGAAAGGCTGAGAGAGCTGGGGCTCTTCAGACTGGAGAAGAGAAGGCTCCGAGGGACCTTATAGCAGCCTTCCAGTACCTGGAAGGGGCCTATAGTAAAGCCAGGGAGGGACTTTTTATAAGGGCATGTAGTGACAGGATGATGGGAAATCATTTTTAACTGGAAGAGGGTAGATTTAGATTAGATATCAGGAAGAGATTCTTTACTGTGAGGGTGATGAGACACTGGAACAGGTTGCCCAGCGAGGCCATGGATGCCCCCTCCTTTAAAACATTAAAGGCCAGGCTGGATGGAGCTTTGAGCAACCTGGTCTAGAGCGAGGTGTCCCTGCCTATAGCAGGGGATTGGAACTAGTTGGTCTTAAAGGTCCTTCCACCCCAAACCATTCTGTGATTCTATGAATTGATTCATATACACAATTAAGTGCCTAGGTTTCAAAAATGAGGTCATTAAATCTGATTTATTAAAAATTATTCTTGACAGATTGAGTCCTCTGATCTTCAGTCATTTCTAATTCTGCCAAACGTAGGCCAAATTATTACAATAATTTGTAACTGGATTTTGAGATGTTCTAGTATAAATCAAAGAACACAGATGTGGTATTAGTGTTATTTTACAGGAGACAGTTGTTTTAGTGATGCATGCCCACGGACGAATGGGCAAAACAATCCTTGCCAAATATACAAGGATATATATATAAATACACATAAATATATAAAAATAACTCAAATAGATACCAAAATTACATTGCAAATTGATGAGAAATAGAAATTATTTTTGTTAGTGACTGGTATTAAAGAATGAGAAAATATTTCTGAAGCACAAGAAGTGGTAAATAATCTGGGCAAAAATACTGAAAGGGACAAAATATTTCCCAACTGGAAGGACAGTTGTCCACTCCAGTCTTTACATGTAACATAAAAATTACAGCAGTTAGACAGTGAGGTCCTAAACAAAATGGTTCAAGACAGAATTAGGGAGCACAAACACCAAAAGAGGAAAAGGCCTTTCATGGACGCTTCTACACAATGCTTTTCACATTTGTCAATCAAAGTGAAAGAAAGAGAACCAGAAATATTTATACAAAGAGATGCAAGTATTAATCTATCTTTTTTTCTTTTGATATAATGTATTTTATCTCTTGAAGACTAACATTCTTTTTTAACAAGTCTTACACTTCAGAAACAGAAGGAGAGAGTGACCAGGGGAGATGGTCTGACTGTGATAACGTAGGAAGAAATACTGAGATGACAGGAGGTAGGTCAATTGTGTGAATGGAATGTAGTTACAATATGCATATTCTATACAACATGTAATGATGCTGAACACAAGCAGTAGGCAACAAAGCAGAATAATGTAGTACCTTTATGAAGAAACTACAGTGGTCTGAAAGTTGCTAAGTTACATTAACTTATGCAAGTACAGCAAAAGTAAAACCAACTAAAAAGCACATACTTGCCTTGAGTAAATTTTACCCATTAACTTGAGATTTTCAGATTTCAAAACTAAAAAGAAACAAAAGTATAGGCCACAAAAAAGAAAAAATAGTATGTCCCATATCATATCCTCAGAAACAAGAATGAGTTTGTTTGTTTAAAGCTCAAAATCACACAAATCAACAACTTTGTCTTATAATCTTATAAATTTTTAATTACCACTTAGGGTCTATGAAGATGATTATGAAAGTTCTCCTTAGATGAATTTTGAAAACATATAATTAATGCCCAGACTTACGCTTCAAAAGCTTCAAGTATTTTCTGTATCTAGCAGTAATTTTCCTAAATAAGGGGAAAGGATGAGTTGTAGGCTGACATGTGAGCAGAAATGGGAGATGGTAGGCACTAACACTGGAAAAAAGAAAATACAAAACAAGATTAAAAAAAATACATGCATGTGAAAAACTGCGTAGTTTTATAGTCCTGGGCCTTGTCAGCTTTCCATTTTAGAGGTTTGTCATTAAAACTTTAAGAGAACCAGCAAGCCTTCGTGGCTGTATTGAAGTACTAAACATATTTCAGTTTACATCCGTTCTTTTCAAAAACCTTAGCACAGTTGTCAAGACGTTCCACTGAAGTTAGCTGATCTTGTATAAAGGGTAGCTTATTCTAATTGTGATTTTGTGAAAAGTTACTAATAGGCTATTTTGAACAATGCTTCTTTTAATAACAAATTCAGTTACAAAAGGAATGTGCTTCTTGTAAAATCTCAATATTTAAGCAAGTAAAACAAAGCTTTTTTTCATTAATAGCATTTAAACCATACATAAGACTGTACATAATAGTACACTCTCCATGCCAAACTGTATAGTATCATAAATGTACATGCCTTAGAGAAAAAAATATAAACTATAAATATGAAGAATAATGTTGTTCAGAAGAAAAAGAGCTGTATTTTCTCCCTAAGAGTTTTTAAAATAAGGTTTTACATCTTAAAACATCTCTTTAATTGCAAGTTACTAAATCAAATCATGCCCCTAACCTAGCATAAGAATGTCAAATTTTCGTGTATTTTTCTCATCCCACAGGGATATTGCCCATGTTGCTCACCAGAAAACTTCAGTAAGGCTTAGCTTTTCCTATTTGCTGTTTAGAGAAGCGATGGCATTCTGTTAAGTATTAGAACCAATTCTGCAAACTACTCAAATTTCACGCAAGCATGCTTTAAATAATCACACACACAATTCATAGATCACTATGGTAAACCCAGAAGGTAATACAGATGTGGCTGAAGCCTGCTGAAACATTCTCCTGAGTCTTCTCACCTACTCCTGGGAATATAGGAGTTGTATACTGAGCAAATAAAGGTTTTTCATAGGTCGAGAGGGCATGGATTCTTCTTACAGAGGATCGAGTTGCTTCAAAGCTGTTGATACAGATGTTCCAGTAAAAGAAAATAAGACAACAAAGCTAAATCTCACTAATTCTGAAACGGAAAAAAAATCTCCTCTGCAACTGGGGCAAACAATTTCATTTTAGACTGTGACATCCAACATTTTGCAACTTACTACTGAAAACTGTCAAAAGTTATTAGATGCCTCCCCCAGAGTTCTCAAGGTATATCGCAGTTCTTTGCCTTATCTAATTCACTGGAACAAGAAACCAAATCTGTTCACATGTGAAATTGTTACATTGCTGGAAAGAAAAACAAAACAAAACACAGGGCCCATGACTTTTCTCCCACCTCCAAGTAAGCAAATCAACTATAAAAACTATTATAGCATTATAGCAAAATTCACAGTACACTGACCTAAAAATCACAGCTAGTACCCAGTAGTCTGGAGAGCCAAACAGCTCACTAATATTTGTAGATGCTTCTGAAGTCTGAAACTAGATGGCTGTTTAAGAGAAATTGTGGAGAAAAGTCTTTTCTAAAACAAAGAGATTCCATTTTCAAATCCAAACTTCCAACTGGGAACTGCTCTTGACCAGACAAGATCTGAAGAAAACAGAAGCAGCTCAGAGTCCAAAACAGTATTTCTTCCTAAAAAGAGAAAAAACTGCTGACCACAGAACGCAATAGAACTAGAAGACCGTTATAGCCAGAGCTTCCCAATTAACTCAGTTTCTCACTGAAGGAATTCCACGTCCACATTTGTCAGTCTCAACAGAACATTCATAAATCCAGAGATCCCCTGGATCTATGAATGCTAACATAACAAAAAAGGGTAACTTGCTCAGTATCCGAAGCGTGAAGTGGTGAAGCAAAAGAGATCTCTTTCATGTCTCTTTCACAAGGTTTACACATAACAGGACCCACTTGTTCTCATGTCCTCTTCTGCAGGCACTCATGGATTTCTTCCACTGTTGCTCCCTACTTTATCAGAGCAGCAGACAAAAGACAACTAGAACTTTGATAGCAGAGGTAAAGTTTACTAAGCAGAGGGCCAAGCTGCTTGTTCTGTGTGGATTTCATAGCAAGTTATGTAGAGAATGTAGCAAATACGTATTTTAGAAGCAAAAAGAAAGGGAATGTCTGTCTGCTACGGACTGTGAAAGAAATGAGACAGTGTGATGAAGTTCAACAGTCAGTAAAAATATCTTGAAAACATTATTTAAGAAACAAATAGTTCCATAAGCTCTAATTTTAGTCAAAATATTAACTTCTGAAATTAAAACCAAAGTATGGAATTTGAACAGCAAATTCTAACTACTCAGCAGATCAGACTGGGCAGTAACAGGGAATCCAAATGGCACTGTACTCTGTGCAGTTGGGTAAGAAAATAGAAGATGCACAAGGACATACAATGCATACAACTCACAGTTCAATTGATATAAAGTTCTTCTAATAATCCAGATGCATAAAACCAAAAGATTAAGCAAAGGCAGCTATTTCAAACAGTAGATCACAACAAATCTGTAAATTAGGAACTCCCAGTATTCTGGCAAGAAAAGTGTCAGCACTCTTTAAAGTAATTTTAGATGATACAACCTAAGAAGTTGTCTAATATGGTCAGCTCTTAAGATAGAAGACAAGAAGACAAAACAGCCTGCAAGATAGAAATGTCACTACTACACACATACACGATACAAAGGAAATTTTATTGTATGCACTCTGAACAAAGACTTCATACAGAGAAGCCAGTGACAGAAATAACACAGGGTTTATTTATACACAGAAGTTAGACTACACGTTAGCATATCCCTCTAAAAAAGTCCTTTTTTTTTTTGTGAAGACAACTCCCTCATATTACAAGCATCTAACAGGCAGCCTGCAGTGTACTTAGAATAAGACAAAGCTTCACAAATAAAAGTTTCTCCACAGATGCAAAATAAACTGAAATATTATTTGCATATGAAATATGGAGTTGTATTAACCAAACTGCAAAGAAAACCAGAGGAAACCATACTACAGTGTTAGCTACCATCAGCTGTACAGAATCAGCTATATGTAATACACTCCAATCAGTTTACACTGTTTCATTATTTCCACTCAGGTGCAGAGACAGCACACACCACAGCTGCCACACCAATAATTACATTCCTTTCACACATTTATTTCCTTTATTTCCCAGATTTAAGACACAACGTCCCCCAATAACAAGATACTTTTTTTGGTTGTGTGCTTCTCATAAAGCATCAGATTCACAAGTTCAGCTGCTGGGAAACTAAGAGGCAATTTCATATGCCTACAATCCAAACTTCAACAGCGTAAGACAGAGACATTCTAGAACACATTACAGCAGTTTCACAAAGCAGCACTGCCACTTACACACAGTACCAAGTTTCAGCAGAAGTCTCCCTCCATCAGTTAAATATGAGGTCTCACTTTCCACACTGATACTTGCTTAACTTTGTCAGTTCTTACAAGGCTAGAATTTGCACTTGTCTTCAGGCTGCAACGTCCAATCTAGGAAAAACAGGGGCAGCATTAGGTAAAATTGTACCAAAGACAACCAAATGAGAAGACGTTTACAATAAAGACAGTTTAAAGATGTTCTGTATTCCTAACCTAGGAAAATAAGATAGTAAACCTGTGAAATTACTTCAAGCGCGTTTATTCTTCAGAACACTCATGGGTGAACAATTAAAATAAGCATATTCATCATACTAATCTTGCAGTTAAGCCTCTACTTTAACCAAAAGAGCCCGTCTTTCTTTATCTACATGCTAGCACTCCAGTCACTCTTCCACGGCTTTATAAATTCAGCTGCTAGATCTGGAGCAACAGGTGATCCATAAATAAGCTCTTCCTGGATCTCACTTCTGTCTTCCCATCTAGAATCAGGTATGCTAGCCATGCAATGCAGTGGTCTGCAATATAAGCCTGGCTGTTTTGTTTAAACAAGTTTCTAGCTGTCTGTATTTTTTCACGTGCTCTGCAACAACATTCAGAATCTTTACTCAGAATAAAGACGCAGCGTTTGTAGAAATGGTGCTACCACAAGAGAACCACAAGAGAAATGCTAAACCCAAATCCTTCATATTCATCTTTGAACACATAGCAAGTTTAGGCAGACCTCTTGTAAAACTAGTTAATTAATAGGCTTACTAAATACACAGTTTCTACACACGAATAACTACTAATTACCATCAAGCAAATGTCCATACCTCAATAAGCCACATGCTACATCTTTCAAGATATGAAAAACGTATATAAAAACATACCACTGGGATTTCTGGACTGGAAAATGGGGAGCTATCGAAAGATCTGTTTTCTTTGTCCAGTGAATCATCCTCATCTTCATACTTATGTGCAAATTTCTGTTTTAGTGCATGAGTTAGTAGAGCAACTGGATCCCAATCTGAGCTTCTCCTTTTTTTTGCTTTAGACACAGGAGTACCTCCAGGTGACCTATAAAGAAAATGTATTATTACCTGCCCATAATTATGTGCTTTGCTATCTAAAATCCCAAGACACGACTTTCATATACTCCCTGTCCTATCCTAGGTCGCACAAATAATGCTGCTCACATTATTTTCAGCAATTCACCAAATAAGACTACTAACAGTACACTTAGGAACTTGTCAGCCAGACTGTTAGCTCAAAAATGCTGCTCCTTAAAGAAAAGTGGCAGTAAATCAAGTGGTAAGGTAATGGATCAAAAGAAAAAAATAAAAGTATGGTTTTTATAACAGGCTACATTTCAGAGCTATTTTTAAGCATATTAGTGGAAAATGCCTAGTATGTTGAAAAAAGTTACGAAATGTTTTGATATAAACCTCAGTAAGAAGTACAGAGAAAAAAGAGAGAACTTACACAATTTCTCAGAGCAATCATATTTAAAGAAAAACACCACCTCCTTCAAGTAAATATGCATCCAGATGAATTTATATTTATATCCCATTTATAAACCACACTTGAACTCACTTCAAGCATTACCACTCCCACCAGGGAGGTGGTGGAGTCACTGACCCAGGAGGTGCTCAAGAAACATTTAGATGTTGCATTGAGGGACATGGTTTAGTGAAAAATATTGGTGACAGCTGGATGGTTGGACTGGATGATCTTAGAGGTCATTTCCAGCCTTGGTGATTCTATGATTATCTAAGGAAATTTATCAAATTTGGCACAAAGGCTTCTAAGAGATTTTCCATATAAGCGAGCACCTAAGCATCCAAACATGAAACGTTTATAGTGAAAAATCAGACAAGTTGTTCTCATCAAATCCAAAATTGAAAGATGGCAAAAAGACACCAGATCTAAAGAGCACCTAGCACCCCAGTGTCAACATAAATACGGAAATTAGTGACTAGTTCAATAAATTAAGTCATAAGAGGCCATGCTAACTACTGAGATATTTGAAACAAATCTATAACTCACACTTTTGCCTAGTGAAGCGCTATTTCACAGAATCACAGAATTGTAGGGGTTGGAAGGGACCTCTAGAGATCAGTTATTTCCAGATAAATGAATTGTTCCTAAAGCACACTGACAGCAATGAGCTCAAACTCTGACAGTTACAGACGATATGATTTAACATGAAACATGGAAGGACAAAGTTCACCCTTCATATACAATCAAGCTGTTGGAGCACTTGCCCACTGTGTAAGGTGGTGCTCAGGTGGTAGAAGCAGGGACCCCTCAAGTTCTGGAGAACAAAGGCCTTCTCTTCCCTCTAAATTGCTGCCAGGTTGCTGCCTGACAGGCTGGACAACAACGTAAGCCCAAAGGTAGGAGGAAGGACCGCAGGTATAAATTTCTTGTTAAGTTCTATCTCCAGAATTCAAGTAGATGCCTAAATCCAGGTGCACTTCAGATACACAACTATCAGTTCCTCTATGCCCCTGCTCAACATGATGATCATTCAAACTGTAATTATAAACATTTCACTTCTCACTTTCTTCCTTCATGCTATGTGAAATTATATAGAAGAAAACAAGGGCTGCCCTGAACGTAATTGCCTCCTATTTTATGCAACCGGCCTACAGTGGGGATTGCTGGCAGTATGGCAATAGAGCTTGAACTTTACTGCCAATATTCTCTTATTCATTAGATATCCTATTGTTCTTGCATACCATTATTTTTAAACTCCAGAAGTTCAGAAAAGACACCCAACAACCTTTATCACATCTAACAAAGCAGACCAACACTGACACAAAGACACGTTACAAGCTTTAGTAAACAAATTTTGTAACCTGTCAACAGAGCTTAAAATCAAAATAGTAGACCATGAAAAGTATTATAACACAACTGCACTATTTAAATTCATGAAGCATCTTCAATAAGTCACAGAATGCATTTAACAGTTCAAAGGAAAGAGAATATTTTGGTTAAGTTAGTTCCCAGTGTTTCCCAAAAGAGACGTCCTTTCACAGTCAGTGTAAAAAGTTTACTCTTCAAAGCACTTTCCAGAACCCTGTATGCAACTTTGTAAGTTATTTTCAAATAGAATCAGTCTTGAAACAAAAGACACCCACACACACCAGAAATCAAACAACCTGAGATTTCTATTCTAACTCAGGACAGTAGTTTTAAAAATTGTGATATTCAGCATTTTTAAATTGATCTAAAAGCCGCACCATGAGTATCTCACACTTTAGTCCAAGAACTTAAACATTATAAACTCCAGTTTGTCAGTAATAGCTGCTTGTTAAATTGATGTTTCATTGTGGTGTTCTCTGCTGCTGCTTTAACTGCTGTGATGACTGCACAGCCTTGGATAATTCAGGCACGCATTCAGTTCAACCTACCTTTCAATAGCACGCAACTGAACTTTGTTTAGATCTTTCAAAACATCCATCATGCTAGGAATGTTCTTCATCCTCTGGGGATCAGCACTATCACCCGTAGTTGAAGCACTGTTTCTTGCAGCACGACGCCGTTTTATAAGTTCAATTGCTGAATTACTAGCATCAACACCAGATGGTGCAGCAGAAGGAAGTGGGGGAGGAGAAGGAATTGCAAAGTGATTGTGAGAGACAGACAATGGCGTAGAAGTCATGGTTGGCACTGGGTAAGATCCATCTGGAATGCTGAATGTTCTAAAGGGTTCTGAATGCAGTCATAAAAGAAAAAGAGGGATTTTATTTTTAACACTCAGTAGTACCTTAGCAATTAACATTAAACCCGAGTCATCCTAGACATTGCTTAAGTCCAGATAAGACGACCCACCCTTCCTTACACAACTCATGCATGATACCACAGAAAAAAATAAGTGACAAGATCAATTTTGGTTTTAAACACATAGATTAAGCATACATGAAATAACAGTACTGAGGTGGTTTGGGCTGCTCCAATTTTCTCCATTTATATCTTTGATCTTTGCACTAGATTAATCAGGAACCTGAAGCAGAAAGCACCCTGCAGCTACATACAGTTCATTCTCAATGGTCCGAAGGTTACAATAAACCAAATGAAGCACCAGCAAAGAAAACTACAAAACACATAAAACAGATTACAAAACTGTATGCAGAGCACTAAGGAGAAGTGTCAGCAGAGCTAAGCTGAAAGATAAGAGGCCTCAGAAGTGTTTAAGTTCACTTGGCACAGTACTCACTACACAAATGTAAACACATCAGTCCCAATGCTTTGACAGCCACAGTGGAGTTAGTGTACAAGGAAAGCAGGATCTCAAATCATTTAAGGGAAAAATCAGAAGACTGAAGCTCGGACCAGAGATGAACTATCTTTGATGCTCCAAAGGTGGTTACATACCTACTTGGAGCACCTGTTTATCTTAAATCCTGAACCTGACTTCCTCAGAATGTTTTTAACAATTTGATGATTTGATAACTTGTCAGAAGCTGTATGTAACTCTAAAGTTAAAATTATTATTTTTTAAACAGTAACCGGTGGTTTATTACTAGTTCTGTTACAAAATTCCTTCACAAACATGAAAATGAATATAGACATCACATAGGATTGACTGCATTTGAAATTGGCAAGCAAGCCACAAAAAGTCAAAGGGTGAAGAGGCTGGGGGAGAAAAATTTTTAAAAATAAACAAACAAGCCACAGCAGCAACACAACCATCACAAAACAAATACTACATTCGTAAGTGTTGTTGGTGCAAGTAACTTCAGGTGAAGAAATTAGAGATGTTCTATATCAATCTCAGAGGCATGGCAATCCATGAAGAAGACTCCTAAGGTAGAAAAAAAAAAACAGAAAGGCTTACGTGATGGTATGCTTCCCAGTGTCTGTGCTGCAACAATTGTGGCGATCTGAGTACGAAGAAAAGTTAGCTCTTCTTCGAGTGCAGAAATTTTCTGGAGTGCTGCTTGATCAACAAGACTGTCTTTTCGTGTACTGGTTTTTGAAATACTTGGTATGGAATCTATAGATGGATGTAAGTCACGATAAGCTGTACTTTTTTCTTTTCTCCATAATTCAGTCCTAAAAAAGGAATAAAAGACAGTTTAAAAGGTTCAGCCAGCAAAAGAAATCTCAAGACTACACATCTGTCCAAGCAAGTTATTACCATTCTGCAAGACATAAAATTTGCAAACTATTTAAGAAAACAAAAAGCTGAAATAACTTAAACAGTATTTTAAATTTCCATCAATTAAAGTAAGATACAAATCCTTGAACAGTCATAATCAAAATAGATCGTTTACTTGGGGATAAATTAAACGAGACTGCAGTGCAGGACTGAGCTGCTACTATCCATGACTGTGGTGCCTCTCCCTTTTCCCTGCATGAAACAATAGATACAGAAGGCAGGGAGAGTCAGCAATAATCTCTTCAAAATTACTTCATGCATTTTAGTCATTTATCAAACTCTGCAAGATCAACACTGTAAGCAGAAAAGAACCTGTAATCTTTCAGAAAGTACAATAGAGGATAATTATAAATTTTAATACTTGCCAAATAAGAACCTTATCTTTTATAAGCTGTATACGTAACACAAACGCATTAGAGAATTGTGCTACAGCTCTTGTGTTTCAACTTTAAAAGTTATTTCAAGCCAGGCCCTGCAGAAATAACTTCAAATACAGAATGAGCGTAAACTCAAACTAACAGCATTCAAACTAACTGAATTCATTCAATATTCACTGAAACAACAACAGACCATTCTCCTTACATCCATTATCTTTTTACTTAAAACCACACCTGCAACATTGTTTTCTTATTTGAGAAAATGTTGTTTTTCATACTAGGTCAGAAGGAAGAGATATGCATTGTACCTGACCTTGAAAAACATCCCACAGAGCCAGGAGAGAAGGAGGAAGAACAGAAACAACAGAAAAATGAAGTGTGTTGGATCTGAGTTAGAAGAGCTAAAGAGCAGCACAAGCAAAGATAAAACAGGACACACAGTTCCTTTTCACAATACTCTTACTCTTTTAGTACTTTGCAAGTGCTTCAAAACAACTTTGGTAGTTCAACGGCAACAGATGAAGAACCCAAAGATGAAAAACAAAAAAAAAAAAAAAAAAATCACAACTTCTGTAGTATAAAGTGTCATTTCAATTTATTAGCATCTTGAAATTTCAATACCAGCAAGCAGTAAACAAAGATAACAGAAAAACAGATGTCAGAAAAAGCAGTATAAAGCTCATTTACACTCTAGAATGTAGAGATGGATACAGAAGTATCCACCTTTAAATCTTGCTTCTGACTTCTCCTCTGGCTTTGAACATATCCTATATAAGGAACAATAAGGCAACTTCCTATTTTTTTCTCTAGAGGGATAGAGAAGGGATGGGGGGAAGACTTGTATACCATCTGTCTGCACATTTCAGAATAATCTGTCACCTTACAGTACTTACATTTTCTCAATGTACAAAATTTCCTTCAGCATGTTATTAAAGAACTGCATAGGTGATATTCAAGGTAAATTTTTAAAATATAGAACCACAAAGATTATGGAGCTGCAGTTTGTGTTTGCAGGAAAAAAAATGCCAAAGCTCATCCAGAGTTAAAACGGTTCAGTGATGTCTCAGCAAAAAAAGACTTCTTCAAGTACGTTAAAGGCAAGAGGAGGACTAATGAAAATATTGGACAGCTACTGAATGAAGCCAGATATTTGACAGAGATTATGCAAAGGCTAATATTAATGATAGACCTTGTGTTGCCCAGTCCTATGAGCTGGAAGACCATGACTGCAAATTTCCATTTGTTGACACAGAATTTTAAGGAACCAGTTATATCAGTTAAATGCTTTTAAGCCCATCGAGTTTGGTGGGATTCAGCCAAAAGTATTGAGGAAGTTAGGAGATGTATCAGCTGGGCCCCTCTGTCAGCAACCTTGGGAATACAGGGATGTCTCTACTGACAGGCATCAAGATAACTATACCCCAATTCACAAAAAGGGCACAAAAAACAACCTTGGAAATTACAGACATGTCAGTTTAACTTCAGTGCTTGCAGAAATTTTGGAGATTATCCCAGCACCGCTGAAAGACACTTAAAAGATAATGTGATAATCTGGCCCAGCCAATAGGGGTCCACAAAGGAAAAGTCCCGTCTCACTAATTTGATATCCTTCTACAACATCACCTCCCTAAGTAGAAGAGGAGAAGGCAGTGGATTTAATTTTCCTAGATCTTAGTGAGACTGTTGATATTGCTCCACAGTAGTATTCTGTACAAATCATCCAACAGTGAGATGAACAGGTACACAATATACTGGGTGAAGAACTGCCTGAACTATAGGCCTCAGAGGGTTGCAATCAATGGGAATACATCTAGCTGGCAGTCAGTTGCTTTTGCCATTCTCCACAGTTCAATCTTAAGGCCAGCTATATTCAATGTATTTTTCAGTCATCTGGATACAGGAGTTTAACACATCTTTAGTGAACTTGTGGATGATACTGAAGTAGGAGGTGCTGTTCACTTTCTTAAGGGATAAGAAGTATGGATGAGGTATCTATATAAACTGAGCAATCATCAGTAGCACAAAACTTAAAAAGAACAAATACCAGATTCCTCAGCTGAGATAATGTCAGACAGATATATATATACTGGGAGAGCTGGCTGGAGAGCTACAGAGCAGAAATGGACCTGGGATGCTGGTGACAGCAGGCTCAACACAAGCCAGCAGACAAGAGGGCAAACAACATTTTGGGATGCATTAAACACAACACAACCAGCCAGTCAAGAGAGGTGATTCTCCCTCTATATTTCAGTGGTAGAGCAGCCTCACCTGGAACATTGTGTGCAGCTCTGGGCTCCACAATTTGAAAAGGTATATTAAGGCCCTTGAAAGTATCCAGAGGAAGGCAACAAAGCTGAACAGAGGGCAGGAAGATATGTCTGGTGAGGAGAGGCTGAAGACACTGGGTTTGTTAAGACTGCAGACAACTTTACAAAGAGAGAAAGCTGAGAGAAATGACCAAATCTTTCTCCCTGGTACCAGTGATGGGACACGTGGCAACAGCTAAAAAAAGTGTCATTGGAGGTTCAGACTAGCCATTAGGGAAGTCCTCATTACCAAGAGAGTAGTTTTGCACTGGAAGAGGCTTCCTAGAGAGGCAATTGATGCTCTGTTTCTGTTCCTGTTTAGTGGGCATTTGGATAATGCTCTTAATGATATGCTTTAACTTCTAGTCAGTCCTGAAGTAGTCTTAAAGCTGGAGTTAGTGATTTTTATAGATCCCTCTCAACTGAAACAATTCTACATTCTTCAGTCCGTTAAAGTAACAAACTTCACACATGCAGCACTGTAGCAATTAGATTCAAAGGAGACATTTAAATATTTTTTCTGCATTTTCTCCTTTATAATGTTTATCAAAATATTTGTGAACTAAGATATCAATAAGAAACATCTTATGCTTTGTTGCAACATGTTTTTCTCAATCTTCTGCCCCTACAAAATACTTCTTGAGTAAAAACGTGAGTTAAAAACACCACTAATTTATCTGATATGCCATTAGAAGGAAAGGCAGTACTAAGCATTAGAAATCTTTCAGATAAAAATATTCTACACAGGAAGAAATTCTGGATAAAAATTTTGCAGGCTTGGTTTAACTGGAACCCTGAGAAAGCTTGGAGACAAGATGACAAGAAAAAAACCCAAACATTTACACTATTACTCCTTTCTATGCACATATTTTACTTCCACTTACCTAAATCTAGCAAATGGTTGTCCTTCCTCATGCGCTACCCATAGGACATCAGCAAGTGATGGAGCTACAGGAGTTGGAACCATGCTTTGTTCATCATGATCCAATGGACTCAGGTGGTGAACAAACTAAGACAAAAATATGCATAGAAAAACTGGACTTAGTGCACACCAAAAATTTTGTCTCAGCAAAAAAGTTTTAAATAGCTTTAAATAGTAAGCATGTTGAGAAAGTGAGCTTAGGGGACGCAAAGTATCAGCTAAGCTTACTAAAAAGATCAAGAAAGCTATCACTGCCTTTAGGAATTAGAAGATGTAAGCAGTTGAAGCTTATTTATAACCATAAATTGCTTACTTGAAAATAAGGTCTTGGGTAGGGCTCTAAGGAAAGAACTGTCCCAAGTCTACGAACAACACTTCGAGTAGATCCATATTCCTTTCTTTGGCAAACAGATATGACCTAAAAACGAGAACACCTTATAATAGAGGAACAAAAATTGAAGCCCATTGTTTTTATATTAAAGGATATTAAAAGGTGCACTACTCTATGCGATTAAGGGCAATGCAGTCAGGTTAAGGCAACCTTCCCACACCTCAAGCTGAAGGTTCTAGAGGGTTTAGCAGCCTGCTTCCAAAACCACACGCAGACAGCCTGACCCAGCACGTATGGGAAGCACAAAGGCCATCGAGGAACGCGGCAGGTACATCGCATCACTAGCAGGATTCTGAGCTACTGAATGAAAAACAGCGCATTTCTGAGCAACCAGACGCATCTACGCGGCTCTCAGGAAAACCTCCCAGTAAAGAAGCGTACCGTACCTTGGCCTGGTACCTCCGTAACGCTGCACACAGCTGTTGGACGCTCCCTCCCGACAGGACCACGGAGGAGAGGCGCGCTCCGACCGCACGGCTTCCGCCCAGCACGCGGGTTTCCAGGAAGGCGGCCTGTCGGCGAAGCACCGAATGCAGACAGGAGAACCAGGGAACGGCCCAAGCTCCCAGGCAGCTCCGCACCAACGGAGCGGACCCCCCCGGGACACGCAGCGGTGCCTCCCGCCGGCACGCGCCCTCCGTCTCCCCCCCGGGCATCGCTCCCCCTCCTCGCCCAGCTCTCACCTGCTCGGGCGGCCAGCCCAGATACTCCAGCAGGCGCCGCAGGAGGTGCAGCAGCAGCACCATGGCGGCACAGCGAGGCGCAGGGGGCCCCGACCGGCACCCCGCGTGCCTCGAGCCCCGGCTGGCGGCACCTATCAGCGAACGGGGGCGGGACAGAAAGGCAGTCTCGCCAATAGAGAGATTGCATCGCTCAGCACAGCCGATGGAGGGCCGGGGGCGGGCCGCTCCCGCGGGGCGCGTCGGGAGGGGGCAGTTTGAATGCCGCCGACACGGCGGTTGGAGCCTGCCGCCGCTGCCATCGTTTGCGCCTCGAACGGCCACCGCGACGGCCAAGGAGGAACCGCCTCCGCCGGCAGAAGCCTGTCCGGGGTGTACGGCTGGTGGGCAGCGAGCCGCGTCTGCCTTAGCTTTGGGAGGACGGGGCCTGAAGGAGGGTCTTAACATCCTCCGTGGACATCGCACCTGTGCACAAAGCCTCCAGCTTGCTTTGCATCTCTAATCCCTGCTCCTGAAGGCAGGCAAGCAGCATCCAACATATAAGAGAACAACGTGAATGCTTGTCTTCTTGCGTGCTCAAGTGAAATTGAAACAGGAAATAACAACTTTAATAAGTCTCTATTAATGCCTTCCTATGATGAGATCAACAGAAAGTCACCTTACGTTAAACATTAAATATTATCAGGATAGTTGAGGTAAAGTTGCTTTGTCTTTGGCCCACATAAAACAATGTAGTCTCTCTCCCAGGACCCAAAGGAAGTGAAAAGCACAAAAAGGACTGTCCTCACTCTGGAACATCAAGCATTCAGCTCCTTAGGTAATCAAGCAATAGTCCTCAAACTTTTAAGCTTCCATGAGAGGTCCTTTCAACTAAACAGTCCGAAAACACAGTAAGTAACTCAGTACAGCAAAGTAATGTAGGGGATTTTATGAGTGAAGGAACGTGGAGCGCGTGCAATAACAGTACACTGTACTCATGAACAAAATAAACTCCTCGCAGCAGCAGGACTTGACTGGGCGACAGCTGTTCAGCTGGTAAGCACTATGACAGGGAGTATGCCACATCCATACATAACAGCTGCATCCTACTGGGAGAAACTAATGCACTCCAGTTGAGAAGAGTCTCCAGCACAGTAATACCTATGCCACCCTGAAGAAGTGTCCAATTAACTACATTTGTCCATTAATTTTAACTGTGTTGAAAAAGCCTGCAGTTTTCTCACTGGGCAGCTGAAATAATGAGTCAGAGAAACAAACTACATTTTAGGTCTGCATGCAGCTGATCTTTTGATTTGTTCAAAGAAATACAACAAGGGAAGTTTCAAGAAAGGACACGTGATATTATCACATCAACAGACAAAACTAGACTGCTAAAAGTCAGTACAATATGCAAAGCTTTTTTTTGTTAATCTGACCAAGATTTGAGCAGCACTGTCTCGTTACTTCAAACCAGAACTTGAGCAACAGCAGAAGAACCATGGATATTTTTCTCCAGCTGTGTAGTTATTGTTATATTTGTTCAGAATTCTGACTGTCAAAGAGCAGCTTGCACTGTTGTCAATAACACTAGCTTCAAAGTTGTCAAAAAGTTGAGATAAATTGTTAATCACAGGGGCATCATCTTTATTCATGTTTACAGGTATGTCTCAGTAACAGCTCCTAAGTGTAAACCTATCCTGCAACACTTGGGTGGAATGCAACTGCTATAGCCTTCTCATGCAGTTACTCTTGTGGCTATTATTCGTAACTCGTAATACTGATACAACTGATCTTGAGACAAAATACAGCAGAAATAGGACTTACAAGTTGGTATTTAGAAAACTGTACAACAGTGTTTGCCTTCAGAAAATACATCCACCCACTGCTCCGTCATCTCCTTACTAAAGGAGGGAATATGTCCACAGAGCTGGAAAAAGGCAGGTATCTCAAATATAACTGCACAATGGAGGTGGTTTTAGCTTAACTGCATCATCATCAATAACTGCTTTGGTTTCCCAGGTTTCAGCAGGAAAGTGGTACTTGCTAACTTGAATCATTTATTTCTATGCAATTCTAAAGAGCACAGATGTGACCTGCTTCATCTACTTACCAAAGGATTTCATGAAAGGATAGCTTTAATAAATGAGGAGTGATGTGGGGCTTACAAATTGATGCTTTTGGAGGCAAATGAAAGCTACAGAGCAAGAACTCTTCTGCATACTCACTAAGTGCCAATACAGCAAAGCTAATGCGGGAAATGCACTGTTATGCAGGTGTTTGTTTTTACTGTTACGCTACTGATTGTTTCTGGAAAGTAAATATTTCTGAACTGAGAAAATGAACAACTGCATAATGTCTAGACCAGCAACATAGCTGCTACAGTTCAATTTTCCTATAAAAATGAATTTGATTGAATTTGAAATGAATTGATTTCCTCCGAACTGTGCACCATGAAGAGATGAAGGAGATTCATGAGCTCTTGTATTGCCAGAGAGCAACAAGTTAAAATGAATTACTTAATTCAAAGTGTAATTGAACATCTGATACAGGAAGGAAGCTTGAATCTTTCTTCTCCTACCCAGGATCTGTCAATTGACAGTCTTTAGCCTTCAGCAAGAGAAATACAGAATGCACTTAATACTTCCAGTTTACCAGTCACACAACTATTTCAGCAGATCTGAGAACTTCAAACCACGTTTTCCTTATTAATTCCAACACAATTGTGAAAATTCACTATTCAATATATGAAGGACTAGATAGTACGGTAAATGCTTAATTTTATAGTCAAGAAAAAGTCTGAGCCCAATTTAGTTTCTACTTCTTCCAGATCCTTGAAGGACTGCAACTTGCATCTTGGATTATCTGAAATGAAGCACTCAAGCTTACAGCTGTCACTGTCACTGCTGTAATTAAGAAATTATGTTTATTAAAAAATGCACTCAAGTTAAGTGGAATAAAAAAAAAAGGATTTTCGTAATCTAACCTACAGATATGTCTAAAGGTAAGGCTACGTAACAATCACATGCCATTATCAAAGCAATCCACAATAGATTACCCTGCATATTCAATGAAGCCAAAAACTTAGGCAAGAACTACTTTTCAAAAACAAACAAACAAAAACATAACATAACAGGTCATCACAACAATCCAGCTTCAACTTGAGCTAGACCACGCAGACTGTATCTGCTCTGAGGTTATGATAGTAAAGTTTGGTCCTACTCATTAGTTTCAGACAGATGTAGTAGTCCCATTAAGATAGGCTCTGACGCTGTCAGTATACCAGTTTATTGTTCTGCTCCTTTTTTTTTTTGCTTCTAATTCAGCATACGTAAGTTACATGCAAGATTTACTTAGAAAAATAATCAGTTCACATTTCAAATGGTTATTAAAAGATGTACTGTATATACAAAAGCAAGTTTTGCAAAAAGGGTATAGTCTGCCTGAACTTCTTTAAATGTAAGGCAGAAATTATCCTTTAGTACCTACCACTGAAGGGCAAATATTAATCCTATTTCCCTTCCTACACAGATGCTGGCACAGTAGTGCAATCTGAAATCCACTGTCTTCAAAGTTAGAACACTGGTTTTTTGCCTTCTACTATTTAACATGGACAGGTCAGCTAGTTAACTACTAACAAAGCTAGAAGGAGAGCATATGTATTTAAGACAAATAACACTTTCATTTTAATCAAAGCACTTTTTTTTTTTTTTAAATACTGTAGACTGACTCCTACATTTTAACTACAATACTGAAAGGGCACAAGTATTTAGAAAAAAATCAGTGTAAAAGACTAACTCATTTTTCACACCCTCTGCTAACAGCTTTTATCAAGTTACAACTTCAGACTTATACACTGGATAAAGTGGAATACTAAGAGTATGTATTTCCAGGGCATGGGAACAGAATACTTCATATAATCATTTAGTATGTTCCAAGTATTTTTACTGATTCAAATTTTAATGTAACTTGCTTTATGTATTTTCAGGGGAATGTGTTGGGTTGGTGTTTGTTTGTTTTCCCTCCAAGATCTCACTTAAGGCTGCTGATGTGATAGAAAACTTAAAGACTTACTCTTGCCAGATTACTTACCTGAAGAGGGGATTCCACATTAAAAAAAAAAAAAAGTAAAGAGGCAATTTAACAAATTGAAACCAAGACCGACATAAATGCAGCATTGATACTGCCATCAATTTCTTAACTAAAATGTGGAAGACTAAGCTACTGACTTAAAGCTGAAAATATAATCTTTGTTGACCCTGAAAATGCCACCCCTAATTACAGACAGCATCTTTATCTTGCAGTGAGTTTAAACTACAGGTTTACAAAACCTTAAACATAGTACTATGTTACCCTTGACAAAAGAAGTGTCTTTAGATGATGGAAGACATCACAAGGTATCCATAATACATGACTAACCTGTTATGGACATGAGTTACAGAATTAAGACAGCTGTAGATAGTTTTCTACCAACTGTAGAAATGGCAGACAGCACTCCAGTTTTCAGACCTGTTCAGAGTTTCTAGCAACAGTGGTTTGGAAATAGGTTTCTAAAATTCACATTCCAAAAGAGAAATAATCTTGAAACTCACTGAAGAATTCACATGCATATGTATTCCTCAGGCTACTATAGGACAGTAACAGTTACAATCTTTTAGTTTCTCTCTCTAATGTGAGAAGAAGAATCAAGAATCAATTTATCATTTCAAGACCTCCTGTAAATGTGGTTCTTGTGAACTAATGTATAATCAACCTCATACATGACTTTGTATTCACATTATGACTGGATAACTATAGTTAAAAACGCTTTTAATTAAAAAAAAAAAGCAACACAGAAGTAGTAATCAGCTGATAAAAAATGCTCCTCCAAGATTTCAGGTGTGCAGAGCTGGAAGTTTACTTCAGAATAAAACACAGACATAGGGGAGAATCAAAACTTTTAAGAGTTGTACTTGACCATGTATTTGGACAAAGCAGAATTACACTGCATATAACAAACAGTAAAATTTCTTAAAAGTTGTTACAAATATTTTACTTTCTAACTGTACGATCATTAACATAGTTTACTATATCAAGATTTTTTTTCCTAAAGGCTTAAAACAGAAAAACAATCCTTCTAAACTACTTCCAACAGTAAAATTTAAGTAAAATGCTTACATTCATTTGACAACAAAAAGAACATATTAAAAATGTTGTGTGGGTGGTGCAAAAGCTGCTCTTTCAGCTTTCTTCCAGGGTTATTCCTGCAGAAAGAAAGAAAACAGTCTTCTTGTAAACTGTTAATAACCAAACACTAAAAACATTTTTCCAAGTGATCTTCCACCTCCCCTCTAACAACCACCTGAGATTCTGTAAGAACATTTATGTATTTTGCACTTCACTAACCGCTTACCTTTTCCTCCTTGCGTCTGTCCTTTTCTTCGTTGTTCTCCATCGTTTCTTCTTCATCTTCCACAATCCCATCCCCTTGGTATTTGTCATGTGTCCACTTCGGACTGCTACCTGACTTTTTGAAGTTAAAACGCCCTCTGCCACGCTGGAAAGTACCACGGCCCCTTCCTCGTTTGGCCCAATAATCCACACCATCATCTCTGTCATCATGCTATAATATACCAAACAATAAGGTTACAACATCTCTTAAATGCTGTACTCTGAACCAAATTTACACGTATAGAAAAAAAACAATTAAAAAAATTGAAAACAATTCAGATAATCTGTACATTATATTATGAAAAAACATATCCCTGCAATTCATAATGCTATAACTAAAAGTACCTTGAAAAACCTGATTTAAGAGTCATTATTAGCTGTGGGTATGTCCACTGTAAGTAACAAACCAAACCTGTCACTTATTTTTTCAGTCATCAGAAAAAAGAACTCACTAGTTTTCAGCAAGGAAAAAACACTAAAGGAAGGAACTGTAGGAATGTGCTTTTTATTTTTTATTTTTTTTACTTTAAGGCAGAGAGAATCTTTATACTTAAGGAAAAATAACTGAAAGCTTTCAGAAACCCTGCTTCGCTTGTGCAAGGCATTGCACATCATTTTTAAACTACTGAGATCTGATATTAACAATAGTTATGGTTAGTCAGCATTACATTTGCTATCTTGCTGCTAAATACAGAATTGGGCATGTCTGACAAACATTCCATATGTGGACACAATAGAAAATCATTTAATATTAAATGTTTACGCTAGGAAGAATGGTGAACACCTGTTCCAATATCTACTTTTTTAACTTGTGATTTGGAAAGCAATCTAAACTGTTAAACATAAGTAGCTTACCATTATATACCATTCAAGTATTTACAAGGTGGCTTTTTTTTTTTTTTAAACAAACATTCCTGAATATGTAAAAAGTAACAGCTCTAGTCAGTCATTTTTTTTTCTAGCTATCATGGAACTTCCTTGTGAACAGTTGATCACATGTCACTATATGCAGGTGGAAACAGGGAGAAAACTTTGTATACACATGCAAATTGAAGTTGTGTTATTTATTGGATTACCTGTTAATATATTTGTGAGGAAAAAAATACTATAGGAAAAGGTCTTATCTTTGCTAACTAATGTTTTTCAATGGTGAAACAATATCCTTAGAAGTTGGCATTGTTAGGGAAATCAGCTGCAGCAGAGATTAAATATTCAGTACACTAAGCTACTCACTGATTAGTTGTATCAACAGTCCTCCATTAATTAAATCCAGATGGGGAAAAAAAAAGGCATAACTAAGATCACTTATGCCTATCATACTATTCAGGTAAGAATAGAAAGGCTAATAGCAGAGTTGGTCCACATCCATCCACAAATATGTTAGCTTTTCCTGATCTTTCATTTTTGTGTGTTTCTAAATGAATGTAAAAACAAAGCTTGAATGCCAAACTGAGATAAATCCACGAAGGCACAGCACGAGTCTTTTTGCTTTTGTTTTTCATATTTTTTTGCCAGAGTATGCCTTCTTCCCTATCTCACTGAAAAATATGCTTTGGAGAAGAATTCTACCTTAAGCTTCAGTTATTTTCAGCCTGCTGCAGAAAGACAAGCTGAACTAGGTAGTGCAAGAACTCGGGTATTTTCTTGATTACGTAACTGCAGTTACTCTCTCAACATGCAACTTTTGTAGCTGTCAATCTCCTTAACACCAGACATAAAAACGCACTCGGAAAAACCAAAAGCATGCATAAGATAGAATTCTCTACACCCACCAAGAAATATTTCTTGCTTTTTGGGGTATATTCAGGATCCCACTCCTCTTCCTTCGGTCTCTTTTGAAAAGTAGTATTTGAGTTGCTGGGACCAGTATTTGTTCCAGCAAAGACTCCTCTGGCTCTTCCTCTGCCCCTAATTCGAAACTGATTAACCAAAATGTTATTTTATTTAAGCCATTTACATAAAACCACAACAAAATGCTCAAGCTTTCTGTACTGAAAATGCTCATTCTGTTCTCAGTTAAAAATATAAAACTATTTTTTAAAAAGTCACATACTACCTTAAGTAATACATTCAAGCATTCACTTCAAAATAATGATTCTACTTAACATAAGAGATAAAGCAAGTATATCTGAGTTCTTGGTATAAATTAACCTACATTCACCAAAGTGAAATTTCCTTTGACTGCTGGTAAGTCAGTCTGCTGCAACAAAGGTCAGAATAAGCTTCTGAAGCTGTTTGCAGACAAAACAAACAGAAAAACCTAGACTTAAGGGGGGGGAAAAAAAAACTTCCAGGGGGGAAAGTGAAGTCACTTAGGGAGACAATCATATCTGTCATGAGAAAATGATTTTAGAATACATACAAATAATGCATTCTGCAAGTAACTGTACGCTTTGTGCCACTCATTCTCAACTGAGATTCAGTTATGCATTTTAAGACAGATTACATTTCAAATGAGTGAACGCTCCTTAACCCAAAAACCAACTCTCTACTGTGCAGAGCAACAATCTTGAAGTATCTTTAGTGTTCTTTATCATAAACTAACAGAACTTTAAGATGACAAGATTAAAAAGTTTCACTGCAACACAGAAAATATTTAACTCAGAGTACACTGAGCAGTAATACATCCAGTTTCTTCAGCAACCAGTACTTTCTGCAAGCTAAAGACTTATGCACGAATTTATCCACACATTCCCCACTTCGGAGAAGAACAGTGAGGTTAGAAAGATAAGATTATTAAAAACTTACTACAGAACATGTTTTCTGTATACAACCTAATTAATTAATTACAAAACTGGGTCTTCAGAGCTAACAGAACTAGGACTGGAAATTAATTTCATTTATTAAAACTAAGTATGCCCCATAAACAGACAGATGTAATTAACTTGAAGAAAAAAAATTCTATGCACACCTAATTCCAGTAAGCTCCAACATCTAATGCAGAATTTATGCTGGATAGCTTTAAAAGTGCTTTGAATCAGTCTGAAAAAGTAGAAGGCTACAAAACCTTCCAATATACTTCAGAAACTAAAAACATTCTACTTATCCTTAGTTCTATTTTCCTATTTCAAAAGTATTCAGAGCATTTATGGCTTTATGCTACACATAACAAGCACAGAATTCAGCATTTCAGCCTATCAGTAAGCATTAGTGAAAAGTCAACACTAACTTAACAGCAAACTGACAGTTTAGCTTACAGAAGGACTTCCTCTACCCAGTCAGCCACACTCTCCCCATGGTGTTACAGCTTCCTATTTTAGGGAGTATTTACAACAAAAACATTTTCTTTACACCAAAACCAAAGAAGTACTTACTTTGAATTAAGACACTTTTAGCCTAAATCACAACGACATTTCTACATTAGTCACCTAGTAGTATCTTACAATACTACCCACTCTGTACCCTGAAATAGAATATTAAAATCAACAGGTTGACCTATTTAAGTACTTCAGTTTGGTTGATAAGCATATGTATGACCACGCACGTCATTACAGGACATCAATCAGTTATTAATGCAGTCATAACTGGCAGTCACCATTAGTCATATTATTGGTAACTAATACATTTCCACTTCGTAGCTACTTAAATTTCACATGAAGTACTATCTCTCTTTAAGACACATATAATCTGATTTTATAAAGCAGTGAAGCTGGCACTGATTATGAGATTAAAAAACTGTATTCTCTTCGTGAGAGAAGAGGATTTTAAGCTCTATTTTTAACCATGGGCAACCAGCTTATGCTCCTCGGAACTGGGCGGTAGTCATACACAGTATTTGCACCATCCAAGTGTGGATACATTTACACCACACACCTGTCTCTTTGTTAATTACATATAAGAACAAGAAAGAGGAAAAAGTTGAATTTTTAGCATTAGAAATTTGGCATTTGGATTATTATTTTTTTTTTAAAAGTAGTTATAACTCTCAAGATTGAAAATTCAAACCTTAAGTGCTGCACATCTCACATGCATTTTAGACACTCTCTTCTCTGCAGTTCAAAACTTCTGCACTACTACAAATAAGGTATGTTTATATCAAACAATGCCTCTTTACCTTTTGTCTTAAATACAGGCTACACAAAGGAACCATTGGGAAAAGCATGCAATTACTCCTAGCCCTTGTCTTTTGTCCACCCGCAAACAGACCTTTAAGGCATTTTTAATTTTTGCATAATGTTTTTATTTCCAAGGCCTTTTCTATTACTTCTTAATCTTTTCTAATGCTGCTACATTTCCCAGTAAGTTACGTTAACGTGCAATTTTTACCCTTAAAAATGCTATGAAGACCATGAGGTCAACATGGTATTTTCCAAATCTCAATGCTAAAACACATTCCTGAGCTACATTAATATGCTTGCATGCTTATTGTGGCTAGTCCAGGCTACAGAAACACTGGAAAGCAGCAAGTATACCATCTCCTCTCCTCAGTATAGTTCTTTTTCAACATTAGTGCCCATGTTTTATTGTGCGCCGTTCTCTATTAAATAATTTGCAGACATCACACACAAAGGAGATAAAAATGAAATTGAAAGTTATGGAGAAAAGAAAAACTGCAGAGAGTAGCAGGTAATAGATCGTAATAGATCACAAGATTTCATCTTTGTAGAAAGGTCAATTTTAATATCCTGTTAGGATACAGTGTAATTACAAAACAGCAAGGAAGGAATAAAACAGAAATCATTTTTCTAATCCTAACACTAGGCTCTCTAATACTGCACTATTGAATATTTACACACCAAATAAGATTTCTATTGGATAAGGCCGAAAGAAAAGCACTGCAGAAGTGGTACATCATGTAAAAGAATAAAAGAAATCACAACTATGAATAAGGTCTACACTAACATTAAGTACTGCAACAATTCATTTAATCTGTTACGCTATTGTTGCAGTCCTCATCATCTGGGGGAAGAACAGGAGAAATGCAACTTACAAAGGTGCCTCTTGGCCTGCTGACTCCTGCAAAACCAGAGTATTCTTTCTGTTCGTGGTGAGTTTTGAACTCTTCATCTCTTTCTTTCTTGCAATCCTTTTCTTCTCGAGAACTGGATGAAGAAGCAGATGGAGAGGAAGATGGAGAAGATCTAGCACGGTCTTGCTCTCTTTTTTGCTTACTGAAAAATAAAATGATACACTGTGTGCTATTTTAAAAGCACGAGATAGACTGTAACATGCTATACTAAAAGGGGTTTCTTTATATTTAAAAAAGCTATCCCCCGTCTGGTTATAAAACCACACATACATGTAATGCATTTCAGATGCTAAGGCAAGATACAGTTTCACTTTCCAGCCTCTTCTTAGCCATTTAAATGGACTAAACATACACTACTGCTAGTGAGTTGGAAAACAGCAGTCTGCAAACTGCAGAATTTTTCTAGGTTGCCATTAAGAGGTTCTGTTACTTTTAAGATCTGCCTTTCACTGAGGCAGAAAGAAAAAAACAGAAGCCAAAGGGAGGAAAACCCTCAAGGCAAAGCTTTACAGAAATTTTACATAATTCAGTTTGCACACTGTTGAGAGCATACAGTATGGGCTGCCCAACGAAGGTGGGCATTGCCAGTGGAAGGTAATGTGGATACCAGAGTCAAAGTATATGGGAAACAGGAAGTGTAAGTATTCATTGTATACCCAGTACAAAGCAGGATAATAAATCCCACAGACTTTTGGTAATTCCCTAAAGTTCTAATTTGACCCAACTTAAAAGACAACATTACTCAAAGGAAGGTTATACCTGATGAAACTCTTACCACTGCTACAAAGTATCCACTGAAATATGCTAACCTTTTTTTCCTTAGAAAATAGACCACTGGCTTTAGGAGAGAAAAAAATAAAAAGATTCCCCTTCTCACCCATGTTAAATCTAAGTATCAGTAAGATTCTCATACTCTGGGTGTTATGAGTTGAAAAAGTGCGGAATCAAGCATAACGAACCAAAGTTCTTACACAAATTGTTTATAGAAATGTACTGCATTGAAGTCCAACCTCCTGATGTAGCCTGGATAATAGGACAGATTAATTTGTCATTTTTTTTTTCAGTGTTAGCTTGCTATTCCAAAGTTTTTGTCCTCATCCACCATAAGCCGTGTAAAAGACAGATAATACATATTTGCTGTAAAACAAATAATTTTATTTGTTTAAATTTAAACGTTCCATTAAACATCGAAAATTGAAAGCAATTAAGCTTACAATTACAAAAGGTTAATTAGAGACTAAAAACGTAGAGATTTCAAACATTTACCTGTCATCTTTATAAGATTTGTAATCCTTGTAATCTTTTGAAGTTTTCTCCTGCTTTCTTGACCCACTGGATTCCCTGGAGCCCTTTGAGTCTCCTCGCTCTTTACTTCGTTCTTTTCTACGGCGGTCAATGTCATGCCGAAGATCAGCAGAATCACATCTTAATTTTTTATCTCCCTGTAAGCACAAATATGTTTCTGACTAAGATTTTGAAAGAAAACATCCAGAAGAGAATCTGTGGGGGTGAACCGTGCCTCAATTTTCAAGAAGAGGAGACAGAATTTACAACAACTCTTTAGCACATAAACTGAGCTTAAGGTGAACGCCCTTTACAGGCTAAATCTGAGTACAGCTAAGATTTTGCATTTTAAACAAGCGTTTCCATTGAGCCAGCAGGACATCTACTATCTGATGCAGACTGACTATAACATATTTTCTGGTAGGATATCTTGGTATCCATTTTTTCCAGTTAATTATTGCTAGCAGAGCACATGTACCTTTATACATTCAGCCACGCTACTGTGCACATCAGCACTTTTTTCTCCTCCCATTCATTGTCCTTGGACACAAAATGTGCCAAGAAACAACCAAAAGAAAGGAAGTTAGGAGGCATTTTGAATTTTCTTTTTGCCTCAGTAAAATTCAATATATTCACATTGTGCTACACAAACTGGCTTCTTAGCAAGACTCACAGAAAAAAGGTCTGGAATGCGAATATTCCACATAACATAAGTTGTTCTAAAAGACTGAGGTCCACAAACTCAAATGAAGTTAGAAGTTCATATTCAAAGGGGAAAAAAAAATATCACATTAAGTTTAGAAATAGATACTTAACGTTTACTTAGAACCTACTTTTTGACTTTCTTCTTTAAAGACCCTCTCTTCACCTGCTAAACGGGTATGCTTCCTCAGGGCACTTGGAGAGATGTCAATCCTCCTAAATGTAAAATAAAAGCAGTGTCTAGCCATACGCGTATGCAACTGCTTATGGCCTCACACAGATCAACAGAAGTCTGAATAACAAGGCACTTTAGCAGCAGAACAAACTCTTGCATATGAAGTCCCACCATCTGAATATAAAAGAAGCAAGAAGCAAGCCAAAAATTATAAACATTGGTTTTGTTCTTTGAAGTATACTAGAAGACAAATACACTAAAATGGCTGTTTGATTTTTCACATTTCCAAGAGAGATTTCAAGATAGCAATTACTCCAGAAGATCAGTATATATATAGCCAGTTTGATATCCAACCTTCAAAACAAAACAAAAAAAACACACCATCAACAATGACAGCTTATTGTACAGTTAAAGATCTCAGTTAAGAGATCTTACAAAGTTGAAAGCTGAGATAACATCACACACAACACAAATACGATATACACTGCATCATGTAATCAGAAGCACACAATCAGAAATTACAACTGCATGTCTATCATCTTGTGGTGGCAATGATGATGAGGAAACGGTTGGACTAGATGATCTTATAGGTCGTTTCCAACCTTGTGATTCTATGATTCTATGATTCTTACCTTCCAGGCTCTCTGATTTAAAGAGAAAAAACTGCTATGAATTAATAGATACAAAAACTAAAGCGATACAAGATGGAACATCTGACACCAAAGAATAAAGCTGAAGATAAAAAAGAAGCCCTGTACATGCAAGACATTTCTCTCTCAATATTTGAGAGAATATGTGAAAAAAGTAAATATAACCCAAATGAGATGCAGAGGTAGAAAAGATACGTGCTATAAAGCCACAGATGAAGCCAGAGTTGATTTGAGTTTTCTTCTACAGAAACGTTTTTGTTTGGTTTTGTTTGTTTTGTTTTTTTCCCCAGGGTTTGTTGCTGGTGTTTTGGTTTGGCTATTCCAAATTGGTTTTTTTTTCGTTTGTATTTGCACAGAAATCAACGAAGTATCACATATAGAACAGAAATAAATATTTTGAGTTCCTGAACAAGAAATATTAGCAGATATTATCTAAGACATAAGCAATTAACATATACCTATGTATTTCTGGGCTCTTTTGCCGAGTGCAGTGCTCTTCAGTTGCTTTTTGATATGCAGTGAACCTCTCATTTAGGGTCATTCCAGCTGACTTGAAGTATTGCTCTGTTGGTTACAATAGAAAAACACTGTTTCATTAGTTTAATTCAACTGACAGGTATTTTACTCCTGACAGAAAGGCAAGTAGCAGGCAAAAAACAATATTTTCAGTAAAAATATCAAAACAACAAGCAAGAGTGGGCTTTTCCTATTCTTACACATTCTGTAATCCAAACAAAGATACAGTGCACAGAATCACTGCAAATCTACTTATGGCTACACCATGGCTGTATTAAATGTAATTCAAGCATCATACATGGATTAGATTTGTTCATTTTCAGTGACATTTTTCTCTAATGAAATAAAGGAACAATTTAAGTGATTTTCTACTTTGTCCATAAGAAAAAAAAACCATAAGATTACTTCAAGTCGTGAATATTTGCAGGAAGTACATTTTACAACTCATTTCGACTTTAAGTTAGTGTTAATTCAGTGAAAACATTTAAGTAATGTATTTTTCAATAACTACAAGGATGACCTAATAACAAGTCATTTCTTAAAATAATACCATTTCTTGATTTGAAGTTTTAACAGTAGCAATTCAAGACAATTAACACATCCAAATAAATAAATTCATTTAAGCATCTGGCATCTTGGCAAACCTGACAACTTCTCTGACAGATTTTCTCTTGCTTTCAGAGACAGTTAAATTAGCAACAGCAAAACTCAAGGTTTCAAACCAGCTCAACAAATGTGTTTAAATGTAATATAGAAATACATAAAGTCATGAGCTATGAAATGTTACATATGAAGCAAGCTATCTGCTTAACAGGTCAACATACATCTGTATCAACTTACCGCCCGGCATCCAGTATTTGTCTCATAACCAACCATTAAAACTTGAAACGGCCACTACAAGGGTAGTGCCTCAATCATAATTCCATCAAACACAGGAATTTGAGCTAGCAACTCTGTTTTTATGCCATTTTTGCCAGGAAGACAGAAGGTTCAACTTTGCCTGTTTGGCATCTGTATCTTTCAACAGCTATTTTACTTTTGTAACATGGATTTTGCCATTTCAAAACACATTCCAGGACCTATTTATAATGAAAAAGAAAACATCACTGGGCATTTTCAGCTCTACATTAATCAAGAGCTGTTCAGACTGGTCGCATCACACCAATAATGAACATAACTTCAAATCGTCAAAATAGTTACTAAATCTGATCACAGACCGCAGTAAGTTTGAAACGCATAGAGAAGTTCTCCTTTCAAAAAACAGTCATAACTTTACATATACTAAAAACTTGACCAGACACTCTGTTAAGCTGTCATATTTACCAGTTATCTGTTTAACACAAGTCTACAGAAAAAGTCTTAATTTTGTGATCAATACATAACAGTTTCAATAATATTTCACCTTCAGTTTACACGTGCCATTTAAGCCAAGCTTTCATTGGATATAGACTTTGATCTCTTATCAATAAAATTATTTTCTAGCAATGACTGTTACACTCTAAGCAAGTGTCCCAATAATATTTTGAGTCTGCTATGTTAACATAACCTGCTACCACTATTGCTTTTTTTCTAAGCAATTCAAAACAGTCATTTGGCTTTAGCTGCCTAGAGTTACTTCAAAAACAAAATAAGACTTGAAAAAATACACCTGTAGCACCAAAATCTTTCCTACTTTAAAAGCTAAAGTATATTTAAACCAATGCACACAGATAGACACACCCAAACTTCTCACCTCATTTAGCATTTTGACATTCCCCTTTTATATGATGATACGGTAAGTAACATTCACCAGCAAATTCTTTCATAGTATATTAAATGCAAGAATAAGACAATAGCCTGGTAAAATTTAAGTCAATGCTACAGAAGAAAAAAAATTAAAAACACTCTAGATATCCTCACTGGATTTTAATTATGTATTCTTGAATGAACTTTGCCAGTATGTGACTTGAATAAAATACACCCACTTTGTCAGTTTTTTTTCCCCAAAAAGTGTGGAAGTGCTTTAATTTTATTATAGTAAGCAACAGGCACAACTGTTATATTGGAAAATAATTAGCATATAAACAATTTAATGGAGATTTACTTAAATCTCTAGAAGTTTCAGGTTCTCACATCCAACAATACTGTTAAGTAAGAATAAAACGAAGCAGTGTATTTTAAGATCATTTAGAGAACCACTTCTTACACTTTATCAGTTTGAGATCGCAACCAGCTTTCCAATAAACATTTGGATGAGTTCTGAAGTGCTCCAAAAGGAGATGCAATGCTATATGAAGTGGTGAAATGACATTCAAATAGAACTGAAGTAAAAAGATTAAGCAATTTAGTATGCTTAAGCTTTACTAAAAAAAATTAACAAAGTATGTGCTACTTTGGCTTAAAAATTTAACAAGAAACATAGTATGACTACTCTAATGCTCTACAATGCTTGCTTTTTTGACACTTGTTTTGGTGGCTATTATTTCTCTAATTATTATATGTATACCTCAAAGGAAAAGTTCAACTAAATCAACATTAAGAAGGCTGAAATCTTCCTGTACTACAGACAGCAAACAGTCTTAGCTAAGTCTTAAATGCTATTGCTGAATGAGTAAATTGAACACATACCTTTGACATGATGAACCAAGGACACTATATGCTGAATAAATGACTCTGACGTGCTTTTGCTGGCCTGTGGCAGCTTAATGTGGTCAAAGATGGATCTGAACTCTTGCTCCTTCTTGATGGAATGGACAAGTGTGCTAGCAAGCAGCCTGTCTTTAGTCAAGGAAGCAGGTCTAAAAATGCATCAACAACAGAGAAGACACACAAAAAGAAACCACTAGTTTAAATAAAGATGAGTGACAGTGCAAGCAGGTGGAGAACCACTTTGTCAAGAGGAATAATTTACCTATTGGAATCGTCAAGAGGTACTGGTGCCATTTTGAGTTTAACTTCAGGACGATGGGAGTCACTGGCTATCATTTTGATCCTAAGTGGGCTCTCCTCTCTGAAGGTGGATTTTTCTCTCGCATCCAGATTCTTGTGTAGAGGGGGACTGTAATCAAAGAGTTCTTTGAGCTTTTCAGACTTTACCTGCTCAGGTGACTGAGTTTCTTTCTTCATCGTTAGTCTCTCAGAACTCTTGTCTTCGTCCTTGTGCTTATCTTTTGTTGTACTAGGCCTTTCCGCTATATAGCCAGTCTCTTTAGGCTTATAACTTTTCTCATCTCTAAATCCATCGCTCTCTCTATTGCCCTTCATTGTTACTTTAGATTTGTATTTGGTTCCTTCCTCCTCAGCATTCCGGTGAGATGCAGTAGGAAAATTTTTACCCTGATCTGCCAGGACAGACTTTCTGAACTGTCTGTAATCCTCTGTCTCCTCTGTGTCCTCCCCTTCAGAGTCATTAAACTTCTCTTTCCCAGTCTCTTTATCAACGAAAAAGTCTAAAGTTTCCTGATCCTCCCATTCCCTTTCTCCCTCTGTCCTCCCTTTTTCTGATCCTCTCTCCTTCTGGGCCTCCTTCTCCCTGGTATTACCCCTATCAAGCAGGTATACTCTAGACTCTTCATCTGTGTACCTGTGGATAGCAAAGAAGAGACTGGTAACTCTGGATTGCATTCATTCCAGTTCACTTGCATTCCTCTTTTGCGTCAATCCCACACCAAAAAGAAAAAACATACTCCACTGAGCCATTCAAGTAAATTTCACACACAGTTCATACTGTACTAACTGTCATCTACGCACTAGTGGAAACATCTGAAGAAAATAATGCCTTTCTGTAGAACACGTAGAAATTCTCCACTAGAGTTTGTAAAGAGAGCTAGTGGTTAGTTTGTTCATTCTAATTTGGCACACAGCTTCACATGCACTTACACCAGTCCTTTTTCCCCATTAAAATAATAAAAACTGATAACTCAAATCTGAATTAACAGAATGTCCTAACTACATTCACAAATTGGTTTTAGCTACAGCTTGTACATCTTCACATAGGTCCAAAACACATCCACCAGAAGCAGTAAGTCTCAGCTCAAGCAAGTCTGACTTTCTGATATATTTTTTTTCATTTTCTATCAGTATATTTTCATATACTAAAAATCATTGACAGGGCAAATTCATTTAAAAATTATATCTATATCTGTCTATAACTCATTTTTCTAATAAATCCACCAAAGTGCAAGGTAAATTAGAAAGAAACAGTCTAACATCAATAATGTAAGATAAATTCCTTCTTCAGTTGCTGCTGTATCAGGTATATCAAATATTTTGAGAACAAATTTAGAAAAGCATGCATTCCATTGTTCCTCACATCAGTGGAATTATGTCCCAAGAATATTAAGACCTACCCCACTTCTTAAGTAACACAAGTCAAGAAAAAGTTGTCACATAGCACCATACAGTTAGCAGTGAATGCTGTTTACGTTAACAAAATCAATCGTAATACATCTCCGTTTTCAGACTTTGCATTTCAAATTACATAAAACATTAAAACATTGAAGTGCTTGAACAGAAGTCAGTGTCAAACAAGCAAGCCTGATCCATCACTCATTAAAATATTAATTAATACTTTTCTGAACAGTAAATGGAATACAGGAAAATGTACCACAAACGAAAAACACGAAGGAGTGCTATAGGGATACTGGTCTCTGTCCCCACTAATCACCCAACAAGAACTTGAAACATCCTAAAGGAGGAGAAAGCTCAATTCTAACCACACTAAAATTCTTAAAGATATTCATCAGTATTTCATATTCCCTTCTCCAAGGCACAGCGGCGATCTTGTAAAAATAAATAAATACTGTTACAGGTTGTTTTTTTGTTTGTTTGTTTTTTTTTTAGTTGCAACGTTAATGTTACGATTTAATTCCTACCTTTTCAGAAACTTTCCACCTTTTACAGTTTCCTGTTCCCCAGTCTCGGGATAAAATGAACGTGTTCGAGGCTCCTCACGGGGAGCACTCTGTGATGGGATTGTCTTTGCAGGGCTTCTCCTCGAAGGGACGTGATGCAATGGGCTATTCTGAGAAGGACTGTAACGGCTAGAACCATTTCCAACGGAACCAGAGCCAGACCTCTCAGGACTATGCTGAATGGAATGGGAATGTTGAGGTGTGTCCTTTGCTGAGTGGGCTGTACTAAGCAAAGGGGCATCAGAGCAAGATGAACTCTGACTGGGCGGGGTGGCAATAGAAGGACTGTGGGGTGACCTTGGACTGTTATCATACGCTGAAAGGCCAGGCCAAATGTCGCCAGAAGCTGCTGATGATTTATTAAAATCGTCAAGAGATTCTGATGGGTCATGTTCAAACGTATCTTTCTGTTCGTCTTGTGATTTATTTTTCAAAGGGCTATCTTGCAAAGGAGCCCCTTCAGTTTTCTTTGCCTGCTTTTCCATAGACCCACGTCTTTTGGAAGAGACAGGTGATTTGCTGTATGGGGATGAAGAACGAGATGAAGAGGACCTCGGGGACCTGGAAGATCTGTAAGATCGACGAGATCTGCTCCGGGACCTCTGTGAAGACACAGACCTTCGCTTTGGACTTCTGGAACGGGAACGGCCACGCCTAGGGCTTCGGGAGTGTCTTCGGTTCCAGACAGGCCTATAACCTCCACGATGGTATCTACCACCTCCTCCTTGGTAATACCCTCTACCTCTTCCTCTGTAACCATAGGGACGTCTCATTCCTCTATTATTTCTGTAATCTCTGCGATAATCTCTAGAATAAACACGATCCCTGCTGCGAGATCGTGAGTATGTCCTTGATCGAGACCTAGAACTAGAATTAAAAAACAAACGTTAACATTCGACAACTGGAGAGAGAAAAAGAAGTGCCTCAAGACTTAATGCCAGATCTCTCTAGTACAGTCAGAATGGTAAAGGCAGAATAACAGCCTTCGAGTAAATTTTGCAGTATATGATCTCTATCTCATAAGGAATTTTAATAAACATTGATCTTCCAAGGAATTGTGAAACTTAGACTTCAGCATCACATCATTAAGATGTTACCAGCCTCAATGGCTTGCTCTGCTGTTTTTGTTTGTTTTAAGAGATCACCACCACTCTGGAGCATGGCACTCAGTTCTCCATCGATCACTGTTCACAGCCATGGAACATGACATTAGATCACCTCCAATTTAACTGAATATACCAGCCTGTAGACAGCTGCAGCTGATAAGACAGTAAACACTGAATTCTGCCACCTCTTATTAAAGAAGTGGCTATGTCCAATGGTAAGAAAGTGAAGGAAAAGACTGGAGACAACTGAGAAGACAAGGTAAAGTTTATCTGCTGAAGCCTTAAGTTACTCCAAACCTGAAAAGCTACATGAGAAAGGCAGAAAAAACTATCAGGGAAAGAGGCAGGACAATGAAAACCTCATGTGAAAGAGGGTGCAAGAATCAAAACAAGAACATATCAGGAAGAACCATTAGCATTCTGAAACTATACCGAGGTACAGGAAAGATACAGGAAAAGAGCAGAATAATCAAATTTTAAACAAACAGAAGTTTTATTCAAAGCAGAAACTAGTTATTGTCTATAAAGTGAAGATCCCAGCCTCATGCAAGTGAAAAAAAACTTCCAGACAGAACTCAATACACAAAAAACAATTTTTCACATAGTATGACATGAATATACCTGTATCTCTTTTTTCTAGAGTGTGATCTGGATCTTGACCTAGAGCTGGACTGAGATCTGGACTTTGATCTTGAAGAATGTGATCGAGAGTTAGATCGACCCATTTTTCCCAGTAGATAAACTTCTTCTGAGAAGGAAAAACAGTTGAAGGGAGGAGAAAAAGAGGGATGGAACTATTTAAGAGACCACGTAAATAATATAAGATTGTAATACTTTAAAACAAGAATATTAGGAAGATGTATAGCACTACCTAAACAGAAGAATTTTGAAGAAAATACATTTATTAGCAACTTAAATCTCAACATACAACGTTTTAAACAATATAAGACTTAACACATCTACAGTGCAAGCTATTTGTCTGAAAAGATAGCAGGTTTCTCAGGTTTAATTGCAAACTGATCCTGTGTAAAAGGAGTTAAGTAGGCAACAGAAAAAAACATTTCTACAAATTAGGACAAGAAATAACGCAAGTCTAGACCATTATACATTTGTGATCCAGATCTAAACTAAAACTAAGCTATAACTAAATTTAAATATTCCGTTCATTTATATGGTTTATAGTTATGAATATAGAATATTGGTCAGAACTGCCAAGTACTCCCAGCCCTCCTTCAAATGAAACCTTTGAAATTTCTACTACTTCGGCTGAAATCACTGTGTAGAAAGATTTTATTTTATTTTATTTTTTTACCCAAAGCAACATGACAATTCAAGCCTATACTTGAATTTGACTCAGCATTTGTTCATTTCTATCCTGAGACAATTCTATTTTGTTTCACACAGTATCCTTCTGGACAAAATGGAAAAAAATCTGGGGGTCTTAGTCAACAGCAAGTTGAACATGTCCCCAGGCAGCCAGGAAGGCCAAGCGTATCCTGAGGTCCATCAAGCATTGCATTTCTAGCTACTCTGCACTGCACTGGTGTAGTCTCACCTCAAGTACCGTGTGCAGTTTTGGGCACTACGGTACAAAAAGGACATAAAACTATTAGACAGCATCCAGATGAGCACTACAAAGATGGCAAAGGGTCCAGACGGGAAGAGGTGTGAGGAGTAGATGAAGACCCTTGGTTTACTCAGCCCAGAGTAAAGGAGAGAAGAGGGGAGATCTCATAACAGCCTATGGCTTCCTCAAAAGGATAAGCACAGGAACAGGTACTGATCTCTCTCTGGTGACCAGCAACAGAACCGAAGGGAACAGCATGAAGCTGCGACAAAGGAGGCTTGAAATGAATATCAGGAAAAGGTTCTTCATGGTAAGGGTGGTCAGACACTGGAACAGCCTCCCCAGAGAAATGGTCATGGCAATGACCTTGCTGGAGTTCAAGAAGCCTACACAACACACACAAACATATGCTCTAATTTTTGGGTGGTCCTGTGTGGAGCCAGGAGTTGGACCCAGTGACCCTTAAGGGTCTCTTCCAACTCAGGATATTCAGCGATTCTGTAACCTATGATTTCACAAAGTTTCAGTGGAAGTCTAAAATATTCTTAAAAAGCAATGTTTAAACTGTCCAATTTCATTTAATAATAACAATTTTGCCTCATTAACTTTTTCTTTTGAAATTGCCCCATTTAGAAAATAATGGGTCACAGGAAAACAACCGAATATAAACTGCTGACAATCATATTCACATTTTCAGCCCTTAATATGCTAACCACAATTATTAATAACCACTAAAACAAATAGAGGAAAAAAAGAATCAACTTTCAGCTTTTGTATTGCAAACAAGCATAAAATCTCCGCATTATCATAATGAAAATACAAGCCCAACACAACAAGCACTTGTTGTTACACTGAACTTTATGCATATAGTTGATATATTATCTGAGAAGAAATACTGAAGACAAATTGAATTATAGCTCAAAGTTAACAAAATCACAGAGATTTTACATACATGTAAGCAAATTCAAACAAAAAAACAGACCAACCTTTCCCTAGCACTGTCACTCTTGCCCCATTTAACTTTCCCCCATCAGTTGCATTGAGTCTGTGTGGCCCCAAAGAGACTAATCTCATCTGAAACTAACCTAGGAAAAATATATATTGCAATAAAGATACTATATATATTTTTAAATTATATATAATATAGTTTTAGCCTAAACTAGCTTTCCAATTGACTAAAACTATTTAACTCAGAGAATACATTATAAGCTGCCTGTAAAAGGATCCTTCCATTTAAAGGAAAGTAAATGAACATAAACTCAGAAGATTGGTTTTAATTCTTTGTGCTCAATTAAATGCCCAGAAGATGGATTACAATCTCTTATGTTATCCAGTTCATAGACAAGTCTTTAAACAGCTACAATACATGAAGTATACCAATTTTCCTAGAGCAAGAGAAAAAATGTTTTACTATTAAAAGGAAAATTTCAGACCACACTTTAGATATACAAGAAGTCTACACAACCTAATTTCAGTTTTAAAGGAAAAGGAATATTGGATTTTCCCTGTATAGAACAATAGCGTTTGTACATTTGCATTCTTATGCGTAACAAGTGAATATATGGTACAACAGTTGACATTTACATATGAGACAACAGTTGACTTTTACAGAACATACATTAAACTCAGAAAGATTTATATAATTCAGTTTACCACTAACAAACTTTAAGAAAAAAAAAAAAGCAACATTGATTTTTTTGAAATGGTTGGGTTCCATCAGAGCACTTGAAAATAGGATTAAATTCACCTTACCTCAAGCCACAGGTCTGTGTCAATCAATCAGTTATTTTATAATTCTCCGTTTATGCTTTCAGCAACACAAATCCCTACAGAATAGAAAAAAATGACCATGAGAGACAAGTACTTTCATGAAAGGACCATTAACTCCTGCTTAAATGGGTTCAAAGATTAAACTGTTTATCACAAAAAGGCAACACAATAAACAGCATATTTAGTCCTAGCCTAGCAAAACCACACATTGAGATTTGGAGCAGCTTATGCGTTAGCTGCTGCCAAGAGCAAATGCTCCTTCCTTTCCATACATTATCAGTCCTTCAGTCCTGCTTCCAGGGCTGTATAACCTCTAGCCCTTAAACCCTTCAGGTCCTTCAATTAAAAGGTTTCTGACAGACGCTCAGTGTTCACTTTTGTATGGTTAAGTTAACTGACTTAACAAAGACCCAAACAAATGCCAGATCGAGATTAAAAGAAAGACGACAGCATGCAGTCAAGAGGATGAGGTGGCAAATTCATGTAAGAGTTTGAACTCTAATACACAGCTTTGGACTTAACTGGAATGATCTTTTTTTTTTTTTTTTTCCAAAAAAGATATGGGATATGAGCTCAGTAAAACAGCAGATTTTTAGATTTCTCTGCAACATTTATACAAGAACTGCTCTGTTACAGTTTCCTATTTAAATAGGAAACATTTGCATGACTTTAAATAACCAGCATTTTCTTCCTCAAAAAAAATTGAAGTTTTTACAGGTAAACAGAAATAAAATATAACTGAAATAACAAACCCACTCTCCAAAGTAAGAGTTTTTCACTGACCTCAACCTTAATTACTGCAAAGCCTTAAGAATATACAAATATATATTCACGAATACACGCTTGTAATCTGACTTGACATTAAGAAAATTTTCAAATGCCATGAAAGTGACTCAGAATTTTGTCCCAGTTTGATACAGACAGGCTGGATCTCCTTGAAATTCTGCATTTCAGTAACACGCTCATTAAAGCCAAACATGTTAACTAATCACACTTGTAGATGAAGGAAAAATTGAGAACACCTGAACACAAAAAAAAAAGTAGCACTTGTTTTGATAAACCCTGCTATCAAAATTCCACTTACCATTCACTAGTAGTGACCAAGATATTTCCAATTTTTACAAAATATATGCTTTAACAAGTTAAAGTTTTTACTTCTCATCATCAGCAAGCATGAGTCTCTGAAGGAGCACAGTAGTGTATCGGACCATTTCAGATCTTGTCTAGACAAAAGGTGAGATGGCATTAGCTAGCAAAGGTTAATTAAAGCATTCTTACACAGAAAAATTAATACAAACTTCAGCTAAGTGGTTGAAGTTCAGTGCTAGATTTTAAAATCAATATTTACTACATTTCGATGTTTTCTCCACATCCAACTTTTAAAACCATTTGGCAGCTGCTAACTGAAATCAGAATCCTAACAGACAAGTTTTCGCATCACCCACGGGATGTACCATGGCTACTCTTTTTGCCAACGACTTGAAAACAAAAGAATGTTAAACAGAAAACCTTAAACACTGAACAGAAAATCTCAACTACTTTTAGTTTTGCTTCCATTTAACTGCTACAGGCAAACACTTGACATGCAAAAAATCTTTTTCCAAAGAACTTTCACACACGGGAGCAGAAATGGAAAGACTGTTTAGACTTCTTTTTTAAATAAAGGTTTGCCTATGTATATATTTTTACAGTGTGCAAGAATTAAAATAGCTGATTGATCTCTATTACAGAGAATTTGAAAAACAGTGGTACATACAGAGTTACATCACCAGCAGTCTCTTCCTGGGGACTCTCTTGTCCCCACTGTCACAATCTGAAGTCACAACATCATGTCAGGCAACACAACGAAAAAGAGATGCTGTACATATCACATTTCTAAGCAGTAACATTAATCCACAAATCAAAAGACCAGCTGCCTCTCTTACTTGGCTGCATGAAGCTTATCTCTTGACTAGTCTCAAGAGACCTAGAGGTTGCAAAGCTGTGCACGAAAAATGCGATGCAAGATGCCTACTGCTGAGCATTTAAAGAAGGAATCACAACTGCAAGAAACACAGTCTACATCTAAAACACCAATGCTGTTATCTGCAAGGTTCTGGTAACTCAAGCTTCTTTTACCCTTGCTTTCTGCAGTAAATGTGGGAAAATTGATGCTAAACTCTCAAGCATTTCATCACGGGGTCAGAAGAAAGCTGGCTATTACAAAGGAAGCCTCTGTAGCTCCACAACATTAAGTTAGAACAACCTGGCACTACTCGTGTAAAGAAACAGTACCATCCTTCCAGCTGTCTAGTAACTCACATTCCTGATGGTTTTCTCCCTTATGCAGCACAAGTATTTGAGCAGCCACACTGTGAACCAGACCAGAAAACATACGGATCACGTGATTAGTTACAATACAAGTGATTTTTCAGTATGGCTCATGACACAGCCCTGCATTTGGACCATGACGGGTAAGCTGCGATAGCCACCACTCAAGATTGCTTCCTTTGGCAGCAGTGCAATCCTAAGGCTTCCCTGAAACTAGCTTCGAAAGGCAGCAACAAACTCGCATCTTAAGCTTTTTAACAGTACCTGCAAGCAGAGTGCTGTTGAAGAAAGCATACAACCAAACCTTGACACAACCAGCTGCATATCTTTCAAGAAATGGATACTGAGTCACATTAATGATCAAACAGTCAGCAAGTTTCTTAATGTAACAGCAGTATGTATGGGTGCCTTAAATCAGCCTCAGCCACCAAGCAAAAACAAGACATGACCTACAATCAGCAACACTATGATGAGGAAGTAGATGTCACTGTATTTTTCTTTCAAACATGCCAAATTCTTAAAGATAAAAACCTGTCTCCGATTCCTTTTGAATATTTTTATGAGCCTTTCTCACTACACTGATGTTAAAGCTTTCTGACAGATACTGCAGACACTACATACCTGCTAAACACACTAATTCAGAAATTCTACACCGTATGAAAGCTTAAATAGGTATTTTAGATTAGTTATCCAAATCTATACTAGCAAAACACTGCTCTCAGCTCACTATTATTTTAGCTATCTCATACTTATTTAATAGCTGTTATTACCCTTGTTTACGCATTACTTGAAAGCTATCAATAAGATTTAATTAAAAAAATCTTGTTAAAGAAATTCACAAGCTGTTGTCAAAAATGCATTTTCATTCAGAGATCCAAGCTTCAAAAGAAAAAGGATTATACAACAAGAATCAGGGGATAAGCCTGTCCTCAAGAAATGCTACAGAATTCCTAATAGTCTTTCATTATACATATGTTAAATTAAAGAGAAGTCGGTCTATTTAGGACAGCAATGTAAGGTACCTATTCAGTACTTGTGTATCTGCCATAAAATAACCACGCATTCTATCCATTCTCTACCTCCTCTTGTTTTAAATGTCCCCAAGTTTAACAGCAGCACATCACAAATGAGAATAGAACACAATTCATTAGCAACTGTAAACCTCCTGGATAATCACTGCCCAGAATTCTACAAATACTACTGAAATACAGTAACAAACTTAACCAAACTACCTCAGGCTGTACAAATAAGAGCTGGGGAACATATTTTCTTCCTATTTCAATTTTTTTTCCCTACCATTTCTATCATCAACCATTTCCTACCTTCCCTATCATCTTCATAATACTTGAATGATTACAAAAACTGAACAAACTCTCATAAAAAAATTACAGCATGAAAATTCAGCTGAAACAGTCAAATAAAGATTTGTGAAAAAAATATAATTCCTAATTTATCCATTTTTAGTACAAGACTACAGAAAGTATACGTAAAATTATTTAAAAACCAATCTCCAAACAGAAGCAAGAGCAGCCCTGTAGAATAATCGTATGATTGATAGCTGTTCTGTTATGTAAAACTAGCGGCAAACATAACCACATTTCTCTTCTAACTAAAAACATCAAAATGATTATTTCTATGAATTTTGTCAAAACAAAAAACAAAACAAGAGAACTGCTGCTATTTTGTTTGGCTTGCTTTTTTATTTTGTTTGTTTGCTTAATCAGATGTTTTCATACTCCCTTCAAGAGTGGTTTCTACAATTTCTTTACAATAGTCTGCTGACACAAAGGGCCATCCTCCCCCTCCGCGCTCCAAGGACTGATATGCAGAGGTACGCAGTGAGCTGAACTGATTCAGAATAAAAAACATCAGGAGAAAGACAAAGCTGACTTCAGAGTCACATTACCTTCCAGATCCAGCTTACCACTCAGCTGGGTGAGAGCCAATGCCAGCACAATGGCCAAGAAAACAAGGCACCTCTTCTGAATATGTTTGGGAAAAACTCTCCTAACAGACTGAATAGTGTCTCACATCCTTCAGTGGTTTCCCTTACCTACTTCCACTACACTTAAACAAATCCCAAACGCTCTCTGGCATTCCACAAGCTCATAAAGCACAACTGCTGCTTCACAACCAGCCTGAGTCGAATCTACCTCAAGAAGCGTAACCCATCACCAAACAACAGCTCCCTGCTGCTGACCCAAACTGCCTTAAGTTTTCTGCAGCCCCACCGCACCAGAATGTTCCCCACTGTATGCATGCCCTGCCACATTCCCAAGGAAGGCAGACACAGCCTTCACCTGTGGACTGCTGGAGCCAGCCTCTCAGAAGCTTTACTCCAGCCACCGTCAGCTCAGGAGAGACCCAGCCACCCTCAAGTACTTGATACATGTAACACATTAGAACTCTTTCCAGCCACTCAGCGCTGCTGTCACTCAACACCAGAAGGGATAAGTAGGAGGAAGCAACTCTTCCCCTGTCGCCACTAGAAGCTACATGTTCGAAGTATAATCTAAGCCAGAATCTCTGTCCCTTCTTACTCATCCCCTCTTTGTTTAATGCAACAAAAACGAAGCACAAGAAGGAAAACAGCTGGACAGTACTTTCCTGAGACCCCATGGTCTAAATCAACCCCTTCCAAATTGAGAACAATTTTTCTGAGAGATGTTTTTTATATTCCTACAACAAACCAACCATTACTCAATCTTAAATAGCTCCATAAGTGACTGTTTGTATTGTGGAGCACTCCTTTGTTTTGCATGCCCCTGGGCCCTCCTGTAGGAAAATTTAACTGTTAGAGCAAAACTTTGATCTTTGTGATAAAGAAGTGACAAGTGGTAGCAAGGCCTTACAGGATCATCACCACATGCAAAACAAAAAGCTGATTTCCTTATGAAAACTAAGGGTTCTGAAGCAAACAATAAATAAAGGCCTGGAGCAGTTGTACACCACGGTGCGATAGGGCTGGGAATATAACAGCCTCGATTAGGGAGGGGCACAAACACCAGCAGCGAGGGGTCGGAGGGAGATTTCTAAGCAGGCCAGTGAAGGCCCAGCAAGGGAGCAGCAGCAGCACAGCATTAAGACACAAGGGCCCGAACAGCTTTCAGGCCCGAGGGGAAGTTCCTGCCGCAGGCCCAACGCCAACAGCACGCAGGGCAGCATCACCTCACTCCAGTACCCTTTAAACCCCGCGAAGGCAGCAGAGCGGTCGCCCACCCAGTGACCAACGCCGCTCGGCGACCCCTCGGGCTCATCTCCTCCAGGAAAAGCGGAGAAGGCCGCGGAGCCGGCCGAAGGTGTGCGGGCCCGCCGCGAAAGGCCGGCTTAGGGCGGCCCAACGAGCCCGGAGCGGCCCCGGGCCGCCGCCCTCCCTCCTCTCCTCTACCTTAGCTCCCGAGGCGCCGTACAGGCTCGGGGCAGAGCGCCGCCGGCTGGACCCGACTCCCGCAGGAAGCGGCGGCTGCGGTGCGGCCCGGCCCCTCCCCTCCTCCCCGGGGCAGTTGGCGCCGCCGCCTTAGGGCCTGGGGCGCGGGGGCGGCGCGGCGGATAATGGCTGCGGCGCGCGGAGGTCACGCGGCGGGGGAAGGGCGGGACGGCACCGCACGGCGGAGGAGGAGGGGGGAGGGGAGAACGGAGCGGCGGCCGCGCGCGCGCGCGCGCGGGAGAAGAGGCCGCCCCTCAGTCTCAGTCTCCCTCCCCTCCCCCGCGGCAGAGTACGGCCGCCAGCACGCAGACAGCGTCCCGCCAAGCCTCGCCGCGGCCCCTTGCCCTCCGCCCCTTCCTCACCTGGCGGGCGGAACTCCCGGCGGCCCCGCTCCCTTATGGCTGCTCGTCGGCCATTTCCCGTCTCGCCGAAGGAAGAGACGCGGGGCCCACGGGGAAAAAAGAATCAACCACCATAGAGAGCGGAGGGACGACCGCCGCCGCGGGCCGCGTCACTTCCGCTCGGCGCGGGGCGGTGCCGGCACCGCCAACCGCCCGGGCGCCATCTTGGTTGTGGGTAGCCGGCCGCAAGCAAGATGGCGGTCGCGAGGTGGGCAGGCGGGCGGCCGGGGAGGCTGAGGCCCGGGGGCGGTATGGGGGGGCTCTGCCCTGGTGTCCCCTCCAGCCCCTTCCCTCGGCCCAGGGAGCGTCGTGTCAGGCGATGACAGCCTTTGTCTCCTCCCACCGTCGCCTGTTGTCCTCCCGTGAGGGCCCCAGCGTGGTTACCTGTCGGGGAGGGAGCGCGTCCTTCCACGGGCGCAGTGCGAAGGGGGCTGAGTGCAAAGCGGGGTTTGGCCTGCGGATCACAATCGGGAGGCATTGGCGATACTCCGTGCAGCAGGAAGGAGCTCGCCTAGCAGCAGCGCTTTACTGCAGCAGCTTTTGCAGCAGATGTTTGCATATCGCTTGGTTGCAGTGCATCAGCGCAACGTTTGGGAGATTAGCTGAGCGCTTACTCTGCCGCGGAAAAGTCCGGTAAAGGGCTGCGAGTGAGCAGCGTTAGCTGGTGTACAGAGATCACAGAATCGTGGGGACTGGAAGGGACCTCTAGGATAACATAATCCAACTTCAGCTGAGTGCGTCCTCAAATAACAGTTCACACTATTCAAATCTCGCTGGTCTGATACATTTTTTAAAAGGCAAAGTACGCATGAGGCAGAATATATAAATAAATACATGTATGAAATAAGTAAAGAGAACATGCACGTGGTCAGTTTTTTTGCAGAATTTTTCAATTCAGGCACGATGACTGGGCAGTAGCCAAAACTGGGTGGAAAGAGGAGTGGAACATGGGAAGCTAACGTACCTTGTAACATTGATTTGCTGTTTCCTGTGCTAAGTAACACACTTCTTACGTCCATCTAACCTGTAGTGTTGTTTTAATGTTCCAGAATATGATTACTTTTGGCAGCTAAGTTCTACAAATACAAACTTCTATGGGGGCAGCCACTAACAAATGACTTTGTGCCAAAACATAAACACAGTAGATATTTTCAGTTGTAGAAGCACAGAATTATTAAGGTTGAAAAAGACTCATAAGATCACCAAGTCCAACCATCAACCCATCCCCACCATGCCCACTAACCATATCCTTCAGTGCCACATCTATGTGTTTCTTGATTGCCTCCAGGGATGGTGACTCCAAAGCTTCCCTGGGCAGCCTGTCCCACCACATCACCACTCTTTATGAGAAAAATTTTTTCCTAATATCCAGCCTGAACCTTTCCTGGTGCAACTTGAGGCAATTACCTCTCATCCTACCACTGATACCTGGAAAAAGAGGTCAACACTCACCTTACCACAACCACCTTTCAGACAGCTGCAGAGAGCGATAAGATCTCTCCTGAGACTCCTCCAGACCAAACAGCCCCTGTTCCCTCAGCTGTTCCCCATAAGACTTGTGCTTCAGTCTCTTCATCAGCTTTGTTGCCCTGATGGCTGTGGTTAAATGTTGGGCAGCCTGGCCCAGACATGTGGTTCTCTTTCCTCCTCTTCATTTTTTCTGTTACACAGGAGTAACTAACATGTTGCTGAAGGGCAACATGTGTACTGCAGCTTTTTCTGTATTCAGCTATAAGGCTGTTGGTGTGGAAGTGCTTGACAAAGCACTCAAGGGCAGGAGTCAGCTTTCTAGGGCTGGCAAGGTTTCCAGAATTATTGTGGGATTTGGTCATGCACACATTTTAAATGATCCCAAAGACCTGTGGGATGCTTGTGTTATTTCCTTTCTGTGTATTTTAATATGAGCATATTAGGTGTTGGACCAGATGATCCTTGTGGATCTGTGCCAACTTGGGACATTGTCTCCCCTCTGTTTTCTGAGGTCTGTGGGATATAGCTTATTTGCAAGGAATGGTCACTTATGCTTTTCAATTCTCCATTCTATTTAAGAAAATATACTGAGAGTCCAGAACAATAAATGAATAAATGAATAAATATAATATAATATGAAGTATTTTGCAAATTTGTTCTAATTATTTTAACTATATTTGTCTTACAACAAAAAATACTATTTTTTCAAGATTTGTTTAGTGCCTTGTTTTATAAAAAATTTGGCTTTTGAGCTATAGGTTGTGTGACTTTTCAGTGCAGTCCATTGTCAAGTTAATGAGAAGACCAGGATGTGCACCTGTGCCTTGAAACACATCATATCAGTGGTTTTCCTAGAGTACTGTTTAATAAACAAAACATGACACATCTCCATTCACCTCTGTCCTGCAAGCTGGTGTACTTCTCCAAGTACTTGTTTCTCTGTCTTTGAGTGGTAATTTTCCTCAACAAATTTTGGATACTTATTTTTTGTATGAAATTTGATTCAACAATCAAGGTCTGCAGGCACCTTTGACCTACTTTTGAAATTTTCATGCAACTACTTTCTGTTACAATTTTTTTTCTGCTTTTCTTTTCATCTAGCTATGTATTTTTTATTGTAGCATATAGCTTCTCTGGGTATGACACAAGGCATCACTTTGAATACAGGAAGAGTCCAGAAAATTTACAGTGAAGTATGAAGGTCAGGGCAACCTGAATTCAGTTAGGAGATTCAGTTAGAGCTGCACAATAATACTGTGTCATCACTGTCCCAAGCCAAACTCCTGCTGGCTGCTATCACGTGTCGCTATCAGTGACTCAGCTGAGTACTCGCACATCTTCAGAGCACTAACATGGAGAGGAGAAATCACGAGGCAAGTCCATGGTTAACAGTTAGCAGTGAAATCTGAGCACCCACTGAAGCTCTTAAGTGTTACAAAATGATAATGTAACCTCAATTCCAAAGATTTATTAAGAAGCCAAGAGTGAGTCTTCAGAAAACTGGAGCACAAACTGTCACAAGTCAGGGTGCTGACCTATACCTTTGCATGCAGCTGTTACTGTACAATAGACAATCACACCTAAATCAGCTTCCTCTTCAGTTTTACAGCACCCTTGGGTAAATTTTGTCAATCCAGGACTGGGACAGGCTCCAGACAGATATGTAAAGGGGATGCTTCAGTAGATGGCACTCTGCCTCTGAGTGAGGATGAGTAAATACCTCAACCAAGGGATTTGATGCAGGGAAAGCAACTTCATTTATACTCTACTGAAATTATATTGCAAACAAAGCTTTACCTAACTGTGTCATGAAGCAACCTCTGGCAATTTTTCACAAAACTAGATCTATCAAGTCCTGGCATCTGTCTTCCTCTCTGTTTAGAAGACTACAGTCTGTTTCTCCTGAAATCTTGATTTTTATATATATATATATATATATATATATATATATATATATATATATATACTTAGTTTTCACAAAAGGTCTTAGTGGGTATGTAGTAACATCAGAATCTGGCTTTAGAGCTGTTCTGCTTTCTCAGCCATTTTTCTTGATTCGTTATTTTATTTTACTATTTTTCTATTTTGTCTACAGTTCAAGAGCTTAATGCTTTTGGTTTACGTGTTGTTTCCTGTTATCTTGAAGCCACAACATTTCAGAGATCTGATTAAAGAAAAGTTACACTGAATTAGTGCGAGTGAGGAGATCTTAGCCTCAAATACAGGCTTGGGAGATCTATAATCTTTTAAACCAAATCTGCCACTAACCGCACAGCAGTAATACAAAGCCTGGTCTTACAGCTTTCTGAATTGTACAGCATTTTCTTCAGCCCTGAACAGAAGGGTAAGAAAAGAGAATGAAATAAGAATTACATGAAGCAAATTAAGTTTGTTCAGTACTCACAATTTTGTATTCTTGATTAATAGTGTACATTCATTCAGTTCACTGTTTATTAAGCAGCCTTTTAACTATTATCTATCTATGATCTATTTCTTTCTAGTATCTATTTTCATACTTGACTAGCACACTTTTCTCCACCCCTGCCTCTCTCCTATGCTCCTTCAAAATCCTCTTTTCACAGATGATAGTTTAAAATCACAGTGAACTTGTAATGTTATTTCTAAAATCTGGAGCTTAGACCATCCTGTTCTTCCTTTAAGAGGAAAGCATTTGCTGCGGTAGCTCAAATAAAATTGTCGGTCCCTATTTTTTCCAGTATTCATGTCAGTCCAAGTCTGAGGGTTGTGTAGGTCTGTTAAAATGAAGACAAGCTAGGAAGAGTTTTTGCATGTGTTCTTCCAAGTGACAATCATTTTTGAGCTATTGAAAACATACCATTAGAAACTAGGGAAAGGAATTACCAGAAGTGGTTCATGCAGTGGAGTTCTGTGTGAGTGAAATGGTGAATAATTATTGTTGAATAAATGTGTTTTTAGGTTTTATCTTTTTTAATTCAAAACCCTGTCGGCTGCATAACGGACTGTGTCCAAAAGCAATATTCTGTCCTCTACAAAGTAGCTACACATCAGGTAAATTCTTGTACCACTGGAAGCTCTCTGTTGAAAATGCCATTAGTTACAGCATTTATGTATCATTTGGCAACCAGATTAAAACTTCAACATGTATTTTATACAGAATTCCAAATAGTCTTTGAACAGTAAGGCTAGGAAAAACCTCTCTCGCACACAACTGTATAGAGGTGAGATGGAGAGACTTTTTTTTACATTTTACAAAGTTTTTACAAAGTACATTTTACAAAATTTTACAGATTTCTTTTCCTTTGGAAGAAGAATCAGGAGGTAGGGTGTGGAGCTTCTACTATTTGGAATACCTTCTTTATAGGAATAAAGGTTTAAGTAAAATGGTTTAACACTGTTATGATGCTGCTGTTTTTACTTTTGCAGCCTTGAGCTGATATTTGTTCCATCAGATAAAGAATCACATCTAGGTCATGAAACTTTAGGTTTATGATTGCAACCTAAGCATTACTACAGCTACATTAATTTTGAAGGAGGCTTAAGGCCCACAAACTAGCCTTCTAATCTTGTCTTCAAGTAGTGGTTTCAAATCAAAGACAAACAATTTCCTAACTGAATCATCAGGTTAAGTATTGAGATACCTGAGTTCTATGCCTTTAGGAAAATTACAGCTTAATCTTCAGGTCTGCTGAGTTCATTTAATTCCCATTGATTTTATATAGTCTTACAATATCTCAGCACCTCTGAAACTTGCTTTTAAATCTTTATGTGAATGTCTTCCTTACAGATAAACTGGAAAGCTGTTTAATGTGTGTAATATAATTTGAAATGCTTATTAAATACATGCTACAGAAGTACAGTGATTGCTAGCAAGTGTCTTGTTGGAACAATCCTGCTTTTTTCTTATCTGAGTGTGTTACAGTTCAAATTACCTTAAAATATTTCCTTACAATTAAGCCACACTGTTCTGTAGACAGTAGAGAACAGGAGACTGAAGGGCCATGTGATGGGTCTGCCACCTCACTGTTTTTAGGGTGGAAGCTGGAGGGTGGATGATCATAAGCAAAACCTGAAGAGCAAGTGGTGGCAGAAACCAAACCTTAAAATCACGAGGTTCCCCATGTTTAGAAGGTTCCTACTGAATATGTCCAGAAGACATGCTGCGAAAACTGGCGTGTTAACCTAGTTTTTGATAGCATTGAGAAGCAGATCAGAGAGTAGGACTCAGTGGGCTTGCAAAGCTGGTTGAGGAAATAGCTGGAAGAATCCAAGACTCAACTGCACATGCAGGAGAGGTCTCACAACTTCTGGGTGTATCTGTGCAGCGTAGTATTTTAGTTTAAGAAAACTGCATCACATTTAACTAAGTAAGTAAATAAGGAAAGAAACAGCAGCACCAGACAGACCACTGAGATTTGGGTGGGCCTGCTCACCAATGTTTGAAGATAGGGAAAAAACAAGGGGTTGGATTTTCAACCATGATTTATTTAGAAATTTAAGATCCATTGAAGGACAGTGAGACTAAAACTTAGTACTTAGTGTACCAAATGCAATGGTTAGAGTAAGTTTATAGAAGTTAATAAAAGTCATCAACTCTCGTCAAACTAATACATGCTGGTTTTGTAATGAAGGTGATCTTGTATCAAATGAGGTTTTACTCAAAACCTGAAGAATGTTACAATTATCACTTAATGCTAAATTAATTAGAGCAGAGTCATTTATAAGACTGTTCAGTCAAGGGTGGGCACATGTTCCATCCTGGTGAAGTATGCAAAATGATGGGGTGGAAGGAGAACAGCTTCTTTTCCCTTAACAACCCTTTTCTGCCTGAAAACTTGCAGATGTCTTTTACAGTCAAGACAGCAACACCCCATAATTAACTTTCCCTGCTCACTTGGCCACTGATATTTTTTTTTATTCCAGTTTTCCATTCTTGCTGATTTGCAGAGTCTCACTTGGCTGAGTTATGAGCTGCTTGCCCAACAGGGTTTTTGTTCTGATCTACCAAAAACTGGAAAAACCTGTTAGTGTACAAGCTTTTTTCTTTTTTTTCCCAGTCTTCCTCTCCCATTGGCAGTTACAGCCTATACACGTGCTCACAAGGTGGTGCTTACCTTTCATGGAAAACTGCCTTACAAAACTGAAGTTGTTTTTTTCATCACCTCATTGCTTTTCTAGCTTCATGAAGGCTTTTGTGGATACTCCAGGAGTTAAACTCTGTTCTCCATGGAATGGGTTTAGGTCATCATCTTATTTTTCTTCAAGAAAAGGGAGGGTGTCTGTGCATGGCTCAGGTCCAGCCTTTTCAGTAATATTTGATAGACTGGGAGATCCACAGAAATCAGCTTTGTTGTGTAATGTAGCTTTTTGGGTGCAGATGCTTGACTCCTTCACAGCAGCCGCACAGCGTGTCATGCTGACATCTGTAACTCTGGACAAACACCAAAGTGGCAAGTAAGTGCAAAGTTGGGGAGAAACTTTTTTTTTTCCCCATCTCTTTCGTTCTCCTTGGTTTTTTTGTTGATTTTTTTTGCTGCTGTTGGAGCAAGAATGGGTCAGCTGTGTGGACGGTGCATGCAGCTGCTGCACAACTTCGTGGCCTTCGTTCAGAAGATGTCTTCAGAGCTGGTGCACAGCGTGAAGGAATGCTTAGCTCTGATAAGCGAGTGCTCCTGCTTGAAACAGAATGCCTCAAAGACCAGACAGCTGTACAAGCCCATGCTGCAGCCTCATGAGCGGGTTACAGCACAGGAATTTCTGCAGCAAATTGAAAGAGGTAAGAGCATTACGTTTTCAAAAGGATTGTGAAAGGGGAAGGAGAATCTTTTGGGGGGGCTGAAAACAGATTCCCGTCTGAACTACTCTGACATTTTATATTGGTGTAGGAAAGGACAGAACCACAGAGCATTTTCTTTGTGTATGGGACATCAAGAGCGCGAGTGGCACAAAAGTAGGATTCAGGTAGAAGTGGTCTGTCCCTTTCTGCTGTGCCACCACTGTTAAACATAACCCGTGTACATATGTTTAGTGAAAGCAAGTCCTTCTAGTAATTGAAGTTAACTTTTTTAGTCAGTCCCTGAAGCAACAAAGCTGGAAAGAGGACTGTGTTAACATTGGGCACTATAGGAGCCTGTTAGCAGGAAACAGCAGCATGGTCCTGGCTGAGTTGTTCATGTACATCTATGGTCTGGTGCAGAGCACCTGGAGCTGCACTTGAAGTGCCTGTGCTGTATGTGGGGAAGGCTGAGGACACCCTGGGACAAGTGCCATTGGGCTCAGAGGACTTCCCCAAACTCCAATAAGCTGATCTGCCAATATGCACTTTTGTGTACATGTTTAAGGCACAGAGCTTGAACACAATCATAGGATTCAGCTTGAATCAAAGCAGACCCGTAAGTCTATGTTCATCTGTCTTGGGTGTTCTCTCAATCCTGTCTTAAGATACAACATATTAGTAGGAAAACTTTTCTTTTTTTTCAATTTAATTCCTACTGTCACAGAATGTTTTCTTGGATGAGTGTGTTTTGTCAGTGTCCAACCTGAAAGCATTCTTGTCTCAATCTTGAAGAAGGGGCAGTTGCCTGTTGGTTTTTTGCTTTGACTTGCAGCTAATTGCATGTATTGTGTTAAGTTTAACAACCTTGGGCTGAAGGTAGTAGACAAAATTATATATCCTTCTCCTTTCATGAACCAAGAGAGACGTTTATTCTTGATGTAACACAGATAAATTTGTTTGAAATGATCTGTCATAGAACAACTTCTGGAATGATTGTTGTGATGCCGATCTACATCCTTGAACTACACAAGGATTAACCTCAGCTGATATCCTTACTCGTTAACACAGGGATCTCATGCTGTTAATATGTTTAATTAACTGCTGCATATGAAGCACTGGCAAAATCCCAACGTCCTAACATGTATATCCAAAATGGGACTTTACTTTTCAGTTTTGTTTGCAGTGAGAATCTTCCAAAGCTGAACAAAAAGCTAACATGCTCCTGGCCATTTATGAGTATTTTGACAGTAATCCTGCTCAACTAAGAGATCAGGTGCAAGTAAAGAGTGGTCTGGAAAAAATGATGATAACATTATGGCCCCTTACGGCACCCACTAGTGCTTCTGAAAAGAATAAATGTATGTTTTCTTGAGAAATCCTTTCCTTTCTGAGATGGGTCTGCAAAGGTCCAGTTTGTCCTGGCTTCTGAGGAGCTGGGATAGAGCAGCAGAGAGCCTTGAGCTTCTGTGGCAGCAGTGCAGAGGTGGCCACACATGCTCTTAGGAAAATCCCAATGTCTATGATAGGAGATACACAGTGCACAGGAAGAAGGACCAAGATTAGTTCTCTGAGTGGCCAAAGTGTGCTGCCAAGACAGGAGCAGAGTTTGGGAGACTCAGAAAAAGAACCAGGACACGTACATCTTACTTTAGTACTCACCTGTGTATTTTATTCCAAGATGATATGAGCAAGCCCATCCTCAAATTTGAACAAATTATAATAAGCAGAAAGCCAACATTTGGACAGCTGAGTGCAAGGAAAGACTTTGTGATAGGTCATATTCATTTGTTAGCTACTTCAGCAAATGTTTGATAAGCAGGTGAAGATTTTGTGTGGCTTTTTCTTTACCATTCTCCCAAATAAATATGCACAGATATCTGAGGGATTCAAGTAGTCACTGTGTAAGGAAGGGAACTAAAGTACATAAAGAGATCCTTGTTTTTTTTGTCAAGGTTTCTTGCACATGCTGATGGCTTCCCTTTGTGTTTATTGCTAACTATTAAATAAAACTGATCATTATATGAAGCAGTTGTTCTTTGGAACACACTTACCTAACCTTGAAGGTAAGCATTTGCTAATTCTTGATATGTCAGAAGCTTCTAATAGCTTAAGATGTTGGCTGAGTTTCACACTGAGTCATTGAAAGCTCTCAACCTTCACATCCTTCACATCCCTGATATCCCATGTGAAGAAAAGTAGCTAAATCTTGTTCTTCACAGAGATATTTCGGTCTTTAATGCACTTCCTAAATCTTATCTAAAGATGGATCATGTACTTGTGTGCTCTACCAGTCAATATTTAGTACATTACCTTTTCAACTGTTGATGCTATTGGGCTCTGGATCAATGGCCGTTTTTTTTTCCTCTTTGCTGTTCCATTCCGTGCACTGTAAGCACATAAGGCAGTAACTTACAGAAATCATGGATGACTGCTATTGCTGTACTCTCAATTGCTATTGCTGAACATTTGATTTATTCATAGAGGAACTATCATACTCGAGAACAGGTAGACACATGCTAGGAATTTGAGCCTGGGGCAAGCCCATTTGCAATCCACACTGATATTTCCTGAAATCCATTATTATAATACAAAGAATAGAAACGCAGCAAAAATAAGAAGTGATAAATTAAAAATATGTTCTTGTTCTGTAGCTTATAGCTAAGAATGCTGTTTTCAGTTGATACATTTTAACAAAAACCTTCTGTGATTCAGGAAGCAATAGGAGTTTTATGGAGAAGAACAACACCTGCATTTACACTGGATAACATAAAAGTGTCTAAAGGTTATAATTTATCTTGCATCCAATCACTAGCTTCAAGAACTTCATAAGAGGCACTGCCAAGGACAGGTTATTCTGGGTTTGTTTATTGCTGCTGCTTCTGGAAATATGAAAAGTATACATGGGCTCTATGGAGCTCATTCAGTACAGAAATCCTTGTACTTGTTCGATTGGCTGTAAACTTTAATTTCTTTTTGTAAACTATACTTTTTCAAGTGTAATTAAGACTGTGCTGTAACTGTATATCTTTAGGTTTTGAGATGTCACCACTGGGAAAGGACCCTCTGGAAGCCTTGAGGATCTTAGCTTTTTCTGAAAACCCAGGTCTACAGCAGTCTGCTGCTCTCTATTATTTGCATATGAGCCAGCACAGTAAGTTATCTCAATGCCTTAGAAAATTTCCACGTAATTATAAATAAAATCGTATTTTCCAACTGTGAAGCCTGCTTTGATTCAAAATTCATTAATCAAAGTTCATTTTTTTTTTTCCTGCTGCATTTTTTACCAGGAAAAATGGAAATGCTGTCATTGCCATATGGGCAGAATCATTCTGGGTTTTGCTATCAGGAGATTATTTCTCATGATTATAAAAACTGTCATTTCTGTTGAAAACAAATCAGCAGACTCTGAAGTATCTAGAGTCAGTGTATTCTGAATCTCCTGAGAGCAACACACAGAGAATCTGGTGGCAGGAAGTGGTCACAGTGATATTTTAAGGTTTTACAGTGTATGAGTTTTTGGCAGAGGACAAAGCCCTAAAAGCTAGGCTGTAGTGGAGACACAAAGGAAACATTATGGTTTGTACCCACCACTCTGTGGGAGCCACTGCTTGGCTCTTGAGGCAATTTGTGAACAGCTAGAAGTCAGCCTTGATATGCCAAATAAGATTTCCAACAAGAGTTTGGGTCCTACATAAGGGCAGAAATACCAGCAACAAGCAAGCTGTGGTTTATTTATTTGCTTTTTAGAACTGTACCTCAAGCTTTATCCTATGTATTTTTTTCTGGCTAAAAAAGTGCAGAATACTCAACATGAGGACCTGCTATGAGGTGGAATGACTTGTTTGGTAGCTAGGCATGTTGGTTTCCTTCCCATATTTTTAGAGTACTTGATTATTCAAAACCTTCTCAGGAAACTTGGCCTGTTTTGCCTGTAGCAATGTAATTTAAATGATGGAGAATACCATTCAACCCATTTACGATAACAACTCGGGCCCAAGACTGAAAAGTGAAAAATGAGAGCAATGTGAACGATGAGACTCCTGAGCATTTCCTTTTATTCCTGCAGTGAATGTTCCCCTGCCAGCAGAGCATCTAGAGCCCTTCTATGCCTTACTGCGCTCTGCTGACCTGGAGGTACAACAGATGTCTTCTTTGTCCCTTGTCAACTTTTTGCTGGAAGGAAATAGTGAGTAATTAATAACGCATTTCCCATTCTAGTGCATCTCTTATGCAGGACGCAGTACAGAAGGAAGGCACTTCTCCATAGTGAGGTTTACATAGATCCAAATTCCCTTTTTTTGTGTTCTACATAGGACAGATGTGAGTTCGCTTGCAAGACACATAGATGCTGGGTATGTTAGGTCCCTTGAGCAATGCTATGTCATGTGGCAAGTAATCCTGGATCTGTTTGCAAAGACTGTTATTTTTCTCAGGCTGGTGTAGGAATATCTGTACTACTTTCATAGAATCATAGAATGACAAGGTTGGAAACAACCTATAAGATCATCTATTCCAACCGTGTCTTCATCACCATTGCCACCACAAGCACTAAACCATATCACGCAGCACGTCATCCAGATGCCTCTTGAACACTGCCAGGGACGGCGACTCCACCACCTCTCTGGGCAGCCATTCCAGTGCCTGACCTGTCTGAGAGAAAAAGTTCCTCCTTGTGTCCAATCTAAACCTCCTCTGATACAACTTGTGGCCATTACCCCGTGTCCTGCTCGTTGCCTGGGAGAAGAGGCCAAATCCCTCTTCCCCACAACCTCCCTTCAGGAAGTTGTAGAGTGCCATGAGGTCTCCCCTGGGCCTCCTCTTCTCCAGACTGAACATTCCCAGCTCCCTCAGCCGCTCCTCATAAGACTTGTGCTCCAGACTCCCCACCAGTTTCGTTGCCCTTCTCTGGACACGCTCCAGGACCTCAACATCTTTCCTGTAGTGAGGAGCCCAAAACTGAACACAGTACTCGAGGTGCGGCCTCACCAGTGCTGAGTACAGAGGGATGATCACCTCCCTGCTCCTGCTGGCCACACTATTTCTAATGCAGGCCAGGATGCCGTTGGCCCTCTTGGCCACTTTTTTCTTGGATTGAGAGCCCACCACTTACCCTTTCATGCAACAGATACAGCTCTCAGAAACAAATGCCTATGAGATGACATTCATTTTCCTTTTACTAATTAACTGAAACTCATTCTTAAATTGCTTACAGTTTGGATAAAAATGCTTAGATCTTTAGTATAATTGTCTTATAACTGTCTTATAACTATACTTATAAGACATAACTGTCTTATGTAGCTTCTGGGACCCGTTTAGTTGAGTTAGTATTTGGGAGCTGCAGAGGGCATGTTAAAAACATATTTATAAAGGTAGACTTCAGAACACAGAGAGCAGATGAGCAAATTATGAACCTATTGGAAAACTGCAGTTGCAGTTTCCAAAATGAACTGTGTGTTTGAAAATAGAATTGCTGGTGGAAATATTTGGAAGCATTTGAACATCTCTTACATTCTTTCTTGAGTCTGACAATGAATCAAGCAAACCAAGTAAGAAATTGTAAGTGCCTTTCAGTCTGTTTCTGTATTAGGTCTATTTTGCAAATAGACCGCAAAGGAAGGACATATTCTTTTAATGAAGGCTTTAACTATTTACTTTCTTGTTTGTCCATTTGTTTGTGAATCTATGAATAGTTGACAAAGAAATGGTTATCCAAATGGGTTTACTTGAGCCAATTCTGGATCTGCTTGAGTCAGAGGATCCCACTGTCCAGTGTAATTCCTGTGCCTGCACAATGACTTTAGCTGTTTCAGGTGAGTGTGCTGTTCTTCCCCTTTATCCTCTGCACTGAATCCATTCACCTTTTATGTCATATTTCCATATGATACCACTTTCTTGCAACTGGATTAAGAGTCAACAGATGCCACATTGGTATCTTTTCAGTATTCTTATTTCACAAATTCTTGAGATTCTGGTTAAGATCTTCTCAGTGTTTCTGGCCTTTTTTGTCTTACAATTACAAACCCTTTTTAGATTTCCAACCTAAATATATTAATGACTACCATATCTTGATTAGTGTCTGTGCTGGTTTTTAACTTCAATATTTCTCCCTCCTTGATGTCTATACCAATGAAGATCTTTCATTTTACTAGAACGAGAAAGCCAAGTTCATTTAAGACTCCTTTTGTAAATTAGACTCTCCATTTATCTCCATAGCCCTTTTGGGTGTAAAGCGTATGTTCCAGAAATGGAACATAGCTATTTTGCAGTACCACAGACCTCAAGCATTGTTACAGTCAGAAGACATAAATAAGTGCTGCAGGAGTTTAATTTTGAATTTATCCCTTCTGAAAGACAGTGACAAGAAACATGCAATGCTTCAGCTGGGATCTCATCCATGTCTTCTACTGTGACATTCAGGAAAATACTTGTATGATACATCTGATGATAACATTTATGTCTTTTGCATTATGGCGTTGTTGTCATCCTGCAACTGATTTACCATTTAGACTTTATCCTTCTCTGCTGCTATTTTGTGTCATCACCAGTTTGTTAAGGGTCTGCAACAAAGCTCAACCACTGTTACCAAAAGTCATCGTGTTAGTCTAGCTTATTATGCCTTTCTCAAACTGCATTGTTCTTGTGTAAAGAATATGTAAAGGTCTGCTTAAAGCTTATAAATAGTGCTTATTTCCCTTCCTCTCTTGTTTTTCTACTGAGTTCCCCTCAGCATGGGAAGCTGCCACCTGATCTCCCAAGAGGCTGTGAGAGATATTGTAGATGCTTAACTTCCTCACTTAGGTACTTATGTTGTGAAGGGAGAGCGGATAAGCAGGATCCAACCATGTGAAAGTGCTAATTTGCTTTTTTTATTACAAATTTGAGATTCCTGGGCATAGGAGCGCTTTTGTCATAGTTATATGTATAGTTAGTGGAGTTTTTCTCCTGAAGATCTACAGAGGCAGTTCCCTCCAGCTGTTTTAAGTAGTGCACAGAAAAGGGATGTCCTCTGGAACCTAAAGGTGTTAATTAGTATTGAGGGCACTCTGTCCCTCCTTGATGTCTCTGCTTAATCCAGGTTGCAGGGAACCCTCAGCCACTCCAGTTGCATTCTCTATTGAGGATGGTTACCCAACACCACTGCACACTCTGTAAGTACCAGTATACTTTTGAGCACAAGTAGATCACATTAAGCACTCAAGGAACTTCTAGCCTACATAAGAAAGCATATGCTGAACATAATGGTAGACAGTCCTGCAAATGCATAGGCTGGGTTGCTGCCTGGGACTTAGATCAGTTTTGAACATGTGTCTCAATTTGACTAGGATTTAAATGGACTGGATCCATTTATTTCTTCCTCAGAATATGTTTTGCTGCCACAGCAGTGAGACTAAAGCAAGAAGCAACTTGCTAGAGTTTATTTTAATTCTAACTCACATGCTCTGATATCTTAAAAGATCTGCTTGAGAAAACAATGTTGCTCAGTCATGACTTCAAGTATGCCAGACATATTTGAAAATATTATTTAAAAAATAAACATAGAAGCAGAGCAAAACTGGAAAGATCCTTTAGATAGTTTTGAGGTGACTAAAACTTTAAATCCAAGAATGGCAACATGTCTTAACTCTGCTGCAATACACATCCGTGGCTGTACAGGGTGAAGTTGTTTAGTAATGTGAGTGCAAGTTATAAGTGAATCTGGGATATGCAGTACTTACTGGCTGCCAGAAATAGCCAAAAACTAAACAACAAACAAGCTCATTTAGATTAAAAGGATTTCAAGGTCAGTTGGTTCCGACACTGGCATTGGATAACAGCAAGAGGACATGCGTACATCTGCAATTATCTGTCTCAATCTGTGAGTGGAAACAATCAGTTCTGGGATAAGAACTCTCCTCAGAGTAGATAAGAACAGAACTAAATGTTCACAGCAATAGTTTGGGGAGGCCATAAAGCTAAACAAAAAACAGTGCACATTCAAAGCTGTGCCATCAGGAGAATTTTAAAGCACACAAACAGCAGAAAGTGAAAGGAAAGAATTCATAAATGTGGGTTTCCAGATGGATTATTCAAACCCAGTTTGAGTAGATGTTAGTGATTCAGCTACTTTAGATTAGTATGTGGATACTCAAAAGGATGGTTCCCTTCTAAAGGCACTCTCGGGGAAATTGACTGCTGCACTGGCATCAGTGGAAGAGCCACATTATGTAGATTTTCTCCTCTGGAGATGCTCTTCTCTGGAGATATTCAAGACCCACCTGGACACCTGCTTGTGCTGCCTGCTGTAGAGAGCCTGCTTTGCAGGGGGGTTGGACTCGATGATCCCAAGAGGTCCCTCCCAACACCTACAATTCTGTGATTCTGTGTGATCCTGTGATAAGCAGATGGGCTGTGGAGATAATAATAAAATTATACACCATGGTGAGGTAGATATTTTCACCCATTCTGCCATAAGTTGATGAAACAGACAGTGTTCAGTGTTCACATTATCTGACTAAAACTAGAATGACAATGGAGGGAGGCATGAGGGAAAATGATGTATGCAAAAACAAAACCAGCAAATCCACAATAACAGGCTCTAAGAAAGATGGTGAAGCTGAATTTCTCAGCTAGTGAATCACCAAAAGAAAAGGGAAAAAAGAGTTTTATGGTCATAGAGGTTTCTACTCTCCCACAGTGAGAGTGGGTGCTCCAGTCACTCCCAGGCGAGAGCAGGGTGCCAAGCCCATGTGCCACCACCTCCACCAACACAGGCTGCATGAGCCCTCCCACCACTGCAGGCTTCCAGTATCGATCACCACTATCATGGAGCTTTCATTTTCAAATCAAACTGTTGTTTTTTCTTCTTAAAGGAAGAATGACCTTTGAGGCACACAGTGGCTCAATTTTGTCATGGTCATCTGCTTCCTTCAGAAGATCTTTGGACTGGAAATGTGTCCCAGAGAGGCTCTTTCACATGAGAACGTAGGCTCTCCTTACCCTATCCTAGAAAGGAAGGTGGAAGAAAAAAAATGCCCAAATTTTGTCCAGACATTTGTAATGCCCTTGCCAAAATGCGAGCTTTTCTTCCTCACTCATAATTAATGGAGTGTATTGTGTGAAAGAATGAGGAAGGATCAATATCTGGATGCTCAATCTTTTTGTCTCTCCCCTTCATCCAGTTTATTAGAGTTTACATCACATCAGACCGGTTTGCATCAGATGGAGCTGCACTAAATAATTTCTGCTTCCACTGTGGGAAACAAAAGAACAGTACACATTATGGATTATACTGGAGAAAGACTTATTTACAAAATCAACCTGAAAATTTCACCTGAGTAAATGCTTCCCACGTGACACAGATATTTTTAAATAGATGGCTTTTCCCAGAGCAATTATTTCACTCAAAAATGAGAGTATTTTTTCCATTACAAAAGGTCTTTCTTTGAGTATAAACATATATATATGAAGGCAAAAAAGGACTTAATCTGGAATACTAAACTGATCCCAGCTGAACTGTGCTTGAATAGATGTCCTTGACTATCTGCATGTGTGTGCATCAGTTCCTTAGTGTAGAACAGCTCCAGGAATAGATGTTTTGTTCTCATAAATCTCTAAGTGTTGGCACCTGAGGGTATGATCTGATCCAAATACTTACACATTTCTTGCTTGCTTGTGTTTCACGTTTCTCTTACTAGGGTTCCAGAGACTGGCCATTGTTTAAACAGTCTAGAAATGTACATAAATGAATCAGTACTCCAAAAAAAGTCAGTCCTTCCAGCTGTCCTGCTCCTGACTCTAGATAAAAGGATACATTGCAGCACTGTCATTTTTTTCCCCAGAATCCAACCGAGAGGCTATCGGCGCTGCTCGAGGAGTTACACCTTTACTGTCTCTTGCCAACTCCTATGATCCTAGAGTACAACAAAATGCAGTTGGTGCTATTCTCAACCTTACACAATCAGGTACTTTCTGACTAATGGTTTAGCTAACACTCCTGAAAGAAAATTCCTCAGCAGTAGAAAGACACAAATTGAAAGGATTAAGATAAGAACGAAAGCTTATCTGCACAATAAGTTATTCTATACAATGTTTGCATATTGTATTCATGATGATACCATAGCCTGATTATTTCTGGTTGGCCTTTCCTTAGCTAGTGCAGACCCATTTTTACCTAAACCCAAAATAGGAAGGCTTGACTTTTGAACTCAAAGAATTAATGTACAAGCAATTAAAATATTAAAGAAACAGAAATAGTGATTATTTATTTAAGAAATATTTTGGTCTAAAAAACTATCAGCACATTTGGTAGTACTTTGTAGCAATCCAACAAGGATTATCCAAATTTGTCCTGCACGGTCAAGCTGTGGTATTGTTTAACTTGTATCTCTAACTCAAATGTTGGATGATTCAAAATACACATGACACTATTATCCCACACAGCTAGATGACATGCTCCTAAGGTATATCTTATTTTTATACAGTGAGGAGAATGACTGGCAAGAACTTTTACAATTAACTATTACACTTCTGCTTTTATTGTTTGTTTTACATGGAAATCGTGTGTGGTGAATATCATGCTTGGTTTTTCATATTCTCCACCAGATCAGATTCTCTCAATAGGCTTTAGCAGAAAACCAGCGCAGGCTTAACCAACCAGCCCAGGTCATTTTGCTAAAATGACTGCACACTACTGTCTTAAGCCAACTCTAAATGGTGTGCTCTGATGTTTGGATAAGCATAATCACTCTATTGTGCATATCCTTGTTAAATAATGCCTCCAGATGAGAGAGAGGGAAGGGAAAGGACACACTAACAGAACTTTGTTTTCTTAAATGGCAGAGAGGATCCAACTGGTCTTGTGCAAGGAAGGAGCCCTGCCAGTTCTCACCTTGCTGTTGGAGTCCCCTGACTCAGAAGTGCAGGTATGGCACAGGTCAGATTTTCTAACAAGGATAGTGTGACTGTAGGGAGAGCACAAACTACAGAACTGGGAAATGCAAAGGTAGAGGGAGGGGAAAGCTCTGCAGAGAAGCAGAGTGACATGTGAGTGCATCTTGGAGGAACTCAGCTCAGTCAGACAACATCTATTGATGATTTGTTTAGCTCCACAGAGGGTTTATAAAGCCAGCACATATAGTAGTAATACATGCACACAGTTTTTAAACAGCTACCTTTCTGTGTCTTTTGGACCATCAGATCAGCTGCTGATAGGCCTGCTCATCCTTGCCTTCTTTGATCTTCCCCTCTAAACAATTCTACTAAGTATTTTAGAAGGCAAAACTTGCAAAGAATTTTTTTCTCATTATTTGGGATGTCTGGGAACTCTTTCTGTTTTATGCTTACTCCAGACATCTTGCATTTGTGCACAGTTAACAGAGTTGCTTCTTGGTTTCAAGTATGCTAATGAAAACTATGAGTAAGATTTGTAAACCTTAAAGTCCACTTGTTCATTCAGTTTGTCTGAGAAGCACAGGATTACTTCCTCCAGTTTTCTCCTTGGCTCAGTTGTAAATGTCAGAAGTAATGGATCCTCTGGAACTGCTTTCTGCAAACTGTATCAGCATCACCTAGTTCTCCTGACATTCATCTTAAAATTTCTTTCTCTGCAGTTCAACCTGCTCCTTCTAATTATACCTCCTAAGTACCACATGTTTTAATTTGTATAATCTTCTCTGGAATTAATGTTTAAATCTTTGGAAAATGATCTCTTGGCATGCTAGGGCAGTGACAACATCCGTCTCCAGTCAACCAGTGTAAATATACAGTGCAGTCCATGGAGATGAGCTAAGGTAGGTGTCAGCTGAGGAGTAGCTGCAGTAGTGCAGGACATTCACAGATACCAGGGAGCACATGGCTGCTGTTGTAGCAACAGCAGATACAGCATTGTTCTTCCTGAGCCCACTCAGGCTGTTATTAGGTCTGCCTCACAAAATATTTGAAGATGAAAAAGCACTGTATTTTCTTCAGCTCTCAATCTAAGCATTTCTCCAATTTAGTTTGATTCACTTCAGTGTTGTCATCACTGTGACCACCTCTCCTCCTATTTTTTTCCCGTCTCTCCGCAGTATTATAGCTGTGCTGCCCTAAGCAACATAGCAGCCAACACTCAGCACCATGAGGCCATGCTGAGAATTGGTGACAGATTCCTGCTGCGCATGCTCATCTCTCTTCTGTCTTCCTCTGTGGACAAGGTAAAGCTGCAACCCTCTCTTTACGTGAAGGTTTAGCATCAGAGTACAGCTATAAAGCTGGGCTTTCAGTTTCAGTCTGGCACACTTCTGTTTATCTACTGCACAGTTGGCTCTATGACATCTTTCCCACAAGGAATGATACACATTAAAACATAGTCGGTTCTGTGAGTGCAACGTTTGGAGAAAGAAAAGGGAATCATTAAAGCCCTGGACACTACCTTTAGGCGAGGTGCCCTATTTTCTTTAAACTTGAAACTGCATATGAAGTGCTCTGCCCAGGCTCTCACGCTTATGCTACTTCTCCCTTTTTTTCCCTTCCTTGTGATATCCTTAGCTTTGACTACATGGCTTCAAAGAATAACATCTAGAAAATCTTGCTTTGCTGGGAGCCACTCTTTTAAAAAACTTCAGCAAGGCTCAATTCAGAATTTAAAGGATAAAGCCTTAAATTCTGTGTTGGCTCTCCTAGTTGAAAAAGAAAATAAATGAGACAAATTCAGTCTGTACATTTTCCTATAATTGATTTGACATTCCAAAAATAATCCAAAAACTGAACTCCATTGGCTTTTCCTCATCAACAACTTATCTAGGGGAAGTTCAAACAAACTCATTAAAAAAAAAGGTTAAAAAAAAAGGCCCAAAATTTGTGCTCTGAAGATAGTGTGATAGCTTGCCAGCATTGTCACATTTATTTTGAGTACAGTAGCCAAGAACACACATTACTGAAACCACTCTTTTTCTCTCTTTTTCTTTTTCCCTTTGGCACAAGAAGGTTTCAAGCCAGGCATGCGTTTGCCTAAGAAATTTGGCTACCAGGGGTAAGTACCATGTTAGAGATAAACGAACCACACTATTTCTTTTCCTTTCTCTCTCTGGCTTTTGTAGTGAGCATGGTGGGTTGGCAACTTTTCCCATTAAAAACAGAGACACCTTCATTTTTGCATGTTAGTTGGATGCTGCAGGAAGAGGGAGGTTCTGCGTGCACTCAACTAAACCTGCCCAAGGCAACAAGAGGTAGTACCCAAAGGGAGGGAGCCAGCACGTATCTTGTATGCACGGGGCCTTTTGCTCCCCTCCACATTTCCCAGTCCTTATAACCCTGATTAGGACAGAACATCTCCTGAAATTGATGCTTGAGTGGGGCCTGCCCTCTCCTAAGGCATGAATCTCTCATTAACCGTAATTCGCTCCCAAGCATTTGTCATCCTCTTAAAAAAAAATCCTATCCTGTTAAGTACCCCAATCCATTTCTACAACATACTCTGGAGATGAAAGCAGAGGAGCTGCATGTTCAGCACTAGAGCCCTAGGGCTCAGAGTAAGCTGTTCATCTAGAAATTGTGGAGGCACCTTGCTATCAAGCAATCACAGTGATGGTGGGGCAGGGAGTAAAGGCCCTGCTCTTTGCTCCTTGGTGTCTCTGGTCTTCGAGACTTTGAGATTGCTATGTTGTAGAAGGACAGCGACTGAGACAGGCGTGTGTTCAAGGAGGTCTGTCTGCCCTTCTACAGAGTTTCAGGCCAATGAATTGCTCAGAAAATGCCCCTCATTTTTTCTCACAGAGGTTTAGACATAAAATGAAGGGTGTCCAAAGCTGCATACTGTTCTCAAACCTGTATTAATTCTTGGCCTAATGAGCCAGACCAAATGAGGTTTAATTTTGATAACGAAATACCGAGCACTGTCCTATACCACCTATTCCCTCTAATGTCCTCACACTTCATCATCACCTTCTGCACACAGCAGACACACAGGCCGAGCTGGTTGCCAAGGATGTCCTGCCCAGGCTGTGCTCTCTCCTGGTGTCCAGCAGTGAGGATGCGTGTCGTGCAGCTGTCGCTCTGCTCTGGGTGCTGTCCCAGCACCCACATAACCAGGTATGGCAGCTTGTCCCCCGAGTGCCAGAGGGAAAGAACAGTTCTGGCCACTGCCTGCATTAACACTGTTACAGCATTCTGTGAGGTGTGCCAAGACGCTCTGTGAGATCTCCCAACCTTTCCCGTTCCTGCCCCAAATGATGAGGTTTTGCTACTCCAGCTGCACTGTCTCTACCCAAGGAGACGATCTGTTGTGGTGAGTGGCAAGCTGGGAATCCCGTAGTTCATTAGATTACCTGTGAAGAGGCCCTGGGGAGGGAAAAGGTAGAGATGGGTGTCAGATTGCTTGGCTGGGTGGACACCACCCTGCACTCCCTGTGTTCCCCTCGTTCTCCAGATTGTCAGCAGACATTCTTTTTCTTTTTTTTTTTAATTAGACTTGAGATAATTTAAAACTCCATCAATGTTTAGCTAATTCAATAGAACTTTCCTGTGACTCTTTGTGTCCTTAGATACAGAATGGTTTCTTTGCCCATGTTCAAAGCAAATGCTACCATTCAGCTGTGTAATGCCATGCAAACACATGAAGAACTGGCTAAAAATAAACTGCAGCAAACAGCCAACACAAGCACGCCTGCTGTACTTTCATCCTCCACATGAAGCACCAAATTGCTAAGTAGTGGCAGACATTATTATTACCATTTTTAAACACGCTTTTCCATTCGAGTGATAAAGTCATCCTTAGGAACACAGATATGAAATGTTTTTGTTAGGTGGCTTAAGCTAACAATAATCTCATGGGGGGAGCTGGAGTTTGGGCAGATAAAGGAAAAAAAAGAAAGCAAGGACCTTTCTTGTCACACTACTGTAAGCAGCAGTGACAGCCTCAGTGACAACAGCTGGGCCCAGGTGGGGCTGAGACTTGGAATTTCCCCAGGGCACTGGAGACCTGGTGCCTCACATCCTGTCGCATGTACATGGCACAGTATGAAATGAATTGTGCCTCCTCTAACTCAGGGACATGATGGAAAAATTGGGAAAGCTTCATGCCCATGGAGCCACAATCAGAGAACCGAGTTTTCCAAAGGTTTTGTGCAGGCCACATTAGCACCACGTGTCCTTGTGGCATGTTGAACTGTCTGCTGCAACTGAATGCAATTTGATCTTAGCAAGCCTACTGCTAAAATATTGCTGGGGGTGATTGCACAGCAAAAATCCAATCACATCTACTGTTTTTTTGCAGTGAGCAAGCAGGGCTGTCCCCAGGGAGCGAGGGATCCACGTGCTCTGAGGAGGGGCTGACCTCACTCTCCCCAGGCCTCCCCATCTCTGTGGCCTGGATTTTCAAGGCCTTTAAAGGTTTCTTTCACTCAGCCAGGCTGAATTCTGAGCGTCTGAAAGAGGGACTTCTCCATGGGAACAGCTGTTAGGAAACAAACCACCACACAAAGCTAACCTTTACCACCGAGTCAAGTGATGCTTGAATTACTGCTAATGCTGCCAAGGATACAATAGGAAAGGATTCATCTGCCCTTTCATTACCATGAATTAAACCCTCAGGAATGCTTCATACTAGCTCCCGTCCCTTCCTTCTGGTCACTGTCCTGGCTGCTGACAGTGGTTCCCGGGGAGCACTGAACAACTTCTCTCTTACGGGAGAATTTTATTCAGTTCTCCAAAGGACAACCCAGCCCTAAAATTCTAAGGAAAGAGTCAGTGTCTGTGGGAAGTGGCCTTTAAAGTCACATTCCTTTGACAAGGACGTGTCAGCTCCAGGTGATGCTGCTGACTTTCCATTCCAGGCACAAAGAGCTTTGCTTTTCCATCGAGCTGCCTGATGAACACGATAATATTCATCTTGACAAGCGCTGTCTACCCAAGGATTTTGAGCACAGCATTGCAATTCTGAGCACAGTTCCTGCTGGAATGCTTTTCCTTACTCTTTTATTTTGAACCTGAGGAGAAGTTTGGTCAGTACTCACTTGAACCACCAAACCACTTGTACTCAGAGTTCTCTCCTGAGCCTCTCATACTGCGCAGGACCAAGCCAACTAAGTCTGGATCCCAGCTGCATGCCTGCCAAGGAGGCTCAGCAGAATTCAGAGTACTGTCACTTGCTGGCATACGTCTAAATAGATGGAAGAGGCTTGGCAGGAAAGTCATTACATATTGGAAAGTTCATTTAGAGTCTATAGACAATTTCCTCCTCTCGTGCTGTAGCAAATTAAATAAGGATACTACAGTCAATAGGATAACATAGAAAAGAGGACATACAGTCCAAAAGCACAGAAAACATTAACAGTAACTGAAATGGATGATCTAAAATTATGTGATTTCTGCTTTTCAGGACAAGTGAAAACAGAATTAGAGAAAGTTTACAGCCACACCTACATACAGGATTCTTTAATGCTCTGAATTTTGCCTTTTCCATCTACTTCCATGTCTTATCTTAATACTGCTGGTTATGACAGTGCTTAAAATAAACAGAAGTGAAGATGTCAGGTGACATGAAGAAAAAAAAACAAATATAATCACAGAATCATAGGGATTGGAAGGGACCTCTGAGATCACATAACCTGCTAAAGCAGGTTCCCTACAGTAGGTTACACAGGTGGGTGTCCAGGTGGGTTTTGAATATCTCCAGAGATGGAAACTCTGCAACAGGAGAGCCCGTTCCAGTCACCCTCTGTCACCTTTGCAGTGAAGTTCTTCATCATGTTAGTATGGACCTTCCTGTGCTCCAGTTTGTGCCCACTGCCCTTCATTCTGTCACTGCACTCTACTGAAAAGAGTCTGGCCTCATTCACTTGACTTCTGCCCATTAGATATTTATGAGCATCGACAAGATTCCCCCAAAGTCTTCTCCAGGCTGAGCAGTCCCAGGTCTCTCAGCCTTTCCTCATAAGGGAGTTACTCCAGGCCTCTAATAGACATATTTTGTCATTTAACCCAAGCGAAAGAAAGATGCATGTTAAACTTTTAAAAACTTCCTTTTGTGCTTCTTCAGTGGTCCTGAAGCAGATTTTCAAGTTCAGAATTATCCTTTTTTTTTTTTTCTCTCCAATTATATATAGGACCAGTTATTTGTTTTACACCAAACACACAAAAGTGTCTCAATTTCTAAGTAACGCAAATAAAATAGTCTGCTACACAAGAATCACATAAAGAACAGACAAAGGAAAAGGTTTCCCAAGAGGAAATCTTACATTGCTTTCAACTGTAGACCTAACCCGAATACTGCTGAGGAACCTACCTGTCTGGTGCTGCAAACCCATTTGATATGGGAGAAAAACTACTTTCAGGGGGAAAACATAAAATTTCTCTAAAATATCCGTCAGAGAATAGAGAAACATGTACTGTCACAGAAGATGCTGTGTCAGAGCACTTTACTGATCACAAGTTGGCCTAAATGTACAGTCCATTACTGTTGGCTAAGCTGCTGGGATACTTAAAGACACAGTGCTGCTGCTGTTGCATCTCCATAATTTTCCCTTGCCAGACAGTAGGTCATATTTTGAGAGAAAAGGCACTGGTCACAACCACTTAGCTGTTGGCTTAAATGAACCAAGTAATGCTTTTCTTGCAGAGCTAAGTCCAACCTACTTACTGTTTGCTTCTAAGTTTCATCACTGTGCTTGGCATTGTCTGTGTGGGATGTAATGGAAATGCTGGTTGCTTTTCTCAGGATGCTCTGGTGTGCACTGAGCTACTGCAGAGCCTGGGGATGCTCCTGTCAGTGCACACAACAGACCCTGTGATTGCTGGCCATGCTGCTTGCATCATCAAAAACCTGAACCTTTCCAAGAACAGACAGGTGAGTACCATTTAGGTTTTTTTTACTGAATTGTACCCGAAGAGGTTGCAGTTACACTTACAAAGAATCAGCATTACCCACAGAAAGATTTTCTCGTTATTATAAAAGATACACTAAGTATAATTTGCACGAAAATGTGTTTATGAATAAAAGGACCTCATGTGTCATAACAAAAGTTATCTTTCCATATTTTTCCAACACAATGCAAACATGCTAAAGAAAACAAGAAATGTCTGATTTTCCTGTGAGTGATACACTTACTTAATTTGAGTGACCACATCGTAGGTACAAAACATATTTTGAACAAAGATCATTCAAATTAATTTAAGGAACCATCCAGGAGAACCCCTGGTTGGTTAGAAACTGAATCCTGATTTTCTAGCTGTCACTCTTCATATACCTTTAATTACCTGTTTACAGGTATTCAGAACTGATCTAATTTCACTCACTCCCAGTACATGTTGTGCCAAGATGCTATCAAGGCTTCCATTGCTGAATTTGCTTCTAGTGAAATCCATACCTACAGATGCACTTCCCTGCTCATTTTCCAATTACAGCTAGTTGCAGAGACTGCTTTGCTTACATGTCTCCAGTGTCTGAAACAAAATCTTTTCTACATGTGATTTACCTGATTTCAGGTTTAGGGACATTTTGTCCTTTCTTTTTTCATACTGATAATTCTCATTCTTGCAGTTCTTGTGTTCTGCTGAGTTTTGTCTAGATTTGGTTAGGCTGAAGTACCAAATCATAGTACAAAATAAAGTTGTCCCTACTGCAAAGACTGTTCTAGCAATCCTTTGCCTGCTTTCCCATGATATAACAGAGCACTCAGTGCAACAGGAAGAGATTTAAACCATCCAAGAGGAAAACTTTGCTATAACACTATGAACCTAACTAATAATGAGCAATGGGACAAACCTTTCAGCACGTCTTAAGCAGGGATTGGAAATGTCAGTTTCCAATAAAGCTTTTCACTTACATTAGCAAAGATAGGAATTAAAATAGTTCTTATAGTTGTGAAATCAATTTTTGCAAGGAAATGCATTTCTTCAAACTCAAGGCCCACAATAAGAGTGAAAATGGACCATGCTTTCAAAAGCTGCTTTAAAAAACTACCACATTTATCAGTTAGGTTCAGTGACTTTATTCTGTCCTTGGCAGGGAGCTGGTTCATCTTCATGAAAGCACTGCAGGGTGCCACGTAATGTATTTAGCACTCATTTCAGAAGTGAACTCACAGAAATGAATAGGAGCGCCAGGCTTCCAAGGTCAATTCTAAGACACATAAGAGTCCTTGTCACAAGAGGGGAAGAAAGCAGTGGTTTTGTGTCAGCAGGACACAGGCTGTAGCAGCTTTAAAGGCAGCAGTCTTGAAGCCAGCTTCAGCTGCTAAGCAGCAAGTTAAAAATTTGCAATATAAAATTAGAATACAAAAGAAGATATTCTTTTTGTTGATGGCCATCTGAGCTCCCTCATGGAGTCGTAAGCAGCTTTTATCTTTAGGATTTTCCTATGAGCTGGAGATGCAACTTCCCTAATTAAGTCTGGTGACTTGCTCAGAATTCATTCCTTGGTCTCCAGGGCTTTTTGTCCAGGTTTGCACAGGCTCAACCTCCTCTGTTTTCAACTTGCTATCTAAAACATAAACTCCAGTGTAGAGATACCCATGACGTTTGGGGCATAGCAGATGCAAACTAAAAAATAAGGATAAACAGAAACGTATAATATGTAACAACTCTGCAGAAACAGAACTCACCTTTGCTTGTCACATTCCCTCATATTTCCACAGATCAGAGCATTTCAACACCAGAAAGCTTTCAAAGCCTCAGATGCAAAGAAAATGATAAACTTCCACATGCTTAGCTCTGGAGCACTCGTTAATTTGCTGCAAGTCTATAGCAAATGATAGCCTGATTGTAATATACAGCCTGACACACTGGTAATAGGTCGAAGAAATCCTTAAGCTCCAAAGTGATCTGTGAGCATGAAAACATTCCATAGACAGTGCAGGCCCTGAGAAACACTTAAAATCAGGTGATCTCTGGTTGTGGTCCCTGGGTGTGCTCTGCCCACAGCAGAGGAGGCTGAGGGGAGGCCTTGTAATGGCTACAGCTCTTCACAGAGCAGAGGGACAGCACTGATCTCTGCTCTCTGTGACAGCGACAGGGCTCGAGGGAACAGCATGGAGCTGTGTCAGGGGAGGGCTGGAGTGGAGGTTAGGGAAAGGTTCTTCACCAGAAGGTGCTGGGCATGGAACAGGCTGCCCAGGGCATTGGGCACAGCCCCAAACTGGTGGAGTTCGAGGGTGGTTAGATATATGGTTTAGATTTTGAATGGTGCTGTGTGAAGCCAAGAGCGAGACTCAATGATCCTTGTGGGACCCCCCCAGGATATTCTGTAAATCTATGGCTTGTCACTTGGCTGCATTAGAGCTGGGAGAAGAGACATTGACATTATCATTGTCTTATTCCTCAGTATTGCAAAGAGATACTAAGTATTTCTAAAGCACTTGGACACCATCAAAATACAATGGAAGTGCTGAATGTTTATCTTTTTCTCATTGCAGAGAATCATTGAGAGCCCATGTGTTGAAGGTCTCCTCCAGACCATGCTTTCTATTGACGTTGAAGAAAACTCTCTTCATTATGTGACATCTTGCCTTGCTGAGCTGGCAAAGCAAGGTAGGGAAATAGCTTCACCATAAATGGCTTCTTCTGAGAAGGGCACACATCCTTTATTAATTCTAATGGGAGTTGAAGCCGAGATCTTTCTTTTAAATTTACTGGGAGTTTTGCCGTCATATGCAAGGAGAGAAAGATCCAACTTACTGGTTGGTGACACTGGCTCCATTATTTGCATTTTTTTTCTGTTGAACTGCTTAATTATTATTTTGCTTAAAACGTTTTGTGCCAAACTTCACTGCCATACATACATACTGTTATCTGAAACGTCACCCAATTTCTCAGCTGAATTCATTTCACAATGCCAGAAGCTAATCTAAAAGGATAAAGAGACTAAAATACCAAGTGTGTTTATCTCCTTGAATTTATTGCACATGGATTTTATAAGAGATCTCAAATTACCATCCCTCAACAAACAGCTGTCCTCATGACACAGAGGATAAGTATAAACTTCCCCATCTCACTCTGGGACTGGATATCATCTGTCAAACATTTCCTCTCTTGTAACTGCCATGCAACTGATGACATGCCTCATTTAGTTCCACAAGAGGTGCTCAGCAGCTGCGGGACAGAAACAACTAGGTCAGAGTGGATCTTGAGTTTGAAAGGATGCATCCTTTCAGAGCACAAACCCAATGATATAAAAATCCAACAGGCTTTCTATGAATCAAATCCATATACCCTACTGAGAGCATAACTTCAAGACATGGCCATATTTTACAACTTGGAAATACTTATTTACAAAGGTTCAGCACTTATTTCGTTTCTTCAATTCTCTAAAAGATTTCCTACTTAGACATATGGGTTCTGGCAGATTAGTCACACTCTTTTTTAGGGCACTGGATTTTCTATTTTCAGACTACTCTCCCACCTTTTTGCCTTCTAGAAGGAGGCACATTATGCATGGTCAAATGGATGAATGAACCCTTGACAAAGCGCTTGGTAAGACTGGCTGGCCAACGGGAACATACCGAGACATCCTTTCAAGCTGCCTCCATCATCCACCACATGATAGATCACGGTAACTGTCACACAGCATTAACTGTGCTTTCAAAGGCACTTATGGTTGTCTGAAGTGCAATGAGTCTTTTTCCAAAGGAGTTAATTGACAGGTGCTGAACAACCTTTAACATTCCTCCATCATCCTCCATCTGGTTTCAACCAATTCATTAGCACAAAAGAGCCTCCAGTCACCCTTGAAATACACACTTAGCCATGAAAATAGACCTTAGCCAAAGAGGGTCTGGGTGAGGCGTTTGCTGCCCTCTTTAAGCACTTCTATTCTGCAGAGCTAGTTTCTAAGCCAATTCTGAGGTCCTTAAAGAGAGGTTTAAGTAGAAAGGTGGGATGGTGTAAAATACTCCTTATTAAAGAAGTGAGAACACATTGCAGACAAGAGGCATTGCTGCATTTTTGCTTGATTCTCTCTGCCAGCACATATACAATATGATGGCATCCCCTCATATTGGAACAGAGGCTGGAAGGGGCAATTGCAAGGACATGGATAGTTGTTGTAATGCTATAATAGAAGATTACAGCAGGGTGGCTACAGCAAATAAGAAGAAACTCAAATACAGCAGCCACAGATGTAGAAATTCTAGACATGTACTATTTCTCTCAGAGATTGGTCAGGCACTGGAATGGCTGCCCAGAGAGGTGGTGGAGTCGCCGTCCCTGGCAGTGTTCAAGAGGCATCTGGATGACGTGCTGCGTGATATGGTTTAGTGCTAGTGGTGGCAATGGTGATGAGGAGACGGTTGGACTAGATGATCTTATAGGTTGTTTCCAACCTTGTGATTCTACGATTCTATAATTCTATGAAATGAAGGAAAAGAGCTGCTTACCTTCGGAAAGCGTCAGGTAGGCAGGGATCTCCAGCAAGAGATGCTCTCACCTCCACTGCCAACCCTTCAGCAAGGTCTGGAAAGGGGTAGATCCTGGCTTCACCCCTTCTGGTCACTCAGGTGCATTGCATTCACCTGAACTTACCTGGGTTGGCCCTGCCTTCCCACCAGGTGCTCAATTACTGCTTCAGGTCATGACTTAGCATTTCCACTACAGCTGTGTTCCAAACTTTTAGATCAATTCCTCTGCCCAACCAGCAAGAGGAAGATGAAACAGGATCATCAGGAAGGTGAACCAAACACTGCTGTTTTAATTCTTGAATAGATTAGCAGGAACAATAAAGTGTCTTTTTAGAAGGTAGCCTATGTAAATTTCCGTTACAGATAATGAAGAGAGCATAATTTTAATGAGCAGAAGACAAGTACTTTTATGACCACTTACTCTGTGCAGCTGAGCATTTCTTAGATCTGCAAGAAAAGATGTTCAGAGCAAAGCAGTGATGGAGTCCAGCAGCAGCATGCTGCATTGGTCAGTGTGAGAAGCTGATCAGCGTATGTGTCAGCACGTGTAGCAAACAAGGACAGACTCCCTGGCAGAGCTGCCCCCTCTGCAGAAATCCCGCACATCAATTCCATGTAGAACCAGTGCTACCATTAATGGCTGCAGGTGGAAGCCCTTTGCCATTCTCTGCAGTGACACAGGTTGTAACTGAAGGCAGATCTGTCATTAACAATCTGAAGCGTTGTTACATTAGACAGCTATGGAAGTGTTTTAAAAGCTCCTGCTGATCTCCAGTTATTCTTCTATTTATGCAGAAAAGATGATGCTTTTGTTGAAGTGTCACATCATTGAGATTCAGGCCTACCTCAGGAATTTTCTTACCCACCAAGAGGTTCGCTTCCAGCAGCTGGCCATTTCCACATTCTGCAGGCTGCAGGCAGGTACGTCTTCATCGCCAGGCCAAACCTCTGGGGCACTGCCTGCTCCCATCAGCAGCAAAGGCAAATCTTTGTCACAGGCTGTCACCTACACCCCTAAACTGACAGCTCTGCTCGCCTAAGCAAGCAGAAGAAGCCCAAGGACAGCTGCTACCTTAACTATTTTATCTGTTTTAAAACAAGAAAGAGTATCTTAGAATAAATGCAGATACACTTTATTTATTTTGAACTTTTAGATCAGCAGGAAACAGGATGTGGGGTATAGATGTTTTTTTCCAATATGAGGATCCATGGTACTCAGCCTAAAAGCTTTTCAAATTTAAAATCTTAATTTATTTTGATTAAGCAAGCACAAGCAGATCACATGGATGGCAAAAGCTGGAAAGCTGCGTATTTTCCATACTAAAATTCTGCTCCTTAATATATTTCTCTCTTTGGTTCTGTTGCTTTTAAATCATTTTTTAAGTACAAGTTGAGTACAGATGAGAAATGCAATATGATAATAAATTATAATGATAATAAATATATAGTGTGTATCTCTACAAATACGGAGCCAGAGCTCTGATACATCTTTGTGTATATCTGCTGTACAGAATCAGTACAGAAGTGTGAATTTGCCAACTGAAACAGCTTTCGCCATTCTGGATCTGAAGTTTAGCAGCAAACATTCTTGAATGGTTGTAGGGATGAAAACTGAATTAGTGTCCATCTGCTTGGTGTGGCACAAAGATATTGTTCCCCTTTCTGTATACTTATTTTATACTGTAGTAAGAAAGTTACGTTATCTAACCTAAAATAGAAGCATTCTAAGCACATGCATTAAAATGCAGGGGAAAATATCTGAAGAGGGCAGTTGCTGCAGCTTGCCTAACACTCGTTTTTTGTCTTCAGATCCAGAATTCTCATTAGCATTCAGGAAAAACCAAATGGCCAAACTCCTCGAGCAAGTCCGTCAACAGACAGAAGAAACTCAAGAGCTCCTTAGGGCAGCTATTTGCCATGCAGATAGTTAATATTTAAATCAGATAGCTTAAAAAACTTACCAGATTCAAGAGCCTGATCTTTTAGAGATGACTGTCTTCATTGGTTCCTGTAGCTTAACTGCTCCTGTTACTTGCAATTTCCTGCTATGAACATGGTGCACAGCACCTTTATAAAGCAGAGATGTTCCAATAACAAGAATGGGACCAGATCAAAAAGCAAACACAATATAACAGCTCCCATGAAAGACTTGTGAAATGCGTATATGAAGACAGAAATCTGTTTTCTGCAAATGGCACATTATTTCCATAGGTACTTGCAAAAGGGAAAGTGAACAAATTCGACAAAATTACACATAAATGTTATACTCTGTTAATTCATTTTGAAAGAAGTTAGAGGACCAATACATGTAGTAGTATGCTTAGCTCTAAATTCATCTGTCTTGAATTCGTGATGTGTATACAGGTTCAGACTGCTCATGCCTTCCCTATTCTCCAGGGGGCAGTGAATCTGTCTCATGGATCTTCTTGCCAATCAAAACAGTATTTTTCAGAAGAAAAAAACAAACAAACAAACAAACCCACAAACTAAAGTCCAGAGTCTTGAACTTGTGGAGCACTGCTTTTTTTTTGTTGTTGTTAATGATTTAATCTCTAGGAGAAAGCTAACCTATTAATAGTTGTCTACTACTAATAATAATTCAGTAATAATCTATTTCCTCCTTTAAAACATACACTTCTTTTTTTAAATTCAGGAAGCCGGTTGAAGCTTCTTGTTAGACTGGCTGGAATACTGTAGTTTTACAACAATAGAATTGGCAAATCTCTGATCCCAGATTGCACTTTTAAAAGAAACTGTCTTTAAAAAGAAAAAAAAAAAAAGTACAGCTTTAGAGTTGCTACTGGCTACAAACATGGAATAAAAATTGAGTGAGATGTAGGAAAACATCTGCCAACTAAGATCTCACTATAACATTTTACTTTGGCCCAAATCTTTAAGCTGAGCTTAGGAGCATGGGGAGACATTTTATTTGGGTAAAGTTTCATTTCAGCAATTGCAAATTCTCTCCAATTATAAGGTCTAAAAACATACAAACAAACCCAGCCCCAAACAGGTAAAAGCTTCTCTACAGCACAGCAAAAAAACTAGTTAAAGAACAGATAGCTGTTAGATAAAGCAGTATGGAATTTTCAATACTCATGTGTGGCAGACAGGAAATTTCTTTAGAAACATCACATGAAAGACCCATGCACCTACTGATGCATGTTGGTGCAGTTGGGTTCTTAGAACAGAGGACCAAAAGGAGCTGACTGATGCAGATAGGGATGAAAGCAGGAGATCTCCAACTTTAGGCCACCTCCTTGGATGATTTTAGATTATTTTCTAAACAGAAAACCAGTGCAACTTTTTATGACCACTGTGGTATAAGTGAAGACTTTGGAGTGTCTTCTCTCTGTTTTTCTTAGCTATTTAATTGCAAACTTTACTTCAACATCTTTGCAAGAAGCATAGCTGTTGTGAAAGGTCACTCGCTACTCCATACCTTCAGAAAAACTCTAATTTCTACAACTACTGATTCTACCTCTCAGAACTGTTGATTCCAAACATACAAATAACAAAACAGATGCAACAGCAGGCAAAAAAGCTGGCATTCATTTTATACTGCACTTATTACTGATAACAATATTCAAATCTTCCAGCATTTAAAGAAGGGGGTTAAACCCAAGATTTAATTTTTTTTTTTTTTTTTTTTTTCCATATTTTTGGGCTTTCACACCTACATCTATACCCACTCTGTGGACTTCAGTTTGCAGCTGGGTCCTTGAAAGAGAACATTTGTTTTCCCTTTTTATTTGAAGCAAATCTGGAATTAATATAATTATACATTGTTTTATTTGCAGTCCAGTGCAAAAACCACATGGAAAGTGAAGTAATCTCTTCATCTTTGTGCTTTAAACAGCAAAGTGAGTGTTCTGATGTCTCATAAAAATAGTCGAGATCAATACAGCTTATGCCTGGGCCTAAATGAATCCTTGGACCAAAAAAAATGAAGCTAAATCTTACTGGCAACATCTTTGTTGTGTTCATAGCTGTAAGTAATCCTGTACTGATTTTTCAGTAAAGAGATCAGAGGAAAACTAAAAACTAAAGAGGTTTTACGCATACCAGGAACATGAAGAAGAGTTTTCCACCACAGACTGACTCCCGCTTCAAGTATGCAAGAAAATCAAAGTAGAAATAGAAATATTTCAAACAAGTTTTATTTGGTACTCACATGCTATAAAGGTTTAAAGGAAAACTACATATTTTGGACACTTTAAAATATTGTGGCTATGTACATGGAAAATTAAAGAAAGTGAGTATGGAACCCAATTAATTTTACTGTGTCACGAACTATTATTGAAAGCATTCTGACTGAATAGACTGAATAGCTTCCATGCATTCTGGCAGATAAGTCTCTTTTTCTTTGCTTTTCCATTGCTTTTATCCCATCTCCTGTGTAGGATGAACGCTTGGCAGCAGCAGAAAGTCACTTCTTCAAGAACTCTTCCGCTTTTGTCTCAGAAGATTTCTTCTGCAAGCACAGACTTTCTGCACAGCTTCCTATAAGCCTAGCTCAGTGCTCACTAAAGGCAGGTGCAGGAATCTGAGTGGCCATTCTCTGTCAGCACGAACCGAAACCCCGTAAACCCCATTTCCACCGCTATGGATCTACTCAGGGACTTCAACAAACAATGCATGAAGCCCCGGTTGATGTTTCCAACTCAAATACCCCGTGAGTTCTGCCTGCAACAGCACGGTTTATCACAGCATAGAAAGGTGCACAATGTTACTGTTCTGTTCAACAACAACTGAAAGTGAGGGATGGCATAATGATGGTAGAAATCAGCATGAAACTAAAGAGAAAGCAACTTGCATTGCTCCTCTTATCACTCAAACTGTAGTGCATTATAAAAATCACACGCTACATACAAAGCACAAACAATGACCATTTTCCATTTGCTCTGAAACGAGCAAAACCAAAAAATTCCCCAAACCTGCTTTATCATCAAAAAAATCAACTATTTCAGGTTTCACACAGTCTTCAATCGTCTGATAAGGCAAAGGAAAAGTCTTCCATCATTGGGAACAGCAGCAATTTACAGGACTCAGAACAAGGTTACTCCCTGTGCACATCTTTTATAGTACTGTGAACGTGAATGTAACAAAAAAATAATCAAGTTTGCAGTACCATTTTATTACATTTTTCTAATTTATTCAATTAAACAATTTATTTCTGTACTGAACAAAATTCATAAATACATCATCTAGGAGAACAATAGGTTTTCCTCTTGTCCATGAAAAAATAATGCTTTCAAATTTTCACATTTTAAAACCTGCCTCGTTTTGTGTTTTTAGAGAAAAAATGTGAGAAGATCATAGTGACATCTCAATTTACAGAACGTCCCTGTAGGAATTACATTTACAAGAACCTGATACAGAAGCCGATGCTCTGCCCCCATAATTAGAGTTCTCTGCAATAATATTTAAACCAACAGGTTTAAATAAAACACCTCATTAACTCTACTCGTAGAGCAATGAGGTATTTAATTTTCAAGTATCAGAACCACAAAGCGTAAAAGATTCTTTGCCAATTTTACAATTATGCCTTTTAAACCAACACCCACCTGAAAAAAGAAGAAAAAAAAAAAGAGAAAGCCCCACTACCCGAATCAGCCCATTGCTTTCAGATTCCAGTGTCTTGTGTTCTCAGGAATGCAGAAATACCCATTTACTAACAGAAAAAGCTCATTGGAAAAAGCTGTATTAAGTAATGCATGTGAAGCATGATTTTTCTAGTGATGAAAACTATTAGAAAGGCGATCCAAGTCTATGTCCATCATTTCTTCTGCTGGTTTTACTAAAGTCCTTCCAAAAAGAAAAAAGATGTTCAAGAAATCTTTAAAAAACCTGGAGAGAAAAATAAAACACTCCTTCATTGCATGGAAGAAACTCCCACTGACTGCAGAGACGTTTTTGTCACCTTTGGTTCTTCAGAAGAAATAATCAGATCACTTCTACAACAGAAGGCATCGGAAATGACAGGTCAGCAAAGAGTAGGAATGCTTAATTCAGAACGCACTTAAGCAAATATTTTATTGAAAGATGATTTTTTCTTATATTTTCTAGGCAAGAGAAGGTAAATTAGGGTTGCCCAATTTAATTTCTTATGCTAATAACTGTTTACCCAACATCTTTTAAAAGCTACAATGCAATTCAGAAAAAATCTGCTGTGCTGCAAACCACCACTCAGTATTCATGGCAGCAAGAACTTGATGAGGGCAGTCATTCAGAATTTGACATAAAAGGCAGCTACCAGCTCCCTTTCAGTGCATGCATTTCAGATGTTACATCTGCAGAACTGGAACATGATTGCAGATCATAAACTAAGAACAACAGCTGTCACTGTTATCATTTCCACTTGAAAGCACAGGGCAAATGTTTTCAAGCAACTCCTAAAGGCAAATAGCACAGTGTAACTGAGAACACCTTTCAAATAAAAGATGAGGACTCATCATAATTCACACAGCATCTGCATGCTTGGTATACATAGCTTTACAAACAGAAGATTTGCTCCTCTCCACAAAGAATTTTGGGTTTAAAACGCTCGAATTATTCAACCTGTGTCAAGGAGAAGCTCTAGATCCACATCACCAACTGTAGTGAACTAAGGCAAACTTACCTGCTGTTTGATGTGTTTGAACACTGTCTACCTGAGGCAAAAGAGTCCCCTTATCTTCAAAAGCTAAAATTGGATTCAGAGGAATTCCGGGACTGTCGCTTCCATCGTTGTTCAGGGCATCCAGGCGGGATGGTTTAGAACCAATAGGTAGATTTATGATCTCTTCGAAGTTATCATTCTGCACAGACATTCCATTTTCCTCTGTATTTTTCTCTGGGTTGAGATTGCTGAGAGAGAAACATAAGTATTTCATCATACGCTTAATTCAGAACACAAGAATAGTCCTTCTTAAAGCAATATCACAAATTGAAACTTGCATTAATCCACAGCATTCTTTTAGCCAGTGAAATGAAAATTTCATGACTACCACGGCAGATGAGCTGCTGTTACAGCAAGTAGTGGGATTTGTGGCCTTTCTTGGCTTTCATAAGCACTGCCATATTTGAGTGCTGAGGTACCCTTCCTCATACTGCAAATCAGTCTAACTGCTCTCAGACGAGGGCACTGTCATTTTTGTTACTCTGGATCACCACCTGCCTCCAGTTTTTGAGCAGCCTCTTCTACCTGCCACTCACCCAGAGAAAAAAACTCCTGTACCAATTCAGCTCTCCTTTTCATGCCTCTCAGCTGGGCCTTATTTTCCAGGCACAGCTTGACTCTTTCGTGCAATGACCAGCCCAGACCAAAAGCAGCACCTACTGGCATCCCTCACATCTCCCCAACTCACGGGGAACACTCTCCAGGTGCACCTACACTTCTGAGAAAACACATCACCTTGTGTCAGCCCTGACATCTCTCCTGACTCTTTTATTAGCTGCTGTATTGTCAAATCCAAATCCCGTGTCTTACCACAGGGGAGGAACTAAGGTGCTACCGTGGTGAACAGGATGACAGTAATGGGACCCAAAGCTCTCTGAGAAAAAGGGAGTGCCCAACTATCACTTCAAACTCATGTAATCTTTTATAGGCGCTTCCTGAAAGCCCTTCACTGCCAGATCCTGGCAGTCGGGGGCATGTGTTCCCATATCACAGTTCTTCAGGTTGTTAGGAAATGTTTCAGCACAAATGCTCAGATGCATTTTCCTAGATTTGAACAAGGCTATCAATGTCCTCAGGCCATTTCTGAGCAGGTGGCTTGGTTTCACAGGCTTGTTTTCTCCTGAGAGTACAAGTACTAGTCTGAAAATAAAACAACAAAAAAACAAACAAGAACAACCCAACAAATTCTACCTGCAATTGGCAGAAGCTTTCTTGTCACTGACCAGCCTGCTAGGGTGGCCAGGTCTTTACAATTACAGAATTGTTTCACAGTACTTCCCAAACAATGGAAAACAAATATTGCACTTAAAAAGACAGTAGGTAACACGTCATCTGAAGCCCAAATTTCCTGTAAGAATAGCATGCTGCTTTTCATATCAAATCTTTTCCAGCTTTTCAAACTATCACCAGTTCCCTTCCAGAAAGGCAAGGCAATCCCTTTTTCTTTCTTTTTCCCTTCTTTTTTCTTCTCTTTTTTTTTTTTTTTTTTTTTTTTTTTTTTTTTTTTTTCAGCCTGTGAGCGTGGAAAGTGTTTCACTGCACATGGCTTTGAAAACAGACCCAGAGACCCTGCTTTCTGCCTGCAAGAGACCCCATGTCACATCACCCAGCCTTTTCTGCTGGAGATCCACTCAGTAACAACCTGTGAAATGCTTTAATACTAATAAAAACTGTTCCATCACATGTTGTTATTAGGCTATTATTTGCTATAAGGTGTCACGTTACTTATCTCATCCCCATCTTCTGCCAATAACCTTACCAGAGGTAGGATAACACAGCATTAAAAAATCTGATGGAGGGGGTGGGAAAGAGGGGGGAAGATGGGGTTTGCTCCTGCATTGAAATTAGGCAGTACATTTATCTGTGGGAGTATTGGCACAATGAAGAGAAGCCTTTTGTTTCTGCAAAGTTACATTTATTTTTCTGATTGACCCGCTAACTTGATAAATAGTTCTCCATAATTATTGGTCACTGCTTTGTCAGTATTACACATCAAGTCATACTAGGATTCAGAATTCAAAGTTCTCTTTCAAGATGTGCATCTGTATAGTCGCAAAGGGGGGACAGGGTGTGGGGGGGGAAGCCAGGGAAAAATTATGACTAGATATTTTCTGGTTTTTATGCTATAAGATATAGATGGCACTCCACCAAATCATTAAGGAGATGTTTAGTAGAAATAAAGGGAAAAACTGAACGGTGGAATTCATTTCCACTGGACATCTTAGGGGCCATAATCTCAAAAGCAGATTAGACAAATTCCTAGGAGATTGGTATGCCCTCCAGCTTCTGGTAATTAGCAGCTTTGGGACTACTTGAGCCTAGGGTTGCACTTGCACCACAACACATAGTAACCCTTCATTGCCTAGAGGGTCTCCTGGTACTTAGCTTTTTTTTTTTCCCTCCCCTCTTTACACTCTTTTCCCTAAATGACCTCTATGCGTCATTGAGGCAAAGAACACAAAAAATGAATCAATTTTTGAACTACTTCACCTGTGTTTACCATCTTATGTTCCACTTATAGTGATGTCTCAGTGCTCAGCACAGCACTGTATATATACCCTTTTCAGGCATACAACACTGCCGGGAACTTTGGCAAAGAATTAGGAAGTGGAGAACAAACAAAAAACTCCAAGTGAAAGATGAGTTCTGTAGCTGTTTACAACCCCAAACTCTATCATTCTGCTTCTCTCAGGATTTTACTGTTCAGTATAGCATGAGAAAATTAGGATCTGGAATAAATTTTATTGGAATCTTTCATAATATATGAAAAGTCTGAAAATATTTTACCTTTACATACTATTTTCAAACTATGTTTCAAACTCACTTTTTCCATTTGCTGGGAAAAAAGCCCACAAAGCCACCACAATCAATGTAGAAGCGTAAGCCATTAATAATGTAGTATCTCCATGAGTAATTCTAGATGCTTTACTATCTAATAGGGAAATTTCCATGACAAGCTTCATTTAGAAGTATATTTAGTGTTGCCTTTTCCATTGCACTACACTTGGATGAAAAGAATTCAGTGATTGTAGCTTGGAACCTCCCACATGGCACACCACTGTAGGAAGTGCAATGAGACTGATGGTTGCTATAGGCCTTAATGGGACTCAGTCCTTTGTTCCTTCCTCTTGCCCATACACACATATTCTAGAAATCCCCCAAGCAAAGGGGGACTTCAATTTCTGGTTGGAAATCTGAGCTTTCTCACCCTCAAAACATCAAAATAAAAGCCAAATCTTTTGTAGGGCTGGAGCAAGATGCTCACAGAGAACACCGCCTATATTTATTACTATTGCATATGCTACAATATCAGGTATATCTAGGTGCTAGATATGGCACACAAGATGCAGTAGCAATGGTGTTGGCACCTGTGGCTTTCACCATGTGATAAAATCTGTGCTGCCGTGTCTTCCTTCCAACAGTCTGCCGAGCTGCTTGGGCTAACACCACGATTTTATGAAGTAATTTAGCTCTTGCCTTCCCATTCAGGGTGGATGTTCCTCTACAGCAGACAGTCCCTCTGCACTCTATCCTGGCACATCACTTTCTCCTTCCTCAGCCTCATACACACATTGAATTTTTGTTCATGCTCTTCAGTCTTACCTATTCACTCTTCACTTTGGCTATTCAGATCCTCCTTTGATACCAAATACGATGCTACATGACAGCATTCATTAGTGTGGCACATTTTATATTACAGACATCAAGGTGCATCTACGGTTGTGAGTGATTAACAATTAATCGTTGCCTGAGATAATTATGAGACAGCTCTATGCAGCTCATCTAATGCAGTTCAGTGCTCAGAGTCACTGACAGAACTTATCTCAGCAGGAGCATCTTTGTCAGCATGACAGCAGGCTAAGATCCCTCAGGCATATGGAGGGACAGAGAGGGCAAATTCCTCCTTCAATTAGTGCCAATCACATCCTGAAGCCTACTGCCCATTACAGACTGTGAGATGGCTTTCCACATTCAAGTTTTTCCATGCATATTCTGGCATTACCTGCATAAAACATGAAAGGGCTATGGGATTATTTGGCTTTCTGCTTTTCTTACTAAAATTGAAGTAACTGACAGCTCATGCTTATGTAACAGATTTCACTTGGTTCAGCACAGAGCTTTCAAGCATTTCTATAATTTCTCAAAATCTGAGTGACTCGCCACACAATACAAAGAGCTCCTAATGTTAAATATCTGCCTCCTCAAACTTTCCTTTCAAAATACAGAGTCAAAATGAGTAGTTCTATATCTTTTGTTTAACAATCATAACTTGCTGATTCTTCAAGCAATTCACAAACCGAAGCATCCAGGCTGTAAGCACAGTGTTCACTATTCCAGTCAAGAACTAACTAACCCTGCAAATCCAGACTGTTTTGTATGAAGCTAAATTCATGGAAAGAAGCAAAGAGAATTGCCCTGTCAATTAAGTTTCAATTTATGTAATAATTGCTGGCAACACCTTCTTTCAAACACTGCAAAGAATGAACTGTGTTTTCACAAAATTCTTCAGTTGGTAAAAATGTTAAGTGAAAGATGTTAAAATTCTTTTCTGAACACAGGAAAAGATAAAAATAAACAGGAAAAGTGGCAGATTAAACAGCTGTGTCTCTTACTTAGCTAATGAATACATGGATCTGAGAAAATGATCTATTACTTCAGTAACTCTTATCCTGTGAACACCCTCTAATACTCAACAATCCTCTTACCTGTCCATAGTTATGGGGGGTTGATGTGAAACAATCATGTGTGTGCAGGATACGGGTTTCCCGCTGTTTGGAGATTGTGTTGCATGCTGAAGCTGAGGTCCTCCTGAAGGTTCCATGGGAGATGTAGGACTGGTTATGACTAGAGGGAGAAAGCACAGTTTCATACAACTAAGCAACACCATCTTCCTTCAAAGTAGGATAAAACATTTTCTACAAAAGATAGCACAGCTAAGGTAAGCTACACTTTTGAAATTTAGTTAATCCCTCTGCTTTCTTTGTCAAGCTTTGGACATATCAGTTTCACAGAATTCAAAGTTAAAACTTTGTTGGTAGTAATAATCAATCAGTTTACAGTCACGTAAACAATATCAGCACTTCACCTGGTGGTCAAAATAGGATGATATCTTACAGGACATTACACTTTTTTTTTTTTTTTTTTCAAAATGCCATAAAGAATGGAATAGGAGAACACTGGGACATCAGCATTACCTCTTGTTTCCTGAGTTGATCACTAGCTGTAAACCAAAAAGAAACAAGGGGAAAATCTCCACGGGAAGGAGATTTCAACAGGTACTAAATCACAACCATAAAATGCTGCAAAGAGCAACCTAAAATTGGATGACACACAATGACCATATGATGTCACTGGCCTGCCTTAGGATGTTCTTCTAAAGTATAACTACAGTCTTCTGCTTTCTACCTACAGCCATAGTAATTCATATATAGCTCTGCAAAAGGAAGCAGCTGGACTCTAGCACCTGTTACAATAATCATAAGAACAATTTAGTATTCATAGGCTTCAATGCACTTATCTAGGCCACCTAAAGCACCTCATCTGAGAGCCCTCCATTCACAGCTCCTGTTCTGCTATGACCCAAGTGCTTGGACTGAAGTCTTCGATGCTGAGTGCCTTAATCTGGTTTTATATAAAAGATATTAGCCATACAGATAATAGCTTACAGATTACTGCTGCTACAGATGGACCAAGTGGGAGTTATGTCAGTTTTAACATTTAAAAAGAAGGCTGGTTCTTTTGCTTTGGAAAGCCAGAGTTATTTCCTCTTTTGAGGCAGAGCTCAAACAAATGACACAAAGGTGATGGATTTTGTTTCACTGTGTGATTTGGCCACTCCTATACAGGTTTCTTCACTTTTTGCCAAACAGTAAGATTTAAAATGAAAAGAAAAGAAAATAGCAACAGAATGTCAGCCTGGAGAAAAGAAGGCTGCGGGGTGACCTCATTGCAGCTTTTCAATACCTAAAGGGATTTTCCCCTACAGAGGGGAGGGGAATCAACTCTTTGAAAGGGTTGATATGTGTAGGATGAGGGGAAATGGTTATAAGTTGAGGGAGGGGAGATTTAGGTCAGACATCAGGGGGAAATTCTTTACCCAGAGAGTGGTGAGGCTGCCCAGAGAGGTTGTGGATGCCCCGTCCTTGGAGGTGTTCAAGGCCAGGTTGGATGGGGCCCTGGGCAGCCTGGTTTAGCATTAAATGTGCAGGTTGGTGGCCCTGCATGTGGCAGGGGGGTTGGAGATTCATGATCCTTGAGGTCCCTTCCAACCCTGGCCATTCTGTGATTCTGTGATTTGCCAATGGTCAGAAGCAGTCTGTTGGTATGTACTATGGAAAGTTAGAGCTGGCTGAAGTATATCCATTAGTGTCTTCAATTCAATATCACATCAAGATAAAGCAAAGTCAGAAACAGCAAAGCAGCCCTAGGAGTGAGGGCACTTTTCTACTCCAATCACTGATGGATCCCAGCTTTCCCTTGGCACTGCAGAAATGGAGGTTGAAATTCCCCTCAAAAACTGACTACTTGGTTTTTTGCCTCTGGAAGGAAAGCACAAGCCTCAGGTCGTAAAGCCATTTTTACTTTCAAGAATTATTTAAATGGTTGACAGCAACTTAATCAGTGCCTGCAGTAACAGATGGCACTCCAGACACATTCTGTATTAGCAGTTCCCAAACTGTTTTGTTTCTTTTTTTAATCAAAAAGATAATATGTAAACAAATAATTTCCAAACACATATTGAAATTCATGTCAAATAGTTTTCTGGCAGTGCTCATTTGCACATTAACTATAAACACGAAGGAGAAAAAAGGAGTATGAGCAGCCAGTGCCGTTATCTGTCCTCTTTTGTTACTCAATGCAAATACAAAAGAGAAATAAAGATTATCATCACTTGTTATATTACGCTATTACAGTTTAAGCTACTTGACAGATTGTCTTCAGTATATTTAAATCCTGCTAATTAGTATTTGCCTATTGTTGAATATATGGTAACTTTTATGTTGCTTCCTTTATTCTAAGTATTAAAGTTCAGATTAAATTTTACCTAAAATAACCAGAGGGGAAGGAAAAAAAAAAACACCAAAACAGTGGAAACAGAATTGAAGAAAAGACTGAGTGTGAGTATTACAGAGAGACTGTAAGGCTTTGCAACAGCTGAATTTTGAAAGAAAAGATGTAGAAATTAACATCAAGTGAATAAAGCAGCAGGTGTGAAAGAGAAAGCGTGGGGGAATGTTTAGGATTGTGAATGGTTTGTTTTAATGACAGATCATATCTCTAATACTATGAAAAGAGAAACTGTAAAAATCACTGGCCAAGTTTGTAAAAACTAAACTAGTTAACGTGTGGTTTTTTTTTTTAATTTTATAAATAATTAAACTTGGTAAGCAGCTCCCTCTTGTTAAACCAGTGTAATAAAATTACTGAAACAGCTGACCCACTTAGTAATGGATAATTACCGATACAGAAAGGCTAATTAAATAACATTTACTAAGACTTCAGTTAACTCTTCTAATGGTTTTCTTAACTGCAATTGTGCTCAATAAGCATTTATTCACCTGTTGTACTCAGGGTACAGTTAAATACAATACCTGCTTCTCCAGAATTATTTGCCTTTGATATATGTCCATTCTGCTGGTCATTGGGTTTCTACAAAGGAAGCATAACGTTATACATTAAAAATTGCACCAGAGGGAGGAGCTGAAATGTGCCCACTATTTATGCATGACAAGTTTGTGGCACTGACCTTATCTACAGCTTCTACACGCCTAGTTCTCTTCATGATCTCCTCAAGTCTCTGCAAAAAACACGAAGGAGGAAAATAATGTTTGCTGGCAGTAATCTAAATTTTTCTCTCCCAAATCATAACTGCTGTTTACCAAAGTTGCATTTGCTTACTGCAAAAAGAAATTATTATTATTATTTTTTTTTTTACTCTTGGCAATATTATCTGTACTTTCACATCAGGCTACACTGATGAGGACCACAGCTTTTCTAAGGACACCTTAACTTTGTGAATAACTTCCTACAGCAGAGGTAGAAGCTAGATGAATTACAGCTTCTCTGCATGTACTGTAACCTTATCACAGAATGACTTGGGTTGGAAGGGACCTCAACAGTGATCAAGTTCCAACCTCATGCTGCATGTAGCATTGCCAGCTGCTGGATCAAGTACTAGACCAGGCTGCCCAGGGTCTCATCTAACCAGGCCTTAAACATCTCCAAGGACAGGGCATCCACAACCTCTGTGAACAACCCGTTTCAGCACCTCACCACCATCTCTGCAAAAAACTTCCCCCTGACATCTAATCTAAATCTCCCTTCCTTTAGTTTAAAACCATTCCTCCTTGTCCTATCTACCCACACATCTACCTTCTTCCTTTCCAAGCGCTCTTGCTCTTCTCTTTGGAAATGCTTTTCACGTTCTAATCGAATCCTCTCTGCCTCTTCCCGTAGGCGAGCTTCCTCTTCTTTCTGAGTTGAGATGGTGGACAAAAAAAGGGAAAAAATTACTATTTGAGGACAGATTTACACTGATACCCACTCATCTATATGTATTTGCAACACCTTGGGATTTAAATCTGCGAACAACCTTCTCAGACTGAATTGCACTTTTTTTATTAATCTATGTTCTGCATAACATGCAGAGATGAATAAGGTTCTTTGCCTGTTCTGACTGGTGTGTACTGACAGCAGACCAGATGATAAATACATTTCCTAACCTTCAGCACTGGAACAGCAGCCAGCAAAGCATTCAAGAAATCCATGTATTGAGTGGTGGATGCTTTTGGAAGTCAAAAGAAGTAGAATGCTTTATTTGGCCAGCAGAATTATTGCTTAGTGAGGCCAAGGACAAACAGCCACAGGTACATTTGCACAAGCTTTCAATTCCTGCTTTTCAAATTAAATGTAAAACTTCACTGGAATATACTGTAGAAATGCTTTGCTGCCTTAATATGACAGTGTTACACGACGGAACTACTATAACAGTTTATTCCCACTAGACCAGGTTGCTCAGTCCCATCCAACCTGGCCTTGAACGTTTCCAGGTATGAGGTATCAGTGGTTATATTGGTCTCTAGACCTTCTACAACTGCATGGACAAACAGTTCTCTCACATAGCACCATTCATAAACTTCCGCTGTTACAACCCTATTGATTTTTTCATCACAGGATTTGTTCTAAAATAAGCAACTTTTACAAGAAAACAAAAAACAAAAACAAGCTAATCAAAAACTGCAAGCTTTTATCAAGAAGAAGCATCTTTACTCTTTGAACCACTCCATGAGATGAATTCAGCCACACACATCACATCACACCACACATATTCACACTGTGTAGCATTTCTATTTTAAGTACCCCTCTAAATTAGGTGCTGCACAGAAATTCCAAGAGGGGAACATACTTGTTTCTGAATGCGCTCCATCTCTTCTCTCTCCTTCTGTTCTCTCTCTTCTGCCTGTCGACGCAGCCGTTCTTCCTTTTCCCTCTCCTCCTCTGCATCTTTTCTTTTTTTTTCATCTTCCTGTCTGCGAGCTTCTTCTTCTCGGCGAGCTCTTTCTTCAGCTATCCTCTGGGACAGCTCTTCCTTCTTTTGCCTGCAATCATGAAAAAAGCATAAGATAAAAAGAAAAAAAGCTGACTCCTGATCCAAGACATCAGCACTGCAGAACAGCTGGAGAAAGGCTACACTGTTTTTTCATTCGTAAGAACCTCAAAAACATCTGAGCAGGGTGAGGCCAAGCCATCTCTTCTGCTTCCAGCAGGCACCAAAGATGGTAGGTGCCCTACTGAATAACATAAAACCTTTGCAAGGTTTTACTTCTCCATTATATGACAGGATTCCAGGCTTTTTCAAGATTCCAAGGATTCCAAGGTTTTTCAAGCTCTAATGAAATACGTACCTATTTGGGATAGGTTTAAACATTATAGATATGTTTAGATATACATTTCTACAAAAAAATTAAAAAAAAAATCTGGGAGAAGTGCAGTGTCTCCTGCACCTTAGCACTGTGCTTTGTATCTTACAATATAACAACAAAATATGGACAAACATTTGCTAGGAAGCTGCTAAAAACTTATATTCTCCACTAAAGAGGCACAGGATCACCTTTCAAACTCTTCTCTCTCCCTCCTTTCTTGCTCCTCTCGTTCCCGCTGCTCACGAGCGAGGCGCCTCTTCTCTGACAGCAGCCTTGTTGCTTCCTCAGGATCTGTTGTACCTGCAGAGGTCTTCACAGGGGCTGGGGGTGGAGAAAGTGCTGGGGGAGCAGGAGGTAGGGATGGGCTGGCTGCTGAAATAGATAGGAAGAAAAACTGGTCTCAACAGGCACAGTAGCCAAGCTAATACTTGTATTTTTCTCTCTTCCTCTCTTTATCTTGTTCCACCTCTCTCACACACACCCCTACCTCTTAAAAGGAAAAGAAAATACAGTTTCAAATATTCTGTAAAGTATTTTCAAGCTTACATGGAGGAAGAATTTTATAAAAGCAACGAATACATACTTTCTATTGGAAGTCTGTTTTGTGAAAGCAGCTTCAGTTGGAAGGTTAAGCCAGCTTCTCTGTCAGAAGAATAAATGCTGACAGGGTCTCAATGGGAGGAATGCTGACTCAGCAAGTCTCTACCATCATATTTGCTAATTTTCAGAGTCAGAAATTACATGTTGTAATCTTACATTTTCTTCTGTTTGACAGACTGTAGCTGAAAATTAGAGCCACACTTTTTGGTGAGTAGGCCAGTCCCTTTAAGTGGCTTTGTGATCTCAAACATCAACTGCCTGTAGTGATTTGCAGTAATGGCAGAACACAAACTGTTAGCAGCTTTGCAGATATTCCAGCTTTTACCAGCCAATTAGAATTTCTGTAGGTACTTTTGATATATGTTATGGCTGATCCACAACAAGAAACTCACAGAAACAATGCAGCTTCATACATGCCTTGCCACTAATGGTAAACTGGGCCTAAGCCTAAAATGGTAAACAAAGCCTAAGAGGCTTTGCTGTCACCATTCACTAGAATTGCTCTTATGAAGGTAAAGATTGCTTTCCCTCCTTCTGTATTCTTTTTAAAAATTGTTCTTACAGTGGTGAGGCAAGCACTTGCTTCATACTATATTCTTTACCCAGGACCATCTCTAGCCAACTGGTAGAGGAGACATCACAAATTTTTCTCAAGTTAAATACTAATTCACACTTTTGCAAGCTTGCCTGACATTTCCTAGCACAGGCAAAGGACATCTCTGCTATGCTTTTTCCCTGGAGGCCAGAGGCCATTGATAACATGCAAGCTAACTTGAAGGAAGCACTCTCAGGGTAATCACATCTGGCAACATGGACAAAAAACGGGTAGGGAAGCATATGAACTAGTAATTAAGTCAGGATCTTGAGAAGATAAATGTGAAGTAAGTCATCAGAACTGGCAAGGAGACAACTTCAATCTACATTTCTAACTGGTTTTTAGAGTACTGTTTTCCTCACCTCATTAACAGCTTCCAGTAGGGGTTTCATAGAATCATAGACTCACCTAGGTTGGAAAAGACTTCCAAGATCATCTAATCCAACCATTCACTCATCACCAGTATTTCCCACTAAACCATGTCCCTTATTACAACATTTCCTAGTTTCTTCAACACCTCCACAGACAGTGACTCCCCCACCACCCTGGGAAGCCCATTCCACTGCCTGACCACTCTCTTGGAGAAGTTTTTCCTAACATCCAACCTGAATCTCCCCTGGCGCAACCCGAGGCCATTCCCTTTAGTCCTATTGCTAGGAGAAAAGGCTGACTACTACCTCACCACAACCTCCCTTCAGGTAGTAGTAGTGAGTGATAAGGTTACCCTCCTTTTCTCCAGACTACACAATTTCAGTTCCCTCAACCACTCCTCATAAGGCTTGTGCTCTACATCCCTCATTAAGTTTCCTCTGATGTCCTCTCCTATATGTCACTGTATGCACAAACACAAATTCAGCTGCTTTCTCTGCTCAGTGTTCACATCTACTGAATTCTGTCTTTTTTTTAATCAATTCAGTATAGGTCTTTCTACAGATCTTTATGCATGCTCACTTTGAATTCAAAGCTTATACTTATACAAGTCATTTTAAGAGTTCCAGGGCCTGTTCCCTTGCCCTGAAGAAAAGCGGTACAGTTCAGCCTCTCACACTGCCAGTGTTCAGTACATTCCTAGGGAACAAACCTGGACTAGGCTAACCCCAAAGACAAAGCAGGGAACTCAGAAAAATCTGTCTGACTGGAAGAAAAAAGTAAGTAACCCAAGCACTCCTAAAGTCTTTATAGAGTCCTTTATAGCTATGCTTAGTAACCTTGGTGACAGAAGAAAATGTGGCATTGCAATTACAACCTGGACCAGAAACACAGTAGAGAATGCTTGTAATAGTTAAATGGTAGAAGTGACAGAGTTCCTGAACCTCTGCCCTTGTCAGTTTACTAACATGGACCAAAGCAGGGCTGTCACCTCTGAATGTAGCACAGCTTTGCAGTGCTTGGGCTTTACTTCTTTCCTTCAGGTGCTGACTCTGGCAATGTAACACATAGCTCATTCAATGCTCACCTTCCCTGTTGTCAGAAAGGACGAGGACAACTTGCATAGGTGCACCCAAAATTCCATTAGAACAATAACAGCATTGGTAAAATAATGAGATTTTACTGCAAAAGCTTGAATAGTTCCATCAGTGATCATTATCTGCTCACCTTCTGGCTACCTACACAGCTGACAGGGGTCTGAACCAGGCAAATTAGAGGCCAGTTCAGGTAACGGGCTGAAATCAACTCCTCACCTCCAGGAATGAAATTCTAGCACCAAAAGTTGCATTTGCTCTGCTCTAAACTCTTGGATTCAACCAGTGGCTAAGGTTTGACAGTTTGGGCCCCTACCTGCAAAGCAAGATCTGTCCTTATGCTTAGGTTCCAGTCTTAGGTCTCAATCATCAGTGACTTTATTCCCTGGTTTTGATAAAATACATCCAATCTGAAGTGCTGTTCACCACTATGACTGCAGTATCTTCTCCCCTGCTCCTCTTCACTACCTGCTGTTTCCCCACTGCAAACATGAACTACTTCACTTTCAGATCCCTTTATCATAGATAACCTGTTTCCACACTAAGTAACCCTGTCACTACCCAAATGTTGACCAACTCTGCAGAGAAGTTAAGCCTTTCTTTCTCCTGAGCTAAAGTGCCAAACAAACATCTCCATGTTTGTCTGGACTTTACTTTGGACTTGGAAAGTACTACATGTAAATGCTTGCAAAAGTAACCCTTACAGGTATCCTCAAAGTACTTTGAAAAGGAAGTTTTCTATGATGCAAGCAAAAGGCTACCAGAAAAGCAATAAAATCCCATCCCATCATGCCAATCACCTCACACCTTCTTTACATACCCATTACCAACAGATGCATCTTTGTGGTATGACCTAGGAACCACACTGCAACTACTGTTAACAGGAGTTACTGAAACAAAAGCAATAATTTCACAAGTTTTCTTACAGAACAACAACCTCCAATTACTCATCTTGCAGTTAAATGCAGGATAATTAATACATAAAACTGTTTTCTGAAGGACAGTCAGAAGAGAATTTATTACTTTTACATCAAGAACACCAGGTAACCCATCCTGTCGACGCCAGGGGCCACAATGGCCATTCTATCCCATCCTTGAGATACTGCAATATTGTATTTGCAATGGTCTAAAAATTCTATTAGAACAAGCCAATATTTCTCACTTTCAGATGTATCTTTTCCTCTTCTTACAACTTATCGTTATTGTATGTTGTATCTTCTTGCATTCCATCTTACCATCTTATCAAATTAGCAGAATTTCCCCTACCCTTGGTACTCCAGCAATATTATAGATAAGCAATATTGTAGATAAGATAGATATGCATCACTGTACTATGCATCTAGCAAAGCTGGACATTCTCATTGCTCACATTACCCCCCTTAAGTGATGACTTCCTGTATGGTTGATTTTCAGATTACTGCTCTTCTATTCCAGGACTGAAAAGAACTTGTATCATGATGTGAGGGACAAAGTCTACCTTTTCTGTACCAAAAAGTCAGAGAAAACAGATGTGCAAGACAGGTGTGCCTGTTCTGGCTGTTGCAAAAGGAGGGTTTCAGGGTTTCAGTTTATACTTTTCTCATAATTAACATACATATGTAGGTGTAACATTCTGAAAAACTTAGACAAATACTTGATAGAAAGCTATCTAAAGTTTATTGTTTCAGAAAAAGGGATGGAAGAACATGAAAGACACTCAGGCATTCCTTATCCTCAACAGGAGTTTCTCCTTACCTTGAGCAACGTCTTCATGGACAGCAAGCTCTTCCTGATTTGTAAACTCTCCAGCACCTGCTGATGCTTCTTTACTCTCTTCTGTCCTCTCCTCGTTGGTCTTTTCAGCCTCCTTTTCTGGTCTTTTCTTTTCATTCTCAGGTTTGATATCTTTTTTTACAGGCCGGATGTTGCCAGGAGAAGGAGGACGTGCCTGAGTAGAAGGAACTTTGGAGGAACCAGGTGGGGAAGTTATCTGCTTGAGCGTGCCAGCCAAAGAAGGCAAAGACTTTGATGCATGCCTGTGTAATCACAGAGTGACAATCAGTGTAAGACATGCTCTGCTGTACATCAGCAACCACCTCTACGATAGCTAAAACCAAAACAACTTCCCTATTTCTCTGCTATCAAACAGAACTGCTGAAACACAACCAATGAGCTTTCAGTAAAAATGTTTCTCTTTGTAGATTATGGGAGCATTGACCCAGCCAAGAGGTAAGAAACCAGGTACATTGCTTCTTTTTCCCTTTCTTTAAAAAGCAACAGCATTATTACTTGATTTTTCTAAAAACAATATCATCTTTACTTTGTTGCATACAGAAAACATTTATACCACCAAATAAGTTTGCACTGATTTTCCTGTGGAGGCTAACATTTAAGCAACAAAACAATTAGAGCTGGTTATAGCTCAACCTCCAGCTAAAGCATGTACTTGGCTTACCAAACTGGAGAGGGAGCTGGAGATCTAGCTTTGGGATTGGAAGAAAAATGACCTCCTTTCAAGTTGGCTGAGAAGTTGGATGACAAATGGTCTCTCTCCTTTTCTTTTTTGTCAGTCTATAGTTCAGCAAACAAAGACAAAGTCAAGCCACAGTTCACACAGCTAAGAAAGCAAACCAAGCTCAGTTAAGGATGAAGAGTTGTGGGGCTGAGAAAAAGTAGCGCTGAGTCAGTAGTTTCTACAGCCTGTTTGACAAGTTCATGAATATAGCTTCTGTAATCTGACACTGCTTTGTAAGGAAATACACATCTGAAAACAATGATCCTTCTTCATCATGCTCTTTACTGTCTTAAGCTGTAATTTGCAGAGGCTTATTTTTACACAGGCAAAAAGTTACCTTTTAAGGTTTGATCTCTGCTGGTTGCTACACAGTACCTTCCACTGCTTCCAAAGACAATACTTACTCGCCACAAAGCCTGGATTTCATTTGGGGAAAAACAAACCAAAAAAAAAAGCACCAAAAAAACCACTCTCTGGAGTGGGTAAGTGGTAAGAATCTCTACACAACACAGACTTTTTCTTTCATTGCTATATGTCAACACCACAGATGCCCTCAAAGTCAGGAAATGTGGTATCCTAACTTTCTTTTTTTATTGATGATTCCCCACTGGGGCTTTTTTTTGTTTTTGTTTGTATGGTGTTTTTATTTGTTTGTTTGTTTGGTTGGTTTTTTGACACTGCATCATAGTGATTTCGTATCTTCCCTTCTTTATTTTTCATCTTGGGATGAGAACTACGAAAAATCATACTAATTTTTGAAAATATTTATGTTACAACTCTGGTTTGTATTAATAGAACAATTGGCTTAAGGCTATACATAAGAATTTAAACATCTACATATTTCCTCCACTTAAATATAAATGAAAGACCCTGGATTTTTGGAGTAATGAGCTTAAGCTCTCAGAGTCTGAAGCATGAGAACAGAGGAGAATACACTGAGCTGTCACTCAGCCAGCATGGTGTAAAGGGGTTGCTACACACTCATAGAGTGAGCATGTGAGACATGAAAACATGTCTAACAGCTGGAGATGGAAAACAACTCCATTGAGCGTATGAGCGCATAAACTTTGGTCTATCTTTGTAAATCCATGAAGTATTTTTGCATAGGGGTAAAACTAGTTGTTTCAAATTGTCAAAAACCTCATGTAATACGTGATAAGCAAAAAGTGGTCCCAGTCCTGAAGTTGCTACTTGAGAGTAATTAAACAGCCCTTTGGCACTATCATTTACAAGAGTTCTACTGTCTAGTATGATGGTAATCACCCAAGTTATCAGATGGTATACAGCCAGAGTTAATGCATTACAATGAACAAGAATTCTGGTTTGCTACAAAAACTGTCTATATAGGATCTCCCTAATTAGTCCTGAAAATATAGTATCAGCAATTTTTTTCCCAGTGAAGTAAAAAATCCAAATTCCTACAGAAGCTAACCAGTAAAAAGATTCTCCGAAATATGGAGGCTACTGAAAATAGCTCTTAACTCTGTCATTTGGTATTAACAATATTCTTACACCATTTTTTTCATCAAGATGCACCAACTTCTCTTCTTAATTGCAAACAAAACAAACAAAAAAACAATGAGAAAGACCTTAGAGGTGCCAAACTGATAGCCCGGGAGTTTACAACATGCTCTACACATAGTGCAAGATTTCTGTAGAGACATAACCTAAAGCTATGTCACAGCCTAAGATTCAGCAAACTAACACGTGCCTCAAAGCTTGATACTGGCTCTGATGCATGTTTCCTTCATCTAACACTCTTCTGAAAATGATGTCAATAATAGACAGCACTGTCTCCTGATACTTTGCCCGAGTACATAATCATTTGCAGAGAAGACTTCACTTTTACTACAGTCAACATGAATTTGATCTTGCCTGTATCAGACTGCTCTGATTTTCCCTGGAAGTTCAGAGAAAAGAACAAAACATTCTGCAACTGCCTCCATACCTCATGAGAAAACAAGGCATTCTGCAAATATGAGTGTTTTCTCAAGCAGATTCTTTAGTGCACAATCAGGCTATGGCAACAGATAATATAGTATATACCAGTTAAAATCTAACCAACTATGAAACAAATTGGAGGCAATGGGAGGCTGCAGAGGGAAATGTTAGATATACATTACATATATACAGCTATTCTTGTTCTAACAAGAAATTCAATCAGGTGGTTATGGCATGAGACATTAACTTACATATAACCAGCACACTTACCCCTGCCAGATGCGTTCTTCTACGTCCAACAGCATCAGTAGATGCAAAAAGTTTTGCTCGGTCTGCTGAATTCCTACAGCTCATGGTCTTGTAGGACAGGGGGCTGATGGGGCTGCAAGATGCTGAACGGGGACAAATGGGGATAACTACGGTGTTGGTTGTTTTTTTAAATTATTCATTATAATTATAGAGCATCATTGGAGAATTGACAGAGGAAAGCCAGCAGGAACAGAAACAACAGAGAAAGACAGAGAAAAGAAAGAAGATATTAATAGAGAGGAATGACTAATTCTCAAATCAGAACCATCATGTGCTACCTCAGCTTGGCTATATGTATAGTAATGATACAATTCTAATACACAGCCATGTACTGATCCACTTGTAAATTTCTTTTAAATAAATTAAAGAGGTGTGGCACATAAGGGGGTAGTAAAAAAAAAAAAAGTTTTTCTTTTCTTATACAACTGATGTTTCTGAAAAAGAAGTGGACAAAACAACTGGTCTGAAGTTGATTAGCTTACTATACGCATTGAAATGAATTTCAACTACATTTGGAACAGGAAACAATCTAAATAAAACCAGAATTTCTATTAATTGGTCTTGGAAGTAGAGAAAAAGGAGATGTCAAACATGCTAACAACAGGAACAGTTTTATCTAGGAAATCAGTGATATTGACTGTTGTCTACAATTTCTATCATGTGATGTGTTATTTCAAATAACTCTAAAAAATATTTGAAGTCCACCTATATACAAACTTTCAATATTTCTCAGTCATGCTACAATAACAGCCAACTTAAACATATTCTCAACAGCAAAATATTTTATACACTTCAAAAAGCAGGCTGATGACAATAATCAACCTACAAAGTTGAAAGAGTAACCAGGATGGCAAGTTTTTTTTTTTGTTTGTTTGAACAAGGACAAAGACTGTTACCAAAAGATCTCCGGCCAATGGCAGATTATCAGGTTTATGGTGTTCCAAGTACATGGTTAAAGAGAACTATAACACTGCAAAATGCATCATGGGGAACTTTTTGCAGTAAAGTATTCTTAGACTTCCTCCCTGTTTAACTGAAGGAGAAGGTTGGGGAAAACTGTGTTATTACTCTTTAGATTTACTTGTCTGTTTGTCTTTGTCTCTCCTGCTCATTTAATATTGTCATATCATCATTACTATTCAATATATTACTTGAAGGAAAAGAGCAGAGTTTCTATGGGTTAATTTTCTATTGCTTCCCTTTCTCATTTTGCTTAGAAGAAAACATTTCTTGCCTGTAGACTTCTGAGCACACACAGTTCTACACACAGTTAATTCTTGCAGCCTTACAGCAGTTTAACTGCTGTCACAGGAAGAGCTCATAGACTTAACAGTACTTTGAGGACTTAACAGCCCTAACTCTTCAAATTCTCCTGCAATGGGAGATTAACATTATGAAAAAGGAAGTCTCATGCAAATGTTACAGCAAGGGTCCTCATGTCTTCTTATTTATAGAGTTTCATGTTTAATGGGGTAATAAAAGGTGACAAACATAAAAACTGGAAAACAAGAAAACAACTTTTTAAAAAAAACTGGTTTTTTTTTTTTGTTTGTTTGTTTTTAATCTGATTGAGCATATCTGAACCTGACGGGAGACAGTGGCCAAAATGTGTATTTTAACAGCTTACAGTTTACATATTTTCCACCCTCTGTGAATCAATTCTGCTGCTGCATGCTGATTATCAAACATTACCACAGAGGATGACATCATAAATGCTCAAAGACAAGTAGCTCGTTTCCATTTGCAAGGTTGCCAAACAACGCTGTATGAGGCACTCCCAGTGAATCAGGATGTACCAACAGGATTACAAACACAGAGGAGAGTTATTTAAAATTACATTTTTTGTTTTGGAAAGTTACTTTTATATATATATATATATATATATATATATATATATATATATATATATATATATCTGGGTATACTCATGCTGGAGGTCCCCAGTATCTTGCTTAACTTCAGTGTTAAGGACATGGATCCACATTTAATTTGATTTTTTGCATTGCAATTCATCTTTACAGCCAAAAGGCAGGGTAATTTTCTAGGGAATAATGACAGGCTGGGATGAGTGGAGCGCTCAGAGCACAGCTGTGAGCCATTACCACCACCTGATCATTAATCTCCAGGAAGAGTCCTGCATGAAGGGACTGCAGTTATTGCTCCTAGAGAATAATACCTGGAAAACAATGAAAAGATGGATTATTCTTCTGGGTGGTACAGTTCTAGTCAGGGCAGACAAAGTATTTCTAGGGAGTTACCCCAAAATGATGACTGATAAATCAATTGTTCCTGCTATCTGCAATCCTTCTCAATATTCCACTCAGTTTAGAGCTTCAGCATGAAACAACAGCAGTCACAGAATCATCTTCCCACGTGTTGCAGTTAAGTAACCACTTTCAAATTTAAGAAACTGCTTTCTCAGGTATTCCCTAGTTAAGAGCTGCATTTCCATATCCTGCTTGGTGGATGATGTTGAGCTTTCATTTTACAAGCTATTGCTTTAAAAGTCATGAAGAGTGAAAAGGAATTTCAACTTGTTAATTCCACTGTTTGAAGAATGTCGGTCACATTTTTGCTCCTATGGTTCTCTCCCTATGGAAATGTACTGCAGCCTAATTAGAGATAAGAGTTCTTAAGTGAAAGCTTCTTTAAAAGTAATCTTAGGAGATCTCTATTCCCTCTTACCTTCTACGTCCTTTAATTAAAATAAAGATCTGCCCATATTAAACAGGAAAGACCTGCCTAGGCTTAAACATTTGACGTGTGCTGAAATGTACTCCTGAAATGGTAAAACCCCTACTGCACGTTCTCAAAACAATCTACGGTAAGAAAAAAAGCAGCTGTCACATGCCTAAAACACATGATAAACCAGTATGTCCTGGCTGTCATTGAAATGTACTTTTACTAAGGCTTTAAGTTACTTCCTATCAATATTTACATACTTCTGCACGTTAATCTTCTGCACAGGAGTTCATCAAAGGGGTGTTCTGGGGTCATCAGAGAACTTGACAGTTATTGTCACCTTGCTAACCCTGCACATTTAACTTTACATGCTGTTAAATCTACTGCAGCCAGGGCCTATCCCTCTAACGTGTCCAACGTGCTTCATGTGAGAAGTGCTCCAGTGCAGAATGGCACTGTTTGCAGCAAACAGCTCATAGTGTGGGTGTGCTGAATCAGTTCCTTACAGCATAGTGGGCATTTCCTTCAGCAGCCACAAACAGAGTGAAATTGTTGCCCTGCATGTGTTGTATTCCCTTCTTACAATGATGAAGAGGCCAAAGATAGTTAAGAGAGAAGTGAGGAAGAAAGAGGCAGAGCAAATCAAGCATAGCAAAAGCTTTCAAGCTGTCATACAACGTACCCTAGGTTTTCCAAACTCATTCTGGGATGCTACTGTACACGCGTAATTACATCAATAATTTTACAACATCCTGGAGGGAACCTGGAAATATACGTGGCTGAAACATGAAGTCTCTGCTCTTATAGGTTTACCTGCATCTCCAGACAATGCAGCTGTGCTTTTACTTCTGGCCAGGAATGAGTGTGTGGGCGTCAGGAGCCTGCTAACGATGTTGCTCTCCCATGGACTGAGCTGCAGACGGCGAGCTGAACGTGCATCATACAAGCAAGAAGTTAGGTCAGACAGCGTGCAAATGACCACATGTAGCAGAAGTGTTAGTATTACAGCCTTACGACTACACACCATGGAAATTCTGAAACTACCTTTTGGAAACCCAAACCATACACCCAGTCATTGCTTAGTTTTGCAGAGTTACTCCATTTTAGGGGAGGAATTCCTACTGATCACAAAGCCAATCATCTATATTGTGCTACTGACTGTGGCATTGCACTGAATTGTTATCAGGTTAATGTTGATATTTTGCACAGATCCCATACGACCTACTATTAGGGATGGCAAGATAACTTCTGTACCAAGACAGCAGTTGCCATTCCTTAATATAGACTTAGAGATATTTGCGTCTCAAAATCCTTCTACATACCAGGTACATAAGTATATACAAAAGATCAATTACTAAAACACCATCTGCAGTCTGCTAGCCTAGATAGAAAAAAAACAAAACAAAGAGGGCTGCTTACTACCATACAGATTTTCGTCACAGAAAGAGGCTTTGTCAAAGCATCACAAAAGGATACAGTGCTCCTGAGCTGTAGATACCAGGCTCAGCAGCTACAGTTGTCTTTGTTACACATGGTGCCTCAGAATACATAGCGTATTTAATTCTGTCAAAAACCCTCATTAATGATAGTTTTCTATTTACAGCAGTAACAAGATTCAACATTCTACATTGTCAGTATGTTTTGAAAACAGGTTATACATGCTGCTCTGGCTGTAATCACTCACAAGTGTTTCTCTCAGTACTACATAATGCAAATTTAGTTTATCAGTATTTTTGTTCTGCCTCACATCACTTCTTTATTATTTTTAATATAATGATTTTTTTATCATTATTTAAGCATTGATTATGGCAAAGGAGTATCCAAACAAGTCCTATATGTTATTGTACCAGATGGCTCTTTGACAGTATGGTGCAACAGATAGTATTATTAGGAGAACCACAAGACAAAACACTGGAGTAGTTCTCATAGTTCATTACAGTAAACTCAGGCAAAAATCTCAGTGTTGAAAGAGAAATTAGGTTGTTTCATACCCCGGCATTCATTGGCCTTAGTTTCTCTATGTTGAGAAAACTGCAACTTGAATGAGGTTTTTGTTTGTTTGTTTTTTGTTTTTTGTTTCTTGTTTTTTAAATGAGGCACAGTCCCTAAAACATTCATTGACATGACTGGCTGCGATAACCACAGGCTAATTTGTATTTTTAAAGGCAGAGATCCACCTCTTCTAAAAGCCGTAAACCTGGAAGCTCTCTTTAATCTACTCCACAACAAGCCCCATGAAAGGAGAGGCTGTTCTCAATAATCTCATCCTATGAGAATATAATGGCCTAATCTGCTCTCACTGCTTTTTTTTTTTTTCACTTCTCAAACTGCTCACTTAAATTCTGCTAACTCAGTAAGTGTCATTAGTATAGAAATATAGTACTCTAAAACACAGCAGGCCTTCTGGATAAGTGTTCTTACATAATACAATACTGCCAGAGCTCTTTGTGATTAATAGCTCCATTCTGCGTAGTTACAGATTATACAGGGACACAAAATACCCTTTAGAGATCTCCATTACAGCGTACACATTATCATTAAATTTGCAACTTAACAAGGAAGAACAGGTTATAGGACTACCATTAAACTGGATGCAATAGTGATGAAAATCTTTGCTTCTTCTCTGGGCACTGCTCAATGTGGTCATATTTTAAGTCTCCCGCTGCAAGGCAGCAAATTCTTTTTTTGTGGTCTCATCCTTTACTAGATGTTGAGTCTGGAGAAACTCTTCTGCCATATTTTAACACAAAGACTATACAACTTATCAGAAGAACACCACTACTGCACGGAAATTGGCTCCACACCTTAGAAAATGATACCTGAAATTTTAGGCCAACAGCACTACTATGCATACCAAAAGTTTCCTGGAATTCATTTGTATAGCTGCAAAGAACTGGTAAGTAAATGTCACGATGTAATCCGGTGCTGTGGGCCAGCTGTAAACCTCACACAAGTCCCACAGAACAGGCAGTCTGAAGAGGCCAAAGCTAAGAAACTGATGTCTTACAGCACTCAGCTATCCCCCTGTAATTTGCCCTAGGAGATAAGTATGGTTTTATTACCTTTTCTCTTCACTCCTGACTCATCTTATCCACATTATTTACTGGAAGCAATTCTGTGCCCCCAGCAACCAATTAACAAGGCTGTGATTGGTAGAGGGCTAGCTGACATGCCCAAATAATGAGCTGAGAGAAGTGTGATAGTGCCAGTACATTTAAGTAGTACTTGAAAGGTGGCACAACAGTCTCAGCCAGGAGCTTGGATCTGAGTCTCACTATGGCTTTAAAATGGTTTTAGATCACAGTTCATCATAAGCACATCTTGGTTTTGTAGATCAACGTCATCACTTACTCCAAATATACAGCTCAGTGAAAGCACTACATTTGACACTTACAGTACATACCCTAGCAGTCACTAGTGTTACCATCAGCACAGAGCAGCCAAATACATTTTGGCTCACTGAGTTTCAAGTACAAGAATATTCACCCTAAATGCTTTCAACAACTGAGCTTCAGAGTCCAGTTCACACTGAAGGAAGAATACAAAGCAGAGCTTAATAACAAAACTAGCTTTAAAACAATGAGGTCTGTTTTTTTTGTTTTTGTTTTTTTTTTTCCTCTTGTTTTCAAAAACCTTGGGGTGATGTTTTAACCCATCAAAACACCCAACAGAGAAGAGGAAACAATTTTGTTGTTGGTCTTATACTGTCTTAGGCTGCTTGCTCGTTGGTCCCTCACTGGAATTGCATTTGTGGTAGGTAGGCATACCGGTATGGTATGGTAACCCTAGGCAGGTTAAACAGATTAATTAAGTACAACTGGAAGGAAGAAGAAAAAAAAAACAACCCAAACCCCACAAAGTGCCATGGAGCTGGCAATGGTGAATTGATCACAGTCATCTATATTTACCTTCAGGATATATCAACTGAACACTAGGAAGTTATCATAGTAGCAGCAGAATATATTGCACGTAAGCAAACAACAGCATCTGATTAGTACTAGCAACAGATGGAAGGCAGGGATTTAACAGGTCTCCTGATGAGAAACACAAAGGAAGGACTCTCACTGATATGTGGTTGTCAGAGTCACAGAAATACTGTGAAATAGGTGGGAAAAAACTTGTGCTTTTAGAGTCTCTTTCAACAGGCCTTGAACTTCTAGAAAGCTGGCAGACAAAGTAGCTACAGTGATCAATACCATCACCTCCTCTCACTACAGAGAGGAGGAAGAGCATAACTACAGTGCAAGATATGTTTTTTCAAAACTAAGAAAGCCATACCTTACTTATGGTAGTATCCACTTGCTAGGTACTCCTTAAAGAGCACCATTACCAGAATTTATTGGTCGACAGAAGCTTTCTTCAATTGAATGTATTTGTTCATAATCTGTTACAAAGTTTGAACTACCCAGTACCACTCCTATCAGAGCACAAAGAAAAGCCTGTTCTAGCTGCCGGATTGTAAAATCATGATAAAGAGCTATGTAGCAGTACTGTAATTCAAAATGAATTAACCAGGCAAACCATTAATGAAATCTTTGGCTGGGCCATAATAAATCTTGTCCTTCAAATGGCAGAAAAATTAAAAATAAACACTGATTAACAGTAGACATGTTCTTGATGACAGCTATAAGCCACTTAGGGTAAGCTTATCATCCTCATCTCCAGCTTTCTTGTTTTGTAGGTAGGAGTATCTGTTACAGGCAAAACACAACTGGTGGTCCCTGGAAGGCAAAAAAGGAGCAGAGAGGCAGATGATTTCTTTAAATGCTTGCCTTAAGATGCTGAGGTCACCGGAGAGGTGTGCAGCACTTCTCCAGTTATGTGCTCAACCAGATTTGGCTATGTGACTGCACAAGAAAAAGGACATTTACACCATTTCAATTTGCTTTATCTCTCCTGCAGACTCCATAATATAAGAGACTTCCGAGGACTTCTGTACCGTTTTTAATTAATATGCCAAGAAAGGAATGCCTTGGCATTTAAAGTATATGACATAGAGCCCCCACTTCCTTACTCCTTCCCTTCACCTGCCATTATACCACCTAGTTCTCAGTCCAACTTGTACAGAATTGTACAGTAAAAACATTTACACCTTGAGCTACACTCTACAAGAGACTATCCTAATATTTAATGCCTTTCTTCCACAAAGAATCATCCCTGGCAAGGAACAGTCATCAACCAGAAAAAATACACATACATACACACCTAAGGGGAACAAAATACAACTGTTGGGGCTTCAACTTTTAGAGCAAAAAATTACTGGAGTTCTAGAATAAATTGTGCTCTAAGATAACACTGTGTTTCACAAGTTACCAGACTTCAGGACTGTGTTAACCTATAAGCATTAATATGGTCAGAGCAACCAGAAACAGGCATCCAAAAGCATGCACGTAAAACATGGCACTTAAAACACACAAATAATGATGTCTACCCAACCATTTTTGTAATACAACTAAAGCTCCACTCTAAAAATTATTTTTGAAAATATGCACTTCTCTGGGTTGAAACGGGCCACAGCTTCTCAGTAGAACAAAAAGTCCTTCACAAGTATTTTTCTGTAAAGCTCTTTGCACAGGTTATACAGGAGACATTCTTTTATAACACTCCCTTCTGCTCAATGCTTCTACCCCATGAATCCTCTAAACAGAAGCAGCAATTCAGCTACATTAACTCACAGAACCCTGATTGTTTATCAGTTGTGCAGAGTTGTAAACACTGAAAACATACATTGAAATAAAGCAATCTTTGAAAAGTAACTGGACTCAAAAAGTCAATAAACAGACACCATATGAAAAATACCCATACACCATCATTAAAAATAATCAGAAATGGTAACAAAATAACTGCTCAAAAGCTTCATGCAACATGTCCTCAGATATTCAAGAACGACTACCAAAATAAAACAAAAGCAAAATAATGACAAAATGGCATAACAGAAATAAAAGGTCACAGAAAACTGCATGCAGTATGGAGAGATGTATTCTTTCAATTGTTGTACCTCATTTACTAAAAACCTGACAGAAGCACCACTTTTATCATTTGCTGAAGTGAGATCGTTTAGGTAAGCTCTCTTGTTTTAAAAACAAGAAATACATATTTCTTCTCACAGGAAAAAGAAATGTTCAACCATTTACTTTTCACATTCGGAGTCTTTTCACTCCATTTACATAAAGTACAGAAAACGACTTCAGACTTGTTTTACGTGCAAAGCCATACATTAGTATTGAACATTTTCTTTCTTGCTCTTTTTTTTTTCTTTTTTTTTTTTCCTCTTTGGAACTGTACCTCTGTCTGAAGAATTTAGTAATGTTGCAGATGAGGAGGAGAGCCGCTTGTTAATGACTGGATCAACATGTTTCGAAAGGTTCATTGTTGAAACAGATCGCCTGTCTGGATCTAAAACAAATGGAGATAATGCTAATTGACAGCCCACATGCAGTAATGCCAGTTTCTAGCTCACTAGTGAACTAGGAGGAAAACATGACTAGGTCATTCCTGCTCTACCACAAGAACTTTCAAAACAGAACGGATTTCTCAGCAGACGTTGTACAGATGACTCAAAGACTGGGCACAAAACTGTTCAATTTAAATTCCAAATGTCTAAAATATTCTGTTCACTGATTATCATTCAATCAGGTTGCAATCCGAGGACTTCAATGGAAAATTTGAAGCAGACATTAGTAGCCAGAATGGTATTTCCACGTTTCTTTCAACACTCTCTGAAAAAATCTGACACCTGACTCACAATAGAAGCTTCAGGGAAAGGCCAGCGTGCTTGGAAATGTTAAAACATTCAAGTAAAAGCCCTCAAAACCTGAATCAAAGGTGATATTTGACAGGGTATCAAGCAGAAGGTCAGCACCGTGTTAACAAAATTCCAACAGATTAAGGGAGGGCTGGTACAAATGAAGAGCAGGAGTAAGCACAAAAGGTATAATTATGTCTTCATCACTGTGAAAGTGCTAAATTTCCCACCAGAGTTAACTTCTACCTGCTGTGAATGAAGTTGCAGTTAGTCAATCCAAACTGCACACAGCTTAACAGATGAAGAAAATGAGTCTTTGTGAAAGGCTGCAGAATACTTGTCACACACATGCTTGCTGTATATATATATATACACAAATATATATATAATACCAAAGGGATGTATTTTGCTTCTATGCTGCGTGGATTTGAGAACAGCATTACAGCTTTTGCCTGTGCAATTGGCACCCTACTGAGAGGTGATGATATGACACAGATCATATACACTTTGTGCACATGTGTATGCCATGGGAAAGTTGCTAGCAATAGCTGAAGAGGAAGAGCAAGCAGGACAGCCAGCTTTATGATTTGTCTTCTCTCTCAAAAATCAAAGAAATGAAAAAAGCTAAGTTTATCAACTAACTATTCTTTAGTGCAAATTCTATTTGGAAATCTGAGAATCAGAAGATAGTGGGAGAGCTGATTCTGCTTTTGCTTACACACTGAGCACGTATTGCAAATTCAGTGCTACTCAGCAGAGAATTTAACCATTCTTTAGCAGATGCCTAATGCTCTGCTGATTCATATTCTCCATGTCCACAGGTAAGTCCACAAACTGTTTTGGAAACAGATAAAAGACCAGGACCATAACATTAAGGATGATGCTGTTCAGTACTGGAGACAGGATACTCGGGCTTCCTATGTCATAGATCTCAGTAAGAACAGTATTTACGTTTAGGATTTTGATCCCTGATATCTTATCTATACTTGAGAGGATACAAAGTGTATCACTACAGCAAAACAGAAATTCTGCGTTTGGCTTAAAGAACATACTGCATAAAACAACTTTTTGAAGATGACAAATGAGAACATGGAAATTGCCTCTTGCAATGAAATATGAAACCTACAAACATAGAATAGGCCAAATGAGATCTATGACCTAGAAGACTGTTGGTTTCTTTGTTATTAGAATCTGAGCAACACATTCATCATGTATTTGCCTTCATGTGAAAAATGAATGTGAGTGATGTGCATGTGCAGTATGGCAAAAGCATTTTAGAAAAAGATCAAAGGATTCAAGTGACATCTCCTTGAATTCCAGTAGACAGAATATTGCGTTTCATTTTAGTGAATTGTGCCAGATCTTTGGAGTCAGCCAGTAATAACTCTCCATATTAAAAATAAATAACAACAACAAAATCTGGGACTAACAACAGTTCTAAACTATGAGCATGATGTTAAGCATGCACCGCAACTACATGAGGGTGGTTTAGTTACTGACGATTTCATCTCCTGAGAACTAGCTATGGGTAAAGGAATCAACAAACGAGAGTGATTATGTACCAGGTTTTCTAGCACCACTCAGAGATCTGAAGTGGTGCTCCAGGCCTGCTAAATCGAGAAAGGTGAATGATGATTCAAAAAAATAACCTAGGGACAGAATGCAAGACAATGACTTTTAACAGTAAAGAAAATAAAAATCAAGTTATACAGAGCTACTTTAAAAAAAGAAACAAAAAAAAAAAACAAAAAACTTTTATGATTTTATGAAAGATAACTGTTCATTGAACTTATGTGTGATGAATTACATTTCAGATCATTCTTAATGTTTTTCCCCCTTCTTGATAAAGGCTGTATGCAATTAAAAGTATTATGTTAGAGTAGGAAGAGAAGCATTCTTTGTAAGTACCAATTTCTGGTGAAAGAAATATAGAACAAGTTCTCTTTTTTGAACGCCAGTCACATTTAACAGGGCACAGACTTAATAGATGTCAGATTCAGTTAGGGAAGGCAATTTAGAAAAAAATGATACAGAAAAAATTAAATTAATTTGTCCATCTAAACTTTTTCAAGCTTAAAAAAAAGGGCTTTTTTCCAGTCTCCCTGATTATCTGTACAAGATACAAATAATCACAAATAATCAATTTGCTTCTTTCTGTTTTAATCTTGGTATTTGGTCACTTCCACCAGAACTATTTTTTGAGCCACAATATTTAAATTTAACATTTGCACACAGTAGCTCACATCACAAAACTGACACATCACAAGCACACCAGCACATACACACATGAACAATAGCAAAGCAGCAGAAGCGAGAAGCTGTAGCAAAATAGAAATGCAGAATTAGTCAAAATCCCGAAACAAGTTTTCACTTTTGTTCAGATTTCCCCTTGTTATGTTTTTGCTACACAAGAAGGTCAGAAACATGCTGTTGCTAGCAATAATAAGATAAAGAGCAGAGAATTTATAACAGCATATACTGAATCATTTTTCTTTGTAACAGAAGGAAAGTAAATTCCAGTTAACTGACAGGGCAGGGACACTGGCTAGAAAGCCAGGCCTCCCTCTTTACCTGTGTTATTAATGCGGCTATGTAGCGCTCCTCCCCAGGACCACCTGTTTTGCTTTTGTTTTGGCTTCTGGCTTCTTTCAATTGTGCGACGTACAACAGCTTCATGTCGTTCCTTAAGTACAACAGGATAATACATTTGGATACTACCAGGTTTTTAACATTAATCCTCTCCAGCACTGCTACCCTCCCCATGGACAACACCTAGCAGGTTTCTTGGAGTTGCACCCAAGCTTAAACGCTGCCTAATAAAGACACACACTCAGACGAACCATTCTAACTCTACAACTGGATTAAGCAATAACTAAACTAAGCCATAAATAAATTGAACTATTTTTGAAAACTAATTTTGAGAAAGTAGGGTGTATTGCAGACTTATGCAGAACTGCGGAGGAAAAAAACAGTTGTCCCATTATGACAACCACTGAACAAACACACACCAGGGCTACTTCCCACTCTGAATCTCCTACATATTCTCTCACTAGGATAGTGAGAGAGAATTGACAAAAAAAAACAACGATGTGCTGACTTACCTCAGACGAAGGGGAGTTCTCAGCTCAACTGAGACAAATCAGCCAATAGCATCTTTCCTGTACACACTGTCTTGAAGGTTTTGTTAGAAAGCAACTAATACTTACTGCCTTAAAATGAACAGCTAAAAATTAACCCACAGACATACAGAAGCAGTACAATTTCTATTTTTCTGTTCAAGGTTGAGTAGTGTCACATAATACATCCTAGATATGCTCAACCTAACTGCAACAGACTCTCACAGGGCACTTCAAAAAAATGTGACTAAGGCACATATCCTCTTCTGTACACGTTCATACTGATCAAGGCTCACATTACATCTCCGCTGACAAGTTTAAAAGAGGTTTGGCAGTACCATATCTTACAGAAAAAACAAGCTGAGAAGCATTTTCATGGCATTTCATTTTACCTTATCTTCTTCTATTCTTTGCCTTCGCTTTTCTTCTACAGCAGCTCGTCTTCTCTCTTCCTTTAGTCGTTGTTCTTCTAGCTTCTTTTTGCGCTCCTCTAGGTGTTTTTCATAATGCTGCCGTGCTCTCTCTTCTCTTTCTAACCAGACGGTTTCTCTTGCAGCTATGAAAAAAAATCAGAAATAAAAGCATTAACATGCTGTTACACGATGAAAACTTTAACGCAATTTGGATAATCAAACTAAATAGAAAAAAATTGAACTCATTTTCATAAGACATCCATAATTTCCTAGTCTCTCTCCATGTGTTAAAACTTCACAGACCCTGGTCACACACTCACGTCATTCAGTCTCAGTATAATTACTGTGAATTGCCACCAGTAATGGTTACATTCTTTGACTATATAATTTTTGTGTGAAAGAAACTATTTTGCATTAGTTTAAAATACGAAAGCATTTAAGTCAGATATATGTGTACAAACCATGCTAATTCTCTGTATTCTTCCACAGTAAAAAGAAACATAAAAAACTATTACTACTATATAACTTTAATGATCAAAGCAGAGCTCATTAGGCTGGGTTGACAGTTGTAGTGTTTGGACTGTTAGCTGTACCAGCAGCTCACCAGAAGAAAATATTATCAACCAAAGAAGTCAGACTAAAGATGAGATTTAATAAGTTTAATGTGCTCTGAACAATATTTCAGAAGTTCTCATCAAGACAAATCAAGAAGCACTATGAAAGACAAATTCTGCTCCCCATCAAGGTCTGAATCTTCATGAAGGTATTCCACCTGGAATACATGCTCAAAATTAGCCCACATTAAAGCCATTACCTCTGACACACTGGAACTCTCCCCAGTAGTGCATTGAAAGCTTCGAAACACAGAAATTTTTTATTCTAAACCCCTTTTTAAAAACCCAGGATACATCCTGATCTTCACGAATTGACAGATAGGACTGCAGGAAGAAATGCACGTGAATGTCACCAGACAAAAATCAAAAAGAACCACAAGAGAAAACCAGACGAAGGACTTCACTGATAATGCAACAGAAGCAGAGAATCAGATTAGCAAAATATCAAAAAAAAAGAAAAAAGAAAAAAAGACACTTTTAAATGTCCAAGGTAATGATTTTTTTCCTTAGTCTGAAACACTATTTGTTAAGTATAAAAAATTTATGCTTGAAAACATTTGAAAAAGGAGCCAATCATTATAACCTTGTACCTTAAAGACAGCAACTCAAGCCTTCAGTGAGCAGAGAGATTTGTGTTGTTTGACAACTCATACCAAAAATAAACAAAATGATTCTAGATGTTCAGAACAGACACTGCAATCACTTCTCACAAGGCCAGCAGTCATCTTCACCTAATTCCTCTTCTGCATTTTTCTGCCTACTCAAACAAATCTCACCTGATAAACAACTTACATTGCACTCTAATTCTTAAATATTTGCACACGCAGACTCTTGAAATCTACTCTGGATAGACAAGCTCACGTTAAGATTATGTCCCTTAAGAAAACATTTTTTTTCAGATCATTTCAGATTTCAAATGCTTTCCCCTAAGAAAAGCAGACAGCACATTTAGCCATGCTGTGGGATACAGACCAGCAAAGAGATGCTTGTGCAACAGCTATAAGCAACCAGAAGACATCATCCTCTTGGCAAACTGTGGGACGGTTCAGCAAGACGTCTGCAGGAAATTCAATAATCTAACATAGCCAGAATAATTACAGCTACAAGGCGCAGTACAGTTGCTTAATTACTAAGCATAGTTGTGAGAAAAATGACACCTACAAACATGAAATGCTAACACAATGAGCAGCAGATATTGAGAAGTACATTTCTGTTGTAGTTTAGTGACTTGAAAGGGATAATCTGAACTACAGACCAAGGCTGAAATAGGACATGACAACAGAACAACAGTTTGTAGTCCAACTGCAATCTGCAAAAGCTCCTCCTTCCATATTAAAGCCTTACAACATTAAAAAAAAATAAAATAAAATCCAAAGATCAGTGTTTTGAAAGCAAGAGGAACTTTCATACATGCATCTGCTGCTCCAAGGAGCCAATAGCTCACCAATAGACTGGATAGACAAAGAAATGGCTGTCATTACTCTTCTTCTGAGATGTGACCCCTTACAAAGCTGCTTATTGCCCAGGTTCAACGAGATTCAGCTAAATTGACCTTTTCCAACAGTTTGAGCTACATCTCTAACAAATGAAGTCCAAGGCATGTCACTTCTACACTACTGTCTCCTGTTTTTGCCTTTATCTTCTGTATAGCTGTGTGACTTAACTAACCAATGTCTAGGGCAGAACTGCAGTCAGGCCATCATCAGGCATGTAGACACTTTGGAAAAGTTTGCTCTTCCTATTAGTCTCTGCACAGCTGGATTGTGTAAGAGGGTCAGTCCAAGAGCATGCAGCTGCACCAGTGAACTGTACTGTTCTTCTCATGCACTCTATGTGCACTTATTTTGTTTTCTTCAGAAATAAGGATAAAAAATCTCTAAAAGTGGTGACTGAGTTCAACTGACTACCCTTTTTCAAAACCAGGAAAATACTCATCATTATCTTTAACACCATCTACAAGCTGGCAAAATGTTTCTCAACAAGTTGCATTTGTAGAGAAAAAGAATATAATTAAAGTGGTGAATTCTGCACTGAAAATATCTCACGTGACCTTTTTCCTTCTCCTGAACCTTTGATGAAAATTTCAGATAAATTAATGATTATTATATGGTAGGGCTACCTGAGATCTCTCTACTCAATGTACCAATGCCTTAAAAATGTATTTAATTTTAAGTACTCTGATAAGGTTTCATGACCATTTTAACTAAAGTGATAGCTGCCACCAAAATGAGCAGCTTTCACCTCTGCTACCCTGATGATGTTGCTCATGATATGTTGCTCACAGGACTGAGGAATGGGTGGATCAAGGACCAATTTGATTAAAGCCACATTTCTTCCATGCCTTTTTCCTTCCAACACTTTTAACTGTGGCTGGGGCAGATGGAAAGGCAGATATGCTGCTGACGGGGTTTATTGGCCGCCACCATCACAGGAGGCCTCAGGTGAGCAGAGGGGCTACTGGGCAGGAAAGAGGAACACACGTGAAGTGGCAAAGCCTCCCTTTTCCTTTTGCTGTTTATCCACATGTAGCAAGAAAAAGTTCTCTCTGGTCGCTCTCCTTTTTTGTCCCTTCTGTTGTCTCTCATCATAGCTCTTTTTCTTGTGGTTATAGCCTTTATTAAGGTTCTCAGTCTATCTCTTTTCTCAGTCTACACTTTGCGATCACCTTGGGCAGACGGTTTACCTGAATTGAGACTCAATCTTTCTCAGTCTTTCCAGCCTCTATCTTCTCTGACTCTACAACACTGACCTCAGCAATAGCTTTCTCCTTTGACCACTGTTTCACCTCTCCTCACTGCCAGCTCCGCACTAAGACTGATCTCCTCCTTGCTGCATTAGCAGAAAAATGGATCAGTGTTGCTTTAACCATGCCCAAAACCAGGAATGTTCCAGCACTCCACAAGAATGGCTGACTGAATGAATTAAAAGGTGAACTTCAGAACTGTAATTACAGCTGAAGTTAATGTCAGATTCTCCCAGCTGATGTTTCCCCATTAGCAATGCTCTGAGGGACATACATACAGCAATTTTAAAACTAATCTTCCTTAAAGACTTTGTTTTTTTTTCTGTCTTATAAACCCTTCTGGCGCTATCAAGTCCTCTGCAGACACCCCAAAATGACTCAGATACTGATGTCACTGATTCTTAGTTTTTGTGGGGCTTCTGATCATGGAAATATTGGATAAAGTTCTGTCCTAATCGTTCAAAGAACAGAATAAACCAGAAGGAATTCACAAACAGAATAAATGCATAATTTTTACTGATATGACATTGTACCAATGATCATTTTCAAATGGAAGAACATAGATCATGATGTGATTTTTAAAATACTATTTTAAAGCTTACACATTGTTAGCATTAAAAATTCAACAGACCTAGCCAAAAATGAAACTCGGGCATATTCTAAAACCTAAGATTAATACCACATTTTCTTAAGTGAGAAGTTAACTGGGATGGCATGTTTACCACCTTTTGTTCTCCATGCCAGAAACTACACCAGCCACATGTCTTTGTTGGGACTGTAATTGCAGAAGAAAAGGCCAGCAACTAAGCAGGATTAGTGTAGATAAAATACACACAGATGTAAGTCTTTAAATAAGTTTGCTCATGGCTCAGGGATTGAGATACTGGTAAGTAAAAAATTCCTTTGCTAGACCACTATTCAAAGATATCAGAATTAAAACAAATCTAAAATCCCAGTTACTTTCCTTCTATAAAAAGCATCTTTATTTATTTCCTTTTCAGTTTTTGAGGATGAGGTCTAGTTTAAGAAATGTGCCCAGAGACCAACTAGCATCAACTAAGTTTCATCTACACTATTAAATGTTCACTTTCCAAAAACAGTGACAAACTCGATTCAAACGCATTAAGAAAAGCCTAGGGGCTTTCCCTGCCAATTCTTAAAGCTTGCCTGGAAATCAGTTAGAAAAAAGTTGTCTGGATCCAAAAGCTTGCCAGGAACCATTGGAAGAGTTTAACGGCAAAACAACTAAGTTTTAGTGGTGGGGAATGTTCCTCAACACTGTCTAGTTTGCCAGCACAGATGTAGTCAATGTGGCCATGTTGGGGGTGAAGGCCCTCTGTAGAAAAAGCATTAACTTGTATTAAGCTTTTCTATTTTGTCCAGGACCTCTACTATGATTTTCATCACAAACAGCACAGACAAGCTGCATACACAGCCAAGAGTGCCAAGCACAGCCAGTCAGCCTGACACATGGATTCAAAGAAAAGAGGGTATTGTGTCAAGCTGGAGCCAAGACAAGCATGACAGCTCCCCTCACTCTGCTTCAAGAACCCCATCTGACAGCTAACACCCTTACCTACCACTGCCCCTCTGCCGCTCCCAACTCCCAACTCTCATGGCCCAAGAGCATCAACAAATAATAGATTACCACATGGTCAGGAGAATAAAGTAACTGAAGTAATTGCTTTGCAGCCATATTTCTTTTCTGCCCACGTAAGAAAACAAGTCTAGGGGAAAATAAAGCTGAAAGAAAATCTAAAAATCGATGCAGCTTGTTAGTCATAGAAAATATGAGTCACATATAGAAAAAGCCAAAGCATTAAACTTTTGGAAGTTTAAGGTTGACATCTGAAGACAAACGCATACTCTATAGTAAAGAAATGGAAAAAAAAAAAATAAAAAAACCTCTTTATTCTGAATGGACGCTATTTCAGTCGATTTTTCTATCTCTTCTGTGTGTTCTCCACATTTTCTAATAAAAGTTCCAGAACTGAACAAGAATATACTAAGGTGAATGGAGCATTTATTTAGTAGCCTGCTTATTTTTATTGATTAGGTAGCATAACATGATCTTCAGATAATGCTAGTGCCACTGTACATTTGTGGACAACAAAAACGACAGCAATCTTCTTCTCTATTTTCTTAACTCTCAGTAAAAAGAAAAGAGGTACTCACACACCCTAGTGCAGTAGTAAAATAACAGTGCTAAAATACCACTGCCAGACACAAGAAAATCCTCACAGGTGTGGAGCACATTGACCCATTACACAACAGTGAAAGCCACATATGCAGTACAGCAAAACTAGAAAACAATAATTGAGGTAGAGAGAAAGCAGAAACAGGAAAAGTTAAGTCTTAATAAAGAAACAGTAGCTATTAAACGGGTACTCTGTTTGTTACAAACAGAAGGGTGTGAACAAGTTAATTTTCTTGAGAAGACAAATAATGCAACTTCCTTCTGCTCAAGGTACTCATAGTACAAAACAAACTTCCGCAGATCTCTACCATCGCTTTACAGAAGCCAATACTCTGTTTTGGGAAATAATTTCTCTCAATGCACAACAAAGTCTCAACTTCTGCTTACTAGGGTGGCTTTGCTAAACTTGGTAGATCCCCTGAATAAAAAAAGATGTATTAAGTTTAAATCCCACTTCTAATTCTACAGAAATAAAAACACCCTGCCTCCATTTGATTTACTGTTGCATGGCAAATGTCCCAGAATTAACAAAATCCAACTCTACTAATTTCAGCAAGACCCACACTTATATAACAATATTATGCAACTTGATATTTATTTAACATGGATAGCGTTGATGTTTCTTTGCTTTGGTTCACATGACATGACTGACTGATTATCTAGATTCTGCACTGAATAAAAATGAAACTTGCACTCTATTGTAAAAATCACTACTTTACCGTACTAGGACACAAATCTCAAGAGACAGCTCCTAAATCACATTAGCAGACAAATACACAGATGAAAGCACAACACAACTTTCAATTTTCTTGTTAGTTTTAGCTAATTCTTCATGCAAGGACACACAAAGACACACATCACAGGGACGTGCAGAACTCTCCCTTTTAGAAATGAAAGTTTCCACATCAATTTATTTTTAAAAACCCTACTGTTTTCTCATAGCTGTAATGTCACACAAAATGAAGTGTTTCTCGACAGAGGTAACATCATTCCAGCAACAGATTTGTCAATAGCTAGGAAATCAGGGTTCGGAAAAGCCAAAGGAAAGTATATCTCTGCACTGCAGCAGAGCTGTTGTTACAATACTACAAACGAACTTAAGAGAAAAAAAAAGAAATAATAATAATAATTCAAGATATGGAAGCATGATCTATGACAAATTCATTAAAATGAACAGGTAACCTCCATTTGCTGCGGAGAGTCTAAGCCTATGAATCCCACCAATCTCAAACCCAGAAGCAGGTTTTTAGGAATAAGCAAACATTATGTCATGCTACCTCCTTAACAAAGCCAGAACCAAAGATTTACTCTTCTCCAAAGAAAAATAAACAAGCAAACAAAACAAAACAACAAAACAACTCTAGTAATTCATGCATGGCTAGCACAGAGTTAGAACACATTGCTGATGAAGGATGTTAATATTAGTAAAACCTAGATGGCAATAAACCAGAGCTCTCCAGATTAGAAAAAGTATAATTCTAGCTGGAGTTACAATGCAGTTTTATGAAATTAAAAAATATAGAAAACAGGAATAAAGACTTTGTTTTCTCAAAATACCGCTTAAAATAGTACTGTTAAAATTTCTATTTTATCCCAGGCAATGTGACTGGTGGCAGTTGCATTTAAGACTTTGGCAGTAAGGGATTAGGAAGGTTCTAAACAGTGTTTGTGTAATGTGTCCCATTGTGAAATGATACTTTTGCATGTCTAACTACACAGTACTTTTTGCAATCTTTTAAAGGTCACTATGAACTGAGAAAAGAGAGTCACACTGACACAAGAATGAAAAAGAGTGACATCTGAAGAGTGCTGTACTGCAGAGTTAAGAGATTTCTTCTTTCTATGAATGTATCTTAGGACACATACACACAAAAAAAACACCAAATAACCCACCTATTTCCAGGTTGTTGCATATGCCTTCAAAAAGGTTTCAAGCCACAATCCGTTAAATTTTGACTGGATATAAGGATAAAAATTTTTACAGTAAGAGTGGTGAGGGACAAGTTGCTCAGCGAGACGGTGGATACTGTGTCCCTGGAGACATTCAAGGTCAGGCTGGACAAGGCTCTGAGCAACCTGATCTATTTGTAGGTGTCCCTGTTCATTGCACGGGAGTTGGATCAGACAGTCTTTTAAGATCCATTCAAACTCAAATGATTCTATGAAATAGAGGAAGGTGAGTTTCTAAAGGCCATTCCCATATTGACAAGCCCAGCATTAAAAAAAAAACACCACCAAATCAAAACAGCAACACACAAGTCCCTGACAGGGAATCATCATTACCTACATCATTTGGGCTGATTCTGTGTGGTTATGCATGTATATACTACATGAGATCAGCTTTCCTCCCCCTATGTTGCTGATCAGTTTGAAGAGACTGAATAAAACACATTTTACTTGAATTTCCCACTGACTGCAACATCAAATATTTGATTTGTAACACGATAATATTCCCCCAGTCACATAGCTACTGCCTTGCAACTCAAGGGCAGCAGTCCCTTTTCCTTTTATCAGTTTATATGACTTAAATTTTCAGTGCACCAGAGAGTGGGAGTGGGCATACTTAATTCTACCAAGTAATGGCTTGCTTAAACTTCAATTATGCTGCTGACAAGCAGTCTAGTCCCAATACCTGAAGTTCCAAGTAAGCTTTCTCTAGTTGTACTAATCAACCATAATGAGGGGACTGAGTGTGCCCTCAGTAAGTTTGCAGATGACACAAGTTGGGAGGAAATGTTGATCTGCTTGGGGGTAGGATGGCCCTACAGAGAGATCAGGACAGGCTGGACAGCTGGGCTGAGGCCAGCAGGATGAAGTTCAATAAGACTAAGCGTTGGGTCCTGCATTTTGGCCTCAACAACCCCTGGCAACACTACAGGCTTGGCTCATAGCACCTGGAAAACTGTAGAAGAAGCAGATGCAAGGGTATTGGTCAACACTTGGCTGAACATGAGCCAGCAATGTGCCCAAATGGCCAAGAAGGCCAATGGCATCCTGGCTTCAGTGCTGCCAGAAGGAGTAGGGAGGAGTAGGGAGGCTACTCTCAGCCCTGATGAGACCGCTCCTCAAGTACTGTGTTCAGTTTTGGGAACTCACTACCAGAAAGACATTAAGGCCCTGGAGCATGTCCAGAGAAGGGCAACACAGCTGGTGAGGGGTCTGGAGCAGAAGTCTTATGAGGGAGCAGCTGAGGGAACTGAGATTGTTTATTCTGGAGAAGAGAAGACTCAGGGGAAACCTAATCATTTTCTGTAACTACCTGAAGGGAGGGTGTGGTGAGGTGGGGGTTGGCCTCTACTCCCATGTAGCTAGTGATAGGACTAGAGGGAATGGTCTCAAGTTGTGCCACGGTGATCAGGGAGATTCAAGTTAGATGTTAGGAAAAACTTCTTTGAAAGAGTGGTCAGGCACTGAACAGCCTATCCAGGGAGGTGGTGGTGTCCCTGTCCCTGGAGGTATTGAAGAAATATGTAGGTGCTGTACTGAGGGACATGGCTTAGTGGGAAATATTGCTGACAGATGAGTGGTTGGACTGAGTGATCTTGGAGGCCCTTTCCAACCTTGGTGATTCTGTGATTCTATGAAACAGGATCTAACACATACTCAACACCAACTAAGCTTAAGGTAACAGGTTTGGGGAAAGGTCTCAGCACCTAATTATTTCTGAGACCACTGCCAGAAAGAAAAATCCAGTAGCAGTTCTTCTGAGAGCCTGGTCCTGCACACACTAGTATACATTAACAGAGAAAGTAGATTTTTTAAAGTATAGCCAGAGTTTCACTGGAGCATTAAATAACTCTTCATCTTCTTTTTTTACTGTGTGGCTTTCCTAGAAGAGTTGCTTCTAGCTCACATCAGATGCACTACTAAGGAAAGAATGCAAGGAGCAGTCAAGACCCAAGTTGCTATGTGAACTCATGAGTGTTATTACTTGAAAGTCTGACTAAGAACATAATATCTTGACAAGTAACTGTTCTATATATATTTGCCTGCAACACCATTAAGTCAGTGCACTAAGTGGTGTGACTAATTTATGTCCCTGTTTATTTTTCTTATACAGCATAGGAAATTATGCGGCAAAATAGTCTGAGTTGGTTAATACCGCATGATAGGCAGGTAATAATAATGAAAAGCAATTTGCACCTTGAACAAGCTTTGAGATAATGGAGCCCATTCCCCAGGACCCAAAAACCTCTCTGACCCAGAGAAAGCTGACTTCAGATCTATGAGAATTTTGCTCTCACTAAGGAAGTACAGATGCAGGTTGGGTGGAGAAGGGCTTGAGCGCAGCCCTGAGGAGAAAGATTTGGGTGTGTTGGTTGATGAAAGACTATGTGCCAGTGTGCACTTGCAGCCTAGAAGGCCAACTGCATCCTGAGTTGCATCAAGAGACACATGACCGTAGATCAAGGGAGGTGATTCTGCCCCTCTACTCTGCTCTCGTGAGTCCCCACTTGGAGTATTATGTATAGTTCTGGGGACCTCAACAGAAGGGCATTGAGCTGTTGGAGGGGGTACAGAAGAGGGCCACAAAGATGATCAGGGGGCTGGAGCACCTCCCCTATGCAGAAGTTGAGAGATCTGGGGCTTTTCAGCCTGCAGAAGGGAAGGCTCTGAAGAGATATTATAGCAGCCTTCCAGTACCAGAAGGGAGCCTACAGGAAAGCTGGAGAGGGACTTTTTATAAGGGCAATTAGCGACAGGACAATGGGAAATCATTTTAAACTGGAAGACATCAGATTTAGCCTAGATACTAGGAATAAATTCTTTACTGTGAAGGTGGTGAGACACTGGAACAGGTTACCCTGTGAAGTTGTTGATGTCCCCTCCCTGGAAGCATTCAAGGCCAGGCTGGATGGTTTAAAGGGAGGTATCCCAGCCTATAGTAGCGGGTTGGAACTAGATAATCTCAAAGGGCCCTTCCAACCCAAACCATTCTATGGTTCTATGAGTATCTCACAGTATCTCACTGTGTTAAAGGAGCACTGAAGTTGACAACAATACTCATCTGAAAAGCAGCCAGGCCTTCCAATTTCTGATGCTCAGGTTCTTTCTGACTTCTAGTGCCTCGCAGTTATCATCCAGTAGCGTGTGCAAAATGAAACACACTTACTTTCTCCGCTTCTGCAATTGCACTAGTAAAGCATGCAACACAGCATTGCTATCAAGTAACCCAGCAACAACAGAACCCTGCTTGGAGCTGAAACCTTGGCTCATCTGATGCAATTCCTCCTGTTTACATGCAGAAGCACATACTTGCTGATTAAATTCTGTGTGTTTTCCTGATCATACACAGGATGCCAAAAAGGAAGATCAGGTGTATAATAAATACTGGATATTTATCTCCTGGGCTGCTTCTGGCTAAGAAGTTTTCTCTTAAATATCTTTAACTCACAAACGTAATGAGAAATGAAGGTGTATAGTGGTATTTAAGACCTAAATGCTTTGAGGAGAGCAGAAGAAGCGTTCAAATTGTGGGGAAAACAAACAAAAAAAATTCCAGACTCAATTCCATTGTGAGCATATGTTGAAACACTGCATATAAACTGTTACAAGCAAAGCTAAAAGAACACTGTCTTTATAAACCTAAATTTGTTTGCCTGTACTGAAGGCTTCACTTTTCAGCTTTATCAACCAAAACTCTCCAGGAATGAGTAACTTTTTCTTGAATAAAAAAGAAAAAAACAAACAAAAACCCCACAAAAATTAATAACCAATATTTTATGCACAGGTAGGTTCTCTGTTTGTGTACATCTCAGTTAAAAAAAAAATCTAGCCATTTTCAATTGTGATATGAAAACCCACTTGAGGAAAAATGGAAAAATATTTTGAACAAATCAAAACAAGACAAGCTTCTTTCACTGTATTTTCAAGCATAATTAGCAGTCCTATTAAAAAGCGGGTGCAAAATGTACAGTAAACCACATTTTTGGCAAAGTCTAAGTACTTGCAGCTATAAACAAGACCATCTGAATTCTATCATACCTATAAAGTCTCTCTACCAGCACACCATATCAGTGTAATACCTTTGAGGCTTCCAGGAAGGGGCTGTGGATTGAGATTTTTCTCTCATTAAGCTCATGCTTCTCAGCCTCTCTGGCATCACCTTCACCAAGATAAAAAGGAACCTCTAGCTTTGAACCTCTAATCTGACTCCCAGGGTTATCCTATATGTTATTGTGGGCTTTTTTTTTTTTTTTTTGGTTCTGTTTTCCTGGGATTGCGATGAGGAACAAGCCATCTAGCCGAAGGACAAGGAAGGAAAAATACCTGAGTTTATTATGAAATTATATAGAGTAGGGCTTACCTAGTTGTTTTTCTCGTTCTTCTCTCCTTTCTCTAGCAAGCCGTTGCCTGTCATCAACCTTCAGTATTGGTGGGTGGTCTGCAAATGGAAGGGGGGAAATATTAATCATATAGTATGAAATCAAATAGCAACAAAAGAAAGCTCCTAGGGGAATAACCACCAAACAATTGAAAAAAATCAAGCCACTTCTACTTCACAAGGTTGAAGAAGCTCAGTACATATGCACAGCAGGTAGGATCAAACACTACAGCAGTCCCGGCTGAACTTCTGAAGAGTAAGAATCAAGGTGGCATGATATTGATCTCCTACTGATACTGCGTGCGTGTTAAAAGCTATGTCAGACACATTAAGATAGTGCATCACATACATGGAATGATACAATAACAGTAAAGAAAGAGACAATTTCCTCAGCTATCTTTTGAAATGTTGAGTTAGTCACAGAATTTTTTTTTAAAATACCTGCTACTGGGTCACAGTGATAAGATCAAAGATAACATGAAAAAATCTGTGTCAGAGCTTAGGCTTAACTAAAAATTCATGTTCGATTGGAAAAATACTACTTGGTGAGTGCGACAAAATGAGTTATCTGGAAAACAACAAAATGCTAAATAGCTAACGTCACACTTCCAGTCTCAGCAGTGGAGCCAAAGACCAAATGGGAACAAAATCTTAGTTACTGATTCATCCCAGCATGCTGCCAAAACTAATTTCCTACTCATCTTCAGCCTATTTTGTAAACTTGGAAAGCTGTTGATTTTATGTTTTTTCACTAACACTGAGAAAGTCTGCTTTGAACAAAAAATAAGCAACCAAAACAACCACACAAAAAAACAGAAAAGTTTTCAGGGTATAATGAAATGGCTTGATTTATTCTTATACTGATGGGAATTCAATTCTTTTAATATTTCATTTTGAAATGAACAACTATGTAGAACTTCCAATCACTCTAGAAACATACAAAATACACACATATATATATAACTATATAAATGTATAAGAATATATATATAACTATATATAAACTAATACATATAAACTAATATGCTTTTCTTTATTCAATGTGAATACCAATAAGCAATCTGTACAAACATGCCAAGTCCATCTGTTTGTGTGTATAGGCTGCATAAGAAAGAAAAAAGTTGCTGGCAAAACTATGTCAAAAAATGAGGTTTGGAAAGAAAAAAGTATTCGTACAATAAATCACTGAAGTGAGGATGTGTTAGCCTGATTTTTATGCAGCCATTTGAATTAGACAGAAGTCAGTACTGTGCATTTCATACTCCAACAGAATTTTCAGCATCAGGATGACAGGACTTCCTGCATGGAAGAATCTACAGATAGCTAGCTCAGTTTAGTTACTTTTAAATTCTTTTTGGTGAAAAACAACCAACTCAATGATGGTGAGAGAATATAGCCTCTTCTAATGTGTTGGCTTCAATGCAAAGAGCAGCAGGGAAAAATCCCAATGCACAGTTTTTAGGAAGACAAACACTTAAACATTAAAGCCCCAACGAAAGGTACAAAAGATGAAAAAGTCACCAACAAAGTGAAAGACAATCCATCACCCAGTTACAGATCGAACCTTTAACTCTGGTTAAACAGCACACAGTGCTGCCATTTATGTAACTACTGCTAACCATGCCAGCACATAGATTTGTCCAATGTACAGTGCAAAGTCACACTTGGTTGATATTAAGAAGTGCACTGGCTTCCATGCTGCCTCTTCAGCATGCAGATGCAGGTGAAAAGGGTAATAATATTCCTTCTCTCTTGTGGCTGGCACACAGAAGACACAGAACACGAACTTCTGCAGCATCAGTAATTAGTGTTAGTGGAATAGTGCACCACCAATATGAATCTTCCTGGAAAACAAGGATTCCTTTGAAGAGTTGTCAGTGTAACTTCAAGTTGTCAGAGAATGATGAGCCACTGGGGAATAACGTAAAACCCCGTTCTTTCAAAATGTACCATCTTCCTTTTTTCCTACTTTCTTAGAGACTTCCCTATCAAGGGAGAAGAAGCGAGTCTTCAAAGAGACAGAAGGTTATGCGGACAGGCAAACTGAAAAGGTCTCCTGTAAGAATTCCTAATTATAAGCAATAGGAGGAATAAAATAAATTTTTAAAACTGCCCTCTGACATTCTGTTTGAAGACATCCAATTATTTTCCTGTATCACACACCTGATGGTGCTCACACACACAGCCTCTCCCAGCACCCCAAGGATGTTAGAACAATCGTGAAGAATTCACATTAAGCTAAAGGTTATGCAGAATATAAGCATGTATGTATTCAACAACAGTCTGTTTTTTTTTTTTTTGTTTTTCATTTTTCTTTAATATATGTATATTTGGGTGCACAAATGGGAAAATTAATATTGGCACAAAGATGTCCAAAGCCTTAGGACTTTGGACGCTTTAGGAGGACCAACATACTGCTGTAACAAGGCGCAGTCTGGGTATGATGCGATGCATGTGAACTCATGCTCAGAAGTGTCTCACTACAGCTAAATAGCTTTGTAATAAGCAGAGCTGTAAGATAGAATATAAAAAAGATTAACATTATGCCCAAGAGAGATGTTTAGAGATTAAGTAAGCCACAGTTCTAGTAAGAGGAAATGATTTTTTTACCTATTGCTGGAAACTAAACACCAAAACTATATGTCCAAATGGCGAAATGGTGTTTTTCATGAACTCATGGCATCTACTGTGAGTTTTTATCATTCTGCTTAAGGAGCTTAGAAGTTACTAGCATTGCAGTGGGGGCTTGGTTTTTTTTCTCTTCTCTCAGAAATTTAGTAATGAAACAGACTTTGTTGGTCCTTAATCATGATAAGAAAAGGAAAATGCAAACTTTTCAAAGCTTTTATGTAAGGAATACTGAACTCCTAAGCACAGTTGGCATTTGTAGCAATCAGTAACCTAGAAAAAATTCCCAACCTAGTTGGCATATGTAATTATTACATATGGCAGTTTCTACAGCTCTGGCAACTGTCAGCAGCTCTCAGTGGGACTTGAGAAGTACCTCAGTCTCCTACCATTCTTCACATCCACCTCCAATTCTCTCAGTTTCCTCTCACAAATGGCCACTTTCTTTCTGTCCCTGATTCCTAGGGTTGCAATTGCTTGTGCTAATGAAACTAAAAGGGTCAGAGTGGAAAACCACAGCCATTTTGTATGCTAATTCACAGGGGAGATTCTGGGAGAAATATGTAAGCCACTACATCCTTTAAAAAGATTTGTGCTTGGATCTCAAAAATTATTCCCCCTGCCTAGATCCCTGCACACTCCCACGCACAGATTCAGAGCTGCCGATGTTACTCTTGGTCTCCAAATATTTGTTCAGCCTGCAGACACCTTTCAGATAATAACTTTGTAATGACAGCTTTCACTCCTGCTGCAGACAGTCTCCATTTTTTAACCAAAACAATGTTTGACACAAAATTTGTATGCAGCCTCAGGAAAAATACAGCTCAGGAATCCTCAGTTCAGCACAGAGGCTCTCATCGGTTGAGTGCAGAGCTGAACACTCCTTTTAAGGATCCTGTATTCCCTTCTACACTGCAGCACAGACGGAGGGAGCACGGGAGCAGCCAGGACACCTTCCTGAGACTTGAAGGACTGAGATTAAACTACTGCAGGACAAAGTATATACTGAATACCATTCAATTCTTTTTTTTTTTTTTGTCTTAAAAGTGGGTCATGTTATCACTATTCCCTTCCCTACCCTTCATTCCACTGCCCAACTGGGAGCCACCAGGAATGCTGATCCATGTGCTGCATCCAGTTCTGTTCAGCTCTGTCAGACAGCCCTTGGACTGCTTCCCCCAGGGATGGAGCCCAAAGGCATCCAGCTGTGGCACAGTGAAGCCTCTGCACAAAGCAGCCACTGAGCTGCCAGACTGCTCAGAAGCTGAAACTGGACTGCTTACCATGCACTGAGCCTGCAGCAACACAACACCTGCATGTTCTCAGCATTATTAATGGAACATTTTAAGCTTGGGTGCCTGAGTTCTAGTACAGGAAGAATTTAAATTTCTGAGTGATCTTTTGGATCTTGGTCTAAGCACATGAGTGCAACAGACTTGTGGCATTAAGGATTACATTAAGCAGTTTTGTACAGAAACTGTTACCATGCAAGTGCAGCATTAGTGAATAGTGAATTAAATCCACACAGTATACCAATTGGGCAGAGTCAAGTAATGGCACGCATCTGCTTACTGCACAGGGTATATTGCAAAATATGTCTTACAGCACAGTAAGTGAAGAAACTTCTAAACAGAAGCATGTTGATATAAAGCTACAAATCTCTGTCTACAGCACAAAATACAAGCACGAATGCAAGTACAGGGACTTCTGTAACCTTATCTCACTTTGGAACCCTCATTTCTAAACTGCACTAAAACAGATGAAGACTTCATTAGTTTTGCTTTGTTGTGAGCAGAGACTCCAGCCTAACAAAATACAGTCACTGATACGAGTTTAGTAAGAAAGGTTTAGGAAAATGAAACGTCTTAAAAATTCATAGGAAGACATGCGTTTTTAATGTACCATTAAGACAAACAGCTTTACAATGTGAAACATGAAGAATGGTATACCTGGTTTAGTTCCGGTGTTGCTTTGTCCTGAAGTGACTTTCTTGTCTTGTACTTTAGAACCTTCAGCTGCTAAAATAGGGGGGGGGGGGGGGAAAGAAAAAAAAAGAAAAAATATGTTATTAATCACATTGCTAGACAACAGCTCTCATCTTGTTTTCTCAGGGATGCTTTGGAAATCACTACTTCCAAAGAACAGCAGCCTTTTTAGTTTTTATTATAAACATTTCCCTTTGAAGAAGTTGGATTAAGCAGACTGATAAAAAGAAGTCAGAACAACAGAATCAAACCACAAAACTTGGGAGAACCAAACATCTTGCAACGCAGCAGCACAAAAACAGCTGCGAAAGGTGACTTGTATATCTGAGGTTTCTAAAGGTGTGGTACTAAGATTCTGGTAAAAGCTTCACAGACTTCACAAATTACAGACGCACCCATTATCCAGAATTGAAAAGAGGACAATTTATGTCTCGAATGAAATCTCACAGAGGAAGGATTTCTATTATTTTTAATAGACTTTTGATCAGGCCCTAGAAAGAGATCATTCTGGGGCTCTGAATGCCCTTTCAGTGATCCTTTGTAGCGGAAAACAAAAAGATTCATTATAATACTTCAAATTGCAACCATATCCTTGGCTCAGCATCTAGTTAATTAATAGCCAAGGCAGGAAATTAGGTGCCATGATTTTCTCAGTTCACAATTCATCTTCATCTCCAGGAGTTCAACTACAGAACACTGTAATCTGGGATGAATGTAAAGACAGGTTGTAATAACGCTAAAAACCCTCCACGAAGATCTTGGAAATACTTGAAAGCAAGGACAAAAAGAAAGTTGTATTGACATAGACTAGGGGAGATGGAAAAAAAAAGTAAGTTTAAATGAAAATTTCACTAGAAATGTGTTGGACAAAACTGCTTTAAAAACAGAACAAGCCTTCCTGTATTAGCTTCACTCTAGAAAATAATAATTTTTTTTTTCCAGCAGGCTCCAAGCAATTTCCTCCACACTCCAGCCTTTGCATCTCAGTAGGCTGATTACCAACATGACCCGAGAAAGTCTTTGTTTCTCCTTTATCTCCTTCTACAGGAATAATTCAGGACGAACATGAAGGATAAAAGACAGCATAAGGAACATGCTTCAACACTTACTCTGTCTTTCTTGTAGGGCAGGCAGGGGAGGGAAATAGTAGAGGCTTTGATCAAATGTTCATTGATCAAAAGTAATATTTTGTTGATAACAGCATAATCACATCATCTTACCAAATCACATGTGCCAATTTAAAAATTGTAAGAAAAAAGATGTTTGATATTGAAAGGAATAACTATATTAAGTTTCCTCTGATCAACGGAAGAAACTACAGATGGACCTAACAAATACGAATTTCAAGTCAGAATGAAAATTGACCTAATGTGATTAATGTAATTGCCACTTTAAAGACCTCATACAAAGAACTCATTCTACCCATAAGTGTCCTGATTTTTGGGAGATTATACGAGCGCAGCCAACACTTGCACTTTCAAACTTCCTAAGATCTGCCACAATCAAAACTCATTCTTTTTTTCCTTTCAGTGTTCTAAATGGGTGCTTCTAAACCTAACTGTCACGTAAACTTGTTTATTCAGCAATATAAAAGCTGGACCCTCTTGCAGGGAAGTTGGAGACATCACCTATGAGCGGACGCACTGCATAGGACCTCCCAAACTACCAGGAAAGGCTCTCCAAATCCTCACTCCAAATCCTCCCCATGGACTGCAGATCTGAATGATGGTAAAGCATTAGGGCAGTTGGTGATGTATTTTTCTTAATCACTATCACTATCCTCATGCAGTAATGGTTAGGTGCATTGCCTTGTTCTGTTTTATTGTTGCCATATCATTTTACTTATTATCTCACTTCTTTAAACGTAAGTAAAGATAAGTGCACTTCTTAAACTTGGTGCCTGTGACCTTAGTGCTGATTCCACCCACTAGCAAAACAGCGTCCACCAAAGAGCAGTGCCCTAGAGAGCACCTGAAATGGGGAACTGACAGGGCTGCACCAATAGGAAAGAGCACATGCACAAGTTAGATCAAGGCGTGCAGACATTTTACCTCCAGGTAAAATGTACAGTGAGCAATGAAGTGGAAATACAACCTTCAACTGCTTGCTCCATCTCTATGCATACAAGGCAGTAGCACAGAAAAGCAGACAGGAAAAACAAATATCTAGGACAGAGAAACTAAAAGGAAAGAGAGAAAAAATAATCCAGCTTTTCTGTCCCTGCCACTTGACAGCTAATTCCCTAGTTAGACCAAACAGCTACTTCACTACACAAGGGAGATGGAGTGCTTGTTGGGAGATGGAGAAGGCACCTGTAGTGACAACTGGAACAAGCTAGCCTTAGTCAGAAACTGCTGACAATAGACAGAGAAAATCAAGTGTTAAACACAAAATTCACTCAGTTACTTACACAAACCCACCCCCCAAAATAAACTAAAATCACTTTTTTTGTTCCCAAGCTTATTTAATGTGGCATCTTATGTCAGATGTGCATAACAGAAAAAGCCATAGTTGGAACTAGTCAGAATTAAGCAAAGAACAGACAGACCCCCTTGTACTCAGTACTGATGAAGTAGAGCTACTCTTGGCAGTTTTATCAGACCTCTGAACAGCAGCTGGCAGGCACACCAATGAAAGCTGAAGTACTGCTGTGTTGGGTGGGGTGTATTCCTAGGGCAGGTACAGGTGAGCACTGACAAAACCTGCTAGCTTCAATACTGCACCACAGTTAGCATTTAACTCCTCAGTAGCTGTCTGAGCACCAGGCTGTTGTGTTTGAAAGCAACGGCACTGAGTTTTAAGACTAAAGAGCTGAACTCCGTACTAATCTGTTACTTCGGTTTTACAATTGGAAATTTGGGAACAAATGACAGCAATCTCTCTGGAGGTATAGGTCAGAAAGCTCTATGTTTGGTCAAACATTATAACTCCCTTACATTTCTTCTTCATTTAATCACTGTAAGCGCACAGTGCAGCTCTAATCTTGTTCAAGACTTTACATGCTTTTTCTTAAGATTATTTGCTTTAAGAGTAGAAAGATTACACTGGCAGCCAGTGCTAGATTTGCTTTTCTAAGCTCTTATGCATGCATGCATACATAACAGTTACCAGAGTCCTTCAAAACACAATAGCAAGAAAATACCTTCAACTAGCATATATTACAAGTAGGATCCTGCTGAGGAGCATGGAGGTGGATCAAACACAGACACCAAAGCACAAAAATCTGAACACAAAACCAAACCATCTCCTTTTCTCATCACTGAAACTCATTTGGCTGTCTGAGGCGTTTACTCTGATGTTTGAACTGTGCAGAAACACAGGAACTAAACACGAGCATTTTTTTTTCACATAAAACATTTCCTCCACTCCTCCCCTACAAGAGCAGATTAAAACTTCCCTTCCCTACAGGAAGTAATAACTCATGACTTGCAGGTTGTTGCCAGCCTCCAAAGAGCACATAAGCAGCCTGCCTGCAGCCAGCTCCTACCCACAGAGAGTTTTTAAAACAGCTCCACCCTGGAGAAGCCATGCTGTAGAGCCTTTCCTGTATGAAGGACACACAAGGGGAAGCAAGGGAAATACCTGGGTAATGAGGACTATAGGAGCCAGCAATAAATTGCAAGAGGGACGACTTGTGATGTGAAGATGAATTTTGCAGCAGCTCAGACACACAAGCTGTGAGCCTGTTAGGGGCTCTGAGGCAGTGACAGCACACTGTTGTCATTCTTTCAGTTACTGCATTGGGTGAGAGCACTCACATGGGCAGAAACGAATCGTCAGCATGGAAAGCTATACCCTGTGCACTTGCTGTCAAGACCCCTCCCCTCCACAAAAAAACAGAAGCCCTCTTAAGAGCCCTGGTTTAGATGGTTCATAAACAGAAGCTACAGAGATTTCCCTAATGGACCTATCACTTCAGTGGTAACACCACAACACTTCCAAGTCCAACATCTTCAGGCTCCTTAATGCAAATTCTACAGAAAACTATCGTCTGGGTCTGCTTATGCCACTAAAGCTCCAATCAAAAAGCTGTGTTACAAACATTCTCATTAGTAACACCCTTGAAAAAATTATTTAAAAAAAAATCACAGGAAAATGTACAAAAATGTGCATCATCTCATAATTCCATTGCTGAGAAACTCAGCAGCTGTTTTGCAAATATAAACAAATTAAAAATATCCAGCTTTTGTTCCTCTTGCACTTAGCAGAGAAGTCTGCTATCAGAGTTGCCATACAACTGCATACATACACCATTACTGACATTCTTCATCTCAGGTACCTGGACTGAGCTAAGCATAAATGAAAACTCATCAGCATTGGTGTTCACTACTCACAAAACAGTACAGAAGTTGTTGTTTTCATTTTACTGCAAAAGTAGGAAACCAAACAGGTGATTTTCAACTGTCACAGTCAATTCAGCACGAAGTTGTAAAACACTTGAAAACAGAAGCATAAATAGATTTCTTTGGAAACACTCCACAGACAAAATAGGATCTTGCAAGTAACTACAAGAAAAATGATGATTTTTTTTTCTTTATTTGTGTGTGTGTGTGTTAAGATTAAAATTATGTAACTGCTCTACAGGGAGATGCATATTCATGAAAAATTACTTTTGGCTGACCATGCTGGCTTTTTAAAGTACCACATTCTAAAATATTAAATAATATAGAATAGAGCAGACTGAGTGACTTGGCAGGAAGAACCCTTATGCTGCTTAGGCTCTCTTAATGACAAAGGAAAGCTAAACTTAACAGCATTTACTGTTATTTACTGTTATTTACTGAAAGCAGACATGCATATTATTTCCTCTGGATAATTACATCACATCATTATACTGCAATGTAAAAGAATGATATTGACGTTAAAGAACCACTGGAAAAAAAAAGGTGCCTGCTATCTATTGCAAAAGCCTGTGGTACCAAAGCAGTGGCTGCGCGGTTGACAGCAGGCCGGTAGGTCTGGCCAGACACAGATGAGAGGAAACTTTTAAGTTACACATCACCCAAAGAAATAAAACCTTAGGGTCTACAGAGCAACCTCATTTCCAGACTACCAACACATCACAAGCTATCTAGACTGTCTTAGGCAGCGTACAAAGCAAACCAAGCTTGGGGCATATCAGGCTTACAACAATCCATTTGCAATCCTATTGCTCAAGGACAAAACACTTTCACTCCAGGTGAAGGAGTAGCAATTCCTGCTTCTCATCAAGATCTGAGACTTACTGCTACAGCATGGGCAGGAGGGTCAGGACCCGTTTGCTTGGTGCTGTAATGGCCATGCATTGAAGGTCACTTCAGAGGATGAAATGGAATACCTGTACATTTTACAGGATGGAAGTCACTTATCTGGACTTTGAACAGCCAGCTTGCTCCAGACAATGAGGTAATTCTTGTGAGAGCATCCAAGTCACGAGGCAGCTTACACCTACCATTGGCAACTGGAGAACTGGGATGAGACCTGCCTGCACTCAATATTGCACTGAAGGCAAGGTCAAATCACTTGAGCTGAGAACAGCAACTTGAGTATTCATTATTTGATACCAGCTTCTATAGAGGTCATGGTGACCGATGCAGGTAGCAGGCTTGAGTTCTGCCAAAAAACAGGCTGCAACTTCATAAAAGGGAAGGTGGATGGAACTAAGGGAAAAATGAATGCTCTGCTACAGTTTGGTATATTAAGCAATTTGATCCTAAGATCTAGCCACTTTTAAAAACAAAGCAAGTTCTTTGATTTCAGCTTTGCAATAAGAGAAGATAAGGTCCTCAAAAGCAAAAACAAAAAAAAAAGAAAATTAAAAAAAAAAAATCTTATGATGTAATATATACTTTTAATTAAAATGAACTTGCCACAAAATGAGCTATATCTAAGATTAATTTAGAAGACTCCTGCAAGCTCACAGACTATGTGCTTTCTTCTTGTCAGCCCACTGACATACACAAGCCACCCCACTCCTTCTGAACTCCATGCATAACTGTGCTGCCCTCCATGCTTCCAGCTCTTCCCAAATTTGTTCAGGCTTAGCACCGCACACACCGAGGTGAGCAGCTACCATCCTAGTGACTTCACCATGAAGGGAAGGAGCAGGCCTCTGCCAGTGGCATTTCTGCCATGGCAACACCACACTGATCATTCAAAAGCCAGGCACAACTGTTTTTGTGTCTCATGGTAATTAATCCCTTTCTACACTAACTGCTGCCATATGGGAGCATCCCCAAACAGGGTCACTATATCCGGGTGAGGACACTCTGCTGTCTGCTGTAAAAGAAAGGAAGTTCAAAATCAGGTCTGTTCTTTTTCAAAGCTTTTTTTTAGTGAAGTTATCTCACGCTGTCACCTTACTCAAGGATGTAGATGAGACCTATAGCACAGCTCTACCACTGCACTACTTCTGACTCTAAAATGCTTTTAAAAGACATTTACCAGCTCTCTGGCCTACTCAGTACCCTAAAAGCTCTGACCAGCAACACAGCAGCTCTCTGGATTCCTGCTTATAACCCTGCTGCACGAAAGCCAATTCCCTTTGCTTTCCACCCCTAACAAAAGCCACCTACAATAAAGCTTAAGAGATCTCCATTATCCAAGATTTCCCTTCCTCTGCTTTAAATTACTTTGAAGTCAAAATCACTGTATCCGCCAAACTAAGTGGGCTCCTGGCCTTCATCCCATAATTGCTTTAAACGGATCTGCAGTCTCATCCTGTTGCCTCTGTCAAGAAAATTGTACTGCAAGTGAAGCCTCATTTGTGAGAGAATAAATGGGGGCTCATTACAAGAGAAAGAAACAGGACTTCTTCCTAGCCTATAGATTTTTTTGTATTTTCATCTTACCGGCAGCAGTGACAAAAATACATCTGCAAAAACAGCCAAGTGACTTTGAGACCAAAAGTGTTTTACTCCCACTTGAGCTGCTCTGCACAGGCACCAATAACTGCCTTTCTTGAGACCTTCTTAAATCTTTTACTTACGAATCCCTAAAAAAACCCAAGGTGTTCAAAATGCAAGAAAGGAGGGGTAATGGAGAAGTAGTATTATTTAATGCTAATACCTGAGACATTTAGTGCTCCATGAAAAGGAGAGTAAAATTGAAGGTGCAGAAATTTCTGCAAGATGCAGCTTCTTACATTACCAGAGCACCGTGACCTTGTTTATTAAGGAAGAAGTGCAATGTCATGCTGGTTTCATCTACTGACACAGCATGCTGAATGGAGATACTGGCAGTGAAAGAGCTGTGCCTACACCAGGCCAACACAAGAGCTCATCTTGGCCAAAAAGTGAAGCTAAGTATTACACTGAGACCCCCACCTTGCTTTTGGTACCTAACTGCCTTCACACAGCACCGCATCAGGCCACTAAGATATATACCTGGGACATCTATTGGGACTTCTCTCCTAGAAGTAAGTTCCAGACCACCTACAGCAAGCATTGTAGGTAGCTGTTCCACTGCTGCAGAGCTTGCCGGGCAAGATCCAACAGGTCATGCATTTTTTAGGGATGTTCAGAGTCATCCTTTCAGGAAAAAAAAAAAAAAAAGAAGAAGAAAAGAAAAACAGGACATGAATTATGACTTCCAGTCTCTACAGCAAACTCTCAACAAAAGACAGTAGGAAGAGATGCACAGAAGCTGGGCTGTGTTTTCACAACCTATTTTGTGAGGACAGTGATTTCTGAAAGAGTTAGAACTGCCAAGGCCAAGCAGATTTTGCTCAGAGACAGACTGCTCTACCAGCAATACAAATGTCTTTATTTTAAATAAAGAATTTCTTATAAAAAACATTAACCATTCCAAGTCCACATAGGTTTCATTTTAATTTCTTAAGCTTTGTGTCTTTAGCTTTCTGAGCATTGGCCTGTTATTCATTCTGGTAATTACACTTCCTGACTGCCATAATTTGCAGCTCTTAGCCTTAGGAGGTATACAATTCACTTATTTTTCCCTCCAGTATTCAGGGAAATCTTTTGTCTCTGATTGGCCGACTTTTATTTTAAACCCGTTACATGATTTAAACCCAGCCTGAGAGGATTCAGCAGTACCCAGGTTTTTAGTAATCCTTAAAAACTAAATCTTCCAGAACAGTAACAGACGTAAAAATGGATTGGTATAAAAAAATAAATCAAACCCAACACTTTTTAGCCTGCTTTCCTAAAAAGGAGCAACAACTACAATCTTTGTCTCATCACATTGCTTCCAGATAGATATCGATAAGTGATGTATCTACCCACCAAATGCCTTGTTCTTGGAAATAGAAATTGCACAGATATTTGTATTTGAACTAATGTTCCTAATAAACAAACCACAAACTGTTTACAACCCCAGAAAGTTTGTAGACAGTGACCTAGAAAAGATTTTGCATGAAATTTCCATTAAGTTGTTTCGTCACAATGTTACATATGCAGCTTAGCTGAGGCAGATCAAAGCTTTACTTCATTCACACTTGCTTAGCCTTACTGATGAGAACACTATTAACTTTCAAGAACACAACACAGAATAATTTTTAAATATGTGACTGTGTACATGCATAGCGTATACGAAATCAAGTTACGCAAGTAAATTACTGTTTGAGGTTTCCTGACATTTCAGTGCTTGGTCTTGGAATCTTCATTATTAACAAGCAGACTGCATTATGTACTGACATAGATTAGTCACTTAAAACTAAAAAACAACAACAACAAAACCTCCTACTCAGTCAGAATAAAAGTTAACTTTATAACCTCCCATCAGTAGAATGTCAAATCAATTTGGGAAATCTAGAGACTGTATTCTCTTACACAAACATTGATTTGGCAGACCAAATAACCCTGCCACCAGGTGGGGAAAAACATGTTTTGCCAAAGTTTCCATTCCTTTTCACCAGCTGCACTCTTCCTCTCCTTTCTCTATTGAACTGCATCCTTTGCATCCTTTCCTGAACTTACATCTCTGTCCACACCTCTTCAGGCACTGCCTCAACCGCCTTCTCCTGTTTCTGAGCCTGCCAGCCTGCACCCCTCTTCTCCCACCTGTCTACTTTTTGCTCTTTCCAGCCAGCTTTATTCCACCCAAACACCTCCTCCATGCCTCTCTCCAGCAGCATCAGATCACCTTCTCCTGCAGGTCCAGCAGCAGGTGCCTGGGTAGCAGCAGAGGAGAGCAAAGCAGGGTCGGCGTGCCTGATGCAGGGGCAGCCTGCAGAGGCTGGAAGCAGCCAGGGAGCAGTCCTGCTCAGCCCTGGGAGTGCTGGGGAGGAGCGTTCTCACTCGGTGCATGGGGATGGCAAGTCACGCGAACACTGATGAATGCAATGCATCTGTAAGGAGGGGTGCTGCTTCAGTTAAGCAAAAATAAAAGGACAAAAAATTTAGCACTGCTGTGTTTAACACATCCCTGTCAGGCACGAGCTGTGACTTTGCGTTGGCAGCTTGGACAGTTTTTCACAGGCACAGGAGGAAGCACTGGTCTAAAACTGAATTTCTGAAGTCTGGTGGCCTGAAATCATCCTATTGGGCTTCTATGAAGATTTAAAAAAAAAAAAAAGTTTTTTTCCCCAAGTGTCATTCTTCAACTATTGGTTCCATTACAAGAAAAAAGAAGAGAAACAAGCCAAACCATTTAAAACTTGCAAAGTTATAAAGAGACTGAAGCAAACCTCTTTTACTGGAAAATGTTACACAATTTTAATTATTTGCCATCTGCTTTAGAAAACTCAAATCCAGCAATTAAAATTCTTGGTTATTTTATTGTGCAAATGATAATGGTTTTACAACAACACCAATAACATGCTTCTTAGAATTACGTCTCTTTAATCCACAGAGGCTTCCTTTTTATTTTGGACAGAGAGAGGAGAGTTTAGACCTCTAAGCCTCCCACCTCCCTGCAGCAACCTCATAATGACAGATTAGTATCAATTAAACAAAACAAAGTTGTGCTATCACCAAGAGCAGAATAAAGACATTTCACAAAGTGTATTTGAAGTTGCCTCCAGAAATAACAAGGACATGTTAACAACAGTTGATACAGTAATTGGGTCCCTCTCTTTTGGCAGTAAATATTTTACAAGGATTGCTAGACTAAAAAACAGCATCCTATGTGTATCTTCAGAACTTTTTTATAGAGCATGTTCTTGGCACTGATCCTTTTCTTTGATCAACAAAAATAGAGAAAAATGGGATTGTCAAGTCAAAGTGTTTGCTGTGACTTATCTATACCACTAGAACACACCATACTTCCTAACAAGGTCCAATCTGTTACACTGTAACATGCATTAAATGCTCTGTCTTATCACAGTAAAAGGTGCACCATAAAATGATGTATACATTACAAAAAAGGTATTAAAAAAAAAAAAAGAAAAAAGAGACAGATGAACAATATTATGCTGCAGTGGCAATATTCAACCCCACACAGTGACGCATCAACCCCCACATCCAGTCACATTCCCAAGCACCCAGCAGCCCCTCGCAGCCAGGGACAAGAGGCCCAGATGCTCCAGCCAAGGCAGTCGGCTCTCCCTTCTGTGAGTAATGGGGGAGGTGGATGGAGAAGCATTGCTTTACCTTCAGGTCATCATCACCCAGCTCTTCCCTGTGCACAAGTTGAAAGGCTGCTTGCCAGAGCCATTACGTTTCCCTGTGCACACAATCACTGAATTGAGCTGGTTCTGTACCAGTAGTGCAGAGTTTCTCACCAACTGCCTTCACGATCCCCAGGCAGACAACTGTGGGGCTTAAGGAGATGCTATCAAGCTTTTGCTTACATGGGAGACAGACACCAAGGTTTGATTACACAACAGTTGGGGCCATGCAGATAAGTCACCACTGGCATTGGGCCAGGAACAAACTTTTCCCCAGGCTCCCTGCTTTGCAATGGTGGAAATTTTGGAGGATGCAAATGGCCTTCCCTAGAAGGGTACCCTTTCTGAGCCTGCCCTGCCAGTTGCCATTCCACAGGGAGAAAGAGGCATATCAGGCACAATTCAGTCCTTCCTAAAGAATTCACAAAGAATTATGACATGGACTCAAAGTGACAAACTCATTGAAGCTAAACACCAGCAAATTCCACCAGAATCCCAGATAAAGCCTTTGTAATTAATGGTGTCTCAATAACAGCAAGCAGCTCCCAAGGAAGGGATTAGTGTTTTTCATCATTCTGCCAATCTTCCACAACTACAGCAATTGTGTTGAATTTTACTTGGTGGCACAGCGTTAGTTCTTCAAAACTGTGTCCTCACAATACCACTGATAGTCCCTGTCTTCCTACAGACCCAAATGACCACTAAATTCTAGTTGCTCATTTCCCAGCACCTGTCATTTTATCACACTCCTGTTTATATATACATACTTGTAGCACCATCCAACAAGACTTGGACATTTGTGTTGTAATAACAATTTCTTCCAGAGCAGTTACGATTTGTTGCCACGTTGTCTTTGGATATCCCCTCTCAATAAATTCATGTCTCATCCCTTTCAACTGTGAGAATGGGCAGTCAGCAGCTTGCCTCTCATGAGTTTCAGACTATGGAAAGAGAAAAGCTCTTTGGAGTGTTACTGAAATAAGATGGTGCACGATATGTTGTGTGGATGAAGACAAATAAGATGAGTTTTAAAGTTAGCCATTAGCACATTCACATAGGGTGCTGCTGTAAGAGATCACCTTGCTCATCCCAGGTAACTCCAGAACAATTGTTTCTTATCACAGATACACAACATAGGACACAATTACAAGTTGCACTTGGTTTCTGTCCAAGACTATTTAAAACATTATTTCCAAAAGCTGAAGTTCCAGCTAACTTACATTCATTAGTGCTCACCCACTGCTGTGCCAGATTGGCAATTAAAAAAAAAAAAACAACTCCAACGTCAGCACTTTTTACTTCCAAAATACATTTATCTTGCTTTTAATAGAACATCAGTGCCAGAAGCTCATGCAACCAGAGAGAAGCACTCTACAAAACCAAATTTTGCAAGACAGCGGTTTAAATGTACCTTTAACGTTTACATCATACCCATTTCTGGCTGTCAGCTGTCAAAGAGAGCACTGCTCCATGTCAGTTCATTGACTGCCTGCACCAAGAATTTTTCTGGGATGTACTGAAGTCATCTCTTGGTTTTTAGGTCTGAAGACACTCATCCATTAGCAGCTTGTGATTGTGAGGCTTTCTCCAGCTGTCTAGTGACAGCAGTAGCAAATCCCACTTCCCACTTGTCTTTGCAAACCCAGGGAGGCCATTGCTCAGCAGCTGTGTTTGCAAGCTGTAATTCCTCCTGCTTGCTCCCCATGCAGCAGGCATGTGAGATACACCCCAATTCACGTCATTTTTACAGAGAAAGCATTTTGAGCTCATCATTACGCATTCTTTAATCAGCCCTACGCAATCTCATGCAGGAATGCTGGGCCTTTGCCACCACTCTCACAACTGCTCCGTGTCTGTGCTGCACACTCAGCCTGACCCTGCTCTGTCAGCGGTCAGATTTGCACTGCACCAGCCCAGATCCAAGGACACCAAAAACAGCTCTCAAGCAGAACTAGGAACAGAAAAGCTATAGCTGCTGCAGGAAGTGAGCATGCCAACTTCAAGTAGCACCCTGCATGCATCCAGGCACACCGCACACACCCTGCCCACAAACTGCTGAGCCCACGGACAACACCGTGCTGTAATGTGAACACATGCCTCGCAATAACAGGGGGCTGGCACCAGATATTCCCCGGCAAATCACAGGGTTGGCTCTGTTAAAGAAAGGGCTATACTTCCCTTCTCTTTTTACACAATAAGTTTAGGTCTGAAGCATCACTCAGGCCCTGTAGCCCAGTGACAGGCCTGGCAGCACGCACCCCACACAGGGCATTCGCTCTGCCTCCTGTGCTGGGCTTCACCAGCCTTGATCACAACAGACCAGTAGGAAATCTGTTCTCATTCCCTTAAAATTCCTTTGTTTTGGAATACATTAAGAAGGAAGTGGGAAATAGTATATCAAGGAAGCAGGAAAAAAACAAAAAGAGTGTGAAATAATAAAATAATAAATATGCAGAGCCCATTGATTCTTGGTCTTACATCACTGCAAAGCTATAATAAAATGCTAACATTAAACACGTGCGTGTGATGTTCAGCAAGGTCACAGGAAACAAATGCTTGAGGAACTGTTTGTAGCTATCAAAATAGGACAAAGTGTTGGCCCTCCTTGCTAAACTACAACCCTTTACTGGGCTCTCATATAATACAGACTATTTTGGACTGAAATTATGCTGCCTGCAAAGAATATAAAGTGTTCTGGCCACCCTGGCTCTCTAGCAGACTGGTTTTTTTTAAATTATTTATCAAGAGAAACACAATCCTTTGGCAACTCCTGAACATTCTGACGGCTTTAAACTGTCAGACCTTCAAGGACAGAGATCTTTGCTTGGCACTTCCACAGTGCCTTGAACAATGGCACCTGATTTCAGATCATAGGGCTGCATCAGTGCCCATGTGCAGTCACAGAGATGGGGCTTAGCTACCCCTTTATTTTTAGAAATTCCTACAGGGACTAAGAAAAAAAATCTCAAGCCTACGCCCCTTCAAACTACAAGTAATTAATTGTAATTAATGTCACAGTGAACTGATACTCATACCTGTATAATTAGCAGTAGATAGTCCTAGCTGTCATCTCCTCCTAACCATCTGTAAACCAGGAGCAGTCTAAGTTTAGCTGTAACAGCGCAGCCTCCTACTACCACATCAAGAGAAGAAAGTAACTAATAAATAAGTAATATTCATTAATTTGAGTTTGTAGAGGAAAAACAGACAAGTCTGCATCCTATACAAAAGCTCTGTGTGTGTTTGATTTTATTTTGATGAAACTAAACCTCAAAGCAGTGAGATTTGATCCTGAGTTGGGAAATAATTTTCAGACTTTTCCTGAGTATAAGTCTCCCACATTATTTTCAATAGATAATGTTCCCAGAAATTAACAAAGAGATTTTAATTTTGGTAGAATTACAGCTTGATTTGTGCAATTTCTTTCATTTACAGGATATGTATAATTTCATTTTTCTCCACCCTTATATTAGAATAAAGTCACATATTAGGCAAAATAGTATCATACCACCTTGAAAGTATTAAAGTTCTAATGAACATGACAAATGGCTTGTCGGACCCATGACTAGAAGTAATTCAGCTAGTAATGCTGAAGTAGACATGCAAAAAATTGTATTTGTATGAGAAGATAACTTTGGTAATACAGTAAACATTCAAAACATTCTAGCAGTTACATGATGTTCCCCTTGAAAGAATTATCATTATATCTGAAGAATGTTAGTTTTTCTGACACTCTCAGCAAATCAGTGGTGGAACAATAATCCTCCATGGATGTTCCAAGAAAATCTTTTAAAGATATTATTATTTGGTCAAGAGCTAATAAACACAATGACTGGCTTTGGAAACTGTTCATCTTCCTCAACATCTAATCTGTGATTAGATATTGCAATGAGTAAGGGAACGTAAGAAACCTAAGAGAAGGGCACTGTACTGCAAATAGTCCATTCATCACAGTGTTATAGCAAGTTGGGCTATAAGATGCATTCAATAAAAAGTTAAATAACTTATCTATTTTCATATATTCAATAAGTTCTCTTAATAGCAGCAGCAGTCAAATCTCCTACCCAGCAAGCAGCCCCTCCAACACATACACTTAAATCCGTGTCCCTACCTGAAGCCAGGAGATCATTATGCATGGCTCAAAGAACTATCTACCAGACCTGGAGCTGAACTGCACAGGGAGTCTGTAACTGCTACAGAACAAACTCTTACCTTACACTAGACCAGTGAAACAAGGAAGTGAAGTCACAAGGGCAGACAGACAGGTAAGACTATAGCCTCCTCTGGGCTCATTAGCCACAAACCAGAACAAACTACAGCAGTTAAATATAAACAAATTGCCTATTGAATTTGAGTAGCATCATCCAGTAAGTCTTGAATATATGACAAACATTCAAGGTCAAGTTAGGCACAGTCACCATTTTTCCCAGAAAAAGCACATTATATAAAAGCTTATATAAGTCTTATGAGAGTTCAGTTGTCTAAACACATGAAGCACAAGCCAAATAATTAACTACAGTATAACATATTCCTTTTTCACATTTATTTGTAAACTACTTTCAAAAGTATCTGTATTTCAAAGTATCTGTATTTTTTTTTACTTTGCACTGTTGGTGAGCTCACTGCATTCCACTGATTACGAGCTACAAGTGGTTGCTATCATAAAACATTCTGGATACAATAAGAAGGATCTAAGATGGTCTACCCCTACCTACAGATGCCCGTAATCCAACCACAAAGACATGACAGCCCCTTTCCCAGCAAAGGCTAAGGCTAGCAAGCAGCCAACAAGCCAGCTGCATTTCTGCACTGCCACCAACATTGAACAGCCCACCAAAACTTACTGCAACACAGCAGACATCCCAGGCTATTGTGCTCCATCCTACCCTTTTGAGCAGATGGTTGAAAATATTTGCATTTATGCTTCTCTCCCCACTTCTGTGTGAACCATGCAAGTGACCTGAAGTAATAAGTGTGGGCTGACTAAACACTGTGTGTGTTCTCTTCTGCAGAGCAAAAAGGTCAGCTGGGGTAAAAGCAAGGGGTGACAAGAAGCACAATACTGAAACACTCTTGATTTTAGGCAGCCACCTTGTTCAATGAACCACACACAAGCCAAGGTCTTTCAATACGTGCACTCAAGCTTAAATGGACTGGTTGAGAAACAGTTGCTGAACAGAACTGACTGAAAAGATGGAGAAAGCCTTATGAGGGCCTCCCCTCCCCAAGGCTAAGTGCTTAACAGTGTATTAAAAATGTAGACATCTTAGTGCAGATTTCTAAGGATTTCTCTGCTTTTACATAACATTTGGCAGCTCTCTCATCTGTGGCTGAGAGCCTGTTTGTTTTGGGTGATTTTTCTGGTCTTCATAAAACCATCTGCAACAGCAGACTGAGCCTTTAGCTCAGTTTGCAGAGAAAAGACACCAAATTCATCTTCCATTAATTTCCAAATGCTGGCACAGAGCAGGGGTTAAGGCCAGAGATGTAACAAACTGTAGCAACCACCTCATTGAAAAAATACAGACTTCTATGCTTTCTACAATATGATTTTGCTACAGGACAACTGAAGCTCTCATTATTGCTGAGGGCTTTCTTTTTTAGTACTGAAACATTGGCAAGAGTAGTACCAATAGTTTTAATGAGAGATTTGCAGGAAGTTCTTCACGTTCTGCCGTTGTCAACTAGCTGACATGTTCCCCATAGGAACAGAGTAAGGCAACAATGTGTTAAATAAAAAAGAATTAGTTTGCAACTAATGGACAAATATTTTGTTCTCCTATCTCCAAATGGTCCCCCTTGTTTCCAAATGGTAGAGAAAATTTATTGTGAGGAGATTTCAGCTTCAGCAGTCTCTAAAGACTCCCAAAAGCTAGAATCCATTCCTAGATTTGCCATCAGTAATATCCTGTTCTGTCTTTCCATAAAACTAGTTAGAGAGCGAGTAGGAGAGCTCTGAATCTAGCAACGCGGTTATACAAATGAGATTTTCCAAGGTGGATAATTATCAAATTCTTAAATCACTTATTTTAGAGACTGTAACAAGAGAAGGCATGCAGAGCTGTGCAGATTAAACAATGTAATTGATAATTAAGAGAGCTGGAGAAGGAAATCACATAGTCCCTCTTCATTAGCATGCGAATTTCAATCACAACGTAGTGAGGGAGAGCATTTCTATGTAAAAAGCAAGCTAAAGCAGAGCTCAGAAGGGGAAAAGTGAGGGTTAGATCTCCCATTGCTGTTTCCTTTCCTTACCTCTTCCACATTCCTCTACATGCCCTGGAGACAGGAACAACAAAAAAGAGGGCAGGAGTTGATGCTGAAATACCCTCTACACCACAGAGCCTCTCAAGGCTCAGCAAGCTGCAAGGTTGGAGCAGTGAGGAAATATCATGATAAACATAACCACCTCTTCTCTGCCTTGTGTTATTTTGCAGATTCTTCCATTACTGCAAATGCATGTATATCATGGCTTGACAAAATACATGACATGTTTATTTTCAGGACAGATGAACAGCTTCACAAGTCATAGGCACACCACCCACTCCTGGCTGACAAACTGAACAAGGTCATATTCGTGTGTGCAAGTTCACAAGCCCCGGGGTCCCCGAGGCACACCTTCATTAAGCAAAGGGCTCAATGACTCTGGCTGCAAAGCTCCATGGGACAAGGTCTCTCTTGGCAACTGCATGAAAGCTGCAGAAGGTGATGACCTGGAGCATCACACTTGTTTACAGATCATGTTCAGGTATATCATTTTGAAGCCTGCTGCAGTATTATGCATACCATTCTTCACGGATGCACTCAGACTATTGAGTCTGTAGGTTCAACAGCTGTATTTGTATTTGATGTGGCTGAAGGAAAGATGTATGATTAATTAGATAAAGGTAATAATTGACTACTCCAAATCTGTCCTCTGAATGCACTCTGTGCTTGCTCTGCAGCCTGATGTATCTGCCAGCTGAAACTGCATTACAAAATGGAGAAAGGGGAAGGTCATCAAACTGCAGTGCTCTCTCTTGGTAAAATGAGCAAAGTGTGGAGTGAAAAACATTGTGTCACATCACCAGTTTTTTTTGAGATTAAATCTAGCATGTGCCAACGTGCCTCACAGCAACCTGTCACTGAAGTCCAGAGAGATTCAGCTTCCCAAATCAGTGCATCCTCAAGATCAGCTCACACCCCATATATGCCCTCACATGAATTGCCCAGAGTTACCCTAAGTTTTAACCAGAAAGCAGAAACATTCCCAGCATACCTAGACATACCATCACATAGGTCTCATCAAGACAACAAAGTTTACTGTGTCATCAACAAGCTAGTTACATATATGCTTGCTGTCTTTCCCAAGTGCTGTTTGCAGGTATTAGAACAATAAACTTAAGAAAACTAAAGCAGGCTTTGCTGTAAGAGCCTTAGATATTGGGAGCTATTAGTTTCTTCTGCTTTCCACAAAGAAACTGACATCTCTTGCAGAACTCCCATATTTCAGCATATGTTATGTCCTTCACTTGCTAGGGAGGATATTCACTGTGTGATGCTAACAAGGGAAGTATAAGAAAGTTTGGAATGCATGCACTGTGTTAAAATTTTATGTCGTCCCCCCCCCACCCCCCCCAAAAAAAAAAAGATTTACCATCCTGCATTTAGGTTCTTTCTTCACCTGCCACCAAATTACTTGAAATTTCTCTACCTGTCATCACCCATATAACTTGAAGCCCCTTGAGTGCTGCAGTTTGCATGAAAACAGGGCGAGAAGATAGGAGCAAGCAGTGAGCATCCCAGCGGGTGGCAGTGATCAGGAGGGTGTGGGAGCCAGTGAGGCTGCCTGGGCTGAGCCCTGCTGGGACTGCTGGACAGAACAGGTTCCTCTGAAATGTTTATATTTCATAAATAGATGGTAGAAGAGTCAGAACAGGTGGTTATATTTGTGAAATTCAAATGCATTGCATGTTAGGATGGGGAAAGGCAGCTATGTTTGCATTTAGAAGGGTCAGATTACTCTCTGGTTAACTGTCGGAATCCACCTGGGATAAATTTGAGCTACTGAACAACTGAACCATAAAGAGCAAAGTGTGTGTCAACACTTCAGTGTCCCATTCGTTTGCCTCCTTTCACCACTAAGGAAATGCAGGAAACAAGTGCACTGAACTACTATGCCTTTTCGTTATTAATCACCAACCATATTAAATTATTTCCAGTTATCTGGACAAGAACACCAACGCTTTGTCACCATCTCTAGAAACACTATGGTGGCCCTCTGGATAGCTGAAGGACAGCTGGACTTTTTGTCTTAAGCATGCTTTAGTTCTGTGTGAAACCACTGCCAACACCTCCCTCCTCATCTCAGCCCTGTCCCAGAAAAATCAGCCTGAGTTGTCCTTCCTTACACTTACTTAAACCAAAAACTTCAGGTCGAATCCTGCATTCACTTAGGCAGCTCAAGCGATTACAGGATTTGAAGTTAAAGAAAGACTTCCGCTTCTTGTTTTTTCTCCCTCGCATTATAGAAGTTTAGAGGCAGCTAGTTAACACTGATTTCCATATTCCAGTGTAGCCCAGATATTGATTGCACAAATTACGAGAAATAAAAATAACAGACTAAATCCAGAGGGACTCCACAGTTCCCACTGGTAAACACTGCAGGCTTTTTTTAAGCTCAGGAAAGCAAACTGTTGCACAAGCCACTGTGCTTTGTGCTTTTGCAACCTTTTTTTTTTAAGTATGAGTCTGAAACAGGTTTTCACCTCCAAAGTCAGTGATGCATCCCTGTGTCACGACACTGGTTTCAACATCAGGTAAAAGCCCAAATCCCAGCATGGGATTTTAACTCACTGTAGCCATCTGTTTCAAGAGGATTATATGGATTTTTTTAAAGTGCTAGACATGTCAAAAATAGCAGACAGTGGTTTTAAATGCTTTTCCAGCTACCTTGTGTTAAAAATACCACCTAAGCTTGCAAGTCAAAGCTACATGACCCTATAAATCTGCTGTTCCTATCAATGCCCTATGATATCTTAAAAACCTCAAAACATAATATTCTAAAACTAGATCATACATATAAGCAGCAGTCATTTATAAACAACTTCTTTGTTTTCCTTGACTAAAGCAAGCATATATAGTCAATAATTAAGTCTCAGCTATCCTCAGGCTTTCCTTTAAGAATATGATTGTAATTTCCAAAATAGTACAATCTAAAAGACTGGAGTTCCATTACTGGTTTACCCACAACTCCCTCGGGAAACTTAATGTTGACGTTTTCTGGAGAACATTTGTTACCAAATCTAGAAATCTCTTTTTGCTGCATGCAGTTGCTGCACACTTCCAAAGAACAAGCCACGTAATCATTCACCTGAATGAGATGAGCATCTTTTTCCTAAGATGCTCTGCTGCTGGGCAACATGAGTATCTCTAATCTTCTGTTGTTTAGTGAAGAAAAAGAAACCAAGAAACTACAACACCAACAAAATGACACACAGAAGGACTAATTTTGGTTCCTTTTCTACAAGTATTGAAACATCTGCTTTTTCTGTATACACTGGAACTTGCTCTGCATACTTGAGAAAAAAGATTCTTCTATCTCTATAGACAGAAAAAACGACAGTTCTGTAACTACTTGATCTACAGGCTTTTACTTTATTTAATTTACTTTGCTTTTTGGCCAAGAAATCTGTACACCTTTTTGTAGGAAAGACAGACAGAAGCAGCTTTATTGTTCACATTTGATCCAGTAACTTCTTCTGCTGTTTGGGATGCAGGATGGGCCTCTTATCATAACAATTCACACTGCCCTAACCTCACCCAAGAATGGTACAGATAAAGCTATCTTTCACTACAAAGTTCCTCATTTTGGAAAGGAGTAATAAAGAGCCAAACCTACTATTTAATGAGCAGCACCTTCAGCTGCCCCTCTTTATACAGATGTGTTTTGCAACTTTGCAAGGGGATGAAAGGAGGGAAGGAGGAGAAACTCACAGAAATGTGCCCATGACTGTATCTCCTATGCAAAAGCTACTCCATGGTTTTGTGTCTTTTTTTTTCTCCCCACCTTCTTGCACCATTTTGCACAACCTTGTCCTCTGTCTTTATTTCCTTCTAACAAATTTTTGTCACTGTATATGCATTTTGAAAACTGTAGCAGTTCTGTTTTTATAGCATGGCTTACAAGTAGTCCCTACCTCCCCAGAATTTCCTGTTTAATTTGGTAATTTGATGATTATGTTCCAGTTTATTTTGAAAAATAACCAACTAATGGAATTATATCTACGTGAGTTCTAGCAGCCTAGAGGCTTGCCTTATTTTTTATCAATTCTTTCATCAAAGCCTTATAACAAAATGCTATCTCTGCATTCTTTAACAATTCTTTTTTATAACTTCAGACTTACATTTTGTACTTTGCACCATTATCTTGTTGCTGCAGAATTCCACTGCTTTTCCAGCAGTATTAGTAGCTCAGACGACTCATTTTCCAAAGATATCAGTGATACAACATATTAAACACCAGCTTTTCACATCTGAACATCCCACTTTTGTCAGGAATTGAGGTACAATGGATGGTCTCAGCTTATTTCCACAGTTCATTCACCTCCCAGCTCTTCCACAGCCCAGCATTCCTCTGTATTTCTGCCTAAATCCACAACTCCCATGAGGAAAAGTCTGCAAATTACGCTCAGGAATAAAAAGAGGAGAGATTCTTGCAATCACTGGAGCCAAGTGTGTATGTACAATAATGAGTTATCAATGCCAGCACTTCTTTATTTCCAGGAATGCTAAGTTTCACTTAATCAAATGCATCAATAATAAATATATATATAAAAGACATAATTCAATATCATAACTTGATTTGAAGATTATTAAAGAGCTTTCCACTCAGTCCACTTTCCAGATAAGCCTGATATGAAGCCACAATTTAAACTAAAGACAGTGGCAGACATCAGGTCGAATGACAATATTATCACTATTCATGCAACATGTGCTGGGGCTGCACTATCTGGAACTGGACCGTCTAATGTGCAAGCATCCAGCAATCTGACCCCTCCATTTCCAGGATATAGGCTGGCTTCCACCCCTGCACATAACTTCCAGAGCCCTATGTGCCAGACACCAAGGACCAAAAGAAAAAACCAACAAAAAAACAACCACAAAAACCAAACCATCAACCCAACCCATAAAAACAAACCAAACACACATACACAAAAAAATCACTGCTGCTGCTGTCACCTGGGATACAGAAAGAAGGGAAAAGCTACATCTCTGTGCAAGGACTGCGAGCTGTCAACTCCACAAAGGGAAATATGGATTAGGATCAGGCATTGCACAGAGAACACATGACAGCGCCAAGCCAGCATTAAACGTCAGGCTACTTTTAGGTATGTTAAGTAGCATTTTCCATAGCAAAATAAAAAGGAAAAAAAAAAAAGGAATCAAATGCATTTTCTTTTATTACTTGTATGATTCAAAGGTAGCTGACAGGAAACAAAAGGGACAGCTAGATGGCGTAACCCACAGCCATAGCAGAACAGCTCTGCCTGTAAACTTACAGAGTAAATGCACCAGGCAACCACTGAAGAGAAAAACAGGAAAACCAAACAAGAAAGCAAAAAAGCATCCACATCCAAAACAGCAATTTTATTATTATTTATTTATTTTTTGTTGTTGTTTAGCTTAGTCACCAAAAAATAAACTAAGTAGAAATAATAGGAAAAACAAAACACAATACTCTTGCTTTCATGCTCCGCATGTACGAACTTGAATAACTAAAAAGATTAAGAGTTACAAAAACCTCTGCTAATTCCCCTTGGCGAATACATCCTCACACAGAGCTTTCTCACAGCAAAACATCCTTCTCCAGTTGTCTTGCCTAGGGCAGCAGAAGAAAAGGAAACATTCTCACACCGAAGTTGCTACAACACAACATCCCAAACCCAAAAGTAGCAGCTGTTTTCTCAACCAGTTCTTAGCTTATATAAAAGATTTCATTACAGATAGGCAGGTCCCTTCCTGTTCCGCATATTGCCATCCTCAGCATCTCATTTTAGCCTTGTAAATTCAAAGTTAAAATTAATTAAACTGACTGAATGATGTTGTTAGCAAGTATATAGCTACAATGCATACAAATAGTATGGCTACTTAGAGCGAAACAGTCAGTAAAGAATTATGCAGAAAATCGGAAGATGGTAACCCATTCAAATTTCTCGTGCTTTTGAAACAGAATAGTGACATATCAACAAAACAGAGTCCTTTTTGTGCGACAAAACATGCCAAAATAACTTGGCTGCTCAGTTATCAATAGCTGCATAAAGCCTTCCACTTGGAAACGCATCCTAGAAAATCAAAGTCAAAAGATCAGCGTACTCTGGTTACCCTTCCCCAAACCCTCACATCATGTTAAGCTCTTTGCAGTTAATCAGGAAACAAAAGCAAATGGGGAAAAAGACTACACACATCCCCTGGCTAGACGTAAAAATGCTTTCCAGTTTCTAGTCAGGAAGCCATTTAAAAAAAAATTATTTCTGGAAATACAAAGCGTGAGCCGCTTACCTATTTCATCCATCATATTCAGTATTGTACATTCATTTGCACTGCAGACATCTACTGCGAGTCCATAGCATGATCCATATCACCTCACAAGCACAACTTCACTCGGTCTCCCATCCTACATTAAAGAAATTCAGGCAATTTCTTCAAGAAAATTTTCTTCAGGAATTTATGCAAGACAGGAGGAAGAAGGAGGAGACAATGAAGAAAAGGTGCAGCTTCAGGAAGTGTAAAAACAGATACCATTAAAATAGACTTCAGAGGTCAAATCTGACCCACTCTCTCTGTTTCTGGCCCAACATCTAACCAAAATGGAGTTTGTCACATCCACAGCATCATGAGATTATATACAGGAGCAGGGAGGGGGAGAAGTCTGCCGAGCCCTTCCCTGCACTCTGCGTCAATAGATTTGGGCTTAGCCTATGCTAAGCTGCTCAAGGCACCGGTTATTGGTGCTGGCAGCTGTCTACCACACTGCCCCACTTCCTACTGCAAAGCACCCAGTTTGCAGGGAGGCCTTGGGCAGCCAGTTCCAGCCTGCCTCCAAGGGAAGTAGGGCAGCAGATCTTCCATGTTCGCCCTGCACGGTCCTTCAGTCATTTAAAATAGCCCTTGCAATTTTAGTCTTTGGAGCAAAGACTGTTTCACAGCAGCACTAAAAAATAAAAGATGTATTTCAAGATAGAGAAAATAGACAGAGATGGAGTCTTGTTTGAGTGAAGGATTTTTGCACACGTACATAAGATTTTAGTATTGCAACATTATGTAATTTAGTACTTTTGTAATTTAGTTAATTAATTTTTGACATGCTTCTACTGTCTTGATAACCAATGAGCCTTTTCAACAAGCACAGTTCCTTTGCTCAATATTATAACAAATCAGTTACTAGCAACTCGTAAATAATGGATATATTTCTTCATTCTAGGGGAAAAAAATATTTTAAAAGCTAACAGTTTTGAATATGACTTCAGCAAAACCCCAGAAGTTATGGCTCTGTCCTGCCACTTCAGCCAACCTTGAGGCTACAACTGGCAAATAAGCCTCGAGAACGGGGTTTTGTGCCTAGTCCTTGCCAGAGCATTCCAACCAACTGCAGCCAATGATGGCCCCTGGACCACAAACCCCACCTCATCTCTAACAGCTTGGATCCAGACCTTTACCTCAAAGTGTTTCTGTTCTTAGCTCTCTTTAGCATCTCATTTATTCACACTACTGCTGCTCTGATGCAAGCATTCTCCTTCTGCCCCTGCACAGCTGATACAACTGGGCCCAAGTTCTGGCTGGGGGACCCAGCTACTTCACGAAATAAATGAGAAATAAGGATGTACAGCCCTTCCTGTGAAATTCTGAGCCTGAAGCATCTTGGGTTTATGGAATATTAGAGAGGCAGACTGATAAACACTCTGCTTTGAGTTTGCAACTCAAATTACAGAGTGTAAACATCAATTATTTTTGATTATTAATGTGGAAGACTAATTGTAATTAATTCAAACAACCTGCCCCAATGATGAGCAGGTTAACTTGCTCTGCAAATAGTCCCCTTGAGGTACTGTATTAAAGGATGGAAAACATACAAAAATATTTAAAAGAAAATACCACAAGCTCATTTGGAACATGTCCAAATAAAAAGAAAGAATATATATATATCTATCTCGTTAGTGACTGTAAAACAGAATTAAAAGGAGAGAGCAGGTTAAACCAAGCTTTTGCTACAGTACTTCTAAAAATAAAAAGCTGTGTTTGTGTATTCTGATACATTCACATTGCAGTTAAGATCACAAGGCCTGAGGATGTAAAAGCTATTCTCTTACAGACACATAGGGTAAATTAACTTGCTAATTCACCCTCTAATGCACAGTCCACTGAGCACACAATTACATAAAAAAAGAAAACAAAATTTCATGCAGTCAGGCAGATTAATTTGTTCGTTTTGTAACAGAACAGAGTGCTTTTTTTTCTTTCTTTTTTTGTTGATACTGATATGTATTTATATATATTTTATTTAAACCATACCTCATCACTCATCCTTAAATCAGTCACATGCACAGCACGTATGTACTGAGCATATGCCATCCTTCCCTAGCACTGCCAGACAAAAGCTACACTGCCAAAAATAGCCACACAGTGTGCTAGAACTGCTGCAGACTGCCCTAGATACAACCAGGCCATGAAGATCGAGCAGCCCTGCTGCAAGGAAGGGTTAGGCACTAATCTTCATAATGGGCCAGGGCTGAAAAGAGGGAGCAAGATGAATTTTCATCTTTGAAGTTAATTTTTAATAAACATGACTTAGCTGAGGTTAAAAAGGTTAGTCATCTGAAAGCCATTTCCATGCAGAGCTGAAATGCATGGGTAATGCACAAAACATAACGGGAAAAAGGTTAGAACAGAGTTTCTGCAAAAAAGCCAGCTAAAGACAATGGTGGTTGTTTTTTTAAAATATTATACAGATTCAGCTTTACAAGAGTATGGTCCCAAGCTTTGATTGATGTTTTCCTCATTTAGTGTCTTAATTATTATTTTTAAATGTGCTTCCTTACTATTTTTCTCTTTCTGCAGATATGTGGAAAAGCTAACAGCTTTCGTTTTTTCTAAATCAGGTAAGAAGCTGGAAGAGCTAAACAAGTCATGGCTTGTGTAGGAAGTGTTCAGAGGGCTCACAATGCAAGACAGACCCCTCAGTCCCTTGTCAAACATCAGGCTGGTCCACAGTTTATGCTCACCACCATCCCAGGGCTCCACTGAGTATCAGAAGGCCTCAAGCCAAAAGGGATGGGTGCCACAGCTCTGTGACAGCATGAGCAGAGGATGGCGGCTGGCTGCCCTAATGCTACATCTGCATCACCTCCTAGAGGAAGGGAGCTTGGTCTGGGCAAAGAGATTGTTGCCTGTATCAACTGACTGAGACAAAATGGATTTCCTCAGATTAGCAGGGGATTGCCCTACAGGGACAGACAAGGCTTTACCTTCAGCCAGGTGAGTAGGAGAAAAGGAAAAGCAACCCCCAACTACAGCCCACACCCCTAACTGGCATGCCAGCAGGTAGGCCTTGCTACACATCTGCTGTCACTTAAAACACCCAACAGTCTTCGGCACCTACATGCTAAAGGTCAACCTTTAAAGTGTAAACATTAACTTACATTATCAGTTTTTATCTCACCCTTATGAAAGGCTCCATATGATGTTAGTACTGTATTTCTTTAGTGGGCAAGCTACCATTTTAATTCAATGCTGAACTTTCTAGGCTTACTTTTATGAAGAATTCAATGCTGAACTTTCTAGATTTACTTTTATGAAGGTTCAGCACATAAAAAACTATACAGACATGAAGAAAAGGAAAGGGAAATCATCCACGTGGCTGGCAGGAGCTGATGCGCCCGTTGGTCTGCATTTTTTACATGGCTGTCATGTGCCTAGGGGATAACACATGCAAAAGAAAGAAGCTGCTTCAGCAAGAACCCTTTTTCACACAGAGAGAGACAGCGGGCTGGAAGAAAGATGCAAATGTCTGAAAGCTTGAGAACTACTGAAAAATTCAAGCATACACTTTGTGGCCTATTGTAGGATGGATAGCTTAACCAGGTTGGCACTTAACAACATTAAAGCTGCCTGAGAGAAGAGTGTAACTCTCTCAGTTCTGTCGAACTGCAGAAGCAAAACTGGTTTTGCAGATTTCATCATCGTTTATATTCTCTGGACTACCTCACCCTCACTGGGGCTTTCATTACATGGAACATTGTCTAAGGAATATGGCCTTAAATTTAAATATTAAGAGAAAAATACACTATTACAGCAGTGTTTTTCAGGTCTTAATAAACTTCCACACCATCTCCTTTTAAAGCAGTACAAAACGTTCCAGCAATAATACAGTAAAAACATTGTAAATGTGGAAAATTATATCTGTCCGTGTTTTCTCTGCATTTCAGACTACTAATTAGAAGACACTGATATAGAATTATTTTGGCATAGTATTTAGGAGCTTGGTCCCCCATTCTTCAAGTCTGGATCACATATTTGTGGGCTACAGCATAATCATGTGAAACTAACTTTGAAAATAAAAGTATCACAATTTCCTTCGTGTCTTTAACGTCTCCAGAACAAGTTAGTCCATCAGTTACCTAGCATACATTTACTGGTTTATGTAGTATTATTTTTTTCCATTATTTACATGTCAAAACATGAATGGATACATATTTTTGATTTCTTTATTTCTAGTAACAAAGGGCAACCAAATATGCAGGATCTGAAACTCTACTGACCAGACATACGCTTCTACTGTAGATCCTCACAAAGTTCTTGAGTGTATCAGCAGAAAACAACTCCTGAGAATCTGAACAAGTCAGTCTCTTTTTTTCTCACCAGTGCCATCCTTATTACTAGTAAGAACATAAACTAATTTTTACTCTGCAGAAGTCAATATTCACTGTGGGATGAGAATAAATGAAAGTAAAGTCTTCTTGACTGTACTTTGGCTTCGACTGTTGGCTTTGATCTTGACTCACTGTGTGAATTCTGTCCTCCTTTTATCCTATTCCCTAGAATAAAAACAGTAGGGTTTTTGTTGATATTAATTTTAAAGGAGTCTTGGCATCTCTTCTCTCTATACGAATTTATTCTGGATAAATTTAAGGAAGTCTCACTTCCCTGCACCACACAGGTCCACAAACTGCACGCACAGGGTGATGTTCTGATATTCTACTAGTAGGAAGCTAGCATGTAAAACACCAGTGAGCTCAATTAAATCACAGCATCAGGACTCTTATATCGCTCCATAACCCCAAAGAGTATTTTCTGAAAAGAGCAAAGTGTGATGACACAAGAAGAAAAAGAACAATGCAAAGATCCCTTCTGCTTTTTCCAAACTTTAATCACTTTCCAAGCTGGAAAATTGTCGCAGAACAACCTGAGCAAGACAAACTATAGCTGAAGAGGACAACAGCAGAGTAATTGGCTGGCAACTGAAGGATAACAGAAGCACTCCACAGTTCCTATTCCAGGAAGATGAACAATATATCTCTCTTCTAGTTCTCATAAGTCATTACCCAAGAACAAGGCTTGCAAATGACACACACGGTTTGAGAAGATTCATCAGATGCTTGAGATGTTGCAGAGTCTCCCTCCCTGAAGATCTTCAAAAAAGTCCTACAATTGCAGGCTCCAGCAGCTAAAATTTTGTTTCACTGGTGTTATTACTAGAAAGACATAAGACCTTCATTTAACAGTTCAGGAGGTAGACTCTTTTCCTTAGGAAATATAAACCTTTCCCAAAATAAATTCTTGGTGTAGCGTCATAAAATGTTACATGTGTACTACACTGCAGTATCCACTATCACAGACCCTTTTGAAACACTACCAGCTCACATTATAAGCAGCTCCCTACCTACATGCAACCACACACCCAAAAAGTCTTCTGAGAGAAAGGTCAGGAACCACACCTTGTGTGCACATGCATCTTTCTCTAAGAAGTTCTCCTTCCTCCTTGGAGTCAAAATGCTGTAAAAGGAACAATCTCTTCATTTAGCAAAGTTGTATGTTTGGCAGCTCTGAATTAAAAAAAAAAAAAAAAAAAAAAAATCAGTGAATGTAGAGCCATGCTATCAAACACAACAATTACTAGCATCTTGAAAAGAGCCTGAATAGCTACGTGACAGTTAATTATTCTTCAATTCAGCAGCAGGAGAGGCACCTCTTTTCTCTCCAAGACATCATTTCAGGCAGTTAGTAGACTGCAGTTAAAGCCTGGCCTTAAACAGCAGCCTCATTAGCACAAGTTAAAAGGACTTCACACACACACACACACACAGACCCAAAGCACCACTATAAGAACGAAAGCAACATCTCAAAGCCTCCTAAGCAAGCCAGTAACTTTGGAGGCTAAATCATTATTAATAATTAAAACTTTAGAAGCCACACACTAAAGAACTGAGTGTATTATGGTTTTTGTGATACCAATAGGGCATGGGCCAAATGCACCAGTATAGCTGCGTTCAGCATTCTTTCAGTGTTTGAAAGTGCTAGCTTTATATATACTGGATGAAATTTACAATCCATTTTTAACACTTCCCTCTCTGACTTGTGATCCATTGTTGGCAACAAAATTAATGCAGCAGAGTTGAATCCAGTGCCAGGCCACCACAGCTTCAGCAGTGCAATAACTTGACAGTAGTGCTGCCCAACAACCTAGACATTTACTGCCAATAGCATAAGAACTGGCCTCAGGAACATGGACCTTGTCCAGTACGGTGCCTCTCCATTTTTTGTAAACGCAGCTTTGATCTTTGGGAATTCAAGCACAAGAAACTCTGGCGAGCTACATGGCAAGAAAATAGACGCTACTTCAAGACTGCAGATGCAATCTTCTAGTAAGCCTAGGTAAATGACCATTTCGAGAAAGAAGCACAAAACCCTGCAGAAGCACAAACAAACAATTCAAGTAGACATTTTTGCTTTTGCAGTAACATATTTGCTTTGCAGTGCCTTTCTTCCCTGTGCCAGACGCACGTCACTCACCCTGCAGAGCCCTGCCCTCTGCTGAGTGGCAGGCTGGGTACTTCAGGCCTAAAGCCCTTGTTTGTCTGCAGTATTGTCTGCGGTCTGGCCAACACACCTCAACCCCAGCTAGGGGGAGGGAGAATTCAAACTATTTTGTAAGTGCCCTGCTTCAGATCCCCTTTCTGCAGTTTGCATACTAAGATAACAGTAAGTCCTCACACTCTGCAAGAAAAGAGTTTTTAAAAAATGGAATCACTGCTTCCCATGCAAAATTGTAACATTTTTGAAGTTTTACCAGGTTGAGAAATGACTGAATGTGACAGCAGGACATACAGACCTATTCATTAATTCAGAAGATAATCTGAGAATCTGATTCTGACGAGAACTTTCCACCAATTTCTTCAAGGTAGATTCAGGTACTACAGATACACCTGTTCTTGGAAGTTTTCTCATTCTTTGAAATGGATACTGTATGGTCACTTCTTTTCAAGCAAGAATTAGACCACTAATTATCTACATGAAAATGAAGTTCAGTAAACAAAGCCAGAGAGCAATAACTGGCGATAAGTAATTGCAGTGCATTACCAAGAGAAAAAAACATAAGTGCTGTAAGCCTGAGAACAGGAGATTAATTTGTTACTTCAAAGAATTACCACAGGGAGAAAGTTGGCTGAGCCTTTTTAGTGGCTTTGCACAAACCTAACCCTACATCTTCTTGCCAAAAAGGATTTTAAAATTAAAATTCTTCACATCTAGCATCCCTTATGACAACTCTGCACTACCCATAAGTCACACCCAGAAAGGATGGGATTACAGCAAATCATTTGCAGCTCACGGAAGATCAGGCTATTCAGTTACAATTATTCCAAGCAATACTATAAAGTCTTCAAGGTGACTAAGTCTCATTTTTGCTCACAATTTTTTAATACTCATTTTCAACTCCCATTCCAATAAGGCCTTTAGAAATGTCTTTAAGGACTAGAGGAAAGGAGCCTAGATTTTAAGTGCTCATAAACTGAACTGTCCAAGTCCTTTAATAAGTGGGCTTCAGCAGATACCACAAGATGTCTTACCCACTGTGATATTAACTCTACAAAATCCAGTGCTCACCTAGATGTGGAGTTAACTACTGCAGGCAGTAAAGGGTTTTGGTTTTTTTTCCGACTCTTAGAAAGAAAGTACTTGACTTTTAACAGAGCAAGAACTGAATCCACAATCATGGTATGCGCACTTTATATTTTGTTATGCTACATTTGTGATCAAATCTACCAATTGTAACCTCCTCCAACACTCTACTTGGCATTAATAATCTCTCTACATATCTATTTGTTAGGGACAGTAGAGCTTTATAAGAAAAAAAAATAAGAGACATTCCCACATTTCCCCAATATCTAAATTTTGTTTATCTAGAGAGGCAAAAAAAAAATAAGAAAGGAAGAAAAGCTTATCTATTTTCTTCCTCTAATAATCAGATTTCAAGTACTTAAATGTTTGTCAGTGACAGCTTGCAATGTACGCAGGTAAAGGGGTAGTGCCCCAGCTGCACAAAGGCAGATCCAAGGAGAAAGGCTTTCCAAGGAAAGAAGAGGAGAGAGAAGACAGCTTTTACCCTAAGCACCACCCCACAGTCCTGTGTTCTACTTTACCACAGAAGCCAGGACTAGAAACATTGGCTTAGAAACATTGGCTCAGGAGCAATCGTTGCTTTTGGGAAGTGTATTTCTTTCAGATGACATTAAAGACGTCACACCGGAAGATACCAGGGCGTATCATGTCCAAGTGCCCTTTAAAACAGAGCTACTCTGCAGCACCAGTGCCTGAGCAGCTTGAGCCTGCTCCAGCCCATGGTAGCTCTCACCCAAGCAGGTCACAGAGAGCACAGCATGAGGTAAATAGCAGAAAGGGCCCCACTGCTGACTGACATCAGCCTCAACACTTCATTTACTCAGCAGTGAGTTGTTTCCAACACAAATTAACAGCTCTTTCTGCAGAAAGCCCCAATTAATCTTGGAGGCATGTAGGACACCACGATAGTCATTTCCCCCATTTTATTCCCTCTCCTCTTAAAAAGCAAAGTATAAAACATTATCCAGCCCTGCACTAATTTACAACAGCTGAAAACAAACGTATTTGAAAAACAGCTTTAGTACATACAATTTGGGAGGAGTATCTGTTATAAAATTGAAAAGCAAGATCCCATTGCATTTTTGCATGTAATGACCCAAGAGTGCCTAGCAGAGTGGAAGTCTATGCCTTGCCTATGGTGATTTCACTACGTCTTTTAATACCTGCAAGTAGAAAAGTCTTCCCAAAAGGTTTGTAGGCAAAACATTTTGTTTTCATCTTGTAAAAGAATATTTTGTGTTACATTTGTGTTATGCTACATACGAAGCACTTTCAGAGCATGCTCTGTAAATTAAATAACATTAGAGCAAAAGGACAACCAAATAAGTGGAGTCAAAAGAAAGGGAGAATTTCGAGTACAGTAAGTGCACTGTCACTCAATCAAAAGAAATTAAACCTTCCTTGACTGGCTGTTTTTCACAGAGTAATATTCAATAATCCTTACTCAGCCTGAAATATTCAAGTCAGATGGGAAAGCTCTCATTGTAATCACTGTTGTCAGGGTGTTCTGTAGAAATGCATTTCCCCTCCCCAGGGAGGGAACTAGTGATTGTTTCTGTAAAATCTTACTAGATGCGATATTTGTCACAAGAATTTTTAAGTATAAAAGCACAAAAGGCAGTTATTGCAACACAGGTCTCAGGACTGTTAACCAGCGCCTGGATTTCCAATAACCAGCCTCAGAAGACAGTTGTCTTAAAACTAAAAACATGCCTTCCTCAAGTGAAGAATGTGGATCTGTATGATGCACTGCAACTATATCATAATTACAGCAGCCTCCTTCCTCAGTGTACTTTCACACTACTTCAGTACCCAAGTGAGCAGGTCAGGTTGGATGCTCTGCAGTGGAGAATGGTAGAGAACAGTGAAGAACAAAAGTTTCAGAATAGGTGAAGAGGCCTCCACATGGATACATGCTACAGAAGGTTTTGCATACAGGGGAAAAGAAAGAAAATCAAAAGTTTTACTTTGAACGACAGCTGCTGGATCCTGCTGACTCTGTACAGCATCCCGTTTATTAGTATGCAGTCACTCTACCAACTAACTTCAGCTATTCTACTGCATCATTTCTGTTAAACAAACCGCAGTGGAAAGCCTAGCTACTCTGTAGCTAATCTTGAGTGACAGCCAGCACCTGACATGTGGATTAGAGCAGCAATCCAGGTAACTCTTGGCGACACTGGCAGACATTTTGTTAATTAAACACAAGAATAACTTGGCAAATAAGAAGCCTAGCAAAAAAGTAAATAAATACTTCATGCAATATTTCAGAAGAGGCAGTGTAAGAACATACTGAAACGCTGATAACCCAGGCATAACATCAGGCACGTACTGCTTGGTCTGCAGCCTGATTCTACTGCCAATACCTCACTCAGCAGCTGGTTGTTGCTGTCCTTCTCTGGTTTACAGATGGCAGCTGCCATCTGCTTTTTCTTCACCCACTCCTCTCTTACTTTGCAGTTTAGACTGCAACTAAACACAGTAGGAAAAAGTACAAGGGCTGCTCTGAAAGCAGTGCCTCGTATTTTATTTTGTTGGCTCATGATGTCAGAGGCAGATGTTGGTGATACGGCAGTAGAGTTTGAGCCTTCCTATCAATATTCCATGACATGTCGTTGCTGTGCAACAGATGGCAGCAGAGGAGCAATCTGACAGAATGGCGTCTGACATGGAAAGGTGTATGAGCCAAAGCTGTGTCACTGAATTCCTCAATGTGGAAACAGTGGCACCCACTGACATTCATTGATGCTTGCTGAAAGTTTACGGAGACCAAACAGTGGATGTGAGTACAGCGAGGCTATGGGCAGTGTGTTCTTTGGTGGGAGAACACCAGAGTGCAGCGGTGATCTCAGGTGCAGATTTTTACAAGTGTGGCATGCAAGCTCTTGTTCATCGCTGGTGAAAATGCATAGCCAGTGGTGATGACTGCTGGAAAAAAAGTGTTTTGTAGCTGAGAATTTGCTTTATCAAATAGCGTTATTATAGTCTTTGTATCTGCAGTAGTTTCCATGGAAATAAACTCACAAACAGGACTGGTGAGAGATATGGAGGTTGGGAGCTGCCTTGAGCAGAGTCACCACAAAATGGTAGAGTTCTCAATTTTTAAGTCAGGAGGGGGGGGGGCAACAAAACTGCTACCTTGAACTTCCAGAGGGCAGGCTTCAAACTACTCAGGACACTCATAGGGAGGGTCCCACGGGATTCAGTCCTGAAGGGTAAAGGGGTCCAGGAAGGCTCCTCAAGAAGGAAGTCTTAGAGGCACTGGAGCAGGCAGTCCCCCTGTACCCTAAAATAAGCTGGGGAGAAGACAACCAGTGTGGATGAACAGAGAACTTTTCCTGAGACTTCAGGAGAAAAAGAGAATCTAGCTCATGTGGAAGAAGAGATAGGCAACTCGAGGAGAGTACAAAGAAGTTGTTTGGATATGCAAGGAGAAAATAAGAAAGGTAAAAGCCCAGCTTGAACTCAACTCGGCCTTTGAGTAAAGGAAAATAAAAAAAAAAAAAAACCTTTTTCTAAACATATTAACAGAAAAAGGAGGGCTTAAAGAGAATCTCTATTCTTCACTGGATGCAGTGGGAAAGGAACATGACCACTGATGATAAGGAAAAGGCTGAGGTTCTCAATGCTATCTTTACATCTGCCTTTAAAAGTCAGATCAGTTATCCTCAGGTACTGTACTGTTTGACCTGGAAGTCTGGGATGGGGAACAGAATAAACCCCTCACAGTTCAAGTGGAGATGGATAGAGACCTACTACTCCACCTGGACTGTCACAAGTCCAGGGGGCCAGATAGGATCCAACTGAGGGTGCTGATTGCCAAGCTGCATTCCACCATTCATACAGCCCCAGAGGACTGGAGGCTTGCCAAGGTGACTCCCATCTACAAGAAGGGTCATAAGGAGGACCTGGGGAACTACAGAGTCATCAGCCTGACCTCAGTGCCAAAAAAGGTTATGGAGCAGATCATCTTAAGTGATACCACATAGCACATGTAGGAAAACCAGGGGATAAGGCCCAGCCAGCACAAGTTCATGAAGGGCAGATCCTGCTTGACTAACCTGATCTCCTTCTACAATCAAGTGACCTGCCTGCTGGATGAGGGAAGGGCTGTTGACATAGTCAACCTAGATGTGAGCAAAACCTTTGACACCATCTCCCAAAGTACTCACCCAGAGAAGCTGGAAGCATGTGGCTTGGGCAGGTAGGCTCTCTGCTGGGTAAAGCACTGGCTGGAAGGCCCAGAGAACAGTAGTGAATGGAGTAAAAACCAGCTGGTGACCAGTCACAAGTGGTGTTTTCCAGGGGTCTGGACCTGCCCTGTTTAGTATCTGGCCTGGATGAGGGCACTGAGTGCACTCTAGGTAAGTTTGCAGATAACACCAAGTTAGGAGGAAATGTTGATCTGCATGGAGGTAAGGAAGGCCCGACAGAGGGATCAGGATAGGCTGGATAGCTGTGCTGAAGCCAACAGGATGAACTTCAACAGAACTAAGTGTTGGGTCCTGCACTTTGGCCACAACTACTCCTGGCAACACTACAGACTTGGGGCAGAGTGGCTGGAAGACTGTAGAAGAAATAGACCTGGGTGTATTGGTCAATGTTTGGATGAACATAAGCCAGCAATATGCCCAGGTGGTCAAAAACGTCAATGGCATCCTGGCTTGTACCAGAAATAGTGCTGCCAGCAGGAAGCGGTCATCCCTCTGCACTCAGCACTGGTAAGGCTGCACCTCAAGCACTGCGTTCAGATTTGGGCCTCACAATACAAGAACGACATTGAGGCCCTGGAGCATGTTCAGAGAAGGGCAACAAAGCAGGTGAAAGGTCTGGAGCACAATGAGGGAGCAGCTTGAGGAAAGTGTGATTATTTAGTCTGGAGAAGAGAAAATTCAGGAGAGACCTTATTAATCCCTGCAGCTACCTGAAGGGAGGGTGTGGTGATGTGGGGGTTGGCCTCTTTTCCCATGTAGCTAGCAATGGGACTAGAGGGAATGGCCTCAAGCTTTGCCAGGGAGATTCAGGTTTGATGTTCAGAAAAATTTCTCCCAAAGACTGCTCAGGTGCTGGAATGGGCTGCCCAGGGAGATGGTGGAGTCACCATCTGTGGAGGTGTTCAAGAAACTACAAGATGTTATACTGAGGGACATGATTTAGTGGGAAATATCAGTAGTAGGTAGACAGTTGGACTGGATGATCTTGGAGGTCTTTTCCAATCTTGGTGATTCTATGATTCTATGAAATAGGAGCTTTAATTTCACATTAACAAACATAGACAGCTGCAGAAGCACTTTTTACAAACTACTCTTTCTTATTCCTCTGCCGCAGGGAATGATGAGATCAACTGGCATTGTTTGTTTTTTGTTGTTGATTCTTTTTTTTTTTTTTTTCCTAGCAAAAAGGAAAGCACGTTAAACATTAAAGTATTGTCATCTACAGTTTGTGTGGACTGCCAGTTTAGGATACAGTGTGCATTCTCACTCAACAGTTCCCAATGAAACAGCAGTTACAGCACAGGAGCAATAGCAGGCAAGAAGGTTAAGCAGTTTGTTTCCCATCATGCTGTCACTGCTGCACTCAGAAGTTAAACAAGTGCTAATTCCACTGACATCATACCTGTGCGCCCTCAAAAACAGCTCAGACATGTTTGAACTCATTCACAGTGAATTCTCAGTTTGGCATATGATCCAAAGTTTAGAATTGTAATATTCATTAGTGCATTAGTCAGCATGCAGGCAATGAGGAAATTGACTTTGAAAAAGGGAAAGAAAAAAAACCAAACCACTAAAATTGGCTGCATAAAAGAATGATTTCTCATGTCAAGGGTGGGTAACTGGATAAACCTGCATTTCCAAAACAGCTTTCTGAAAAGCTTTCTGAAGCAGAACTGAGAAACAGGATAGCTTTGTACACTGAGACAGAACAGCGTGAAACAAGTTTAGTCAGTCATTACTTAATACAACTTGCTTGTGCAGGAGTTTAAAGCAAAGCTAAAAATTATTTGGAACTCAAAGAAAAACTTGGCATTCCAGCAAACTTAACAGTACATTTTAGGATGTTACGAGATTTTTAATTGGTTGAAAACAGGACTCTTCACTGGACTTCTTACAAATCAGATGGTCTCAGCTCTAGACATCAGCACACAATCATACTCCCCTTAATTAAATCATACTTCCAAAAATAACATTTCTGAATTGTGTTACTCTGCTTCCTCATTCCTTTTCCTCATCTTCTATCAGCACAAAGGCAATACAAATTATCCATTACACATTCTGTATCATCTGCTATCCTCAGATACTTCAGAAAAATCCTTGTTCCTGACAAGCAGAGAAAGAGCACATCTCTAGTGCCACAAAAGATGCAATAGGAGGTGGCTGTGACACAGGGCTGCAGAAAGGCTCTCACAGAGACAAAATGTCACTAGCTGGAGTATTTTTCCCAGCTGCAATGGGAAATGCAGGGGCCTCAGTCTTGCTGTACAGCTTTCCAATGCTAAACAGAAGTCAGCAGCCAATCACAACCTAGTACAGTAGACTGCAGGAAGACAGTTCTTCCTGCATCTGCTCTGGGTGTAAGAGGATGATCCAGAAGAAAACAGATTGTAAAAGTCAGCCTCCATGTGATGGAGTACACCAACCAGTTGGTACGGTAGGAGATTGAAGCTATAGCAGTACCAAACAAGAAAAATAAAGACTGGTTGCCAGTCACCTGACTTTTAGATCTCAAATTAACTCCACAAGTGCATCAATGAGTTCCTTCATTGGACTTCAAGTACCTTGAGTATTTCTCCTGAGTTCTTGAGGTTTCCAAGTAACTCAGCTCCTCAGCAAATTAACTCTTCAGTTCCTTTTCTAAGTTATCTTAAATTTAGCTTCCAAAAGACATTCCTGGAAATGATTTACTGAGACTGAGGAAAAACTGTAAATCTACGGCTTCTAATGAGATACTCCTGCTTTCCCTGCAGCCAGCTGAGCAGACAGTAGTACCAGAAAAGGAGAGCATCAGCTGAAGTGAAGGATACACCAGCTGCAGGATTTCTATAACCTGCAGTCTCTGCTACTTTCCACAGTGTGCTTCCCACCAGTCTCAGACACTCATGCTGGATTTGCTCAGAACTCTGGACTCCATACCCATTTTCTCCCTGTTGACATCTACACAGATATGCTCTATGGATTAGAAGACTACAGATATGAACTCAAAACTACAAAAGCATGGCTAATCTCTAAGAAAAAGAGAGTGTTGTTTCTACAAAGCTAAAGAGCAAACCTAGGACGGTCAGCAGAACTCACAAGTACTTCGAGGCACAATTATTCAACTTCCTGCTTTTGGAGACACAGCTATGAGGCTGACATGCATTATCATACACTGAGGCTTCAACAGCTTTGGAGTAATTAGAAGATACTCTACTTCCCCCCTCCAGGTATAGAGATATGAACCCTTCCTTCCTGGAGAAACTTGCACCCAGGTGGAGTTACAGTGACCTGCCTGTTGTTTATTCTATCCATTAGCTGTGAGTTAATAATTTAAAGCAGAAATAGAAGCTAGCATTCAAGTGCTTCTCTGAAACGGCTAGCAAAAAATAATTTAAACAATCTGCATGCTATCCCTAGTAATTTCTATACTGAGTTAAACTAAGCAGTCATATCTACACATACAGATAAAGATGGGGTCTGGGACAGCGTGGATATTCAATGGCTGTCACACTCAGACCTACAAACCAGTGAGACAGGATGTTTCTGCAAAGTTTAGTAAACTTCATTCCTCTCCTCTGAACAAGACAAACACTCAGCCTTAAGAAATGAAACATGAAAATTCAAACTTAAGTTTTAGAATACTCCCTAATTTCACTTCTGATGTTTAATAAGCAAAGGAATGCAGATGAAACATAGCCCATAGCCCCCTTCCCCCCCTACCATCATTATACACACTGGACCCAAAGACATTAACATCCATCCCATGCTTCACTGCAATGCAGGTAAAGTGTATATGAGTTCCAAGTGGTGTTTAGATGCAAAAACAGTGCCTAACAAAATGCATCTTCATACTACATGAACACAGTTCATTAAAATACATCAATTTGCATCAGTCATCATAGCACTTGTTCTCTTGACACACTACCATTGTGGTCTGAGGTTGGATAGACTGTGCCAAATTTCCCAGCGTAACTTTAAAATGCAATTTGCTTCCGAAGAGACTTCTGATAATAGTACAACTCTCTTTTGAGATCCTTTCACACAGAACTCTTAATTCTCAAATACCAGAAAAACAAGTTCTCCTATTGTAAAGCACAGACCAAACTTAAAGAAGCAGGGAAAAAAAGCACAAAAAGTACTCTGTGGTTAGCTGAGTAAGCAAAGAATGTACACATGTGAGTTTGTGCAAGAAAAACGCTCTACTCCCACTGATTCTGCTGAGCCCAGCAACGAGTGGAGTTCTATCATCACTTGCTCATGATTAACAGCATCAATATAGAAGAGTGCTCACGGAGCTCTCTACAGCTCAATATGGCAAGCAAAGTTTTTCTCTTAAAAATACAGCCAGATTTCTATCTACCTGGATACAATGGCAAGTCTGAAGGAGAAAACAGATGCAGCAGTTTCTAAGCAACCTTGTAGAGCAGCAAGAGCACTAGCACTCCTGACAACACTGCAGTCACTGAAACACCAGGGGATCAAACTGCAACGTTTCTTAATAAGATGTGTGCTTAGCTATTATCCTACTTTTGCACTGCAAAACACAAACACAAGGGTACCCAGGCAATTGTAATGCCACCTCATGCTAATGGCATAATATTGTTGTAACCTCATGAAAAAAAAAATATTTCCATATTTGCAAGGAAAAAAAAAAGAATGCTACAAAACCTCCGAGAACTTGGGGATCGTTTGGCAGCTCTATCACTTTCCATGTTTCTCACACTCACATAAGAAATTACCACTGAACTGCATTCCTTTTATATGCATCTTTCCACAATTGGGATTTAAATTCCCAACTCAGCAGTTTTAAAGAAACAATGACTTAGGAAAAAACTTAACTGTTTGCTATCAGCCTCCCATGAGTGCTGTCTTTCATTATATAAAACTTTTCTGAGAGTTGTCTAAGTTCAATTGAACTTAGATCTTCCAGCAGCCTCAACAAGCAATCTCTCCTGCAAGTACAGTAATCAAATACTGGACCATGTTAGCTTGCAGACAGCTCTGATGAATACTATGTCACCATTTACACATTGGTTGAAATAAGCTAATTTACTTATAACAGACATTTTGCAGAATTCAATCTTTTAACTAATTTGGATTATCCTCAGTTTGGACGCATGGTGAAACTGGATTCTTTTTATCAGATATCTTATTAAACTTTAAAGACTACCAACACTGTACATTTTTTTGGACTTCTGCAATCCACATACTCAGGAAGTTGAATATGCTCCCCAAACACGTGAATAGACTACAGTCAGCTTCTCTTACAGAAGCTACTGATTAAATATATTACAGTTGTCCAGAATCAGCAGTGGAAACCCCTTCCTAAGGAGCTAAGCTAGAAGTAAGATGATTCTTATCCAGCATAGATAACCTCAGTAATCCCAGCACAACCTCTGATAAACAGACTATGTTACAACACACACCAGGTCCTCAGACCTGGGACTTTCACTCTGAAAGCCAGAGAATGAACAAATCAGATTTGCTTTACTACAGACATATTCCCTACTGCCCTCAGACTTCCAGCACAGTCTCATTGTTTTATTACAGATAAACTAACTTCACATTAAGATCTGTTTTCCCTTATTACAAAGGAATTGTTTCTTGATCCCTATCTATGACTAGAGACAATTAAACCTTATGAGGATACAGCCTTGCAATAGCTTCCCCCCCCCCCAAAAAAAAAAAAACAACCTGCAACCTCAACAGCTGAAAATTAGGCTACAAAACTAAGTTTTTAAAAAGTATCCATGAAAATAACAGATACTTTTGGACCCTCATCTTCTGGCACTGGCTTGCAAAAAGAAGGAAATGCACAGAAACATGAACAAAACTCACTGGAAAGCGCAGGCTCACAAAGCACGTCGTCCTGGTTTCTCAGCCCTGCCCCTCCATGCAATACATGCTGTAATGTGAACTGGTACCTTTCCTTCCTCCACCACTCCTTCCCCTGACTGTCTCAGACACAGATGGGCAGGATAAGGCCACCAATTGCCATGAAAACCTCCAACACCTGATTCCCGTGAACCAGCTCCCCAGCTTTTAACAGCTGCTGACTGTTCTGCCCTGAATGAACTTGAGGCCACCCTACTGAGTAGTGTCAAGGGGCTGCACCTGGAGAGCCTCCATCTCAGGCAGCTTTGCTGCTTTAAAGTGTGGTGGAGAGCAGAGACCAAGCTGCCATTCTGGATCAAGACTGAGGCACAGACTCCACAGCATGGGATAAGATTGCACTTCCACGCCCCATGCAGTACCCATTCTGTAGGTTTACCATTTCAGTTTTCAGGACTTTCACTTTAACGCCTTTGAGGATACCAAAATTCTTCCTTCTCTTTTAGGTCTTTTAAAGTTTGTTTGATTGTAAACACAGGAACAAACTGACAACTTTTAAGCTGTTAATCTCAGTTTAAGAAGGAACTGATGTTTTCCCTAATACAGGCAGAACATGAAGACTAAGCAATAAACTAAGAACTCTCCCTCATCTCCCTGGATGAGCAGAGCTTATAGCTCAAACAGCAGCGTGCAAAAACATTATAATCCAGGCAACAGCATCAGAACCCGCTGGTAATCACAGCCATCGCTGCCATGCACCAAAGGACTGGAAAAAGACCTCCTCTTGTTTGTTTTCAAGATGACAAAAGAATCAGTGTTACTGTTCAGAGACTAAAGCATGTTTGTCTGACTTTGTATTAGCAGCAATAGTCACTTGGCAAATTAGAAACACATTCCCTTCATCAGTTTTAAATCAGCAGGCAGGTGAAGAGTTTGACTGTTAGGTTAGTTGAGATCTCCTCTTGATTTGCTGTGAGGACAGTAAGATAGCTGTTTCAGTTATTAATAATGAAAATGCATAAGCTAGAAATGTGAGTATCGCTTTTCTATGCTCTTCAAATGGTAGTTTTAGAAACAATCAATCTGAGAGGGTTTCATCTCCCCCTCCCCACCCAAGGAGGGAGGAGTGGAGGCAGAACTTAACAATTCTGAGGCCACAGTGCTCACACAGCATGGATGGCTTAAAATTAATCTACCTGGCTGCATCTTTGTGATTTACGTTGCAGAACAAAACACCCACCATCTTCAGCCCCAGAAACTATTTGCTTTACAGAACAAGCTTTAAGGGACTAATGATGCTGATATAAATATGTAGCCTAAACAAAATATGCAGAATAACATGACTGTGTGTGCTAAGTCTCAAAAAAGAAACAAACAGACAAACAAAAAGCTCACTGCTTTACACAGAGACTTAGGACAGCTGCAAAAGTTAGGCTTTTGCAGAAAGATAGAAAAAAAATGTATGCTGAGAGATCTATATAAGTAAATGACACCGAGTGAAAAATGTGCTCTGAATGCCAATACTGCACATCTCTAACAACTGACGATGAAAGTGAAGATGTCTAAGTGGTCCCTTTGGAGACAGAAGCATATTACCTTACTGTGGACGATTTCTAGGTCTGCTTAACATAACAAAAGCAGACATGCCTGCAAGATTTGTTTTAGGCAGATGCTAATCCCAGTAGGAAATTGAGCCTCAATTCAAGCTTTGACTTCAACCAACAAACAGTACCCAGGATTTATTGCCTGGAAGTCTGGACAGCCACCAGTCTGTGTGAGTACTGCACAGCTTGGTTAGTTGTGCCAATTCTCACCACTCCAGGCTTACAAATAAGACATGACTTTTCCCTCTGTTAAAATTTTATAACAAAAACAACCCTTAAAAGAATCAGGCTGAGACATGACGTTTGGGTTCCTTAAAGTACTATTTGTAGCTCTCTGGTCATTTACGCACTTGAGCTCACTAGTTTATGTTCCAAGCATCTAACTGAAACTAACTTGGTTGAACAACTATTCTGGCAAAAGGAGAAAGGAAATCAGTAAAAATTATTTAAAATAAATAAATAAATAAATAAATAAAATTCAAATATATCCCAACAAATAAAGAAAATAATAATTATAGAACAAGGGACAACCTCATATGAATGTCTATGAGACAAGACTCTGAGATACAAGCACTATCTGAAAACCTCCAAGACTTCCAAGGAACAGATTTAGCAGAATAACACTTGTGCCTCCCCACCCTCTCTTCCCCACTTGTGACCAACATTTCAGCCCCAGTCTGATCCAGTAGAGTATTATTAATATTGACTGAATAGATGCAGACTACCCTGAAACTCACATTCAGGTTTATAGAAAAACAAACAAACAAACAAACAAACAAATAAAATGCTCTTTTCTAGCTACCAGTTAGTTAACTGATTCATAGAGGCAAGCAGCAACTGTAATCAGAATCCAGAAACCAATTACTGCCTCCTTCCATCCTCCTAAGACATGCACTTGGCTGTTAGGAGAGGATAGGAGCAAAGGGAAGAGGAGAGGAAGCTGAAACGTGGATGAGAAAGCAGTGAATGCAAGAAAGAAAGTATCAGAAGCACATGGCTACAAAGATTGCTGCAGGCTTTTCCTATCTCCAGACTAAACAAATAATGCCTGACAAACACTTTCATTTCATTGCTTGTTTACACTGGAAGAACAAGCTCTGTGTCCACCTAACTCAGATCACAGTACAGCCAACCCAGGACAAGACATGACTGATACTGAAACCAATTTACAGAAAGTCTTGCAATTATTAACCAGTTTATAATCCCCATAAATATGTTTCCCAGATTACAAGAACAACTTTTGTATGAACTGTAAGTCAGCCTTAGTACTGCAAGATGGCCTGAACCACCCAAAATGTGGAATATCTTAAAACTTGGGATGTTATTCAAGTGCCTTTAACGGAGGAAGGAGATGCTTTATTACTTTGGAGTATCAGAGCATCACAGGCCTTCAAACTGCAGTAAAAAGAGAGCCTAGCATGACTACAGGAGCTGCAGTGAGGACAGCCCACCTCCACAAACACACCACTGACTGAGCCTGTGCTCAGAAAAGAAAAGACTGAGCAGCTGCCAAAGCATGCTGAGCACACAGCAACGAAGGCAGGCTGAGAACTAAGATGAAGCAAACAGTGCAGAGCAGCAACCAAACAATGGGCCCTGAAGCCTGAGGGCAGCCTCACACAGATCCATCGGTCCCACTCTCCCAGCAACCTCCCCCAGTGCCAGGCAGGCAGTGAGTGCACCACCTGTAGTCTACATGTGAGGGGACTCCAGCTCTAACCCCAGTGCTTGCACATACAGAAGGGCAAAGAACTACTGCAGTTCTGGAGACGGTAAGAGCCATTTCATTAATTACTACCAGAAAAATCAAAGGAGTGTACTCATAGTATATGAGAAGGCTTTGTATAGCCTTCTGAACTTTCACCAAGAGTATTCAAGTTACACTGCCAAATTTTAATCTCAGTAAAATCCCTCATGCACGTGTTGGGAGCACAGGGAGCAAACTATTTGACTACTAACATTTCACAGCAATAAAAGGAAAAGAAGATCAGAAATGGAATCTCACTTTTAATGAGAAAGGCAAAGGATGAGCATATCTGTGTGACAGCTGAAAGCAGAAAATAGTGGCCAAGCCATCAAGAACTTTTACCCTGGGAAACTATTGGTGCCCCTGAACAAAACCAGGAAAAATATCGATTGTGGCTGCTGACTCCAGAAGTCACCCAGGGGTTGATAAAGGAAAACTATATCCTTCTTAAAACATTAAAAAGCTCATCATCATACTAGAGCTTGCATCTCCATTTCACATGGGCAATTTCAAATGCACAGAACTGTGCACACAAGACCCCAGCACTGGAGGCACATTAACAAGGACCAGCAATACAATATTACTTCGATGCTTGAATCTGTCCAACCCTTCACTACTATGAGGAAAAAGCACGAGGTGCAAAACCAGGTAAATTCAAAACTCAGGAATTTTGTCAAAGCTACCAAGCTGCTTTTTCCCTTCATGGTAAAAAAAAAAAAAAAGCACCTTGTTAGCTGTAATAAATATACATACTATAAATTTGCTATTTAAATGCTTGCTTGCAGGGCTCTTCTGTTACATGGTAGAATGGCAGTGTCTGAAATTTGAAACACTGTCTTGAGGCTACAAAACTGCTAGATGTTAGGTAAACAAAAATCTAGTGCAATTTTTTTTTCCTACTTGAATAAAATAAAAAAAAGTGGGATCATGTAATCATATGACCACAGGGGGGGAAAAAAAAAAAAAAAAAAAAAAGAAGAAGAAGAAGAAAAGACAGTACTAAAGATTCAGATCTAAGAATCCAGGCACAACTGTAAATTGCAGCATCCCTGCCAGACCAACAGAATTCAAACACTAGGATCCAGGTGGAAAACATTAATGACACGACATAAAATAAGCAGCAGCCACACAGGCTTGGCAGATCTCTGATCACAGAGTCATAGAATGGTTTGGGATGGAAGGGACCTTTAAGATCATCTTGTTCCAACCTCCCTGCTATAGGAAGGGACACCTCCCTCTAGACCAGGTTGCTCAAAGTCCCATCCAGCCTGGCCTTGAAGCCTCCAAGATGGGAGCACTGATACAAATCAACGATCATCAGCATTCCTCCACTACTGCCACACAGCCACAAATAATTTTTCTTTCGCAGTTACTATTTGTGAGAGTGCCCTGTCCTTAGTCAGGCTTATCTAAGTCTAACTAAACATGTATATATTTATTTATTTCATAGAATTATAGAATGGCCTGGGTTGAAAAGGACCACAGTGATCATCTAGTTTAAACCCCCCTGCTATGTGCAGGGTCACCAACCAGCAGACCAGGCTGCTCAGAGCCACATCAAGCCTGGACTTGAATGCCTTCAGTGATGGGGCATCCACAACCTCCTTGGGAGGTTTTACTCTTCATATGTTTATACTCTTCCAGAAGACACACTTTCCCTTATGCACACACACAGAAGATAATTTTATATTGCCTTCAGCAAAGCTGTCCCTTATCTCAGGCTGGTGTTCCCCAAGCCTCCAGCCACCACTTTTCACAGGTACTTCTGCAGACTGAGCGCAGAAATCCTTGCAAAGCAAACAAGCAAATTCACCATTCTGAAGCAGGACCTTCATCTCTGCCTGAAAACGGGGTCAAGAACCAAAAAGTAGATTCCCTTTCCCATCCCAAGCAGACGATTGCATAACAGCCCGGGTGCTTTAAAGGCGCCCATTTATCCATCAGGCACAGCGCACTGCTGCCACTACGCCGCCGAGCCGCACCTGTCCGTGGCGGAGCCCCGCAGCGCACACAGCGCCGGTGACGCCGCGGAGCCGCACATACCTCTCGGTCTTTTGGAATTGCCGTTCTTTTGCTGCTCATCCTCTTCGGTGATGGTGAACAAACCCAGAGGGCTGGGCCTGGCACTTGTCTTCTTCAGCCTCTCTTGACGGAGGACAGTAGTCGCGCCGGGCATGCTGTTGTCGTCTCCTTCTTATTTAAAAAAATAAAAAATAAAATAAAAACAGGGCGAGCACCGGCAGCCGCTGCACAGCAGCTAGCTGCGACGCCGCCTGCTCATTTGAGCGCCGGTAGCAGATCCCCTATGGATAAGCGGGACGCAAACAGCTGACCGACGCAGCATCCACTCGGCGCGGAGAGGCTCTTCGGGAAAAAGCCCCAGTTAAAGGCACACCGGTTCTGCCGCTCCTTTAACTCGCTCCAGCCAGATCGCAGCCCTTCGCTCCGGGTTCCCCTCCGCGGCACCCTCCTCTCCCAGCTCCGGCACGCTGAAATATTCAGCGCGGGAGGACAGAACCCGATCCGCCGCCTCGGGCCGTTGCCCTGACAACACGGCCACCTCCCGCCCAGGGCGGCCCCGTCCTGCTGCGGGCCGCGGGGTCCGCCGAGAACCTGCGCCGTGCCGCTGCTCTGCCTGCTCTTGTTCGGGGAGTTAAGCTTCATTAAAGCGAGGAGGATGAGTCGTCTTCCATATATGTCTACGTTGCCCTCCCTCCCCTTAATTTAATCGCTTTCTTAGGCACCGCGTGCTTTCTGCATGAGGAATGCATACGCCCACTGTTGCAGGCAGGTGTGTGGGAACTCCGAAATCAGGCTCTGTGGCTGGAACAGACACGTGGGGCAACTAAACGACTTGTGCAGTTAGCATCTGGTACAACACTGATTTTACAGCACCAACCATTAACTTTCACTTTGCAAACCAAGCTAAGACCAACCAAGGTGAACAAAGGCTCCTGAGGCTCCCTTCAGCCGCTGCATTCCGGAGCTCTCTGGCCACGTCCAGCAGAGCCCTCACACACAGGCTGAGCAACCTGCACATTGCTCCTGACCTCTGCACAACATCCCACACTCTTTGCACTTTGTGCCCTCACCCTACAGTCAGAGAATTGCTAAGGATGGAAAAGACACTAAGATCACCTAGTCCAACCATCAGCCCATTCCCACCATGCCTCATAATCACGTAATGCTCCTCAGCGCCACATCCACGTGGTTCCTTGAACACGTCCAGGGTCGGTGACTCCACCACCTCCCTGGGCAGCCTGTGCCAGTCCTCACCGCTCTAAGAAAGTTTTCTAACATCCAACCTGAACCTCCCCTGGTGTAACTTGAAGCCTCTCATCCTATCGCTGGTACCTGGGAGAAGAGGCCAACTCAAACCTCTCCACAACACACAACCTCTTTTCAGGTACCCCCACTTAAACCTCTCGCCATTGCAAATGCCACTAAAGAAAAGAAGTGAGCTACAACATCTCTTCAATGTTACAGTCAGAGCATTTTCCCCCACTTCAGAGTTCATAAAGAAAAATGTGTAGCCTGATGCACCACACACTAGGTGATCAGTCTACAGGTGGCTCACACTTGAGAAATTAAGGTGTGTAGACATGCATGGCCACCTCAGTCACACAGACAGCATCCTGAAAGAGAAGGGCTGGAGCTGACAGTGGTGGCCTGGGATGCTGACCACCCCTCCTCTCTCTGGTGGGGCAGCAAGCACTGAACAAGGCAGTTGTACTGTTTGGGGCACTGGCCCTAAGCATGGCCTGCAACCCACAACAGCAGCCATTGCCCCCTGGCTACCTCCTGCCACCAGTCCCCCTGCCAGGGAACTATGTGGGTGTGCACAGAAATCAAGCGTGACAGCATCTGTCAGCATCTGCCAGACGCTGTGTACTGTGAGGCGTGAACAAGAGGAGTGAGGAAAATCCTTCTTAACACAGGCTGTTCTTAGCTCAGTGATTCGCCCTCTGGGGTTTATACAGACTGTCATGCAAGAGAAGCAGCTCCATTTCCCACTCCCATCCACAAACATGCCTACCACAAATAACACACAGCAGTGCAGGCACATCCACCAGCATCGGCCTGCAGTTGGTACCAGAAATACTTTCCATGTGTTTCCTTTGTTTCCAACAACACAGAAGTAGCAGAAAGCACCACCTCCCTGCCAGCTTTGCTTAGCATTGCTGCCCTTCCTTTCCCTGCTTTCAGTCACCACAACAGGGCTCCAACCCTTTCAAACATTCTGTTCTGGAGCTATTCTTAAAACAACCCACTGCCTCTTAGGCACACCATACACCAGTACAGTCATGGCTCAGCCCTCACTGTCAGGTCTGGGTTCTCAGGAGATGGAATCAGGCAACTGGGCATCTTGAAGGCATCAAGGACTTTCTTCTTCCTACATTACATTCAAACTCATTATCACCATAATCACTACACTGCAGCACATCCACTTCCACCTGCTGGATTCGACAGGTGTAATAACATGCACAACGAATTACCTGACAGAGTTTGAATAAAGACTATAAAGATAATTATACTGTGATCTGGGACATGTGAATATTTATAACAACGTGCTAATTGATGCTTGTGCTTTAACATCAGACATTCAGCTTGATATCTCACCTAGTAAACATAAAGTCAGTCACCACAACAACTGCTGTGGTCTACTGCAAGCAATCTGATCATTTTCAGTGGGGAAACTCCAGATGTTGTGTCTCATTCATAGGATCACTCTCATAACCACACAAATACTATACGAAACTCACTGCTGGGTCCATAACAAACAGCACACAATGAGTTCACACTCTACAGAAGCAGCACCCTGCCAACCCAATACCTTGAGCTTCTCTCGGTGAGGCGAATCTCCCTGTTTGAGGGAGAGGTCGGATCTCTGTTTTGGTGGGGCAGACTACAGCCTTGTCCAACACCGGCCAGCTTATGAACAGAAAGTGAAGGAGGAACCCAGCGAGGACAGGGCAACGTGCATCTTTTACAGGCAGCAGTAACCTGTGGTAACTAAGACTGCATAGGCTTTCAAGAAAAGAAAAAGAAGAAAAAAAAAGATATCAAGTACACTAACTAGAAGCCACTCTGTATTATTGGGCATGTCAGGCAAACCAATCAAATATAAAATCATATAGCACTACAGAAGAGGGAAAGGATCAATTCAGAGACAAGTTGTCGATGAAAAGCCCTCCATACAGAAGCACTCATAAGATGTTGCTGAATCACAGTATGCAGGTTTTTCCTCCACTCACTGTACATGCACTCAACAAGCTACATTTTACAGAAATCTCACATCTTTCTCCTGCAGGATTCTCAGGATAAAGGCAGATAAAATAGAGTTTAAGAAAAATACTACAGCTAAAGAGTAAGCAATTAAGCAGTAGAAGTCTTTACCTTCTGTTTTATGGGAAGTTAGGGGACAGCATCAAATCATAAAAACCTCTCCCTCATCTCTCCTCCCCACCCCCCAAAAAAGGAAAAAAAAAACCAACCAGCCTAACTCCTGAAAGAACTCACTGATTCTTTTATTTTTCCTTCTTCTAAAGTACTTTGTAAGAGCTTATAACTATGACCACTATACTACTATTACTTATTTTTACTATTCTAAAATATACTCAGCCGCTACTGAAGCAATAACAAGAAGTTTGGATGGTAAAAACCACAAGCTGAACAGAATGTTCATGTGCCTCAGTGCTTTTAGAGCAATTTCCACACTCCCTTTGTTACCCTACTCCAGCTTTATGCAAAATTGCTAACAGGTGAAGTTCATTTTCTTGTAGGGGACAAAATAATACATAACCTTAAGATGGTTCTGGGTCATAGTATTTGCCAAGCAAAATAAAAACTGTTCCACTTCTGCTCTTGGATATTGGTTCAAGGCCTCTTAAAATAAAAATAAAGCTTCTTCTCAACTCAAATGCACTTGGTATCAAGAATTAGATTAAGTCAACATGTTATTTTAACATGTGCTCCTTTTTGGATTGCAAATGTTTCATTAAGCTATTTGTGATGTGCCTAGTACGGAGGGTCAGGAAAAGATAGGTCCCCATCCTATAAGCTAGCATCAAGAAAGGAGATGGCATTTTGCATTTATATTGCTGTTTTCCCAGCATGGAATAATAAGGTTTCACTGGGAATTGGGTTCCAGTCAGGGAAACAATCAGGGAAATCCAGGTATGGTTAACAGACCCCACACTAGCCTGCAAAAACAGTACCTACCATTCAAAACCTGTATATATGTATAAAAACAGTGTGAGAATACAGAGAAAACAGAATACAGCATGCAACCATATTTTACGTGGACATTTTTTGACATTAATAGTCATCTGTGTCAAAAGCTTTATGAACTCATTAAAAAAAATGTATGACAGAGCTACATATCAGAACATACGCATAATAACTAACTTCCAAATGAGACCCCTGCCTACATTTCTCCAGGAGATTCATCTCCTTGCATATACTTTCTACTTAATTTAGTAGATTTTAAATCAGGCCCAAACTCAAGCAAATAGAGCCTTTTTTTTTTTTTTTTCTTCTTGGCATGAGAGAACAGCTATTTACTCAGCATCAAAGAACTGAAAACCTTATTTTCAATGCCATTCGAATCTAGGACAGAGCAAAACAGCCTTAAAAAGACAGATCTTTTTTCCCTATTATAACAACTTCCTACAAGTTGGAAATCACAGAAATAGCTTTGCTGTCATAAGAATTACTTATTCCCATTAAGCCAACCACTCCTCAAACACATCTCATTTTTATTCTGCCACTGCTGTTGCAATGCTCTTTTCCTCCTATCTCTGATTGTCAAAATAGAGAATAACCTCATCTTTAGAGGTTTTTAAATTTCTCTTCAAAGATTTCTTATGTAAATATGCAAGATAGTAAAGAACTTGTAGATTTTACAGGAATACATCTTTAAAATATGTATTTTTTTGTTGTTTAGTCTATAATGACTGATTTTTATTTTTATTTTATTTTATTTTTTACCTTCCAAGAAGGTGGAAAGAAGGCACCCTGTATTAATCAATAGCACAGAATCTAAAATGCCAGAAAATAAGAAGGGAAACCTTCACATCTTTTGAGTAATGAGAATGCCATCAAGTGCATAGACACCCTTGAATAGCTTTAAGTGAGCAACTCTCTTATAAAAGTCACGGCCATAATAATACAGTAGTGCCATGAACAACTTCTTCATTCAGTCACTGCATCTGCGTCATTGCATTGCAGTCGTTGCATCAAGTGCTTTAACTCCAGAAAGAGCAGAACCATTCGGCCCCACACCAACTGGAACTCGCTCAGAGCCATGCGAGAGCACACAGGCAGGGATCCCACCGACGGATCCACGAGCTCAAACACATGCACCAGTAAAGCCATCAAACGCAAGACAAACATTGACACGTCTTGTTACACTTTTAATTAAATGGATTTGCATAGCATGACTAGTAATAAAAATTGCACAATGCGTACAGTGATGAATAACAGCGCAATTTGAAAAGAGTTGCCTAAGAGTGGTCCAACCTATCTGTGACAGCAGGATATGGGATCAGGCCCATGGCAGAACACCAGATTGCTTCAGTCCCTGCTCAATTAAATACAGAAATGCAGTGAAGAATGGGAATGGATTGGATGGGGAAGTAGGAGACAGAAACTCAGCAGAAAGCAAAAGTCATCAGTGCAAATTATCCAAGGCAGTCTCCTCACTGCTTCTGCTTGTGAAAAGAGCATAGTTTTAGAATTCCTCACCTGCATGCACATCAAAAGGTGGAAGTGCTTGTAAAGCACCCTGAGAATGAAGAGACCTTCCCTATGTACTAAACTTTGGTAGAAATGTGAAATAGTTCAAAGCAAAGGCAACATGCCAAGACCAAATTAAATTTTTTTCCTTCAGTGTATTACCACGGCACTTGGTGGATGAAATCCTGTGAAGAATTTGATGGTATGCATAATTAACAGCACTCTCTTGGCATCTTCCCAGCACATTCGTTAGATGAACCTGAAAAGCCCAGAGCTGTAGGCTACCTTCTTTGAGAAGAAGACGTTAGAGTATCAGACATTGACATGAAAACTATTTGGAGGCATCAGTACTTCATGTTTTCCTCACGAGTTCCTTATACCTGGACTATCAATATGGAGCATAAGTCATTCCATCACTTGCAATCCCTAAGGGCTCCCAAAGTCAAGAGGAGTGGGTGATGCTAACTCCACCCACTTCAATCAGGCAGCCCATCCTCTCATGTTTTCTTAGCAGACAACTACAGCTCACTTTCCTTGAACTCCGACAGAACTCCCAGAATCCACATTTTCAAGTATTTTCTCTAAATCCACTGAGGTTATAAATATGTCTCATTTTAATGAAAGTAAAGATTGACTTTAATAAAAGCAAATACCACATGACTCCAGAATCAATACTTGAGAGCACGTGCAGAATTAAATCGAAACCAGCTTTACAGAAGCACCATCTTCTCACAGCCGCCTTCACCTTGAATGCACGTAACAGAGGCTACACGTTGTGTTGTTCTACAGCAGCTCCTCACAGCACTGCAATTGGACAACAGAAGTTGCATGGAGGGGGCTTTCCCTCCCGCAGGGAAAGCGGGTGTGCAGAATTGCCACAGCACCAGCAGCGTGCTGCAGCCTGCACTGCATGCACGTTTTTCCAAGTGAAAAATAAACTACGCCGTTGTGATTCCACCCCATATACATAATTGAGGCAATTACTGCGCTGATCACATTTAATTACATTTAACGCCACAAATAATTTCCAGCTGTAAAGCATTAAGTTTGTTTATCTGTGCTAAAGAAACAAATCGTCATTAAAATAAGATGGCAGCGGTCTCAGATTATGGCAAATTATGATTTTTGACATTTGAAGTAACACGTAGGAAGGAACATCCGTTCTCAACATGAACCCAAAGTAAAGCGATAGCGCACACAAGTGTAGCTACCATAGCAGACACTCCTCCTGTCAAAAACGTATCACTAAAGCTTCAGCACCATTTAACAAGCTGGAAATAGTCACACTATTAACGTGAGATAACTACGGATAGGACAGGCAGAGCTCTCCGCTGGTCTCCGTATCTCCGTCGGTAGCACCGCGACCGCCCCGCGCTTTGCTGCCAGCCTGTGCCGGCCCAGCGGTACAGGCGGAGCGGGCCGTGCCGCGGGCGCCGCCTGGCGGCCGGTGGGAAACAACGCGGCCCCGCGGGGAGCCGCGGCCGCCTCCCAGCGGCGGGGAGCTGGCGGCTCTCGGGGCCCGTCCGCCCCCCGTGCGGCTTCGGGTAAAGCACCGGAGCCCGGTGAGCCCGGTAAGCGGGAGCGCAGCGCGGTGCCACGAGGCGAAGCGAACGCAGAATTCATCTACACCACGGACGTCTTTTTAAAGCGCGCCTGCAAAACGTGAGTCGTCGTCTCTAGCTCTAACAACGAAAGAGCCCGCCCAGGCAATTAGCGAAAACATCGAGTTAACGCGACCCGGGAAAGAGCCGGAAAATGATTTGTGGCTTCAAAAAAACGTGGCTTCAAAGAAAACAGCCTGGCATCCCGTTCCTCCCGTCGGAAGCGAAGCGGGCCGCCAGCCCCGCGCGTTGCGGGTCGCGTTCTGCAGCGGGGCTGCGTTTGCGAAAAGGGCTTCCGAGCCAAAGCGCTGCGTACTGAACCTCCCTAACGACAGGCGGCACGTGGACGGGCCTGCCCGCAGCTGTTGCTCGCTGTTGCATGCCCATGTTATATCAAATATGTATTAAAAACATTACGTTGTGGAAACGTTAATTAAGCAGCAGCCACGCGGCTGCTTTGATGAACGCCCTTCAGCCACGAACCCAAAGGGTGCGGGGGGAGCGAAGGACCGCAGAGCGTCCGCGCTGTGCGGCGTGGGGAAGGAGATGGGGACCGAGAGCTGCAGGCAGCCCCCGCAGCCGCAAAGCTGCACCTGCAGCAGCCACGTAGCGCTCCGCCCGCTTCCATACGCCCACACCTCCTCGCTCTCAGGACAAAACAAGAGATCCCGAACGCCGCCCCAGCAAGGCCACCTACGCGGGGGCGGCGGCAGCCGGTCGGGTCAGCCCCGAAGGCCAGCGGTGCTGCAGGGCCCCGCGGGGACGCACCGTCGCCGTCCCGCATCCACCCCGGCTCCGCAGCCGGGGTGCTGCGGCACCGCGGGGTCGGGGCCGCCGCCGCGCGGTGCCAGCGGAAGAACGGGCAGAGCCCCGCAGCTCGGCCGTGCACCTGTTGCGGGGGGGAACGGCCGCCGCCAACCCCGCGCCGCCGCAGCTCCCCGCGGCCGCGCAGGGGCGAACCGGGCCGCGCGCCCACCCCGAGCCGCGCGCAGCGCCTCACCTGCGGAACGCCGGCGCCCGCCGCTCCTGCCCGCGGCCTCCGCCATGTCTCCTCCTCGGCGCGCGCGGCGGCTCCGCCCCGCGGCTCCGCGGCCCCAGGCAGGTGAGGCCGCCACGTCCCACCCCCGGCGGTAGCTGCAGGTGAGGGCGGGCAGGAAGCGGCCGCTGCCCCGAGGGTGGCTGTGAGGAGGTTACGAACCGGGAGCTGTCGGCTCCCTCCGGGTTCCGGTGCCTGTATCTCCCTGCGCGCTTTTGCGGTGTCTGTTTGTTCGTTGCCTCGCAGGACTCTCGCAGCACGGCTGCTGCGGCAGCCCCTGACGGTGTGAGGCGGGACACGGGGCTTGGGTGGTGAAACTGTGCTGTGGTTTGCGTGCACGGGAATGGTGCTGTAACACGGGTGCAGGCTGGGCTCGGTGCCGAACGAGAGAAGGTCCAAAGCCAGCTCTGCCGTGGTCCGGATTTCCTTCTTGCCTTCTGCTTGGCTCTCTTACAGAAGTGGAAGGAGCCTCAGCCACCCTGAGCCCTGCACTAGAGCAGCCCTAGCCAAGGACCGGGAGGTTGCTAAAATCAAAGGGAGGAGTGCATCCTGTAGTCAAAAGGCTCCGTGCTGCAGAATCCTCCGCTAAAACATACCAGGTCCTCAGAATGTGATCTCGTGTCTCACTTGAAGTCAGTGGCACCTGTCAGCATCCCCGGAAAGCAAAGCTGAGGGATTCCCCCTTAAAGGAAGCTGTAAGAAGGAAGAGGACAGGCTCTTCAGCAAGGTCTGCTGCAATAAGACAAGGGGAAATGGTTTCAAACTACAAGAGGGGACATTTAGACTGGATATAAGGAGAAAGTTTTTTATGATAAGGGTAGCGAAGCACTGGAACAGGTTGCCCAGAGAGGTGGTGGATGTCCCATCTCTGGAGACACTTAAGGTCAGGCTTGACAGGGCTCTGAGCACCTGATGGAGCTGTTGGCATCCCTGTTCATTTCAAGGGAGTTGAACTAGATGGTCTTTAAGGTTCCTTTCCAATTCAAAGGATTCTATGATCCCCAGCTGACCTCCCTGATGCACTCTACCCCAAAGGGTGTGCGTGTTCTGTCCATTACAAATATTTTTACAACTTTCCAGAACAATTTACATGCAAGTGCATGGTGGGGTTGCTACAAACTCTTTTCTGACTGTGCACAGCTCTAGCCCAAGGATGAATAAACTGGGCAGCTGAGGGAAGCACAGCCCACAGGTGCTCAGGTAGGATGGCTGTCTAGCCCTGCATCAAATATGACACAGCCCTATGGAATGGGTTACTGAGCAGCTTTGCAGGTCTAGCGAGGCCAACAGCAAACCACAGGAATTAATTCCCAGTTGGTGCCAAGCTAGGTCTCGTGAAGACATTAAAATGGACATGAAAATGATCACACTGTCTTCTCTCACACATAGCTGGCATTCCTGAGCATCCTGAGTCATAGGCCATGGACAACAGGCTGCTTGCTTTTAAAGTATGAAGAGAGAAAGCAACGCACTTGTGTTCTGTTCTATTCATCCTGCATAAAACCAGAACTTTTCAAGCTTTAATCATGGGCTGACACAGAATCCTATTTCGCATTGTCAAATCAAATTAGTTTGTTTTCCTAAAGTCACTTTTTCACATTTAGGATTTTTTAAAATTGGTTGTGTTTCCTACCACTCTTTTCTGAGTATGTAATTTTCTTGGGAAATACATAACCTGAAAAATCCAGGGCATAAGCTGTTCACCAACTACCAAGACTTATGAAGAAAGGAGTAGCTTCTAAGCATGTTCTATTCACAATAGAATGGGAATTTGTTTGTGTTAGGGTTTGTTTGTTTAACAGCTGCCCCAGAAGAATCTCAGTGCAGGAATGCCAGGATGCTGATCAGTGTGGATGGACAGAGAACGTCCATGATCCTTTTCCATGCGTGAGAAAAGAGATACAGGCAAAGGTAGAATACAGCAAAACAACTTTTTTTGTGCACAGAAGGTGGGTGTTCTTTTATCACATCAAACAGAGGAGCCTGAGAAAAACTGTGTTCTGGAGGGAGTTGTCAGTGTTCTGTTCACACCAATTCCAGTACAGAGAAAACACTCGAGGTTATAGATTATCAAAGTCAAATCACTGTAACTTGAACACGTCAGAAAGTTTCCCTTGATACTCAGTGTGATTTTTTTTTTTCCTTTTTTATTCCAATATTTTCCCATTTTACACCTTTAGTATTTTAGAAGTCCAAAAATATAGGAAAAAGTAACTCTTAGGTTATTTTTATTTTCAACTGTGTGTGTCAGATAGCTTTAGAACAAGCTAACAGTACTATGGTTGAGGTGTATGCAACTGGTACAGTTCAGTAGTACATAAACAACTAAAACAAATGCACCATAGAACTTAAATTACCAAAAATAAACAATATTAAACTATATAGAGCAGTAGGTAAAAACAATTACTCTTAGGACTTGCACACTAAAAGAAAAACATCTACTTCTGATTGAAATCATGAATTTCTACTACATTTTACTGATACAACACTACAAAGAAAAAGAAACTTGATTGAGAAGGTGTCACATTTTGGTTTTGTTCCAGTGATGCACAGTCACATGAAACCTTACATCAGTTTTCCATGAAATGAACATCTGGTTACTTTAAGTACGATATTTCTTGAGTTAATTTTTTTTTTCCCCCTTTTAATGTTTGGAAAACTTGCAAGTAAAAATGGTTGAAGTAAAATAACGTTGCATGTTGTTTACATATTCCTCAGGGATTACAGGAGTAAGAGCAGTCAGGAAGCTGCAGTGTTTTTAACATTGGTAAACAAATACTGGATTAAAGTGCAACAGTCCTTCTGACAGCACACCTGCTCCGTGCTGGAAAGAAACCTCTTCCTCTCCATGGAGAAGCAAGGGAAGATTTAAGTGTCAGGCATGTTTCTGTCGAAAGTCAGTAATGGCCTTCCAGAGTGTGCATAGCATTCCTCCCCTGTAAAGAAAAAAAAAGAAATTAGAGATGCTCAGGTACGAGAATATTCTCTAGCCTGAAAGTATTCCAATTCAGGTGCATTCTGATTTTCTTGTTCTAGTTTTGATTAATAAAGTTCTACGACTGAGTAGGAAGGTTGATCAAAGGTAAAATCCAACATGTATTCAAACAGAGAGCAGAGTCCTTTTTTGATTACAGTGCAGGACAAACTTTTACTTTCCAGTTGCCTGCTTTCTGGAATTCAGACTTCTGGACCTGCATAACCCACAGCGGGCTGCCAACGTTATGAAGGAACCACCTGCTAAAGTTTTACTACTTTTAAAAAATTATTTTAAAACTAGGAACCCTCAGTGCTTGGTATGTTCCCTTGTTTCTTCATAAGCTGGTCCTGCTGTGGCAGATGCACCTGGCATGACTTGCTGAAATCTAGCATTAGCTGTAAGCCATGTTCATTTCTGCAGCTTTGTGATAATGGTGAACTACAGCACATTTTGCAATCTCAACCTTTTAAAGTAAAAGCAGGGCTCTAGTGGATTCCCAGGGTATCCAAGTGCAAGGTAAAAGCTTTACTTAAAAATTCCTTTTGCTTGGCTATAAAAGAAAAGCTTGTTTTTAATGTGTAAGCACTACAGCAGCTTATCAGGACTGCATAGAGAGATACAAGAAATACTGGACAGTGTAACTTCTATTAAAACAATGCAGCACAATCCAAGAAATGGGTTTAGTATCAGTTATTTGTTCATGTAACAAAACCTGCTGCAGCCGCATGCAGTTCACTTAACTGTGCAGCCTTACCTCAGTCTCAAACACTTCAGGTCATCTCGTGTAACATAGCAGAGAACATCCATTAAGGTATAGTCTTCAGCCAAGAACTGCAAAAAAAAGTTAAATATCAATATTTTGTTAGAAATACTATCTAGCCTTATATGCTGTCTGCCCTTAGAAACAGAAGTTTGGAAGAAATCTAGAATTGATCCAACATGTGCTGCATCTAAGAAATGAATCCATATTGTACACCCTTGTGAAACACAGTGAAGCTACTTATTTTTTGTGTAGTGTATTGCCCACACTGACATACCACGTTACTCTAAACACAGTGCTTTTGCAGCTTCTCAAAACATTTGTCAGTTGGCATTTCCATTGTTACCACTGGTATCTCAGAATCTTGACTTCAGTGAATGTACATTGAGGCATAATTAATACTACATTAAAAAATTGGGAAAAAAAAGAAAAAAAAAGCTAAGATTCACATTTTCAAAAGTGGCATCTAAATTTGATACTTGAATTTCCAAGAAGCCTTTGAACTACATGAAGGTTTTCTCAAGTCAGCCAAAATTGAGGTGCTCAGCACCTCTAAAATTATCTATCCTTTGCTGCAGAATCTTGATGAGATTTCACTTAACACAGTTAGCATAGGGTGAACACGTTCTCTGTATCCAGGGCATAATCAGCAGGAACTGCTACCATCTGGGAGGATGCTGAAAAACTGTGAGGCAAAGCAATACTGCCTCTTTACAAGGCTAATTTATTCTTACTCCTTTTGTCAGTTACACGATCTATCTATCTATAAAATTATAGCCTTCGTATCTGTAGCTTTTTCTTTTCCTCTGAAAAGAGATTCATTTTCATTACTTCACACATTTTGAGAGACTATTTGTTTTCTTCTTGTGCTCAGTCACAAAACAGTACTGCATCTGTGTCACAAAGCAATCAGAAAGCACCATTCTTACCTTGTTTATTGTGGCCTCATCAGCTCCTTGAACGCTCAGCCAGTTTATGAGATCAGGGTCCTCAGTCCCTGTGCCAGTGGAATGACGATGACAGACAGATAATCCAGGAATATCTAGAACAAGCATTTCTCTTTTTTAGAAGGTTGCATGTTGCCAAAGCAACACCTCCTATCATTTTTACTGCTGAAGCACTGTCTTCGATCACTCTTCCCTCCACACTTAGGATAGCAGTACCCCCACAAATCAATGTCAGTTCTGCAGCCCACAGCCAGTTGCAGTCTGTGGACAGTTCACATCAACTATTGTGCTTGGTTACGGTCAGTTACTTTACTCAGTCTGAGTTTGGGCCTGGGCCTGAATCTGAAGGCAGTTAAAGCAGCATGAGCATCTGATACAGATACTTTCCTCTTCGGAGAATGACTCAGATAGAAATTCAGTATCATTGTAATTGTGTCTACACAGAGTTTCATACACAGATTTAAATATTCAGGGTAACTCATACAACTGGTGTGTAGGCAATGCTTTACAGTGAGAATCAGCTGCTTTTGCAAAGTGGCACTTATTTGAAGCACACTACATTGAAGTACCAAACTGCATTAGCACTTCTACCCTCTTTGAGGTAGATACAGATCAAACTCAGCTTCACTTAGTGAGCTTTAAGTTGCACTTCTGTCTCATCATTTAGATAGAGCCCCTTGAATACACAATGTTACAACTGCCATTAAAAATATTTAAGTCGTGCTATTACTTTTATTGTGATTAACAAATTCATCAATTTGTTTCTTCAGTGTGCACTCCAAAGCACATTTTGTCAAAAGCAACATAATAAAACATGTTTGCTGAAGCTGGCTCGATAAAAACAAGAAATTTATCTGTTTTCATCTGTAGCCAGTGTGAAATTTTCCTCTGAAATAGCTTCTTACCTATCGGCTGTGACCTAAGCCGGAGGTTTTTGATCTCCTGATCTTTTTCTTCTATAGCTTGATGTAAAAGGACTTGAAATTCTCTCTCCTTTTGAACCAGCTCCTCCAGTAACCTGAGAAGCAAGAGGAACAAAATGCATTATTATTATTATTTTTTTTTAAAGGTGATTTCAAGTGTTCAGGGAAACACATCCTACTGAACTTAAACTGGATACTTTATTGACAGAGATATGGACAGATTTCTTCTCTTGCCTTAGGAATATCCTATCACTATAAACTTTTATGACTCACATGAAGATAGAAGCATCTACTCTTCTGGTTCCTAAAGCTACAGCTATTAAGCAGCAAAACAAAGCAAATACTCTGCCTTCATAGACACATACACATGCTGAACAGAACAGGTAATATGACACAGTTCAGTGAAATTTATACAGCCAGCATTCTGTTATAAACAAAACTGTGGAATTCTTCTTCTCAATTATTGAACCATTTCATAAACCAAGTGCTGAACTTTGTCACTTTATCTGTGTATGGCAGAATGCCAATTCACATTCCCCCAGCAGATATTTTCAAAAGCACGGCAGGGACAGAGCAGTGATGAAAAAGTGGTGGCAGCTTATGGGTCTGTTTGTCAACTGGGGAAGATACGCTGTAATCCACACAAGGTCTCTCCTCACATAGTAGAGGGTTTATACCTGTCCTCCCATGCTTTATGAATGTCAGAAAAGGCAGAATAGCTTTGGTGCTCTCCTAAGCAATTACTTTTGAGAACAACAAGCAGAAACAAACTGGAACCTATGTCTGAATCCCTCATAATACAACGCCAGAGGGAACCTTTTAGAAGTTTGGTGACCAGCACCATTCAAACTGATCAAGGGTAAAAAGTCAGAATACAATAGAAAATGTACATGTGAAACTTGCTGCTGTAACTTCCTGTTTTATATTTTTATTTCTTTATTTATTTTTGTAAAAAGGAGGAATTGTGAATCAAACACACTCAGAAACATGGCTAAAGAAACTGGAGATTGAGAACCATATGCTCACATTATAGCTCATAAACCCATTGGTGACTCTCCAGTCTTAGAAAGTTCTACTTCAAAAGAATCACAGCCTCTTCATCCCTTCCTTGAAGTCTTTGTCAGCCTGAGAGCTACACATTATCTGTTCCATTTTAGTGCAGCTTTTTTGCTTTTTTTTTTGTTTTGTTTTGTTAGCTAGGCACTGCAACTTTTCTTCTGGGATGCTGAGAGATAAGGGCATTGTGGAATTCAGCTGGCGGACGTGCAACAGAAGCACTCTGTCTTTGCACAGAAATGAACTGCTTCTTATATGATTGCTACTTTTAGGAATGCACAGAACATGTTGGATTACCAACAGCACAGCTGCATTTGAGTACTTACACACTAGAGCTGACAGTTCTTGAAAAGTCCACCTCCCATGCTATCAGCACTGCTTTGTCTCTCTGCACACACCCACACCTTGGTTACTCTCCATGCAGATTAGTATTCTGCACAGAGTCGTGCAGCCTAAGGCTTTAACTGAAGCTTTCAGTTAATGTATTCCTCCTCTACCCATTCTGGTTGAAAAAAAGGCCTTTGGGGCCAATAAACCATTTTCTCTCGGTAGCTACTTGCTGCAAATGCCAATAAAGCTTTAATTAATTCCTTAATTAAACAACTGCCCATATTATTTACCTCAAAATTTGAGTGTATGACAGGATGTGATTATTTGGCCAAAGGTTTTGCATTCAAGAAGTTTACAGAAGTAAGGTTCTAGAAAGCAATACCTCATCCAAGAGGATGCTATTCCTGAGCATAAACTTGAGAAGTCAAGTGAGACAATCTGCATCACGTTTGTGTTGTTGCTTTTAAGTTTATCAATAAGGTAAATCAAAATATTCCTCAATGCTCACCACAGACATAAATAGTGAATTGTAAAATGAGGACTGAAGAGTTCTTACTCTATCAAAAATAGTACAGTATAATGAATTACTCTAATTATGGCAAAGTTCCTGGAAACACTTACAAGTAAAGAGCAGTTTAACGTTTTAATTTAATTTGGGTCAACTGCTACATAGAATGTTCTGGCATCATAACAACTGTACTGAAGATGTATTCTCCTTCTGCAAAGGTCACATAAAAAATTTACTGAGGTCAGTGGGAAATATAAAGTCAGTGGGTCATATAAAGCTAAAATAGCTGCTCCAAACAGACTATTTGGTACATGTTAATGAAAAGAAAACAAGATTATATAGAAAAATTGTTTGGATAAAACAATGGGAGTCAGAGATCTGTGTTTTTAGTTAAGAAAATAATACCTTAGTAAAAGCAGAATACATGTATGTTCTGAAAAAAATCCAAAATACAAGTTTCTGGATCACCTCTTATTTAAAAAATGCACACATTTTTCCATCTCTGAACCACAGCATTTTTTAAATAAAATAAAGATGTAATGCTTGCTTGTAAACACAAATCCTGCTGCAGTGAATTCTGCACACAAAACAACTCTGGAAGTTTCCTTTGTCAGTTCACGTGTGGCTGTTGACTCGCTTTTGTTTGTTCCCAGGAATAACTACCAAAAGGAACAGTGTGTTCTGCCTTAATAGAAACAAAACATACCACCATTCATCAGCTATATACAGCATATGAAGGAGAGAAAAAGCAGAAGCTTGGCAGCAAGATAAACATTTTCAGATCTTCCTTGAAAGGGCGCCTGAAACAAGACCAACTTTAACTTGTGTTGTTATTGTGCTGAAACGAATAAAACTAATACATGTGATCAGTCACAACTATACCATGACTATCATTTAAAGCATAAGTTGCATTACTATAGAATTTTGATAATGTCAGTACTATTCTAGTATGTATAATTAAAAGCACAAACCAACATGCAGTCACAAGAAGGCTGGTGTGTCCTGACGCCCAGACTTACCTATTAGTCTCTAATTTTAGCCTGCCCAGCTGGACACTCAGTGTTCTCTGAGCAGCCTGTGAGTCATGGGATACTGTAGAGCTGAGTGTGCTCACACCTGAGGTAGCTACTGCATCTTCCATGACAATGCAAGGCTGTTGGATAGTTTGATTCTGAGGCTGCTCATCTTGATCTTCTTCAACTTCTATATCATCTTGATCTGCTGCATCACTTTCAGATGCAAGACTAAAATGTGGCCTCAATTCTATTAGAAAGATTAAAATATAAGGAAAAAAAAAAAAAGCTATTTAGTGATTATCCTACAGCTTTGATTAAAGCAGACTGGAAATTTCTGGAGCAAGAGAACAGATCTAGGGGTCTAAGACCCCTCACACCATAGAGTAACAGCTTAGCACATTCTGATTCAGCCTACAGAATGTTCAAAGTCCTTAAGAAATAGAAATCTGGCTTAGTAAGATTTCAAATTTGGCTAGCATCTGATGTCAAACTGCAGAGGAATCTTACAGTTCGCCCTATATACAGAACAAACAGTACTGCACTCAGTCAGAATTTGCAGTATGAATGCTGTCTGCTTTCTAGTGCCAGGATTGATCGAGGGTTTGCTGAATTGGGAGGGAGTGAATGACTGTTACTGCCTCCAGTAGTTGAGGACAGAGCTACCATACTAATACCACTTCCTATTAACACCTATTAAATGCTGATTAAAGCAGTATTAACCCACTCATGCATTAGATTTAGGCTACAGCTATCAAGAAGTACAACTGTGTGCATTGTAAACGATAACTGCAGCTGAAAACACGAGAGTGAAAACTTAAGAGATTCGGATATCTAGAGGTCTAAATATCTGAGATATTTAGCATTCTCTCATTAAAAGAATATCATGCTTGCCAAAAACTGTATCCAAACGTACAGAGAGAAAATAACAAACTGATCACTTTTCCAACAGTTAAGGTAGCACACTTCCCTTCTACTTGTCAGAGTGAACACTGCCTACTTTGTAGTGATATACACTCACAATATCACAGACACAAAGCTGTAAGAATACACTGTTTTCTGTTATTCCCTGTTTAAACTACCTACCAGATCTTACCAGGTATGCAAGATACATACACAAGATCTTATATTCCTACAAAATCTGTTACTGCATCAACATCTGTTAATCTCAGCCATTTTACGTAAATCTTCCTTCCTTCCTTCAATTGTGGCTCCTTATGACTGAGTATTCCCTTTAGCCTCCACTTCAAAACATATATATATATATATTATTTTTTTTTTTGGCCAGGTTTTTTTTTTCCTTTATGCTCAAGAATCTACAAGTAAACTTCTTTCCAAAAGGGACATTCATGCCTCAGTCCAATTAACCTCTTAATTTCAATGCCACTTGCTTTAGAGCCAAACATACTAAGAATAACAGCTGCCTCTACTTAAATAGAACAAAGTAGATTTATCACACAGCAGCTCCCCAGTTGTTTTTTATGTTAGGGAAATACGTCTGTATTTGTTTTACTTTAAAAAACAAAAACATGACACTACTAGGAACACAAGTTCATTTCGCCATTGTAGAGCAACCATCAGCAAGTGTAAATACACATTTTTCAAAAAAAATTAACCCATTAATTAACCTCGGACCAGAATAGTAATAGCTGCCAGCACAGCTTTTCTAATTATGTTGTCCAATGCAAACATCCAGTGGGGCTTGATGTTATGATTTGTTCATCCTTTGGATTGCAATAGCAGTATTATGCACTTCAAAAAAGGCAGCCTCAGAGCACCTTTGCCTGGTAATGCTCATTAGGTTGCAGAATTGTTTATATTACACGTCTTGGAAAGTGCTTTCCAAAGTAAAACGGACAATACACTTATCAGTGTTAGAGCTGCAAAACAGACAGTGAACAGGAAAAAAGTCCCTGCTAGCTTCAAAATCTTAAGTGAAGCACCATAATCACAGCTCTAAAGCACATTTAAAGAGATCAGGTAACAAATATTTGCTGAGCAGTATGAATTAACTTACCTGGGACCAGAATAGTAATTGCTGTCTGCACAGCTTTTCTAATTATGTTGTCCAATGCAAACATCCAGTGGGGCTTGATGTTATGATTTCGGAGAACTTTATTGACCTAGCAACACAGAATCCAAGTCAGCCATCATATCCTCCACAAATTAATAACACTAAGATATACGTCAGAATTTTGTAAAGTGTTTGAACTTATAAATGTTGCATCAAAACAAGTGATGTAAACTGTTTCATGTTGATGCTGAATGAAGAAATTGTTAAGAAAAGAGTGAAAGTTGACAATACCACATGTCAGAGACAGGATTTTGTAGTTTTTTCTAAATGAAGTACAGTTCCTGTGTTAGGTGTTTTCAGATGGCTGGTACTGAAGCTTATTTAACATTTACAGTCATAGACTGACTGGAAAAAAAATGCAAGCCCCAAGACAAATACCAAGGACCATATTGTGGAAGCTTTGTGACTACACCTAATCAACCTTGTTGCTTTTCTTGGTATGATTTTCTCTGCTTGCTCTGAGCAGTGCTTCGCTATGTTAAAGAATAACTGTAGGAAGCATAAAAAAATTAATATAACAGTGCTCCCTCTTGATTTAGAAAATAGTTAATATTAGTTTAGATAGTTAAATTAAGAAGACTTCATTTTGATGCTGTGCCATCACCTCTTTCCTTCTACTGTAAACTTCATACAATGAGACAGTTGCACTTGTGAAAACTTTTATGCATGTTTAGAAGGCAATAAAGTGTTATTAATCGTATTATCACTGCCCTAAAGCAACAGTGCTCAGCAAGGCAGGAATTGACGTAGGTGCCTGTACCAAGCTGGCTGGCATAGAACTCATTTTCTTTATAGCAGCCCGCAAGGTGCTGCATTTTGGCGGGTAGCAGACTACTTTTGCACTACGTGGTCCCTCCACCTCCTTTGCTTAAACAATCCCCATCTTGACCCACAAGTTTTCTCTCACCCAGCAGCCAGCTCAGCTCACCGCAGCACCTCGGTCTCCTCAGTTCTGTCCTCAGCGGCCACAAGATGGCAGTTGGACACTACGCAGAAGCGCACAGAGCCTTAGGCTGCCCACAGCCCCCTCCAGGCTGCCCACGGCCTGATGAGGCAGTGCACCTCCTGCTAACTCCTACCCACAGCAGTGCCTTTAGCTGAGCCTATCTATCCGACTACTGAAGAAGCACAATGCATTTTTGTCAAGAACAACAACAAAAAATCCACAGGAATGTCTTTGAGCTTTCCAGATTGTAGCACAAAACTACTTTTTTTCACGGGTGATCTGATGAGGACATCTTGGATATTAGCAGGGTAATCCCAGGTTACAAAGTTAAAAGTCCTGAGAACAAGGGAAATGCTTTCCCTCACTATTAACAATATGCCTGCCTGTGAAGTACCTGAGATGGATACACATCTGGATGAGAGTTCTATTATAGAAATTTAACACGTCAAAAAATAAAGGCTGGCTAATTACAAAGCAATCTTTTTTCTTTGACCTTTCAGTAGTTCTCTTAGCTAAATAACAGTAGGGGGAAAGAAATGTGTAACTTAAAAATAGCAACTTACAACAATGAAGGTAACAGAAGAAGATTAAATATTTATAGAAAAGAGCATGAACTGACTGTTGTCACAAAACAGCTGATGCCCAACAACATCTGTCAGAAACCCAACACAGATATTCATACTCTTTCCTCCCATCAATTGGTTTTCTGGCCTTTGTACACGTATATTTCTTTCAGCTGTCTGAACAGAAGTGATGGGAAGCTAAAGAGAGTGGAGAGCTGAAGAGTATTCAGAGTGAAGACTTCTTTCCTTTGAGGAAAGCTCTCTCTTACAGATCCATTTTGCATATTAGCTTTTTTTGGTAGGCAGTCTACTTCATTGTCACTATGGTGTATGCAACAAACAGTTTAAATGCTGTACAATCTTTCCTGACACCTCTGTTCTTTCTCAAAGTACACAAGGTCAAAATGCTGACAAGAATGATCCACCTCAAGTGCCTACTAGGACTGTCATTTCACTTTTCCCTTCAGAACTTCAGGCTGCATAGAGATGCCCAGCACAGCTGTTTCCTCCCATGTAAATTATTCATCTTAAGCTTTAAGCATAATTGTTTGTGAACTAACATTGAAACACACAGCTGGAAAACAAAACCAATTTGCTTTTGGTACACTAGCTATTTAAATGGTATTTATATGCCTATTTGGCTGCTGCTCGTTGTTGGATAGCACAAACTTCGAATTAATTGCAGTCACAAAGAAAACCTGTTTTTCATCCTTCTTATTCTATTCATTATAGATTGACAAGAAAAGCTTCTAACTTTGGTTAGCAGCTAATTCTGATGCTAACCAAAAATTCTAGAGTCAGAATTCAGATCAAACGTATAATTTAGGTAGCATATTATGTCAGGCCATGGAAGTACTTAATGCATTAATTTATAAAATAAGGCAAGTTCAAGAGATTTATTTATGCAAGACTTGCTTGACAGTCAGTGTCAATCTTATTTACCAGCAACTCTTACAAAATGAGATTTTTTTAAAAAGGTTTTTCTGCTTTGGCACTGTGACAAAGCTTATGCAACTGTGCTGAATGAAGATTCTTTAATCCACAAAATCTCAACAGCTATGTTCGACATTTGCGTCCTGCCAACAGTCCCGCAGCAACCAAACCCAATCATGGCTGTGGGTTGTTTTTCTCGTTATTACAAGATCAAAGTTCTCACACATTACTGTTTCTGAAATTCTGGAGGGAAGTTAAGAAAGTTTCATTTACTTCTGTTTTCTAGATTTCTGCAGTTTTCCCATGCAAAATATTTAGTAAAAATGACAACTTACAGCATCTTGAAAACCAAACAGCACAAGCTGCACTTGACTGATACCATGGCTGTCGAAGTCTAACTCCAGTTTCAGTTTTGAAAGAGTGGTTGCAATGATTTTACGATCAGTGGACCGTACAAACTCTCTGAGGCTGGAAACAAGCGTTGTAATATGTTCCCATTTTAGCTTGGGCTCTTCGGCTCCCTGGAAGAAGAACAGAGAGGAAAGGAAATAGTTTTTATAACCATCTTTTGAAATGTACACCCAGAGGGCCTTCAGCCAATAATGTTAGTTGGCAATATGATTTTTGGAAACTGATGCTATAGTTAAGGCAAAAGTGCAACTGTAGGTCACATACAGTGGCTGTGTAAACACAACTGTACCACTGAGTTCCCTGCTAATGCAGACTACTGCCCAGAAAGTACCTGACTTTATTTTACAGTACTTGCTGAAGTATATGTGCATACACGTATGTGTATATGCTATATGTGCACACCACTCTGAATTGCAATTAAAAAAACAAAACAAAACAACCACGTACTTTTCAGAATGCCTCTGAAAGACAACATGAAAAATCCCACCACTGCATTTAAAAGAAGGAATTAGTCAAGGTTACAGAGGAGGTTTGGAAAAATACTAATTCCTTTCTACATCATTTCCTTTTCTACAGAACTTTCACACTTAGCTGTTTATTAAAGCAAATCTACAAATCTCTCCCTTCTCTATGACAAAGTCTAGTGCCTATCTTTAAGACTTACTGTGTTTTTGCATATGCTACAAAAATAGCAAAAAAGCTCAAAAGTATTCATCAGAATAAAGACCATGAATAACCAGGAAGCAGATTTTATTTACTCTCCAATATAATATAATATGGAATATAAATTTAATTTTCAAACCTTAAAATTAAGTCAGAGATAGAAAACCTCACTACTTGTTCAGCATGCAGCATTAAACACCTTTTCGTAATGAACTGAAGTACTTACAGAAACTAAAGATTTCTAGCATTGGTTTCTATAACAGAAGGACATTCTGTGTTTGGTTCCCTTATGTTTGTTAGTTTTAAGCCATGAATGTTATAGCTGGATATGTCAAGAACTCTGTTTGCATAATTTGTTAACTAGTCTCTGACTGTTAATTAATTCTGATCCGGATGAAAACAAGATGATTTGGCTGGTGGGGGAAGGTAAAAACAAAAAAATCTCTTCAGTAATTAAACATCTTACTGACTAAAGCAGCCCATCTCTGAGAAAAATTCTACCTTCTGATTTTGATTTGCTCTGATTTGGAAAATTCACCTGACTGTTGTCTATACTGAAATGGACTCCTCCCCCTGTCCTGCAGTAATTGGTCTCCTTTTCCTGGAAATAATTAACAGCCTTTAGGATAAATAGGTGGACACAGAACACACTGCAGCCCTTGAATTAGAAGGTTCCAAGTCCATCAACGGCACCTTGGGGACATGGTAACCAGTATGGCTCCCTAATTAGAAACAGAGGTTTACTTTGGGGAGGGTCGTTCTCTTGCCATAGCCCTCACCCACAGTGACTGTTTTGCTGAAATTATTCTTATAAGAACTTCTTGTGAAGGGAGAAGTACTATCAAAGCCTAAATCCTGACAAAGCCTAACAAGCGGGTCAGGCTTCTATTGGTACTTTCTCGCTTTTAAGCAACATATAACAGGAATCAAGATCAGCTTCCCCTTAACTGCAGTTACCACTGCTTTCTGGTGGTTTGAGTAAGTTTTCTGCTCTTTGACAAGGCACAAAACTGAGACAGAAAACTGTGTTTGGGAGTCAAAGTTCTGCACTCTTCTGAAGTGCTGATGTTCCCACCCAGCTGGGCTTTGAACTCTGACACTACAACTACATTCCCTGGATCTTGTGCTCTTCCAACTCACTTGAGGAACACTGTTATTCCCCCATCAACATTTGGTGGGAACTACAGGAGAAGATATGTGAAGTAAGCACCTTCTTTGGATTTTGTGGCTATTTCAGCTTCTCACAATCTCTTTGATTATTACTTTCATACGCATGCTAACAACTGTGTTGTGTTACAGCAGATCCTGCATAGCATGGATCGCTAGCATCTCTCTTGTTGCCTTTTATTTTAACACTTTGTATAGCATATTGTTACCAGGACAACTACTGTGATTTCCCCTACCTTCACTTTCCTCCATGAGTTAGAAGCATGTTTTCTGTATAGTAACAATTTCCAATTGCATTAGCTGCGCTACACGGATAAGAACTATTAGTTTGCATTGTTTTCACTAAGAGTCCTTTTTTTAAAAGATGACTTGCCACATTTTACACAAACATGTTTTAGACTAGTAATACACAGCCTTGAAAATTGAGTCAATTAACTACTAGCACACATTGAAAAAAGAACAAAAAAACCTGTCATCCAATTTCTGTGTTGCAACATCTAACAGTGTAGTGATTATCTGTAATTTATTTGGTGTCATTCTGAGCTGATGCATCATAATGAATCATTGCCCCAAAGCAGCACCAAAAGGTCATTCTGCAATTATTTTGCTGTATCTCCCACTACTGTACTCCATCCTCCCTCCCCTCCATGTGTGGCTCCAATCACTGTGAGAAAGAGGCACATTTATTTCCTGATTACTTCTGTCTTCCTCCTTTTAAGGCTGTTGGCTGGAAGACAATGGTGTATCAATAACTCTACTCTTTTCTATACAGTAACCTAAGATCAGAGCAGATCAAAAGATCCATCTCTTTCTCCATCAAACTCAACAGCTAGAAGATGGAACTCACAAAAACTAGTATCAGGGTGTTCAAATCCTATTTATGAACAGCAGAAATGGCATATCTAACGTAGGATAAACATAACATCAGAGCCTGTTTTTATTAGCCTCAATAAAGCAATAAACTGTGAAAGCTTACATTGTACATGCTTTCTAGTTTAATTAAGTGGGGTTTTTTTATTATTACGCATAGATTTGAAATTTTCAAGTAATTGTAGTCTTCAAACTGCATCATTTTTATTTTTTTACTTATGTATTTTTGACTGCCTCTTGACATTGCTTTACCTGAGCCAAAGCTTCCATCAAGTTCCTCACCACCTTCTCTTGGTCCTCAGTCAATATTCTGTGAAGGGTAGCTCTCCTCTCACTATCCTTCTTCAGCATGAAAAATCCAGAATCTTTCTCTTCAGGTGAAGGAGGTGCACTGTGATCCTCAAAATTTTCATCTGGGATGCTGAAGAACAGGCACTCAGAAACTTCATAAAATACAATCACAATGCAGTAGTTCCTAATCTACTAGGTAGCATTAATGCTGGATAGCAGTACTTTACCTCAGAAAAAGGGACCGGATTCCCTTCCCATCTTTTTCTCCACAGGATTTTGCTCTTGTTTTGAAAGAGAATGGATCAATTTTCAACTCTGTATCAGGTGAGACAGAGCCATATTCACTGCTACTACTTGTATCTTCCACCAGAACAGGAACAGGTAAGGATATGCTCCGAAGATACTCTATTAAAGGATATTTAGAAATCAAAATTTAATAGCACCACCACAGTCCTGAAGCAAAGAAGGTTATTCTTTCAGAAAAACAGAAGTTCTGACTGCCTTCCCCACCATCAATACAAAATATTAAATGAAAATAAAAATAAAAGAAGAAACAAAAAACAAAAAAGAAACAGAGGGTGGAGATTCATGATCCTTGAGGTCCCTTCCAACCCAGGCCATTCTGTGATTCTATCTTCAGCTACATTTTTATTGAAAATGTTATTGAAAATGTTATATAATAGATACGGAAACACTGGGCTCTTTGCAAACTCATTTCCAGAACACTGACACTGGAGTGAATTTCCATCACGTATCATTAGTATGCACTCTGATCAGTAACAGCATTTCTATAGGTTAAGCCACATACCCACATTCTAGTAATTTAAATTCTACATATCCTTCTCCACAAACCTTGGCTCTGTTAAAACAAAACAGCCCCTTTTGTTTTCTGTTCCGATTCCTACTAAGGGGTCCTGTAACAAATAATAACCCCGTTTTTCAAGCCCACATCACCCACCTGCCACAGTTCAGCCAAGGCAGCACCGCAGTATTTTTATTTTGCGCAGTGAATTAGAGTTTTCTAACAGAGAAGGATCACTTATTTTCACAGTTGTGCCCATCTCTCTTTGCAAGGATTTAATGTGAGAAATTATACCAGAACAAGTGATAATCACTGTATCTGCATACTTATGCTCTGATTAAGAAAGTATGTTGAAACTCACCATTTGTGTTAGCTGAAAGAACTGTGGGAGAAAGGTAAAGAAAAAAGTTATAATGCTAAAACAACACAAAAAATAAAAAAGCACTCACTTCTAATTTTTATGGACTAGCTGGATGCTCCTAGCTGCAATTCTTACTTCAAAACTATGATTTATTGCCATTTAAAATGAATTTGAATCAAAAAAAACCAAGAAACCAAGTATGTGAAAAGTCCTCATCCAATACCATCTCTTTACATGGTATTTTTTCTTCTTTTTGGTATAATGCTCAAATTATATAGAGGATATTTTTCATATATGCTAACATAAAATACATAAAACCCTAATTCAACTTCTCAAAGCTCCTTAGTTACATTCCATAGTTTAGAACACTGCAGGAAATGAGTGTATAAAAAAAAAATTATACAGATTGCTATGGACAAAGATCATTTTGCTCATATAAAACACTCTCGAGGCTCAATATTATGCTATAACATTACATAAAATGCACTCTCTGGAAACATTCTTTGAATGAAAACATACACAGATTTTTAATAAATAAAATAAACAAACAGATAAAAACTTCTAGGAGTAGTAAAGAGGGAACTGCTTATCTTTCCTCCCTGGTACCAAGTGACAAGATATGTGGCAATAGCTCAAAGTTGCATCATGGGAGGCTCAGACTAGACATTAGCAAAAGCTTCTTTACCGACCGGTAGTTTGACACTGGAACAGAGAGGAAGGAGGAGCTGACACCCCATGCCTATCAGTGTTTAAAGAGCATTATCAAAATGACTCTTAACGACATGTTTCAGGTCAGTCTCCAAGTAGTTTAAACAGCTGGACTCAATCTTTTAGGTCCCTTTTAAATGAAACCATTCTAATTTTATTCTTAAACCTTATTAGACATATTTACATAAATCACCTCTGGCAACACACTAGCAGAGTTCGGCTATAACAGTCTTTCTGCAGCTGGAACAAAAGGTTACAACTGAACATTCACCTGAGATGGAGATCTTCCATCTTCATCTTAAAGAATGAAACACCAGTTTTAGGCAACAACGCCATTTATGAGATAGAAATTCCTTACCTGAGAGTTTTGATGGGGATTTTCTTTTTTTGCTTGAAACCTTCAAGAATTCATCTACGAGGAGCTCATGAGCAAAAGCTCGTTTATCAGGATCTGGTTCAAAGCAACGCAGTATGAACGACTTGGCTTCTGCAGACATGGACTCAGGAATCTCTGGGTGGATTTTAAACATTCCCACCTGGCAGAAATAAAGAGGGAGAACAAAGAAAGAACAATGGCTTGCGTTATTATTTTCTCTAATACTAAACAACATCATGAGGGTGGTGAGAAGCTGGAACAGGTTGTCCAGTAAGGTTGTGAATGCCCCCCCTCCCTGGAAGCATTCAAGGCCAGGCTGGATGGGACTTTGAGCAACCTGGTCTACAGGGAGGTGTCCTTGCCTACAGCAGGGGATTGGAACTAGATGATCTTAAAGGTCCTTTCCAACCCAAATCATTCTATGATTTTATGATCAAAATGTTTTCAGATAGTAAAAGTTGCATATTGAGTTTTCATATTATCTTTGTGTAAGCACTTGATTAATTCAAGGAACAAAATTACTACAAACTATGTGATTATTCTCTTACATTTAAAAATACAATTCCCAAGAGAAGCTTTGCAAAGCAGAGATCTTGGAACTGCTTTTCTCAGCCTTCTTTTTTTTTTTTTTTCTTTGTGAATAGCTGCTCCATTCTGTCTTCAAAACTACCCCACACTCGCACTCAGATGAATCAGCTCATTCTTCTTAGCATCCTCATTACCCAACTATTTTCTTTATCTTTTCTTCCTTCCAATCCCAGCCTTTCCAAAACAGTCACAAGATTTCCTGTGTTTATAAAAACCAGCGTGAGACGTACAAGGAAGATGTCTGACCTTAAACATAGCTGCTTGTGGTTCTCCCAGTTCATAAAATGGGGGTTTCCCTGTAGCCATCTCAATTATCGTGCATCCCAAAGACCAGATGTCCGCAGCCTTCCCGTAACCACGTGGCCCTTTGTCAATTATTTCTGGTGCCATATACTGAAGGGTACCTGTTTAAAACACATCCATCTTTGTTATTTAGGTGCATAAAAAGTACAAATATCTACATAAGACAAGCAAAATAAGAGGGCAGTGGATGATATCAGGAGAGTTAACAGAAGTACTTTATTGTTCAAAACAAGAATTAGAAGTTTCCAGATGCATTTGACATGAAACTTAAAATACTAATCAAAATATTACCTGTGCTAAAAGCATCTGATATCATGTACTAATCTGACAGTATCTCTTTTCAATGTCCACAGAAGATTATATTATTTTTACTCTGTTCTATGCGTAGATTAAGAATAAAATAAGGAAGATTATTCTGAATTGAGTAGTAGGGAACTCAGCATGCATTATGAACGCTTTTTCTGAAGGGAATCATCCTGACAGCATTCTGCATTCTGTTGCATTCAGAACAGAAATTTAACAAGGAAAGAATTAAAATAATGGTCATTTTTCATCTGGAGCAGCCATTTAAATCCTGCAGTGGCAGCACAGTAAATCCAAATTGAATTATCAAGCAGAAAGAGGATTAAGTTAATGACAGGCCTTGTACTAGATGCCAGGATATCCAACCCAGCAACAGAAGGAAAAAACTGTTACCTCTAGGTCAGCACAAGAAGCCATGTGCACAGAAGAGACATTCAAATATGACAGAGGAAAGACAGTGCTCTTCTGTTGTAGAGGAATGCTGTGTCTCAAACTGAACTTCTAAAACAGTATTCTCTCTGAACAGTACACAGCTCACAATTAACTATACCTTAAATGAGCATATTCTAGCAGCGACCTTCCATATTGATCTTAAGCCAATGAAAGTTAAGTGGCTATGGAATCTGACCCTATGCTCACAGCTGGAGTGAGGAAAGAATCTCTCCTGGAAACATACCAGTGAAAGTTTCAGTACAAGGGTTGATTCCCGCGAGTCTCTTTGAAGTTCCAAAGTCTGAAATTTTTAACACTCCACTGTAAGTGTTGATAAGCACGTTATCACCCTGAGGAACAAAACATTCAGAGTAATTACTTTTTTCCATTCATCTCAAGACTTCTTGCATCACCTATTTCTAGAATGCTTTTTTAGAACTCTTTTGTAAGCAAAAATTACTTCCTTAGGCTCTTTTGCATATGATGAATGAGTAATCAATTGCAATCCTGCCTTATGTAATGCCATTATCAGAAACTTCTTTGCAAAGTGACCATCTCCATCTACAAGAATCCGTTTAAATAGTACTATGAAAAACATCTTAAGAAAAAGAACAACAACAACAACAACAAAAACACCTTTGCAAGTCTAGAATCTCCTTGGAAAATAAGCTGCTGATATCCCCACTCACAGTCTTTGTTATTTCTGATATGTTTGTATGAAAGCTCAATCATATCATTGAAAATAGAAGCAAAAATACATGCTTTCTCACATTTGATGCATCTCTGCCAGTTTTCCTGAACAAAACAAAACACTCTATTTGTGCAGATTTGAATTACAACAGCTCACTTACCTAACCCATGGAATAGCAGAGAAGGTCTGTGACAATGAATAGCTTTCAGGAAAAAGCTTTTAAATTACAGAACAAATAAATAGTTTATATAGTTACACCACCAGGCTTAAGCTCAGCAAATTCTCACCTTTATGTCTCGATGCACTATTTGATTATCGTGGAGGTATTTTAATCCTTCGAGAATCTGCTTAGTGTAAAAGCCAATTGTCTGCTCATTATTTTTTAATGGTCCCCATTTTGATCGTAGAAGAGCAGAAAGACTGCCTGTAAATTTGGAGAGGGAAAAAAAATGAGAGTAAAACCAAATTAAACCCTACCTTTTTCCCAAAGGATAAACAAAGTAACAAGGAGCAATCCAAAATAAGTGTAGGTACCTCTTCTATAACCAAAGAGCTCTCCTGGAAATACTTTCTTGCATCATCACCTGCCTCACTAATTAAAAAGAGAGTAAGTATCTCCACAGGTCTTAGCTGCAGCATAGAAATACATGCTCTCTCAAGCAGGCAGACTGGAAACTGTGCAACAAACGGGCTCATCTCTCTCTTATGCCTGGGGAGAAGTTGCTCAAGAGCTTTGTCGTGAAACAGCAAAAAGGCCTGGTGTTCACATGCACCTTTCACCTATTTATATACTCAGAATCCACAGCTTCTCAAAAAGCCAAATCTAGCAAAAGAGGTTTTTATTATGTCTGGCTGCTGTAGGTTCTTCCTTATCAAACAGAAGCAACAATCACCAGCCACAATCCTCTTGTGTTCCATACTTGAAGGGGGCTCAGCTACCTAAGGCTAACTACATACAGCATTCCTTAGTAGGATGGCTGCTGATCACCTGCCACAGCAATGATCTGAGCTGTATCTGAAGCACGTCCTACCTAAACCCTGATCAAGAGGATTCAAATGCTTTGAAAACCCTTACAGGTTTGTTTTTTTTTTCTCATTAATTCAAGAAAGAGAAACTAAAGGATGTTTCATGGAAATATGGTGTATCTTAGTGCAGTGTGAGGGTTCTTTTATTTTTAAAACCTTAAGAAACAAACCAGGTACCAAGCCAGCCTCCATAACTTACCACCAGGCACCTGCTCCATGAATATCTTAATGAAACCATTCTCGCTAAGAGACCCCAAATACTGGACAATGTTCTTGTGTTTGAGATGCTTATGCAAGGCTATTTCTTCATGAAGAGGTTGGGAGTATCTAGAAAGAAATTAAAGAATTTATACAATATTGAGCTTCAGGAAGAAAGTCTGGAGTTTAATGTAGCTGTTTAGTTCTATTTTAGGTCCTGGGAAACACATTTACTCTGATGTACTATGAATACAATATTATCTGTTAAACACATTTGGCATTGCTGGTTATAATCACCACAGAGTAAAAGAAATAATTCACTGCATTTTTTTTCGTAAACTCAGTTCCACTTGGGAAAAAAAAAAAAATCATGTTTAGACTTCTCAAAATATTTGTGGAAATTATACATTCAAGAAGCCACACACAACAAACTTCAGGATATACAACTGCAATGGGGATCACACATCTGGCCTTTACATGGTAACTTTTATAGATGAAGTGGGGTATTATACGTACAAAGTCACTGTGTTGCCAAGTGTGGGCAAAAAGATCATTCCACATTCTAGTGTTAAGGAGCTTTCTAACAAAACGCACGAACAGCAAAAGAAAATGTCTTTATCAACAATTCAGGATCAGAGTTTAAAAGAATTCTGCCAATTATGAAATTCAGAAGTTCTTTTATAAGAACATGCTTATACACGTAAAGAAGATGGGGCTTTCATAAGGCATTTGAGGGAGGTTCTGTTTTACGTTTCTTTTGGAAAGAAAAAACATTACAAACCACACATGCCAAAAACCAGAAAGCAAATTCTCAGTTGTTGCAATCATAAGTGATTCCACAATTTGGATATGTCTACTTAGAGAGGTAGAGAATATCATTTCATACCACAATTTATTGGCAGCATTGTAGATGAGATATTTCTTGATCAGCAAACTGGTTCACTCAATTGCTTAATGAGAGCACATAATGCACAAAATTTGGAACAAGATTCAGTTACTATACCTGCTATCTCTCTCTGGGATTTCTTTAATAGCAATTCTGACTTGATTGCTCAAATCTCGTCCTGCATACACAATGCCGTAAGTTCCTTTCCCCAGAACGACTCGCTCGCCATTTTCATCATACTCATAGTCATACTGAAAACAAACATGAATGAAACAGAGGGATAAGATTTAATTAATCTGACTCTATGCACAACAACGGCATCTAGCATACTAGTTCCTTTCTGTGGACCACGGAGAAGTGGAAAAACACTTCAAGACGGCAACTTGGATATTGTACCAATGTGCTTATTTCTCTCCACTGAATTTATGGAAAGCCTCAGCTTCTAAGGCAGCCATTCCAGGTAAGTGTAAGAAAAGCTGAGCTAGTTGTTACCTGTTCTTCACAGTTACACTCGTATCCTTTAATAGCACTTTCAGCTCTGCTGGCAGGCCTTGAAAAGGCAGCGGAAGACAACAGAGGGCACTCTGCACCCAGCTGAAAACTTCAGCTTCCACAGACACACAAATCAAGGCAGGACACAGTTTACCCCAGACGCTATCCTGACCTGACCACATCTTCCAAAGCCAACAAAACTAACCTGGCCAGGTCAGACAGCAAAGTGTGCCAATGAAGGTTAGTCATTATAGCAGTGCATAGTTACACGGTTTCAGCTGAATTAAAATTTCAAAGAGTTTAAGGACAATCCAGAAATAGTCATTCAATTATCTCATCTGTCCTCTTGTGTAACACAGACATAATTTCACTTCCTTGCTCTCATGCTTAGCCCAGGAACTTGTATCTGCTGAGATACAGAGAATCCGCTACTTCTTTTAGTAATGTTTGAACAGTTAATTACTCTCAGGGTAAAGTCATGCCTCTAATTCTAACTTATTTCTTTATTTCATTATATTTTTCTTTACTAAAGAATCTAGTAATATTCAGCAGTTTTCCTTGTAAAGATACTTACACCCTGTAAACACGTGACCCTCTGCTTTTTTCCTTGCTAAAACAAACCTATTAGGTACCCATAGTTTCTCATTTTGGGGCATTTTACTATCCCACAACCCTCTCTAGAGGTTTCTATTTGTCCCATCTCCAATTTGAGATGTATTATGAAAACACCAACATGAAAACTGGAACAGAGAGCTGGATTCATTATACAGTACTGACTTTTTCAGTTAGTTTTGGTTGTCTCTACAACTTTGGTACGCAGTCCTAAATATTTTGCCCTGTTTCCTGCCACCTAGAAGACTGTCTAAACACCAAGTACTGCACTACACCTAATGGCCTTCTATTCACTTCTCAACTATGTGTACGATCACAGAGAAAATCGAGGTAAGAATACAGCAAGTGATCGCATATTGTGCAAGCTGTGACTTAGCTAATGCGTGAGAGAGCAGGAGCAGGGCACCCCTGGATGCATTCAAGGCCAAGATAGATGCGGACTGGTCTAGTGGATGGCAACCCTGCCCAAGGCAGCAGGGTTGAAACTAGATGATCTTTGAGGTCCTTTTCAACCCAGGCCATTCTATGATTCCGTGATTCTATGATTCTAAGATTCAGTGTGCATTAGAGAGCTAAGGGAAGAATGACCGACTCCCAGCAGCACACCAACACGATCATCTGATTTGTTTTTGCAGTTCATTGCCATGTTTGCCCATACATATTGTAACTAGCATGCACAAGCCTTCCCCTACCACAATTACATCCTTGTTTGTTGTGCAGATGTCCTGCCAATAACGTAATTGTACACAATTGCAGTGATGCATGAAATAGACAACAACCTTTCAAATTTAAACAGATGCTAATATTGCCTGACTTTGACTACACCCTAAAGTAACTATAGCAAGAATCACTCTGTAATAACGTGCGATTATTAAGAACTTGGGTTGAGCACTTCCTCAAGCGAGTAAGATAACTGAAATACAAGTTGGTTATAAAAGCTAGAAATGAGCATTACGACAAATCATTAACTTATAAAGATTAGATGACAAAATTTTGTAAACTGTATTTTTGTCTGACTTCTTCCAGTGAAGGGATGAGTAATTTTACTTCCTTCAGTCAAGCTACTAGAAACTCAAAATAGTTGAAATGATGCTTTGAAAATAAGCTAAAATAAATAACTACCTCCAGGGAGTCTCCATCACATTCTCCTTCCTCTGTAGACTTCCCTATTTCTTCAGTGATGCTGTTCACCATGTCAAAAAACCTTTTGAAAGCAAGTAAAACAAAACATAAAAAAAAATGCAACCACATACTCAAGACTGCATGGGGATATCGGGAATGCATCTCACTACAGCACTGAACGAACCAGAAGATTTTAATAAGCAAAAATTGTGTGTAAAAGTTAGCTTGTTTGCAAAATAAACAAACAAACAAACAAACAAAAGAAAGAATGAATGAATGAAGGTATTACTATTACTTATGGCTTGTCCTTCTTTGAAAGCACACTTCTTTCTTATCTTCCGAGTAATGACAAAACATGAATGGGAAGAAAAATGGTAGAAGAACTTATGCAGACTAGAATTGATGAGAAGACAAGGTAGGGACTAATCTTTGAGGTAGTCATGTTCATTACCTTGAAGCAACACAGTAATGTTCAGTATGGTTGCAGCTTTTTTAAGTACAAATATACAAGACATCTTCTCCAGGAATGCCTTTGGGACTAATTCAAGACTTTAGACCTCAAGCTTACAGAGCAGAAGCACAGCATAGAGCAGGTAAGAAACTTTGTGCAACAAACACTTGCCAACTTTGTTGGAGGGCTATTTATACGATCATACCTATGTAATCATGATAGTAACATACAGGACATCAAGGTTGTTTGTTTGTGATGAGAAATAAAATTTTAACTACAGTAAAGCAAAAACCTTCACTAGCTCTCCTGGACCGTTATTACCCCAAACAGTGCCACTGCAGAAAATCTATTTGTAAGTTTAGGCTGCTTTGTTCAACTGGGGACAACACATACTTGTAATAAGCCCTAATGTGACAAATATAGAGAAATAATACCCCAAGATTTGTTGGGAAAAAAAAAAAAAGTTTGTAATCATGCATTTCTATTATTTGTCTGAATTTGTGTTTTGACCCTCCAAAGTTCACGCATCTCTGGGAGAGTACTATGCTTTCACATACAAAATGATTTGAGCATCCTCACTTGTCACCAACCCTAACCACAGTTCTGAAACAGTCCCTGCTGTACATACAGACACTGCATACCTCAGCATAGAGTGGTTTTTGAAATAACTGTGACATACCTTCTACAATGAACTTCCGTGCAGAAATAGATTTGAAAGTCATCGGAATTGTGCAGCACATACAGAAAACAGCACCGTTCTTCAAACTTCGAAATGCTGAAAGAACAGCCAAGCAGAACACGTTATTAGAAAAGTGCCTTTGGGGTTCTGCCACCTATGTCAAATCGTACAGACCAACACAAGTATTGTCAGAAAGCACCAGATTAAACATGAAAAACCACAGTCTTTCCTTACAATGAAATCACATTCTTAAATCTTCAAAGTTCACATTCAGCTGTCTGCTGTCATTCATTTTGTCCCCTAGTTCATACATCGCACTTGCAAAAGTAGGAATAAAAGTTCCACCCAGGCTGGATGGGACTTCGAGCAACCTGGCCTAGAGAGAGATGTCTCTGCCTATAGCAGAGGGGTTGGAACTAGATGATCTTAAAGTTCTCTTCAAACCCAAACCATTCTATCTTTCTATGATAAATTAACAGGATTATTTCTATTGACATGAGACTTTTTTTTCAGTGCATTTAGGTAAACGCTGATCTCGAAGCCAGGATGAAAGATCACTTCAGGTTCACATTAGAAAGCTTTGAACTCAAATCATGAATTCTTTCCCCTTTACAAATCAGCCACAGCTCACTCTTGAACGTGAAGATTTCTGATCGATTCATTAGGAATTGGTAAATTGATATTATAATGGAAAAACATGTCTAAATTAGGTCAGCATCATAAATAAAATAGAAATGAGACAAACAACTTTGCCAGTTGCCTACCCCCTTCTTCACTTTTGCTTTTACCCGTTACAAATGGGAGTACAAATATAATGAAGAGATATCACAGAATCACAGAATTGTAGGGGTTGGAAGGGACCTCCAGAGATCATCGAGTCCAACCCCCCTGCCAAAGCAGGTTCCCTACAGCAGGTCGCACAGGTAGGCATCCAGGCAGGTCTTGAACATCTCCAGAGAAGGAGACTCATGCATATGCATATGCATGCCATTTTCTTATGAATGCATAGATGCTTCAGCAAAAGAGGTACAGACTCTGGGACTCTGGCACAGTTGTCAATTTTCTACCTAATGTAGGTTGCAGCTTTTGCAAGATATCCATTTGCTACATTATTATTATTTTTTTCAAATGTACAAGTAATTATTGTGCTCCTTAAAGGAAATATTAAAAACTATTTGAAACTGGAACAAATTAAGATTGTATATTATCATTCTCAAGATACAATACAAAAGCCATGTTGCTAATTAAATCAACCTGTTTTTAGTCAGATCAAGATATCTATTGTGGTTTTAATTTATTTATTTATGCAAAATAAAGCAGAACGGTATTCTACACTGCACTAAAGAATTTTTTCTTAGATGTCAGGAAATATTTGTAGTTTTCAAGATTTAATACATCTATGGTTGCTTGACTGTTGATTCTCTTTTATGACTCCCTTACCTTATATCCCTTGCAAGAGCTTTTGGTAAAGAAACTGCTCTTCAGACAAACTGGACACATGCATTTCATAAATTGACTTGTGACAAGCCAAACTGATCACTACTTTAGTATAGTCACTTTAGGTGTTGTCATTCAGCTATTTTTGTCAAGAAAAATTCCTATGTGCTAAGTGATGCACACATCTGGGAAGACAGTCACTGTCCCTGGCTTAATTTACCAAATTTTTTGAGAATATACACAGATTCTACAGATATGAAGTTATTAATGTTGATATTACTAATTCATCAAAAGTTCCAGGAGAATGGAAATATTTTACTAACCCAACATATACAAAAGCCACTTGAGACAGTACTGAATAAATGGGTAAGAACGTAGCATGTACACTAAGGTAATTCATACGGTATAAGGCTTTTAATATTGAATATTTATAAATGTTTATATGCATTCTTTTCCTCCCTGAAAAAAAAAGAAGTCATTAACATGAAGAAAGGAAGACAAAAAGTATCAAGCTATAAAAACAAATTGGATAAACTTTCTCAGGAAACATCTCATTTTCAGAGTTATTGAGCATGTCTAACACTCACCAACTTCTATGACAGCAGAATTGGAGCTGAAATTGCAAGTTTCAAAAGACAAGCAGGGAAACACAATGCAACATGGCCTTGGGCCCAAATCACATGCATACAGAACTCCCATTAGCTGATGACGAATACTGCAAATTCTGTAACTACTGCTTCCTGACAATTCTAGATAAAGTAACAGATAAAACAAGCATTGGCAGAAACCACAGAAATGCAGCTTTGCAGATTTCTGTTTTCCAGAAATGAGGATGGAGACAACTTCCACTCTAACAACTAAGTAGCCTGACAAGATTCCAAGTTCAGTGAAGTCAGGATGGAAAATTAACATCCTTGTTAATTCTTAAACTATGGAAGGAAAAAAAAAAAAAAAAAAGTCACTGTGTTTCTAATGCAACATCTATCATCATGATCCCTGAGGCACTTCCTCGTGGAAACAACACAAGTAGCAGATATTTCACAGTTCAGGCCTTGTCCTGAATATCAAGGAGATTCCAACTTGTAATCCATCTACCAGCTTCATCCTGCAACTTAAGTTTTCATTTTTAAACATGAAAAATAGATGGCATCTTCTTGCTTATGTGACAAATACTAGGGAGCTTCCTTGATAACTGGAGAAAGCAATGCAAAGCACCTTTGGGAAGCAGCTGAGGTCCAAAAGCTCTGACGAAGCCTTTAAGGATTAACAGTGCTTCTTGGCCCAGTTCAATAAAAAACATTTGCATTTGAGGCCAAGAAGGCAAAAAATGAAAGCAGAGTTATTTACATTAGAACACAAATTCTAATCAGTTACAGTTGAAATTTTTATTATTATCATTATTTTTTTTAAGATAAACCCAGTAACAATGGCTTCCTGCAGGTACAGTGCAATTCAGAACTATGTTCAAGTTCCTTTGAAACTCCTGAGCGCTAAATTCCATTACTCATGAAATGAGATGCTGATTGCACTGGTTGATAAAGAGCACACAGAATAAGTGACCTCTCAATTATTTACTTAAAGTATTTACCTAAAAAATTAGTCATTTCACTGCCAGATATCTCTTGGCAGCAGGGCTGAAGAGACGGTAAATATTTAGAAGGGTCTTTGTTGAGAAAGCTTTCAGGAGCATGTACAAAGACTCTCTTTTACATTAACACTGTGCTTGCTTCTAAAGCTGGTTCTTAGTCTAGAAGGGCAAAAAAAATCCTCATTGGGCAGGGAATTTCCCTTCCTAGACAGCTTTACATCTAGGGCTTCAAAGGAGTAAAAAATATTCTGGATACAAAAATAAATTAGAAGCAGGTCTGGTTCTGAAGGAAGTTCCACCCACAAAAATATCCACCTTGATAAAGTCAGGAAGAAAATCATAGAAAAATACTGAAAAAAGATGACAATCAGATAACTGCATGCTTGAAAAATAGAGTTACTTGGTTTTACAACTGCGTAAGATGAAAGATTTCCCCCTTCAGGCCCTCATGGAGGCAGACACTGAGTCTTCAAAGAACTCACTCTTGGCTCGATTGACTCACTGTACAGTTTTCCAAGGGCAGATGAACAGATTGGAAACTTAGCAGACAAATTAAATGACTATTGACAGTTTAAATAACGAATGAGGGAGAGTACACCAAAACAACACTAGCCACAGCAGAGTTTAATAAAGCCAAAAAAATATATCAAAATTGGGCAATAAGTACACATATTCTTTTTTTAGAAGCACACAAAAACATGCTGTAACCAAAACCCAAACCACACCAAACTATGCATATCGTTGCAATTTTGGCTTAAAATAAACTGAATCCCACAGGATTAAATTTCTGTGTCTATTGATAGTTTGTTTTTTTTTAGGTTAGTTGTTGGAAGGAAAAAGAATCATCCATCTGTGCAAAAATGTACTGCAGACATAGCAACAGCTTTATGTGTATGAAACAGTTATTCTTAGAACAGAGCAGTGACTATTTTGAAGAATATAAGATTTCTGGCCTTTTTAAAATTATGCTAAATGCAAACTCCAAAATGGAAAGCCACAGGAAGCCCAAGTATAGACAGATCCTAGAAAAAATAAATGAAACTAAGGTGAAGATCTGATCTAAAGAGATCACAGAAGCAGAACACTAGTTTCTTAGACTCAGCAGATAAAAATCAGAAGGCTGGACCCTATCAGACAGAAGCGAATACTACATTCAGTCTGGGCTCACTTCATGATCTATCCACTGCTCTGCTGCACTCTGTCATCACTGCAGTGACAGTCTGCCCTTCCTATGTTCTGAAACAGTTTTGCTGCCATACCTATAAGCATACACACAAAAGAGAAAACCACACACATCCACACCAAAACCCAACAAGAGATGAGTGATCAGGATACTTCAAGGCACACTAACCTGTCCCCCACCCGCAAAACTTTGTTGATTCCTCATATCCTTCCTGCTTGCTTCCGCATTACTTCCTGGCTTACATATTGTAGTTGGCAAGAACCTGTTTCAAGGACTGCCTTCCTTGTGTTAACAGTTTCCCAGTACGTCAGAATCTCAGTGCACAACTGCATCTCACGGATGTGACACAGCTCAAGCAAGATGACATGAAACGTTAGCAGTTATTGCCATTCAACCTCAGTTAGCATAAAGTGGTAACAAACTTTGAGAAAGCATCAGTTCGAAAATCTAAGGGATTATATTCTCTATTTTTTACACAACTAACATTGCAGGTGGTCATTTCTGAATCTAGAGTAAGACTCCTGGGGTGTCACACAAAGCAGGGCATCTCCAGAAGTACTTGCAATATTCAGCTCCAATATTCTGTCTGCTACTCACCAAGTTTCACAGCATTAGCTCAACATGAGACTCAATTACTTTTTTCATTTCCAAGCACGAAGGGCAAACAACTCACCTTACTCCCCTGATGGACGCAGCACTGAAGTTCCACTCATGGATACCTTTCTGTAACACAAGAAAAAACAAAGTTCAATGAAACCCTCTTCCTTTACGAAAACAAAGAGCCAGTAGGCATATCTTCTCACATGTAACTCAAGAGACCAAAAGAGAAATATTTGGATTATAACAGCCTACTACTTCTCAACAGTTACTCTTCAGGGCTTTTTTTTTTTTTTTTTTTTTTTTCCACCTAAAGAGCAAGAAAAGCTCTATAGAGAAGGTTTGGCTGTTTTTCTCCTTCACTGTTTATTCTGCAAACACAATGTATTATTTTAGAAATAAAGTAAACTAGCAGATCAGAAGGGTGTGCCCATACAGTCTGTCCTGGGTGCTGAACTCAGCTTTATGTGCAAACTTCCAGAAAGAGAGGGGGAAAAAAAATCCCCCTCTGAGAATGACAAGAGCTCATTCTACACATTCAGCATCCTCTGTGTACAGCAATAATTGGCTGAGAGCACTACAGAGCAGGAAGTCTGACTGATGCTGGAGAGTAAAATGGGAAATTCTTGAAATGGAGGTGCAATATTGCTCAAGGAAGGGGCAAATCTAAAGGCCAGCTGTCCAAAGAAACAAAATGGAGACCATTTCCCTAGGAATCCAGAAGAGAGAATTAAGAGCATACTAAAATCCCTAAGAGCTGTTGAAGCAGTAAACAAGACTGGAAGGCACCCTACACAAACTCCCAGGGCCAGGCCTCATTTATTTTCAGATCTTTTACCTGTTGATCTGTCATGCATGGCGGAACTGAGTTCTCTCAGCAGACAATCACGTTGATCTGTGCTTAAGTTCTAATCAAGTTTTACTGTAGGAATCAGAAGTCCTTCATATCTTTTAAAACATTAAAACATTCACCTTTCAGGAAAATGGGGAACTATATCAGCTGGAAGTGTGACAACCTTAGGATCCACCCCATGAGCAACATATTTGAAGAAATTGGTTTCCAGAGCTGAACTGCACTGAGCATTTTAGTCACCTGGGCAATAAAAAGGTATGGAAACATTTCCAGCCAAAAGGCAATTTATAGCGTAAGGGCACAGTGTCAAACACAGACATAATCAAGTTAATCCCAAAAGAAGCATTGCATATACTGTATTTTATATATCCTGTTTTAGGAATGGGAAAGTACACAGAATAGATGCACTACCAAAATAGTTGTACAATATGCACGAAATGAGAGAGGAAATCAAACTCTCAGCTACAGCAGTTCTGTAAGGCTTACCAGATCAGTCTTTTTTATCTCTGTCATTCTTTCCTTCCTGCTCAAATTTCATTAAAGAGGTTGCAAGGCTAATGCAAAATGCCGAACACAACATACTGATAAATACATGCAAACTTCACATAGCTCTAACTGTAAAGCACAAAGCTGTAACTACAGTAACCTTTCAATTCTAAATAAGCCAGTGCTAGTGTGAAGTGCCTGTGGAAGTACTATTCAAGTTGCCTGGCTCTCCTGTATAAACAAAGATCCCCTACTAAATCCCTCTGCTAACAAGGAGGGTGTATCTGTGTTCTTCTTTTATGCTTTACACTGTATACGAGCTCTGCTACTTCTCAATTTTCCATGTCTGAAAACTCTTTTTCCAGAGTTTTGCTATTGATATTTGTCTAATTCCCAGCACTGGGAATAACATAATATCTAAATGATCTAAAACAAACATGCTGCAAGCAGAAATGTGCAAGTAGCACAGCAAGAAACAAAGTATTGTGGGCTTTACCTATAATCAACATGCAACTGATTTGTCAGAGATTCATATATTTTTCATTTACCAAATGATGTTTTCAGGCAATGAAATAATATAAAAGCTATGTCCCTCAAAGATCTTGCCAAGTTTTGAATACATTGGAGTAAACATATCAGGCACGCTATCCAAATTCAGCATCTGTTCTTGGGTTAGGCAAAAAAAACCACCAACCACCCAAAACAAAACTCAAAATGGTTTCAGAAGCCAACACAGAACAGAGACAGGCTGTTCTATTTCAAACTTGCTAACAGCACTGCTGCATTCCTCTAACCCTATGTGGATGTGGAAGGGACTGCTAAAATTAGAGAACTGCAGGGCAAAGGTAATGTGTATTCCACAAAACATAATGCCATCTGATTTTTATATGCATTTGTCTATGTAAAAACTTGGCGTTATTAAAGAAAGAAGTATTAAAATAAACTGCTAAAAAAAAAAAAAAAAAAAAAAAAGAGAAAGGCCCCATTATTTATCCTGGTATTCTCCTATTCATTACCAAATTGCCAGCTGCAGGCTTAAACAAGTTACATTTTGTATTTGAAGCAGAATTTCAGCTTCTATGTGCACAAAGGGAAGTTCATATGCTTGATAACTCACAATTCTTACTCTTAAAGCAATGGTTTCATTTTGAAAATTAAGAATTTTTTTTTTATTTTTTTATTTTTTTATTTTTTTTGGTTACGAACTGAAATCTGAAGCATAAGCTGCTCTAACTTAAGCAGACCTTTGCTAGGTAGATTAAATTCATATAGCTGAAGCCATTTCCAAACCCAGCTGTCTCTTCTATCCTTGTAGCTGGGACAGCTGGCCTTTGTTAATCAGCTCCTACAAGGCCTGTCATCAGCCTTGAAAGGTCCAAAGAAAGAGCCTTCTTCACTGCAGTGGGCTGAAATACATCCATTTAGTTCACGAAGTCTCTCAGCAGAGACAAATGCTACACTAGTTATATTCACCAGTTACATTGTATCTTCAAATTTTTCTTGTACCTTTTCTCCGTTTGAAGTTTCTGATGGAATCTGATGCTTTTTGACAAAATTTTAACAACAGATTATGACAGTACAGCTGAACTTCTAACCAACAAATTGCCCACTGCATTCTTTTAATGGATGTTATGGCTTGTAAGGCAGAGATGCCTGCACTGCATACCCATCAGCTCTTAACATACTGTATAAGCTCACTACAGTAAGGCCAGAGCAGAAGAACCAGTGAGTGCATCAAAAGCTGTCCTTATCTATTATCACTGATCATCAGTAGGGCAGCAAATGTAGGAAAACAGTGATGTGCAGAAAATACATAGATGTGCTGCCAAAATCAGAAGGGGGTCAGGGGAGGGGAAGTATTAAATGCTACAATAGAATATCAGGGGGAAAAAAAAAATCAACAACAAAAAACAAACAAACAAAAATAAACCAAATTTACAATAACAGAAACAAAACTGTAAAGCACCAGTTACACCCCAGAAAACCAAAATACTTTTCTGCTGAACAGATACAGACTGAACACAACCAGATCCTTCTCCCAGTCATAGGATGATTAGGCAGCCAAGTGACAAAGCTATGGGAAAAGCTACTGCTGAAAGCATCAAGCTAAATATCCCTGTAAGTACAAGGAACATTAACACGCTATCCAGTATCTTTGTAGGAATATGAGTACATATGATCAAGTAAGTTTAACTCAAACTGGAATACAAGCAGTGAGATGTCACATGCAGCCAGTACAGCAGTCCTACTTGTTTTGCCAAAAGAAAATACTTAGAGATACCGAGATTCTCATCAAAGATAATATCAGGCAAATGGCAAAGAATCATTTAGCATAAGTACAGTGTTAGCAAAAGAAGACATGAGTATGAACTGGCTACAAATTCAGAGTGAAAGCTCAACGACCGAAAGTGGCATACTGCTGCTTCACCAGTGCTATTCCACTCCAGGCTTTAGTAGAGGTTTTGATGACACACTCAAAACACTTTCCAGTGTGAAGAGTCAGTTGTGAAACCTACACTAGTGCTCAAAGATTTATACTGTTCAAAAACAGAATATTAAGGGATTCTTCAAAGAGGAACACGACTAAATAGCCCAAACATAGGACTACATAATCCTGTGTTCCCCCATACTGTACAAAAGACCCTAATCAGAATATAATGCCCCGTTTGGATATGAATTACACACACAAAAAGCTCACTATATCTATAAACACGAACTCATGTGTACAACTAGTTTCTAAACCACCTGAATTCTAAATACAGAAGTACTTTCAGAACACACATTATACAACAGCAAGATTTACTCTGTCATACTGATACAAATCATTATTCATTATGTGGTTAATTCTGTTTTTCTCTGGAAATTGCATAAATTTATCTTCTAACTTTATTTTCACATTCTGAACCTACCTGTGAAAACGCAGACCAGAATGAGCTACAGATGAACATTCTAGGCAAACACCTCAGTTTGTTCCCAAAATAAACTATTTCAGCCACAGCTCAGTTCTGTTCCTTCATGAACTTTTAACAAAAATTCTAATTAGTGCTGCCTCACATAGAAAAAAATGCTTCTCTCTTAAAAGCACATGTATAAAAGCTGAAGGATGGATCACCTAGCAAATAGGTCCTTTACTGTCCTGTCTTGCAAGGATGCTGCCACAGAAGAACGAGCAGTGCTAGTTCTAGAAAACACACTACCTTCAGTGTTCTGTTTCCAGCTGATTTGGCCTCTATCATTTCTTCATATAACCCTCCCATGTTTCCATGCTCCCTTCCTTCTCTAAGGCCTTAAAAATGTGTTCTGTCTTCACTCTTACCAACATTTTTCTTCCTAAGCATCCCAGAATGTGATCACAGAATCACAAAATTGTAGTGGTTGAAAGGAACCTTGATAGATCACTGTGTCCAGCTCCCATGAATGGTGATAACCATTCAATGCTTTCCTCTCCTCTTGCATCTCTGGAATTTCTAAACTTCTTTCCAAATATGTAAGGCTTTCCCACACCTCAACTTAAGTACTTCTCAGCTTTTCCATTTGCAGTACCTCCTGAGCATCTATCTGTCCCTATGCCAAAAAGATTCTTTGCCTCTTCATTTATTTCACTGCCATTTAAGGGCACGCCAGTCTCCAATGCTTTCATATTAGAAGAGTATTTACCACAGCAGACAAGCAATGCTGTGAGTATGGGAAGAAGAAAGCTTTGTGTACGTACACATTACGTGACATCATTTGTACTATGCACGTTATTTACAAAGTCTCAAGCAACAGACTTGTTCATATTAAAAACAACCTGGAAGAAGCTACATGTTGTTTTTAAACATGGTGGACGCAGAAGATCCATTAAGGAACAGGACAAATTCTAAAGAAAAAATTAAGAACGATCTGTTTGAAACAAAAAACACATGACAATGTGTAAGCAAAGCATCTTCACATATGCTAGAAACATACCCTCTCTTTCACAGAATTTGACATTAGATACAACTGCTTGCATGTTACATGACTTACAAGCCATGCACTTTTAAATTGGGAAAGAAGTTACAACTACAGAAACATAATAGTACCTTGTCATCCGGCAGCACATGCCAGATAGATACAGTCTTCTCCTCAGCTTCGCTGTTGATGGAGAGATATGAGGGCTGATAGATTTTGGTTGGCTCCAATATTAAAACCTTGTAGAAAAAAAATAAAAATCTTAAGAGTTAGTAAAAATAAAGTAATAAATATAATATAAATAAAAAATAAGTAAATAAGTAAATAATTACCCAATAAGTAAAACATAGGAAATGTGTACTAAAATCTGTTAAAACTTTATCTGTAGCCATATCATAGCAGGAAAAAAAAAAAAAGTAAACAGGATGAACAATGAAAGTTCTAGGTACTAAGCTAGTTTACTGTGGCTCACAGTAACTTAAGATAAAGAAAACATCAATTTTCTTTTTTTGAGTTACATGTCACTCGATTGTATATATCTTAAATTCCAAACAATTTCTCTGACACCTATCATATTTGAAATCCTTCTATCACAAGTCTTCCTTTTACAATGCCGTTTGAGAATGTCCATATCCAACATAGACAGGATTCAGGGTGTAACTTAATTATTTTTTACAAAAGTGCATTTGGCTAAAACAGAAAAACAGATCAACCTAGAATTAGAGTGACCTGCTTTTGATTTAGAACACCGTGAACCACAGCAGCCAGATTAAATGATTTTTTCTCAAAAGCAACATGCACTGCTACAAAAAGCAGACAGTTAAAGTTTACAGAAAGTTTCCTGGTACAAATACAAACAAAGAAAAACCCAGAATCTTCATGTAAAAGTGATGGGATGCAACGCAGTAAGATTTGGACTGAATATAGCTACTGAGTAGATGAAGCCAACTTGCTACTTCAGTAACGTTCTGCCAGAACTACTTCCAGGTCTACACCATTTAAAAGCCAACAAAGCTCGGCTATTTGAAGAAGTATGATTTCTCATTAAAGCTTCTTATGTCTTTATTTTGGATTTTCAGTGGTTAAAAAAATCTGATGTCTAAAATGTCCAATCTTTAGTGCCTCCATAGAAGATCTTCTCATTCTGAAGAATGGGAAACACTGCTATTAATTCAAGAAAAAAACCTACCTTTCACCAAACTACTTTTTGGAGTTTAAAGAATTGCTTTAGAAAGTAAAGCCTGGTCTACATCTATGTTTTAAAAAGAAAGCCCGTAAAATCAAACAGCTAGAGCAGAAGGTCTAGGAAAGATTAATCAGTCAAATCTTAGTCACAGCAACTTCTTCAGTCAGTGAGCATATGGACACATGACAGAAGTGCAAGGCTGTAGTGTGAAAAGTATCATGGCAGTTAACTGGGTGACAAAATGCGTCACCCTGCATCTTCAGTCACTTACAGTTGTTAAAATCTGGTTTAGACCATTTCATGAACTGGTGTCTTATCCTCAGTTATCCCAAAGTTACCCATAAGCTGCATCACTTCTTCCTCTAATTGCTGCAAAGAGGATCACGACTCTGAGGCCAGCAGCTAGGAGACCAAGTGATAGTTCAGCAACTACCAATTACTAGAGAAGTCCTTAAGTTCAAGCTCTGAGAATTTCTACAAAAAGCTTGTTATAGATGTTATTTGTAAGTGTAAAGATGTAACTGTGCTTCATTTTGTTGACTTGTTGCACCACATGATTTTGCTTTCAAATAGGCACAAACAAAATCCTTTTATTAGGAGAATTACATGTCTGTCTGCAACACCACTACAATTTCCTGCCTCAGCCTGTTGCTGTTCAACACTACCATCTCCTTTATTGTTTATTATCCCGTTTACAGTCTGATGTCAGAAGAACTGCACAAAACAAGTATGCCCTTGAAGTACTGGGGGGTCGATAGTGACTAGACCTAAAACAAAAAGATGTATTTGCCAATGGTTAGCTAAAAGGAATACCCAAGACATTATTTCTCCTACATATATCACTAATATGTATCACTAATATACAGAGGCGACAAAGAACAGCACATTTGTGTACACCAGGATATGTCGTAAAAATCTTTCAGCAAAGTATTCATGAAAGAAACCATAAAAGTATACATAAGTTATAGTGCACTGTTGTTGAAATATATTAACAGCTGAATAAAAAAAAAAAAAAAAAAAAGATTTATTGCTGTTTGGTCTGATTTCTAAGCTCTAACAGAACACATACTTAATAGGCAGCAGGCTGTGTAAAAAGTCTGTTGAGTCAGAGAGACTGAAATTAAGTGTCTTTTCTTCAGAACATAACATAATATAGTATTACATGGAATACACTGCAAAATTCTGCTTTAGAACTATATTCATTGGTAGCAAGCATTAAATAATAAAATAATATTCTGACTTTTTTACATTATTTTATTGGAACAGATTGTGCAATTCCATTGTAGCCATGTGAAATCAATTAAAACTAGTTTAGTATGCAGGCCAAATGCATTTCTTCTGGACAAGCAGTTTTTTTGTCTGGGAACCTACAAACAAGCAGTGTTTTGTCTTCATTTCCTACATGTCACAACTAAAAACAAACCAACAAGAAAACACTTACTGGAAATCTAACTACAGACACATCTGTCTTTGTGGCTTCAACAAGGAAGTCCATCCAGAAGTCCACGAGTTCCTGTTTGGCTGTATGTTGTTCAGGATTCAGTTTTTTAAAATGCTGATATATCAAAATAGTCTCTACAATAGACTTCAGGTACCTGTGATCAATAATACAGCAAGTAAATAATAATGTCTGCATCTTTTATTCCAACTGAAGCACCCACCACTGCAATGCTAAGGCAGTCAATAAGATTCTGGTTCTCCAGCTTGCTTGCAACAACAGCAATTCCTCATTTTTTGATGGAAATGTTGCAGCTATGTTATCAGTCTGAGATCTGGGACAATCCTTCCTGCATATATGCCTGAGCACATATGCTGCCTGCTACTCTAAACCATGAAAGCTTCCTGAAATATCTTTGTTTATAGTCTAGCTATATGCAAAAAGAAATAATGCTAACTCAGAGGGCATTTTGAGAGTAGTTGTATAGCTATACATTGCCCAACTCTCCCTCTTTGGTTGAATGGATATTCTGCACGAAATACTGTATCTACCTTGTACCAGAAGGCTCTGCTGCTGAATAGCAGGCTGAGAAGAATTGCTCACAGGAGAAATCACTGCTGAAGCACAAACAAGCATGCTGTATTTTCAGAGTTTAATCTGCAGACTTAAACCCTAAAGCACTGGGTACATAAAATCCCAACAAACAGGCATTCATAAACTCAAGCAAACTACCAGGAGACTCCCACAGAATGCTCTCCAGCTCCTCATGTACACAGTTTAAAAAAAAAAAAAAAAAAAGCATTGCATATAAATACATTGTAAACAGCTTTTATAAGAAAATTGGTAAGAAAAAACAACGTTGTCCATTTCAACAGTTTCATATGCTATCTCAATATGTAAGTTCAGCATTTCCATATTTTAGCACACCTACATTCACTTCTGACCAGCTTTTGGAGACAGACCAGTTTCTTCATAAAAAAGACAAAAAAAACCCAAACAAACCCAAAGAACAGGCAGCCTTGACTGGCAGAGTGACAACTTAGGTCAGAAAGGAGTCTTGGATCTCCTTTGCCAAAAGGACCTAGACCTTGATGAGTGGACAACTGGTCCCTACTTCCTGTCTGCATGTGAAGAAGAACATGTTGAATCTAACTCTAGACTTACAACCTTTCCATTAAATGGACCTTAATCTGCATTCTTCTCAATCACAACCAGATGAAACTTGTACAGATTGCTCATTTATATTAAAGTTCATAAAATAGTTGGCACATGCAATAACTATCACAGTATTCCAAGGTGTATCTGTGCTCCTCTAGCCAAGCTAATTGCACTCCTAGGAACACTTGGGCAGTTATGACTAAACCCACATGCTCCTACCACTTCAAATAACTGAAGAAGCACAGTGCCTATAAGCAACTTCTCTCCCCCCTTACCTTCAGAAGAGGGTCAATGGTAAATCTGCTCTTCTCAGCCCAGCAAAAAAGTCATAATATATATATCCATGAATAAAGGCAGAAGGGGAAGATACCTCCATCAAGGTAGAAGTACAATGAAGCAATACACAGACTAGCAAAATCTGTTAGCAAGATACAGTGTTTTAAAAGACATTACCATACACCATCTTTCTTATCACCTTACCATGCTGGTGCCTTTAGCTTAAATAGCTTTTCTGAAGCCTGGATCACTCTTATGTGGTCATTAGCCAACATACTGGCTGCCAAGAAAGATCCCACTTCCCAATAGCTCTGCAGCTTCTCCAAGCTCCCCTTTTTACCAAGCAGGCTGCTGATCTTTACCCCTGTAGTAGAAAGAATAATAGGTCACAGGAACATATCTATGTCATTTTAAAATACATTATTTCCCTGCTTTGAAATCTATTCATTGCTTAAGTTACTTTATCCTTTCCATTTCAATGAAATAAGATGGAAATTATACTTACCAGTTAATGTTAAATGACTTCCATACGCCCTAGGTTGTAGCAGACTTTTTTTTCCCTCCCCCTCTTCCTAAAGACCTCTCAAGAAAGGAACTTTAAGACATCGCTGTCAGGACAAGGCCACAGTCACATTACCTAGGTTCTTGCATGGACCTCATCTGTAAAGGTACATTGGGGCCTTAGGCTACACAACATAGCTGTAAAAACTTAACAGATGCTGAATAAGGCACCTATTATGTTTTTTTTTTTTCTGCTTTTTTTTTTTTTTTTTTTTTTTTTTTTTTGAGACTTACAAGCCCCAAGCCCCAGACTTACCTTTATAGACAAGGTCCCATGCAGAAGGAACTGATGATCCACTGGCCTTCTTCCAGCAGTGATGTTCATTAATTTGCCGCAAGTCCTACCCCAATGAAAGACATCTATTAATATTCGTAAGCCCCTCAGCAACTCAAGACTATGGAGAGCCTCAGGCCTCATTTTGACTTGCTAAGTTTTCTGAAAACTACAAGTCTCCCCGTGGCCTTCAGGGTGAATTTTAGTTCAAAACAACTACTGCAACTATGGCACATTTATAGCTAACGCCCCTGCAAATGAAATATTTTCCAGCCTACAGGACATGCCTTATCACCACAGTAACCTTCTGTTCACTTTCCCCATACTACTCCACTATGGCAGTTTCCCTCCCATATCACCTTCTGTCATATCAAAGCTTACTATTCACATGAAATTGCAATGGAACTGTTGATTTTTCTCCTTTTTTTCCTTAACCTTCATTAAATAGCTAGCAGACTGAATTTCATTCTGAATGCAGCAATAAATCTTATCAAAACAGATATTATTAGCTAAATTTCAGTCAACAAAATCCATACTGTTCTGTTGTGTTGCTTACATTTCTGTGTTCTAAACACTAGATAAAAAATGGATATAGTTTTACACATAAAATACAAGTGCTCTATAGTCTGTTTCATATCTGTATTTCACTTTGTGCTCTTGCTAACAAGTTGTCATGCTGGAGTAACATACAGAATAAACTGACACTTAAATATAAGTAAAAGCATTAGCTGTCTGCTTCTTAGAGAAAAGTTTATTTATTCTTGAAGAGAATATATGCAATTTTAAGATTGCAGCCTCCTTTTATTATTTCTCTAGCTTATTTTGGTCTCATTATCCTTAAAAGTTTTTAGAAAGTATTAGAACAACCAGGTGAAGACAAGACATTCTCTTTGTTTGCAATAAATCTGGCATTTACAAAAACAACGAAGCATCATCTAAGATCCAGAACATTTTATCAAAAATATTTTGCCTTAAAAAGAAATGGGCATAAATACAGAAAAAGAAAATTACTGTCAGAACGGTCATTAATGCCAGGAATACACCCACAGCTGGAAAGAAAATAATATTCAATAACAAGATATTACCAGTTAAAGATTACTTTGAAAGCTTTATAAATAAACTGCTTTCCTTGCTCAAATATTGACAGAACAATTTGTATTATTGGATCTCTTGTGTACTGGAGTTGCACAGCTTGCAGAGATCATTATTGCCAATGCAAAGCACTGTGTTTATGTTTTGGTCTCTAAGTTCTGTGATTTTGTACAGTTAAAACAATTCTGTAAAGAAAATACAATGAGTACTTGATTAATGCTTCACTTGATCATTTCATGTCAACTATTATTCTGACAAGTATAGGCAGGAACTCTCAGAAAGCAAATTTTGATCTGATGCAAATGGGTAAAAAGTCTCTTTGGTTACTGGAGTTATTACTTTATTCCCAATGTAATCAGATATGCATCTTCTAATTACAGCTTCATGCACCCTCTGAAGTGCTGTTAAGGACTGTATCTTTCCTTTGCTTTTCCTAACCTACCAATATTATTTCCACACAACCTGGACTGAAATTCAGCCAGCTTCACCTCTCTCCTTATTGCCCACCAGGAAACAGATTTTCTCTAACATCTATGTGTTGTAATAACACAACAGGAGGATGCCAAGCACTACTAAGCAAATCTAAGTGCTGTTTAGGTCTTATACACAGATAAATACAAAAAGGTGACATCAAAAGAATGACATAAGCATAAAAGACCTTTGGGACAAGAAAAAAATATGTTTCCTTGCAACCTCTGATTTCCCTAATTTTTGGTCAAAATCATTAACATCAGTCCAAGATAAAGGAAATACTGATTTGTCCTCAGAACCTAGCACAGTTCAAGTCAGCCGACAAACCTTATCGTATTAACATGAACCACAGTTTTATCACCAATTACCATTGTCCAATGCATAAGGCCTATATTATAACTGTGTTTGAAATAATCTTTCAAAGTATTTTAACAATATTTCTTATAACAAAATAGATGCTAGTAGGTCCCTTCCACTATCTAAAGGTAGACTACGAGGGGATCAAACGGAGAGGGACTCTTTATCACTAGGTGTAATGACAGGACAAGGAGTAACGATTTTGAACTAAAAGAAGGTAAATTTAGATTAGACATAAGGAATAAATACTTTACTATGAGAGAGGAAGGAGGTCCAGGGGAAAGTGTCTCTACCCACGGTAGATGGACTGGAGGCAGATATTTAAGGTCTCATCCAACTCAACAACTCTATGACCACAGCAGGCACTATCTTTAAATGAGTCTCAACAGACAACAATTAAATCACAGAATGGCCAGGGTTGGAAGGGACCTCAAGGTTCATGAATCTCCAACCCCCCTGCCACATGCAGGGCCACCAACCTGCACGTTTAATGCTAAACCAGGCTGCCCAGGGCCCCATCCAACCTGGCCTTGAACACCTCCAAGGACGGGGCATCCACAACCTCTCTGGGCAGCCTGTTCCAGCACCTCACCACTCTCTCTGTAAAGAATTTCCCCCTGATGTCTGACCTAAATCTCCCCTCCCTCAACTTAAAACCATTTCCCCTCATCCTACACATATCAACCCTTTCAAAGAGTTGATTCCCCTCCCCATATAAATATTTACATAGGAAAGATTGCCACACCAACAGCTTCTAAAGAAAACAAAAGTTCCTTCCTCTCATCTTCAAAAAAAAAAAAAACAAAAAAACCAAACATCCAAAACTAAATAAATCACTACCCTTCAACCAAACACAGCTACTAGATATTACTCCCCTAAGTAACTCATCATCCATGGATGGAACCTTAAGTAGGAAGGAACTTTAATTTCTGTACTGTTCTCCACACAAGCAGTACAGCAATCACTGCACAAACTCACAAGAAGATGCCAAACATCTGATCACTACAAATAATTTTCAGATTTCATCACTATTATCAGTTCACCCAAATCCAGTCGGCCATAGCCTGCGTGCAATTGAAGTTTCTTTAGAATTGGAGAATTCAATTTAAACTACACAGAAAATATAGCTCAGATTCATTAAACTATCCGTAATTTAAAACTATGTCAGCTGAATGAATATATCCAAAAGCCTCACAGGAAGCAAGATGTGTGTGCACATGTTTTTGAGTTTTTTGTTTGATTGGTTGGGTATTTTTGTTTGTTTTTTTTTTTTACCACCTATGCTGCCACAAGAATTAAAATTTCAGCGTAGAAGATGAAAGCATTCCATCCAACCCAAAAAGAAAAACTTTGTCCACACATAAAGGCAAACACAGTAGCTGGGGGCAACCCTACAAAGCCTATCATATCCAAATAATCACCTTCCTTAATCCCAGAAAATTTCAATTCCACTTCTATTATCCACATGAAGGTAATCATCTCTGAGCTTCAAGCTCAAAAAAAATAATTCTTCACCCAGAAAATTACTTTCAGAGATACTCCACACACGTTACTTCTAAACTAGTGCAGAGGCTCATTAAAGATATTCTTTGCAATAAAGAACAATGCTTCTTTCTCCTCAGGAGACCAAGAGGGGAAAAAAAAGAAAAAAGAAAAAAAAAAAAAAAAAGGATTTGCAGTACATCAAGAATTACACAAACCTGTGGAGAAAAATGCCAGTTACAAAGTATACGTTAGCAACTATTACAACATTCAGTCATCTTCCTTCTGTGGCTTCCCTGAATGGGATCCTGGCTAATTTTGGCTTTGCCTTCTCTTCAAATACAGCAAAACCACAAATCAAATCACAAAGCGGACCACTTAATACAAAGCTTTAAAAAAACCTCAAAAACAGCATCTGAAGAGAAGTGTGGCTCATTCTTCTCTTAACCCATCCCAATCTCAAGCTACGTGCATTTTGACCACCCTAAGGAGAGTTTTTTTTGCCCATATTTCCTAGCGATCCATAGGTATTTTCTGTTTGCTTGCTTGATTTTTATTTCCATCTTTTTCAAGAAAGCTAGACAGATCCAAACCCCCGTTTCTGGCATTCCTTCCTTCTGGCTCACAAAAAAGACATCACAGCAAAGAAGGGCTGTCAGTTTTCACTAAGCTCTGGTAACCCGTTAAGACCTTCATCCTGGAATCAGATCATCACAACAGTGCTCACTGTCAGCCAGGTGGGATCAGTGGTGGCTAGGAACACTAACTTAGATGTTCACATACTCACTATCAAAGCATTTATATGCAACTATCAGATTTTTTTCCTCCCCTTGTGACAGTGAATGGTGTCATAGTGTCATACTTTCACTAGAAAGCAAGTTCACTGTGAATTTGCAAGCTGTAATTACCAACTTTCCGAAGCTCAAAAGAAGTATCAAAGCAATGTCCAGCTGCCAGAAGAAGCACTGCATAACTGATTCCCGACTGCAGTGTTGGCTCTGACTCAAACGCCTTCTTGAACCTAGAGAAAACAAACATACAAGTTTGCTTTCTAAATAATGCAATCTAGTAGGGATATAATTATACTTTTAGGTTCTGTAGGTGTTTATCTTCTGTTTACATAGTAAGAATCCATGGAAACAAAAATACTGTTTTCTGCACATGCTTTTTGGCTATTTTTAGGAGTGAGTTACTTACTTAAGAATTAGTTAATTATATATGCATCCTCTTTCCTTTTCCTTTCCCTTCACCCAAGTACAGGCCCTGGTTGTCCACTCCAGCAAAGTTAGTATCTTATTGGATTTACGGTTTTTCCATTGAGATAGAAGAAAAGAGCATTACCAGCTTTTAAGAGACCTGTTTCACAGTTATATTTATTAATGTTATATTTATTAATGGACTCTTTAATTTCCTCTTAAATATATAGATTTTCACTAACGCTGACTTTAGATCATGGATCTGCTCCAGTGACATACAGGCATAACAAAATACATAAACACAGAAGCAAATGATACAAATGCCTCACTTCTGGCACGAATACCTAAACTTCTCTAGTTCGGTGACTAATACAGAACTTCAGAATTTTATAAATCAAATAAACTTCTCCAGTGAGAAACAAAAGGTGGGAACACACATGCTGTCAATGGTGTTAAGCATATAGGCAAAGGAGGCAGAGATGAACTGAAGCATACAAGATAGTTACTCCTTGCAGAAGTAATTGGTGAACAGCCCTCAAAAAACAACGCATTGAGTTGAAAACAAAGCGTCACAGGAAGGCAACAAAAAAAAGGCTACATTCCTTTCCCTAGGGGACTGAGAAATTATTTTATAGGATCAGAGAGCTTATTTCTTTCATTACATTCAGTATTTGGCTTCTTTAAGCTTCAATTGACAAGTAGCATCCTCCTTGACATAATTTTTGCAGCATGCACAAGAAAAAAAAACAATAGGAACCAACAAGAAATTTACAGAGAAAATAAAAATGAAAAATGTGCAATTATTAACTTTCAACAAATGAAAATAGCCAGTTTCAATTAAAATCTGCAAATTGAACTGGTTTAAATTCAACACATGCAATTGTTATGCACTGTCAAGCCCTCCACAACACAGAAGGAATCAATTTTGCAGAAAAGCAGTCAGGTTTAAATGTCTTCCTATAAAGTTAGAGGTTGGCTTAGATGACTCTATTATAAAGGCCTTCAAGAAATTGAAAGCTGATGTTTGGGAAAATGTTGCAATACAGATACTGAATAAGATAGGTAGCAGTAAAAGGATTTGAAAGATGACTTGATAGCATTGGTGAATCTGATTTACATTGTCAGTACGCAACAAGAAAGTGACAGTTAACAATTAGACTTTCATTTCTTGTCTCATATTTTCATCACAGATGCTTTTTATTCCACTTTTCAGTTGCCAGAAAAATCACACTTCCTGTTGCTTTTTTTTTGTTTGTTTGTTTTTTTTAAATAGCCCAAAGTACCCTAATATCATTAGCTGTTGCAAAACTAACACTTCAGTTCTGCTGCTAAATTCTTATCTTATGCAATTCACTACATTTCTCCTGCAACCTGATTTCTCTAAGACAGAGATAATAACCTTTATCTCAACATAAACTAATGCTATTGTGGAGGCACTGTTCCTGCACACACCTTCTTCCACCCCCACTGAGGCCGGTGTGCAGAACTGGTAGCAGCTTTGCTCCCAGCCAAAGGCCAGCAACTAGGTTATGGCTCAATCTTTCAGCCATATCAAGCCTGTCATATGACTGACACTAGAATTCAAATCAATATCCAACATAAAGTACAAACTAAAAGCAACTGATTCCCCTGGAACAGGTTCCCGTCAAATTCCAGATTGTCTTAGTCTGGTCTAACTGGCCAGAGACTTCAAGGATTATTCAGGGGCTGCCTTGTCAGTGCCCTACCCACGGCAAAAGCTGCATTTGTTCTCCTTCTACAAGCTGTTATGACTGCAATCATTGCATCTCATCAAGTAGATGAGCAACATGACTGATAGATGCATTTATTAAAAGCATGTTAAAACAGCTGTGTGAAACATCCTAGTAAGTAATAACGCCTACTAAACATATAAACTCACCTAATCATGTTTGAAAATCTCAAAGTTTATCTGTTCTTAAAGCAGTACAAATGAGGAAAAAGCAATCACAGTACATATCACAGACATAAGTTCATTTAATTTGTTTTGTCCATGGTGATACCTAGTACCGTATAAAGACTACAGTTTGACTTTTGTATCAGGTAACATTAAACAAAATATTATTCTACAACAATTTTAAAAGTTTCACAGGAGCTTTGTCTTAGAGAAATTCTTTAATCAAAATTATGAAGTGGGAAGGGAAGGGAGGGGGTATTAACATGCTGTATCCTGCTATTTCAACATATTTTAAGAGGCCAGTAAGCATTACAAAACTGTAAAGCATAACCAAGAATTAAAAATTGTTCATGTATTCTAAGATTATAGATGGTGAATAATTATATATTTCAAAGACAATTCTAATCTGAAGGTTACTGAAAAACATGAAACGAGGAGGAGAATCAAGCATTTACTTCAACAGGTAGCTGATGAGCTCGAAAGCAGAACAAGGATCCAATGTGGAGGATATGCAGAACAAATATCTATCTATATTCTCTTCCTGAACTGGAATGGAAAAAAGCAGCTCACCCTGACAAAAATACCTAATGTTGGCATTTCAAGTATATTTCCCTTGGAAATTGAAGGCCTGACAGACAAGAGACAAAGGACTTTTTTTTTTTAAATAATTTTGGAGGCAAGTACCGTAAGAATCTGTACTGCAATCCACTGTAATATGTATACGTTATATGGAGATGATGGGGTGATAAATCTTTTCCCAGCATGAGTTTACATTCCTTGTCAGCAAGGAAGCCAAAAGAAGACAAAAATTTCTAAGCATCAGCACAGTTATACTTCAGCACCTTTAAACATAGCTGGTAAATACCTACCAAGATGCAGGTACACCTATTGATTCAAGACTAAATAACGCCTGGCCCAGATTCTTAAAAGAAATGCAGGAAACAAGAGAATTCACATTTGAGAGAGAGGAGAAAGATAAGCTGTGATGAAGGTACCTCAACTCTGAGGCACCTGAAGAGCTTTATGGAAGCAGATGTATGGACACCGTGAATCTGTCATTCTTAATAAGTAAGGAAGGCCCAGATTAGAAGACACTGCATAACCATTAAGAACACAAAATATTTGGAATGAAAAACAGTTGAAGTGCATTCTAAATGCTTTCTAAAGCTAAGAAAAAGACATAGACCAGGAAAACATTACTCACCAGAAGGTCCCTTTGTCTCTGCTTTCTGTATCTATGAATCCTGATTCCAAAAACATGTCTTTGTAAATGCGACCAACCAGGCAGTACATATCTGAAGCTACTTGATCTTCTTGTTCTACTAAAGGAATCATAATTTCTAGAGCTTTCTGTCTGTCCCCAGGCAGATTTCGTCTATTAAAAATAAATATTCCAATAAAAAACAATAAAGTTAACAAGGAATACCTTTTCACAACCCATCTGAATATATAGTTATTTATTTAAAAGATTATACATATGATTTTAAATAAAGATATATTTATGCATTAGTCTGTAATTATATGTCAAATGTGCTCCTAGACGCAATGAATCATTTTATAAACATGTTTAAAACAAAGATTAAAAAACATCACTACCAAAAAACCTTCTTCATAAAAGCCCCCAAACGTGTTATCTCTCTCATGATCCCTAGAGCAAAGCAGTAACAGCAGTAAGAGTAGCTTCGAGAGCAATCCTTTGGGAGATCATAAGATATTTATTCATAAAATGCAAAGATACAAAGGCTGCCTTAAAAGCAATGTCTCCTATTTTGTCTCATGTTGGCTCACGATGTCTGACACAGTTGTTGGTGGTATGGCAGTAGAGGCTGAACCTTCTCTCCAGCATTCTGTTACATGCTGTCGCTGTGTGACAGATGGCAGCAGAGGGACAGTCTGACAGAATGGTATCTGATTTGGAAGTATGTATGAAGCAAAGGAGTGTTGACGCACCTTTCTTCATGCAGAAACAGTGGCACCCACTGACATTTAGTGACATTTGCTGAACATTGATGGAAACCAAACAGTGGATGTGCGCACAGTGAGGTGGTGGGTGGTGTGTTCCAGCAGTGGTGACAGTCACCTCTACTGGTGCAGATTTTCACAAGCATGGCATGCAGGCTCTTGACCATCACAGTGAAAATGCATAGCTCATGGTAGTGATCATTTGGAAAAATACTGTTTCATAGTTGAGAATTTGCTCTATCAAACATTGTTATTGAGCTCTTTGTACTTGTTGTCATTTCCATAGAAACAAATAGGAGGCATTACTTTCAGAGCAACCTACGTATATCTGAGAATTTCAATGCCTGCTGACACTTTGTCTGCTTCTCTAAACATCAAAATGGCCAATCTTCACTGTGGTAACACTAAGGGATTAGAAAACATCTGCAATTCCCACTGGAAAATTCCCTCTTTAATGCCCTTCCTTATTGCCAGTGTTTCAGATTTTGGGGAAAAAATCACAATATAAACAAACAAAAAAAGCACCAGGGCACGGCTCCCATCTAACTCAAAGAAGTAGTGCATGTAGCTGCATGTGCCACACTGCACATGCTATCAGAGAACTTAAAAATATGCGTACTATAACATTGTAAAATCTTCTGATTATCACTTGATGTCTCTTGACATGAAGTGTCTCTTGACAACAGGAGAACTCAGACTTGAACGAGTGGATGTCTAACTCAGCACAAATGCTGCAATGCTGTCATGCAACAGCGATGTTAAAAGTGTATTTTACTTTTACAGATTCAGACACTGAAATGAAAAACTCAAATGCTGACACAGATCTACAGAAGGACAAAATAAATAAATAAAATCAGACTGAAGGAAGAGGAAAGCAATTTGACAGTATGAAAGGAAAAGGAAGCTTAGACTCATCAAGAAGGTCAAGAGTCCCCAGAACTGCTTCAGTGAGAACCCTAGACCTGTATACAAAGATTCCAGTAGGAACCCTTAACCGTGATTATCAGCCACGCATTGAGTTTGTGGTACTGATTTACTACTTGACATCAGTAGGAAAGGTACAGTCTTACCTGTTCAGTGCAAACGCATAATGTAACCTCACATGGTGATGGGAAGCCAAGTCAAAAGTAGGCAGTTTTTCTAAAGTCTTCACTAGTTTCACAATGGAATCGTAATCCTTCCAAAAGAAAGGAACAATGAAGTTTTAAGCAGCTGTACTGAAGTATGCATATACAAACTCTTCTTTGAACTAAGGAGCTGGCATTTCATACCGGGATGTAAGTTACATGGATCTCACATTCCTCACTCTGAAACTATAAATGGCTTGGCACTCAGAGACGCGAATAAACAGAACACTTTACACAATTTGGATTCCTGTACTGCTTAAATATACATAGAGAAATTTCCCATTCCACATTTCATAACACCAGGTAGCTTCAGGGCTGAACATGTATCAGAGTTCATATCAGATAGAAATTACAATGCTAATCGCATCTACAACAAAGTATTCCAAAACTCTTCAAGGTAAGCATCATGAGACGCAAACAAAAATTAAAAACGCTTAAGAAGCAACAACTGAAACTATGTATAATAAAGCAAGCAATTACTAGTACCATTCAGAGAAGCTGCAATGCATACAAACATGTTATGTTGCCAAGAGAAATGTCACACACATGGTGATAAAGCTCATAGTCAGAACACAAACATATCAATAGCAGAACACTACCACGGCCTTTAAGTAGGGCATGCTACAGGCTATTTGTCACGTAGCAGTGCTGACATGGAGACCTGATGTATGTTACATATTTTTTAGGTGCTGTTATAACGTATTTACAGCTATGTAAAGGCATGCTGAACAATATAACTAAAAGTAAAGAGCATCAGTGAAGATACTGCAACCAATTTTTTACCAGTGCACATTATTTCTATAGCTTCTTAAAAAAGGTGTGCAAAATGCACTACAATTCCATTGAGAATTAACTTAATCACATTTTTAGATTATCTTTGAGCAGAGGATACATACCTGTATGTCTCTGTAGGACAGCAGCAAGTTGATTACAATGTCAGCAGACAAGACCTCAATATTATCCACTCGCTGCCGAATTCTCGCCAGCTCTGCTGCAAGCTCTTTGCCAGTGTAGAGGGTACGGGCCTTCCTAATGTCATTAAGGATGGATTCCCGGAAATACTGGCTGGAGAGGAACAACTTCACGTTAGCACTTTGTGAAAGATCCTTGCATTTGTTTCTATGGCCCTGCAACACTCTTGCAATACCTTTGCGAAACATTCAGCATAGAGCAGCATTAGTGCAGAGAGTTGGTCAAGCTAAATTATTCATTAATTCATTATCAATTTGTCTCAACAGAAACATCGCTCACCCTGAAGGCAAGAGATCCAACATTTGTATTGTCAGAATACAGCAGAAAAATACAATATACAAAGGGGTACAAAACATCAACTCACCCCGAGCTGGCCTGTGCCACCTTCAAGAGTTGGATAAATCGATCTACCAGAGGTAAGCAAATAGGCCCAAGAAGTGATTCAAAACTTGGCTGCATCAGTTCTGTTAGTCCCTTCATAAAGCTACTATCGCAGCAGTACACCTTGTTATGCGGAGTTATCATGTAAGGAACAAAGATGTAGTTACCAGTGCACATCTGTAAGAAAACAAGGCACAATAGTAAGGGCAATTACAGTTTGGCAAGCCTAAACCTAGAAAAACTGTATAAATAATGGGTTAAATTGTACCTGCTGAAGGCAAAAGGGACAAAGACTTTAAATATGGACCTACAATTACATACATTCAATTTTCATCTTGTACATGATATACATCTGAAACATGTATCACAAATGTTAAAAACAGTAACATAAATCAATGGCATCACAACAGGAAAATAGTGAGAAAATGAATCCACTATGAATCCAATATGAATCACAAAATGACTCAAATGGTTCAGCAAAACAAAGACAAATGAAATTCCCCGCTACGCAGCAATTCTAAGTAGGAGCTTAAAATCATACATATTTCAGAGTAGTCACTTACGGAATGTCTTAGAATTGTCAAACTGTATTGATTTACATATATCAATCTGACAGATACTCTGCAAAGAAAAAATAAATCATTTATCTTCCAGGAAACAGGGAGGCAAGACGCCTGGTGCCTGTGGTATGTGAGTACAGATTTATGCCCACAGAGAACTTGCTGAACATTTGTGGTTCTGAAAGATTTTAGCTATAAAACAGCATACCACCAGAAGTCAGGAGATGTGCTGCCATTTGATTTTAAACTCACACTCCACTACTGAAGTGGCATGCAGCCCAGCAAGAAAAGCCCTAAGGAAGCAGTTCTACATTTTGGTGCCTCTAAATTATTTCTAAGGCTAACTACTTTCTGGTCAGCTTCTGCTCTGCCAGAAGTCAATACAGCAATGAGGAAATCACCTCAGAGACTCCATTGTCAAGCAGGGCCTCCTGCACTGAAACAGCACTGATTGCATTCTTTTCAAAAGCATTAATTCAACCATGTGCATAAAACAGCATTTTAGCATGCATAATTAGATTTTAAAAAGATAAAAGAACTGAGGAATTCTAGACTGTATAAACGCATACGTATAGTTATGTCAATAAATATGTACTTGAGATTGGGAGCAAAATGCATAGCAATAAATATATATATATATATATATTTAAATTATGCATATTACAGTATTAAAGCATGAGATCTCAGTACACAAGCAATCCCATCCCACTTCTGAGGGAAACAGACAAATTGTGAAATTAAATTACACAAGGCTCATTTTGTTCAACTAACCCAGAAGCTGGTAAGGGATTATTGCACACACAGACTTGTGCAAGGATGAGTTTGGTTTTCCTCCCCAGAACCTGCAAATTATTACAGCTGAAAAGCTAGGGCACAGTTTGCTGTGTATGGAACGTAGCAACTCAAAAAACAAAAACAAACAAACAAAACTGAGAACTGGGAAGGGTATAATGGCAATATTTTTAACAGGGAATTAAGGAAGTGCAATGCTAGAAATCAAACTGCTTGCTTTTATGATGGAGAAGTGAATGAACAGTTCTGCTCAAGAATATGGCAGCCTGTAAGGTTAGCACACACTCTTAAGAGTGAACAGACAAACCTTTGACCCTGGTAAAGCCTAATAAGCCTCGCAGTCAAACGCAGAGAGGAAATAATAAATTTGCTGGAACTGGTTTCAGCAGTTTCAGGATAAGGGTGGGCAATGACTGGCACAGGAGCCCCTATTAAGCACAGGAGGATGGTGGGGTTTTTTTGTTTTTTTTTTTTTAATAAAGGGAAAAGGCTGGGAAATCAGAGCCAAGAGAAAGGGTGAAGTAGCTACAGATATCCTAGGGCAAATATTTTACTTCCTAATGTTTATTCAGCGCATTAAGAATAAATTCAAGACGGCTTGCAGGAAGGCTTCTCAGACCTCTGGCATACATCTTAGAGAAAAATCAGCTCTGAAAAAGGATGTTTCTAGCTTTTGAAATCCACAGAACCCAAAGTTTATTCTGGCATAATGGTCAGGCCACCTACGGAGATAGTAATGGAGTCTCTGTAAATAATCCCACAAGTACAAAAGCTGCTCTTTCTTCAGAGCTCTCTGCATGCACCTTCTCTAGGAATAGGGCATCTATTTCAGTGGAATGAGAGAGCCAGCAGAAGCTAATTTATGTGCATTTTGCTTCATACTTAAGGCAAAAAAAAGAAAAAAAACCACCATCATAAAACCCGACCCTGGCTACGTTTTACATTATAGAACCTGCTATTCCAGACACACAAACCCAGTAGCCTTCAGAAACAGAATACTGAAAGATCAAGGGAAGAACTTAACAGTGAAAGGCAGAAGAATCACACAAGAAGGAAACTGAAGAAAGTAGAACAAAGCTCACAGCTCTCCTCAGTGTCCCCAGATTTCTCTGGTAACTGAAAGCAGACTCTCACCACGGTTCTATGGTGAGGTGAGAACACACTGGCCTTTCCCTCAGCTGGGGCATTACTGTGGATGTTAATGTAACTAAGATAGCTACATTTTCTGATGAGTCCTTCATCTCTGAAACATCTCAAATCTGTCTGAAATTCATCAGACAGGCAGATACAGCAAGAGGGTACAGGAGGGGAAAAAAATCCAAACAAACAAGTTCTTAGGTTTTCTTTTCTTTGGGGAAGGCATAAAGAAAAAGCCAAAATGCCACACGCAGTGAAGAAACACAAGAAATAGTGACCTAATTTTCACTTTCCAAGTGAAAAAGTACTCTAGGTTTTTATCAGATGAACCTGAAAAAGGCAAAGATACAGCAGCTCAGGTGACACAAGGGAAGAGAAAACAACTAAGATGTATTATTTATCAAGGGTGTGTGGGGAAGGAAGATGTTTTTACTTAAAAGACAAACAAGCAAACAAACAACAACAGTCTTGCCCTCACAAAGTCCAGAGTCTCCCACTATGGAGAAAATAAGTTTTGCCACTGCCACAAATTCCAGCTACAAAGAGCCAGAGCCTGGCTGTATTTGGGCAGGGATCTCTGTCAAAATACAGGCTACACTAACTTAAGCCAGGTGGTTTTTCTAACACACTCTTCCTATCTGCTCACACATTGCTTCTGATTTTGACTTATTCACTGCCCATTGTTCTGCTTGAACATTTTTCTCTTATCCTATTAAAACGTGTCCTGTAACACTCAATCCCAATTCTTCTTTCACAAACTCTGATATTCTTTCTTAAGTCTAATAATTAACCTTAATCCATATTTTAAGCTGCTGAACACACAAGGGAGAAGAGGTATTTTCCTTTGATCCACTACTCTGACTCACTTTATTATATACAACAGAAGCAGCAGCACCAAGCCATTCAAGAAAAACAGGCAATTTTTGAAGGAGTAACACACCTTAAATACAATGGCATTTTTAAAAGGGTGTTGATGTAACCGAAGTCATAATTGCAAGCAGCAAAAAAAGGCCTCAAAAGCAGGTGGGAAGAGATGCTTCTCCCAGCCCAATCAACAACAGTTACTGAAAGTTTCACTTCCCAGCCTCCTTAGTTTATGAACCCATCATTATTTACAGTTCAAAAGCTCACATCACACTAATGCTACAGAGTCACTAGAAGTGACCTGAGCTGCAGATTCAAACAGTTTCTGAGAGTATCAGAGCTGTGACAGACAAGGAACGTGCACACAGAGTACTGGGGTTCATCCTGATGCAGGAGAATACCTCAGGACATGAGATGAGGCAAACCAGGCCCAAACTCTCAGATCACTTGAGCTAGTTATATCCACGAGACACAAGCACACCCTCTGAAGGCTTTGAGCCAGCACACTCAGCACCTGGCAACATCAGGCCACCTTCTGAAATCACATCCACATCACAGCCCGCATCACCAAACCAGTCAAAGTAGCTCGGAGTCAGTTATGCATGCATAGATATTTATCAGCAAATGACTAAATCTGTAATCCATTTTTATGAATGTTGTAATTACTATGTATTTTCCTAGTGTCCCTTTCTAACTTGCTGTGGCAAATCAAAAAATTCCAGGCTGCATGCGTTTCCAGTTTAGATACAGCCATAAGTTTATATTAATGGCTCTACCATTACAGAATTTGAGAATAAGTTATTCTTGGCTAGATCCACTGGTCAGTGGAACGTTAAGCACTCCCTTCTTTCCTGATACCCTTTCTCTGCTAAGGAAAATAAATTCATGTTTCATTTATTTGTTTTTAAGAGGGATAATAAAAACACAACACACAGTTATATTTTGATAATTGCAACAAGAACACATGCAAGCCCTTCTTCCAACAACCCTCTTGAAAGTAAGACCATTGCTTCTGTAGGGCATAGTTTTTTGGAAAAGTTAATTAAGAGACACCACGGCTAATTAGAAAGAACTTTGTGCAGAAAGGTGAACACCATTCTCTCCCTGACAAAGATATCTCATGTGGAAAAGAAGGCTTTCCTCTGAAAGTTGTATAGATTAAGCCAGAGCAATGCTTTACAAAACAATACCCGAGTCCTGCTCAAATAATTCCCAGATCTTGAATTTTACTTCAAAAGCAGGGAGAAACTCTGTAAAACCTGAGGAAGTTGATAGCACCTACTCCTCTCATCCCCAAGACCCTGTTGGAATCACTGACCAGTCAAAAGTCCACAAGCAGAAGAAAAATGCCTTCAAGGACAAGAAGCGTCAGAGAAGACCAAACCCCTGAAAACCAAAATCGTGATAATTTACTTACACATGAGAGAACACGACAGAATTACACCTAGTTCCCTACTCTTCAGGTCAGCATCCAGTGTAATTTTTTTTTCTTTTAATCAAATTAGTGGTGGCAATAAAAATAAGCAGTATCTGTCATAACAGGAGCTGTTCTTCCTGATGACTCTCCTCTAATTAAGATCAGCTTTTTCTCATTTTTTCCTACCAGTTCATCTGAGGAATATCAATCTCTTCCTATTCCAATTGCTTTCATGAGATTTTTATTAAAGGTAATTCTGTAACTGCTCACGGTGTTGCACGTAACAGATGGCAAAAATCCCAGAACAAGTTATTAAACCTATTCCCTCCATCCCCAAACATACAGTAAATCAACATGTGCTGGTGTTTTAATGAATACAGGCTCAGTCTGGGCTTATTTCAAATCCCATTCAAATGAACGACAGCCTTGCTATTGATTGGAAAAGGAATAAAAGTAGCCCTCACACCTCAAATTAATTAAAACACAGAAACTGGGTCTGATCTTTCAAACAATTCCCACTTTCTTTTCATGCCTAGCAATAACAGCCTTTTGCAGCCATGCCACATCCTGAACACTTGTTAAAAAATCAGCATACATTTTATACATCCTCACAAAACATTAACGAAGGAGGAAAAATAAAAAGCTAAATTTTTCCAAGGAAAATATGCACCAATTATATCAATGAACACAAAGCTTGGGGAAAAAAAAAAAAAAAAAAAAAAAAAAGAGCAAAAGGACAGTGATGTACCACAGACAACAATAAATACTTCAGCAGTTACTGGCAACAAAATATCCTTAGTGGTTATTGTTTCACATTTCTATACACTTAAATGAAAAACAAACAAAACAAAAAACAGCCCCTAAATCATTTGCTAGTGGGGAAAGGAGTGTTAGAAATACTTCCCTCTATTGCTAGAGGGGAAGAAACCAAGAGCTACACATACCCCCATGAGATCCGCAGTTACCTATATATGCTCTATGTGGAGGCTGGAAGCTTGGTAAAGCCCCTGGCACGAGTCATTTAGGACCATTTGCTCTGAAGGAGCACAACCGAGCTGATCTCCAAGCTGTGCCTTAAACAGGAGGCAGCTCCATCCTTAGGATGGGCTGTGGAAAACAGTTACTAATTACAAACTCTGATACGGTGAATGACAAGAAAAACTAATAAGAGTTCTCAGCTGTACAGCACTAACCCCTGTGCCTTACTGCTAAACCTGTGAGTCAGCTGCCTACCTGAACAGTTCTCATTCAGCCCTCATCTCTGCTCTGATCATCACAGCGGCTCTCAGGGAGGCTCTGCCCCCCAGCAGCTCCGAGGCAATGCATCATACCAGCATGGTGTAAGCCCAGAACCTGGACTCAAAAGGTGTACACTGTCAAGATGCTACTGTGTTAGCTGCAGACTTCATTACATTACAGTACATTATTCAAATCCTCAAATTGAGCAAGAATTGAAATTCTTAAATTGAAGAAAAAAAAATTGCATCAATAAATCACCATTTATAGTTATTCGACCAGCAGCTTTGCTCCAAAGTCAGTAAGTCTCAAGTCAGGTAGAACTAAGCCAAATAAAAAGCCAAGGAAAGCACAGCCACAAGCTGTAACCTTTATACCAACTTGTCTTCATGACCGAAACTCCTTACTAGCAATTTCTAGAATGCCTCTGCTGCTCGGTTGACCTCAAAAATCAGATAACAAGAAAAAAAAAAAAAATTAAGCTTTCAAATATCAAAGTAACTGCCTTCTGTCAAAGTATCACTCCCTGTAAAAATATATGTTTTCTGATATCATTGCAACGTTTGGAAACGATCCAACTAACCAGCTATAAAACCACATGTAACAGGAAATGAGCCCACGTTATCTTTCCCTGCCCTGCCCTGCCAAGCTCAATGCAGTTTATGCTAGCTATGCAATGCTGTATTGACCATAACTTGGAAGCACAAAAATCCAGGTAGAACAAAGGACAAAACAGTTGGTAATGGATATTTTTTTTTTCCCCCCTCTCTGCGCTCATTTTTAGGAAGTTAGGATTCAGGAAAGCAAACAAGCCATTTCAGTAAGACAGATCTATATATAGATAAACACACATTTGTTTGGAAGCCTTTTAATCCACTGGTGCCAGGGATACTATTGTGCTGTTATGGCTGATATTTGCATGCTGTTAAAGCACATTTTCTAGAACTGCAGGTCTAACATTCAGTTTTATTCCTACACCAATTTCATTTTTTTACCCTCTATCTGCAGCATCACCAAATTATTTATGTAGAGTGGGTATCTCCCTTTGTTACACCAATTTATGCAAGACTGTGGATTTATGAATAAACATGATTTTCATGAAGCAGGAATTATATTCAGCGATTAGGTACACACCAACATTTTGAAAATTCTATTTCCAGGTAATTTGGCTCATATCATGCCAAAAACTGAGGGGGAAAAAAAAAGGAAAACAATTAGTTTCAGAGATGCTAAGCCAGTTTTTTACTGAATTCTGTGCTCTAATCACTAGGAAAACATTTCCTCTCAGAAAACATGTTATGTGGGTGTGCTTGAAAACATCTGAGATTCTCAAGGACCACACTTTTTGTGGCATATATTGAAGCATTTCTAAAAGTGGTAAATGGCAGTTTCACAGCCACCTATCTGAATTTAAACAGAACAATTCTTTCTCAGACAGATAAAGGCCAAGTTATCATTCCGCTCCTGTAACTTCAGAAGCTGTCACACAAAAGTAGGACAAGACAATATCCTCCCTTTATTCTCTTTCACAAGCCACCTCCTGCTGGTTTCCTGCTACCAGAGCCATTTCCCCACTCCTCACACAGACATTATATTACCGTTTACCTAGATCTCTGCCACTGTGGGTCAAACAAACAAGTATGTGATACACGCATTTATGAGGAAGGAAGAAAAGCCTCCCTGGAAGGCCTCACTGGTCTGTTTCTTTCTGGGTGAAGACCTAACTGATCACCTACCCCATTTTCATTGCAGAAAGGCAAGAGATTTTTAGCTTAACACATCATTTACAACAGTGAGAATCACTGAAATGCACTTAAGAGATGCACAGACATCCATGGAATGTGCTCAGTGCTTCCATTTTTTTAAATCAAAAAACACTATGTAATTTAAAACACAGCATTAGGGCCAAAGCTTGCATGGGATTTTAAAGCCTTCTTTAGAAATTCTATGAGCTATAGTGAGTAACTGCTGCCATTTCAATAAAATCCTGCTTCGTATAGATAGAAATCAGTGCTTAAGTCCATGAACTGTGATATTAAATAAAACAACATAAAACTCAGGAATATTGCAGTTTCTGTGGCAGTTTTAACACTCTGGGAAATAAAACCCAACCAATTTCTAAAATTAGATACATCATGTGCCCATAAAAAAACAATTATACAAATACAGGAATTGCACAGCACCTCAGGATACCTGCACAAAGCCAACTAATTGCTACAAAATTATACCCTAACATATATGGCTATCAATACATTCCCAAGTGAAGCCAAGAGTTCAGCATACCAAATATACATTCTGACGTGACTGGCCCTGCTGCTCCTGAACAAACCACATGGAGAAACCAGTGCTCACAGCCAGAGCTCTGCCCACGTTGAATGTAAGAGTGAAAAAGGGAAGGGAGATTTGCAAGGCCAACCTCAGAAACCAAAGAGATAGAAAATTCTGGGATCAGCACTGCACAAGGGCTAGCAGGCTCCCAACCTTTGCTTACAGAAATAGACACACACACTTTCTCTTTCTTGATATATACACCTTCACAGCTTCAGCCACAGGTTTCTAAAATGAGCATCAGTTTCCAAACAGTTCCTTTTCAATAGGTGGTGGATTTTTTGTTTTTTGTTTTTGTTTTATTTTCCTTAATCATTTCCATAATTTCTTTTCTTTAAAAAAAACAACACCCGCACAAACAGAGAACAAACAAACCCAACAACAGCCTGAAGAACACTGTACAGAGAAAAAGAAAAACAAAAACCTGACAAAATAAAAGATGAAAGTAGTGTACGGAAAAAAAAAATATGACAGACAAGTAAAGGCAGCAAGGAGAATACCAGTGATAGTTGGAAGCAAGGTAAGCAGTGAGCCTGGTACCTAGCAACAAAGTGATACACATGGATTTGCTGCTAGCAGCTTCAGAACTCTGTAAAATACAGTAGGAAAGTGTTAAGTGATTCAAATGGAGAACATGATAAACAACATGAAATGCCACAGAAGTTTGGAATGCCTAGAATTCAGCTGGCACACAAATCATACTTACATTATTCTTCTGGCAAATAATTTCCTAGAAAAAGAAAAAAGAAAGAAAAACATTGATAACATTGAACAAATACTGGAAAATATATCTGACCAGTATGACTTTCTAACTTTAAAATATACAGACAAATGACAGAAAGAAGCTGTTTGATGCATGTTTTCTTAGCCTGCCAAGCCAATGGAAATCAGTATTGTCCCAGGAGAGATAATCTGTAATTGAAAATATTACAGAACTAAGTAGATACATACATCCTGTATACACACTCACAGGAGCACATACAGTCCTGAAATGGGACTGTCCAAAAGCCAGCTATTAATACATACATATTTAGCTTTACAAATACTATCTTGCTACCAGTAGAAAAACCTGAAGAATAGTAAAAGCAGTAATTCTAGGAAGTTTCAGATATTCCCATCTTACACTGAAAGTCAACCATTCAAGTTGGCTGAAATTCATGTTCTCAAATAAATCTGATGCAAAGAATATACAATTTAAATCCCAATTTAAATGCAAAGTTTCAGAGAATGAGAATTAAAGCACAGGTGGATAGGAAGAGGCAGTTCTTGCACAGCAGTTGGGTGGTACAACTCCAGGAGCTGCCCAAAGGCAAACCACCTGTGGGAAGTGGCCTCGCTTTCAGGAAGTTCTGCCACTGCCAGACTTACTAGCTACATTATACTTCTGCCACAGTGACCACTGAAGAGCTTCACAAGTCGCATCACTAAAAACAGAGGCAGTCTCAAATAAGGCACCTCATACTTTTCCTGTTGCAAGTTTCAGACTTCCATGAGTTTCTTTTCCCCTAACTGAGGTGACCTATACTTCCTTATATCTTAGTTAAATCACGTGCTGCAGTTACGTATTTCCTACATTTCCATAATCACTACTTTTGTTTTCTTCAATTCACAACTCTCACATACAAGATTAAAACAGTGCACACACAAAGCTTACCCGTGAAAAAAAGAAAAGTTAACAACTATAGTGCACACTCCTGCAGTGCTTCCAGTTTAACTGCTAGCTGTAACAAATACAGGAACAAACACTGCTTCAAAAGATGCTCCTGCATGCTCACAACTATATTATTCTCTTTGTTTTTTAAGATGGTCACTACATAATAGGGAAAGGGATTTGCACTTTGAAATGTTTTCTACAAACACTCTGCAGAAGCATGGGCTCAGCTCAAAGCTAAAAGAAACTGTGGGCGTTGTTTCTGAGTCCATCAGTGAGCATTATAACAGTGGCAACTGGGACAGTGAAGCCTCACCGCATAGGATTCAGATTCCATCAACACCAGTGGGAACCCAACACGTGACTGGTTTGCAAAGTTCAACTCCTGAACTGAGTAACAGTTTTCCCAAGCAGTGCCTCACTTCTAGCTAATTTTTAGTGGGAGTCAAAATGTTTGGCTCCTCTGTAGTACAATGAAATCCTGCTCTGCTTATACCGTAAACCACTGCACTTCCATAAGTGAATTAAATCCAAAGGTGGATCTTCTACTATGAGCTTTATTTTTAGGGCTTTTATCTGAATACCCTTCGTTTTGCACACAGAAGGGAAGTAATTGGATTGCCACCATTTCAGTTGGCCAAGATCATTTGGATGGAGGCACAGGGAGAAGAAACTAAATTCAAGGTATTTCTGTCCTACAGGAAAGCCAAGCTGCAAATAGCCAAGCAGAATCAAAACTAAGTACCTTGCATTAGCCAGAAGCAGTGGAAGCAAAGCCCTTGTGAGAGGCAGCAGTGCCCAGACTGTAACCTGACTCACCAAGCTGCTTATTGAAACGCTTTTCAGCAATGCCTTGAGCTTAACTGCAATGGCATGTAACACCTCTTGATGACAGCCAATGAATCTGAGGGAGTGGAAGTAATTTAAAAACTGCTATCCAAATTGTTCTGCCCTCTCACAACCTCATGGAAGTTAGCAGAACTTTAGTGTAGGATGGAGCAAGTGTCAAGTCCTCGGCTTCCACAGTTCACGGCTAACAGTTACCTTAAACCACTACTCTGCATTCAGCCAACCTACCACATGGCGAACACTGTCACTGAGAAACAGGGATAAATTGTGCCTAACTAACTGCTACAGTGTCAATAAACTCCAGCAGAAGAATCCTGCAGGTATGTGATATGAACAACTGTAACTCAGCAAGAATTACCAGTGACCACCTGCAGTCCCATCAGGACAGAAATCTGCTACTTTGCACTAGAGTCAGGATTATCCTGTTGCTCCCCTACATACCACCTTTCTTAACCAACTGATCTTACTATTAACCCCAAATAACAATAATTCTGTTGAATGAGAAAACCAAATATTTAAGTTCTCTCTCGAGATGTGTCAAACCGCTGTTTCCGTAAAGAGCTACTCAACGCCAAGGTATTTAACTGACCATGGTAAAGTCATCTATATTTTTCTCTTGGGAAAAGCGAACTGAGTTTTTCAGCGCTGCACTGAAAACTTATTTTTTAACCATCAGAATATTTTTGTTATTCTATTGTGAAGCATACATGTCTTCTGCATTTCTCATGGAAACTCAGAGTCTTATCTCAAGGGCAGAACAACTGCGACTTCCCCTCTTGCACTTTTTCACTCAGAGCTACCTTCAGTGACTGCAGAGATTCGGAATTCGTATCACAGTAGAGGATAATGTTGTTAGCCATACTGAAGCTCTCTCTGACTCCCAGGTGGTAGAAGAGGGAAGGCTGACGGAAGGCATCACTCATCTCTACAACAGCAATATCTGTAGAAAGAAATGAAAAATGGTCAATGCCACACATTTCTGAAAGCCACATATTTCTATGCCATTTCTTGCCATTTCCTTCAACTACCATCAAAGCGTTTGCTTTGATAAGAATAGATTATAAGTAGGAAACTGAACTATAGAGGGTTTTCCCCATTTCAGTTATGCCTGAATTTTGACTATAGTCAGCAGGATGTGGTTTAATTTTTTTCTTTCTGTTCTTTACTTCTTCACCTTCCTCCCCACCCATTCTCTCCTTTAAAAGAGACCTTAATTGCCCCAGGTAAAAAGTGGTGAAACATCACTAATCATAAAAAGGCAAACAGTTTATTTGGTGAGATGGAAAACAAAATTTGTTTAGTTAATCTCTATAAGATGAATGAGGACCTCATAGGAAAAAAAAAATAATTGTATTTGATTTATATTTTCACCCTCTATGCAAGCTACAATAAAAATTGATTTAATTAAGTACGCAACTGCATAATCAAGAACCTTATCACAGAGTCCTGTTCACAGCAGATTTGACCTGCATGAACAAAACTAACTTCATGCACAAATGCCTACAAAACAGGGCATGCAGTCTTCTGCAATGTCTCTTAAAATGCACGTTTCATTTTCCCAGAGTCACAAAGTAAAAGTAAAGCATGAGGCAACTACAACATATCAGCATACATAAATGAGGTCTCTTTTCCAGCAGGCAGAATATTTCCACTACAAAAGTTTTGTTGGATCAAGAGGGTAAACTAAGTAAAATGACTCATCTCCATCTCTCCTGCAAACACCCTTCTTCCTCTTGGGAGATATTCTTCATCCTATCCCATCTTTTGGATTGTTTAATTCAAAGAAATGTAGTCATGTGAAAAAAAAAAAAAGAAAAAGAAACATGGTTTTCATCATCTCCCTGCTTTCCCTTTCTGTGAACTCTTCTACAACAAAAGATAGGTTGCAAGACAAGCTCTGCAGACAAAAACCTTATTACCCTGATGTCCTTTCACTAAGAATCAATTACATAGGTTGCTCCAAATGTAATGCCCTCCTATTTATTCCCATGGAAACTACAACAGATGCCAAGAACACAAACACACTACCTGATAGAACAAATTCTAAAATCAAATACGAAATTATTTTCTTCAGATGCCTCATAATTTGTGTTCTAAGAAAACCTCCTCAATTCCACATAAATATCTGAAGCATGGATTCCTCCAAATCCATTTTGTTGAAGCAGAAAAGAAAGCATATTACTAGAACTGCACATAGATTGATTTTTGTTAATTTTCAGAAATCGAAACATCACAAAAGCCCAATAAGAATGAGAGCAATTTTACTAGACATTGCTTGGGCGGGCTTATTGAGGGTTGATTATTTATTCATATGTTTTTAGGAAGTTGCCTAAGAGCAACTTGCTGCTGCAAGTTCTATTTTTAACTTATTCACATAAAAATCCAATCCTTGGAAACTGCAAGCTGATGGTACGTTTCCGTTACCTTGAGCAGGAGAAAAACTTGTGCAATTTTCCATTACTTACTTCTCAAATCTTGCAAGATAACATGTTCCCACTAGAGTTGCGAAATTAACAGTGAAAGAGAAATATTACTTAACAAAGTGATAGGACCTGACCAAAAAAAGAACCCAGAAAATACTTGAGGAAACCTGCATTAAACTGGCATGTTCCCAGGACCATGAAGAAGGAAACACTTACATACAGACAGACACACACACACGCCAGCAACAACAAAAACCAAACCAAAACTATCACTCTTACTACTGTCAAGATGAGATGGACAAATCCATTTAATACATTTATTAGAATAAATCAGACTTCCCACCACATTGTAATACATGTTTGTGGATCCTGCCCTATTCCTCAAATCAGACTAAAACACAAAACAAAAAAGCCCTGAGGCTTGGGCTACTCAAAGAACAGAGAAGCACCACAACGTCCAGTAAACATTTGTAAGAAATATGACACTAAAACACTGGTATAAAGTGTTGTGATTATTATTATTATTATTATTATTATTGTTAGTAGTAGTATTTAATGCAACAAGGGCTTGTTTTGTTTCTATTTTAAGACTTCTGTGAAACACAGGCCTTTCAGATAACCTTGTGCAATAGAGAATTTATTTTTTTTTCCACAAGGAGAGCTCCAACATCTGTGTAGTGTTCCTCCTCACTCTAGTGGATATTTTAAGATGAAGCTGATATTTATTACAAAGAGATCAGATTTCCAAAGTCTGCACTAGTCCTCTGGGGCTGATACCACTGTTGTCAATGGGAACAACCCAACTCATACTTGGAATTCCAACAAACCACAAGAAGCACGTGTGCTTTTATGATCAGGTGTCTATCACACTGAAAACAAGAAAAAACCTCTATACCCTAAGTAAACTCCTGCAACCCATCATCTTCCTTCAAAACAGCTCTGACCAAAGGAGGAAGCAAAGTATGGAGCATCGGCCAGAAGCTCAGAAGTCAGATGCAGAGCAGCAAGCAGAAGCTCATCTTCTGGGTGAAATTCAGCTGTTTTGTCCATCTTTACCTATTTTTTCTATCTCTACTTCTTGCCTGCAAAGCAAGGGTAGTGGTAATGACTCCTATAAGGTGCCTGGAACATATTATCAAGTACACCTAAGGCAAAAAATAAACACCATACTGAGTTACATAAAGTATGATTAGAAGCTTATAGGAGCTGAGCAAGACTAACATTTTCCATGACAAATCTAGCTCAAGTAAGTATCCATAAAAATTCTCACCAGTTCAGATGAGCCAGGGTTTAACTTAGCATGAGACGACTGTTTGGTCATCAATATACAAGCTGCTAGAACCCTACTTAGCAGTCTCTCACTTCCACCAGATTAGACTAATCTAAAACTGTGCTGCAGTAAAAGGCACACACAATTCCACAAGTAACAAAAAAGCATTTTGATACAAGGTGGAAGCAACATTTCCACAATAAGAGTGGAAAAACAAACCCACCCAAAGCATTTGCAGTTTCAGTTTCAAGGCAAATAATAAAAAAAAAATTGACCAAGAGCTCCAATCAGAGTAGAGCCCTCTTAACACCTAAGCCCCAATGTACCTCTGAAGGCCAAGGGCTGACAGTTCACTCCAAATGCTTTCACACATTTATGTTCCAGAAAAAGAAGTCTGTTCAGACTGAGATTCACAGGCTAGCGAGCAGATTGGGTATGGATGCATGCTGTACAAAATAGGAGCAAGAGACAGGGAAGCGGAAGCACTGAAACTCTTGTAGCCACACAGGAATGAATAAATTTTAGTCCTTGCTTACATCTTGCACGTAAGATTAAATGTTACTCTTAACTAATAAAAGCAAGAGACTCGTTTACAGACCACAGATACACCGGTGCTATTTAAAGAAAACAGGGACAGGATGCTCTTTTTTATTAGTTATCTTAGACATCTATAGATACAGAGCCTCATAATAAATCTTACAGCAAATTATCGTGCCTTGCTAGCTCTGAACATTAAAGAAAGTCTAGTCACAGCCTTCTCTCTCACCACTTTAAGCAACTGCCATGCCTATAGTGATAGTCTGGAGCATAAACACGTGCATAAGAAGCGTAGCTCTGGCTGAGACACAGAAGCAGCGTAACTGCAGCAGCATGCAGCTCAGTGAGCTCTTGATGTCCATTTCACAAACCACAAGTTTTACCTGACCATAACCAAGTTGTAATGAAGCTGCTTGCGTACAAATAAGCCAGGATAACCACACTGAGCTGTGGACATAACTACAACCACCAAGCAGTCCTACCTCAAGTTACTAGGCTAATTGATGTCTATACTAAAAACAGCTCAAAATACAGTCACACAACACGTTCAAAAAACCAAAATGCTACTGCACAGGGAGTCTGCTTGTAATTAATCTCAGAAAGCAGACTTGTGTGACAGAATTAGAGGCAATCAGCTTGACTCCTTCTGCCCAGGATACAGCAGAAGCTCAAGGACTCATCTCTGTGAAGGCTGGCATATTTTACAACAGTGTAACAAACATTTCTTACCTGCAGTGCAGATCCACTTACATCTTTTTATACTACATGTAAAAAGATCATGAACTTCATACATAGCATCTCTACTCATTACACTTTCTTAGCATATTGCAAGAACTTACGATCTCATATGGTAATGTGGTCAAGAAGGGGAAGTATCCATTTAAGGTATATAAAGCCTTTTTGTCTTGGTTATTACCAATGCCTTTAGTCACTAAGAAATGCAGTGGCCAAAGTTCAACTCCTGCTTATTGTTTAAAATATAACAGGGTAAAGAAGAATGTTTAAACAAACGCTCCAAGATATTATACACGTACACCCTACTATTTGATACTGTCTGCTGACAACAGTGCTGCCAGGAAGAACAATGAATACAAACAGATCAGTTATAAAATTGATGAATGTTTACGTTTGCTATTATCTTCTGATTAATTGGTGCACAGTTGTTCCTTCATATTCATTGTCCCACAGTTAATCAGGACAAAATAAGAACTAATTACTATCAGCAAATTCTGGGATAGACCAATATTTATGGTTCCTTTCCTCTTGGATGTTAAAACTCTTTCAACAGAGGCACAAAAACAGACCAAATTTATTTGAACAGAAGTTTGAATGCCAATCATTTTTCATATTGTGATGATAACAGTGGTTTCAATAAACCACGATGGTATTCCCTATTGAGTGAACTTTCAGAAACGAGCAAATGGAAGACATCCTCACCACCTCCTTTATGGTTCTCTGTCTTTGACATAGATGCTTATGCCCCACCAAGAGAATGCCTTCTTCAGTTAGGAAGGCCATTTTGGAAATCACAGTACCACATCAGTGCAGCTCAGTAGATCTGGTTCTGGTGTGTAAACCATAGCATCACTGATTTGTCACCAGTGGAAACAGGCATAACTTGTCAGGAGCATCTCATGCATTTCCAGGACCGGAAGCTGCTGATGGGAGTCACTCACATGAGGACACCTCAACACAGGGGAATGGTTGACCTCTCCGGAAACCTGTCTGGCCAAGCCGGTCTGTTGGGAGAGGCTAGGCAGAAAAAAGGCTTTGTAGAGGTGTCTGAGGTTTGGGTATAGTGGGAAAAGTGGGTATGGACAGCACACTTGAGCTTCAGATACTAGAGGAAAAGCAAAATGCTTGTAGAAACTACAATTAAAGTGCAAAGTACAAGCAAAAGCACTAAAAGCTAACACATTGTCTATTTTCTATTGCAGACTTCCACTGTCTAACATTTAGTTCAGATTCCTTATTTCAGCACCTTATGCCACAACCCCAGCAGACCAGGTCAGCACAGCACTCGTGACACCAGTGCTCTAGGAAGCTTTCTTCTTTAAATTACTGCATTAAACCTGGATCAGGTAAATTACTTTTATGAAATGGGAGCAGAGATCTTGCATCACTAAAGTACAACTTAGAGCCAGTCCTGCAACCTACTTGAAGGGGAATTCCTGAGCTCCTGTTCCCAGCTGATGAACAGGCATCTCAGCCTGGTGAGCATCCCATTCAGTTTGCTTGTAGCACAAAGCAGAGGCAGAATTAGGCCACCTAGTACTCCAAAATCAGTAAGTCACCTTCCAATACAGATGTATCACGTTGCCCATACACTTGTATTTAGCCCAGTGCTCCTGGGAAAAGTAAACTGAGTCAAACTGATCTTGAATTCAAAAATGAACCTAGACAAACACTAATAAATAAAAGGTGCGATTTCACCTCAGATAAACTCTTTAACAGTTAACTAGTAGAGGTGGCTCTGACCTTCCCCATGTCTGTATTAGACCTAGCAAAGCTGATGCCCAGAGAGAAAAGTGAAATCCTGCAATACATTTAGAGTATGTGAAGGGAAAAGAACCGCTTGATTCAATACTACAAGGCTGATGAGAGCAAAACAGGATTCTTACTGAAGAAAACAGCAGAAAACAGCAAGTAAATGGTAACAATGAAAGTTCATATAGATGTTACATAAATGAATGAGAGGGGAAAAACGTAGGTGATAAGCATAAAAGAAGAGTGTGTAGGAACTAACAGCAAACTGCATGGCAGTCTGTCAATGATCTGAACACAACAGGAGAAGGAAAAAAAAAAGCTTAAGATTGAACAAAATACAATCTATCTTGGCTCAAGACAAAGGAATGTGATGTTATCACATGATTCCAACCCCCAAAAATTAAGAAAAAATACCCTCAGCTTGATGCATGGGGGAGGAACTGAGGAATAGGCAAGAATAAAAAGATGACAGCCAAACAAAGAACGATTTATTTAAAAGTAACCTCAGTACATTTGGGATCACTGCATCTGTATCAATCCTAGTGAAACAGGCTCCCTAGTACTAGAATGTGAAATACTAAATAATCTCACAACCTAAAACTTTATGTTAGAAAAATACTCAGAACTCAAGTAAGGAATTCACAAGGCTCAGATGAATGCTCAAACACATTCCAACGCTGGTAAGACCTGCACTGATATTAACGTATTTTGAAACAATCCCCAAACACAAGGAAAAGTCAAGGAAAGCAATGCAATCTGCAGCAACTCAGTACTTCCACACTTAGAAGTGTTGTCCAGTAGATTGCATTGTTGGGAAACTATCTACCTATATAAACTATCTTCCTCTCAACGTAGACAAAGCATTACTTCAGACTGAATAAGATCAAGGGAAAATAAATATATATATTTAAATATATAAATAAAAACCACACAAATAAGTGATGTGATAGTACCTGTGTGATTATTTTGGTATACGTTTTCATATTATGTGCTTTTTACGTTTAAGACACATGAGAAGGAGTGATTAGATTATACATTCTCTAAAGTGACAGACTGCTCAGGAAGAAAGTATTTGTGGGGATCACAGGTGTGCCAACAGAAGAGCTCAGAGAAGGAAACACAGTTCTAAGAAAAGCAAACAGCCAATCTTCAGAGGTGATGGAAAGAAATTCTCCCAAATTCTAAAAGAACCATAGAGCTTACTACAGCTTTGGAGTTTATCATGCAGCTTTGGAGCTGAGTTCATTAAAACCAAGCCAGGAAACAACCCACCTTGAAGACAGAAGTGGCAAGAGGAAAGTTGATCCACAGTTCTTCTTTCTTTTATTTATTTATTCTGTTTATTTCTGCATTACTGATTTAAAATTTTTTCTAATTTTTATTCTAATTAAATTTGACCATACGGTTATATATTTGCCCTCTTTGGGGAATTCAATTTGACAAGAATGTCTATAAGCAGGTCCACATCCAACCTTCAAAAACAACTGATGGTTTCCATCACAACAGCTGCAGGGATCAGAACAATGCTCTGTTTAGCTCAATACCTCTGCCAGAAGCTGGCAGCATTGCAAGCATTGAAAGAAAGGGGCAAATAAAGACCCGTGTTTCTCTATCAGCAGTTCAGAGATACTTTATGAAAACTCTTGAATGAGCTAGAAGTCTGAAGAGTAATAACTAATTTGTGCTTAATATCACGTGCATAATTAGAACTGCTTTTCTTCACATGTTGTTTCACATTCACTATCACTGAACTTCAGCTTTCCTGTAACTGCTCAACTGCCTAGTACCATAATACTTTCTACAACCCTTTACAGTCAGCCCTTTACAGCCCAGACTAGCCTGCACACCGGCAAACATCACCACCACACTGCTGACAAACCTTCTGAAAGGTCTAATTAAAAAAGAAAGCACAGAGCAATCCTTTCACCAGCACATTTCACTACTGGTAACCTTGATACATTGCCAAACTGATTTTCTGTTGCAATACTTCAACAATTCAACTATTTCAAGGGGAATAAATATTTCAGCTCCAGTCGTTTTGTCTCTTAAACAACTTTGGTCAGGGACCTTGTCTAAAGCTTTCTGACATTCAAATACACAGTCTCACCAAAAAACACTTGGAAAATATTGAAGTCTGACTTACCTCTACAAAAAAGCTAGGTCAGCTCTTCCCTACTGCCCGATTTTATCTGTATGTCTATGAGATTTATTTTTTATTTGTACTTTCAGCCCATTTTTCTACTGATATTACTGTCTCCCTTTTCTACTGTGACAACACCCACTGAAGTCAGAAGCCACACAACATTAATAACAATGCCATATCTTTTAACTGGAGCTTGGAGCTTTTTAAAGGAGTTTAGAGCAGGAGACATCAATGCACAGGCTTTTATAAGTCATTACTATTTATTTTATCAGCTTATTTTATAGCCTTTTCTCCTAGCAACTTAAATTTAAGTCAGTTCTTCAGACTAATCCCCTTAATGAAAGTCTTTCAAAAGATCATAGCAGGAAAGCTGCATCTTTCTCAATTTTTCCTTTCCAATCTTGATTGCACAGATCCCTACCTTGCTCCCTGATGGCGAAGCATTTGAGAATGCTCAAACCTGACTTCAGCAAGTATTTCTCGAACTCTTTTGGAAATTGCCTTATAAAGGCTTACATTACATTTGCCACAGTTCATGTTCTTTCATGTTTCCTTACCACTTGAGCATAAGCTGTCCTTTCAAAGGGCATTGTTCCATTCCTTCTTCCTCTTGACAAAGCCACCCTATGGGGGTTACTTTAAAGCTTCTTTTAGTAAGTAGCACACATCTCCTGGAAGCAATTTTTTTTTTTTAGGTATCTCCCTGCTATCTGAAAGCTCTTCTGTTTAGTTGCTCCTTTCAGGTTTCTATTAAGAAGCTTACTCATTGTTTGTTTTTCCACAGGTTCTATCAGAAATATGGGCTGCCTCAAAGATGGGCAAAGCCAAACTGCAAGGCTAAGCCAGACAGAGACAATGTGTCTCAGTCCCCTAAACTGGGCAGAGTTCTGTTTGTTAAACTGATAAAAAATCCAAAAGTGTTTCTAATCCAAAGATGTAGAATTATTTCTTACAATATTATTTTCAACTCATGATTGAGAAATGGTAACTCCCTAGTCATACCAAATATGGTGTAAACATAGAAAATCCCTAAGCAGTGAGCACAGATTGAAAAATATATACATAATATTTTAAGAGTATGAAGAACAACAGCTGGAATGCATAAAAAGGGGATCTTCCCATGCTTCCAAATGTGGGAACAGAAGTATTCAAAAGCATGTAAAAAATGTGTTTATTTAAGTGTCTTTATTTACTCAAGAAACTCTTTCCATCATAAAGAGAAAATGTCATAAATGATACAATATTTGAGAATTTAAGGCCCCAATCCCAATCTGAATGAAAGGTATAGAATACAGTTACCATTTCTGGTTCTCACCACTGGTCCCAAGAAAATAAACTGCTACTCCTTTGCTGTAGCATTCAGTGTTTTTCCAGGAACAAAAAGACCCTGTCTGAGAAGAAAAACGCCCAAGGGCTTAGCAAGTCTCACATGCCAGGTTTTCTAATAGTAAACACCAATATCTCTTACAAATGCACAAATGTTACTAAATAGGTTTGACCCAAAAAGGAAGTACATTCTCAATAGTTCTTCAGCAAAGTAACCATAGCGATTCATATTCTGTTAAAAAAAATAAATAAATCTGCCTGAGTAGCTTCATCTAAAAGCCTTGGATCATAACTACCGAGCTGGCAATATGCTGTGCTGTCTTTCCTTAGGGATGGACTCACAGCTCGGGAATTTAAACTGCTCACTACTACTTTCTGCATTTTGCTCTTGAGCATTTTAAAATAAACTCCAAGTTTAGCAAAAACACCCTATTCCTCCTTATAGGACAAGAGTATTTACCAATGATACAGTGCCAAACTGCAGCACCTTATAACAAGGATCTGTGCAGGCGCGTGTTTGCATTCCTGATTTGTATGTCAACACTGCTAAATTTTTTCTGTGACACTAATTTGGGAAGCACCCTGAAGGACAGGAGTGGAATTGATTTGGGAGACTGAAAACAATGCGAGTCTTTACTGTACTCTATGCTTAGGATTGCTGAAATCACATAAGTGTGCTTAGACCATGTGGGAAGAAGGGAAGACTTTGCAATTGATAGCAGCCACAGAATGAATGAGCCAGTAGTGTATAGCATTACAAAAAGAATCCATGTTCTGTCCTGTGTGAAAGAGAGCTTCACATGAAAAACAGCAAAGGTCTCTGTGTGGCACTCACAAGGCAGCAAGTTCATCTGCCTGGAGTTCAAGGTGGATTAGCAGAACCCCTGTTAACCCTGCATTCCTCTGTGATTTGCATTGCCCCTTTTTGTTTTTGCAAACCATGCTACACTGAATATACTCACTTAACAAAAAGCATACTGTGCTGCTGCTTTGGACTTCACCACACAGAGTGCTGACTTCGTTTTCTCTATGTTTAAAGCATGTAACAATTTAGTTATGCTTAAATCAATTAAAATGGGAATGCTCTTACTCCAGTATCTACCTTGCAGGTAATTCCTGCAGTCTGTGCACGTAGGTCAGCTCTCATACATTCTGACTGTACGTTAGAAAAGCTTTCATGAAATAGAAGAATTAATATTCACAATGAAGTAGTCAAAAAACACCTATTAGGAAAATACTCTTAGCTGCAGCTGATAAATGAAAACAGGTAGAAAGTTCCCTTCCTCCAAGTTTTTTTTTTTTCAAAATAAAAGAGGAAAATTTGCTCAGGCCATTCTCAACCACAGAGATTCATTTCAGCACTGAAAGCAAATTGCACAAAAGTAAAACAAAATGCTCCATGAAGTGCTTTTAGTCCTGCATGTTCTGGACGTCTCTGACATACTTTCAGTCTGTTTTTGCATAAATGAGGGATTGCATCATGCCTTTTCCCCCCTCACCCTAGTTCCTAGAAGCACCATGTACAAAACATTCCTCATAAACCCAAGTTATAAGACAGTTATGCTGTAGGAGGTGTAATGATGGATTTTGCCTTCAGAAGTACTCTTTGTAAGTCAGTTTCTTTCTGCTTGAATCAACAGTAAGATAGTTACTGAAGGGCAGAGGTAGCAGCTTACTGATAAGAACTTTTAAAAACAAACATTTCAATTCCTACTGGCTGAAAATTATCTCAGCAAAATATCCAGAGATTTAACACCAAAGAGACGTGATAAGTATATATACTTTACACACAACAACTGTATCAACTGTGTTTCCTTGTACTGCTTTTATCCACCTTCAACATACCTACAGGCAATACTTTTAGCAGAAAGATGTAATTGGCAGAAACACAGCTGTTAAAAATTTGTGTCAAAGTTCCCTGGGGACTTCCTCACCCTTGCAGAGCCTGGGCACAAGAAGGCTCAAGTACCTATCTCAGCACATTCAGGGAAGTCTTCCTGGTTATACCCAACAGTCAATCCTCCTCCTCTTGCTTCTCCTCTACAGATCCCAATTCCAAGTTGCAAAAAACTCTCCTCATGCATCAGAAAAAAAAGAAAAAAAAAAAAAAAGAAAAAAGAAAAAAAAGAGATTAAACATCAAATTAACTTTCTTCACTTTGAAAGTCATCCACAAATGAAACAAGGTTTGCTGTTCCACAGGTACTGACAGAATCATGGCATGGCTCATGTTGGAAAGGATCTTAGTGATCATCTGTCATGGGCAGGGCTGCCACCACTAGATCAGGTTTCTTGGGGCCCTAAAGCTCTTGGAGCTCCACAGTTACGGAACTGAAGAGATCAGCCACTATAATGCAGTAGTGTACACAGAAAGCATACAAGAGTCAGTATACGTCTATGGACAGCCTTCCTTCTATTTCAGATGCCAGAATGATGCCATTTCCTTGGATAGGATAAACTGGTGTGCTTCTGTGAATAAGGTTAAATTAACTGATGATCTACTCCCACCTGTCTTTAATGGCAGTCACTTGACATCGGTCTTCACATTTGCATCTACCTCTGCATAACATTTACAACCTCATTTCTGTAGCAAATTAGTTAGAAAATTTACTAGTTAACATCATCTCCGAATGAAGAGTGCCATTTTAGCCTTAAGGATAATCATATTATGCCAGATTAGGAAGCGCATCTAGTCCAGCATCTCATCTCTACCACTATCAACAACAATAATTAGAGAACAAAAAAAAGAAACAGAGCAACTGCAGAGCCACCTGGTACCTCTTTAAAGCCCTCAGAAATTCAACAGTCTAAAGAGTTTGAGTCATTCAGACATGGAGTCTATCATTCATAACAGGTCTCACCAAACTTATGCCCCAGTTATTTTTGTCTTTTTCTGAAACCAATACTTTTCACATCCACAACACCTTACACCAATGAGATAAACAACTTGACTTAGTCTTTACATGGAAAAGTACTTCCTTTAGCTTCTTCTAATCTTGCTTGCAGGTGAGGTAGAAGGACAGAAATTAAAAATGAGTAACTGTTCGTCATTAGTTCTTTCCTTCTCATTCCTAATCTTGCATTACGTCATATTTCCCTTTGTTTTCTTTCTGAAGAGGACATATCTATTGTTTGCATCTGTATAGAAAAAAACAACCACCATGAATGCTTCTGACAATCCTCCTCATTCATCTTGTCTGTCTCCTTGGCCAAATTACAAATTCATTTTTGAAACAAGATAAGCAAAAATGCAGGTGAAAATGAAGATACGACACCATAGACTCATACAGCAAGTGACTTTTCTAGTTCTTCTATTTCTTTCTTTCTAATTCCTAACACCGTCTTTTCTATTTTATTTCTCCCATAAAGTTCTCAGAAATTTAATCACAATACTTGTAACCTCTGTTATGCATCATAACAGACTAGAAAATGAGCATGTCCAGCATTTATTCCCTTTGAGTCTTTGTCCATTCATTTGTTTTTACAATCTGTCTAGTGACCGCACTAGCCAATATTGCTCACAGCAAACCAATATGCTCAAGTGCCTTATTGCTCACAGTTTTCCAGGTAGCAAAGTGTTCTTTCCCTACAGCCACAAAAATAAATTCACCATCTCTAGCAAAGACATTGTAATAAATGTATGCAGCCTAAGTATGTAGCCTACTCTCCCCTTATTTGTTTTACCAAATGACATTCAAAAATTCAAAATACTTTAAAATTCAAAATACTATTTATATTACAAAGCTTATGACCAATTTCAAAGAAATCCTTGAAAAACTAGAATACATATCACTGATTCTGTTCCTCTCTTTTATACCTTAGTAATTTCTAGCTCTTTCTTTTGGAAAGGAAAAAGGGCTGAGGGGGGAGAGAGAAAGAGAGAGTCCACCACTGCCACTTTCTTCCTCCTGTTATTAAGAAAACTACAGCTAGGTTGCTTTTTCCACCAGCAGCAGCACAAAGTCTTCACAAGTCAAACATGACCATCAGGGTTTGGTCAGACCCCACCGATCTGTAAGTTGCAAGCACAAGTTCTGCGTGCAGCTCTTCTTGCAAAGTAAGAAAGAAAAATCAGAGTCCCTTCTAACGCCTCCAGCACTTAACCACAGAGAGAACAGTTACTTCAGACCACAGTGGAGAAATGGCACAGCAAACACCACAAACCTGGTCCAACTTAATTTGGAATATCCCTCAAGTTCCAGCAAAAACACTGCACAGAAAGATCTACTTCACGCAGAAAACAACATCTCAAGTCTAATGACGACTCTACTTTGAAGCATGCAGAATTTAAACAACCAAACCTCCATCAGAAACTAACACACATCACTAATTCAGCATATGGTGCTACCACTTACTGCCATCACAATTCACAGAACTTGTCTGAGTCTGTCCCGTTTTGCACAGCTCTCCACCGCGTGGACTTACGCAATCCTCGCCCTGAGATACGGAGGCCTCAAATCCTTTTAAAAATGTAAACAGCCTCATTAGTAAGCGATCAAGGAGGAGGGACTTACCGCCAGCAGAACGAAAGGAAGTTCCAGCCAGGGATACAATTACAGACGTAAGAGTCAGCTTACAGTGCAATCGTTGCTGCTAGCTACAAAGTCTCTCACGGGTTCCAGATCAATAATTATAATTTTTATTTTTAATTTTTGTATTTTAACTAAAATAAAATGTAACACTCAGGAAAAACTTGAAATTTGACTTAGATTAGCTTTTCCCAAAAGTTTTTGATTTTGATCCAGCCTCTTAACTAAGCTGGATTTTCGGAACTAGAAGCACAGCAGCTTTATCAGAACTAGCACATCTGACTCCCACCACAGAGATCCATCCAGGCTGAATTTGCTGAATCTCATCACTCTTTTAGGTAGATCAAGTTTGAAATTAGACTCAGAATTCGAGATATGACTCCGCTTTAGTCAAATATGACTGCTCACATAGTTACCCTTCATGTTTCACATCTGTTAGAGGTAAGAGTGGTATAGTGAGAGGAGTCAGTAAAGAAGGAGTAGATGAATAAATTTAAGCCTCCTTCTTACTGAGGAGGACAAAGCATAATAACCAGCATAAATGCTAGTTGCACTACCAAAAGAAATGGGAGCGAGGGGCAAAAAATGTGTGTATACAACAAGTTATTTCAGTTTCTGGCTTTTTTTCCATGCTCAAATTTCCCAAGGAGCAACTATTAACCTGCAAACTAACACTAAAAAATGTCTCACTAGAAAATACTACCTACCTGAAACTACTACTGCACTCTCCACCAACATGCCAATAAGACAGCACTAACCGCCCACCCTCACAAGTAACTGCACCACTGCATCCCACAGCAGAAAACCGATATGACTCATCTGAGCTGAATTCTTAACATTTGACACGATGGCTGCTAATTGCTGCAAAACTAGATTAAACAGGTCTGATAAGCAAGTCTGCCTTTGGCTTTGCCAATGGTAACTCCAAGTAGCCTCCAACAGCCATGATTTCATTCTCATTCAACTCAGTTGCAGAGCAAAAAGGACAGCCTTGACTTTCCGCTGCTTTGTTACTCTCTATATGAGCACACAAATATTCAAACATTTCCTCTAAAGGAAAGCAACCTTTACCAAAAGTTGCTTTCATTTTGCCACAATACTGATTTTGAATTATTGCAGAAGAATCTAATATTGAACCACTCCATTTTTAAAACTTCTTCCCTTCTGATTTGATGTTAAAAGTTACAGATGCTCATTTATCCTTAACTGAACAGTAATTAATCATATCTAAATCAACCATCACACTTGAAGCAGATGTGACCTAGTGGACAGCTCACTCAGGAAATCTGAATGCTACCCTCATCTCTATCTGCAGTCTATTGCCAAACCTCAGGCAGCCACAGAATATCCTGACTTGGAAGGGGCCCCACAAGGGTCATCAAGTCCAACACCTGGCTCCACAAAACACCACCCAAAATTCAAATTCTCAGTCTGAGAGTGCTGTCCAAATGCGTCTTGAACTCTGGCAGCCTGGGCTGTGACCAGTGCTCTGGGGAGGCATGTCAGGAAAGTCTCTCTCTGTCATGTTACTCTCTATTCCTCTGGTTTCACTCTCTCTAAGTTGGCAAGCTTGCTGTTTGTCCCCCCTGAAGTGCATTATCATCTGCAGATGAAATCCACAAGCAGACACGTTACCCACAAATACAAACAACCAGCACTGCAGCTGATGGAAGAAACGTTGAAATAAAATGCTCAGAACGCTGTAAGTGCTGAACTTAATTCTGGAGTATTTATACACAGACATTCACCAACCTACCGTACTGCTGACTTCAATGTTTAGAGAAAAAAAAAAGGCATCGTTCCAGAACAGTTTCTGAAACAAAATTATCACCATAATCTCGAACATGCTTTTGCCTTTTAAAAGGTCTGACACAACACTACCTTTTTGAGTAAAAACAAATACCGAAAGAATAGAAAAAACAGGAATGCAATCATTTTATTTGAGAAAACAAACATACTCAACACATTAAAACAAGCCAATCTGGACTAGATCTACTCTATAATACCATGCTGTCATTTTGACTACAAACCAATCTAACAGCCAGGTTACCATAATCATAACACACTGTAAATCCCAGGCTAGCAAGCTCGCTCCTGAACCTAGGAGATATTACCAGATGAAGCTCATGAATCCATCAGTTCCAAATGCCAAATCAGTAGTCCTTAATCGAATCCTTTATTCTATATAAAGTTATAATACAAACGTTCTCATCCTAAATAATTTCTGGATTCAATTAATATTCTAAACGGCTTGTTACGAATAAACTGCAATAACTCAGAATGAAAGATCTAACTACAAGATTCAACCTAGGCTTTGAACTCCATTCAGGCTCAACTGATGAACTGGTAAGATAACAGTCATTTATGCAAAAAAACAGATTTATGTTTTTCCTGGAACAGTCACTAACATGAATAGGAAAGCTACACATATGAAAGTCTGAATAATTGCCAATGAAATATAAATTCAGTTTTACACAAACTAGATACCTGGCACAGCTGACAAAATAACACATCTTATTCTGCATTTGTAAGTGCTAATGTGAATTCCTCTGTGTCTTAAGCTTCTCTTAAGCTTCTAAAAGATGAGAAAGAATCAGTCAGGCACTCAGGATTAAGAAACATCAGAAACATTGGGGGAATTAATAAATAAATAAGTGACAGCCACAACTCACTCACTCATTTTGATCACAGTAACCAGCTTCTAGGAATTCCCTGAGTATTCCCAATTCCCTTCTAGGAATACTCAGATTTGTCCGGAGATACCTGGATGCAAAGCCAACATGTTAAACTACAAAATTTACAGACCAGTTTTACCAGCATTGAGCAAATCAGTCCAAATTAAGCTCCCAAAACATCTTTGTTAACCCTAACTCCACAGTTCTCATTTCTCAGTTTCTTCATTTTCTGCACCAAAGGCTTGCCAACATAACTAATTCCAACGTAATATTGCTGCTCTGTACTACTAATCTGAAAAATATTTTATCTTCTGTCAAGAAAGGCAGAGAGGTGCTCTCTCAGTTCTGCCTTACATTTTTATTGAAAGCCCAAATATAGTAAAATGGAAAATAGTTTTTTTTCTTACATCATATTTGGTCAAGACTTCATGTTACGTGCAGGTATTAAGTGATTTATGATCCCTGCTGGAAATGACATAGGATTTACTTGCAATCTAATTCTAACAGAAGATTTTGGAAATATTCCTTTCCTACAGACAGCATATATTAGCAGATTATGTGCCTGATGGCTATTGAGGCCTAAGATTCCCAATGGCTGCTCACTGTCCTTCATATAAGTGAAGTGCTACAACAAGAAGAGTGAATTTTTAAGCCAGGTTGTCTGCTGGAATTATATATTCAGAGACATAAGAGCTTTAACCCACCTCTATGGAATGCATATGGAGCAGCAACTCTGCAAGTCCCCAGCTGTCAATACAAGCTTCAGATCTCCTCAAAGCAACACAAGTGTTGCACCTAAACTAGAAGGCCAGTGAAAGAATGCTGATCAAACATGCCTTGGACTTCACTCCTGCATGAGGACTCACTGGTGTGGAACATTCTACATCTTCCTCTTAACCTCAGGTTGCTGCCTTCAGACTAGCTATCATGATCACTACTGAGAGTACAGCAGTTGCCCCAAGCCAAAAGCACACAGGAAGATTTCTAACAACAGAGGCAACTGAATTCTTGTGTCCACAGGTAGTCTGATTTGCTAACAAAGACAGAGCCACAGATTTCAGTTTGAGTGCCTGAATCTCTGAACTCTTAGCTGGCAGGACATCTGCAAGTTTTTCTTCCAACCTGGACCAAAACCCAGAAAACTGAAAGTTTCTGAAAAACATCAGGCTGAGAGCACAAACAGCTAGCATAGCCAACATGAAATACACACCTTAGCCACCCTTACTGGAAGAGGAAAGGATATGAGGCAACCCACGATGAGACAAGATGAAGAATAACAAGAAACCACACCTTCAGGCAATCTCAACTCAGGTTGCTGCAGTCCTGCTTTTGGCCTGTTCCCTGGAACTCATGCTGTAATGCAGTGAGTCAGCTCGGAGAGCTGATGTGACTGAAAGTTAACTGAAAAGAAATAAGAGCTAGCTGTCAGTGAGGTCAGCTCCCTGACGCACCTCACCATGAAATTCCATGAGTGCCAAAAGCAATGCAAGACAGAGGTATGCTGATACAGTTTTTTATTCACTTAGCAGCCATGGGATTGCACCTTTAAAGGATAGAGAATTTTCCCTTTTCTAACAGCCTAAGATTAAAGTCCATACAAAATTGAATTTTACAATAGACTTCCTGTACTTACTGCAGTAACCAGACAGAGGCATCAAAATCCTCTTAGGAGGATAATCACCTTTTCCAACATTGATATGTATACCACAGTGATTGCTGCCTTATTTGTACTTATTTCCTTACCACCATTAAAGATTACTTGAAAATATGCCATGTTAACCATGCAATTTAGTGCTGGCAGTCTGATATAGTTCTGCTGCAGAAGTATTGCTAGAAGTTACCACAGCAGTAGCTCTAAAGCAATAGTTTCAATGCAGAATAAATAATTTCCTCTGAACTGAATTAAATCCTTAAGACAGGCACTTGCTGGTTTGTAAGTAGTCATAGCATAAACCGAAATCCACCAAGCAGACTTGGGATGTCTGCCTACCAGGAATTTTTTCCATTAGAGCCTTTCTTAAAGTGCTTGAACAGAGAGACAAAATATCAGGTTGTCAACACTGATCATTCAAAACAGAGGCACTTCTGGGACGCTGCAGAAAACAGGCCAAAATGCAAGCAGTTAAGCAACAAAAGGGACTGGAAGTTTTCCAGTTACACGCCCATCTAGCAGGGTGTGCTACAGAAGCTCTCGTTTTATTTTAGTTCATTTTCCTATTGCTTTTTTTGCATTTTGGCCCTTTTGCATGAGTTGGAAAAGGAAGATCATGGGTTCTGCTAACAGAATTACTGGCAAAAATTCTTATTTCCTTTCTTCTTTTTGTGGAACATTTTCAGAATATGTACAATATAATAAAGAATATGTACAGAATATCATCAAAATTGTGAAATACACTCACATGTTTTGAGATATTTAAACCAAGTTAAAACTGCCTCACAATTAAAGAACTCCAGGAACTTCTGCTATTAAGCCACAAAGAAAAGAAAAAAAAAGTGCAGCAGAGTAAAGATTCACTACAAGCCTCAGTGGCAGCTACATCCACTGAGACACTGACAGCTTACAAGCAAACAGAGAATTCTGCCATAAACCCCCAGCCTAGTCCAGCAGTAAGCTACTAGCCCAGCAGGACACGGCTCCATCATGCAGTCTTGACCCTGGGCAGTGCCACTCATATCAGGCCCATAAGAGGGAAAAAGGTTGCCTAGAACCTGTTGTACACCACTCATCACCATCTCCAATCATGTCAGTGGCTTCAGAAGTGGAAAGGTTCATGAATTTACAGGGTCTCCCTGTCTCTCTTCATTTACAGAGTTTACAGCTGGATTCAGCAATGCCATACAAAGTTCAGACTTCACAGGAAATGGTCTTGTGTGGCTGTAACAGGTGTTGCCTTGGCTCTGTGATATGGAGTGGAATAGGAACAGTCCTGTGCTCACTCCGATCTAGGGATAAGAAGTAATACAATCCCACATAAACAGATCAGAAATAGGTGTTGCTGCAAGATCCTAGCACTTCCTCAAAGATGACAGCCCTGGCTGCATCAGCGTGCTCTCAAGAGAAGAGCGATTCCTTAAAACCATTTTTTTTTCTTTTTCTTCCTCTCAGCAGAACTGCAGCTCGAGAAACGTATGGCCCTCTACAAGGACTGAAGTCCCTCAACTTAAATAATCATCATCCTACTTTGTACAGCACAGACACAGAACCACAGAATCATTGAGGTTGGAAAAGACCTCTAAGATCATCTAGTCCAACCACAAACCCATCACCACCATGCCCACTAAACAATGTCAGAACCACATCTACATGTTTCTTGAACGCAACCAGGGACAGTGACTCCACCATCTCTTTGGAGAGACCACTCCAATACCTCACCACTCCAAGGAGAAATTTTTCTGGACATCCAACTTGAACCTCCCATGGTACAACTCAGGGCCACTGCAACGCTATGATTTTACAGGATATTTTGAAAGCATCACTTTTCTGGTTTGCGTTGTGATCTTTCACACATTACATACATGCAGCACTCTACACCCAGAGTTATTACTCTTGGTCAACAAATCTGGAAAATTCTCAATTTAAGTGACAACCCTGAGAGACATGAAAGGAATAAAATAAACTCCAGCAGAAATACAATGAAATCACCAGGCTTTTCCCGTTACACAGTCTCAAAATAAATGAATTGATAAATAAATGTTTACAAAGATCTGTTCCTTTCTTTAAAGAGTGTACACTCAGCAGTTGTGGAACACAGAATGGCATGGGCTTTTCACTACAGTAAAATAATGCAGTCTTGAAACAAGTTTATTCAATATTAGTATATTATTTATCAATAAACTTTATCTTAAATTAGCATAATCACCATAAACTAAAGCAAGCAGTTACTACACATCAGTCACAGAAGGTCACAGAAAATAGTTGTAAGAGACTACATGGTGAAGGACTTCAGGTATATTTACTACCTATGGATTACCAATGGACTTCAGCTCTGCAGAAAACAAAAGAAATAACAAATAAATAAGATTTCAGTCTATTTACACAGGTAACAAACACTTATTTTCCACTTAAAGCAATCAGTACAGTATCACTAATTTTTATTTTTTATTTTTTTTAATTGCATTTGACCCAGGAATTCTGATGGTATTTCAACTGAACAAATTCCACTCCAGAGGAGACTTGGAAGGATTCCCAGTTCTTCATACCAGCCACCTAGCAAAAAACTTCCTATTCCCAACTGTGAACTGGAAGACAAGGTTTACATTCAAGAAGCAAATAGCTTCTGCCCTTCCCTGCAGATGCCACACGTCACTTTCACTGACAGCACAAGCTGTAAGGAACAAGAGAAGATAGAATGGAACGCACAACTGAAATCCTGGCTGTTGTCAGCGTGCCACACTACTGTGAGCTTGTGCAAGCAGAACCACTGGTAAGAACACACACATCCAGATCAAAGTCAGTCCATTTTCATATGAATCATCTGTAAAGTTAATGCCGGAAGGCTGAGAAACCTTATCTTAGAAACTGCATTGAAAGGCAGCAATAAACCAATAAAACACAAAAATAAGCCACACATCCAGCACAAACATATTTCCCCTCAGAGATGTTCTTCTAAAGGGAAAGAACAGCACCATCATGCTTTTAAAAGTGTGTGTAGCTGTACAAATTGTACTGAAGGTGGAAAAGTGGAGATAGGAACTTTTCACCTACGGGTGTTCTTCTATGGTAGAGTTAAACAAAGCACTTGGCTCCTGCATCAGCATAACTGGATACATTTATCCCAAGCATGGGAGTCATGGTTCAGAATCACAAATGAATTCTTACAGCTGTTCCTTTGCTTCTGGTTCATCATCAAGTCTTCCTAGTCCATATCGCAGGGCTTTCTGTGCTAGTGTCAGACAACTGACTTGAGCACTCCTGCAACTCACAGAATGCAATTCTGTCAGAAGAGCATTAGGGACATGGGGAGGTGAAGGAAGACACTGAATTCCTGTACCTTTAAACTTCACAGACTACAGGTTTCAGTCTGCAGGCCCTAGTGAACCAGAAAGGTTGCCCTGAAAGCAACGTTATACCTGCATCAGGCAGGCACTACAAAAAGGGGGAAAAGATCAATACAAAGCTCTATGCAAGAGCTGCATATAAGCCTTTTGTGAAGGCATCGCTGAATAGCTCTCTTCAGCACTAACAGCAGTATCTGCCTACTCACCCAAAGCACGCTGTACAAGAGACATCCACCAATGCCATCAGCAAGGAAGCCCCAGAGTGATTCATTTGCTTTATCACTATAAGAAAGAAATGGAGAGCCAAATTTTTACACGAGCATCTAGTTCTTAAATCAAAGCATACGTTTCTCGTGGGATTTGAAAGAGTGCCGATTCCCAGTGATTTCAAATGAGCCAGTCTGTGGGAAATCTCTAAGCCCCATGCTGCATCTAAATGTATCCTAAAGGTTATTCATTAAGGAAGACATGATTTAGAACAGAATCCAGCTCTGGCATGCCTCCGTTACTAGTTGATCAGCAGCTCTTGATAATTGAAAGGAAGGTTATATCCATCCCAATCAAGGATTAAATTCAGTTCCTGGAGGAAAAAAAGGGAATATATACTAAAAAGAAGCAGTCTGTTCTTGTATGTCAAACTTAGCCTGAGGTTCATTTTCTCCTGGAATACAAACAATTTCAAGCTTCTCACAGATATTTACCTGTCAGTGATTATTGGAAGATTCCCAGTCATCAGAACAGATTACAGTGTCAGCTGTCATGCACATTCTGCTGCACAAGATGACTTCACTGACTGCTTATGCCTCTCTCTTTCTAGTAAACATTATTTCTGAGTATATTTGCATCGTTCTCAGAAAAGCCATACAAAATAAGCAGCAGATGTTGTGGGACAACATAAAGCAGGGAGACAAGAATCCCAGCAACAAATTTTTTTTTACTAACTGCACATGTGCAAAATCCATATCATAGCTGATCCTTTGAGGCTTTTTTGTGGTTTGATTGCTTTTATCATACAAATACAACATGCAGGACACCTACGCATGAAAATATAGAAGCTCTAAATAGAGACTGTTCTAAAGGACCAGAAACAAAAGGAATAAGTTTTAAAAAACTACAGAACAATTTAACTACTCAGCTCATCTCTACTGAGAGACAAAAGAAAATGAACTGCCATAAAACTGAAACACACCTGCTTAATTTTCTTTAAAAGCACAACAGACAAGAAAAAAATACTGAGGATAATGGCATTAAATTATATACTAGGGCCTTATCTATTTTTACTCAATCCTTTAGGCTTTTACCCTCCACTTTAACTTGTTACATGTAAGATTTTTCACAGCATGCTTTTCAGAGGCTCCAACCAGAGGAGGAGCTTTACTGGACCTGCTGCTCACTGATGTCATTAGGGAGGTCAGAGTAGGTGGTAAATTCAACTGGCACAATCATGCTCTGAAAGAATTCACAATCTCAAGGGATATGAGCCAGTCAAAGAGCAAAGTTAAGAACTATAGATTTAGGAAAGCAAACTTCCACCTGTTTAAGAAACTGATGAATGCAATCCTGTGGGAAACTGCCTTCAAGGATGTGGTAACCAAAAGGCATTGGCTTCAAGGACGTTCCTTATCAAGCTCAAGAGCTCTTTATCCCCAAGTGCAAGAAATAAGGCAAGAAAAGCAGGAGAGTAATATGCTTGTGGAATATGGCTGTGTCCTGGCTGAACTGAAGAACAAGAAGGAAACATATAGGCAGTGGAAGCAGGGACACACATCCTGCAAACAATATAGGAACACTGCCCAGACACGTAGGGATGGGATTATGACAACCAAGGCACAGCTAGAAGTGAACTTGGGAAGGGATGTAAAAAACATAATAATAATAATAATAATAATAACAAGAGCTTCTACAGATCCTTTGATCAGAAAAAGAAAAACCAAAGATGAACACATAACACAAGTTGGGAGATCAGTGACATAGAAACAGTTAAAGTACTCAATTCTACTGCCCCAGTTTTCCTTGGTGATCAATCTTCCCAAATCTCTCAGGTCCCTAAAACTAAAGATAGGCCAAGGTTAAGTCTCTCCCATCATAGGAAAAAACTGGGTTAGGAACCATCTGAGGAATCTCCACAGCTAGAAGCCACGTTGAAACATATGGAGGCCAAGGGAGTGATTACACCTTTTCTCTGAGACCTCTAGTGATAGGAAAAGAGGTTGTAGTTTCAAACTGACAAAGGCTAGATTTAGATGGAGTTTACCACAAGGGTGGTTAGGCACTGGAACAGGTTGAGGCTGCCCAAAGAGTTTGCGTATGCCTCAGCTTTAAGGGTGTTCAAAGCCACTTTGGATGGGGTGTAGTGTAAGGTGTCCCTACTCTTGGCAGGGTCCTGAGGGTGGGCTGTGTGAGCAGGACATGATACTAGATAACCTTTAAAGGTCCCTTCAAACATAAATCTGGACTGTAGAATCTAGAATTCTACAATTCTATAATTCCTTGCTGTAGAAACTGATGAAAAAGAGAAGTCAAATTCTTAGCATGGCTGTTGCAGATTCAGAAGTCATTTCTGCATGGCACATCCTGTTCAGAGCTACAGAATTACACACTGTAGGAGAAGGGAATTAAAAAAAATAAAGAAAGAAATCAGCCAAAGGCTTCCTTCTCTTTCTCTCAAAAAGCATTTACCTAGCTTCATTCAGCCTTTTTTTCCCCACTGGGAAATATACTTTCATTATGTCCTCTCTTATGATGTCTCACCACAAGCTTTTAAGAGACGCTAACAATTTCACAGTGTGCACTTCTCCTGACACTTTAATATACAGCACCACAGTATTTGAAAACTAGTGCTATTAGCCTGATGCACTTAACAGAAGGTAGCATTTCAACAGCCATTAACTTGTAATAACCCAGCAAAAGCCTGAACATGAACTAAATGCAAGAGCACACTCTTAATATTATTTACATTACAGATGTCCTTGGAAATTCCCAGCCATATCAGGGTTTCTGTGCCCAGGACCCCATGTCAGATGCACCTGCAAGCCTCTCAGCCTGCGGAAAGACCTGAGGAAGCTCCTGCTGCACAGCAGAGCTACAAACTGCTATGGCAAGCCAGTCACAGAACTTGAAAGAGAATACAGGTCTCAAGGGTCACACACAGCCACACACCCTCCACCTAGCATGCTCCGTCTACTTCAAACAGAAGATGATGGGCTACCAGCCTTCCAATCACCTATTGACAGGTAGCCAGATGGAGCTCATATTTACAATACCAATACTGGAGCCTAGTTATGAAATTTGCAGCTGGTTCAGCAAGTGTTGTGAATACATTGCTTCAAATCCTGTATTTTTTCCACTGATCCAGAAATTCTTCAGTAGTGCTAACTATGAATAGACAAAATATACTTTTATCTGTCTTCTTTTTAACACAGACCACATTCCAGAGCTTCAGAATGAAATACTGTTTTATGCTGAAGATATGCCAACACATCTGATTTAACTTTCCAGTGCTTCCTCCTAACAGAATCTGGAGCTCAATATCCAGAGTCAAAAGAAGCTTTATGATCCACTCTTCTCTGAACCCCATGTAACTGTGCCAACATAGACTATGCATTCTGACACAGAGATCCTGTACTTGTAATACATCACAAGCTTGATATATCTATCCTGAAAGCATGCCTATAATCATCAACCTGATTCTGCACACCCTCAGCATTACTAATCTGCATTTCTTGCTCCAACTCATCACTTGCAACACAGTGCTGCTGAAATGCAAAGTTCTTTCAACATGAATTCTGCTGACAACAGTACCAGATGTTTATGTTTTCTTAGTAGTCACCCTCAATTCTGAAGAATAATGCACAAAGATAATTTCATCAGCTTTCGTAATGAGAACCGTCATTCCGAGCAGGGACTTCCCAGACGCGATGCTGCAGATAGAGTTGTGGTTATTCAGCAGCACTGAGGGGAGTGTCCAAACAGCAAATTACGTGATGGATGCAAGTGCTGAATAATCAGAGAATGATCACATGGCATTTGAAGTGTCTGATGAAATTCAGAGAAGTGAAACAGAAAAATAATAGTCAGGAAGTACAGCAAGTAAGATGCGGAAGAAGCTGATTGTTCTGAGAGACAACATGGAATAGAACACAACTTGCAGTTAATCTCTGTCTCTCAGTGGCCCTACTTTTCCAGCTCCTTTACAGAGCTCACATGGTAGCAAGTTGGCTCTTATTTTTAATTGGAGAAAATATTTAAGTCAACTGCATGAAACAAGAACACTTGTTTTGCAAAGAATTCCTCTTTGAAGAGGAGTGTTTGCATCAGTGTGTAACAATCACAAAACACCCAGGAAACTTATGTAAAGCCATAAATCACTTTAAAAACAACATAATGGAATCTAGAGTACCTAAAGGAAAAATAGTCCTTCTACTGCCTTACTTCATTTTTATGTGCCTGTATATTTATAAACATTTACTATCCACACAAGCTCTGTAAAGTATGAAAAAAGAGTCTAGGTGTAGAACATCCTTGTGTAAAGGTTCACCTGGTTCAAGTTTCCTGAGTGTTTTGTGATTGTTACACATTGATGCAAACACTCCTCTTCAAAGAGGAATTCTCTGCAAAACAAGTGTTCTTGTTTCATGCAGTTGACTTAAAAGTTCACCTTTACACCAGTGACTGTACTGGCTCTCTGAAAGTTTTCTCATTCTGTTTGCTAAGACTTCCCCCAGGCATACTGCACAGTATGTTTTTAAGCCTGGTGAGCTGACACTGAGAATCTCTAGTCCAAGCCTGCATGAATTCTGAAAGCACCAACACCAAGTTCCAGAAACACAACGATCAGCTAAATCCATTTGCTGTTATTTGATGAACTCTTTTAGTTAATCATTGCTATTATGGTGAATTATCTCAATATCCCTACACAGCAGAGTCAGTACAAATCATGTAACAAGGACCACTGATCCATGAAACCTGAGCGTAAGAAGCTGAGGAAAAAGAAATGCCCTTGTATAACACAACATCATAGACACAGGGAGATAATTTTGAGACAAGTCAAGTTGCTTAGCTTGAAAACCATCTTAAAACAAGTAGAAAATCCAGATTCTCCTCAGTCCAGAGACTGTACACAGAATTCAGAATGCTAGACACTGTAATTCTGACAAATCACCCCCAAAAATTAATTTTACATCTATACTCTGTAGCCTAAACTTACAGAATAGACATGGAAGAGAAGTGCATGCCTGAAAACACTGAACAAATGATCTCTCTAAGCATGCACAGAAGTAGTCAATGCGAGTTTCTTAAAAAGAAAAAGTTACAAACTAAATACAAAGTAAGACAAATTTCCAATAAAAATAAATAAATAAAATCATCCTAATTTCATTTGCCTAAAAAGACATGGTAGAAAAAAAAATGAATTGCTTATGTAAACTCAAAGAAACTTTAAGTAAGTTCATACTCATTTACGGCTCAGTTTTCAGAATTAACCGAGCAATGAATAATAAAAAACAACAGGATATGCAGATCATGTCATTACAATGGAGAAAAAAGCATCCTTTAACAACAAAAGTAGCGTACATAAACATTCAGAACACAGTGCAGTGGATAGTTTCTCTACTACACATTGGTGCACCTCTAACTGACTCTATAAACATTCTTGAATAGTTCAGAAATACAGCTGAACTTAAGAGAAACACGCAATTCAGCTTCAATCCTATTGCAGCAGCTCAATACAACTTACAACTGGGGGTGGGGGGGAGAAGTATCCACTTTAAAGAGGAAACCAGCCCTTGAGACAGCTGGCCAACCCCAGACACACAGCACTGCCAGACATTGGACTAATTTTCCTTTTCTCCCTTACTATTACTGAAAAGAGGAAATGTATGAAATGTTTCAACAATTACTACAGTTGATTCAACGTTTGCTTCTCAAGAGGTAGTTTTTTGTTGTTGTTGTTGGGTTTTTCCTCTTTTTAAAACACAATTTCTTTGCAGTCAAGTAAGGCAAAATGCTACAATAGACTCACTGTTAATATTTGGTTCAAATAATATAATATAGCTAAGACTTACTCACTGGTCATACATGTTGCTAATTATGTCTCAGCATTTAAGCACCATCAGTTGACTGAAGCCAGCAGAAGAAGATTATTAGCTGGCTAATCCAAATTTAGAGGGGATGATGAATATTTACATCTCAGATTACATTTTATTTAATACTTCCTGAAGTTCCCTTTGAAGCAGTGAAAGGCATGAAGTGAGCCTCTGCCAGAGATCACCACGAGTTCAGACTACATTACACAAAGTACAAACAAGACATAAAAGAAGAGAAGGCCTGACAATGGATAGAGATGTTACACCACACCTATGACCTCCATCCTCCTCCCGCAAAGCACAGTTAGTTTGTACAAATCACAAGACTCGAGAGATTCGTTGCCCCATTTCAGTAAACATAGCAATAAGCCTGACTTTCCAAATCTCCATGCAATCATACCATTCCTTTCTCGCATGACTTCACTGGCCTTTACACTGAGTTGGGTAAAACTTGGTACCTTGAATAAAACCAACTGACCATTACCTAAATTGAAAGTATTTTTACTGCTAAATTCTTACTTGATATTCAGCTATGCTGAACTATCTTAATGCACCACAGTTTCTTAAAACAGTGAAGTGTGCAGACATTCTTTACCCTTATTAACAACATCTTTCACTGCTGAAAGCACACAGCAAGAGAGGATAAGAAGGGAAATACGGAAGGACTTTACACTATCTGACATCGACAGATGCTTTCCCCCACACAGCCCAGTTAAGGCAATGAAAACAACAAAATCAAACAGTGAAATAATTACACTCCTCACAACCATTTTAGTTTTGTTCCTCACACTGGTTCCTCATTTGTGTTTTACAGAGCTTTTATGTTGCAACACTGTTCTGTTCCTAGCCTAGGAACTTTATTATCAATTTTTTTGGTAGCCTTAAGTTTCTGGAGAACAGTTAATTTTTAAATATATATGTTGCGACAAGCATGAAAGCTCATAGATCCTTCTAAACATCAGCTCCGGTTCACAGCTTCAGCACAGCATCAGTTTTGGATCACAGCTGGGACAGGACAGAACACTGGGAGCAGATGCAAACTCCTACGTCCTGAGCTGGACGTCTCCTCATTTTTCACACATTTACAGCTTTGCTACCAATGTAGAAGAGCAAGGTAATTTTCCTGTTTTGCAATAGTATCGTTATATTGCCATAACCAAACAGCACTGAGCGAACAAGTTTTCACCTTCAGAGAATTTGCTCGAAAGCCATTGAAATAGGCAGTTCTATGACATAAGTGTGCAGCTATGTAGCACTATACGCCAGACGCCTACTGCCAGAAGGAAAAGGGGCCCACTTTGAATACAAGCTCCATCACAAGAAAAGCCTCTGTGCGCTACCAAGACCCCGCCTATTGTATGGCTTGGACTAGAGATTAACAAACAGAGGAGGTACAGCAGTATCACAGATCATTTAGCTCTGTGAGCCTCACTGTGGTACAGCTCCAGTGACGGATGGAACAGGAACCAGGTGAGACTCAGGTTTCACGTGTCCTGTATCTCATTCGGATGTGGGGAGAATGGGATCTATGCTAAAGCTCTGTGTCCCTCCTATCTCCAACAGTGACACAGCTCCTCTGACCTTTGAGAGCTTCACCTCTCCAGACACAGTTGTGTAAGAGCTGCAAGGCAAGACGCGACTTCATGCTTCAAAGCCATCCACCTCCTGGACCTGAACAGCAGCTCAGGAGGCAAAGCTTTCAGTGTTCCAGAGAAATGGCACGCATGTACATGTCCATGCTGGGCAGTCCTGCGTTCACAGGGCCTGATGAAGGTACTTCTCTCTTTTTTTGACTCTCCTCTCCTCCACAGGAGATGACAAAGCTACAGTATCAGCCAGATTTTTTTAAGTGCTCATTTGCCAGAGTTATTTCTTACAAACAGAAATTTACTACGAAATAAGCTGAAAATTGCAGGTCAAGTCAAATTCCTGCTTGTATTTCTTTTTTTAAATGGTAAAAGGACATTAATATAATTTTCGTCTTATGAAATCTTTAGTAAAGTAGTAAGCTTTTTTTAAAATTTTACATTTATCCTATATATATCTACTAATTAAAAAATTTAAAAGCAAGAGGAAGTTTTGAGTTCTTGTTTCTAAACATGGGCTCAGGTGGATCACAACACATCAGCTCAGATCACAGTGCCTTGAGACGAGGCTGTTACCACATTACCGCCATGAAAGCAGGCAGGGCGACAAGACACAGTGCAGGGCACTCACACTAATCTATCATCCATCGAAAGCAGGCAGGGCGACAAGACACAGTGCAGGGCACTCACACTAATCTATCATCCATCCTAAGTGTTTTATTGCAGCCAATATCCGAAGCGCAAACTTGCCAGCACGGAGAGGCAGCGGAACCAACCCCTGTGCCAGCAGCACGGCTGCCGAGCTGCACACCCTATATCTGCTTCTCCGAGCTGCCGGGGCCTCGCAGCTCCACCCGCTTCACCCATAGCGTTTCAGCAAAAACGTGCATCCCGGCACTCCGCTGCGGTGAAGCTCATCTCTGACCCACTGGCACAAGCCACCAGTGTCGGCAGCGCCAACAGCCGCACGCTCACAGTGCGCTCGCTGACAGCTTCCTCTCTTAACGGGGTCAGCGGGGGACAGAAAGAGGATCTGACACACTTTTGCTTCCCGACGTGAGAGCCGCGGCCGCTCGCAAGGCGCTGCCCAGCCCGGCGCCGCGGCGCACAGCGAGGGGACAGCGGCCGGTGCCGCCCGCCCGGACTGAGCCTCTCGCCGGAGGGCGGCGCGGGGCCGCGCCTCGGCTCGGCCGGAGCTGCGCGCACGGCCCGGGAAGCGGCTAGGCGATAAGCGCCAGCAGGAAGGGCGCGGCGGCGCGGTCTCACCTGCGTTGTAGAAGCGGTCCAGCACAGCCGTCTCGCCGAAGTCCAGCTTGCCGAAGTGCAGCGTCTCCAGCGTGGCCCCCACCACCTCGCACGCCTCCCGCAGGCTCTGCAGGGCGCCGCTCTCCGCCGCCAGCAGCGGCCCCTGGCTCGCCTCGTTGATCACGTAGGTGACGGCCGTCCGGCGCCCGGCGCCCTTGGCCCGCGCCGCGATGCCCGTGCCGGCCGCGTCCTCGCCCCACGGCGAGGCCAACTCGGGCTGGAAGCCACGGCCGCCGTCGGCTCCTTGCGCCCGCCGGCCGAGCCCCTCCTCGCCGCCGCCCGGAGGGCCGGGCACCGCGAAGCTGATGGTCCCCTCGCCGCCGTCGTTCATCCCTGCCGAGCCGCCACCGCGGCGCGTCCTGGGCTCTGTTCTGGCGGCCGGGGTCAGGCAGCTGCCATGCCGCGTCTTTTCGCCTCGAGCGATCCCCGCACGCTGACTGCCGAGCTGCAGGAGGAGAGCGGCGGCCGGGCCGGGGCGAGGCGCTGCCCCGCGGAGCCTAACACCAGCGGCTGGGAGCGAGGAGAGGAGCGCAGCCTTCCGCGGCGCCCACCGCGCGCACCATGGCGCGCCGCTCCCTTCTCCCCCGCACCTGTAGGGACCACCTGGCGAGCGGCCCCCCGCAACCCGTCTCCTCCTCTGCGCAGCCGGCAGTTCGCTCTCCCTTCAGCCGCCGGGTCCGACTCGCTTGCGGACAGGAACCACTTGTGGGACTGCTCTCAGGCGCCCCCGATTTAGTCGAGCGACAGCTGCACGGCTCTACTCGCAGCTCGGGTGGGGGCGGCTCCGCACCGCGCTCCTCCTTCTGGGCCCGCCTCCGGCCACAAATAAGGCAGCAGCAGCAGCCGGGCTGTGCGCTGGGATGGAGTGTCGGGTGTGCGAGGGGAGCTCCGCTGGGACGCCCGGGACCGGGCGAGGACTGCTGCTCGTTGCGGATGCGCTCCGTGTCTAGTTCCCGACCCGCGGCGGGGATGGGGCGACGACTGGCAGCACCCCGCGTCGCTCTGTTTAATGGTCTCGGAAAAGCCGGCCGGCTCCGTATTCTGGTGTGTTGCTGGCAGCGCTCTGAGCTGGGGGTGCTGCTTAGTCGGCAGCCACCGGGATGGAACGGGTTCCGGCTTGCCTGAGATTTTAAAGCGTGCTTTCACCAGCAGACATGTTTTGATCCAGATAAACCTGTTTTTTCATAAAATGAAGTGGCGGGTAACAACCTTGCCTTGTGCTCCTTGAAAGCTGGAGGTGCTTTTCCTATTTAGCTAAGGACTGTTTTTGTTGCTTCTCTCTCAAGGACACAGTGTCTGCCACTGGGGCCTAGCAGCAAGCGTGATGCTTGTGAGTGCTGAAGGGAGCACTGAGTTTGGTAACCCTGAGCCCCGGTAGAGTATGGCTGCATCAAAAATGGGGTGGCTATAGGGTAAGGGAGATTATAGTCATCTTCTGCTCTTGGGGCCCTCAGCACAAGAAAGATGTGGAGCTATCAGAGCAGGTCCAGAGGAGGGCCTTGAAGATGACCAGAGGGCTGGAGCCCCACTCCTATGAAGTGCTGGCTGAGGTAGGCTTGTTCAGAGTGGAGAAGGGAAGGCTCCCCATTGTGGCCTTCCAGTACTTGAAGAGATCTTGTAAGCAGGAGGGGGGACTGAATTTTCACACAGTCTGATTATGATAGGTCCGGGGGGATGGTTCTAAGCTAAAAGGGGAGATTTAGGTTAGATGTTAGGAAGTAATTATTTACTCAGAGGGCGGTGAGGCACTGGAACAGATTGCCCAGAGAAGTTGTGTATGACCCATCCCTGGAGGCATTTAAGATCAGGATGGATGAGGCCCTGAGCAGCCTGACTCAGTGGATGCTGCTAACCCTACCCATGGCAGGAGTGGTGGAACTTCACCATCTTTAAGATCCCTTCTAAGCTAAGCCATTCTATGACCTTAGAGACAGGGACTCCGCCACTTCCCTAAGCAGCCCTTCCCAATATTTGACCATTCTCTCTGTGAAGGAATTTTTCCCCAGTATCCAGTCTGAACATCCCCTGGTGCAACTTGAGATGGTTTCCTCATGTTCTACCACTTTTCACCTGAGAAAGCAGACTGACATTCTCCTCATTGCAACATGGAGCAACATAGCACTGTGCAATATTAATGTTTGTGTCATATCAATATGTCCATCCCATTAAAGTGGATCTGATTGGTACTAATCAACTTGCTAGCATGGTGCCTGTTCCTGTATCACTGATTTCCATAACTTCTGTAGGACAAGGATAAATTCTGGAACTGTTAGGGAAAATTAGTCATCGCAGTACCTTCGGGAACTCTGTTTGCGTCGATCAGTTCCCATTTTCAGTGAGATACGCCTGGCATTTGCTTCTGCTGATAAGGAATGGGTAAATGGGGTGGGAAGATGACGAGCAAACGAAAGACTAATTTAAAGGGGAAAGTTAATATTTGCTAATCTGCAATATACAGTAGGTTATTGTTTCTTGCTCCGGTCAGAACGACAGTGAATGCTTTCCTAAATAAAGTAGTTTTCCACAAAATGCAGAATCAGTGTTAATCCATTCAGCATTGCTCTTACATCACCTTACAGGAAGCAAGAACAATATATCTCTGTTGTTCTCTAGAACAGTCCATGTTTGTCAAGCACAGAAGGAAGTCACGGACTGAAAGAAGACGGAAGAGGCATGCTATTCTACTTAGTGCTGCTGACTTGTGAGGTCTGTTTCATTACTAATGCCATGTCCATTCTAAACACAACACAGTTTTTCTGTTCATTTGACTGGATGTGATGTTGGGCCCAAAAAAGAAATGAGAAATTAAGTAATAAAAATGCAGATTAATCTGGAGTAAATCACACAGATCTTCTGCATACCTTGTTCACTTGTTTCTCAAGTACTGTAGAATTCACATCTCTAGCACCAGATGGTTTACGTATGATTTCAGTTCAGCATCATCCTGTTCCTGCTGTGCTTTTTCTAATGAGAAAAACTTGCAGCAAGCAGTTAGCTTCAAATCTGTTGAAATAATTCCATTTCTTCCCATACATCATCGGCCTTTAGCTTTACCATAATTAGAATTCTAACAGCCAGGAATTTTTCATTCTTATTAGTTGAAAATGTAATTTGTGTTGAGTGACAAACAGTGTGTGACAGACACTAAAGACTTGATTAAGCCACTCAAACTTGTGTTAATGAGATCCAAGAATAAAAGAGGCAGTTTCATGTTAAGCATTCTGATTTAGAGATATGAAACTTGAAGTACTTATGTTCAAATTACAACTTTTTTTTCATATATTACAGCCATGAGTGTCCAGTAGAGGGAGAAAAGTGATTCAAGACTAAATCTGCATTTTCAATTTTCTTGGTTGTATTGGAGATTGATGGAGTGGACTAAAATATATTGCTGTGGGAGTCTGCAGGAGTAAAGGCCAGCACAAATCTGGGATTTCTTCCTCTGCTACAGTGTTTTTCTCTCCTCTCACTTCTGTCCTTTTTAACTTCCAGAAATGTCTCTGCACATAGGCCTTCCTCCCAGCCTCCACTAACCTCTCTTTTCCAATCTGACCCTGTGAGCTTTTTTCCTTTGCATCTGCAACCTCCTTGGTTACTTGCAGTTGTTTATTTTCACTATTGCTGGCTTTCCAGTCTTGGGATACTAAACGCTTTCCTTAAAGCTTCTACTCATGCAGCCCTATGACTGTATGGAAATTTCAGCTGGGAAAATCTCTTCATTTCTTTCAGTCAATAAACATTCACTGTTGAAGAGTAAAATGTTGATGGCATAGGGCCTAAAGCATGACTCGATAACTAGAAAAGAGCTTACTGCATTCCCTAGGTATTTTCAGTGTTTTAAACTGCATATCCTTGAACCTAAAGGAACAGCTCCCAGTCTACTTTCTGTGGTAGAAAGGCTCATTTTGCAATGTTTTTTGATGCCTGGACTATACTCTTGCTGATAACAGGTTCTGTAAGGATTTGTGTATGCAGCAGTGCTTGCCACCAGCTCAGCTCATGCCTAAACTAGCTGCCAGCCAGGGAGCTGAGGGAACGATGTGCACGGTGTCTATGGCAGAACAGAGATCAGTGTTCTGAAAAGGAGGTGAACTCGGTGCAAGGATATTGCTGTCAGCATCTTGACCACATATTACAGTGCCAGCAAGGTGTGTAGGATTATGAGCTGAGCTCGAAGAAGTGACTGCAGTATAAACAGAGCCTAAACTTTGCATACTGAAAGAGTGGGAAATCAATTCATTGAAGTGATGCTATGTGAGGAAACAAAATCAGCATCGGTAGGGGATTTTTTATTTAGGAGCTGCGGGCTGGCCGCTGTTCCGTGGAGCACGGCTGCCATCTAATGGGGCGTTCTGGCTACACGGGCTTTGTGGGACCGTGGTAGGAGGAGCTGGCCGGCAGCGCAGCTGGTTCCAATGCTGTTATAAAACGCTGCTATTACCGGCTGTCCTTATTGCCTCTCGGATTTACTCACCCGCCCTGGGCCCGAGGAGGAAATACTCACGTTTGCCTTCTCTCTCTGCTCGTAAAATAGCTTTTATTTCTTTAGTTGTTACCGTACCTACCTTTCAATCTCCCTACGCAAATACTTTTGTTTGCTGTTTTATTTCACTTCCTACTTCTAATGGCCATCGGAGCATGAATCCACTAGCTTGTCTGTGGGGAAAAAAATGGTGTGGGGAACTAGTCCTTCTCTCAGGACTTTCTCATAACGTTCTGTCTGCTCCTTGATCATCGATGTCTGCAAAAATCCTATTAATATGTCTTCCAAGCAAAGCCGGGCCACTGATAAGGGCTGCTTCCTGTTGGTGTAACCTCTACAGAATGTCACTGACTGGGAAAGATGACTAGACCTGAAAATGTACTTGGTGAAATACTACATGCTAACTTGTCTATGGGCTTCACTCCATCCCACTCCTGAAACCTCACCTCACAAAGGGCCACACCACAATTCACTTACTGCACCACTGCAGTGGATACGTATCTTTTCCAATGTTGTTATTTGCACCCTCGTTACAAAGGGCCACTACTTAAAATGCTGGCTCAGAAAATTGTCCTTCAATTTCCATTTTGTAAACAATCTAGTGATTTTTAAAGGGTTGCACAGAGGCTAAGGTTGGTGGAATTTGGCCCAGAGCAGTTCATTCAGTAAAACATTCCCCTGCCCCAGAGTCAAGAAGTCTGAGTTCATATGATACATGTCAATGATACCCTATGAACTTCCAGTTGCAAGCTTTATGAGCTGCTGTGAAACTTTGTGCTTATTAGACAATCTGGTAGATATATTAAATGAGCTCTTGCACTAAATTTGGAGTGATTTTATTGTAAAGTCCTGGAGGCTGTTCAATAAACAGAATCACAGAATCACCAAGGTTGGAAAAGACCTTCAAGATCATCCAGCCCAAGCACCCACCTATCACCAGTAGTGCTCACTAAACTGTGTCCCTCAACACAACATCCAGCCATTCCTTGAACAACTCCAGGGTCGGTGACTCCACCACCTCCCTGGAAACATATATATATATTTTATTTATACCATGAGATCAAAGGAGTCCAACCACGTAATCCAGTGATCTGCCTTTAAATGCCAGGTTAAGAATTAGGCACTCAATGTCGCTTTACAGCAGATTTTGTAATGCAGGTTTAGCTTTAAAAAAAAAAAAAAGGCATAATAGCAGGAATGCATCATTATTCTCCGACACCAAGTCGACACGGGTAGAAGGAAACTCGCTCATAGAAGAATCTCCGCCGGTGAAGCCGCGGTACCGACCCGCCGTGATGCCAGGACCAAAGATGGCGGCACCGCCGCGGCCTCAGCGTGGCGGGCGGGTCGCTTCCGGCGCGGCTCAGCGCGCTGCGGGGCGGCGCTGCCGCCTTCTAACTTCGGCCGGGGCCATGGGCACGGCGGGCGGCGGCGCTCTGCGGCTGCCGGGGCTGCACGGCTACGCGGCGGAGTTCTCGCCCTACTGGCCGGGGCGCGTGGCCTGCGCCGCCGCGCAGTACTACGGCATCGCAGGTGACGTACTTAAGCAAACGGGCCGTCTGCCGGTACTTTCTGCGCAGGATGCGGATTGCGCCGCCCTCGTGTTGGGTGCTCGGCCGGCCCTGCTAGCTTTGCCATCCCGGTGGGGAGGCAGAGCGTGCTTCTTCGGGGTTGGAGCCTTTTCATTCCCCTAAAAGCATTCGTTTTAAGTAACGTTTCTAAACGTGGAGTGATCTGGGTGTTTCCTTTTTGGTGAGCCGCGTTTGCATTACAAAATCCAGTTTTCACAGAGTGGAAATAAACACAAACAAAAGTTATGCCTGCTGTGTTACTGAAAAGGTATAAAGGAACCATACCACATACCATCCTGGTATGCCTGTGACATAGGGCCCGTGGGGAGGGTGCGCTTCTCTAAGCGAGGTGCTGCTTTTCCAGCCTCGGCCACGGGTGTACTGCGGGAGGAGAGCCCTGATGCAATTACTGCTTTGGAGAGCAGAAGAGACAACAGGAAGTTGGTCTCTTAAAGAAGTTTAGTTGTGTTATGCTCACAGGAGCTATCACAGAGCTTGTAGGGTCTTTGGCGTGGGTAAAGAGGTGTGATGTTTGGTTGTACTGTGCTGTTTTAGGTTGTGGAACTCTGGCTGTGCTGGAACAAAATGAAACTGGGATTGTCCTGCTCAGGAGGTAACATTGTAAATATTTTCTGTTGTGTAAATAAGATGTAAACCTATATTGTTGTTTGTAGAAAACCCAACCCAAACATTTTGGGGTATTGCTATCAATGTAAACTATTGTATCTGTACTATATTGTCTACTGTATACGTGTATTTTTATTGAGGTGTAAATGATTGGCTTGCATTCCACAGGTCTCATTACATGAAGTAATTTAGATTGCACCCTTTCCATAGTGTAAGCCATTTAATGGAAAACAAGCAGTGTAAATTATAAGCTCTGACCTAGCTTGAAATTGAAAGTTTAGTTGTTTGTTGTTATAAGTATCACCTCTGTTTATCCTCTTAAATTTGGCCTAGGTTGAAAATAGAGCAGGAAGCTGGGATGAGTCAAGGAAGTCCTTTCTAGGAGATGGGATGCTTCAAGAGAGGAGTTTGGTTCATGTTCTGGGTGGGAGAAGAGGAGAGGTTAGTGCTTAGCTGCCATTCACCGAAGTTTTGAAACAACAGTTGTTTAGATTAAGAAGATAAATGAGATAGAACTGTTAAGCAAGAGGTTAGAAAACTCAGAGAAGCTGTTCTTAATTTGTAATTATCCACCTATCTGAAGCTGTTAAACATGCTGTTCTGCAAAGTGTTCTGTTCATTTCTGTGTTTCCAGAGACTCCACTTGTTTGGTGGCTTTCCTGAGCACCGAGCTATGTCATTTTCTCCATAGAAGCTTTCTGTGTGCATGCCTTTCTCTTGTAATTATTGCAGCATGCCATGAAGTTTAACCTGAACTGAGTTAAACCTTTAGTGAAAGAGGGGTAAATAAGTTAGTATTTACCATGAGATAACAGTGTGGTCATTGATAGTTGTTGCAGAGCAACCAATGCATGGTACTTGATCCTGCAAGATGAATTGGTGGTGTGTTGAAAGCCCTTTTTAGGAGTTATAGAGATCTTTAATATGTTCATGACTGTCCTTCTATTGGTTTTTCATTGTCACTCAGATTCTTAATGGTGTTGCGGATTGGATAAAGACTTCCCAGCAGAGTTTTATTTCTTTGTCCACCATGATTATTGCAGACACTGTAGCAACATCCGGAGTTGATGGTAGGTTAGTCTGAGATATGTGGCACCTCTTATCTCTGATTTCCCAGCAGTTTAGGATTGAAATCAGATTCCATTCTGCGTATGGAAGATCCTTGGTTCACTTATGCTTTAATTGACCTATTCTGACCTTAGTCAACCTACTCTTGTAGGAGTTAACGTTGTATCCAGTAAGTTGCTTTTAAGGAGATTGACTGGAAACTGAAATGGATAACAAAGCTGCTCAAAATGGTAGAGAATGATTTTAAAAAACTACTGTCTTTGCACACAGCTAGCCTGGACTTGTGTTATGCTTTCCCATGGACAAATATCTTCATTGTTTCTGTTCAGCTTTGACTGGAATGACGGCCTGTTTGATGTGACGTGGAGTGAGAATAATGAGCACGTGTTGATCACTTCTAGCGGGGATGGATCTCTGCAAATCTGGGATATAGCTAAGCCTAAAGGTCCACTGCAAGTCTATAAGGAACACATTCAGGAGGTAAATCCGGCAAACTGTAGAAATTTGCTGGGCTGTCTAATACTTGAATTACTAAAGGGGATATTTGAGCACTCAAAATCAAAAGTGGTTTTTGTTGTCTGTTTTTAAACTTTGTTTGGGTCCACGATTTGAGTTTATAGCTTCGTGTTATTTTGAATATAAAGTTAATTGATTTATTCTGCATACTCATTTCTACTTTCACACTCTGTAGTAAGCATCACTTAGATAAATGTAATGAATTTCAGAAATAGTATTTGTGGTTCCTTCTAGACTGAGTAACCATTGAGTTATATGAAAGTCCTGAAGTCATTCTGTAGCTTTAGAGGACGTTATTGGATAGGCCAAAATCAGGCAGCTGACGTGTATAGCCAAGTTATCCTTGAGCGTACAGAATGATAGAGATGATACTTCTGTATCTGCTTATCCTTTTCCATCCTAGCATCTCTGAGTTCTTGCTCAGATCAACAGTAGTCATATATTGAGACAGCATGCATTCTTTTTTTTATGCCTTAGTTTGGTACTACTGAATTCAATGTGCTTAATGTCTCAGTCTCCTTATACCTTACATTATTGATAGTGAAAATGCTACACTCATGCTTGTGTTCGTACACTTGCGCATTTTAAAGGACTTATGCCTCACCATACTTACCTTCCTCCAAATGATTATATTTTTTTACCCTATTTTTTCTCATGCTTTCCTTTTAACTTCATACTTCTTTTTTGCAAGTCTCTGAACTTCAGATGCGATCAATTTTAGCTTGGATTAATAACACTCAGTGAAACAAATGTGAATGAAATAAGGTAGTGTATATGTAGTCAACAATTAACTGTGGGTGTTCAGTTTTGTATTCAGAAAGACATCCATTTTTTTCAGATACAAAACATGAGGGTACAATCTGAGTGATTGCAGTTATAAGACAATCTGTCTTTCTTATGTTTTTTTCTTTGTAATTTTGCCACTTTGGCTTAATACATATACTGTGTAAATAAGGAATTTTGAGAGATCTGTGGTTGTAATCAGGATTATATGATAGTGTTCAAAGACTGCTAGAAAGATGTAGGCAAGGCATAATACGAAATTATCTTTTGTCTCTATCATTATCTCTTTGGAATTCTGTCCATAGGATTATTTTGGTTCTGCTACACCATCTGTTGTTTGTGAAGTGAGAATTTCCGTGTCCAAGTCCTGGTTTAGCAGGGAGCATGGGGAGGTAGATGCATTCAACCGTGAGTGGGAAAGACAGTGTAGGACACATGGGCTAAGTATTTACTCTGAGATGTCAAGGTTCTGTATTGATTCTTTCGATGTGTACATTAAGAGGATGGATCTCAGTGGGAATATAACTAATAGGTTGTGGTAAACTCTGAGGATCAGTGCTCTTTAAAATCATTGACTACTTCTTCATCTGTAATTCCTGCCTGACACCTGTAATGATGGTTTTGTCACTGATTTTTGTAGTATCTGATTTTTGTAGTATTTCCACTGATGGGACCAGTTTCTTGTTTTCTAAATGAGATTGTTCTCTCCCTCAAAAATAATGTACAATTCTAATTTAAAAGCACATCTTTCTTATTAAAGGACAATGAGTTTTATTCCTGTGCTGAATCTTGTGAATAAATTAGTCTGATTTACTTTGGTTTCGATGAGGTGTCACTGGAACAGGGGACAGTAGAGTACTTAAATGCAAAGACTCACTTTACAAGACATATCTAATTAATTTTGAACTACTTTTTGGTTTTACTTCTTTCCTTCATCTTGTTTTCATCTTACCTGAGACATTTCTTATTACAGTGTTTAAGCATAAATGCATTGATTTGTTCTACAATTGAAGATAAAGAAAGATTAAAGGTTAAGGTTTGTGCTGTGTTATGAGCTCTTCTCAGTTGCTCAGCACAGTTTCTTTTGAAGCTTCTGTAGATTTATGTTGAATGATAGCATGAAAAAGTAAGAGGAAAAAAGTGATCCTTGTTTGGTTCTCTGACACTTTCTTCTTCTCATTCTCTTCCCATTACCTGGTCTGCCACATGCCAAATGAAAATAGCTCTTGCTTTTTCTGAGGCTGTTGTCTGTTTGGCTTGTAATCCTTGCCTGGAGGAGAGTTTGTCCAGGTACCATTATCTGTTTTGCAGCTGCAGACTACTGAGAAGCAGCAGCTACGCCTGTCATATGTGTGCAGGTCACTGTCACAACCTGTCTTCAATTGATCTCCATGCTGATACCCTTTAGCTGAGCTGTAAGCTATATGTGAATTTTGTATTAGCTCTGTAGTAAGATCTGATTCATGCCCAGTGTGTGTGCCTAGGTGAATTATGTGACACAGGTACGTATTTGTCAGGCATGCATTTCCTTCTTGAAAATTCTGGATGTATATGGCAGCCCAACATTTGGAGTGAGCAGAATTTGTAGGTCTATTGCATGGATGAGGCATACTGTGTAGTGATACATTCTGGGGCACTGTCAAATGACACCAGGTTAGGAGTTGAATGCAAGACCATCATCCAGATTCAGGCAAAGAAGAGAGAGTTATGTTAGCAAGGAGCTCAGGAGCCACCTGGGAGAACTGTGATGTCATCTGTTCTTAAAACATGAGCATGACTTGTTTGTTTGTGTTATTGTTATTTTAATAAGAATAGGCAGGCTGAAAAAGGAACTGTGGTACTGGTAGTGAGCTGACAAAGGTAGATTAGCCAAGGGGAAAAGGACACAGTTTGGAAAAGCAAACGGAAGAATTACTGTTCAGTTTATTATTTGGCTTTTGTCAAATAGTGTTTGGTTGTCTTGTACATTTAGGTTATAACCTGCTCACACAAGGGAGCCAGCACAAAGTGCTGCCAGAGCAATAAGCCTTTCAGTATACAGAAACAGAATATTGTGAAATAAAGAAGGAAAACTGTGGGTGATGCGTTGTGGTCTTTTCTGTGGGCAGTGATTGCCTTCAACTTTTGGGAAATATGCAAATAGATTAAAGCCAGTCAATTAAAGCTGGATCCAGCAAAGTCTGAAATAGTTTGTTGGAAGAAAAGTGCCCAGAAGTAGCTGAATGATACCTTGATTTCCTTTCTCATAATGTAAATATTTGAATAAAATTGGATCTGAGATCAGGAATCAGTTTAAATTGTCCTTTTTTTTTTCTTCTTTTTTTTTTTTTTTTTTTGCCCCTTTATTTACTTTTTTGGATACCTTTCTGAGTCTGTGCCTTCAGTGGCAGACTGAGAGATTAAATTTAAATTTTGCTCAGGTAAATGACACTATTGGCAGCTCTGTGATGCTTTACCAGAGTGGTTTTTTAGCTGATTATGATATAATCTACAAATCCAAGTGTAATTAATGGAACTGAAATTAATGTATTTATGTATAATGTAGTTAATAGGTAACTAGAATCTCAGACTTACGCTTTTTTTAAACTGGGCTATTGTATCGTTTATAGGCATATAGTGTTGACTGGAGCCAAACTAGAGGAGAGCAGCTAGTGGTGTCTGGGTCATGGGATCAAACAGCCAAGTTGGTATGTTGGTTTTTCTTGAAGGTAAAAATGCAGTTTGTTTTGATGCTGGTAATTCTAACAGCATTGATTCACTTTTCCTCTTTTTTAAATGGAATTTTAAATGGTATTTTAAATGGAAGCTATAGCTCTGTTTTAACTGAGATGTTTTATATCCTTCAGCTGGTATTGGGTGAAGTAGTGCTTTTCATGATACGTGGCAAAATCAGGGGTTGGACTTGATGGTCCTTAGGGATCCCTTCCAACTTGGGATATTGTATGAAAAAAAGTTCTTAGTCCTTTTTATATACATCAAACTTTTATATTCATTAAATCTTTTCCTTTCTCATTGCATGTGCACCTCAACAATTTTCTTTTTATTTTATTCAGTGGGATCCAGCAGTGGGAAAGTCTTTACGTACCTTTAAAGGCCATGAAGGGGTCATTTACAGCACTATATGGTCTCCACACATCCCTGGTTGTTTTGCATCTGCTTCAGGTAAACATGATGGTAAAGCAGTTCTCTCAACAGCTGAAGTGCCTATAATCATTCAGCACTTTCTCCAGCAGATGGTAGTATGTGTCATAGCTAAAAATGGAAGAAGGCAAGATAAATGTACTGCTGCAGCTGGATTTGTAGCTTCTGTTACCATCTTTAAATTGTTCTCTTGGCTGTTTAAACAAGGATCAGCAGTTTTCTAGTGGTTGCTTTACTGACTTGTGACATTTTTTTCCTTACTTTATGTAGCTGTCATCCATTCTTCCAACTTCTGTTGGCCGCTAAAATATTTTATAAGCTTTCTTCTGGCTTAAACTTTTGATCAAATTGTCTCAAGCATCAGCAGTCTATTAGACCTGTGAAAAATGCAGTCAATTACCATTACTGCTGGAGATCACTGTGTCGTGTTCTTTGGGAAAGTAATCATATATTATACTTTTCTACCTCTGCCAGCACTATGAAACTTGCTGACTAACGCAGTTATAATTAAGCTGGATGTATCTGCTATTAAGGAGATGTTACAGTGGTCCAACAGCACAAAGGTGGAGTTAGGAGTGCAGTGAGCCACAGATTTTGCTGAGAAACCGGAGCCAATAAGATACTGCCTCAATACAAATGTCAGTATATTAGTATTAGCAGCTTCAATGTCTCTAGCTTCAATCCTGTTGGATTTCTGTGGTGGTTCAAATAGACATTATTTAGGTCTCAAAAGTCTAAGCAAGTAGAAATGAGAGAGAAAATCAATACGCACAGGTACTGGTTTTCTCTATTCTAAGGGAAATTGTGGAACAGAAAGCTTAATTTCACCCATAACTGAACTCCTACTGAGCTGAAGTTGGAACTGGAGAAAAACTGCAGTCTCAACATAAGGGCTAACTAGGCATGATGTCTCATTTACAGTTTGTCTCTTCTTCTGTATGCTTTTGATATACGTATGGGGGGGGGATGGGGGGACGGGACTGACCACCTTAAGTGTAACTGTCTCTTCATTTGTAACTGTGTGTAGTCTTGAAAATTATTAATGGAAAATGTGCCTGGAGGGACACTTTTTGAACTTCCTTTCATCTCTCCCTTTTTTTTTTTTTTTTAAACTACATAATATTTTAAACAATAACCTTTTTGAAGATTGTTGTTGAAGGGTTCCCTCTTTGAAGAAAGCTGAGCTGCTATAGAATTGTAATGTGTTTTCTTTCTCCCTTCATTTCCCTTCTCTCATTCTATCTCATGCACCTGCTCACATGCATACCCAGATATTAACCATGGAAAATGTTAGTACTCAGACCAGAAATTAACTATTCCATGTTGCAGCTTCTTCATTTTTGACTTATGTAATGTCTTAGTAAAATAGTAGTTAAGATAATAAGTATCTTGTTAATTGTAGTTGGAAAAAGCAGGGATAATGAAATGTTTCAGATTTAACTAAATGTAGGTGAAGCATGTAAAAGTTATGTAAAATGTAGGGAAGTTCAAGTAAATGTCTTTTTGCCCTTTTTCTTTTCTGAAAATAAGCAGAAGGGAGGGAGTCTTAAGAACTTCTGTGTGCCTCACTCTTGCCCTTTTGCTGTCTTTATTTGAATCCATATAGATGCCAGCAGGAGTTTAATATCGTCTTAACTAATTAGGTTTTCTGTTCTCAGTGTTCACAAACTAATGCACCTGCAAGACACAGCAAAATAACTGCTCATAATGACCATTGTGGGCCTAGACAACTTTTGCCTGAAGCTGATAAGGTTAAATCTTTGCATTTGGAATATGCCTTTCCTCTCAAACATTTATGAGACTAGAAAAAGTATAGGGGTGAAGAAAATTAAAAACCTGTGACTAATATAAAAAAGCTGAAAAAGAATTTGATACTACATGTAGTATATTTTGTCCATTAAGTCTTTGATCTGAATACATACAGGAAGACTAACTTTGTGTACAGAAGCCAGTGAAATGCAATTATGTTATGCAACTATGTCTAATATATCATTTAAATTAGCTTTTATTTAGCATCTAATATATTTCCAATTAACATTTTTGGGGATGCATAAAGCATTATCACTTTAGGGCTGTAGTCATTATGTACGATCATTGGTACTCTTGAAAAGCTATCAAGTAATTGCCTTATCTTGTATTGTTTGAAATTGGGAGATGTTAATAGTAACTGAACAATCTACTAATTCTCTATATGTAAATACATTCTGTTGTGAAGTCAGTAACAATTTCTGAGCTGATAAGCAGCATGTTCAGGTGTACAGACAGTACCAGCACATAGCCCTGGTAAATGTCTGCCTTACACTGATAAAGCGGCAATGTGGAAAATGTCATTAAAGAAATGACATAAATAACTAACTTCATGGCTAAAAGGGTTTAATGAGTCATCGTGTCATTTGCCCAGAAGGTGTCTTTCTCCCTTTTTTTTTTTTTTTTTTTTTAAATATCTTGGGGAGCAAATGGATGAATAGTGCATACAGAGTGCCAGATACACAGAGCGTTAGGCTATAAGCAAGCATAAGTCAGTTCTACTGAATGATCCTCCACAACTGCAGAACCATAGCTTTTGTTCAGTCCTGTGGTTTTTAAAGAGAGTTATCTGTTACAGTGTCAAAAGTTTTTATTGATCTTTAATTACTTCCCACTGATAAGTATAATGAGTACCATGTTACCCTCATCTGTGTAACTGTAGTATTCTGCAGTACATACTAGCAGATGAAAATGTGAATGTTGTGGAGTTGGCAAAGCTCAGGTTTAGAATGGCAGTTACGGCATACTGACTGGCCTTTTAAAAACTTGATTTTCTTTCCTACTAGTCTTTACTGACCAATGTGTGTCTGAGGGGTTGTCAAGCTGTAGGTCCAGAAATCAACTGGCATGCAGCCGATGGCATCCCTTTCTATGCTCAGGATCTGAATGAGTAAGATAATGAACTGGAAAAGGTGTACTTCAACTGAATTAGTGAGAAAGGTACTGCCCTAAGTGAAGCTTCTCAAGAAAAGGATGTTTTCTGTATGTCAGTTCCTGGACCACATGTGGGATTGCAGGCTTCTGACTGTACATTGCTCCTTCAGAAGCAGCACAAGGCAAAACAAAATGTTGATGGGAAGTGGGCGTTCAGCCAAGTAACTTAGAAGATGTCTTCCACCTCTACTCTGTGAGGCCACATCTGGAGTTCTGGGGTCCTCAGGTCATGAGAGACAGGGAACTGCTAGAGAGAGTTCAGCGGAGGGCTGCAAAGATGGTTAGGGGCCTGGAGCATCTCCTGTATGAGGAAAGACTGAGAGTCCTGGGCTGTTCAGCATGGAGAAGAGAAGACTGGGGGGGGGGTGAATTTTACTGATGCTTATAAATATCTAAAGGACAAGAGTCGAGTGGGTGTGGCCAGATTCTTTTAAATGGTGCCCAGTAACAAAACGAGGGGCACTGGGCACAAGCTGGAACATGAGAAGTTCCATATGAACAAGAGGAAGAACTTCCTTACTGGGAGAGTGACAGAGCACTGGAACAGGCTGACAGAGAGGATGTGAAATCCCTCCTGGATGCCTTCCTGTGCAATTGACTGTAGGGAACTTGCTTCAGTAAGGGAATGGTCTAGATGATCTCCAGAGGTTCCTTGCAACCCCTGTGACTCTGATTCTGTGTTTGTTTAGGTTCCTAAAAAAATATATATATAGGAAATAAGCTTGTATTCTTCTACAGTAGTGGTTTGATGTGAGTTCCAAAATGCTTTACTGGAAGTTTTTATTTCCATTAATTTGTGAAAGGTGTGGGTGAGAGGGCTGAGGTTCTCTCTCTGCTTGTGAGATCTTGTGAGTTCTTTTCTGGTTATTGGTCTTTTGAATTTGCTAGAAGAAATGCCATCATTTCCAACATCATTCCAGCACTGCCAATGGTGCTTGAACATTTGCAAAATTGGGGAAGCGCTTTATTTTTGGAATTTCAGTCTTATAGAGATAAAAAAATAAGAGCTTTCTATTTATGGTCCTTGGTCAAGTATCTAAAAAGCAAACTGTTGCAGTTACTGTGCTTTGATGTGATTTAGCAGAACTGCTGATTATGCCACAAACTATTCAAATATAATGTATTTGCACACTTAGGTAAATCTATGTAATGAAATGAGGTGGTTGTTTTAATTTGGAATTTATTGCTTTGAGAGATACTGACATAGTTTTGAATTATTCCATGTCTTGTGCTCAGGAAGGTTTCCTAAATGAACCTCTAACATGGCATCAAGGGAGCCTACAAACAGGAAGGGAATCAACTCTTTGAAAGGGCTGATAACTGCAGGACAAGGGGAAATGGTTTTAATTTGAGGGAGGGAAGATTTAAGTTGGATGTCAGGGGGAAATTCTTTACAGAGAGAGTGGTGAGGTGCTGGAACAGGCTGCCCAGAGAGGTTGTGGATGCCCTGTCCCTGGAGGTGTTCAAAGCCAGGTTGGATGGGGCCCTGGGCAGCCTGGTCTAGCATTAAATGGGGAGGTTGGTGGCCCTGCATGTGGCAGGGGGGTTGGAGATTCATGATCCTTGAGGTCCCTTCCAGCCCTGGCCATTCTGTGGTTCATGCAAACTGAAATGCTTCTCAGGCAATGAGTTTGGCCCTCAATTTATGGTATATGCTAAACATAGCAAAGTGTTGTATGCAGCACATATTAGAAAACAAAACACTTATGGGCTGTAGTATTTTATATTAGGATGTTATAATATAAAACAGTCTTTAAATATTGAAAATAAAAATACAACAGGAGCTTTTTTGCAGTGAACTAATTTGTTTAGAATGACTTGGGTTAGAGTTAGGTATGTAGCAAATACTTCCATTTGCTAGAGAATAATTTAATAATACAGTAATCTAAGTTAGGTCAGTTAGCCAGTTTTGAAGTAAAACAATTTTCAGTATTGCATTTATTAATCTCAGAAAACACTGAAATAAAGATTTTCACCTTTATTTTCAAGCAGTTTACTTTTTTTCAGGAAAAAAAGGCTGAGGTTTGCTGTGAGGTAACTAGAGACTCTTCTAACTAGCTATGTTATATAGCTTACATTGTACTTCTGTACTGTCTGGTGATAATTGCTTGCCTGGTTGTTGCCACGGGACTTAAGAGTTAATAATTAATGGATATAGATTAAATACATCTGTGAGTAAATATCCAGTGTAAAGCCTACATGAAATTTAAATGTTAAGTAAACTTTATCTCTTCATTGTGTATTTTCACATTAGCAGTCATCATCTCACATATGGGGATGATGTACTTGTGGATTAGCATCTCTTTCATTAATTTTGAATAGATGAGTATATATTGTGTAGTTCTATTGATTCGTCCAAGATTTCACAAATATTCATTAAAACGAAAGAAGGCAAGTATAATATACAAACAAATCTGGAATCATAATTATCTAACAGACCAGCAAAAATCTGTTGCTATAGAGAAATTGCTTCTTACAAAAATAGAAATATTTTGTGGGGAAAATGTTGGCTGTTTTAGTGTTTGCTTACTTAGGGATGCCAACTGGAAGTGACTCCTAGTGAATATGATTTTATTAGGTGTGCTGTACTTGTATTTTCCATTACTATGAATAGAATAAAAGAGTATCCTGAGTTAGAAGGGACCTGTAAGAATCATCAAGTCCAACTCCTGCCTCCACACAGGACCACTCAAAATCAGACTGTATACATGAGGCATTGTCTGAATGCCACTTGAACTCCAGCAGCGTGGGGCTGTGACCACTGCCCTGGGGAACCTGTTCCATGCCCACCACCCTCTGGTGAAGAACCTTCTCCTGGTATCAAGCCTGAGCCTCCTCTGTTGCAGCTTCATGCCGTTCCCTTGAGTTGGGATAGGTTACCCTAATTCTGCTTTTTCATGGGAAAAACACATCATTTGTAATGCAGATTTCAAGAAATTATGGAAGTACGGAATGCGGGAATTCCAATTTCTTTTTCACAGCAATTTTAATTGAAATGAAATATGTATGTATTCTGAGGTCATAGAAAGATGCTCAAGCAAAAAAAGAGATTTGTTAAAATGTGTCAGGTATCAGGATTATACTGTTTATCAGATACATTAAAAAAATATAAAAGCAGATTATTTCACTCAGAAGTTAAATAGATAAATAGAATTTTCCTTTGGCTTTAATTCAGTTTGTTTCATTGGCTGAAAGGTTGACCTGTGTGCTCTCTTATTCCATTAAAAGTATTTCACAAACAGTGCCAGCCATAGTGAATGGCAGCTAAGAATAGCATTTTTGTAGGAAGATAAAGAAAGGAAAAATGTGAAATAACTGATTTTCTTGTGGGTCAGCATTTTCTATTAAAAAAACAGGAAAGAACTGGGACAATTATATTTTTGGTGTCAAAGTTGTTACTGCCTTGAGTATTCTTTTCCAAACATTTTTGGTTATAATAACACTATAATGGCTGATCTCTGTAGCATTTCATTCTATTCCACGTGGGGAAGTATTTATTTGCTTTGAAATGTTTTTTTGTCTGTAGTGAGATATGAGGTTCCCCTTCAAATCTGTGTTATTCAATGAAACTGGAAGAATAAGTTTCGAAGAAGTCCATTGTTACATCTTCAAGTAACAATCTTCTTCAGAAGACTTAAAACTTGAGGTGAAATCTGTCCTGAGGCTGGCAGGGCTGGCAGAGGGGTGGACATGCTGCCGCTTTTGCCAAGATCCTGCTAGTTGTGTTTCTTCTCACCATATGCCATGCTGTTTTTATAACCACCGTGGGGATGTTTAGGGCTTCAGTGTGACATTGCCAGGAGTGCTTTATGTATGCAGGGCAGCAGTTATCCTTGCTCCTGAAAGTAGTGGAAGTAAAATGGGGGATTAATAAAAGGATTATTGAAAGGAGCTGTGATTTCCTGTGCCGGTCTGTACGTTTTATGGAGAGCGACCAACTGGGCTTCAAAAGCATCAAAATGCTTGTATCTAAGCTGCATGCTGATGATAACCAATTTGAAGATTTTCAGAAGTGTTACTGATGGAGAAATTTCTTCAGTAGCAATGTGAAGCAAAGATTTTAGTTTAGACAGTACTGATTTAGTCTTTCTGTACCAATCATGGATGTTTGGACACAACTTCTACTGATTTCATTTGCCTCTTGAATAAACACCACACAGTCATGGATTCCTTTTGATCAAATCAGAATTTTAAAGAGTAACTGAATTATTAGTAATAAAATGAAATTCTTTTTTTGCAATGGAAGAGCAATACTAAGTTCTTATTCCTTTTGCACATTGCTTTAATCTGTGTCTATTATATCCATACTTTATTTGGTTCGAGTGTCTTTCTATAATTTATATTTCATGGAACTAATAAATGGTTGTTACCTAAATACTAGTGGATTAACTGTATCCCAGACTCAGTTCATCACTGCTGAATGAATTTTTCTTTGTTTCAGGTGACCAGACTTTAAGAATTTGGGATGTGAAAGCCCCAGGAGTCAGACTCGTGATACCAGCCCACCAGGCTGAGATCTTGAGCTGTGACTGGTGCAAGTATGATGAGGTATAATCCTGTTTGTTCAACTGTTTTCTTACGTGAGCCACTTTTATTAAGTAGCAGGGTTTTTTCTTTGTTTGTTTCTCCTGAAGCATTAATGCACCTTCTAGTTATATGGGAATAAAAGCAGGGCTAGTTGCTCTTTTACTCTCATTTGCTGGCTGCATTTCCAGAAGAACATTGTTTCAAAAGATAAATGATCAGATTGGTCTGAAGTTTTGCTCACTCTTTTCCATAGTGGGCAGTATATTTTTTAGTGGAGACAGCTCACGCTTCTCTGTTGTCTTTAATTTACATACTGGAGACCACATTTATGATTTATGCATCTATATTTTTTGATCTGCCTTATTGTTTTATCTCTCTAACTTCTTTGCAATTTGATATTTAAGTTGTCCTAATACATCTGTGTTGTGTGGAATCATCAGAACTTGCTGGTAACTGGTGCAGTTGACTGCAGTTTGAAAGGCTGGGATTTGAGAAATGTCCGGCAGCCAATGTTCATCCTCCTTGGTCATACCTATGCTGTCAGAAGAGTGAAAGTAAGTTGCAATTTATTCACTGTTGCCTATCCTTGAATCGTTACGCTTTAAGCATACACTTTAAGCAATATTATTATATGTGATCTAAGAACTAGGGAAAAAAATGCGTTGAAGATTTTAGATGGTAGAGTTCTTGGAAATTGAAAGACTTTTTTTATGTCTAGCAGATTGATGAGCTTTCAAATATTACAAACAGGTGTAAGTACTTTAACACATCACGTGATAGACCTCTGGAATTAGCCCTCTCTTCAGTGGGATCTAATGAGAGGGTAGGAGGCATGGGGCACAAACTGAAATACAGAAAATTCCATTTAAGCATAAGAATTTAATTATTTAGTCTAGTTTGGAGTTGCAGAAACAGGTCTCCGCCCTTAGAGATATTAATCCAATTGGATGCAGCCTTTAGCTTTAGTTGACCCTGCATTGAGCAGTGGGGATAGACCAGATGATCTCTAAGGGTCTCCTCTAACTGCAGTGATTCTATGATTCTCTGATAGTAATCTTCTAGCAGCTAGAAATATTGTATGGAAGAAATAGTTGACCGGTGACTGAATTCTCAGTCTCTTTCTATATAGCATTTTCTATTGCCTTTATTGAAGTCAAAACACTGGACTAGAAGACTGTTGACCTGACCAAGTAGGGTATTTTTGTATTCTTAGGTAAGTTTCCATTTGTCTCATAATTCTCCCTGTTTCCTGAGGTATCTTTCAGTGATTCTTAGGAGCTGGCTAGCAGTAGAACTTTGAGAATAATTCCTTAAATGGTTTTAAGGAGGCAGTGGAGTGGCTGTGTATGTGTACTTGTGTAAGGAAGAGGTATGTGGGAATGTGTGACTTCTATTTTAGCAGGCTTTTATAGCTGTCCCTGGGAGTTAAACGCGGCCTCTGTGGGTGTAAGATCTAAGAAGGTAGGCTGACATTTAGAGGTGGTACAGTGTATCCATGGTTGTGTGGTGTGTCTCACCAGTTGGCTACAAGGAGAGACACCAGGACCCTACCCAAACTAAGATTTTCCTTCCCCCTGTGCTATGCTGGCACTAGCAATTAGAGAGCTGTGCAACAGGCTGGCTCTGCTGACTGCTCTTGCTGAAAATCCTGTCCCTGAAAGTGACTAGGATATTTAAGGTCAGTGGCAAAACTTTTCAGCTTTGAAAAGATGTTTTTGCTTCTTCTGAAAACATTTGAACAAAGCTGCAATGGGGGAATGTGGGAAACTTGCTACTATGAACTTGATATTCAAAAACAAGCAAGTCCTTGGCAGAATTTTACAGCTTAGCCAAGGTGTTCTTTAAATACTTGCCTACTAATTTCATGTGCTCCCTTGTTCTTGGCTGAGAAGAGGCTGATCAATTGTGTTAAATATAACACAACTTGGTTTGTAAGGCACACCATCCTGAATTCACCTGTTAGCTGCTGAACTCGGGGCATCACTACAGATTGACATGCTGGTTGCTTCAGTGCTGTAGTTATCAGGAGATGATTGTATAATTAGCACAGAAATTCTCCTTTCTCTTAATTGTTCCTACATATCTTTTCTTTATTCTTTCTTCTCTTGTTCCTTTCCCCAAAATAAATCTTGGGTCCTTTTCAGTGTGCAAATGCAAACACACTGTTTTTTGTGGCTGTACCTAACAATCCTGAGCAAGTGATATCCTGCATGTAACAACGTACATTGCTCTCCTGGCAGTTGTGGCAATAGCTCAAGCCTAACTTTCGAAGTTACACAGCTTTTGTAAAGCTTTCTGTGCTTAGTGAGCTGGTACTTAGGTTGTCAGCCAAAAGCAGAATATGAGTGTTTATGACTGTTCTAAAACTTCTTAACTTTACAGCAGGGTTACTTAGAAGTGCTGTAATGAAAGAAACTTGAACCACAATCTCACAAAACAATGCCTGTAATTAAAAGCACGGTGGGGAAATTTGTTGACATAATCTGTATAGTTGCAGCATCATGCATATCTACAAAGGCAGCTTAAATAGCTAAACTTTGGTAACTTTCTAATTGCTGTAAGTCTGTATCTGCTCATGATTTTTTGCTTTAAAAGTTGTTCTGTTTTGTCTTCTTACAGTTTTCGCCATTCCATGCAACTTTATTGGCTTCCTGCTCCTATGATTTTACTGTGAGGTACAGTAATATTTTTTTTATTGCATAGAATAAATAATCCTTCTTAATTTTGCTTCTGATAGAAAATAATTCTAGCACAGACAGTGAAGTGCAGTTAATGTTGCTCCTAGATGTTGTCTCTCATCATAAGATGTGTTGAAAATATATGGGCTCTTTCCTTAAAAACTATGTCAGTCACTCCTTTCTGCACTGACAGATGCTTTCTGTAGGCCTTTTCACATCATTCTGCTGCACATAGTTGTATCCAACTGTGGTAGTCTCTGATAGGAAGGTAATAACCTCTAGGATGAATGTGTTTTATATGTTTCTGTGATTTGTTTTTATTGAAGCTTTTATAATGATTTTTTTTTTTTTGATTCTACCAGTATCCAAGGAATTTTAGTATCGTTCCTCAGTATGTATGCTGAAGTTGTTTAGATGGTACTTCAGCAAGTCCCCTTGGCTACCCAGTAAAACTAGTAAGAATTGGTGAGTGTTGTATAGTACAGCTGACTGCTTTAATACAAATTAGCTGCTTCTTTCTGTTTCTTAACAAGTGGAACCATGTTGAAACCCATTGATAAGTTTATTAGAAATACTAGCAGGGGAGAAAACTTTCTTTCACTGACAAGGTGTTTAAAAATGCCTAGTATGTATAGGTTGGTGTACCTGGTGTACAAGAAAGCTGATGTTGCACCTGTTTGTAGGATAGATGGACAACTTCACCGGTTTCAAATTCTCTTTGATGAGAAAGCAAACCTCTATTCCATATGCAGTTGTATAGCTTGTGATATTTCTATATCTCATTTCGTGAATTATTAATGCAAAGGCTTGCATTTTATGCTGTCCTAGATATAACATACTTTATGAGTACAGGACAGCATAGGCTTTAAATTTTAATCTAAAGTAAGTGATTAAGACTCAGTGTTCACTTACATGTATTCAAATATGTACAAATCAGGTATTGCATGTTGGTTTGGAAAAGGAAATTTCTAAACCAATTTATTTCTGAATTCCTGAAGTTATATTTGATTATTACTTTTTGCCTATAGGCACATAATGTCTATTGTGTCAGTCTCAGATTGTGAAACAATTTTGGTTTTAAAATAGAAAATAATTATTGTTTGTAAAACCCCACACCAGGAATCACTGAAGTGACAGGTTTTTGTTTTTTTTACCATGGGGCCTTCTTTTGAGCTATGGATGCTTCAAGGCAGGAATAAAATCCATCTGATAAAGTAGGGCAAGGAGAACATGTATGCTAACAGACTTGATAACTTAGTGAGGAGGGCTTTGAAGTAGAGAAATGTTAGGAAAGAGTGACTGTAACCTGAAGAGAAGTGAAGGTGTGAGGATCAGAGAAGTGTGTGCAGAACAGCATTATGTTAGAGGCTTTCTAAGTTGCCCTCTGAAAGCAGACTGATACCTGTATGCAACAGAGGAAGCAAATGGGTAATAAGAAGTCTATGTGCAACTGCACAGCTGTAGCCTCTTAGGGGATGGTAGAGATTTAGTGGGATGTTGCCACCATCATAGCCTCTCTTTTCTGAGGATCCTTTATCCTTTGCCACATTCCAGTATGGTGAGCTGCTAAGGACAAAGGTTCTTGAGAGCTTCTTCCTAAGTTTACATTAATTGTTATTCTCTTGCTTAGTGTAATAAGGGGTAGTGCCTGGCCAGTGAAATCCTCTGTTGTGTGGCTGCTGCCAGGAGCCTGACAGTCTAAGTGCTGTGTTGTCTGTACGTATATAACCTTACAGACTGCTGCATCAGCATTCTGTCTTATATAAAATGCCTAATTTTATTTATGTCTAGGGCTTACTTGTCATACAATACTGCACAGCAGTCTGTGGAGGTTTATTTATGTGATCTTCTTTAGCGTCCTCTACTGACTCGGTGCCAGCTGGTTTGCCACGTATGGTTTCTCAAAAGGCTTCAGAGTCCAAAATAAAAAGTGGTGATTGTTGTTGTTGTTTTTTTTCCAGTGGCTTTGTCTGAACAGTATGATTGATAATCACCATAATGAATGGTCAATGCATTTAAGTGATTTTAATGCATCCCATTGCTCTTCCCCTTTTTGACACCAACTGTATATCCTTCAGGTTTGGCACTAATGCACTTCATGTAAGGTCTAGCTTTGCTTCATGCAAAATGTAGTGCATTTTCAGCTCTGACATTTAGTTTACGAAGCTTTCAGCAAAGATGGGGAGAACTTCTATCTCATATACCATGGTGCCTGTAAATGCAAAGAGTGAAGACATTTTCACAGAATGCCATGTTTTACTCTTGGCATAATTCTTCTGTCCAAACAATTAATTGCTGTGACCAGAGAAACAGGATCAGAGATGTAGAAATGAAATATAATTATTTAGGAGTTTTCTAAAATCATTAGTTCCTAAAAATCATGGTTTTAGCATGAGTGAACAGTATGTGGAAGTCTTTGAAAAATGCAGCACAAGTAAAATATTATGTATAATGGGGGAAACTTGTCACTGCAATATTTTGGGAATGTCTCTCCTAAAGAGTATAATATTGTGATGTACCTCTACCACATTACTTTACTGTCATTTGCAAGGAGTAAGAGGTAGAGTTCTCTGAGGAATGTTCTGAGTTCGAATGGATGCACAATACTCCCTACATACACATACATGCATGCATACTGGCATGTATGGACTTGCACATACATACACATGTGGGGGCATGACTGTGTATGTGCAAGATTATGCACGTTACAATTTAACAAGAAAAATACTTGACAAAAATATAAATAGGTAAGAGAAGTTCAGATTCCAGCGCATGGCATTACTTTTATATTCCGTAGTACTTAAGACCTGTTGGTTTTTAGCCTCATTTTGTAGTAATCCATAGAACAGTATGGCATGGCAGTCCTTTAAAAATTATGATTGCTTGTGTGCACAAGCTATTGAAAACTAGTTCCCATGCCAACTTTATGCTGGTAACTGAGAAATATATAAAAGGCGTGGTAGATCTGAACTTTACTTTTTGGTACTTAAGTATAAGGATATGTATTTAGTCCTCTGTCTTATAGATCCTTCATCAAGACAAACTCCTTACTCTTTGGAAGAACTCAAAGGGAAAAAAAAAACAACTAGGCATGTTAATTCAAAAAATCAGTTTTAAAACAAATGAATCATTAAAATGCCCGGAAATGTGCAAAGTACAGGAACATTTCCAGGACTTATTAAGATCTGCATGCATGTTTTTAAGCCTTATCTCTATCAAAATTCAGTTTGAGAGAACTTCAGTGTCATCTCTTACCGGAATCATAATTTTATATATTTGGAATCTCTTCAGTATAAAAAGATCCTGTTGCATTAGGCACAGACAGTGCTCACCCAGATCTAAACAGATGATCTGATAAATTGAAGAACTTCATTAAGCTGGTATCAAGCCAGATCTTGAAATGTGTTCACAGAATCTTGCCTATGGGGTAAAGAGGCAAGTTTTTGTTGAAGGTTTATTCTGCACTAGATAGCAAATCTGAAAGAAGCTTTAAGGTGAACTACAGACTCTACCTGCCCATCAAGTGCAAGTTCAATGACGTGGATCACAAAGAAGTCTTCAGAACTTCAGGAATAATGCTGCTCACAAAAAACCTTTATTTTTTATTTTTTTATGTTTTACTTCAGTTACTTGTCCTTTTTGTTTTGTTTTGTTTTTCCTTCAAGCTGAGAAAGTGTTTTGCTTTGCTCCATTGCACTTTTTTTTTTTTTTCTGTTTTTCTTTTTTCCCAACTAAAAATTATCTTCCAGATAGTTGAAATACTTATCGCTGGCATTTTTCTAGCATGAAACTGAAACCTCTGCAGTAGAACGTGTTAATTTAAATGCCTCAGTTGATGGAAACCCACATAATGTTCTAAGAAGTTTCATTGGTAGCAAAGTTGCTGGTGGTAATCAGAGCCTCAAGCATTACATCTGGTGAAATTAACCTACTTCAAAACTGATTGTAACTTTTCAATTATGATTTAACTTTATTACGGCCGTGGAAGTCAGAATCACTCACAGACCAGTGTTAAGCATATCTTTTCTTTCCAGTGCTTCCTTTTGGTATTAAGACAAGAATTACAATTTTATGCTAAATATTATATCAAATATTAATAAATGTGATGTTCGTGCAGTTCATAAATTCACTGCCATTTTCCTGCCTGCATGTGCTGGCTTTCTTTAAAAACAGTGTTATGAGGTAGAATTTCTCTTTAAGTTAGGAAAATGTTGACCACAGGAGTTACTCACCAAATGATGCAACCTCATAAGTGAGATAATATCTTTCTTCTAGCAAAACAAATTTCTGCTGCTTTTTATAGCATTATAACATTGTTGAAGAATACCGCAAAGGGATATTTGTGTATGTATTTGTATGTATTTTCTTTTTAATTTTTTCTTATATACAGCTCTGTTTGTATAAATATTAAACATTGGTAACTAAAATCTTAATGTAATGAATCTTTAACAATGGCAGCATCTAAGTATATGTTGTTTTCTTTAATTGAAAGTGCATCTTTCCATTAAAAGAAAAAAGACAAATTGGGGATCAAAGAGTGAGCAGAACATGCTAGTATTGAAAGCTGGGCTACAGATAGCATTTCTCACTTCATACTGCAGTAAATTATCAGAGCCACCATGAAATTGTCATCAGTGGTTTTCAATCCTAAGACTGTACCTTTTTTGACCTTTCTTTACCTTCTTATGAACAAATGGATGAGGATGAAAATGCTGAGATGGGCTTTTTGCCCTTCTCTCTTGCAAAATAGGTTGTTTATCCTAGATCTCAGGTACTAGGAAAAAGTTAAGAGGATTGTTGCTATGACACAGCCATTGTACTGATACCTCTTTGGTCATTTATTAAGGAAATAACATTTACGTATTAAACAAACTGACCTTGCTGGCTCCAGTGTTTGTTATTTTGCCTGAATTGGTTTGAACATAAAGAGCACTCAGTGTAGTTAGTCTGATAACGAATCATTCTTATTAATTATTTTCACTGTCCCCAATCAGAGTAACACAATGAGACTCTGTGATTGTTAGCGAAGAAATAAAGCATCTGATTGACCACCGTCAGAAAATTCAAACTAGAAAACCTGGTTACAGCGACCACCCTCTAGAATGTGCAGTGCTCTGCAGCTTGTGGGCTTTTCTAAGAAATACCATATAATCAAAAAAAAAACCCCAAAACAAATATTTCTTTTGTGCCATCATTAGACTGGTGTTAACTGCGTAGTGCCACTGATCTTTGTAGTACAAATTTGTTATTGAATTATAATGTTTCTCAGAAGCACAGTCTCAAATTAGAGACAAAGAATGGCCAATGTCATACACGAACGTGTAGTTTTCCATAAATAAACATCTTGTACTGAACGATACCAAAAATTAAGAAAAATCATAATTTGAACTGATATCTTACAGGGATACAATTATCCAGCTATCAAGAAATATGATGAGAATATTCTATCCTACATTTTTGTCTGTTTTAGTAATGTCCCAAGTGCTGGTCTTTGGTGCCAATTTTGATCTCACTTTCAGCAACAAGAGACAAAGATGGTTTTACCCAGTGAGGTTTAATTTATGCAAATCAGCAGATGGCTTTGCAGGAGTATGATTAGTTATGTTTCCTAAGTGGATGAGTTTGCTCTTTTAAATATCCTGGCAGCAACAGATTTGTCAATATCTCAAATTATATTTTTTAAATGGCCTTTCAATTACTTTAATTGTGGTTTGTTTGATTATTTTTTTTTTCTTTTTTCTTCCTCCCACCCTCCCTTTCTATATAGATTCTGGGACTTTTCCAAGCCTAACCCTTTGCTGGAAACAGTTGAGCATCATACTGAGTTTACATGTGGACTAGATTTAAGCCTTCACAAATGTGGCCAGGTAAGAGATGTGACAAATTTACCTTTCACTCGCCTATTATAGCCAGTTCTGTCAAGGCTGGACTGCAGCACTCAGATCCTGAATAACAGCCACCAGATCACAGAAAGCTTTTGGAAGTGAATCTGGCTGAATGCTTATCAAGTAAACTCCTCCTTAGGTGCATATTTATTTATAAAGCAGTTACTTGTGTTGAGCTGGAAAAGAGGACAAAACTGACAGAACTGCCAAATCAAGTAACAGAAAGCCACAGCAAGCTCATGGGAAATGAGGTGGCTTTATTTCGGAAGGAAGAGTAAAGGTGAATGGTCTTAGATACCAAGCAAAGACACGGGGATTTGTTCCATCTGCTTGAAAAGTCAAGTTTAGTATTGCTAGTGTCACACTTGATCTCTGAATCTGGTTTGTCGAGTACTGTAGGAGGTTCAACATATATTCACAACTGTAAATCCTTCAGTTATCAATCTGAATGAGTGGGACCCATTTTGACAAGGGCATCTTTTTGTGTACTGGTGGTAGTAGGATTCTCTCTCTATAAATAGTTCTGTTTTATACACAGAGAGTTGTTATATGTAGTATGAATTTGTTGTTGTTGTTGTTGTTTTTTTCCCCCCAGCAAGAAAGACAGAAGAAAACTGAAAATAAAGTTCATCATTTACTTTAAAGCATACGGTTTTAACACAGAAGTTAATGCAACTTTGTTAACTGTGCCTCATGTGTTATTTGCATCTAGGTTCTTTTCTAATTCAAAGTGAAATTCAATTTATATCTTAGATGAAAATGACTTCTTTCATTTGAGATGAAATTCTGATTGGACAAAATAAAACCATCCTAATTTCTGCTGCTGACAAAATAACATGGGAGTAAAATGTCAGTTTGGCACAATAGTTAGCTTAATGTGTGTGGATTCATTCTTGGCATTGGTGCAGGCTTGAAGAGCTTTATGCCAGACTGCTTGTTCCCTTCATTCTGCTGCCTCAGGGGTGCTGTGGTAGCTATTAATGAGACTGTGCTGTGAACAGTGCAGGGGAATTTATAAGGCTGAATATAAATCCCAAGTTTCAGGTTGTTTTTCATTGGGGCAGGGAAAGAGTAGTGTAAAGGCCAGTTGCCAGGAATTAAAGCTTTATCCCAAGTGAGTGCATAGATATGATTCTGTCTGAATTGGGGCTGGGGGAGCAGGAAGCATAGCTTAGTGCTTTAGGGCCTTAGATTGCTACCTCACAGCATCCTGAGCCAGCTCAACTTTCCACAAAGTTGGTGTGGCTTTTGCAATGGGTCTGAATGAGATGACAAAAAGGGTTTTCTTCCTTTGTACTGAGGATGTGATTGCATCTTGGTTCTAAGCCTGTTGGAAAGAGCCCCGAGTGTTACAGTGGATGATGTTTTTGACTGTCTGGCTAAATACGCCGTCTTTTTGTGCGATACATCTGTCAAACTGAGTTCTGCTGAAAGGACGTTCTTTCTTTTGTAACTGCAATGTATGGCACAGCCTTCTTGGAACAAGGCTCATTGATGATAATGAATTCAAAGCAAACAGCTGCACCTGCACTGGTGTGTTGGAAAAAGGAAAATGATGATATGTATACCTATCTACATTAGGGCATTAGTGCATCTAGATGGTTTTTTCCATGCAGAAATTCTGTAAGTCTTGTGTTGGACTTAATGTGAAAGTACCAGCCTGTAAATCCAAATCCATGTACAATTCATGCCAATGTGCCTTCCAGACAGAAATTTGGCATCTGCAACAGCTTTAATATTCTTCTGCTTTTTCTGCTGAGTTGATTTAGTGTATTGTGGTGATTGGATATCACAGCAATTGGCAATGTAAATACTGCTTTAAAAAAAAAAATCTTTAATAGAATTGAAGTGTAACTACCAGATCAAGAGTGAATGCTTACTGAACAATCTCAACCCTTGAAGCTTTTCCCTGACATCTACATTGATCCAGCAAAGACTATTTGCCTAAGTTATACTGCTGCTTCCAGTATGTAGGTTGCTCTCATGGCTGTTCTCTATCAAGAACTGATAATGAGTCCCAATACCTGTTCTTCATGCATTAATATGATTTGTGATTTTCACTGTATGCGTCAGAAGGAGTTCCGATTTGAGATCAGAATTGCTTTGTTCCTCCATGCAATGGAGAAGCTATTAACTTACAGTCAAATTAAGTATACCATTCTGGTCATTAACCTTTGCTTTTGCTCTTAATGCTGTCTACCCAGATGATATTTTCCTTGGCTCTTCCCAATGAATTTCAGTATTTTTGAAGTATCTTTTACATGTCAAGAAAAACTCAGTCTGTACTCTTGGAAAAGTGTTCAAAATAGAGACTGTGATTAATGATCCAATTTAGGATTTACAAGGCATTCCTGTGGAACTGACTGAGCTTTGAGCAGAATCCACAGGCAGGTCTGTGCAGGCAAGGAGTTTTCGTATAGTATCCTGCTAAGGGGAGGCAACCTGTCAGGGAGAGATTTGCTGGTGAAGAATGGATACCAGATAATGAAGATAAGTATTAGCTAGATGAAACAGAAAATTCTTTGGTGCTTAATTAGTATTCTAATACCTATTTTGGAAGTATCTGCCTCTGCATAAAGAAAGCTTTTGTTGAAAGCTTTGCCTTTATATAATCAAGAAGGTTGCTTTTTTTCTTTCTTGTTCCTTTCACTGCTCATGTCATGTTTATAACAGTTTCAGACTATGAACTTCCATATGCAAACTAAACAGGCATAGGAGGTATATGGAGAATAATGAAAATGATAATCAGCTTTATATTATTCCTCTCTAGAGGCTGATAGTGCTAGACATATACTGGAATGATATTCTGTACTTCATCAGATTTCTGACTTCTCTCCTCGTATGTACTTTCCCTGTATATCATTCTTTAGTATTCTGATGACTGAAAGCAAAGTACCCCCTTAGGTCCAGTCCTTACTGGGGTTTTGCTGTGCTTACTTGCAGAGTTGTAGACATTAACGTAACTTTGTTTGGTATTTGTGCAGCTTTCTTTGAAAGCAGTTCTTTTTATATTTAAAACAAAACAAAACAACAAAACAACTTTTGCAGGTTGAATGTGGTGTGGTATTTATGAATTCATTTTGTAAGTTTTTTAGGCTATCCATCAGTGACAGATAAAAAGTACAGCTCCTGTGAATATTCACTTCTTCTTGTCCAGATTCTGAATTTATTTCAGTAAGCACATAAAGAATAATGGAACAAAAACCCCAACCCTTTCTGTTGTAAAGCTGTATTTTGCTTAAAACAAACATGAGAGAAGCCTGAAAGTTGTCTGAAAGTCTTTCTCAGCCTACATTTTGAGTCTGCTCTGAACTCCAATAGGCTCACATAAATAGTGGAAAGTACATTATTGCTTCCCATTGAGCCAGCCTTTTTGCCTTGCTATTGAGAGTGACACTGAGCGTTTAATTGGAGCAAGAGAGGAATCTTTCCATTTCTCTATACTCTGTGAACAGTGACATTTATAAATTACGAGAATATAGACTTCAGTAGAAGTGGTGGTAAGTGGTACAATGACCTAAAATTCTTGGCATGTGAAGAGGGTGTTAGACACCAGTGACGTGCCAAATCAGAACAGGATTTTCATGATGTGCAATAGTGAGATGTTCCTCTTGGAAACTGAAATTGTTCTGCACCATTTCATGAGAATGTGTGTTGAAGTCTAGGTTTTAGTATAACTTGTGAACAACACAAGTAATAATCATGTGAGGTTGTTTTTTTGGTTGTTTTTTTTTTAACTGTGGTTGTGTGTGTTTGGGTAGTAATTATACTACAAATGGGCAGCTCATCATCTAAAAAGCTTTTTGTGTCAACATGGTTTGGGAGGCAAAATTGTTTCCTCTAGCCCTCTGTATGGCTGTACCTCCATTTGTAAATATTCTCCCAGAGTAGATTAGCTCACATAAAACTGGTTTATCTTATTTCTCCAAAGTGTCTGGGATTCCAGGTTGTATCACCATAACAAAGGCCATGGCTGAAGTTTTGCTCTGTTGCACTGGAGATGGTGATGTGAGATATGGCAGCACACACATTATAATAATATGGAGTTGGTGCTGATACCACTACAGTACCTGTGAAATCAGTTTTGTGCTCTCTTCTGCACTATTCTTTGTGGCTCAGCTTCTTGAAATTTCTTCTTTCTTCTCTCTAAAACAGTGGGATGTCACCAGTATTTTGTGTCCGTACCAGTCTATGCTCTTTCCATGTACCCAGAGGCCATTAGAACCAAGGGAAGATATTTGCTTTGCAGCAACAGTCTGTTGATCCAATGAAGTATTGCTGTGCTGAAGGCATTGTGAGCTTTCATATAGCATCAATATCACTAAAATATAAAAACCTGATGTTTCTCAGTAGTTGCAGGGAGATGTAGCCAAACTGTACTCACTTGAAGGTAAATCTAAACTAGTTCTAAGATCTTGCAGTTTTTTTAGAGAAATCTTTGATCATCTGTCAAGTTCTGGTGTACAAATTTGTTCTGCTACCTGTTTTCTATGTGTAGTTTCTGCAGTGTACCACATTAGCTGTACAAGCACAACAAGTAGAATTGGCAGCAGAGAGGAGCAAATGGAAAGGCAGGACATATCTATAGTGAGGATGTTTTGCTCTCTGTTTTGCTGTTCATTAGTCATGCACCCTTGACAGCCCCAGAAATAGTGGATGTTTCATATAAAAGTACTTCTTGTGGGAATGTATAGAAAAGTAAAAACCTTGCTTTTGCTCATTTGCTCTTATCTGCTACGCTTAATTACCAGAGAACCAATAGCTTTCACTCAGCTGTTGTAGCTATCACGCTGCTGTAATTGTATCACTATCTCTACTGCTTTTTAATCTCTCCCTATGGACTTTCTCTGGGATGTTACTGAAGTTATGCTGTTAGAGATCCTTTGAGATTAAAAGATTCTACAGCAGCTCTGCTTTTACTTAGCTTCGGAGTGGATTTTTGCATGGAAAGATCAGATTTAACCAAATGCAAATGTTATCATGAAACCAAAGCGAACACCTTTAAACAGCTGGAGGAGGAGAAAAGAGAGGTGACATTTATTTCTGGTGATTATTGCAATATGTCCTCTGCAAACTTTTATACTTTCACTGTATAAGTCAAAGTTAATCATTTATGAACAGTGGTCACTCTTAGTCATTATCAAGAGAAGTCTCATCTTAGGGTGTTTGGAAAAGTTGCTGCCAGGCGTCAGAGTGCTGTAGAAGCTGCAGTGTCAGTCTACTGAGAAGAAAAAGTAACTGATTCTGATGTACTGAAAAGAGATGTGAAGCATCTCAATACACGTGTTGGTTGTCTGCTGTATTTCACTTGCCTAAAAACAATTTCTACTCTGAAAACCTCATTTGTTAGTCCATGCACTGGATTTTGCTTTATGTCTGCATAATCAACAATTGTTTGAGTCTCCCAGTGAATTGCTCTAGTGAAACTCAGTGGAAGACAGCGGGATTTTTCAGCTGTCACTGAAAACACTTTGCCTTATCAGTATCTGTGATTATGTCCAGCATGAAGATTGGATGCGATAATTAGGAAAAACAGTTTCACTGCATTTAATCTGACTTTTGGGGCCGCTGAGGCACCAATGGGGAAAAGCAGGTTCCAGAGTATCTTCTACTAAACTTAAGATTGTATTTACTGGTCAAAGACTCAGGAGGTGTCTTTCCCTTTATGTAGGTACAGAGGAACTGCTACCACTGCTGTGGAAATTCCAAGGCTTTTCTAACCTGCAACTTGTGCCTCAATTTGCTTTATGTCTTACTCATGAAAAACACATTCAGAAGACTTGCATTTAGAAAAGCACAGTGTGACCAACACATTATCTTCCTGTTGCCCATGTTGGAGCAACTAAGATGTTGCGATAGCTGCCTCATTTTTAAATTGGTGAAATGTGATACATCTTTGCAATCTGAAAACCAATGCCCCCTAAATCTTTTATCTCCCTAAGAAATAAATAGATTTCTTAAGCGGTATCTGAAATAGCTCTTCTTTGTAAGAACTTCTGGTCAAGGGTTTAATGATGTCTTTATTGGAAATAACAATTAAATCATGATGTGTGATTTTCAGAAGCGCATCAGAGAAATCTGTCACTGGAAATTCAAAACAAAAGGTTTAAATTTGCAGACTGCATTACTTTGTTCTTGTGTGAAGGTAGACATCATGCGCAGCTCATCCCTGACATCTTTTGGCCAAACAAAAGGCTGTACCAGTAGTCCAGATTTGCTAGTACAAAATAGGTATTGAGTGGATTTTACTTCATGCATGGTCCATTATGCACTTAACCAAATCGTTTTGGTGAGGGAGGAGGTCTGCCTATTCTTTTTTTTTTTTTTAATGGCCCCACTCCAAAGGAAAAAAAAGTACTGAAAAAGTGCTAAAACAGAAATGTTTTCTACTTGTGTTTTTCATATTATATGTGAATGGACAACTAAGGCCTAGATTGTTCTGGTCTGGAAATGGAATGTGAGAAGTGATCACCTCTGAAAGCAAACCTAATCTCCATCTTGCATACATACAGAGGGTATTCAGAACTATTAGAAATATACAATAATGATATAAATAGACTGTTAAATTCTATATAAAAAGTCACAGAAGATAAGAAACTAAAAGAGGAAAGGGGACACAACCTTAATGGAAGAGAAGAACTGAATATTTTTTTCTGATATCGCTTCTTACAGAAGAAAGACGGGTCTTATCTGTTTCATTTGAAAAGGGGGTGGGATGGAGAAAAGCTGAAAAGAGAAATGAGTCATTATCAGACACATTTGTGCATTATCCTGATTTATTACAAGCTCTCAGGAAGCTGAGTGGCACCAAGGTACTTCTGGATTTGCCCATTAAAAAGAATGAAAATGTTAGTATGGAGAAAGCTGTACTTTCTTCAAACTCCTTTAATAGAAGGACAACTGAACTGAACTCAGTTTTTAGTTGTTCTTTTGAATGTATTTCATCTAGATTAGGGCCTGGGGTTTTATTATGGATTCAAACATTGGGGGGGGAGGGGGGGGGGAAACTACTGACTTGGGAGATTTCTCTTCTTTTCTTGCTCCTTCTGAATAGCGAAGAAGCAGAATGTCAACCAGATAATTGCACCAGACTGAATGGATTGTCCTCAGGAGCTGGAAAAGGTCTAAGTCTATTGCAAAACAAGATGATTGTGATGAATAGGAAACAGAGGGCCTGTCAAAGAAGTAAATCAGTTAGTAAGTCAATGGAAATGTCTTTGGTAAATTAATGGATATCAATATTAAATCAGTTGGTGGGAAAAAATGTTATACTCTGAGACAAGGAACGTTTCAATAAAATACAGGATAGCTGTTTCATTTAAACTATGATTTTTCTAGTCAGGCAGTCAGCTTCCTATGACAACTCCAGGCTTGGGTTGGTTTGCTTGCCTTTGGCTTTACATAAAGGGAAGTGTAGTGATGCCCATTTTGTTTTTATGCTTGCAATAGACATGCTTAAATCTCTACTGGCAGATAAGTTGGCATGGCATTTATGTTGCGGCAATAACAAAACAATACCCCCAGCACATATGCTAGTACAGCAGTTTTGCTATTGAAATAAAAGGGTAAGAGACAAGCAGTTGTACCGTTTTGTTAGACTGCTTTTATCCCACAAGGCTTTAGTAACAATTGACAACCAGCAGAAAAATTACCAATTTTAGAATGCTTTTTTCATTTGTATTATTTCTTGATGTAATTTAACAGTCAGTGTAAGTAGAATATTCCTTTTTGTAACTAAGCTGTTGCTATTTTCCTTTTCTGTGCAATTTCTGATAAATAAATGTTGCTATAGTAGAACTGTAACAATTCAGTCTGCATAAAAATGATAATGACATAGGGAGTCCAAAGGATAAGGAAATTATAATTTATACAGTTCTTTGCAACTGAAGTAAACTATGTTTTACTCTGTTTGCATATCAACTTCAAAAAAAAAAAAAATTGAGAGAAGTCAATCACACGCCCTCTAAATACTGAAAGCAGTGAGATTTGTTTCAATCTGTAAGTGAAATCTGTCTCCAAGTGAAGAAGACATTTTCACTGAAGGACAAACCTTCATGTTCCAGGTGATGAGGAATTGCTGGCTATGCAGATAATGTTTCAGTTAAAATTTTCCTTTGTCCTTCATCTTATCACAGAAACATTTTCTCCAAGTGTTGGTAACATCATCTCGTTGATAGACTGGAGCCCCTCCCCTATGAAGACAGGCTGACGGAGCTGGGCTTGTTCAGCCTAGAGAAAACAAGGCTGTGGGGTGACCTCACTGCAGCCTTTCGATACCTAAAGGGAGCCTACAAACAGGAGGGGAATCAACTCTTTGAAAGGGTAGATAACAGCAGGACAAGGGGAAATGGTTTGAAGTTGAGGGAGGGGAGATTTAGGTTGGATGTTGGGGGCAATTCTTTCCAGAGAGAGTGGTGAGGTGCTGGAACAGGCTGCCCAGAGAGGTTGTGGATGCTCCATCCCTGGAGGTGTTCCATGTCTGAATGGATGGGGCCCTGGGCAGCCTGGTCTGGTCTTAAAAGTGGAGGTTGGTGGTTCTGCATGAGGCAGGGGGGCTGGACATTCATGATCCTTGAGGTCCCTTCCAACCCTGGCCATTCTGTGATTGAAATATGAAAAAAATATAAAGGAAGTTAACAATTTTTTTCTGCACCCTTATTTACTGTGGTGTGCTGGGTCAACCTTCCTCCCAGTGTGAATTCCTGCTGGTTTTTAATATTTGATTAAAATAGCACTTATTTTAAAAAGAAGAAAAGAAAGGCTAACATGCTTTAAAACATTGAAACATATTAAAACATATTCACATGCAATTTGAGAAGTGACATTCCTAAAAACTTTTAAAGCACTTGTTCAATATGCTGTTTCCCTCTTAGGAAAGGCATACAACAGTCATAAGAACGGTGTGTAAGACAGGTCTTTGTAAGAAAAACAGTCAAAATGAAACAAAAAGGCATTTGGTAACCTGATGCAGTAAATGCATTAAACATTCACTTATCTGTATCTGACATTTCTTTTTTAGTGATTTGTATTTGAGACAGTGACAATGGTGCGTGTAGCAGCTGTCTGTAGATTAACATTTGCCATTACACTTAACTTCCAGTTGTCACCTTTCTCTTACAGTCTTAACAGTATCTTGGGGAAAGTATTATGGAGAAATACGAATGCAGTTGCTCTTGCTAGTGTTGTTCCAACCATTGTGTCACAATTTGGCATGTATACCTGTTTGTTGTTCCTTATGTGTGTGCTCATCGAGGTTTCTGATATCGGTCTTTCACTATAAAGTAACTGCTCTACAGGAGAACTGGACACAGCACTATTTGTTGTAGCTTTATTTTCCTTCTGTTAGTTGGTTACCTCTTCATCTTTCATGTTCTACCTTTAAGTCAATGAGTTGGACAAATTACTGCAAGCAATCCTTTTAAAACCCGCTTTTAATCCCCATGTTTATTTTGAGTGTTGCTAGATTAAATGGTTCTGTAGCTATATTTGTTCAGAGGCTGCTTCAGGATGCTAATTATATTGGTAGCAGGTGGGAATTCCCATGGGCTTTTTCCAAATGTTATCTTGTTCCTGCATGAAAGTGAAAAGTATTATGGAAATACAAATATTGATCCAGAGCTCTGGAGAATATTAAAAACTGTATTTTTTGTGACTGACAATTTCTGCATAGCTTCTTTAGTGGGAGACTCAGATTTTCTCTTTTTTTTCATGACTGGAGGGACTGCAATGCAGTAGAACCATACAAAGCTCCATTATGTTGTATGAATAGACAAACGTTTTTGAGAGATTTTTTGGTACGTTTAGATGTATATGGAAAACACTTCAAATAACTAAGTAGAAGCAGCTAAGGAAGCAATGGAAATGAATAATAGTGCAGTATAGTAAACACAAAATGGGCTAATTATAGCATAAAATCAAATATTGAAGTTGGATTTCCAAATTTTTCATGTGCAGCTGTTTATTCTGGCTCTAGAAGAGAACAGGAATTGGAATCTGAAGCAGAAAGGAACTTGTTGTGTACAGGGTACAATACTGTATCCTTTGTAATCTCAACTGGAAAGGAGTTTATAAAAATAATTTGAGATGGATTCAGCCAGATTTACTGGTACACATCTGTAGGGCTCATAAACTATTTAGCTCTCCTTTTCCTACTTTCTTTTGCCTTAGTTGTTATCCCCTGCAATCTTCTGTGAATATACGTTATGTTACTTGAGTAATAGTGTGGTTAACCCTTTCACTTTATTACAGACTCTCAGATGCATTGTCCTTATCATTATCAAACTAAAGCATTCCATGGTCTACTTCTGTGGAATCTCATAACTTATTTGAATCTAGTTTTGTAGAATTAGGTTAATCTCCTTGTTTGTAATTTTAGTTTCTAACTTGCACTAAAGAAGAGCTTGGGGCTTGCGATTCAGAATATTTTCAGTTACATTGGAATCAGTTGCTGTGTTTGTAAAAGGCAGTTGGCATAAGTGGCATCACTTCCTCATCAGACTAGGGTGGTTTATGTAGTGCTTGAAGTAAACTTCCTCCTCCCACCATGGTCTTTGACATGTCTTTCATCAACTCTTTTCTCAACAGAAAATACAGTGCTCTCAGCTCATTAGAGTGAGACAGAACAGTCTCTATTCTTCAAGAAACATCCTGTGTCATCCTGTGTCTTTGTTTGGTCTTTACTTCTTGGTACCTTAACTCTCCATTCAAAAATATATCTGTAATAACTATTCCTGCATGCAAGTATGAGAAAGCTGGTCACATTATATCATGAAGTGCTGAGATGTCTTGGTAAAAGAACTGTGAAAGCCTATGAAGAGATGTCACATGGCTTGTAAATGTGTATGTCCATCCTTTGTCCTATTGTTACACTGCCTTAGCTTACATGAAACAATCACTTCAAACTCCAAGTTTTCCATGCTTTTCTCATGCAAAGTATGAAAAATAGGCAAGTGTAAACCTCTGGGCACTTTACTGAAGTTAAGACAATTTATTTTTATTTTTTTTATTTTTTTTTTTTTTTAAAGGAGAAAAAGAAAAAAAAGAGAGCCATTGCCTTGTTACCTAATTTTGAAGCATTGTAAAACAGAATACCAACCAACATCAACACAACAATATTTGTTAATTTCTTCTAAGTCCCATCTGTTTTTTGTCAACACGACACTAAGTAGATTTTGTTTGCTTTACAGGTGGTAGACTGTGCGTGGGATGAACTTGTCAAGATCTACACTCCATCGTGTCTGGCAGCTGCTGTCTAGAGAGAAACTGAAGATCTGACACACTGGGAACCTTTTTGTCATCATCTACAATCAGACTTGTGCTAAACTGTCAATTGTGTCACTAATCTTTGTGTCTCCTTTTCAAGTAAAAGCCTGAAGTGTTCTGCTCTTGAGCTTGTAGACTTGTTCTACCATACTAGTAGTACTTGGATCAGCAAAATGTTCAACAGCTACTGAATGGCTAAGGAGTGACAGAAGCAGATATGAACTGGTGTCTTCAGAACTACCAACAAAATTTTGTGATTTGTCTGGTTAATGATGCAAGCAGAGGCCAGAATCTTCTTGATCCTTATAAAGAATAAAAGTAGCTGGCAGTGCCTTTGGAGATTGTCACTATAGAAAAAGAAGAGTCTTTTCCACTATTTAGTACTCTAATGTCAACCTGAGGCTTGTATCCCTGAGATCCATTTATATTGAATTGTTTTGCTGTGACTCACATTGCATTATCTTGTGCAATATGATGAATGATCTCGATAGACAGTAAATGTCATAGTTTATAGCCAACTCATTCCTTTAACCTTTTTGATTGCTGCTTCACAGAGATGGTAAAGATTATTTTCATACATTTTTCCCTTGGATCTCTTTGAGTAAAACAGTTAATGAAGTCGTGCAGAATAATACTCTAGAGAAACAGAGAAAACACTTAGGAAAAAATGAATTATAAACAACCCTAATTGGATCACAATCTTCAAGATTTAGAGATATTATAACCATCTCTTCTATTAGACTTATCTTTTACTTTCACTTAAAGAGTTTTTTTCAAGAGATAGCAGTGTGGCCATACATTCAGCATTTCTGGACCTCCCACAGTCTGGCCAAAGCGAGAGCTGATATCCAGACCAATTGAACCTACGTACATGTGGATTAACTGCATGGCATAAGCACAGCAGCTCCAGAGTAGCCAAGCTATTATCAGACATGCAAGAATATGCCCAACATTTTATAGCTGTAGTAGCTATGAACTGACTAGTTTCTGTGCCCACTTTGACTCCTCAGTTTGTGTGGTGCAATTTTGGTGGGAGGGCTGGAACCAGATGGTCTTTAAGATCCCTTCAAACCCAAGTCGCTTGACTTGGATTCATGCAAGCCATTCACACCCCTCCTTTTTTTTTTTTTCCCTAAACCTTTTTAAAACTGTCTCATTTCTGCTGCTACCCCGTATCGTCAGACTTCCTCATTAAAAAATTGCAGGGCCTAGGCCTTTGGACAGGTTTTTATAGTCTTCTGTTAATGAATGCTATATGCTTCTGGGTTGCACCACTCATAAATCAAGCAATAGCAGGCACTGCCAGCCCTGCTGGATGAAGAAATGAAAGAAAGAATTCAGCAGAACTAAGATTTGGGAATTGTGAGGAAAGAATTATTGTGCTATCTTGGAGAATGAGCCTGGGAGCTAGCAGGCAGCCACAGGGCAGTATGGATATACTGACTCAGTGCTAGGACAAGACAGAAAGAAACCCCCTTTCACAAGGTGAAGAATTTGGATCATCATAAGTTTTTCTGGGTCAGTGCAAACTGACCCTGGATTGCCACTGTCTTAAGATGAATGAAATACAAAACAAAGTAGATTTCCTATTGTACCAAATAGCTGTACCAAATTCCATGTTTATTGCACTTTAATTCTGTGTGCTGAGGAATGATGCATCCGTAAAGCTATGCTATGTAGAGCTTTCAGTAATATCATGGGCCGTAAATCTCGTGCTAGGTATTACTATTTATTATTCAGCCTTTACAGTTATTCCACTTTTCTGCTCTATCTCTTTTTTTCTGCTTAGACTGCAAGTTACTTGAGTGAGTGGTATATTTTGGTGGTGACTATGTATTCTTTATGCTTGTCTCTGTTAGGGGTGGGTATTTCCAGAATACTGCTGTAACTTACTGGTTAAAAAGTCAGATTTATACAAATGAACACAAGGAGAGAAACAACACCCATTCTGATCATGCACACTCAACACATGGATTAAACCTTTTTCTAACAGCCTTTACTTCTCCTCCTGTGTAGGTTAGCTTCTGTGCTGAACGTTGCTGGGATTTAATACTCCTGAAAAATGGATGAATCCAGAAGATGTGCAAAGTAAAAAAAAACTGTGGCTTTTACTCTTCCTGTTTGATCTCTGAATGGAGAGAACATGCTGTAATCTTTTGCACCGTAACAGAAAAAAAATCTGTTAGTAGTTGTTGCTGAATCTTGATTCTCAGGGAATTGTTTTAAAGGTTTTTTTCCCCCCATTTAATGACCACAGTGGTAGCTTCTGATCTTTGTTTTTTTATTTATCAAAACAGGCCTTTGACTATGGCAATCTTGAAGATATGTGTTCTACTTTTAAACTTGCTCTTGTGGAAGATTTTGTTTCATGTGAGTGTATAGGTTTCTTCTCAGTTCAAGAGATGTATTGATTAATCATGTTTTAAAGGAGTGGATTTGTTATTCTGCAGTGCTATTAAATTAATTGCATACAGTATCCTTGGCTAAACTTTTGTATTCGCTTCCACGATTAAGAAATGTTATCAAAAAAGTAAATGCAGTGAAAGGTACTGATACTTATCAGTAATGAGTATCATGATCATGGTTCATATCTTTTGGGAATACCATGCGATAGTTGCATTTTTCCTGTGCTTTGTGAGGCAATACATCATGCAACTTTACCTAGTGGTGTGTCTCATCAGGTCTGCATTTTGATCAAGAAAAGTTATTTTCATAGAATAACAAAACTGTGGGAGTTGGAAGGAACCTTTGGAGATCATCTAGTCCAACATGTCCTGATATCCAAACTAAAGCTCTCCTGGCACAACTTGATACCATTTCCCTTCGTCCTGTCACCAGTCACCTCATAAGGAAGATGCTTCAAGTATCCTTACAGCCCCCTCTAGAAGTTCCCTATTTTGAACTGGAGAGCCCAGAACTGGACTCAGTACTCCAGATGTGGCCTCACCAGGTCAGAGGAGAGGTGGAGGATCCCTTGACCTACTGACCACACTTCTTAATGCACACCAGGCTACCACTGCCCTTCTTGGCCACAAGGGCACACTGGTGGCTCATGGCCAACCTGTTACAGCCACTAATGCTGCCACTGTGCGTCCCTCCCCAGGACTCCCACAGAATCACAGAATTGTAGGGGTTGGAAGGGACTTCCAGAGATCACGAGTCCAACTCCCCTGCCAAAGCAGGTTCCCCACACCAGGTCGCACAAGACCTGGTGGGTCGTTGTCCACCAGAACACCCAGATTCTTCTCTGCAGAATTCCCTTCTAGCAGGTCATCCCCTAACCTGTACTGATGCATGTGGTTATTCCTCCCCTGGTATAGGACTTCGCACTTGTCCTTGTTGAACCTCAGCAGGTTCCCTCTGCCCAACTATCCAACCTATCCAAGTCCCAATAAATAGCAGCACAGATTTCTGGTGTGTTAACTACTCCTCCCAGCTTGGTATCAGGTCATTGAAGAAGATGTCAAGCATGACCAGCCCCAGTACCAACCCTTGAGGGAATCACCAGTGATAAAGCAATCCCTTCTATCAAGTTCAGCACTGGCCTCAAATTTTATTTGCACCAGCATGGCCATACTAACCCTTTCAGTAGTAGTGTTCAGTTTCAACTGAGTCATTTGATAGTGAGTGGCTACAACTCTGCACAACACTTCCCTTATACATCTAATTGTTGTGTTAGACCCTGATTAACACAAGCTCTCCATTAAAGACTTTTAATGTAGATAATTACCATTTTCACTGTAGAAGCCATTTAAAAAAATGATGTCTTCCTTAGGAGTTTGGTCCATGTCTTTTTCTCAAACATGTACCCAAGCAAAATGCAAAGTTGAGGATAAATTGCATCAAAGAAATGGAGCTAAAAATCACAATCATCTCATTACTGTAAGGAATCACAGAGTTATGATCTGTGCCCTGCTAAGCGAAAATTCTGTAGCAGAATCACCTCTTGCGTGAGCACATGACATTGTTTCTGCACACAGGAAAGGCCAACATGAGAGATGTACCTGTACTGCAGTACAATCTGATGTGACCAGAATCTTTCCCACAAGTGACAGGACCCACCCTGTGAAAAGACCTTTTCTTACTGCACTGTCAATTGCACTCAAGACTAGTATAAAGGTTTTGCAGAACATGGTCTCTGTGTTGCTTTATTCAGCTCCTTCCCAATGCAGGAGAGCATCTCTTCTGTGCACAGACAGGTGAGGAGGCAGTGGGAGACACATAGGGGGCCTGACCTAAATGCACAGTGAGAATAGCAAGGTTGGGCAAGTGGCAGCACTCCCCCTACAGCCGCCCCACTATGTAATGGTGTTTGGAGAATGCTATGTGTAAACAAGGCTAGATGTAGGGGAAACTTGAGAGATGTTGTAAGAGGAACTGTCTCTGCAATGCCAGTAAGCCCTGAGAGGTTTGATGTGAAACTCGGGACACACACACTTGAGTTCCCAAGTTCTTACCTTTCCAATACATGTGTTTGCCTCTTTCTCAGGGAAGCTTGTAGTCCCCAGTCTGAACTTGCAGATGGATCCCTGTGACGTGAGAGGTCCTCCTCTGCAGTGATGCTTTCACTAGAGAGGGGACAAAATGGCTCTTCCAGAAATCATGCTGAGGTACATGAGTTCTAATTACTTCAGTATTTCCAGAAAACATTTTTTTTCCCATCTACATTTAGTTAGAAGGAGATTGGTTTCTTCCCATTTGCAAATGCAGTCAGCAACCCATGTGTTTCTTTAAATTGTGCTCCCTGTGAGCCTTGGGATGAGTCCAAAAGGAGACCAGCATGAAACGTGTTGGCACTGTTCTTCAGTGGGTTTTAAAGCCAGGCTTGGCCTCCCGTGACTTTTAATGAAGAGTTTCAAATGTTATATGCTGTAATGTTTCAGGCCACTTTGCTGGGCATTCACGCTTCATGCTGCAGTGCGGTGGCCGAAGCTGGTGAAGGCCTCTGAGGGGAGTGGCCAGAAGGAAGTAGTGGCTGAGCCATTTTGTTTGGGAGGAGCTACTGGGGCCTGCTCCATCCTATCCCTGGCTGGCACTGAGCTAGGAATGAAATGTAACATTCTTCTTGGCATAAAACAGTGGTGTCCTTCTGATACAGCTGAAAGTTGCGCTGTGCTTGTGCTGGACTGGGTACCTTCCCACCAGAACTGACTGTCCTGTTGAGACCTGGCCTACTCTTTGTAGGGCGTCTTCCAAGGACAAGCATGCAGTGGCAATTCTGCCATTCTCACCCAAGCTGGTTCTTCGTAACATAATTCCCTTTGAGAGAGGAGGGAGGCTTATTTGTTTAAAAGAGAGAATAGCTTTGCTGATCCCGTACAGATCAGTGACGAGCAGCCTTACTGCTCATGAAAGCAACCTGCCATGCACGGTGTATAGAAGGCACAAGATATGCAGCAGTGCAGTTTTGCCCTACGTTCCCCGGCGCTGGAGGAGGCCGGCAGAACGCTGCCAGTCTTCCCGTCAATTCAAGGCGAAGCTTCAGACTCCTGGAAACCCTTCACCTGCCAGTTCGGGATGAGCTTACGCAAACTTAACCAGGCTCAGCGCATCGCTTCGTGCCGCCACCGGTTCTGGTGACCGGTTCTGGTGTCTGGGCGAGGCCAGCCCCGGCTGCAGGCTGCCGGCCGCGCCCCCGGGCGATGCGCCCTTCCCCTCCCGGGCCGGGGACTCCCCGCGCCGCTCCGCCGGGGCGTGCGGCGGGGGAGGCGGCGGGGAGGGGACAGCGGGGGGCTGCGCGGGGGGGGGGCCCGTCGGCGCGTCCTGCCTCCGCCCGCCCCCCGCCTCCGCCCGTCCCCACGCCGCCGCCGCGGGTGCCCGGGCGGGCGGCAGTGCCGCTGGCCCCGGGCGCGGGAGGATGGTCCGGTGGCGGGGCCGGGCGCGGGGCGTCGCGGTGGCGGTGGCACACGGGCTGTGCTCGGGCTCGCTGAACATCCTGCTCAAGTTCTTGCTAGCCCGCTACCACTTCGCCTTCTTGACGCTACTGCAGTGCCTCAGCAGCGCGGCGGCGGCGCTGGGGCTGGAGGCGCTGCGGCGGCGGGGGCTGGCGGCGCTGCCCCCCTTCGGGCTCCGCCTGGCTCGCCCCTTCGCCGCCGTGGCCGCTCTGGCCACACTGCAGTCCACCCTCACGCTCTGGTCGCTGCGCGGCCTCAGCCTCCCTATGTATGTCGTCTTCAAGCGCTGCCTGCCCCTCGTCACCCTCGTCACCGGCGTCCTGGTGCTGCGCGACGGCATGCCTTCGCCCGGCGTCGTGGTGGCCGTCCTCATCACCACATGCGGCGCCGCGCTGGCCGGTGAGTGCCCGTCCCGCCGGGACGGGACGGGACGGGACGGGACGGGGGGGAGCGGAGCGGGACAGGGATGCAGAGCGACGAGCGGGCAGCCGCGCCGCGGGGCGCCCCGACGGCAGCGCCGCCTCCGCTCTCGGAGACTCTTCGCCCCGGCACGGCAGAATGGGGCAACGGGGCGAGCGTGAGTGCTGCTCCGGATGCAGCTCTGTGGAGGGTGGTGCGACCGTAGAGGGGTGCGTGCAGCCTTACGGAGGGAGATTTAATACCCTGGGGGCAATTGCGATCCCGTGGTGCCAGCTGCAGCCCAGGAGGAGTAAGCGCAGTCTTACAGGGGTAGGTGCAATTTTAGGAATTGGCTGGAACCCGACAGGGGCCCTGTTGTCGTGATTGGTGTCACTGGGTTTGGGGCAGGCAGCTTCATCTGCCGAGCAGCCCTAACAGGGCGCTGTGGCTGTGGGACCCCCGCGGGCTCGCCAGGGTGGCGGGATGGTGGAAAGAAGATTCACGGTTGGAAGCCAGGCAGACCAAGCTCCCCAGCACCTATGCTGGCAGAGGGTACCCAGAGCCACTGTGTCTGAGCTGTTTCAGCTGCAAATCTCACAGTGTTCTTGCCAAAGGGAGAAGGTGAGTGAGTTCATTCGGACCGGGGGGTGTACAGGGAAGTGAAAACATTCAGTAATTTGGCAGAAAAGTCTATCAGGAGGTAAGGACATCAAGCTTTGTGACAAGCATGACAAACCTGAGGAGCTATACACTGACATATCTTTTCTAAATATCCTCCCCCTCCAAAATGATGCTCTTTCCATCTCATCTGCAAAATCCACCCAACAGGTGCTGGTGACCTGACCGGAGATGCCATGGGCTACGTGACCGGCGTGCTGGCTGTGCTGATCCATGCCGCATACCTGGTGCTCATTCAGAAGACCAGCGTTGACAGTGAATACGGACCCCTGACAGCTCAGTATGCCATTGCTGTTTCAGCCACCCCTTTTCTCATCATCTGCTCCTTCGCCAGCATGGACTCCATCAATGTCTGGTCGTTCCCAGGCTGGAAGGACCCTGCTATGGTATGCATCTTCATCGCCTGTGTCCTGATCAGCTGCGCCATGAACTTTACCACCCTTCACTGCACCTATATTAACTCAGCTGTGACCACCAGCTTTGTAGGGGTGGTGAAAAGCATAGCAACCATCACGGTGGGCATGGTGGCATTCAATGATGTGGAGCCCACCAAGTTGTTCATAGCTGGTGTGGTGGTCAACACCTTGGGGTCGGTCATTTACTGCGTGGCCAAGTACATCGAGACCAGGCAGCAGAGCACGTACGAAGACCTGGAGAAAGAAGGTAGAGAAGAGGAGGGGAAAAGGCAGGCTGGGGACCAAGCGCTGTTTGCAATGGAGGCGATTTCCCCAGAGAAGGGGGCTAGGGAAGCAGCAGTGGAAGGATCAGCTGAAGGGGACAGCCAGGGTGGAGAGGACGAGAAGGACAGCACCAAGAAATCTGCTGGGGAGCTATCGGCTCAGGGAAAAGCCACCAGCACACAAGATGGGAGCAGGAGCTCGCTGAAGGATGCCTATCTCGGAGTATGGAGGTTGGTGAGGGGTGCTAAATATATAAAAAAGGATTATTTGATAGAAAATGAAGAGCTACCGAGCCCTTGAAAAGTAGGTGTGGAAACTCCACAGAACATGTTGCTTGAAGACAGACAGCTGAGTTCTATGTACAGAGGGAGAGGCAGAGCATACATTTCCACATCGATGCTGACAAATCCAAGTCATTTAGGATAACTTTACCTCATTGTCAAAAAGCAAAAGGTCAGGGTTTGCTCATGCTTTCTGCTTGCATTAACTGCTTTCAGTACATCCATTTAGACCTGCCACAGCTAAGGTACCAAGTCCTTTGCTGTGGATACAGACAGAGTTGGGTAACAGCAAGCCGTGGAGATGACTGTGAGGGGTATCAGTGCCTCTGGGTTGAAAGCAGTGCCGGCAGTAGCCTGTAGCTTGAGGCTCTGTTGATGTAATTCTTTATCCATCCAATTCTATGTACTCTGTACAAGTATATTTCTGCAATTTGTAAATTCCTGTTAACTGTACTTGTATGTGCTCTTCTGTGTCACTATGATTGCAACAGAGCTAGAGGCTGTGCCAGTTGAATTGTATTGGTGTATGATCACCCACCTAGCTGAAGAATTGAAATTCTCCCTGATTCTGCAGCCAGGCTGGGCTGTGGTCTGGCTTCATGTTATGTGGTCTGTGTTTTCAGTGGAAATGCTTCAATCTTGCACGTGCAGGAGAGCAGAACCGGATCTGAACTTTTGAGGAGCTTTAGTCATCAGAAGAAGGATGTTTGCCTGTGAGCTTCGACTACATAAAGCATTGGGAAGATTAGCTTGACCGAAATACAAGTTTGGAATTATTGGGTTGTATTGATTTGACTTGGGAGGGCTATTAAAAAAAAATACAGGGAGAAAGCGTGCCTTGGGCTCTCTCATACTGTAGAGTCGGGCGGATCTCAGCCTGTGTCTGAACCTGGGTGCAGGCTACAGCAGAGATGTGGGGATCATCTCTGCCCATGCCCACACTAGGGCTCCCAGAGCTTCTTTGGCAGGGCAGTGCTGTCATGACCTGACTGCTGGGCTATGGCATGTTGTGGCTGCAGTGTCTTGTGGATGCAGGCAGGGAGCTCTGGCAGATCACACTCAGGGGCCAGGTCTGCACAGCACGCTTGGCACTGGAACACCTGGGTCTTTGGGGGAAGCTGTGCCCCTTTCTTCTCAGTGCTTCCTTGTGCTGTGAGGGGTAAAGCTGGTGCTCAGCCTCAGGTGCTCAAGGGCTCGTGTGGGAAGCAGGAAGCATGATCTCCAGTGTGTCTTCTAAGCAATATGCTCATAATTTGTACCAAATACCTGTAGCAGGTAAGACAGAGGAAACAAGTGTCTAAGTATTTCTTAGCCTGGGGAAGCCTTTTGGGAAGCAACAGTCTTTGGGTCATGCCTATGCTCAGGGCCATATAGAGAAGAGGTCTGACCCCAAGTCTTCATCATCCCAAGAGGGCCCCAGCTGTCTGGACCGCAGTGGACAGAAACAAGTGGCTATCATTTCCTGGAAAAAAAGAATGGATCAAGCTTTTGTCATTGTTTTGGTGGTGGTGGTTGTTGTTTTTTTATTTATTATTATTTATTAAGCCACTGAACCAGCTATACCCACATCTCCACTTAAACAGTGCCTACCCTAATGCCTTCTTCAGTCAAACAGACAGCTTTCACCTAATGGTGAATTCAGCACTGAAATCAGCAGTGAGCAATTTCCCCAGCAGAGCATACGTACAAAATTAGTCTCTAGGGAAAAAGTAGATTCTTGTCAATTCAAATACAGATAGAAATTGTTGGGCACAGTAGTATTTTTTCAAAACGAGTGCAGAAGTTGGATGACCTGGTATCACCCATGGATTTGGAAAGGCACTGTTAACGAAGGCAGTCAGCCTGTAGCTGCTGCACTGTGGGGATGGGGCACGGAGATGTGTACATCACAGTTGCGTATAGCTGCTGCTTCAGAGTGGAGAAATACCACCTGTGCTGAAATATGTTTACTTTCTGCTCAAGCTCCATTAGGCATCTTTCAGTAAAAGCACTATTTGTTGTTTATGAGCCAATGTTTTTTTTTGTTATTTTTCAAATATATCTTATATAAGGCTGTGCCTGCAATGTAGAGTTGCGGTGTTACTGAACTCTTTACAGTACCATCTACGCAGCAATCCGTACAGATGGCTGAAGAGAAACCTGCATTTCTGACCTGCTCTTACTGCTCAGTGCAGTTTAACCACAGAAATGAGGATCTTTTTGCCACCTGACTGCCAGTCCCACTGAAGCACACTGTGCTTCCTTGGCACATGCTATAGAAAGCTCTCCGCCGGGATTTGTACCGCAGGACTTTCTCCTGGAGGAGTTCAGTGTTTTGCCTTTTAATGTTGTGGAAGTATCATTAGAAACTTGTGGAAATTTGAACAGTTTCAACTGTTAAAAAAGCTGCTGTTACCATGTTGTATGTTTGCATGTATAGGAAAAATGTGATAATGTTGTATGCTATTTATACATCTAAATTCCCTAAATTAAAATGGGAATTTGGCAAATGCTGTTAACTTTTTTTTTTTTTTCTCAATAAAGAGATTGTTGCACAAAAATAAAAATACTGCCTCATGCAGAGGCATTTTTATAGCATCAGTGGAAGACTACAGAATGAGATGTGGGAATAAAATGCACTGCTTTCCAAAAGTTCTGGTTTTCTTATTGTTGCTACTCTGGGGTCCTCATTTTTACTTCATTTATAATTATTCTTTTGCCTTTATACGATCCAAGCTTCCTCAGCATGTGACAGTACACTATTAATACTGTCATTGACAAAGGGACCGAGGACAAAGAGCACAAGAACTCTGAAGTGTCTGAGCTGTCTCTATAGTTTTATGTATCTTGTCCTCAGCAGTGGTTTCTTTGACCACATATTTAAAATGGCTTAGTGTCAGTAGTGCAACTGCTCTGACTTTAGAAGGAAAACAATTAAACAAGATGACACAAATTATTAATAGTATTTGTTTTACTAGTTATGTCACCTGCCAGCCTACGGGCTGACTGAACATTTACTTTCTATGTAAATGCAAATTTATCATTGTCCCCTCTGCGTCTCAAATTGTGCCCCATGATGTGGCTGGTGGCCGTTACAGGATTCGCCTGAGAGATCCACATAGAAGTGTCTTCATGACAGGTTGGAGAAAGGAGCTGTCCTGGGTTCAGGACAATGAAGTCAAGCTGATGCACAATAACTGCTTTGAGAATAAACATTAATTTCAGTGTGGATACATCCCCGAGGAACACCTGCTCTGGCACTGCTATTGCTGCACGTATGCACACATGACAAACAGACATGCAACAGGAGAAGGAAAGCCAGATAGCTATCTTTATCTAAAACACTTAAAAAAAAGAAAAAAAAAAAAAAAAAAAAAGAGAGGTCAGGGTATTTGAAGGCAGTGACAGTTAAAATTTATAATAATAATCTAAAAATCTGCATTACTGACAAACTGATCCTGAGTTTACCATCACTGCTAGAAGGAAAATGATCAGCAACCAGCCAATATTGAAAAAATGTGCTTCAGTTTGTTAAACAACACTCATGCTCCTGTGTGTGTCCAGCACTTGCTTATTGCTAGTGCCTGCCCTGATTTCATTATGTTTGTTTGCTGCAGGCAAAGCGTTTTGTGCACAGAAAGGTGTAAGCCTTCTGCTCTGGCCTCTGAATTAAGATCTGCAACAGAGGCTTCTGCCGTATTATTCCTTCTTTCCCCCCCCCCCCGCCCCTTTTTTATTTCTAGAAAGGCATAGAGGCAGATGGACCAGCAGGTTCTTGTAAGCCCAGCTTGCTTCTTGCAGGCTTTGTGCGCAGCTCCAAGGCTGAGCAGGGGTGCCACAAGCTCCTGGCATAGCTCAGTCGTGGCTGCCAACCAGCTTCCTGCAGAACTGGGCAATAGGTAGGATACATGCAGGTGGGAGGGCCCTCACTGCCAGCATGGCAATACCTGATCTCCCTGAGTGGAAGCTGGTGCAGATACTTATTCTGCGTGTAAAACCAGCAGGAGATCATTTCCCAGTAAGAGCATTCTGAGTAATAAAGCTATAAACCTGCAAAGGGGTTGCCATCATTATTGCTGATTTGCTGTTCTTGGGTTTATTGCAGGGAGAGATGAGGAATGAATTCATGCCAAACACATTAATGCTAGATGTTGCGTTTGAGTAGCAGCATGGAAACACTGCCAGGGGAGGTAGGAGGGACTGTGGCAGATAGGAAAAATGTTACAAAGCCACAGCTACTTATGTAGAAAAGCAGAATGTTTCTGTTTGCACCTGTCTCCAACACACACATCCATAGGGAGCTGGAAGCCAGCCCTTCCAGCAAATTTCAGTTTGGCACTTTCTACAAGGAAAGAAATAGTGACAGCATCAGAAATCCAGGGCCAAATATTGTCATGAATTTGAGTGCTCTTGAATTTGGGGCTCTGGAAGAGTGATGCAAGAAAAAGAGAGGAAGCATGAATGATCTTGAGGCGGTTGGAGGCAAGAGGAGCTACTTGAGATCTTGTGATTTTCTCTGACTAGACATATAAGAAATCTTGCACTAGACATGTTAATTTTGTTGATAAATTTGTCTTTTTTTGAATTAAAGCAGAAGCCATTCTGCTCTCAAAATTACACCGCTGTTTGATTAGATGCTATTGATTTTGTTCCTGACAAACCAAGACAAATGTCAACAATTCTTTAACCAAAGTCAGGATTTCTCTGAAAAAGAGAAAATATATAGCTGCCACGATCACAGATTGCTTTTACTTGAGATGGTGCATCAAGAACGAAAGATGAGCTGTAACTGGCCATGAAGCTTTGCAGGCTGCTGGAAATACTGAATATCATCAATAAATAAAAACACTTGGAGGCTGCTGTGCATATATATATTTATATATATATATCAATAACTCCTCGTATTTTGAATTGCCTTAATTCTCTTATATGGATTTCCAGCCCTCAAAGTGTCTCTTCAAGCCTGAAGATGAAGCATTATGGTTCATCCAATTCCAAACAGTATATGCTTGCTTAAAAGGTAGAACATGGATTTTCCCTTCTGATGGCCACATCACAAGCCCTGAAGAGGTGTGTCAGTGAACCTCCTTGGGTGAGTGAGTGTCACTGTCACAGCAAAAGTCCAACAATGTATTTCATGACATGCATAGGAAATTCAGCTAAGTATGTCCTTATCACAATTTTACAGAAACAAAAAATTGCATTTCCTCTACATAGTGGCTGACAGGCCACAGGATCTGAACAGTTGTTGGATAATAGAAGGCTGATGTACACACAACACAACTGACAGAGGAAAATTAAGGTGCAGATCTCTGTGAAGAGCTGCTCTCCAAAAAAGCATTACTGCTAAGTCAGCATCACATTTCAATGATTCCTACGGGCAGATTTGGGCTAACGAAATTGCTCAACTGTTGTTTTCTTCAAATTATTTTTTCATTAGTAACAGCAAGGCATGAAAAGAATGATGTGTAACATCTGGTTTGCCTTCTGGGTGTTGAACTCCTCTCAATTACTTCAATATTGTAGTGACTTGAACAAACTGGGGCTAGTCATGCTGCAGTCAGCTCTGTCATCAAATAAAAACTGTGCTGATTATTTTTTCATTTGGAAGATCTATCTAACAGTGATAAAGTATATTTTTAAAGTCTTTCATCAAATGAGCTGCATTTAAAGCTGCAGTTCAGTAGAGATACTAAGGAATAACTAGCTCCAAAGAGTAGTCTTTGCTTTATGTATCTGTATCACACGAAATTCGTTCCCTATGGTTAATCATGTCTTGCTTTAAAACATGGAAGACAACAGCCAGAATTGACTTTCCTACAGAACATTTCACAGGAGGAGTTCTGCTAATAGTTACCCAAGCTTTAGGCTTTCCTCACTTTCACCAACTTCAATGCCTTTACTCAAAACCGTTGCAAATTATATTCTTGATGGAGAAAACTTTGCCTGTATCCCAGTGGCTGGTCAGGGACATCAAAGCTGCAGCCAGCAGACAAAAGTCATCAGATCCCCCTCTCCTGCACTAAGTGGAGGACATACTGTTTTGTGATTACCGTTAATACACATGATGAACAAGCACAGTGAAGAAGGCCTTCAGAACTATGGAGGTTTGCTGCATCCCCAGAGTTCATGGATGGGTTGAAACTGGAAACTGTTTGTCCATGGGGCTCCTGCTGGTGCAATTGGGGTTTGCAACACCCTGGCAAGTAAATGAGCCAACTATGAAGCCTTGCACTGTGAATGCAGGTTCCTCCTAGTGGCGATGTAGAGCAGTCACTGCAACACCTTCCCTGTTAGTCATCACAGGCTCCTGCCCTGGTTAAGTAGTCCTTTTGTTTGTATCAAAACATTTAAAGGTATATTTATATTGTCCCTTGACCAACCATTCAGGAGGACACAAAACTCAGTGAAATCATTCTGCTGTGTTTCACCAAGAAGTATGTCAGAAGTGAGTTTTGTGATGACCTCTGTAATTTGACAAGCAGAGTTCTGTGCTTGAGAAGCTGAAGCCCACAAGACCCAGGAAAACAATGCCATTGAAGTACCCTCACCCTAGGTCTGTTTATTCACATTGCTGTGGCATTGTCACCAATGGCAAATGCACCTTCTGCCAGAGCACGGAGTTCCATGGTGCTGTGGAAGGGCCATTGCCTGCTGGGGCCTATTCCCAAAGTATCTCAGGAAGACCAGCTTTACTTTGTGCTTCACCTTGAGCATCATGTGTGGTTTGGGGAGCCACAATACAAAAAGGACATAAAACTATTAGAGTCCAAAGGAGTGCTATAAAGATGATGAAGGATCTGGAAGGCAAGGCATGTGAGGAGCAGCCAAAGCTGCTTGGTTTGTTCAGCCCAGAGCAGAGGAGGCTGAGGGGAGGCCTGTTCCTCACAGAGAGAGGAAGGGCAGCCATGAGCTTTGCTCTCTGGTGACAGCCACAGGACCTGAGGGAATAGCATGGAGCTTTGTCAGGGAAGGGGCAGGACAGTTTTTGGGAAAGGTCCTTTACCAGAGGGCAGTGGGCATGGAACAGGCTCCCCAGTGTAGTGGGCACAGCCCCATGCTGCCGGAGTTCAAGGAGCATCTGGACAGGGCTGTCAGACATAGGTTTTGGATTTTGGGTGGTGCTGTGTGGAGCCAGGGGTTGGACTCAATGATCCTTGTGTGTCCCCAATTGGCATATTATTCTGTGATTATTCTATGGCATATTAATCCATGATTCTATGACCACAGCCTCCTTAGACTCCCCTGCTCAGTGTGGCCAATGTCCTACACGAGAATCTCAGCATAGGCAGTTGGTGGCATCATGGTGGGAGAGAGGAACAGTACAGATGTTGTCTATGCTGACCAGACAGGCTATTACCAGTGCAGAAATTGTTCCTTTATTTTATTTTATTTTATTTTATTTTATTTTATTTTATTTTATTTTATTTTATTTTATTTTATTATTTTTTATTTTTTATTTTTTTTTCTATCACAGCTTCCTCTGTATTTCTGAAAGGAAAAATGCAAATCTAATAGTTCTTTAGCTTTCTTTTTTAATAAAAAAGATTTATTGAAGAAGCAAGCTCCTGCAGGCTGTACAGCACTGGCTGAGCTTGCAAAATAATTCAGTGTATGGAATGGATTAGGTTGGTGGCTGCTTTATTTTCATTGCCTCTGAAGTGTATGGGAAAACGAAGATGTAAAGGTAAGAACTGTGATAAAGAATTAGCTCTGCAAAGTGGCTTTGCTACAGCAAGCTTTAAAACCTATTTGAAAACACCAGAGATTTAGCATTATTCTTGAACTGACTTGACACACAAATCTGGCATCTTTACAGTTGAGCCTTAGAATAAAAAATGCCATAAATTCAATCTCCTGCAAGATAAAGAGTAAGCAGCTGATTCCCAGGGCTCAGGCAGCACTGATATGCCTCTCCTCAGTGCACTCTGCAGTGATGGGATATCTAATTTGGGTAAGTGCATTTCCAGCATTAGGGCACATGAAATCTGACTATGGGTGGCTGCCAGTAGAGACACACAAGATCAATTTTGCAGATTCATGCAAAAAACTGCTCTAATTTTGACTAAAATAATAAGTTTGAGTAATAACTTAAGAGTATTATAAACTATCAGGAAAGGAAGAAAGCCAAAAACTAGAGTGACTTTTCTAAAGATGCACAGTGTTGTTGCTCTACAGTTTTCAACCAAAACTGTGAATAAACTTTTGAGTTTAGTGACATGGAAGTGAGTCTAGTGACATGGAAGTAGACCATTTTGATTACTTCAAATGCAGTGGCACTATCTGATCCAAATGTAAAAGTGGGGAGCCCATGAAGCATGTCCACAGGAGCTACCTGGGTTGGAACCACTGGCACCAGAGCCTACAAATGACTAGGGCAGACCCCATCCAGGGCACACTGGAACCTGGGAGGCTTGAAATAAATACATATAATTATAAATTATATATATATAAATACATATATAAATACATACATATAATACATATAATACATACATATAATAAATACATATAAACCATATAAGGTTGCTGCTCTCTTTCTTTCAGAAGCAAACCTGCCCCCATGTCCGGCCCCAGTGTTCCTGCTGCCACATGTGCTGGAAGCAGCAATATATGGACATGATGTGAGCTAGCAGCTCCAGTAAATATCTGTGATATATTTTCAATAACACAGAATGTCATTCTATAAAATGACATTCACATTACCATATTGCCAGAAAAAAAAAGGAAACTAAAAGTGTTAAGTGTTGTGGGTTTTTTTTGCCTACAGATTTCAGGCTATTTTATTCATCTTTTTTTCTGCTAGCTTGTTTCTTAATGACTTGTAAGAATTTGGGTGTACTTTTGGTCTGTTAATATAATGTGAGGTAAAGATTAGATGAGCTTCTCAAGGGAGTGTGTTACTTATGGCTGTTGAGACAGGAGCTGTTGTGCTCTAGGACCAGTATGCCTATTTAAATAAATAAAGATTTGGAAAACAGCCAGGTCATTGAGGGGCTCTCTTCAACTGCAAACAGAATTACACTCCTGAAATTGTGCTGTTACTTCTTTTTGCAAAAGGAGGCACGACTACTGGAGTTTTCATCCATTGATTTGTACTATGATTTAATTGTGTAGATTTGGTGAGATCAATGTGCTTCAAAAAAAGTAAAGAGCCTGTTCTATTATGCTACACAGTCATGGTCCCACAGTACCAATGAAACTGATTGGAAAGAAGTTGGTTCAAGAAAATAGGTCCCTTATGAGCTGTAAGCATCTCTTCTGGTTAGGAAAGATGCACATAAAGCTGCAGAGTTCCCCGCTGTGCAGCAGAGAGGAGTGTAAAAAAGCTGCTGTGAGGGAAGTATGATTTGGTATACCTGTCACAAGCTTTACTGAGATACTGCTTAGGGATCTTTTCTTGTTACAGTTTCTAAGTTGTGGAGCAGTTTCCTGTGGGAAAAGTACTTATTTGAGTTATTCTAACAATTCTTTGGGAGATGAGTGACTTCATGTAGCTGTCGACAAGCATCTGAAACAGCAAGAGACTAAAACCACTATAATAAATATATATGCATCACATGGACTGACTTTGAGGTCTTCTTCTTTTATGTCTAATCCCTGATGAGAAAGTCTAGAGGTGCATGATTGGCCATTGACTGATGTAGTCTTAATTTAGTAGTTTGGTACATTAAAAGTGCAAAATGGGACATGGAAATAAAGGCAGAGCATTAATACTGACACTATTTCGAATTAATTAGCATTAAGTGGGAACATCTCAAATTAAATGACTGTTAGTTAATGATCCGAAATGGTTAATCTGTAGCTGAAAGTCTCTTTCCTCTATTATTTACAATTCCACTGCATTTCACATTGTCATCTCTTGTGCCTGTCTTGCCTTGTTGGTCCTCCTGGCCACATCTACACAGCAAGTGGCGCAGAATGGTTGTGCCCATAACTACTCAGTTATATATTTTGTTATATATATAACTCGGTTATATATATTGTTATATGACTACTTAGTCCCATCAACTGCAGACTGGCTGTGTCCACATTTAGCTGCGAGTTTTTTTTCTGGGTCTTATTGCCCTGAGGTTTAAATATCACTTTCTTTGTGGCTTTTTTCAGGTTCAATTAGCCAATGTGAGGACCGTGCTGCAACTCCGAGATCAAAACAAACAAAAATGCTCTTCTCACACAAGGCAGTAGACTAGTAGCACTTGTGACCCAAGTATATGAGAGAGAAGTCCTGAGAGAGTTAATAAATCAATAAATCCATACATAGATCAGAAAGACCTTTGAGATGGAAATATGCTGAGGCTGGAAGAGTATTCAAAGGATGTACTCATAGCCTCTTGTTCTCATCCTAGGCACCTGTTTTTGTTGAGGATGGTATGCCAGGGAAGATGGACCTTTGGACTGGCACATTTTATTTGTTCATGTGTTAATTAGAAGTCTTTACTTGGAAGAAAACTTGTAGAGGTTTCCTCAAGATATCACCACAGCTTCAGAGGTTAGATGACCTCTCCTTCAGTGTTTTATACTCACTCTCTTCTGTGACTTTGCCGTTTTTTAACAACTGTTCTTACTTGCAGTTGATTTTTTTTTTCCCTCTGCTTTGTTAAAATAGTGACTCAGCATAGTTAGAAATAAAGAAATATCCCTATAGACCATTAAGTTTTGGGTAAAACATTTTTTATATTTAGCATTCTAATTCAAAGCCTAATACCTGATCTGATTTGAAATGACAAGATTCAATGACAACTTGATTCACATAGCTGGTAGATCAGTTAAAGCATCACAAGCTACACGGCTATAAATGTGCAGTGCTGAACTTTCCCAAGGCACAAAACAGGTAGTGGTACAAAGACGTATGGCTGCTCATGGCAAAACATGATTTTAATTGTTCTTCAACCTGCGGAGATTTTCACCCCTACCTTAAGGTTTCCAGCTCCACCTGAGGGCACAAAGGCAGGTATATTTGCTGAGTGGGTGAGATGCAGGCATTCATGAGCTACTTTTAGCCAACAGGGCTACAAAAAAGGGGATGGAGGCAGTCATGTGTTGTACCTAACTCTTGTTTCAGGAGCAAAACACTGTGTTCTACAGCTGCATCAGTTGTCTCAGAGCTCGCCAGTAGTGTCCTGTGCCTTGGAGAGAGCTGAAGCAATCACAGTCACAATGGTGATTTTCCAAGTGCTGGAGCAAGTCTAGAGCCAGCAAATGCTGCCTTGATGTGGGACAGGAAGGATTGCAGGTTGTTTTAGCAGCTAAGTTAGTCTTTGCTCCCATGGAGCTCTTTTTCTAGCCCCTTTCCTGAAGCCATGGATCTCAGCTGGTTCAACTCCTCACCTCTGTGTGCCTACTGAATTTATATATGCTTCTACATCTACGAGCGTGCAGAAGGAGAGTATCTGCCCCTTTATAAGATTTCTGGTCAAGAATATCAAATACCAAACAGAGCCATTGCACTTGTCTGGCAAAGCCCTAAGCCTAGTCACTGCTGTCTGTCCTGTCTTTTTTTATCTCCTTATTAAAACTTTTCTTATCCATCTCTCTGTCCCACCTCACTCTCTATCCTGTGTCTGTGTACACTGTGAGTATGGTGTCTGTGGGGTGAGCATGAATGCATGTTAGGAAAAAATCAGCCATGTGAATTGATAGTACTTTACATTTGCATCCTAGAAGTATCTGGAAGATGGAGACAAAATCAAGTCTCCATTGTGGTTGGCTTTGCCTATACAAGAGATAGTCTCTGCCCAAAGAATTTGCAATCAAAATAAACTATTGAGTGATCCTCTGCAGCTATATATGCCACTGAAAGATAAAACTGCATCAAGTTCATAATGAAATTACTCACAGTTCATAAACTTGTCAGGGCAGAGAGATAACATTGCCTCACCTAAAGTGAGTTTGCATTATGTGAGTTACTTCTTATTAGTAAATACATTATGCAATATTCCTCAACAATTTATAATGACTTGTATGTGAAGAGAAGAAAATGAAATAGTGAAGAAAACTCACAGGTGTAGAAGTGAGATAAAGAAGGTGCAGAGAGTGCAGAGTTCTGCTATAGGGCAGCTGCTCTTATTCTCTACACAAAAATTGTCTGAGCCTATGATAGGTTGTTTGTTGTGAAATGGTCAGCCAAGCTGCTGCACAGGATTGCACTGTCTGGTGTTCTATAGCAATGAGCTGAACATATATAGTACAGATAGCAAATGTTCCTGATCTTTCTGTGGTAACGTAACAAAGGAAGAGCAGCTACAGTGTGTAGAATACAGAGGATAGTACTTATTAGGTAAGCAAAAAATGACAAAACTGTAAATTTCAAGCTATGGACAATTTACCATGGCCAGCAAATGAATACAAACACTTGAATACCTTGTCAATAGACATCTTAAGATTCACTGCTCTACTTAGCATTTCCTGTGTTAGCAGGTCCTAGTTTGTTGCATGGGTCCTCTCTCCTTTGTTGGCATCCACTCTGAGCTATCTGCAAGCTTGTATTCTTCCTCAGTAACAGAGGACTCCACCAGGCAGTCTCAAAACTGGGCAATACTGTTCCCAAAGCCCTCTGCAGGGCACTGAAGTTCAGGTGCCTCCTCTGTAAAACAGGTTGTGACACTCCTGGGTTGGTCTGCTTTCAAGATTAGTGTACAATAAGTCTTCATTTTTCCTGGGAAGATTATCTCAGTCACAGATTGCCTTAGGTGTGGACACGTGAGGTTGCTGTGTGTGTCATCGTGGGATTGTTTGGATTGGTTTGCATGGGTGTAGCACCATGAGAAGGGAGCTGCACCGGTTCTGGTCTGCCTGAACTCACATGCCTGGCCCTGAAAATCCTGGTGAGGTGGTTATCTGAGCCTCTGCATTGTTTCATTTTGCTTTTTCTTTAAACCTGGCTATCTATCATTCCTCATAGTAGAAACTGTGTTAAGGAATCTGCAGAAGTACCTACCCAGATGTCTATGACAGTGTGCATGCTGTCCTTGTCACAGACTGTACCCAAAGACCCAACCTACTGTGCAGAAAAACATAGCCTCCGAAGTGAAATGGATGTAAGTGGCATATGTGTAAATGGAAATTGTTGGGTAGTAACTGTCACAAAGATGCAGAAAAATGGAAGAAACAAGTCCCACTTCTCCAGAGACTCCCTCTATGGTGTTCAGTCTAGGGCTACGAGACAGAAAAAGTACCTTAGCAGATTCAGGCTTCAGGCTTCAATTTCCCTGTCCCTAGAGCCAGAGTGTCTGGGGGTTTGAAATTTGGAGCTGGAGCTCTCTTCTGTGGGCTTATATTGCATGAGAGGCATTGATGGCTCCCCTGTGGCAGGGAAAACAGAAACATTGCTCTGTCATAGCTGAGCACAGCAAATTATTTCCTTCAGATTGTGCTGCCACTGCCATGTTGTTGAGCAAGAGAAGTCTCCCTGGTTCCCCCATTCCCTGCCCAAAGTCACAAGCTTGGCAAAGGTTTTAAATAAGTTGAAGAGTAAGTACCTCTTCCACTTCGTCTGATAATTGCTGTAACACATGACATGTCATTGGATAGCAGTACCATACTCCAGCCTCACATTTTTCTACAGCCTCTACTGCACCTCTAGTCTCTGATACTTCTGGAAGGGTACTGTGTGTTTATGGGAAGCCACTTGTGATTTCTAGAGCAATGTGTTTCTGCAAAAGAATAAGCTCCAACAAACTGAAAAAAAATCTGTATTTTAAAAATGTAACAAAATTTTAAAAGGGTTATAGAAAACTGAATCATTGACTGGAGCTGGATGATCTACATGAAATAGAGAATAATATTCAATTTGTCTAAAACCCCAAGTTCTTCTCAAAAGGCAGTACAAAATAGCACTCAGAGGGACAAAGTAAATTAGAAAACCACCAACATAGTTCATAGTTGTAGGAAACTAATTCACACAGGTTGCAGCAAATATGGCATAACTACAGCACCACAGTTTGTTCTTTATATATCAGCAAAGCCTTTATTTCTTTGAAGATGGGTAATTGTATGGAATACAGTACTTTTGTCTTCTTACCTACAATTCTTCTCCACAGTCACTCTACACTGCAGAATGTATTGACTACAAACAATGAAAGCAGGACTCCTTCACTTTGGTTGTTCTTCAGAGACTGTCAGTGCATCTGATAGGCTGAAACTGTCATAGTGAAAGAGTGTGCATATGAACATAAAAGCATGCTATTTATCTTCAAAGAGAAAAGCAATTGTGAAGTCTTGACAGATCTCTTGATTATTTGGATTTCTCAGAAAAAGATATTGCTTTTATTTAAACATAAAAAAGAAGAAGAAAAAAGAAGGTAATCTAAAGGCAAAATCTGAATTCCTGGTATCATTATCTCTGCAGGATTGCTACCAAGTTCACACTTCCAGTCCACCTATCACATTCATAACTTCTAAAAATCCACGAATCTAGAGGCACTAATTCAAAGTACTACCAGTAAAATTGTTGCAGCAGCCTGGTCAATACCAGCTTTATCTTCAAAGGCACTTGTCTGAAGCTCATCCTTCCAAGAGCAGAGCCTTCATTTTCTAGTAATTCCAAGAGAAAAAGATGCAAGCACTATGTTCTGCTGCACTGACAAAGAAACTAAGAGGACTATACTTACACACCCAAGCACTAGTGAAACGTGAGGCGTTTCCAAGCATAAAATGTGTTTTATGGCATTACTCCAGCAGAGGGAAGCACTTGCTACAGAAGAGGTATCCTTCCCATCACTGCATGTCGAGGCATTGCCAGTTCCCTGGCATCACCAGAGCTCCTGGCCTGGCATTATGTTTTCCTCACTGAACAAGGAACAGAACATGGAGGATTGCTATCCGTACCCGTTTTTCAGTATGAAGTCAACAAAATGCTCTCTCTCATTTTGGGGACTTCTAGCACCACGTACAGGAAATAAGAATGTGGTCCAAAATTTGCCCAAAATTTGTTACAGATATAGATAGTTACAGCTAAGAATGGGAACTTCACCCATAGATACTTTAACATCTGAAGACCTAGAAGCAAAGCTTGGCCTTGTCTGCATTATTATTTAATCTGGCTGAAATTCTAGTTTGTTCTAAGAGTATTTTTTGATTTTGAAGAAGAGTGGGTCTCTCAAGGACTTTGTTGAGTCTCTCCTCCATGAATAAAAATAACCTTATAACTGCCAACAATACGGAGGGTCACTTATATCCAATCTCAAATAGAATCCCTCTCACTGATTCATGAAGCTCTTAAAAATGTTCAGGTTTGGGCACAGCTTTAATTCTCCAATAGTTATAAACTTTGTTCTCATTTCTAGTCTTATTTTTTCTCTGCTATTACATGCTTGGTTTCCAAATCATGGATAGCAATTAGCAGTTTAGCATATCTATCTCCCTGAGCCAGTTTGGCTATGTCCTACTACTTGTCATATTCTATATTATGTTCTATACTATAGTAACAAATGAAGAAAAGTTTTTTTACCATCCTTGGATCATTCCTGTGTTTATGTCTGTTTTTTTTCTTAAGTCCTTCTGCTCTTTTTAACTGGATTGGACTTTCTCAAGTGTTTGGGATATATCCCGCTCTTCTCTAAGACAACTTTTGCTGTGGAACTTCTCTGCCTTCTACGGCTCCCCTTCCTTTGTTTAAAGACAAAATATACTTCATTGAAAATATTATTATTTCAGTGCTGGAGCTATGGGGTGGAGGGAACTGGGGTATTTAAATGCTGCAAAAGATAGATGGGTTCAGATTTGGCAATGTCTAAGTATTGGCATGAGATATGCTTCGACAATGTCAGAGCCTGACTGGGATCCAGAAATCAATTGGGTTTTGGCCTAATCTCCCTATGGGCTTTATCCATTTGCATTTTCAGAGGATGTCTTATACACACTGACAAGTCAGTCTCCCACACAAATTGTATGCTAGCTGCCATATTCTCCATCCAGAAAACATTCAGATGAATTGTTATTCTTTCCATTATAAGTAGCATTTACACTTCTGGATAAAACAGTAAAGCAGTAATGAGAGCAGAAACGTGACTCACAGTTGTTTCCATTTGTGTTCTTCAAGAGAGACACAAAGCTTTCCTCCCTGAATTGCCATTATAGCTTCCGAAGTTCCTGTATTGCTGTAGAGCCTTCAAAGATCCTGTGTGTTCAAATCATTATGGATTTGAACCTGACCTTGGGCAGAGGAAGAATTTAAATTCTGTGACTGCTTCCAAGGTGAGCGATCCAACCACTGCCATAGGCTGGTGCTGTCATTGCCACAGAACGGTCGGACAGTCTTTAAAGACAGCTCCAGAATGGAGGGAATGGTAATCTCCAAGGATTAGCCCCAGGCCAGGCCAGGTAACTGCTCGAAAGTGCCTGACAAAATGGCTGTCGTTTCATCCCGACCTGACACTCTTCTGACCCAGCATTTTCTGAACCAATCCGGGATATTCGCAGAGAAAGGCCAAGAGCTGCGGCCCTTCCGCGGGCGCACGGCCCGGCCCGGCCCGGCCCAGCGCCCCTCAGCGCCACCGGCAGATGGCGGCAGCCGCCGGCCAGGCCGTGCGGGTCATGGCTGGGAGCCCCTCCTCGTACCGTCGCTCGAGGCCTGGAGGTGCGCTCTGGGGCTGCCTGGGGACCGCCCGTCTCGGAGCCGCGGGTCAGAGAGATTGCCGGCGCTGGGTAGGTTTTTTTTTTTTTTTTTTTTTTTTTTGTATCTATTACTCCTCCTCCCTGCCTCGCATGTTTTAATTAATAGAAATGGAGAAATAACCGGTGCTGGACCTGAACTGCAGTCTTATCTGCAGTGAACCCCTCAGGCGAGAGCCAGATAAGAGCAATCATGGCTAGAACCAGGCACACAGGGCTTGAAGAAGATACAGTGCCTGCCGCGGGCAGAGCCCGTGCGTGTGTGTGTGTGTGTGGGTGCCCGGAGCAGGGGCTGTGGCTGCATGCTGCCGTGTCTGAGGGTAGTGCTGTGCTGAATACCCACATACTGGCCTTCAGGGGTACAGGGGCCCTGGTAAGGGTTCCTTCTCAACATTTGATCAAGGGTAACATTTTACATGCGTATACCACATACTTAAAGCAAGCAGAAAATAGATTGAAAACGCCATAGTCTTATTAAATGTATATATATATATGCAAAGGCAACTCCTGATCATTTCTCATCCACCTGCAGGAGCTACCTAGCAGATTTCTGAGAGCCACAACTGAGGTGCAGAAGGGAAAACAACTTCCAAGAGCCTGATGGTATGCTAACCCACACCAAAATAACTGGCACAAACAAGGTACTGAAACGGAAAAATCTCTTGCCCCACCTAAAAACTTGCTTGCAGATTCATGTCCATTCATTTAGGTGTGGCCCCTAAGGACAGTTTATTTGCTTGTGGTAAATAATTTCACCTGGAAAGCCCAGTTGCTAGCTGTACTGCTTTAAAGCTTCCTTTCCGTGTGGAGGGCAAGGTATTGATAAGGCAGCTTCTCATCTATAGGCTATAGAAAAGATAAAGAAGGGTTTCCAAATGTGCCAGGTCTATGAATATTAGAGAGGTGTATTAGATGTGTGCATTTCTGCATCTTTCCTATAGAACTGTTAAATGGCAGTAACTTAGCCCTGAAATGCTCCAGAATCCTTGATTTGCATCTTTCCACATGGTGTGCCAAGCTTAGCAGACTTACTTATAGAAATGCCTCTTTGAGATGTTCTGGATGATATGATTTGCCTTTATGCCATGAGTGAATTTTGAGGTTAAGATTGCATCTTTATTAGACTGACTACCAGAGCAAAGTATAGAAACTTATATGCATGGCCCTTTTTTCAGTCACAGAATGTACTTTTTTGTTACCTATTTTACAAGTATAGAAGTAGTTCCACTAGCTCTAAATTTATACCTACAAAGCAAAATATTTTTCAGGGATACTAGTGCCTACAACAAAATGATTTGGTGACTAGGACCATTAAAAGCGTTGTGACAAGAGGCTGGGCTAACTAATCTTGCAAAAAGGTTGCAAGCAGGGCATGTGATTTGTCTGTCCTGGGTCTGCAACTTTGTTTAGAGCTGTGTTGTATAGTGTTTATCTCTGAAAAATCTCTGGCAGACCTGTGCTGGTTTTGGCTGCAGTGGAATTCATTTTCTTCTAAGTATCTTGTGCGGTGCTACATTTTAGACCTGTGACCAAAACAGTATTCATAACGGAGGGATATTTCAGCTACTGGTGAGCAGTGCTACTGGCTCTGTTTCTCATGCTAGTTAGTGTGCTCGGGGGTACACAGGACACTGGGCTGGGCTACAGCGAGGATGGCTGCCCCAACTGACAGGAAGGACATTCCCTGTGCTGCACTCAGTATTAAAAGCTGGGGAAAATAGGAGAAAGAGGAACAGATTTTTGTGGCTGCTGTTTGTCATCCCAAGCAACTGTTACGTGTGATGTAGCTTTGCTTTTCTGGAAATAGACAAATATATCTGCCTGAATATGGTAATTAGTGAGTGAATTACTCACTTTTTTTTCTTTTTTTTTTCTTGTGTGTGCAACTGCTGCTTTAACTATTAAAGGTAAAATTGTCTCAACCCACAATTTCTCTTTTTGGCCCTTCCAACTCAGTCCCTCATTTGGCTGGGCAGGCTTTGGCTGCACACCAGGATCAACCCACGTCAAGGTCTCACAAACACAAAAACTCCACTTGGGTTACACAAAGAAGGGGGAAAAAAACAAAGGAATAAACACATAGAAACAGAAATGTATTTAGGGAAATTGCACAATGTGTTTTGGCTGCTTTGCTTTTTGCTAGTGAAATTCTGAGAAAGGGCAGATGAGAAATCTTTTCGTTACCTTCAGCTCTCCCAGTATCTCAAGTTCTTAATGACTGCCTTTATTCTGCAAGTGAGAGTGTGAGCTGAGACCCTGGGCTCAATACTGCATCTGATTGGCAGATGCTCTTACATTTGCCTTCACTTCAACCTGCCAAATGTTGCTTCTGCTCCCTTAATGCAAAAGTGTACATTCAGTCTCAGGTTTCTGCTGCTCCATGTTTTGATGAACAACTGGATGAACTTGCCTGAAGTTTGCCTCAGTTGTGTTGGTTAAGTTCTGCCTGTAGAGGAAAATTCATGGCAATGCTGAACACCTCACAGATAAAACTGACCAGCTAGATGACCCATGTAAAATTATTTAGCTAGAGACTGTCATTTTGATTAATGGGAATCAGATGAGAGAATAAGCAGCCCTTGAGATCAAATGCAAAATCATGAGATGGCCTACATAAAGTGCTGCAGGGGTTTAATTTGAAAATGAATTTAAATGAACTGATGAATGTGAGCCTGAACAGTGTATGTGCTAACTTACATTTACTTGCAGAGTTAAGAACGCTTCAGACTTGTGTACTAACCTCAGTTACCTATCACACTTGTGCTCCTTCCAGGCAGCCTGCCAAGTTTAGGTTTACTATATGTTTATAAATCATAGTGAGTGACTCCAGTTGATTTACATTCCTAGGTATGGAAGTAGCATGTGGATTTCACCTGCTGCTTGTTTCTGGCTTGGCATTCATTACATAGCAGAAAAATTCATATTGAGTCTGCCACTACTGGATAATCTAAGCTGACTAATTTTGTGCTTTTTCTGTTACTGAAAAAGTGCAGAAAAAACTAGGTATGTATGACCTGTGCTCTGATGCTCTTATGACCTGTGCATATAATTCAGAAATGAAGTAGTTGAGGAAAAAAATGGGAGTGAATGGGGAGTTTGGTATGACTTTGAACAGATTCTCAGTCATTTGCTTTCCTTGAAGCTGTAATTGGTGGGTGACTTGTTGTCTGTGTCTTGTTGTGCTTGCAACAGCTTTAAATAATCAAAAAACTACAGTGGATACAGATAATCTGAAAGTACTTTGTGGTCTGCTTGTGAAGATGTTTTCAGTCAGTGGGTACCCTTCCTGTGTAGGCTAGCACTGCTTAGCAGCTGTTGTATGGGAAAACTCGAGAATTCCTTATTGCTTTAATAAGTGGAAAGGTGGGAGTGCCTCCTTGTCTCAGAGCGTTTGCTGGCCAGCAGAATCTTAGGTGCTGCCTTGGCTTTCCCGCTCAGTAGTGTGACACATCTCTGCCAAGCAGCTTTTGTGGTTTAGAGGATGAATCAAAGGATTTCCCCTGAAGCTCCTGGTGATTGTTATAATTAGCTGCAATGCGTCTTGGCAGCTGAAACACTTCTGTGTTTCCTTTAGGTCTACTCCTGCTCTGACATTGGCAAAAGCTACCTGAGGCATCAAACTGGGGCTCTGCATGTATTCCATTAGGCAGAAAATCAGGGAGAGATTTGTGAAGTTGTATAAATAATAAGCTTACAGTAATAGAAACAAATAGAAAACAGGAAGAAATAAATTGTTTTGCCTGACATTCTAATAAAATTTTTTGCAAGCATGTGGATTAAATGGGAAATTCCTGTCTTGGTAGTTAACTGCAAACAACTTTCCATCCCTGACTCGAGTTACTTTCCTTGTTGATATTTTTACCACGCTTGCTGCTATGAGATTTCCATTTTTAATGGATAACATTCAGACTGCCTAGTTCAGGTACTTAGTTGAACTGACTTTCAACTCAGTACAAGACCTGATTTCTTTATTACTTACAGCAATGGATAGGGCACTGTGTAGCTGAGTAAAAAGATCAGTTAACTTTTAGAAGGTCCTTCCCAGCTAACTCAGCATAGCATCTTGTGCTCTTTTGCAGAAAAGACAAACATGAGTAGTAATCAAATAAGACTGGAACAAATCTGGCCATCTGCCGTGTGCTATGGTGACCAGGAGTTAGATAAGGAAATTTACAAATCTAGTTGCTTGTTTTGGTCTTATGTGTATTTGTTGTTTTTTCTTTTTTCCCAGGAACTCTTAATCTGCTATAACAGATAGCTTTCTGATAAATGCTAACAAAGTTATGAGGAACAGAGCTGTTTTCTTAATGATGAAAAACACAACAGTAAAAAGCAAGGGAAAACAAGCTGCAACTGATTCATCCTCTTAATGGATTTTCATTATAGCCATTTACTGGAATATTTGGCTTTGGATCAGTCAGGATCCTTGAACATGCATGCCTCATCTGTTTTGGACACTTACTTAGGCTGCTGTTTTTTTAAGGCAGACAGTAGTAATGTGGCATCATCAATGCATAAAATGCAAATGGTAATTGAGATGGTTTTGCTTAAAAACAGCCATAGGTATGAGGAAGATACTAAATGGTAGGAGATTCTGCATTGCTGAGTGCCCACAAGAAATTATTTGGTGTTCCCTTTTTTATGATTAGTTGCATTTTCCATCAAGCTTAGGACTGAGTTCATTTCTGTGTCCAGTGTTCAGTGCAGTCACTGAGGATCTCAGGCCCTGACCACACTGTTCTTCAGGCTCCATCGTTACAACCCTGGCAGAAGCTGTAGATTTCTCTCCTTTTTAACATGGTATTGAGAAGGAACCTGGTCATTCAGCAATTACTGCATGGTGGGTCTGACAGCAGCACTGAAGTGCCAAGATTTTTGAAGAGATTTCCATTGAGGTTCGCTAGAAAAAGAAAATCCTCAACAGACATGAGAAAACATTGCATGGCAGCAGTAATAGGGTAAAACATCTGCTGTTATAAGGGTGTACTTGAGAATGACAAAAAATAGATCATACAGTATTCAGAAGGCCTAAGGTCAAATGCAGTATAACACTGCACAGTCATTCTGCTCTAGAGAGATTGTGGGTTGGCTGCTCTGTCTCAATCTTGGGTCAGGTATTGCTCCTTAGCTTCTTTTTATCAACAGTATAGATAAAGCCCTGAAAACCAGGAGTGCTTTTTTTGTTCAAGAGCATATTGTGTGCTTTGTAAAACAAAGGGTTTCTGCTTCTCTTCAGAAGTGGGCTTAGGTTGAACTTGTGTTGATTGTAGAAAGGTTTCTGTTAAAAATATTGGTGTAAGTAGGGTTGAACTGATCCTGTGTGAGGCCTCTGCATATAAGAAACTTACTGGTTGATGTCGTGGAAGTAAGAGCTTTTTGTGACACAAATGAAATGTTTACTATATGAGTAAAAGGTAACAACAGTCTTGCAGCACCTCCATGTCAGACTGAAATGTGTTCATAGAGCTCTGGGAATGCTTTGGCAGGGCTGGGAGCGTATATAGTTCTGACACCTGTGTTTTTGGTAGAATTAAAGCTATCCCAAAAGATCATGGTGAAATATTTATGCTGGCAATGAGAAGTTAAGGATGTTATAAATACAGGAGGGACACAAATGGAATTAATGTTTGCGTATTGGTATAAGGCACCCCAAACGTATTGTGGATTAGCCATCAATCCATTAGTACAGTAGGCAGTTTGGAGTGTAAGGGTTGTGTTCAAAGATGTGATTTTTAAAAACAATATTTTTTAAAATTCATTTTGAAAAGCCATGAGCTGGCTTAATGATAATCTCTGCTTCTGTAACAGAAGAGGAGCATACAGAGCTCCTTGCTGGTGTGCAGAGGCTCTACAGAGCAGGTGACATTGCTGCAGGCCATTTGTCAGCAGCTACAATGAGGTCCTCAGAGAGCAAGAGAAAGGAGCAAGAGTCAAATTTCCTGTCGCTACTCCTATTTTCCTCTAGAAGTATCTCTGCTTGTAATCCTTAGTAACACTTCAAGTGACAACTAAAGGTAGAGGCTAAACTTGTCCCTGTAATTTATTTGTAGCCCCTTGTCAAAAGCTTTTATTTCTGCACATTTAGAACCCCAGTAGGTCAGTGCTGGGAGGCAGGCACCTTGATTTTTGGGTGGCAACCAGTTCCAAGAAGAGGGTAGAAGGCTCCTGCTGTTAACCTGGGGAAGATGCAAGGCCTCTCTACTCATCTCAGTCATAATTAATTGCCTGATTCTGTAGAGCAGAAAGCTTCCCTTAAACAGCTTTTACTATTTTCCTTTGCTGTTTTGCCACACACACCAACAGCACTGCTAAAAATTAATTTGGCTTGTTACCCCTGAACAACTGCTGGGTATTCCTAGCTGGCTGGTTGCTTTTTGGCTACTGCTTAAAAAGTGAGTCCTTGCACAAAGGGCTTGGAAAGAAAAGAGCAGTAGAACAGATTGTTATCTGTGTTTTCCCACAGCTAAAAAGTAGGATTGACCATGGAAGATCTATTTACTGACATTTGTGCTGTTTGTTTATGAAGCCAGGTAAATAGTAAATGTTCGTACAAGGGAAAAGTTCACCCCAACAGTTGTTATGCTTTGTTTTTGAAACCTATTTAATCATAAATAGGTTGGACACCTCTCCTATGAAGAGAGGTTGAGGGAGCTGGGCGGGCTTGTTTAGCTTAGAGAAGGCTCCATTGTGGTCTTTCAGTACTTGAAGGGAGCATATACACAGGTGGGGGAACAGCTGTTTATGGGGGCGGATAGTGATAGGACAAGGGGGAATGGTTTTAAACCAAGACTGGGGAGGTTTAGATTAGATATTAGGAGGAAGTTTTTCATCCTGAGGGTGGTGACGCACCGGAACAGGTTGCCCAAGGAGGCTGTGGGTGCCCCATCCCTGGAGGCATTCAAGGCCAGGCTGGATGTGGCTCTGGGCAGCCTGGTCTGATGGTTGGCAACCCTGCACACAGCGAGGGTTGAAACTACATGATCTTTGGGGTCCTTTTCAACCCAGGCCATTCTATGATTCTATGATAAAAACAGAATTGTTTTCTTTGGTAACTGCTTAAATTGTAAAATGTGTCCAGGATCATACAGGAAAATGTAAACATACTCAGTTTAGACGGACAAATATTTTGGGCTGTTTTTAAGTCAGATGAGCAGAGAAAGATAGAGCACACCATGGGTTTAAGTCCAATGGGGTAACAGTAAATAATGTTGCAAAATCTGAATCCTTGTGATCTTTAGTAGAGCTACAGTTGCTTACATTACAGGAAGCAAGGGGTTGTCCAAGGAATTTTTTTTTTTTCTTTTCATTTTCTTCTTACAGATGTGGGGTAAGAAATAAATGTACAAATAGATATAAAGTGTTCGAGAATAATTAAACCAACATCAAAATGCATTAAAAAGTGCATTAAAAAAAAAAAAAAACCCAGATAACATTTTCAAACAGAATATTGGTGAAAAAACTCTCTCTTCAGAGCTGTAGATCAGCACTTATGCAGGGAGATCTCTGGGCTAAGGATGCTAAGAAAGAGCAGAAGTCTGGAAGCAGGCACAGGCAGTGAGGGGCAGGACTGAGACACTGCAGCACAGGTGGAGGGGGCCCATCTTGCCCAAACAAGGGGTTTACAGAGAAGTACCACTTCCCTCATCCCATGCCTCATCTGTGGCCAAGAACAAAGGGAAGATGCAGAAGCAGTTCTGCTGATAGCCACACAGCCTAATGGGGTTTGCCTCTGTTTAAACTGAAGCAGCTTGCAGTGTACTGTAGCACTGTCTGGAAACATTCACAGACCTAAAACAGGACTCTGCTCCCTAGCATGTTGAGTGTCTGCTTTTCTCAGCCTCCCTACTGCACTGTTCTACTTATACTTGGAAGAGAGCAGCACTGCAGGCTATCAGCATGGGGCATGCTATGTCAGCATGCCAACTGACTTTGGACAGCTGGAAGATATTTCTGGAAGCCAGTTTTTGGGAGGCAGAGCTGATGATGCATGTTTATGGCACAGGCTGGGCTCACCAGTGCCTATGTGAGTTGCTGTGAAATAAGGACAGTTCCTGGCACGATGGGCATTGCTGTGGCAATTCCAGATGCTAGTATAGAACTTCTGTCAGGAGCAGTGCTAGCTCTCTGCTTGGATAAATAACTGTAACTTTGACAAGGCAATGAGTGAGGCCTTGGACCTTGGAGTGAGACCTAGCAGGCAAGCTGGTATGTGCTGTGGAATTAGAACTGTTCACTTTCTGCTGGTTTCTCAGCCTGCACAGAGCTTACAATAATGTCACAAGCAGTGGCAAGCACCCAGCATTCACTGCAAGAAAAGTGTGATGGAAAAACATTACTGTTATGTAGGATACTGCTCCTCCAGCAGAATGGGTACAAAAGGTGGAGCTGAGGAAGAGTTGGGGGAATCTTGCGAAGCTTTTGATCCCTATTCCTTACCTGAGGTTCTCACAGCTATATGGTGCTAAGGAGTAAGTCCTTTTCTTAAAACCTAGCTTAGACTAGGAAAATCTGTATCAGCTAAACTGATTCTAGAGGTTTTCAAAAACAGAAGTCTGTACTTTTTCTTCCCTTTTCTTTGAACCAGAAAAAGGAAAAGAGAGTGAGAAATTAAGAACAGTTCACTATTATCATTGTATACTACATATACAAATTACCCAAATTATTTATGGTTTGTAGATAACACTAAACATGAAAATGACTTCCTACGCTTACTGCTATTTGATCCTGGGCTGATGAAGCTTGAAACCTATATGCAAAACCAAAACAGCAAAATCTTAGCTTATTGCCTTGTCTTCCCCTTAAGGACAACATTGGTATTTCACATGGACAATGGGAGATAGTGAAATGGTTTTAAATCTTAGACTTTGTAAAAATGAATCACATCAAACAAAAACCTGCAGCTAATTAAAAAATATGACGCTTGGAAAAACGGTTAATATTCTGCTGTATGGATGAACCACGTTTCTTATTTGAAAGGAAAAAAAGGATTAGTTTTCAAACTTCATAGAACATGAGCATTGTTCTACCATCTAGCATATTCTAGGTCACGAAGTATCATCTAACTTTTAGTATTATTGTTGAAGAAAGACAGGCTTGTTTGAAAGTTCTATACAGTCACTTGAGAGTTTCCACAGCACTTAGTAAACAGTTGTATGTGATTTGTATTCAAGCCGTGGCACAGTTCTATTTAAATTTCTTTTGCTTCACTTTTCTATCACTTGGTCTGCTTAAGCCTGTAGCTGCAGGTCAGGCCATAGAGAACTCTGAGTTAACTCTCTTTTGATAAAAATTGATAGAATTTGTCAGTATCAAATTCAGAAAGTCATCTTTCTTCAGTGAAGCGCTTAAAAATAAGCTTCACTTACATTTTAACTTGAAATCAGTGGAAGTTGAGTACTATCAATTAATAATGTAACTTGAAGAATTTCTTTGTTTGGGACAAATATGTTTTTGTATTGTGAATTTCCTAGGCCCTGAGAATGTTTTTTACAGCCCTTGCTGGATTCCGTAGGAAGAGCTGCGCTATCTGTTTAGCAGTGCAAGCAGCTTATTCCAGAGCCTCATCTTTCCTAATCAACGCACTGTTTGTGTGTTGCAAATAACTGGATCATCACTGATGCTAATGCATTGCTGACTTCTCCAAAGTGTAACTTCTTGTCCACTGCCCCTATCAGAACTCTTTCTGATCTCACTTTCGCAGAGAACGTGCTCATCTCAGCTTTGTCCAGCCACACATGCTCCTTTATCCATCCAGCAGAGCAAGAATGCAGCAGTTCTCTGTTAGGTGATTGGAGTGCTCTGTGAAGTCCAGATTGCTTGCATACAACAGATGTGAAATTTGGCTACCCTTATAAGAATTAGATCACTTCTCTCCGTGTTATCCTGCATCTTGTATTAGGCAGTTATCATGTTTTCCTCATCTGGCTAACTTCCCACACTGTACGGGTTCTCAGTCTGCAGTCAGTGTTGTACTATGTGCACAGTTCAAGCTGTATTTTTGCAAGCCATGTTTGTATTTTTCCATCAGCATGTTCTCTTTGTGCAGTAATTTTTCCAGAGCTGCTGTAAGTCAGACCACAGGTGTATCCTGTGCTCAGATGCCTGTTTCAGTCACTCCTTTGAGAACCCTGTCACTCCCTCTGAATTGTAGGCAGCAAGCCACATTTACAATTACAGTTCCTTTTCCAAAATGGTGTGTGCCCACACCTAGCTATCAGTTTCATCACCATTAGAACTCATTTTTGATAGCTAGACTTACTGTTTTTCAAGTTCAAAAGAGCACTGCTAGACCTCCATTGCAGCATTTACCTTCTATCTTCATGACTTTGCTTAGTTTGTACACTGGATGCTATTTTTCTAGTAGTGGCCACATCAACTGTACAAACAGAGGTAAAGTGCTGTTTTTGTTGCTGTTGTGCTTAAGAAGTGTATGTTCTTTTGTACTCAATGCACTATTACTTAGTTCTAATAACCTCCCACACTGTTTCCAAAATCACAGACTTCAAGGCTATAGGTAGGCTTGTGTTTTAGTATAGTCTATATATATAACCTTGCTTTTGACTGCATTGAGTCCATTAAATGTGGCTAACCAAAGTTTAATGAAGTATTAAAGAGTGAGAAAGCATCAGTTCTCTTACTGCTCGGATCTTCTATGTGATTAATAGTTGTTTGAAATCAACCCTGTTGTTTGAAATCTGTAGGTAGAGTAACAGTTTGATGTGGAAGTATTTTGTTACTTGCTGACTGTTTGACTTGCTGAAGCTACCATACCTGACCAGCTGCATATAATTAGAAAGTTTTAAGGTAAAACATGAATGTCCTTGAGGGTAATAAAAATGCTCTCAACAGTCTACTGCTATAGTATTGCTCGAAATTAATGCATGTTTTCCTTTCTAATCAATTCCAGAACTTGGCTAAGTAACAAGATAAATTATTTGCATATAAAAGAAAGTTATTAGCACTTTTCCCCTTCTTTTTTTTTTCCAGTTGTGATTATCCTGAGAAAACTTTGGAAGTATATCTTGTGAAAACAAACAAGAACTGCTTGCATAAAAAACAAAACAAAACAAATTAAGATTAAAAGGAAGCAAAAAATGCATTGCAAATATATTTGCCCAGAAATTAGCTACTATTTTGAAACATAAATTCACCACTGAATCATAGAATGGGTTGGAAGGGACCTTTAAGAACATCTAGTTCCAATCCCTCTGCTATAGGAAGGGACACCTCCCTCTAGACCAGCTTGATAAAGCCCCATCCAGCCTGGCCTTGAAAGCCTTCAAGGAAGGGACATCCACAACCTCTCCAGGCAACCTGTTCCAATGTCTCATCACCCTCCCATTTTCTTTCTAATATATGATCTAAACCTATCCTCTTCCAGTTTAAAGCCATTTCCCCTTGTCCTGGCATTCAAAAAAAAGTCCTTTCCCAGCTTTCCCGTAGGGCCCCTTCAGGTACTGGAAAGCCGCTATAAGGTCCTTCTGCAGCGCTCTCTTCCCCAGGTTGAAGAGCCACAACTCTCTCAGCCCCTCCCCATGGGGAAGGTGGTCAAGTCCTCTCTTTTTCTTTATGGCTCTCCTGTGGACCCATTCCAACAGCTCGATGACCTTCTTGTGTTGAGGGCCCCAGAACTGGACACAACACTCCAGGTAGGGTCTGATGAGAGCAGAGTAGAAAGGCAGAATCACTTCCCTTGACCTGCTAGTCACACTTCTTTTGATGCAGCCCAGGATATGGTTGGCCTTCTGGGCTGAAAGCATGCACTGTTGGCTCATGTTGAGTCTTTCATCAGTCAACACCCCCAGATCAGGGCTGCTCTTGAGCAATTCTCTGTCCAGTCTGTACTTGCTCTTGGGATCGTCCCGTCCCAGATGCAGAACCTTGACGTGGCCTTGTTGAACTCCATTAGATTGGCATGGGCCTACCTCTCAATACCATCCAGGTTCCTCTGCATGGCATCCTTTTCCTCTAGCCTGACAGGCAGCTTGATATTGCCACTCAAATTTGTGTCATCTGCAAACTTATTTATCATGAAATTTTATCCTGAAAATGCAGCTTGATTACAAAAATCTCAATACCATATATTATGATCACAATTAACATTAGCTACGAAGGTGATGCCTTTTTTCAAGTGCAAGAGAGAAATTAATTGCTACACAACTGAACTATAAGTGGAAGGTTAAAAAATACAATTATATGTGCAGGAAGAGGATTAAATGACCAAAGAACTGGACGAAATGAAGTTGTATGATTTATTTGTCAAGTTCTCAAATTTAATCAGCAGTGACATGATCGTGGTATGTGTCTTTGCACAACTATTGGGGCAAACTTCGTTGCACACACCAACAGCTGGCAAATAAAACCAGAGAAAATGCAAACCAAAAATAAAGATGCCTTCCTTTTCAAGGAATGTTGGTTGGCAGCAGAAACAAACTAGTAGGGGAGTTGGAGCATCTTCGCTCTTCTGTATGAAAGACATACAAGATGAACAATTAATTGATCTTAGGACAGGAATAAGTGAATAAAATTCAGTGGGCTATAGAAAAAGAAAAGGAAGTTATTCACTGGGAAGAAAAAAACAAGTGCCCATATCACAGAAGTCAACTGGAAGACTGTGATCCCAGAGGTTAGTTAAGAAATCTTTAGGAAATAGTGGGACTATTTTGGATGGCTTAATGAAGCTGGTGTGTAACAGTAGAAATTCTGTCCTTTTCACAGCTTTTCAGATGACACTCTCCAACTATTTTCTTATTTCACCCTGAGCTGTGACCTTCCTCTGTGAATCTCTCAAAAGATAAATACATGATATAAGCATTTAGATGTAACATTGCTGCAAAATATATATCCTTATTATAAAGACAGTTGAGAGGTTGTTTTTTTTTTTGGTTTTGGTTTTTTTTTGTTACATCAGTAGTCATCAGTGTGAAATGTTTGACTGTCATTTCTTGTTTTAAAATCTATGACTGCAACTAAGATATTCTGGAGGATGAATACTCAAAGAAAAAGCCAAAGCCCTGCAACAAATAAATTACTGGAATAAAAAAAGATATTGCTAAATTTCTTCCTTCAAAATTACACCATGTATTGGAGGTTACGAGTATTAAACACAACAGAAAAGTTTTCTCTTTTGTTGTTTCTCCTTGAAAACTAAATATATCATTATTGTGATTTACTCTGGTGTTCTAAAGAAAAAAAAAAGTATGTTAAGGAAAAGAGGGTCCAACAGGCTTTGAAAGGAAGTGTCACCTGCCTCAGTAGGTAATTTCTAGAATGTCTGGTAATTTTACTATCCTAACTAAATATTACAGAATGTGGATAAAAAGTGAACTTGTATTGAAAGTCCTGTTTTGGACATCAGATAGGAAAAGAAAGCTCACCAGGACGCTTTCTGGGTCTGCTGTGTTAAGTGGGGTGTACTTGGAAAAGCACTGGTGAGCCTAGAGCAGACTTCTCCATTTGAGCTAGTCATGCTAGCCTGCCATTAAAGTCACTAGGGAGGAACAGTCACTTGCAGGACGTGAGTCATTTCATCATGAAACAGCTTCTATACTGCTAGTGGCTAAGGCTGGGTGAGGCACAGGCCATCCAGTAAGACTGCAGGTGTATTACTAAATTCCCCCACACCACATTTTCCCTCAGAGTAAAATATGACTAGTGCTTGCCACCTTCTCCACCACGTTTTCTGAACCTGCATCTGTACCTGCTAGAAGAAATTTTGTTGGATGTGTATCTGAGCAGCAGTAGGGAAGTGACCGTGCATTCCAGTTGAGTCTTTCATGAAAAAAAAGATTAGAATGTCCTCACTAAATAGAATGTAGATAAAACAAAGAAACCATATATTGGAGGTGCCCTTTACTTCCACAAAAAATCAACTGTACCCATTAAAACTAGCAGGAATGAGACATAAAAAAGGCTATGTTGTGTCAAGGTACTTGGCACATCCCAGCAAAATATCATACTGTTGCTTTTTATTGCTAAAAATAACAGCTTTCAAACCAAAATATTTTGCTTTAGTAGCAATTACAATATGCACCCTTTTTACAGAGATTTTTATTTTTTAAAAAGAAGATAATCTCACAACCATTATATTTTACCAGAGAGGTATATAATGGGAGTTGAAATCACCAATATCATGCCTGGAAGTTGTTATAAATATCATGAATAAGTTGTTCAACTGTGATGGTTCTAAAAACTTCCAATACATTAAGATATGTTTCCTCTGCTGAGTCCACCATTCTCTCTGGCAAAGTAAACAGGGTTTTGTGGTTTACAGTATTCTAGAAAATCTTTGTTCAGTCTTCCATTTCTACATGCAGTCCCCATTGTTCCTGAAATTGCAGCAGATACATTTCTTGGTCCTCAGACGGTTCTTCAGATACCTGTTTCTCATACAGTCTGGACAAAAGTCCCTCTTTGTTAGGAACATCACACTTAAATACTCCTTTACACACCTCATTTTCAACAGTGAACCAAGTAGGAATATACAATCTGCCAGTGTGTGGGTCCCAGTCTACCAGTATGGTCTGTTCACTCTCATTCTCTGTGACACCATGCGCTATTTTTCCCAGCCAATGATAAGATGTCTGCCCAGATTTTTCATCATCTGAGTCCACCAAGTTGATGCAGGTCTTACCTAGCAATTCATCCACTGCATCAGCCATCTTCAGTTTAAGTTCCTCTAATTCCTGTCCCAAAGAAGGGTCTGCTGCCTTCACCTCCAGTTGGGGGCAATATGCGTTTCCTGTATTAAAATTAACTAAGTTTTCCAAAGCAGTCTGTGGCTCACCTAGTTCCCCGGGTGCAGAAGTCTTCTCTTTCAGACTGAGTTCTTCTAGGTTTTGGCCAGGACCGAAGTCTTCAGCCCTTACGCTGAGTTCATACTCTACAGTCCCTCCATTTTTTTGTCTCAAAGTATTCTTTGTTCCAGGCTGGTCATTCTTTGTTCCAGTTTTGTCCCCCTCAGCTAAAATGTCCTCTTCTTGTGAAATCTCTTCATGAGAAATATCCAGCAAGTATTTTATTTCCAGCACTTCTTTTGGAGACAAATCTCTCCCTTCAGTGCCACTGTAAACAGTATAATAACGGGGGCTTTTCATTTCTGATGGATGAATGGATTCCTGAGACGGTCTGTGCTCATCCACATTAACTGTGATAAGGTTGACCACTATTTTTTCACAAGGTATAAAAACCTTTTCCTTGCATTTATCAGTATAGTGCCATACCTGGAAAGCAAAAAGTATTTTGATTTAAGTATAATAAAAATACCATATTGCTTCCTCTTACACTACTGTCTGTTTTTAAAAGATGAGGCTTTCTTAGACCATATTAGGAGTGAATAATTCAGTTTAGGGAAAAAGGAAGTTCATCATGTATACCTGTAAGATTGTTAAAATGCTCTGCTTTTGTTGTTCTGTCAGAAGTAAAAGTATATTATGATCAGCTCTAATTTCCTTTTTCTCATCTTCTCCATGCCAAAATAATGGTTAGAACAATTCTGTCAAAATTCTGGTTTTGTTTCCACCAGCACAAAATCAAGTGACTGAGAAAACATCAGAACTGCACGTGGGTCACAGACTACAGAAATCTATTCCACTCTCTTTAACCAGCAAAGAGGAAGTGCAGTCAAAACCACATCCCACACAGTTGGTTACCATGCTAAGGTGCGACTTGCAGAGGATTAAATAATACCAAGTTTCCTCTCAGAGAGGGAAAATACAGCAGTGTACAGAACCTGCACTCTGCATTTGCTCACAGGCTGGATTTATGACTGCAATAAATGATCTAGTTAAATAAACAACAGCATACAATCTTTTTGAAATGACTAGTATTTCTAGCATAGATAGCAGATCGAAGCACTGTACAGCAGACATTAAAAGAAAATGCAATAGAATAACAGCCACGAAAAGCTGCACTTCAACATTTCAAACCTGAATGGAGGACTAAAACCACTAATCTACGTAGTCTGAAAGATTCCTCGGGTCAGAAGTGCCAGACCAAACCAAATTGCTTATTCTGCCTCCCTGTGACCACAAGGGATGGCTGTGTGGAATGGTCTGTAGACTGGGAGAAGCAAAACCCATCGCTAAAACAGCAGTTCCATATTCATTCATTATCTTTACGTGAGCTGAATTAAGAGGTGCAGAAGTAAAACTGAAGCTTTCAAACTGAACATAAAGTTCACTGGATGCAAAAAAATCCCAACAAAACTTCCCAAAGACCCACAAAAACAACACAATGCTATAAGAGAAAAGACTCCTGGAGTTGGAGTTTAGTCTACTTTTGAGTGGGAATTCCTCTTTAAGTAGTCCTCTGGCTGTGGACCTTTGTCCTTCTAGCTTTCCAAACTGTGGCAAACTGCTACCATGTCCTGTACCCCAGGACAAAGCTGGCACCTTGTCAGTTGCAGGTGTTTTGGCACATGCCTGACTACACTGCAGCAGCAGCTGCTCTGCTACTTCCTTCTGACCCCTTCAAGAAGCAGTCAGTCCCTCTGAAAACACTTCTATCATCTCTGCTGCTCTGGATTTCTTTAGAAAGATCTAAGTGTTGAAACTACCTCCCTTATACCTCCCACCACACCGTGTCGTGCAGACTGGATTAACATCAGAGCTCATCAACTGCACTTTTGTGATTGAGCAACTTGTTTACAGATAGATAGCTGTAAGAAAATTTCATTGGGCTTATTGGATGGAAACAGATAACGTTTCGTAAACTTCATGTGTTCCTTCCAAAATTTAACCAACTTTAAAGAGTGGTTTTAAGAAATCTGCAAACACTCTTACATAGAAAGTGTCTCTGGGGAGTAAAAATAACAGAATTTGCTTGTTGGTAATGTACTGGATGCAAAAAAACAGAATCCAGTATATGAACGAACTCCTGAAATTCAGATTAAATAACCTTTCTGTGCTAAAACCTTCCCAAATACATGGGAAAATGTGGCAGCACCTAGTAATGATCCAAGAAAATATCAAGGCGATTCTGCACTGCTGAATTACTTCCTCTTCTAGTTTCTGATTTCAACTTTTTGTTCACTAACTCTCTTCTGTGCTTCTTTCTGAATGCATTTCAGGAGTGCTGACTTCCTACAGAATCTGCCTCAGTTCATCTCAGACCTTGCCTGTGGCACTGAACCTTCCCAAGCAAACAGATCTATTCCAATCTTTGTTACCCTTGGTCATCTTCTCATATCTAGTCACAGTTGCTAACTGGAGTTATTCCTCTGTTTTATAATTGACCAGAGTGGCAACTAGAGATTTCATTTGCAATTAGCCTTGGTTTCCTCCTGGAAAACGCACAACTCTGCCATGAGATCCAAAGCTGGCAGCATCATCCGGCAACAAAGAATACATACCAGGCTTGTTGGATGCTTCTGTTTGCTGACATGAATGTACCTGTGCACACAGCAGCATGCCACTGAAGTGAAAAGGACAGCTAGCACGATAGGCAGAATGTATCCAAATACAACTGTTATAGTCTCATCTGTTGTTTTATCTGTTAACAAAGCAAAAGTTTTTGTTGTACTGCTTAACTTCATAATGTATTCAGACAGTAACACTCACATTTACATATTGCTCTTTGGGACATGGGATGCAAATATTTTAAATAAAACAGGAATTTACAGGAAATCGGGGGAAAAAAGAGCTACAGAACAATCTTTTATTATTTCAGTCTAAATAATAAATTAAACTATAAAAAAAGTAAAAAAAAACCTGTAAAAATAAGTAACAATCCCTCCCTCTTGCTCTCCTGTTGCTAGTTTCTACCCCCTCAGATTGTCCCAGCTCTGTCACTCCCAAGCATCATTCAAGGAGGAAAAAAAAGATCTCATTCATTGAGACTCAAGCAATGCAGAGCCTTTTTTTCAAAGGTACTGTCTTATCTTTCAGTCAGCAGGACCCAACTATGTTTTAAAGTCAAAAATAAGTTCAATAGTGTGAATCTACAGAGAGAGAATAGACAGAAAAAATTACAAACTCATTCACCATTTTCTCTAACTCTGTAATTTGCCAGCTTACACGTACCTTTCAAAGTAGAAATGCAGTGTTCTTTGGAAAACCCACTGTGTAGAAGAGGTGTAGTGACATGGATCTGCGCACTGACACAGTAAGCTGTTCCAGGTTCTAACCAGGGCACAACCAAGGTGCTGTTGCTGATGGAGAAGAACCACTAGAAGATACATACAAAAAAAGTCTGTCTTTCCTCTTTAACTCCTCACATACAGAAAGGTAAAAATGTTACAGATAAAATTTGTCACGAGAACACATTTCCCGAAGTAAATAATAATGCTCCAATAACTGCCAGCTGTATCCTTTTTCTTTTCCTAATGCAATCAAAACTCAACGTCTTCACTATGTCACATAATCTCTGAATATTTTATCTCCCATTCAATCACCCTTCTACTACTACTGCACAACATCATAGTTTATGTGAAGTAGGATCACGTATCATCACCAGCCCACGTTCTCATGCTGATGTTGCAGTAGAGATAAAATACCACACTAGCCCCTTCCTGACGTGTAGGCAAATGAAAGGCACGTGATACAGGTTCTGAAAATCTTTCAAATTTGGATGTTCTGGTAAAGTTAGGAGCCATAAAATAAGTTTTTATGTAGGTCTTGGAATTCAAAGTAACTGCTCTTTGTCAAGCTAATGCTAATCTCAGCATTTTAATATACCTTTGACAGAAGGGGACTGTTTTGGTGTAAGACCCTTTCTCCTCTTTTCTGGAAATTCAGACATTTGCTAGATAGGTGTTGTGTCTGGAGGACAGGAGGAGAAGAATGGATATTCTTGTGAATAATCACTAACTGCCTCCTTATCTACTCTGTTTTTGGTGAAAATTACTCCCTTATGGAATTTAAATCTGGAGAGAGAGATGAATGAAGACTTTCAGATGTGGTGGCAAAGGATGGATGCACTTTGTTATGATGTGTGGTGAGCCTGACTGGCTGGGGAGAGACTCTGCTGAAGAGGGCTGGGATAGGCAGAAAGCTGAACGTGAGCAAGCAATGCGCCCTTGCAGCAAAGGAGGTCAATAGCATCCTGGGCTGTGTCAAAAGAAGATTCTGTAGGTGCTGGGAAGGGATTATGCCCTTCCACTCAGTGCTCATCAGACCACATCTAGAGTAGTACATCCAGTTTTGGTCTGCCTGACACAGAAAGATGGACAATGATCCTACGGTTCCTGTCATGTTATGAGCCTTATTTCAGTTCTTGGTGTTACAGTGCACAGTGCACAGACTTAATAGGTAAAGTTCTGTAGCATTATCAGAGCTTACTCGTTTCTTTGTCTTTTTCTTGAGGACAGACACGTTGTATTGCAGGCCAGGATATACTTGAAGCAGAGATATAGATTCTCCATCAGGACTTCTCCACTTCTCAGGAACAGTCAGTGTGATTGAAATAGATTTCTCGGTAGAAGACACATTTACCATAGGTGGGCCAATTTTAGCTGGAAAAATAAAAACTTATAAGAAATAGTTACATGAATCTGAAGGTTTGACTGTGCAACTTCTTAAAGGCAATCATATTTTTGTAATATTTTGGGTAGTCTAAATAGAACCTTGAACAATTTATTTATACTGATATAAAAATATCTTCCACATAAGTAACTGAAACTTCGCAGTAAGAAGCTGAACACTGACTTGGAATTTTGCCTAGGAAGTTCTGTGACTTTGCAGAATGTGCAACATCGAAACTCAATTTGCTAAAACAAGCTGAATTACCAGTATATTGTCAGATTATCTGGTACAGATAAGAGATATGATGCTTTAGAGTACAATTACTGTTTGGTTTAATAGGGCCTTTTCAAAATCAGAGTTCTTCATAAAGTATATGTGCCATGCCCTTTTTTCCCTTTGAGTAAAGATTTATTACAAAAATTACAAATTACAATGACTTCAATTACTGCTGCTAGCAGCATAAATCTCAAACAGCAGCAAAAAAATCTAAGCATACATTAAAGTATCGCATACTATGAGGATGCAGGCTGAGCACACAGTATAAACTAAGGCCATGAACACCTGGCTTTGTGATTAGCTTTCCTTACTGTCTGTAAGAGGGTTAAATCGTGTTGTCTCTATCCAGTTAGAGCACTTCCCTTTTAGGAAGGCTTTCACACTCGCATAGTATTGCTCTTCATGGTCAGCAGTCTCACTGGAGAGGTCACACCATGTTGTACTGATATTCCTGCATTCTGGCTTCCTTATCCATTTGCCAACACCATATCTGTGTTGAAAGGGAAAGAGAAGGGAGCTGTACAAATGTTCTTGACATCGTATCATTCACCTGATTATATACAAAGAAATGATGATCAAGCTGATAGAACAGTCTGCCTGTTTTGCAGAAATGTGCTATTTCAAGGAACTCCCAACTTCAGCTGAGATAAAAACATGAATTTTCAATGAAAAATAAACCAGTGTAGGTCCTTTTCAAAAATGGCAATAGGTAACTGGGATGTTAGCAATACCACATTCGCTTACATGGAACTCTCAACTTCAGTCTCCACAGCTTTGGCTTAAACTTATGAGAACTGAGTCAAGGTAACTATGTAATGACAAAATGTTCTGTAGAATGGCCAGTGGCTCTTTCTGCTGCGTAAAGATGTGTGCTAAGCTGTTGGTCACTTTTTGTTCTTGTTTAATATAAAGACTCCATCTGTAATATGATGCATTTCAAAATCCTTCTTGTTGAAGCAGCAGCATTAACACGCTACAGTAACGCTTCAGTACTGATCTTAAGCACAAGCAGAAGAAATCCAAGTTTCCTTGGAAAATTTATGCCTGGATTTTCTCAGGAGCTCCCACTCCTCAAATTCACATTATGCTAAGAAGAATCCCAATTTAGCTGCTAATTAATAAGGGGATGTGGCAGCATCTACACAACTGCATTTTCAAAGTCTTGCTTTTCTAGCTAACTGGAGATACAGATGAGTATTTTCGTATTCCGTGTGAAAGATGGCCCATAACTATGACTACTCTACTGCTGACCTGTAGTCAGCACAGCTAACACTCTCTGAGTTTTTTTATCTTCTATATGATTATTGTTCATTTCTATCATTTCTATATGATTATTGTTCATTTCTTTGCAGTCAAGAAATCTTGCCTATCTTGCCTTTCCGAGGGATGTAGACTGTGTTACTCCTCTGCTAGCACAGATGGCAAGATCTGGGAAACAAGGTTGCACACTCTAACTGCTAAATCAGTACAAGTTGCAGGAAACTTTTGGAGATCTAAATTTGTTTTAGTGTCATGAAAAAGCTACCAGACTGGGATAAGACTGGGATAGGAGCACGATAACATCCATGTCCACAGAACTACACCTATTTATAAGTTAAACTTCCAATACTGTTCTTACGATGACCAAGCGTTCTCTTGGTGGCAATGAAGGAAATGGATTCTGGTCTTCACTCACATTCCTTGATATCCTACAAAGAGTCAAGCTCTGTTTCTGATCATGTTACTTGGTTGTTTATAATACTTGAAAACTTCATCAGATTGACACCCAAACTGGAGAAGCTTTGGGGATTGAAATAAACCTGTGGGTGTTGAGTCTGTTAGAAAAGACTGATGAAACTGTGTCTGCTTACAATATTCCTTTAAATACTACATCCTTAGATCCATTCAAGCATATATAGAAGGCAACTATGATGCCAATTCACAGCACTGTCCCTGCTTATTCCTTAGCTTCCTTAGCCGAATGCCCTGAAAGCTTCAGGTTACATCCCACACTCCTTTCATAGGAAGAGTTTCCTTATAAATTTTTTTTAACTGGATCTGAAGTAAGCAGTACCAGAAGTAAATGTTAAAAACTACATTGCTTAAATCTAAGCTATGCTTTAGTTCTACTTTCTTTACTTTTTAGCAGCCCTATCTTGCATGAAGATTTTTTTTTTAATTTAAAATGCTAAAAAAAAAAAAACAACAGTGAAGGATACAATAAAGAAGCCAACTTACACTGAATATTTCACATTGTAGAGTACTCCATCTCCTGTACCTTCTGGTGCTAACCAGTGAAGGACATTCTTCATGTTTGTAGATTCAAAATGAACATTCCTAGGGTTGGGCAAAGAACAATACAACTCTCCTGAGAAAGAAAATAAGAAAGGAACAATATACACTAAGAATGTGCAGGTTCATATACTTCAAAGTTAACCAAACAGGAGCTTATTTTTTAAATAAGCCATAAACTGCTACATACTGCCTTTATTCTCGATTAAGTCAAAAAGCAAACACTTACTGGTGTGTCACTCATCTAAATTACGGTTCTCTGAACCATAAATGAGCAAAGCAAGCAAGTCTGAGGACTCTTCAGAGCCCAGTTTCCTATGTTCACATTGCTAAATTACTTGCAAAGCAGAGGAATTTGGGGCTGGGACAGAATCCCAAGCTTCAAGCTGCAAGCCAATTCCCAGCAACTTCGAGCAGCCCTGAGAGCAATCCTGAAGCTGCAGCTGCTGGGGAGCAGCTTCTTGTGCAAGTGGCCACGAGATCATAATAAGGAAGAGAAAAAGTGAATCTGTGGTCTTTCAGGACTTTTCAGAACCTTCTTCCTCCAGAGATGCAATTTGAGTTTTTAAGATAACAAAAAGTGACAAAGAAAGGAGGAAATACAACACATTAACATGAACAGTGGGAACCTATCTGAATGAACAGACTCTGACCTTAAGCAGACCTTATTATTTTCTTGGTGATATATTTCACTATTACTAAAGTGTTCATTCTCTTGTATGAATTGCGTATAACATACCATGTGTAACACATAGCTGCTTTTATAAGTAAAAATCACCACCATTTTCCTGATTAACGGACTCTTTTGTAGTTGTCCTTGAAACAGTCAGAAAAAGCTGTTCTGTAAAGGCCAAATATTTAAAATTGTCATGGTAGAAATCCTGGGTTTTCCAAGCCTCTGTTTGCATATTAATGTTCAAAAGAAACTTCAGTATATGCCTGCATCTCTATCTTCAGCTTTCCATAAACCTGTTTATGGAGCATGTTTCTAATGTTGCTCTCTTTTATTCCCCAGATCTTTGTCGGTATTCAGTGACTTTCAATTTCTTTTTTTTTCTTCTTTTATTTCTGGAGAATGAATCTTGTCAAGCACAATCCTTAGGGCAAGCTTACTTATTTACCAAATGGTATGTACAAAGTCCTGGACACAGAAATGCCCAATGACTGTAATCTCACAAGGGCTCAAATTACAGGTTCAATTAATGAAAATGTTTGAGATGCCAGAGGATGTAAAAGCAGCAGAAAGAGGCTTCCAAGAAGGTTTTGGCATTTGCTTTACTCTAACATTTTCTTCCAAGCGGGAGATAACCTAGAAATTAAAGTTTTACTTTCCACCAAAATAAATGTCCTCCACAACCTCCCTGCTCTAGGTGAAACTATTCCAAATGTCAGCATGAAGCTGCCCAATAAACATCCTAAAGTTGGCAACATTTGTTCAGTGGAGAAACAAACAATTAATTAATTAATTAATGTGCAAACTACTAAGAAGAACAAATCAAAATCAGTATTACATAGATTGCAAGAAATCATCCGTGCATCAAATTTCATCATTTGTACCAAATCCCTGCAGTACTGTTGATAAGACTACAGGGAAGACATCAATTGTAGGAACAAGAAGGGAAAAAAACAGAAGTGACACAGCCCTGACCAAATCCTGGAGAAGGCAACTGGGAAATCTGTGTGGAGAGCAGGGGAAGTACTGAAGCACAAATAAACTTTCTGTTGCAATTCCCAAACAGGAGGATATAGAAAATGGATTTATTTCTTAGGTTGAGGGGAACCAAAGGTATAAAAAGCTTCTCATTAAAAAGCACTGAGGTAATACCTGAAAGACCAACAAGGAGAGAATTAAGAATAAAATAAAGTACATACTGAAGGGTCTGAAAACCCCCACAGCCAAGATTAAAAAATCCAAACTAGCAGCAGAAGAGATATGTCTCTGGTAACTCAGACTCTCTGAGGGAGGCATCTGCTTTGCATTAATTACAAGCAAAAGAGCCAGTGAGCACTGTCCCCCCCCACACTGGTTCCTCTCTCTGGTTAGGATGGACCAATGCAGATGTCTCTCCCTCCCTGCCCTGGAGATGGCAGCCATGCTGATCAGCCCCCATCTCTGCTTCTTTGACAGTGAACTTACCAGAGATAGACCTTGTCAGGGAGCTGGGGCAACGCTGCAAGTCTTTACATGAAGGGACAGTTTATCCTCCATGTCATCCATGAACAAGGAAAAGAAGAAAGGAAGTTCAGTTTCAGATAGAAAGAAGTCCCAGCAGAAATGCCTGATGGGCAGAAGAGAACACACGAGGCTGACTATCTGGAGGGTTCTGGATGTTCCGAAGGGCAGATCAGGGTGCTATCTGCCAGACAACACAGCTGGTTCTGCCTAAGGGTAGTGGGACAGGTGGGATCTTAAGGTCACTGCCAGGCCTGTTTTGATAAGCCTCATAAAAAATTAGCCAGTGTTATATCTGAGTTGAGTAGAAGACAGCTGAAGCCTTCCTTGTCAGCTCACATTTCACACTTTTTTTCTTTTAAAGTTTTATAAAATATGGGGCTAATGCATGGTCAGTGAATGGAACCAGCCAGCTCATCACAAACAAAGCACATTTCTTCCTCTGGTTTTCTAAATGGTTTTGTGTACCTGCACCTTTTGACATTTGCCCAACCTTGAATAAAAACATTTATATTCCTTAAGCACATTTTAAAGTAGCAGGAGTCATGAACTTATGTGTTACACTCAAACATTTTTAAACTAGTGACATGTGTTTTTTATTTTTTTTTTTTTCAATTTTATCTCTGCCTAACGTGGCTTCTGATGTGGTAAATGAAGTTTCAAAACAGAAACACTGACTGCAGTAGATGAGCCAATCTCAGCCAACAGAACCCACAGGCTCTATCTTTACAAGATCTAAAGCACTATCACACTGCAAACACACTCCAATTTACCCCAAGTTCAATGTGATTTGGGAGCAGAGGGACAGAGACCGTTAACTTTCCATCAGCTGCTATGGAAGAGATTTACTTTCTATATGTGTTTTTTGTAGGTGCATCTGCTTGCCCTGTGGATAAACAACGCATGTTTTTTATTCCTCAATTCTGCATCTGTAAAACAGGAATAAAACTGCCATACTCCACTATTTCTATGAGAAGAGCTAAGAAAGAACTCCTTCATGTCTCCATGATGCTCTGTAATATCAGGAGGCATGTGCATAAAATAGAGTGTAGACATAGCTTGCATCTCCCAAAGTTATCAGCTGCTTATTTCAGTATCTCATCTCTAAACAAAATATAACCCACCATACTCCAATTTTCTTTCCATTAATGGATTAATAGCATGGATGTCACGTGTTTTCAGTTTACAGTGGCCTACATGAGAGCACAAATCAGTCACGCAATGTGCTTTTCTAGGTTCAGCCTGCCTCATAGATAGTCTGCAATGTCTGTCATCACTTTCCAGTATAATGAAATAATTTCCTTTATTTATTTATTGGATGCAAAAAAAAACCTGGAGCTCTTATTACTGTGTTTGGAAATACTGTAAATCAAACCTTGAGCAATGGTGTTCTTCATATCTTTATAATTCTTTGCACACCTGGGCTGGAAAGAATGTAGTAATATAGGCTTGTAAATTTCACCACCGCACTGAATAGCCAAGTCCTGATCTTAGAATACACTACTGCGAGGCTCTTCAAAACAGATATGACTTAGCCTGAAAACACCTTCACATGTGAGCGAAAAAGCCCACTGACGTCAGTGAGACTATTCACATGAGTAAAGGACTTCACAGCAGGTGCCTCATCCTCTCTCTGTGAAAGTGCCTGCTGGGTTGAGAAATGCGGTCGGTTTTCAGTGCATGCAGCTCAGCACCATGTACGTGCCTTGCTCAAGTTGTTAGTGCTCAAATCTTGGTTTCGGGTACAGCCACGTCTATCTATACACACCTGAATATGTGTGTGCACACCTACACAAATAGAAGCACATGTAATTTCCAGTTGTAACTATTATCTGCTCAGTGTGTCTGCTTTCTGTCTGTACGGAGGCAGTGTTGCCTAATTCAGTGATAAATGGCTGTGTTTAATGTCAGTGTTGCAGGACAAATACAGCTGCCTCAGCTCTCTCACTGTGAACACATTTGTTAACGTGTCTCTTGATTTAGACAACCTAGCAGCTGCAAAGTATAAAAATACATAAATACACAAACATATAGATTGGTTTTTTTAAAGTTATAGGATGGGGAGAAGACAAATAACCACTGAAAACTGAGCTGTTGCCACAGAAACGTGTATTGTTTCAGTACTGGTGTTTGACTGTGCTGCTCTCAATACAAATGATCACCTGTTGTATTTTATTGTGTCATGGCCACGAGGATTGCTGTCCCACCAAATTTTCCAACAAAATAAAATGACTTAGAAAGCTGGAGCATTTCTCTAGACAACTATTTGATGTAATTTAAGTCAGTGAGAGATGTGGAAAGAATTAAAACAGAAAGGAGAGTCTTAAATCTTACTTCAACACAGCTTTTTCCAATACCTACAGCAGTAAAAAGCAGGTACTCCTCCCTTATCAATCTCCTCTCTACAAATGAAGAACTCCTCTTCTGACAGTGACAGAGAAGACTTTGGCTTCAATTGCTTTTGCATTTTCCTATGCAGAAGTGGCCCTTGGGACAACCTCTGATGGTAGCGGCTCCTTTGCCTCAGGCGCTGAGATTAAGGGCATCACAATGGACATTCACTCCCCATGCCTTGTGATTTGCAGCTGCCACTTCAGAGCCGTTGATCTAATCCAACTTGCACATGTCCACAAGGGAGCAGACATTCAGAGATGCCAAGTTCCTGATTCACCTTTTCACTGGCATCAGAACCACCAGTGAAATACCAAGTAAAGTAGGAGCAATGGAGCACACCGGATGTTCACTCCTGGCTGTGCTGTAACACACTGCCCTGTCTTTCTGTTCAGCTATGGGTGACTTCCACCAAATTCTTGTGCAATCTTGCTTGCTCCTTCTCTGCTGCTGAATTCATACTCTTTTTTTCTTCCTCCAGCTCATCTGCTTAGATGAATACATTGTTTGAAATGAAAAATACTGCCTCAAACACATTTAAGTATATTATAAAAATGGCTGTACTCAGAACAAGTGTCCGCTGACATAATGTTTAGTAGTATTTGCTAGCAGAGCGCTATGACTGTCTTTTGTGGCATATCTACAGTCTGAAGCAAGCTGGCACTGGCCATGCAGGAATGCGAGGGAGTGCATGAGATAGTAAACAGGGGAACTGAGCCAAAACGGGAGCTCAAAAGTTACAGAGAGGAAGGGAAACCCCACAGAGCCAGGAATACACGTTAGCAAATGTCACTGCCTGATATTAGTCATCTTTACAACAATTAAAAGAGATGAGTGAACTTTTTTGTTTGTTTGTTTAACAAAGTCAGCCTGAAAGATTTCCTTTGTGCTGATTCTTATAAGCTCTCTTCTGGAATTCAACAGATTGTATAGTGAGGAGGAAGAGGCAGGCAGGAGTCACTGAAGCATCCCTACCTTTCTCTTGGTGGGTGCTGGAGCTCTGGGACTTCTGCACATGAAGTTGGGCTAGTGAAGCCCTTTTACTTCAGTGGTGGTGGGAATTGGAGGAGGACTGTGGAGGTGATTTCCTGTTGTAACCATAACAGTGCTCGAGAGGTAACCGCAGAGCAAACTCCTGCCCTCCCAGAAGAGGAATCAAACCCACCAGTAAAAACCTTTTCATAACGGGTATGTGGAAAAGGGAGAGAAAGATGGGGACAGAAACAGTGTCATTGGACTAAATGAAATTGAGATGGTGGAGCAGACAGAAAAGCAGAAATAATGGCAGAAGAGGTGGGAAAATGTGAGCGACAAGACCCAGGTATGTGGATTTGTTTGAGAAGAAAATAGGCAGGCTGCCATTGGAATCAGGTGAAACTGAGGAGATCACCTGGAAAAGGAGTGAGGGTAGGATGAAGAGAGGGTGCCAATACAAGGTGTGGCCTGCCTTGCCATGTTCCAGAGACCCAAGTGCTTCTCCCCCACCACTTTGAAAGTTTGCAAGTGCAAGGGTAGAGCTCATATTACCCAACAATGTCTTACTGCAAAAATATGCCCCTGATGCAGTCAAATAGGAGAAAGTTACTGCATGTTTTCTATTAATTTTAAGTGATCAATATTGGAATGAAACAAGTTGATAGAAAGTCTAAGATTACTCATAACCCCGTTATGACTTTGAGAATCATCACTCATCAGAGGTGTGTGGGTTTTTTTCTTTTTTTTACAAAAATGAAAAATACTTGAACGATATTTTATTAAGTTTGAAATGCAGAAGTACTTTTCTGTCAAAAATAACTGTTAATTTTAAAAGCTCATTTGCTTTTCAACAGAGATGTTTTGAAATTATATATTAAAAATAGCCAAACTGCCTAATGTTTGAGGATTTTCTTTTCTCCTGAGAACACATTTAGCATGAAAAACTTCTGCTTATTAGACCAACTACAACCCAGCAGCCAAGAAATGAGTGCTTAATTCAAATATTTCCGACTTCTTACACTTTTCAAAATGTAAGGGTTAAGTAAATTTCTTTTTGAAAAGGAATGTTGTAAAACTGCTGCTGTGTCAGAGTTATCAGCTGAATTCTGACACAACGTGTTGCAATCCTAACGTACCCTTTCATAAAGTATATATTTACATAAACTGAGCCACTATTTAGTGCTTATATCTATCAGATAGCGGCTGTTCATTTAGAATGGTTAAGATTTTATTTATTCCTAAAGGCTGTTGTTCCTTGCTCTCCAACCTACTAACAGCTTGTCTAGACAAGGGGTTTTGTTTTTCTTGAAATCTGAATTAGTGAAATGTTATTTTCTGAATCTACGTTTTCTCCTAGACAAGAGATTGAACGTAATGTCAGTGGAAGAAAAGCCCTCACTTCTGAGGGAAAGCTAGCTCTAAAAGGCTAAGCACTTCCTTCTGCATCAGAGAGCTGCGAGGCAGGGCTAACGCACCCAGCATGCTGGCACTACCTCATCTCTTGTGCCTAGAAGCTAGTGCTTGTATGGAACTCGCAAGAACGGAAGGTTTTCTGGGGTATCTGCCCATTTCTGCTAATCTCTGAGGTACACACTGGTGTGTTTCGAGGCACTGTATGACTGTTCAGAGTGCTCCCACGGTAAGTTCAGATGTGAACAAGACAGTGTCATTTAATAAGAGGTATGGGATTATTTTTAGTGTCTTTCCTGGACTTCGCAAGTATTTTCTGTTAAAAACACCAGACATGATTTTCTGCCTTATTTACCCCGTCTACAGGTCCAAAGTGACTTCGCTGTACAGAGGAAGTCATTTAGTGTAATCATCTACTTCTTTTACAACTTAGGAAAGCCTCAGAAATACTATTCAAGGTGGCAACACACACCTGAATCCAAGGGACAGTGTTTCATTTCTGAAGTTCAGTGGAAGAGCATACACATGTATGTTTTTCCTGCCCATGGACTGTGCTGATGGAGAAGTTTGCTGTCGATCATGTTTGACTGCTACAGGTTGATTCACACCTGAGGAGTCACACAGCTCTACTTCTGTCTGTCCACTACCTTCTCACAATGTGAAAAAGCTGCCAGCAATTGTATGTGTCTCAGCCCTCTATAGGCACTGTTTTAGTGTTTCTGAGCCACATCCTGCACATTACTATTCTGATTCAGTACACCCTAACAGCAGGATATTGATATATCCCCAGAAAGTACAAGGAGAGCCAAAAACCAAACCACATGAAATAATAAGTATTAGCCTTACTGCTCTCTCCAGCCCTTACAAGTCTACTATGACATAAAGTACCTCCTTTCACCACAGAGCTTCTGAGCATGGAGTGTGATTAAGCTCAAATACATAAACCTGGGTAACCTCTTTCCCTCTCCTAAAGCAACATTCTTTTCATAACTCTTTTTTGGACATGTTTGGATTTCCATCACAGAAAAGGAAGTGAAAAATGGGAGGCTGAATAACAGCTCAGCTGCCATCTGAGATGTAACTCAAAATGCTGGGCAATGAAGTAGGGGAAACTATGGTATTTCTCCTGTCCCTTCCTGTACCTTAAAATACTCTTTAAGTTAGCCAGCTAGCCAGGAAAAAAACAGATGAACATAGTGCCCTTCAGTCATCTATTTTCCATGAGAAAGAGGCAGAGCTTATTTAATCTATTCATATGTAAACTGCCCTATATCTCCAGTTCCACATCCCACTGCTACGTCTTTCTGCTCCATCTAATTTAATTGCACACTTCAAAATATGATGAGCAGTGGATAAAAACTCCGTAAATTACTAGTACACAAAGAACAAAGCACAAACAGATGTGCTGTTTAAACACAGCTTTCTAATGAAAAGTCATTTTTATCTACAGATAGACTTGATTTCCAAAATTCAGGCTTCTACAAATCTCAACTTCTTAAACAAAGATCTTGTTTGGGTTATAAAGGATGACCTCAGCTACTAATCTTCTAGTTGTAGACAATCAACACCAAATCTTGGAGAGAAATCAATCAGTAAAAATCAATTTGTACAAGCCACAACTACAAAAACAAACAGAAACCACACCACACAAATACAAATGACTTGAGTAATACTAACCACTTGCTCGTCTTGGAATTAAAAATACAAAAGCTGCTAGAGAACAACTGTGAAGGAAGGATAAGATTATAAGCTAGTGAGGTGAACCTCACTGGTAACACTGGGAACTGCAAAACATATATAAGTTTTGGGCTTTAATCCCAGTTTCCCAACAGCATTCAAATTTCTCTATGGGATGAATTACCTACTCTCACTATTTACACCCTTAATTAACAGGCAATAAGAATTTGAAATTGTGGAAATTGTAAGCAGAGCCAACACATAGGGCACAGACTGGCATTATCTGAAACAGCCTGACCAGAGACAGCAGGTCACAGGTGAGAAAATAAGGGTGAGTTTTTCAAATGTATGGTCACAATACTCCTTCATATATTGTAGTCTGCTTTCAGCCAACATATCCTTTTAATTATCGCTATGTTGTATTTGTTCTTCTCTCCTTCACGCTGCAGAGAGACAGAAATTAACAGAACACAAAAATACAGGACACCAAAATTCTTTCTGCAGAACACAAAGCTCAGCCTTTCCATACAATTCCACTATTAGTAGTGAAGCTTCACAGCACAAAGACATCACAGAGCACATCCACAGGACAATCAGCCTGTGCATAACACACATACTGCACGCCTTCAATATGAAATATCAGACACTTCAGTCTGCTATTTAATACCTCAGCTAATACTTACTGGCTGTGTATGCATAACAGATCAGCCTTTTCTCAGATCCAAAATACACCTTAGATCACCTGTGTCAGTGCATAAACATCTCTGCACTGTTGAACTTTGAGATCGGCTTTTCTTTTCTGCCCTTCCTTCAAAAATTCAGATTTGGTGCACGCCTTCTCAGCGATTTACTGTGTGTAGGTGAGGAGAAAAAGAAGCAGATTATTAGTGTTGAACATTGCCCGCCTTTTGGATGGCTTTCACAGGATAAAATACAATGCTTGGACAGAAGCAAGATTCCGAATCTCAAGCTCCATAGCTTAACTGCAGGGCCCGTACTGTGATCCAATCCTTTTATTTTGTATTTCCCAGAATAATTCCTTTATAAAAAGAGATGTTTTGTATGTTTCAGCATTCTAGTGACTGTGAAAGAAAACAAATCTGCTTAAAGGGCTGACTGCTTCTCAAAATGCAGACATATTTTTTAGTAAAAATAAAATACATGCCATGATAAAGTGGAAGAAGAAAGAAGCAAATTAAACTAGATGTCTCAGTGCAGACCAAGTAATTTATGCAACGATTAGAGAACATTAAAAGGGGGAAGCTTTCAATATCCTACCATAAGATAATTGGTACAGCCACCTACCAACTCAATTGCATCTACAGCTATGTCTACATTGGTGAATAAAACAAGCCAGTACAAGTAGATTTCTTACATGGAAATACCAATATTGAAAAAAAAGAATCTTTTCTAGACTTATTCCATTATTTTTTCCTTTTAAGATTGTACTAGCTGTACTCGCATTAGATGGACTCATGGAACACTCCTTCCAGGTCGGCTTCATCCAAGAGAAACCCAATGCTAAGAACACTTCCCAACATGGAGAAAAGTAGAGTAAGTGCAAGGAATGAGAGATCTGCTTCCAGAGAATCACGTGCCTCATCTGAATGGAAATAGCAAACATGCCTGAAGTTCAGCACAATATTTGTTTTTACAGTACAGAATAAGTTTATATCTACTAAGATAGATATAATGGTTTCTCTAACTACAGAAAAACATGGTTAAGGAAACCTCATCTCGAAGTATATGGAAGGACTTAAGATAGAGTTTGGTAAATTCTTGACATTCTATTGCTTTCAAGAATCCCAGCCTTCCTTCCCTAACCTTGTGAGCTGCTGGAAAAAAAATTGCTAAACTGATGTGTAAAGAGAAACTGCTGCATCTCCTGATCCTGTTAATTAAACAATGGATTTTCCTTTGTTTTTAACTTCATTTTCCATTTTCCATGCTTATGCATTAGTACTACAGCACAGATTTTTAGCAGTGGATGAAGCACTAATTTGTAAAAACCCAATGAAGTACAGTAGTAAGTGTGCACTGCAAAGTTACCTGTGAGGTAGGCACACAGCCCCAGACAGCAGTACCTAACTTTCAGAGACCCAGAGAACAGTTAACATACACAAGTAAGGCTAGGACTGTATCCAATAACACACCATAAAAGGCTTTATGCTTGTTAACTTGTTTGGAGATTAACTAAATAGCAGACTCCCAAAGAACATGCACAGTACAGACCCTGCCAGATGCAGGAACCCAGGTCTGTGAAGTGCTGCTGTCAGACTGCTTGCCACAGCACCTGGCCCCTGCGTGATCTGCTCCTGGAACAGCACCAGACCCAGCCTTTGGACAGCTGTGGCATTTGCAGGATTGCCTCTGCTGGTGACTGGCAACCCAGGTTTGTTCTATTGGAGGAAAAGACTCAAAGGAGATTGATGTACCTATAACCTCACTGGTGAAAGAGAGTGGGAGAGCTGCTACGATGGATCAGCACCTCATGTGTTGGTTTTTTTTCTCCGTTACTAGCAAAATCCTGACAGAATGAGTTAATACAACTTTTACTGTCTTGCACACCAAGAGAAGAGGTCTAGCTAAAACTCAGGACTGTGCAAGATATTTCCCTCCTGCCTTGTAAAGCTACTACCCAAAGCCAACTCATCCCCCTTGACATTTTTCTAAACCTTCTCTGGAAGTTATAGAAATTTTCCAAATACTTGACCCAGTGCTCAGCAGACACCGACAAGATAAGCACAGCATGGTCGGCTGCCTGGAAGGAAACTGGCCCTATGGGAGGAACGCATGGCTCTCCCTGAGAGACAACTGATGCATAACAGAATAGTCTGTCAAATAAGCTAATTGAAACTTTTCTCAGCAATGCTCAAGAGCTGGGACGAAGAATGCCCTTAATACAGCCCAGCTCTCATCAGATCTGGAAGCTTTGCTGTGAATTTAGATGGGAAGATCATCCTCACATACTTAGCTTGGGCAGTAATATTTGCAGAAGACAGCCAGAGCACAAAGACCACAGCCTTAGAAGCTCTGCTAATCTCCTTAATGCCTTGCACTGTATATACTGGAGGGATATAACAAAGAAATCCCATGAGATGCTTCTGGCAGCAGCAGTGCCCCACCACAGGCATACATTCAGCAGCTTAGGTGTATGAGCTTATTCTCACCTGGTCACATCTCTGCTTCTGCTGAAGTCCTTGCTAACCAGACTGCTCGCTCACTCGTTCCAGCCACCACTCCTCTCCTGCTCCCCCCTGTGCTGCCCTGACCTAGGCTGCTATGGGGGCACTGCTCTGCTCTGTTGGGAGGCACAGCCGGGACTGGCTCGCAGAGCAGAACTTAGCCAAAACTCAGCACGCCCCATGCTGTAACCTGTCTCTTACTGCTCAGGTGGGACCCTGAGGGCTGGTGGCTGTCAAGCACAAAGGAAGATACTAGAAGTATTAAGGGAATTAATGCAAAGTATAGAGCAAGAAATACTCCAAGAGCATGCTGTCAAATTATAACTGAAAGTAAATTAGCATTCAGAAAACACACAGAGTTGTAAAACCTAATTCCAGCACAGTCATAGAGAAGATGAAGGAGCCTTAAAGAAACACACGGCACTCTTCTCCCACCTAAATATTAGAGGACAGAAATATGGAAATTGAACCGATGCAAAGTGATTTAAAAAACAAACAAACAAACAAAAAAGCCACAAACAAAACAAAATTCGCCGAATCCATTGCATCGCATCTCACCCCAACTCACCTGTGTGCGCCGCGGGGGGGGGCAGCAGGAGCAGCGGCAGCAACAGCGGCAGCCAAGCCGCCCCCCGCCGCGGCTGGCGGGTGCCCATGGGTCACATCTCCCGGCCAGGGCGCACAAAGCTCCCGCACCGCCACCGCGCAGGAGCTGGGGCAGGAGCCGGGCGGGGCGCCGAGGGCCGGGGCGGGGCTGAAGGGAGCCGTGTTGCTTCTCTGGGAGGTCTGGTTCCGAGGAATCCTTCCAGCTCATTAGCTGACGCCTTTCGCGCCCGGCTGCTTGCCCCAGCTATGCTTTGCTACGCCACTGTGTCTGAGTCTTTCACTCTAGCCTTCTATCTCCCTGCCACTTCCTCTCAGGCTTTTCTGCTTAAAAGAAAGATCTTGCAAGTAAGGTCTGCGAGACTTGTAAGCCGATGTAGAGCCAGCACCTTTGTGTCGCTGCAGTGCCTGGCTGCTGCTTACCAAGACTTGGGGTAGGGGCAAGCATGGGTAGTGTTGCATAGAAGGAGAGACAGCGTCTAGAAGTGGATGTCTCACCTGTGTGGGAATGGACTTTAGTTTGTGCAAGTCAGACAGTAAACAGATTCATGAGTTTTGAACATTTCAGGGCTCCAGCATGCAGCAATATCTGGGGTGCAGGTGTCTGGGCAGTGATCACAGCAGAAGCTGTGAATAGTTGGTAGAAGAATATTAGAAATGAAGTGCATGTGGTAAACTTGTAGTGATTGTTACTGCAGTAGAGCTTCTATGGACTCACGCTGTTCCCACGTGGTGTGCAGTGGTTCCCAGGTCCAATCGGCTGTCTCTGCAGTTCTACATCTTGTCCCAGCATCTCTTGTGGGTTTGCCATCTGCTTCAGAAATGGGCATTGGTGCCCTTGTGCAGATAGGCCCGCTATGTGAGCGTGACGTTAGAAAGAGAAGTCTGAGTGCTGGTTCCATAGACTAAAGCCTTGGTCACACAGCTAGTCATCCTGCTTGCTCTCAGACTGAAGCACACGTGCAGTAGTGATAAGACCTGTAGCAAGTTCAGATAGTTGAAGCTCAATGTCTCTCCTGTCAATGAATTTTTGGCCAGATTTTTTTTTTTTTTTTGAAAGAAAGATATACTTTGATAAAAGATCACACTCTGTTTTCTAACTGGAAATTTTGCCACATTCCACTGAAATTCCTTGAATTTTTACAGATAGAAGTTGTTGGCATTTAAAACAGAAGTGGGAAGAAGAGGTCTTATTCCTCTGCCCTGATTCCTGGAAATGTCCCAGATGACTTGGCTTAAGCCTGAGGATGGCTAAAGTCTGTCAATATGATACAGACTGAAACTAGCCCTTTAGATTCACCGTCTCCACTTCTCTTTTACTTTACACAAATACATGTTCTTTATCTTTCCTTCCAGATAGAGCGTGGCACTGCCCATAGCCCTGCCATCACCTCAGGCTGCCTCTAGCACACATGGCTGTGGTGCATTGCTTTCAGTTGCATGAAAATGGAAGAGTTAGATAATAAATTGATGTAACAGCTACAAGTTGAGCAACACCAGAGGCACAAGGGAGGAGGTGTAAGGATAAAAGTGGTACAGAAATGCTTAAAAGGGAGACAGAGTCCAAAGAGAGCACAGCTTGGTATGGAGAAAGGCGGTGGTAAAGCAAGGATATGAGGTGCAGTTGCACAAAGCAACAAGGAAGTTGAGAGCAATACTTGTGGTTTTTTTCCATGCTATTAGTGCATTATTGAGTTGTCAGTGGGAAGAGGTGCTGATAGAAAAGCAGGCCAAAGAGACAGGAAGTGCTTGCAGCTGTGAAAATCAGGCTGTTGCCCTCAGCCTGCCCTGCTGAGGGGCAGAGGCCTGCAGCTGGCAGCCAGTAGGCATCAGCCCAGTCTCCAGTACACGCAGGCCATCCCTGCTGTATGGTCTTGTGAAACACAGCTGTTAGGTCAGACTGTGGGCCGATGAGGGAATTCTCTGATAGCTGAACCGGTCCAATAGAGGGTTTTGAAATATGAAGGCAGGGACTTTGGGTTGCATGATGGAACAGAAGGATGATGCGGTCCTTAACAGCAGAAGCTGCCATGAGTGTTTTTGCCCTTGGCTTCTAAGAGTTTAGCACAGCATAATCAAGGAAGCATTAAGCAGGGCAGCTTCCTGCTTGAATCCTTTTCTATTAAATAGGACTTGCACGTAATTTAGCTTGGACGTATCCCAACCTGGATGCCATCAACATCTTGGAAAGGGAAATGTGTACACGTTAGTTGGGGAAGTATTCTCCTAGACCGTATAGGAACTGTTGATCATGGCCTGAACCACTGATCGATCATCTGGGGAAAAGACCCAGTCAGCCCTGGGAGCACAGGTGAAGGTAATTCAGCTATGTGACCAGAAGGGGTGGAGCCTGGCTGCACCTTTCTTAGACCTCATTTCAGGGCTGACCCCCCACTGAGGAAGGATCTCTTTCTGGAGATCCCTCCTTGGTGAGGCTTTCTCTTGTGAACTTAGAATCTTCTGATATGGGTGAGCAATCTTCATCCCTTCCTTTATAGCAACTTTTTATTGTACCAGTCCTCCTGTCATCACTCCTCTATTGTAGCACCCTTTCCATTGTATTGATCTGTCCAGTTGCTACACAGATATTTTCCAGTTGTTTGCAAGCTGGTATTTCATAAAGACATGTATTCAGAATAGTAAGGAACTCGAGGATACTGTAGCTTCCCTTGGGATGTTGTCTGCAGGAACAGTCCTGCAGAGAGGGAGATTAAATGAGTTAATTCCACATGGTTATGCATGCAGAGCACAACACTGAGTAACTCCTCCTCCCTTAGCTGCTGAGCTGTGCTGGTAACTGGAAGAGATGCTTTTCATTGTAAGGATGGCAAGAGTAGGACATAAACTTGTATGCATTGTATGAAACTTGTATGCAGTTTCTTTGTTTTTGTAGTCCAGCCAGCAGTAACCTAACCTGGAGATTTAGAGGCCACAGTGGATCCCAGGACAGGAATCAGTTTAGAGAGTGGAGATGTAATTGTGAGTTGTGAGTCTAAGCTCAATGAGAGGTAACAGCTTGAACCTATTTCACTGACCTGATGTTACCTGATTTTACCTGGCCTGATGTAGACAGAGCACAGATATATGACTAACTGATGATACCCAAGCCCACCAAACAGGCACAGGATACAGCATAGCTCCTGAGGCTGTCTGGACTGTACTCAGCTTAGCAGTGCTCTGGGACTTGAACAGCTGGTTGGTAGTGTTGTAGGATACCAGGGCAATGTGAAAGAATTTCTTATTCTGTGAGTTGCGCTGAAGTTACTGAAAAGATGCCCAATAGTCTATAACAAGTACATTGGTGGCTTTGAGACTTTCAAGGCAAGGCTGAATCAGGCCCTCAGCTACCTGATCTAGCTGTGGATGTTCCTGTTCATTGCAGGGGAGCTGGGCTACGTGATCTTTAAATGTCCCTTCCAAATCAAAGGATTCTGTGATTATGTGATTCTGTTCTTTTGTTTTTCCTCTGTATCTTTCAAGGAGCAGAAAAAAAATGAAAGATCTAGCCGTCTCCACTTTTGAATTTTTGTTTACATTTCTACTCCCCTTTTTTACAGATTTAATTTTTTATTTTTATTTTACTTTCCTGCAAATAAAATGCTGCTCTGATTGTTCAAGATTTTGACAGTACTCAGGTTCCAAAACCCTAGTAAGATTTGTTTCTATTTTAATTTTCTTCCTCTTCAACTCTTTTTTTTTTTTTTTTTTTTTCTAAAACAGAGGGTATATGTAACAAATTAATAGTAGAAGATCTTAACTAATCTAGTGGGACAGTTTCCCGCATTTACATCACTGCAAGTTGACGTTAGCCCTTAACTTCTGCAGATTTACTCTAGATTCATTGTATGAGGGAGTGCTTAAGAGCAGAATTTAACTTCTGTCTGTAGTGGGTGAAAGACTGAGCTGATTGAGTAATTTGTTCCTTATTGTAGAACAGTAGTTAAAGAAGTGAAATTATTTATGCAGTGGAAAAGGCCAGAAATCTACTTAGGATTATGTACCTATGCAAAACATCTCCAGTTGCAGACATATTGATTTTTACTCCTTGGTTACCAGGCTGTGTGGTAACTAAGGATTAGTTCCTGCCTTTGTCAAACAGGTGTGAGAAAGAGATCACGATCTTTCCCAATGTCATGTCATGTGGTGGTTATTATAGAGCAGCCTGCTTCCCCAAAGAACCTGCTGTCAGGTTCAGGATGCTTCTTTGCTTCTTCTCCTGACCTCCTCAGCTGAGCAGCCCAGCAGGAGGGAGGAGATGGTGAACATGACAGGGTTGAGGGTTTTAACCAACTTCAGTGCATCAGTCTGACTAGGAAGGCAGTGGTTCTTTTTTTTAATCTTTTCTTGATTAAGTGAGATTTGGCTGAAATCAAGTCGTAGTTGAACCACCAACATTTTCTATCTCATTCTAAGTACTGTTTGTATTTCTAAGAAATACATTTGTTGTATAGAATAACATATATATGCATATATACATGCAACTCTTGGCTTTAAGGCTATCTTTAATCCTACATTCCTTTCTCCATGTAAGTTGTTTGTTGATTTCTATTGGAAGTTTGCCTGAATGGGGCATGCAGTATCTGGCATGTGTTTGTGCCAGATGCTGCTGATATATTGACTATGCTTGGGTGGTGACTATTATTGGATGTGTTAATGAATGAACAATGAAGTAGATGGACTGCACAGATATTACTACAGAGGGTGCTTACATTCTGAAAGTAATAGAAAAACTGTTTGGACAAAACAGAATTGGGTCTTATTTCAGAGCTCTGACTTCCCTACGGAATCTCTTTGTGCTAAAGAGTGAAGGCAATGACTTTTCAGATACTTTTCTTCCCACCCCAAAAAAAGAGAGATCGACTCAGAGAATGAGAGACCATGTTTTAGTCTGTAAAATAGTTTAACCTAGGAGCATAAATAAAAGGCTTATTTCAATGCAGCTAATATCAGGCATTACTAAATATAATAAAGAACAACCTGAGAATAAGAGAAGAACCTGAAAGGTCAGATATGGCATAATTGGTCTTTCTATGGAAGTATTTAGGTGGCTGTAATTAAACATGGTGGTGATGCTGCCCTGGCTACTTTTAAAATTATACATTGAAGAGCTTACACTCTTACTCAAAAAAACATTTCAGGAATTCTTTGCATTTATTCAATAGTAATTGCTTAGTATTCTTCAGGGGAACTTGAAGAAAATGTGCTTGAAAATGTTAAAAGATGCTATCAGTTTTATCTTTTGAAATCCCCATGCAGAACTGAGAAAGGTCGTGTCTGTGTCTCATGCTCACTCTAGGAACACACCTGTGTGCTCAGCATATCCTGAACATCAGTCTCCTTGCAGTCCTGAGAAACAGCGGCTGCCATCTGTAAGCAGTGATAACATCTTTTGTATTCCCCTCACTGTAGGCACTTTCTGATAACAAATTTACAAGTTGTCCTTTTTTCCTGTCCCTGAACAGATTCAGAACCAGGGCATCACACTAGTTTAATGTCTGCTGGACCACTTTTATTTCTTTTTTTTTTTTTTTTTTATTTAACCATTTGATTTAGAACCAAATTTGTTGTGGTGATGTGCAGTTTTATGGCTTTTGTGTTTACAGCCTGCTTTGCATATACACTAATTCTGTGTTGAACTTTTATTCTGCCAGTTCTGAGGTGAAGGCTATTTGGTTCTGTTGGTGCAATGTCAAGGTGACAGTCTTGCTGTTGTGCTCAGTACAAGCTCAGTCATTCATTTGTGATTATTCCTTTCTGATTATAAGATTCAGTCACATTTTGACAGTAAAATGCAATTTTAGGGTAAACAGCATCTTTTAATTTCCTAATGTGTGAATCTGACTGATCCCACAAATAGAAAGCTGAAGAGGGCAAAATAAATTTGTTGTGAATGTTAGTAAAGAGTTTTGATGACTCAGGTTCTTCCAGACAGACCCTATAGGTTATTCCTCACATGCTATTAGTTTCAATTTAAAAATGGTTGCTCATCTTCCTCCATAAAATATCACCTGCAAAGGAGGTTCTTCATTTTTGTTTCATAAGAAATTTTTGTTATTTACTATAAAATATTAATCTCCTTATTTTGAAGGTATAAAAAATATGGTGCATTTATTTTTGGGCTGAGGAAGAGGATCTGATGTTTACATTTCACTAAGAAGTTGAGTAGGAGATTAACAGATATTTAAAAGAGAACTTAAGAAGAATTGCAGAAAGGCCGGCTATTGTGAGCTGAAATACTTCCTTTGCTCTTTGTACATTAATTGGCATAACAAAAGTATTCTTAAAGTAAAACAAATCATCAATTAAAGTTATTGCTATACATAGCTATAATTAGAAATGCCCCTTTACACAGCACTCCATAAAGCACAGCCTCAAGTGAATAGGATGTGTATTTGTGCTCCCTTGCACAGCAGCTATAGTGGTATTCCTGCTGGTATGCGATGCCATGGCCCTGTGTGTGGTTGACCCTCCTCTCCTCCATATTGTGGCTGAATTAAAGTGAGTCCCTCTCAAGAGGCTCTCCTGACTGGCTGAAGTCAGTGCACACGTGCTGCTCTGCATTTCATCAAGTTCTTTACTATGAGAGCGGTGAGGTGCTGGAAGAGAGGTTGTGGGTGCCCCATCCCTAGAGATGTTCAAGGCCAGATTGGATGGGGCCCTGGGCATCCTGGTCTAGTATTAAATGGGGAGGTTGGTGGCCCTGCCTGGGGCAGAGGGGTTGGAGATTCGTGATCCTTGGCGTTCTTTCCAACCCTGGCCATTCTGTGATTCTGTGAATGAGGAAATCACAAGGTAAATGATCTTTTCCTGGAAGGGTACTTGAGACTACTGAAGGTTGTCAGTAATCCTTATGAAGATAAGCTAAGAACAAATAGCGCAGGAAAGCACAGCAAGCCTTCCAGTGACCACACTTGTTAGCACCTTTACCAAAGTCTTTCCTTGGCTCTAATTCAACTGAGAAGATTATGACTCACCATCAGATTACATCAGGTATTATGTGTAGGAGGATATGGCGTTCAGTCTTAATTTCATTCCATCTGCCGATACTACCGAAACCCATAAAGTTAAACTATTGCAGTAAAGGAAGTGAAAATCATTCTTCCATCCTCCAAAGTCACAGCTGCAGAGCTATTTTGAAGGGTGTATTTACAAATCCTGATTTGCATAGTTCAAACAGTAGGCCCAAGTACTGACCACAGCCCAGAGAACTTCTCATGTTTTGTGAAACCAAATCCAAGGTGAGTTCACTGAAACAGAAAATTCTAACCTGGATGGAAAAATATTAATTATAGTAGCACTGCACATCACTGAGGCACAAATAACTCTGAGAAATATTTGGGCCCAACAATGCAATGTGAAATGTGCCTCTTCAGGTAGGACTGCTGGTGGGAAGCAGTTAATGCCTCCTGCAAGAAGAAAGCAACTGAAGTTCCTCCTGAAGAGATCTAATTCATCCTGTCCTCAGAAAAGAACTCTGACAATATCAGAAGGTTGTACCCATGTAGTCTTTTGGTGCAAATCAGCCTGAACAAATGGAGCATTAAATGCATATTATTTCACTGTCTCTTGGAAAGGGGTTAGTAAATCATGATTCATTAAATCACCTAAATGAATCTGTCTCACTGACCAACAGCAAGAATTGTATTTAAAGTGTATTGCTCTGGGGATTACCGTAATGTAATCACACATTATTTTGATCTGTTGCATCCCCTTGGAAACAGTGGAAACCATCCCTTTCAATGTGATACTGATGTGCTATAATAGTGTAGCAAAGCAAAACATTGCAAATACTTAATAAATCATAAGAGGCTGTTGAAACAGACATCAAATGGAGAAAGCTTAGAACCGGATAAATAATTGATTCTCCTGTATTGAACTTCTGAAAGAGGTGGTATGTATTTCACAGGTTCAGTATTACTGTAGCAGTGTTTCATTATGGAAGAACACTGGAGAGGTGCCTGAAGGCAGGGTTTTGTCATAAAGGTGGGAAAACATGGTCCAGGAGGAGCAGGAATACACGTAGCTGATATGATACTTCCCACCAGCTGTTTTGAGTTGCTGCTTCCAACTAAAATGCAGCTGATGGCATTAAAACAGAGCTTGAGGCTCTTTGGTAGAGGAAATGTGGAATACTGTAATGCAATGGAAAGCACAGCAATGATGGTGGGGTAGCTAAATCCTAGGCTGCAGCAAATGAGGATATGCCCAAATGCAGCATCTGCAGACAGAAACAAAGGCGGGGAGGGAGAAACTGCTCACTCTTGAAAGGCCTCAAGTATGCAGGGATCTCCAGCAAGATATCCTCCACTGCCAAGACTTAAATGAGGTCTGTGAAGAGGTGGATGCTCCACCCCTTCTGATTACTCAGGTGCATTGCATATATCTGAGCTCTCCTGGGTTGGCCCTGCTTTCCCACCAGGTGCTCAGTCACTGTTTCATGCCGTGACTCAGCATTTCTGTTACAAGGTGCCATGATGGCCTTGGCACAGCATCTTTGAGTCAGCGTCAGCGGGGGTTGTGGGTTTTTGGTAAAAACTTCAGAGTTTCTGAGACTCAGAAGAAGCAGGAGATCTTTGACACTGTAGCATTCAGAGCTGCGGTACCACAGGAAGCAGTTCAGATTTGTTTTCTTTTTCCTGGATGCTTCCATCCTCTCTGAGAAGCAGCTTGGTGAGTGCCCAAGCTGAGGCTCACAGTAGCCAGAGGGGGCTCTGGGAGGTGGGCTGAAGGATTTGCTGCAGGTGCTGTATCCCACATGTAGACTATCTGTCAATCAAGTTTTTACAAGTATTTTGTTGCAGTAGAAAACTGGAAAAACATAATAAAAGAATAGCCTATGAAGAAGCCATAATGGTAAAATTTTGAAAGCATTAGCTATAAATGAAACACATCTGGAGGGAATATGCATTATTGTTATTCTAATTCCCTACAATGTTAAAAAAAAAATTAATATGGCCACACAAATGCTTGATAGGATGAATATTTGAGTCATTGTAAGTTCAATTGAATCTGATTTTAAAAATGTCAACAATTTACTCTCATGGAAACTGCAGCTTCTGCATTACATTTATCAGTGTCCATGTCCTACAAGACATGTCAGAGAAGATTTGCTTGACTAGAATAAATGCTATATTTATCACAAAATCTCACAGTTTAAAGATGAATTTGATTTGTTTACATATTTTAGCAACTGTTATTAAAATCTGAATAGAAGAATATCCATATCCATTATCTGCTGAGAAAGTGGTGAGGTCCTGGAACAAGTTGCCAAGGGAGGTTGTGGATGCCCTGTCCTTGGAGGTGTTTAATGCCTGGTTAGATGGGGCCTTGGGCAATCTGAACTAGTACTTGATCTAGTGGCTGGCAACCCTGCTTATGGCAGAGGGATTGGAACTTGATGATCCTTGAGGTCCCTTCCAACCCAAGCTATTCTGTGATTTTTATGATTCTATCATCCTAGAGTAGTGTTATTTAGGGAAATTGCACTCAAAAGGCGTCAGTTTAAACTTAAAGTGAAATACTAAACAAAGAGGAAATACACAAAGTTGAAAATGCAGCTCTAAGATTAGACTCAAGCTCAGTGTCCAGTGGGTCAATCAATAGAGAAGTCAAGCCTTTAGCAGGTCTCAGTTGTATCCTGCCAAACAGATGGTGTCATTCATCCCATCAGAAAGCAAGAATTGCCTAAATGTAAAGAACACATATGTACTCTATTGGCTTTTTTTCTTTGCTGTTTTCTTTCTTTCTTTACTGTGAAGAACTTTCTTTCACTTCTAATTTTTTTACTTAGGATGTCCTTTGTTTTTTGACTACTAATTCTGCTTTTAAGAGCTTACATATCAGTTTGGGAGTCGTTCCCAATTTCTGTTGGACTTTCTAAAAACTGGGTAATATTGTTGAGTTAGCGTTTGGCTAATCTTCTGCATTTGGCCTTATTATGAAATGGCTTCTTCCTGTTACCCACTTTCCCACCAAAGGACATTTCCAAGCTTCTTCAAGCTCTTGGTGCTCAGACCATGCAGAGTTTGCTCACAGAGTTCTTTGTCATTGCAAAGGTTTCCGATAAACTGGTCCATGAAGTGGAGTTGAAATCCCCACTTATGCCATTCTGTCAATTACTTTCATCCTTTAAAATATTTCTTCAGTTGAAAAAGGAAATGTCATTAAAAAGCTTTTATAAGGGCACGACAGATCTCCTTAATTTGCTTTTTCTATTGAAGACTCATCCCGTGTACATTTTTCTGGGATGGAATGACTTCACAAAGCAAGGGGGAGTCCTTGGATACAGGTTGGAGTCTCTTGGCTTAATCAGATATGTCTTCTGAGGCTGGGCTTTTAGTATATAAAGCTTTTTCTCGATCGGTATCCTCCCTTCTTTCCATCTCTTTCTATAGAGTCGAAATAATCTATAAAATTAATCTTAGAAGTGACTGGGTGTCACAGTTTTCTCACAATTTCCACTGCATCTTTTTTTTAATGGCATGTTATAACTCTCCTGTGGGCTGCCAATGAATCTGCAATGTGAGCTTTAAGACAAGGCAGGCGGAGATACTGCCTCCCTAGCATTAAGTTCCTTGGGGACTCACTTGGAAATTAAACTGTGGTCATTTTCAATATGGAATCGTTTTATTGTGTGGGTGCATCTGCACATAAACTTTACATTGGCTTCTGAACAGCGTATAAAGGCTTGTAAGAGATAAATTAGACTAAGTATAGCACTCATCGTTAATCAGGATACTAAATAAACATGAGCGCTGGAGAATGAACACAGCTGCCCCTTCATTTATCTTGCTGTCAGAAATTAACTCTCCTACAGAGAGAAGCTCAGAAGTGATGGCTTCAGGTCTTTTGTGTCCCCTCTGTTTACAGAGAATATGTATGCTTATATATAATTAATACATTTATATTATGTGTATATTTGTATATACATAAACAAAAATGCTACATCCGAGCACATTTCTGTACTCATGCATGTATAATGATATATGCTTTGTTCATAGACATAAGTTGCAGTTCTGAGCTGAAAAGTGTCATATACCTGTTTATTTCAAAGGAAAAATGTTTACTCCTTGTTTCTGTTGACACTGATCATTCTAGATTAATAACACAACTCTTAACTACAGCCTTACTATGCGTTATCTTCCGTTATAACTTTAATCATTTTCCCCAACATGAACGCGTAGCTAGCATGGTAAATCTGAAAGTCTTATCTTTCATTGCAGAGTGAGTATGTGATGCTAGATTATAACAAAACCTATTTTCACATTTGATTGGAGTACAGATAATTGGAGTACTGAAAGGCTCTGTGTTATTTTTGTAGTAATTTCTCAGTGTCAAAGAATACTTTTAAGGCAAACAGACCAGTCAGAAACTAAGTTTATAGGGCAACAGCCTCTAGTGTCTGGCCTTCCTTCATCTGACCTTTTGCATGTAAGCAATACATCAGCTACCCTTCCATGTCTATGGTATTGTCGCAGGCTCTTGGGAAAAGTGTGACTGAATAGGAGGAATTAGTGCTGCTGCAGAGGATTTAGCATAATGGATAGATCATTAACCTTTTAAGTCTGGTATCCTAGGTTTAGCACTGCCCTACCATGGATGATTCAAGTAAGCAAACATCTCCACGTGTAACTGTGATGGTTCGTGCAGAGAAGAGAAAGGATTTCCTGAACCAAAGTCACGAGAGTTGGTTGTCTGTGAATCTGAGTGGCAATGCAGCCAAAGTGTGACAGCAAAATTAAGTACACAGATCTCAGGAACATAGCCAGGTGCACAAGACAAGCCTTTTCTGCAGAACATTACTGCATGTTGTGTGGCAAGAGCTATGCACATACTGTGTCCAAGGCTATGCCATCTCACAGCAGCATCTGGACCTATGTTCAAGGAATCTGGGATACCGCTATCATTTTGAAAACTAAACTCTTTAATACCACAATGGTTGGTATTTCTTATTACCGCAAAATGTTAGTCTTTAAATCTTTTGCAGTAGGCATAAGCTGTTGCTGCTGAACTCTTAAGTAGTCTTTTTTTTCTGTAACATATTCATTTAGGATCTGGGAAGAATAGAGACACTTTGATTTTGTATTGAACCATGGCTCTATTTATGCTTCCATCCATATTGTAAATTCTTCAGAGGAGAAATGATTTCAGACATCTGTGCATGTCATATGTAAGACCTACTCCATTCCTCTTGTCACCACTGTCTGACATTGTGCTGTACAACACATGTGCTCTTTGCCAGCCTCTAGAAGCCATTCGCTGATAGGTAGCATGTGTTTTGGTAATAATGCTGCTCAGCTAGGAAACAGGTGAGGCATTAATGGTAGCGCTCCCAAAGGTGGCTATCTACAGACCCTACATAGCCCTACATCTATAGCCTGCTAGTGGTGGTCAGTACAGAGATGCTGATAGGTGCCCATAGCCTCCTTCTGTAATTATTGGGCTGATGTTAAAACATTCGCTTTATCCCTTGAAGGGACAGCAGAAGTCTCCCAGTGCAATCCTACTAACAGGTATCACCTCTCTGTTGTCAGCAGCCAGACTAAGGAACAGTTTCTGTGATTCTGTTCCCGTGGTCTGTGAAACTTCTGTTCCTCACATCATCTTGCTGCCAGTGCTGGCTGCTGCTGCCTATTGTTCTATAGGAACTGGTATGAGAACAACAGCAAGTGTCCACATAAGCACCAGGTGTCTGACCTGCCACCACAGGCAGTGGATGTTCACAGATCATTGCAAGCTAATGGCCCAATGGAAGTTGTATCCTGCACATCTTCAATAGCTAGCCAGCTGAGGAAGGATGTAGTTGCCTAAGTACAGGTATTTGTAAGTACTAAATGTGACCTTTGGTGTCGAGGCATCTGCAAGAACAGGTAGATACAACATCTCACAGGGAGGCCTAAAGTCTCTTTTATAGTTACTGCTGGAGTCCAGGCAGGATTCTTCAGCACCTAGAATGTACTTAGAGCACTGATTTAGGTGACTGCATCCTGCCCCAAACATGTTCTCAGTGAAGTTCTAGTAAAACTGGAGTAAAATGTCTGAACTAAATGAAACTCCTAGTCTCCTATGTGACGTTTGATCTGAAAGAATCTGTGCAAGGGCACAACTTCATTTGTTTTTAATGTACCTTATAGAATGGGTTTCAGTCCTTGAAAACATTCCAGAGGGCTCAGCTTGACAGGGTTTCCCACAGCAGGAAGCAGCTAGACGTAGGCAAAGCTGGATTGGTGACACATAATTAGATCAACCCCAGAAGCATCCATCAGTTTCCCATGATCTTCGTTTTCATAACTTTGATGAGCCCACACCGAAAGCATGTGTCTATAATGCAGTTCATCTCTATAAAATCCTAGATTTTATGGCCTGTAAACTTTAATTCATGTCTTAGCAACACCCACACTGATTATTTGAATGCTTTGCATGTTTTCTTGCCATCTGCCTACCAAAATAAATTACAGTGCTATTGAATCATGCTGTTGGGTCCTTGTATCACTCTAAGACATGAGAAAATACCTGACGGTTTCTAGCTCGGTTGATGCTGAAATGGTTTTTCAAATAACAGTAAAGCTAGTGAGTGTGTAAATGTGAGCTGACTTCCGTCTCATGTTCACAATAGAAATCTCATTGTTTTGATGGGTTTGCTTCTTCCTTTCTTACCATGCATTTCTGACAGCAGCAGTAGCATAACAGAGAGAAGAGACAGGCTGTTTAAAGGAACCAGGAACAGACATAAACTTGTCTCCAGTCAGAAAGTCATCAGGCAAATTTACAGAGGGACCAAAGCTGGAGACTGACTGGGTTGCTCAGACTGCATACTTCAGAGGTGATCAAGTGTCTTAGCAATTTGGCAGCCAGGATTGTGTGTTCACAAAAAGGAAAAAAAAAAACAACCATAGCCATCCATTAGGTTCAAAGTTGCTTGCTACAATGTGGGCGGTTGTGAAGAGTGATCAGGTCTCCTCTGAGTCTCCTTCAGACTGAACAATCCATGTTCCCTCAGCCACCTCCCACAAGGTTGTGCTCCAGGCCCTTCACGGCTTCTTTTGATATACTCCTGGACCTTGATGTCCTTGTAGCGAGGGGCCTAAAACTGAATAAGCACTTGAGGTGTGGTGTCACCAGAGCTGAGTACAGGGGGACAATCCCTGTTCCTCCTGGCTGCCCTGTTTCTGATACAAGCTGGGATGCTGTTGGCCTTCTTGGCTATCTGGGCATGCTGCTAGTTCACATTCGGCCGGCTGTAAACTATCATCTCCAGATTCTTTTTTCTCTGTGCATCTTTCCAGCCACTCTGCTGCAAGCCTGTAGTTGATACTGCAACTAACAGCCAGATTGGAAATGCTCATAGGGTTTTCATTCTCAAACACACAAGTGTTTTCAAGCTCATACTTAGCTGTATCCCTCTCGCAAACCACCAGATGCTCCTGTGCTGTGGCCTTTGCAAATCTCAGGGTGCTGGTGGAGGGAGGTGTGGGCTGTCCCCACTGGGTGCACATTGCCTCCTCTTGCCCACTCCCTGCATAGGGTTGCTAGTGAGCACAGGACTTTTGCAAGACTTTATCTAAACTCATCTCTTGCATTTTTGCCAGGGCTCAGAGTGATAGGATGACAATTGGGATCTGTGCATTGCAACATTCAGCGTTGCAGCATGTGACTGTGTAATATTTAATTTCTAGGCATCATGCCTGGTGCAGTGCAGTCTTAGAAGCAGCCAACTTGCTGGGGAGGATTGTCCCTGCTGTTACCTTCTCCTTCACGTTCCCATACTCTCACACTGGATTTTTGCCTCTCTTATTAAACTGGGAGGTAAAGATAGATGTCACGTAAATTGGGCTCCTGGTGCTGCAGTGTGTGCTGCTCTGGGAGCAAGTGCAACAGCTAGCTCTTAGGTGACAGGAGGGGAAGTTGGCTGTGCTAACCAGAGAGCTGTAAGTGCATGGGGTGCTTTTCTCCAGTCTCTGCAAAATTATTACCGGTGCAGGGAGCAGAGTTCTGGGGGTGTGCCAGAAGGAAGCACTGGGCTGCAGAATTGGTTTCTCAACCTTTCTTTGGCACAGGAAATTTTAATCATATTAAAGTACTAAAGGTATTGACCCTCCCATTTCAATTGTTCTTTGACTATTTTACTTTTTAGTTTTCTTGTGAGTAAACTTCAAGCCAATTGGTATTTGTATCCATACTTCTTATAATGACTGATATGTCAGGACAGAAAGAATTATACACTAGGCAGTGACTGTCAGCTACTGAAGAACTGTTCCTTTCACTGTAGATACAAATATTGCAGTGACATTTGTTTATCTATTGGAAAAAGCTCTTTTGCGTTAAGTTACACTTCTCGATTCCTTTTATATTAGTGCTTGAACTATATTAACTAAAAATAATTGCAGGATGGAATAGAAAAAGAATCATGTTGTGGTATGAGAGTTTTAGTTACTTTTTTTGCAGACAAAACTTGCAGATCAGCCTGCTGCCCTATGAAGGCAAATGATTAACTGGAGGAGCTCAGATATGCAGCCCTGGAACATGTAATGTAGTACATTGTGTTTCTGCTTAAAGAAAGAGAAGTGCATTAGTTTGGACGTGCTTATTATAGAGGAAGGGAGGAAGAGTTAAAAAATGTCATTTCAGCAGAGTGTGTGTATTTGTGGTCACTTCTGGGAAACTTTTCCTCAGTAGGGAGAACAGATCTGTTGCTGCTTCGTGCAGCTCACTTCCTACACAACAGTGCCATTGATAGGAATCTGGTTTTAATTACAGCAGAGGCTAAAATGTCAGTACATAATAGCATTCAAACATTCCCCAGTTGTAGATTGGGGATGCGTGTTTTCACTGGCCTGAGGAGTACATTGGAGGGCATCTTCTGCTGAAGTGGAGAACACACTTTTTTTCCTCAGTGAAAACACTTTGCTGCTTGTTTAGTGCTTTCTTTCTTGCAGCAGAAAAGTGTGTGCTTTTAATGTTCAGGGGAGACTCAGAGAAGGGACTGTGGCTTCTGTTGCTGAGTCAGCCCTTCTGTAATGGTCTGTGTCCTTTGTGATCCAGAGGTCCAGAATGGATGTTTTACCTTAAAATGACATTTAAGATTTGGGCTACCTTTAACCACTGAGGCCATTGATTGTAATATAAACGGTGTCATTTATCTTTATTTCAGAGGAAGATGTATTCAGATTTCTCCTTCATGTCTCACTTAGGGGGATTTAAATGGAGACTGTGTGTTTTTAGGTAACAACAATGAGCACTGTTACAGCAATCTTGGATCTGAGGTCCTCAGACCAGAGGAAAAAAAAGGCTCAGTGCCTTATGCTCCAAAATCTCATTGTGCAATCATAGCAAATCACTTTGTTCAAAGGTATTTGGAGTTCTCCATATATGTTCACATTTTTATAGACAGAATTAGAGCCCTTCCTTGTTTCACAGGGAGATAAATACAAAGATAAATACACTAAAGGTGCTAAGGCACTCTAAAGCTTAGGGATGTTGTTCAGCTGCCTAATTTCCATTGAAGTAAATGGTCTCTGAATACTGTGTACCTCACGGAGCACATTTTCTCATACCTAGGAAATGTGACCCTTGTTAGCTAACATAATGTTCGAATGACATGTGATCTTCGTGGTCACACAGAGAGGCTCCATGTTTGACACGTTTCTCACTGCCCAGAAAGGTTTCAAACAGCAAATAACTCTGCAGAGGTTTTCCTGTTGACAGTTTAGAGGTTGGTGGTGCAGTAGAGCTGTCTGTGTTACATACGCACTATTTCTATCATCCTTCACTCCCCTACCACAGCTGCTCGCTCTCTGGTTAGGACAAACAGTGAAGCTCTCTGGCACTAAGTCTGTTTCTTGGAATTCCACAGATTAAGTCCATGCTGGACCTGATGACCAGTTTACTCTGGGAAAGAGAAGCACACAACATTCACATTTATAATGTGTTTTCTAACTATTTTGCTTTGAAAAGGCTGAAACAGTTAAAACTAGAAGTCCTGCTGGCTGTGGTGGTGCTGTCTGTCACCGTGAGCGAGAGGCAGAAAGTTCAGACAGCTTAGTCATTGCCCTGTTCTGGGAACACTGCTGGCTTGTCCTCTGGAAATGCCTCATCTTATGGCACTGAACTTGTGCCTGAACCATCTTCCCCTTAAACAGCAGAGATATGGGAAGAATTATTCAATTGAGTCATTCAGGGAAAATTTTTTCTGAAAACAAAGAGGTTTCTTGCTGTCTAAAAGTTGGCAATTTAGAGGCCTCCGAACACAGCTGCAGCTGTATGAGGTGTTGGGTTTTCAGGTCAAGGTTCAAAGTCAGCTCTGTCTTTGAGCTAGATGATATTTTCCACTATGCTGAACATGTGGAAATACCTCAGTTGTTTCAGGTACCATCATTGGAAACGTGGAAGAACCCAGTCACACGTTCTTGCTTGTATATTTTCTTGGGCTTCTCTTCTGCTCCTGATCTCAGATTTCTCTGTCTCTCAATCAGAGAGGCTAAAACAAAAGTGAAGCCTTACAGCAATGCTCATGACCAAAAAGAAATCGCACCTGGACGGTGTACAGAATTTGCTTAGCTGATGTAGTTTCTAAATCTGATATTTCACCACTGTTTTTATTTTGGTTGGAAGCATGAACAGTAGCTGTAATCAAAGTAGCAGAGCAGCTTGTGGTTATGGAAGTAACTCAGGCACTGTATTGCTACTGTCTTGCCACAGCATGTCAGTATAATCCCATGTATGGTTCAGACAGACTGTCCTCTTTATAGTCCCCTGGTTTACTTGGAAAATGTTCCCTTGGAATTTAGGATTGCACTGTTCTTTTCAGCTTTGTTTGTCTGTCTGTGGAGGAATAGCTGTGTTCTTCTCCCAAGAATATAAGAACAGACTTGTTTCAAGAACAGCCACAAAACCTACATGAATTTGATTCATTCTCTTTTTATGTTTTCCTTTAAACAAATAAAAGAAGAAGTGTAAACATTTATTAAAGCCTGAGTTCTGAAATGTGCTTTTCCGTGCACAGTTCATGTCAAGCTATGCAAGCTCATAGAGTACAAAGAAACTATACATGTCTGTGATTTAAGGTTTGTTTTTGCTTTGTTTTTTTTGTGTGTGTGTGGTTTTTTTTTTTTCCTTGTGTTTTAGAAATAGAAATTCTCTTTTCCAAGCAGTTTGGATTTCTCTATGGCAATGAAACATTTGCATCTGGTATTTTTATATAGATCATGGCTAAGATGCTTCTCTAAGCAACTGAATGCAGATGGTGTGCTTCATGGCATGAAGCTGGCCATCACACTGCGAAAACCCAGTCAGACTTTGGTACAGCCTAAAGCAAAGGAAGAATGCTCTACTTGTACTCTGCAGGCACTGCAGTAGCTGTGACACCAGCCCAAACTTATGGTCTTCTATGGTCTTCTTCATTACATGCAGTAACACTGGCTGGTGCCTGCTCAGGCCTTACCTGGAAGCTCTATTTACTACATGGGTAAATTCTTCACGGGTTTAAGTTAACAGCCCCTGACGAATGATAGCCAACACAAGACTGAGAAAAGGAAAAAGTGAATCTCTTACTCTTTTGTTTACCTTGGTCCCTAAGAAAGTGCAAATAACTCTGGGAAATTCTGTTTTCCACATCACAAGGGTATTCTACATTTTTTCTACCTCATTTTTAGCACTGATTGTTTTCTCCCTTTCTTATACTGATATATAAATGTGTATATATTTTGTCCCACTGTCTGATCAACCTTCAGCTTACTAGAGTCATGAAATTCATTAAAAATACTATCAGTGGCACTTGGATTGTAAACATTAAACATACGGTTTTAATTGTGATTGTAGAAATGCATCATAGAATCATAGAATCACCAAAGTTGGAAAAGACCTAAAAGATCATCCAGTCCAACAGTTCACCTATTCCCAATAGCTCCCACTAAACCATGTCCCTCAACACAACATCCAGCCTTTCCTTGAACACCCCCAGGCTCGGTGATTCCACCACCTCCCTGGGCAGTCCATTCCAGTGCCTGACCACCCTTTCTGAAAAGTAATACTTCCTCATGTCCAGCCTGAATCTCCTCTGCCGTAGCTTGAAGCCATTCCCTCTGGTCCTATCACTAATGACACGAGAGAAGAGGCCGACCCCCAGCTCACTACAACCTCCCTTCAGGAAGTTATAGAGAGCAATGAGGTCTCCCCTGAGCCTCCTCTTCTCCAGGCTGAACATTCCCAGCTCCTTCAGCCACTCCTCATATGGCCTGTGTTCCAGACCCTTCACCAGCTTTGTTGCCCTCCTTTGAACCCACTCCAGGGCCTCAATGTCTTTCTTGCAGTGAGGGGCCCAAAACTGGACACAGTACTCGAGGTGCGGCCTCACCAGAGCTGAGTACAGGGGAACAATCACCTCTCTGCTCCTGCTGGCAGCACTGTTTCTGATGCAAGCCAGGCTGCCATTGGCCTTCTTGGCCACCTGGGCACACTGTCAGCTCATGTTCAGCCGAGCATCAATCAATACCCCCAGGTCCATTTCCTCTATGCAGTCCTCCAGCCACACCGCCCCAAGCCTGTAGCATCGCCTGGGGTTGCCAAAGTGGACCCGGCATTTGGCCTTGTTGAAACTCATCCCATTGGCTCCAGCCCAGCTCTCCAGCCTGTCCAGATCCCTCTGTATGGCCTCGCTACCCCCAGGCAGATCCACACTTCCAGCCAACTTGGTGTCATCTGCAAACTTAGTGAGGATGCACTCAATGCCCTCATCCAGGTCATCAATGAAGATATTGAAGAGGACAGGCCCCAGCACCGACCCCTGCGGAACACCACTCACGACCGGTTGCCAGCTGGATTTGACTCCATTCACCACCACTCTCTGAGCCCGGCCCTCCAGCCAACTCCTTACCTGAACATCATGTTCTACATTGTTTACCAGCTAAAATGAAACATGGAAAGGGGAGTTAATCCTTAGTTCCCCACTTATAAGCCTCAGTAAGCTGTCCAAACACCTGTGATTACACAGCAGAAGATTTTTAGGCTTTGATTTGATTGTTTTCTTCAATGTCACTCTGGTCTTCAAAAAGGGCAAGAAAGAAGATCCAGGTAATTACAGGCCAGTCAGCCTCACCTCTGTCCCTGGAAAGGTGATGGAACAGCTTGTGCTGGATGCCATCTCCAGACAGCTGGAAGAGAAGGAGGTTATCAGGAGTAGTCATCATGGGTTCATCAGGGGGAGGTCATGCTTGATCAACCTGGTAGCCTTCTACGATGTTGTCTCTGGCTGGGTGGATGTGGGGGAGAGCAGTGGATGTAGTCTACCTTGATTTCAGCAAGGCATTTGATACTGTCTCCCACAACATCCTTATAACAAAGCTGAGGAAGTGTGGGATAGATGAGTGGACAGTGAGGTGGGTTGAGAACTGGCTGACTGGCAGAGCGCAGAGGGTTGTTGGTGGTGGTGCAGAGTCCGGTTGGAGGCCTGTAACTAGCGGTGTTCCTCAGGGGTCTGTGCTGGGTCCGGTCTTGTTCAACATCTTCATCAATGACCTTGATGAGGGGATAATGGCCACCCTCAGCAAGTTTGCTGATGATACGAAGTTGGGAGGATTGGCTGACACGCCTGAAGGCTGTGCTGCCATTCAGCAAGACCTGGACAGGCTGGAGAGCTGGGCAGTAAGAAACAGGATGAGATTTAACAAAAGCAAGTGTAGAGTCTTGCATCTGGGGAGGAATAATTCCATGCACCAGTACAGGTTGGGGGATGAGCTGCTGGAGAGGAGCTCTGCAGGGACCTGGGTGGACGACAGGTTGGCCATGAGCCAGCAGTGTGCCCTCGTGGCCAAAAAGGCCAATGGCATCCTGGGGTGCATTAAAAAGAGCATGGCCAGCAGGTCGAGGGAGGTGATCCTCCCCCTCTACTCTGCCCTGGTGAGGCCTCATCTGGAGTACTGCGTCCAGTTCTGGGCTCCCCAGTACAAAAAAGACAGGGATCTCTTGGAAAGAGTCCAGCGGAGGGCCACGAAGATGGTGAAGGGCCTGGAGCATCTCTCCTATGAAGAAAGGCTGAGTGAACTGGGTCTGTTCAGCCTTGAGAAAAGAAGACTGAGAGGGGACCTGATCCAGGTTTATAAATATCTAAGGTGTGGGGGGCAGAGTGCTGAGGCCAGACTGTTTTCAGCAGTGTGTGGAGACAGGACAAGGTGAAATGGCCAGAAACTGCAGCATAGGAAGTTCCACACAAATATGCGAAGGAACTTCTTTACAGTGAGGTGATGGAGCACTGGAACAGGCTGCCCAGGGAGGTGGTGGAGTCTCCTTCTCTGGAGATGTTCAAGACCTGCCTGGATGCCTACCTGTGTGACCTGCTGTAGGGAACCTGCTTTGGCAGGGGGGTTGGACTCGATGATCTCTGGAGGTGCCTTCCAACCCCTACAATTCTGTGATTCTGTGATTCTTTTCTAGACAGTGTAGCAGGAATTTGGGAAATGGGGTATTTCAGGGTGTATTTGTGGAACTTGCAAGAAAGGAATGGAATTCCTGCAACAGAGAGGTGCCATGACTTGAGGTGGCGTATCAGTCTGTGTCACTGAAATCACAGGAATGTCGCTAATAAAAAGCAGAGGATGATCAGAACAATCTCAGCTTCCAATGTGAGTGTCCCTCTTGGGACAGTAGTCAGTGCAGTTCAGTGTCCTCTTTTTTTCTTCCTGCATTCATGATTGTATTCTGCACTCCAGAAAGTGCTATTGAACTTTTTTCTTTTCAAAGAAATGGTATCTGACCGGAAGCATTCCTAAAGGTTGCCTCTGTTTTTAGTAAGAGCTATGACTAAATGTGTTAAAGACTGATCAGAGGTGACTGTTTGGGAAGTACCGACTTCACATTGGAAAACTCAGTCTGGAAAACAAAGGAAATATTTTTGGCCACAAAGAATAGAAACTTGCTTTGGCTTTTCACTTGAAAAACATAATGTTTTGAAACATATTTTAATAAATGTTTTCATTTCAGTAAAATGCCATGTTTTCATTAGATATATTTCTCTGGAAGTGTTTTCATTGATCCTACTTCCATGCAGTGCTGGGGTTTGTGGAAAATCGACTGATGCTTCTCTGCTGTTCAGTTTGTCCTCCCCAGTTCAGATCATTTGCACACTTCATTCCTTACCATGACTGGCTGTCACTGGACCTTGAGATGTCACGCTTCTGGCTACAGGGCTCAGGTTCTTGGATGTACAGCTCTTTCCTTGGGTCATGGTGACTGCTTAGTTTTGAACTATTGCATTTCCTACTTTGTCTGGGAGTAGCTGGATAGTTTTTGTGACAGTGGTCAATCATGGCAAGATTAACAATATAATGTTCCTTTTGATGACTGTTGGTAATATAACTTGGTGCTTGCAGTTGCTTTTCATATGGTTCTATTATTTAAAAGGGGGAAAAAATCTTTCCATAAGCTATTTTTGCCAGCTATATGCCAGTGCATCCCAAGCACTGTATTTGCTCAAACTAAAGTTGTGGGAGAGACCCCATGTTGGAGCAGGGTTGGAGAGTAACCATGAATTGCAGCAAAGACAAAGTGTTACAGACTGACTGCAGCCCCCATTCTCTGTTCTCCTTCACCACTTGGGAGAAGAAAGAGGAGTAGGTGGAGAGAAGTGGTTTTAGTTTGCTTTTGGTTCTCGCTGCTCTAGTCTGCTATTAGCAGCCAATAAACTACACCAGTCTCTCTTATGTTGAGTCTGGTGATGGTAATTGGTGAAGGATCTCTCTGTCCTTATCTCAGCCCACTAACCCTTTTTCATCATTATTGTCTGTTGAGGATGGAGAGTGAAAGAGTGGTGTGGAGGGACCTAGCTGCTCATTGGTGTGAAATGACTACAAAATCATATACATATACATATCTTTAATGGTATCTATGCCGAGGTGAATCAGCCCCAATGTGTGTCTGGATTTATCTCTTGAACAGCTGCAACGAATAAGCTTTTCCAGTAATTGCAGCTCCCGCTACCATGGATGAATCTCTCTTTTAACATCTTCTTGATAATGGCCCTTTGGGCTTAAAGACTGCTGTTGAAATATCTCTCTGAGCAGAATGCATGAACATCATGCCCCTGTAGGTGTAAGGTTTCTCTTTGGCTGTGGACGCTCATAAAAATAGTCTTTCTCTATACTAATGTAGCAGTCCTTTTCAAAGGCACAAATTGCTCAGTGTCTGTGCCAGCAGTTAGACATGTAGCCATCCAACTCACTTTGCTTGTGTTTTGTAGGCTGGTTCAAATAGCATTTCTCCTCTAATGCTGCAAGCATTTTATCCCCAGTCACTTTCTGTGCACACTGTCTCTTCTTAGAGAGTATTAGCCTTGTATTATTCATTCTGCTGTTCCTCAGAATCTTTTTCATTCTGCCTGAATCAAACTTTTACATCTGTTTTTGCCCCACTTTTATGTCTCTCTTTGCGTTTGGGAACACAATTAGTGATCAACTTGAAGGGTGATTTTGAGTCAACTCTATTGTTTTTCTTTTTGCTGATAATTTTAGAACCTTCATGCTTTCCAACATAAAAATCAAGAATAAGAATTTAGCCCTGAAATAAGAGTTCATCCCAGTCCTATGACAATCAAGTGCATGTAATACCAGGTTTTAAACAAACCCAGTGTTCCATAACAGTGTTAATAGTACTTGCTCATCCATTGTTTCAAAATGAAAAACAAGTGCTTATGGCTGTTTGTTGGAATCAAAATGATTTATTACAAAAATAAATAAACAAAAAACCCAAAATTAATAAATAGTGCCCCCATCATGTCAGAATGACATTTCTTGAATGACATAAGGACATTAATGTAATGGTAGTTTTACAATCGCTCTTGTAGGTACAACAGTGGATGCTCGCTTGTTCCTTCTTCTGTTGAAGCATAAGAATGCCACTGAAGTCCCCACCATGTCATCCTGCTGGGCTGCATTTTGTCAACGCTGAGGGAATGTGTTTATGTGAATCAGTGTAAGGTGTCCTTACATTCGCTACCTTAGAAAAAAGCAACATACTTTAAAAAATAAAAGTGGTTGTGAATCTTCAGTGTTTATGTCAGGTAAACTCCTTTTCAAGAATTATCCTTTTGAAATTTTCTTTTACACATCAAGACTCAACCTTCCTTTTTTTTTTTTTTCCCATCTCAAGACAAAATTCTGGCAGCAAGGGCTGTTTGAGACAGGCCTTCAGCAAAATCAACTTGTAAGACCTGAAATGCAACAGCAAGCTATTTCATCATTTGGGAAATTCAATTGTCAAGCTTTTTTCTTCTTGAAAACATTTTATGAAAGAACCTGAAAACAAGCAGCTAAGGAGATTGTATGTTTTTACGGTGATGAACACCAGTGCCATTTCTTTCCCTGTTTATCTGCACATGTACTATATGTCTTACGTCCTTTGTGGCAAACTAACTCTCAGGAGTTGCTTTCTTCTTGCTTCTTTTCTTACTGCAGATTAATACCTTCAATCATTGAAGCAAACATCAAAATCCATAGGAAATACACAGAAAATCATCTAGTTAGGAGAAATTCACTGCGAGTGGAATACTTGATAACACCTGATAGATCTGATGCAAAAAGCAACATAATTTCACAATCACACCCCACCCTTGGGCCGTGAGGAAGGTTCTTACATGAGATCAAGTCATGCAAGCAAATAACCCCCAAGTTTACATCTGATTATAGCAAATATATGGGAGATGTGAACAGGGTTGGCCCAGTGCTAGACCATATGATGAACACCAAGGATCACGGCATTGTATGAAACTGGGCATCTATATGGTACAGCTGGCTATGCATAATATTCTCCTAATTTATAAGGCTGAAGCATCTGCTTCTACTGCTGTTGCTCCATCAGCTTTTCCAGAAGTCTGCTATTGAATGCCTAGTAGTCAAATATTGCAGTTGTGTGTGCCAGTGGAACGGGAAGTTGATATCATTTACAGTGGGAGATTAGGTGCTACTCTATTCCACAGATAAGGTAATGTTCAGCATGGTGAGGTAGAAAGGGTTGGCCTTGTGGGATGGGCTCCACTTCACAGAAAGATCAATAATGGCGTACTCTAAAAGATGTAATATTTATTTCTTGTTGGCAGGATCCCCAGCTGTGACAGGAGGATGTGGTCACATGAAGCCACTGCAACAGGCTGTGTGTGTGACTGTGGACATCCCCAGTGATGCAGCAGGCGAGATCTTAGAGAACAAATTGTGCAAGTCCTGATTTTGTTCTTCTGCTTCATCTTTCCACTTTATGGAAACGCTGTGGCTCTAGTAACCAGTATTTTATAGAATTGTAGTATCATAGAATGACTTGGGTTAAAGAGGGCCGTGATGATCATCTAGTTTCAACCCAGGCTTTAGCTCTTTGCTTGGAAGTGTCTGCTCTGCAAGTGGGAAAAAATCTGGGGGGAGGGTGTTTTCAGCTGGACCCTGCAAACTGCTTGCCAGAAGTACAGGCTAGCTGGAAATGTCAGCAACTGTAATCTCATGAGCCTTAGCCATGGCCTACATTAGAAGATGGATCCTGCCAGGCACCCTCTGCAATCAGAGGCTCTAAAAGGCTGGCTTGTGAGCCTAGCTCCTTCCAAATGCTAAAAAGGTGCTTGAGGCAATGGCTTGTAGGGGAATTGCATGGACACTACTCTCCTCCACCCTATTCAGGCTTCATTGCAGAAGGCCCTCCATGGTTCGCAGCAGAGAAGAGGCCAGGAGAGTTCCAGCATGTGCTCTACGTGGACAGCCCCATTCTGGGGATCAAGCCAACAACTTGAAGGCATCCTGCCTTGTGTGCACATGTGCTGAACACCCCACATGTCAGCTCTGAGAGGTAGACCCACACCAGAGACAACCTTGTACCCATGAGAAGGAAGGGGGGAGAAGGCCAGAATTCACTTTTCCAATTATTTCCACACTGTCTTGCCTTCAGGAAAGCCCCGCTGTAGTTCAGAGCCTAGGAGAAAGTTATTCCTCCTTTTTGCCTTCACAGAGATATTAACAGCAGTGCAGCATGTGGGGTAAGGCATCCAAAATTTTGTTTTTAAAAGCAACAGCATTACCAGCACTGTCTAGGTGCTGTGGGTGTAGATCATGCAGCTGGTACCTGCATGAACCCTCTGTTCTGCAAACCCAATGGAGCTTGTTGTGGGAAAAGGGCACTACTGCTGCCTGTGGAGAAAAAATATGGCACTAACCATTTTACCAGAACCTTCCCTAGTAAAATTACATTGCAAAGCCATGCCAAAAATAAATTCAAATTCCAAACAGAAAGAGAAAAGTGACTTTTGCAGAAAATCATGCGGTTGTTAATAATAAATAAAGTTGCTTTCAGAATGGAAGCAATTCCTGCAACTCTTGCACCACTTTCTGTAAGGCTGTGTTGTTGCTAAGGAAGTGAAATCTTGTTAGCAAATATGACAGCACAAGACTTCTTCAGATTTCTAATTCTTTTTCCCTCTGTACAATTCTGTATAATTTTATCAAGTTAAAAAAGAAAAATAATTTGGTTTCCAACTTCTGTGAGTCCATAGGAGTTGGGAGTTGGACTAGATGACTTTTAAAGGTTCTTTCCAACTCTGAGGATTCTATGATTCTATAGCATGGCACCTACTACATTTCTAGCCAGGTCCAAACTCTTCAGGCATCTTCTTTATAAATTCTGTTGAAGATTTAGAGTCCTAAACATTTTTATGCTCTAAATCTGACATGGGTACTGTATCTAGAGACTGTTCCCTGACCAGGATTAGTAGATGTGACCGTAATAAAAGTTTATCTTAGTTTAACAAGGGTAAAATGAGCTGCACTAAGGCAAGAAGTGAATTTGAGAAAGAACTTGAATTACTGCATATATCTTCAGGCTGTGGTAAGTCACAAGTGGATAAAGTCACCAGTGCTGCAATACACAACGTGCTGTTTCCTAACACTTTGCCTGAGCAGTTTTATGGAGGTTCTGCCCAGTGCAAGGGGTAGAGCAGGGCAGCATCGTGCAGGTTGCATGCAGTTCTTGCAACTTATCAGCAGTTGCTGAGATCTGGAATTTGTCATGGGGCTCGGTATTGTTTCAAGGTTTAAGTAGTCTCATTTTCCAAATAAATGTAACTGAATTAAGAAACTGTGCAACAGGGGCACAGTAAAACCACTGGAAGAAGAGGGAGAGGAGTAAATAGGGAAGCACTGAGCAGGAAACCTGATTTTATGGACTAAATGTGTGGACATGATTAGATTCTTGCAAGAGAAGTCATTCAAATACATCGTGTTAGAATCAGATGGCAGAAATATTTAGTATGTGATGTCTTTTTTCATTTTGGTGAGGGCACAAGTGACCAGCATTCACTTACTTAAGCATGGCCTCTTCCCCAATTCCTGCTGCTGGCATCCTGCTGCTGCTTTCAGCAGTGCTGCTTGTAGGTGAGGTGCTGATGACAAAAAAATTCACCCCAGTATCTGTAAATTATGGGAAAAGTGGAGAGCAACTATGTAGCAGGGAACTCCATTTACCCAAGGGTAAAACTTTGCTTTCTTACGCCTGGCCCCCTCTCACTGCCTCATATAATTCCCAATAGTAGAATGATGTTAAGTGCAAAGATTATTATTAGTTACAGACCTAGTAGAACTGGCAAAAGCCACTTCCCTTCTCCATTGGTGGCTTGGTGTGTATCTACTCAGTCCTTGCCCAGGAAAACTTTTCTCTTGTGAGACAGACAAGGAAGAGTTGAATCGTTGGAAATCACAGGTGATGGATAGAGTTTGTTCATCTTTATTGGTTTAAAACACAGTTCTCTTCCCCCTAAATGTCTGTCATTAACTGAAAGCAAGGATCTTTTCCATTTCAGTGTACATGATTTCCTGTCTAATTGTACAATGGTTTCACTACCAGAAATGTTACACTGAGGACACTATGAAGGCGTAGCACTGGGCACACATTTTAAAGGACTTCTATTTCACTTTCTTCTACAACCTTTGTTATAGAAGAAACAAAGTGTTTGAAACTTCTAATTCATAAATCATATTTTAACTCCAAGTTTTAAAGTAGAAAACCGTAGAAACAATCTTAAAGATATTTTCACAAGTGGTTTTCACATTTTTTTTATTACAATATAAATGCAGATACATATTGTCTTAAATTGTGCTATAGGGAATACAAAGAGTCCTTGGGATTTGTGTAACATTAAATGATTAATAAAATTAATTATTTAATGCGGCAAATTTTAATTTAAAAAGCATCCACATGTGTAGTCCAGCCATATTCTAGACCCCAGATGTCAGTTTACAGCTGGGCCTGTAACAGGAGGCAGCCTCCACCGTTACTGCAGTAACTGGGAAGAGAAAGAACTGCTGCTGCAGTGCATGTTTAAGCAGCATGCTATGGAGTTCAACTGAAGATGCCTTCTGCCTGCACCCCTCTTGTACCTCTGTAAGCTGTTCTGCTTTGTACAGTACAGGGAAAGCTCTTCATCAGTGTAGGGAAATCACCTAGAAACAAGCTCCTTAGCCTGAACTATTGACTGTATCTCAAGAAAGACTAATGTTATGCATCACTTGATGAAGTAGAAGAAAGAAAATCTGTTACAGTTATGCTATAGCCAGGAGGCACCCAGGCTCAAAGTCTGAAGATTTCCTAGTTTTCTCTCTTAGAAAGGACCTAAACTTAAGCTTGCTGTGGCCAGTGTCACAGATGTCCTAATGTGCTTTGCACCTTGGCACCTGCAAGGCAGGATGAATAGTAAATCTCTCTGCTGAGCAAGTGATACATTAATATAATACAGTGATTGAGGTGAGAAAATAGACTATTCAGACCAGCTAGTTGAAATAACTCTTGCATTCTGGCTCATAGAAACTCATGAAATTTCATAAACGACTCATTTTTAAACACGTAACACCTAAATAATGGCCATTAAGTGAGGATGGGTACATCTAGACTAAACACACTGGGTAAATCCCTAGAGATGTTGCAGCAGAATTGCCTGTTAACAAAGCTGGAGACCACTCATTTTCCTGGTTAATAATTGCATGATGGCAATAAAAACTGAGGAAACAATATTATGCATAACTGGTTAAAGAAAGGGAAGAAGGAGGCATTTCTGAGCACTCTGACAGCATGCAAATAATTATCCCCACCGTTCTTCTAACCTTTTTGGGCTTATCATTCTCGTCTGGAGTGAAACGAGCCAAGAAGATGCAAGAACTCTGGCAAACGATGCCCTCTGAGACAGCAGCGTTCCTGCCATGTGCCACCTTCTCCTTTTGGGGAGCGGGTGGGTGTCAGCTTGCTTCATCTTCTCTGGCTCTGGCCTGCGGCAGCGGCCACCTGGTCACAGCAGCACAGTGCACTGTCTGTTGCTGTAGGCACTGCTGCGGCCCAGCACCAGCACTGATGTTCTAGCCACGATGCAGTAGCTGATTCCCGGCCTCAGGTCTTCTATTTTGATCACTTTGTCTTTTCCTTCATACACCAGCACTCTGTGTTGCTTCAGACAGAGGGAGGAGAAACAGCTGGTCATGCATGTGTGTCTATGACTAAGCTGGGAAGGATGAAAAGTTCAGAGCAACACATGGGTTGGCATTAAGTCAACAAGATTAACTAGCATTAGTTATTTATGTGTTAGTTTTGGTGTTGTTTTCTTTTCTTTCTCAAAAAAAAAAAAACACCCCAAATTGCCCTCATTTCCCAACTGTTTCAACTAGGCTTTAGATTCTGAAATACTACACCAATGGGAATGAAGAAAGTGGGGATGAATTACCACCCAGTTCAACCAAATTCAATTCCTGAAAAATAAGCTTACTTCGTGTTTAGATACTTACACAGCCATTTACACTCTTCCAATCCCAGAGGGCTGAAGAGTATGCCTATATTCTCTTGGCTTCTCAATGGTAAAGAATTTATATCTGAATATGTACTTACCTCATCTAGCAAGTTGTTAATTATGAAGACTTGGTACAGAAGATCATAATAATTTGTCATTGGTATCATGCTGCCTCTCTTCCTTTTATAAGCCGAACGTGGAGCCTGGAGCTTTAGTATTACAAATTTGTTGCTGTGAACCACCTTTATTGTTGGAGGTCCTATCATAGCTAAGGGTATAAACAAAGCTGTGAGTATGATTGTAGCATGTTTATTAATAATGATCCACAGAACAGAATGCTTTGGATTCTTTGCCCTGATTCTTTTTCTTCATGTTTTTCTGCTATCTTGAGCTGCAGAAATGTTTGAACCATTTCAGGTCAAGGACAGCTTCAGTCATTCTTCTCCGAACTCATGGAGCCTGCTTGGTTAAAGACAGCTGAGGTTTCACATGGTGCCTGTGTACCCCTGAAGGCAGTGGCTGCCCCACATTTTCTCGGGAGGATGTGGTGCAGGGCAAGGTGAGCTGCTGTTGCTGCAAGATGCAGCTCTAGCTCAAAGCATGCGGTCTTGCCTACACAGGACAAGTTAGTTTGTGCTTCAGGGCTGTGGAGTGACTTGTGTTGGTGAATACACTTCAGTTTTACATTGACCAGAGAGGGAAAAAATTGATAATTTATGGGAGCTTACTGGTAGGTACACTGACACTGCTTAGTGTGCTAACAGTCCTGCAGTTTCATTGTGCACTATGGAATTACAATGGCTGTACTAACTAAAAGCTCTGTGTGCGCCCTTTCTAAATACACCACTGCCAGGAGAATACCAGCAGCCCCCAAAACTGCTGCAAGTATTTTGTGGAGTTCCATGCGTTGAGGAAGAGGTTGAGAGGAAGGGAGCCAGGGATTTCTGATCCCTGAATTGTAGCTAAGATGCTGCTCATCTGAAATTGGTTCAAGTGTGGGGAAAGTTATTATGTCGCAAACACTTCACCTGAGAGCTGTGGACACACAACTTCTTTCGGTACAGTCTTCTAGCTAGAAGGGGATCACTTTTGACAGCAGATTGGGAGCAAAAATGCTGTGCTCCATGCTGCAGAAAACCCAGCCCCATGCTCAGAGAGCCCGTGTGTTTGCACTTACTTTCTCGCCAGGGAGTGAACCTGCAGCTGAGGCTCCAGTCGGAGCGGACATCAGTGGAAGCGGCTTGCACCCTGCTGTAGTAAGCCTCATAGGCGTCAGAAGTCTCCTCTGTCAGGTCGCAGAAATGGCTCTGAATCCCCCAGCACTCTTCTTTGTTTTGCCACTTGCTCTGCCCATACCTTTGGGGAAAGGAGGAGCAAGGTGAGCCCTAGCTATCATCAAACAGATTTGTGCAGACTTGTAACAGTCTATTCCCCAAAGGAACCAAAGGCTTTCATGCTGTGAGGTGCTGGACCAGATGTGCTGGGGACTGGACCAGGCCTCCCTTGTGGAGCAGGCTCCCTCTGAGGAACAGGTAACAGCACTGCACCCTGTGGCACAGTGGCCACCGAACCCCTGACTGTGCTTCTGCAAGATGCCTGGCCTGCCAGACCTGCCTGGGGCAGGCTGATGGTCTCAGAGGCCCCCCACACAAACTGCATGTATGTGCCATGCTGAGGTGCCATGAGGGTGTGCGTCACGTTGCTAGACGCGCTTGACCTCCATGTCCTTCAGGCTGCTCAGCTGCACTTTACGGGCTTGTGATAAGTGCAGGGAGCTGGCAGCGGTGAAGGACATGGCTGTGCCCCAGGTATCCTTTGGCACCTGAGAGATCCCTTTGTCTTGCCAAGCAGGGATGGGCTGCTGCTGGATGAGGCATGCTGGAGTTCCCCCGGCACTTACACTTTATACTGCACAAAGTAGAGCGTGGTTTCTCCCTCTCCAGCCCTTCCAGGCAGCCAGCGCAGGGTATTGTTGAAATTCAGTGAGTAAAACCGTACCCCCCGTGGCTTGATTGCATCTTGCAGGTCTCGATTTTCCAGGACTGGAATGGCTGCAAATAGTAAGAAACAGTGACAGCACACATTTCTCTCAGGCAGGCACCTCTGCATCCAGGCACACGCTGCTCGGGTGGTTCTAGGCTAGCAGCTGGTAGGGAAGTTCAGTCTGGGTCTCATGTTCCAAACTTTCCACGTTGCAGTGAGCAGATGTAGAAATTACAGACCACAGCCAGGATTGTGAAAGGAACAAATCGTGGAGGTTTTTTTTGTTTGTTTGTTTGTTTGTTTTTCTTTCATAATTGAATTTACTGCCATTAAAGATGCCCAGTGGACACCCTGGCAGACAAACCCTTCCGATCGGCTCCTAAAGCATGCAGTACACAGCTGCACAAGTAGTTAAAGGTAGGTGCTTTGTCCTTCCTATCTCAGATTTAGCCTGCAGGAACTATATTTTAACAATGGTGTATAGTATACGGTATCTATGTTTTAATAGTTACCACGACTGTGTTTGTTTGTTCTTGCCTAATAGAATAGTATCACATTCACCGTTTTTTCTCATCTGAACTGATGGAAAAAGCTGTCTGACAGCTTTCAAGATAAGCTGTTTCCAAAGTGAAACAGATACAGGTGACAAAATCAGTTAACACTCCTGAAGCATCCAAATCCTAACAGGTTTCTGGATTTCATGACCCACCTGACTTCATGTGCCCGCAGTTTTATCTGCAGTATATCTCAGAACCAGAGACTCAGACACACAGAATTGAACTGAAGCTGGTAACAGAACTGTAAGTAAATGTGATAAACATCACACTCATTTCAGCTGCATTTTGAAAGACAAAATGAGACTAATTTGGAAATGACAGGACTTCTGAAACCAGCCTCTGTATCCAGAGATTTCCTGACTTGCCCAGCTTTGTGAACAGACCCAGCCCTCCTCCCCAGGTAGGAAGAAAATTGAAAGCCTTTACTTACTGCTTATCTTGTCCTGCAGCAGGTGCATCAGAAAGCAGAGGGAGGAAAGCCTGATCCCCCTCATGCTTAGGAGAGCAGCTCCATGACTGAGAGCATCTCTTTTCCTCTTGGGCATGTCTTATGAGGAAGTAATTATTAAAATGACTTCTCCATTTATAAAGTCCCTGCTGTGGCTTTGATTTAATTTAGTTGAGAAACATGAATTGTTCTAAATTAAACACAAGCAATTGTTCCTACTTGGAAACTGCACTCACTCTGAAGTTTGGAACTAATTATGAAGCAAACCAATGAGAAAAATGTCCTTTTTTTTCAGGGACTAATTCCCAAATGTCTGGCAATATTGCTTTATCCCAAAAATATGTCACACAAGCTTGTGTCTTCGCTCTGTTAGGATATTGTTTTTCAGCTTGCCAGTCACTCAGTGCTGCAGAACACAAAATCTTGCTGGAATAACACAAAACAGCGATGAGATGTCATCTTGGTGGCCTGTCTTGGGGTCGAACACAAGAGTGAAGGCTGTCGGAACATTCAGTGCAGGATGCCATTTAGGATCATGTCATCAGAGGGACACGGGGACATGAAACTGCTGCAGTTTTTGCTGTGGAGAGATGGTTGGAGGCTGGGGCTGGCTGAGCCCAGCCCACTGGTCAAAGTGCCACTGTGTATTGGACACACGTTGGGCGTACTGCCACACTGTGTGCACCACGGCAACTCTGAATGCTGTACCACTGGTATGCATATCCCACAGCCCCAGAATGGGATGCTGGGCTTGTGATAAAGTGATCTCACTCTGTGCTGGTAGGTCCTTTATTGCTGTGTGTGCCAGCCTGCAGGGGGCCAGTTGTTGCCTGATGGGTGGTATGGACAATGTGGTCATGCCGAATGCCGGCACACTGGGTATCCCAGCATGAACCAGGTGCCCTCACCTCCTGCACACATCAGTGGGCAAGAAGAGACAACCCAAACATGCACAGTGTAGAGCAGCACACAGTAGTAATGCCCACCAATGAATAACCAAGGTAGAAACCACCTGGTTGCAGGAACAAGTCATCTCTGCAGAAACTTGCCTAACTCCTCACCTTGGCTTTGGGAAAAAGACAGAAGAAAACGCTGCCAGGATGAAAAAAAGTATAAGTTATTGTGCAAATTAAGGTGTTTTTTTGATCAAAAGGCATTTGATTGCAGTAGGCAAACTAAACACAACCTAATCAAGAATCTGGTCTCGGTGGCTTCAGCTGAGCACATGCACATCATCATGTGCACACTGAATTCGCAGCAAGCACATTAAAACTGTAGATGTGTAACTGAATAGCTAGTTACCAGAATGTGGTGTTAGCTGAGAAGGAATGCAGAAAAGAAAAAAAAAAACAAAGAAAGAAAAGAAAATCAAGGTAGAAGGTGGGGAGGAAGTCTTGGCATTGCTTTCTGGGAATTTTGTATCTATCCATTTACCAAACACATTTTCGAAATTCAGTGACTTTTAAGAAATTCCCCACAAGACACACAATGAGTATTTCATCATGTTATGTGAGCTCAAGTGTGGGAATAGGGAACTTTATGAACTGATCAGCAGGCTGAAATGCCATCAGATTTCAGTCACACCTGTCACAGATTGTGTATTTACTTACTTGAATTGTACCAACACACCTTACCAGGACCCAAGATTGGAGCTCTGCCAGAATCACTGCTGGTGGCAGCACCTCCCATGACAGCAAGACCTCCCAGAGCTGGGATTGGGTGGCTACATGACTGGGACCAGGCTGGATGCCCCTTTGGTTCTCCCTTCCAAATACAGAAAGACTGCTTCTTGCTATGGCTAAACACCTGGGTCATGGAAAAGGTCAGGGCTTCCCACACAGCATCAATAGTGCTTGTTCTGTAATTGGGCCTGGCAATGTAATGCAATCTCTTCACATAATTTCACCATTATTGAAACACCCACTGATAATCCCCGTGTTTTATCTGTAACATTTTCCTTCTCAGGATCTTCAATCATGTCTCCCCAGTGCTCTTTGCGATAAAGACAATTACATTTTAGTGAGTGGCAGCTGCACACACCCATATAGACATACTCATCTTGAGTGCAACACATCTATAGCACATTTAAATAAATAAGAACATATAAGAAACAGTACTGCTTAAGAATACTTTGAATGGTACTTACAATGAAATGAAAATGAAAACATTCCTTTCCCCAGCAGCATCTACATCAGTGCTTACTTACATTGCAGAATTTGCTTTGACCCAGACCTTTGTGACACAGCAGTTCTGTGGTTTTGTGAACAGACAGAACTGAGGGCACCAGAATTTTTTCCATTCTTGGAATAAAAACCTCTCCAAATACTGGGTAAACAGAGTTCTTCCTCTTGAAGAATGGCTATTGCCACACAGAGGTGAAAGCTGAGTACCTTCTTGCTGGAAGCTGCCTGACTCATCCCATCTGATAGCTCCACCTTATTGCTTTATTTTCTGCTAGAGCAAGATATTCCTGACCGTAAGAGAGAAAATGTGACCCCAGAAGGGCTCCTCCCGCAGCCACCTCTACGACTGGGTACAGGTCTGCACATAGGTTTCATAGGCTCAGACCCATGCAACAACCTCTCTTGGCTGGTGGCTCTGGAGCTCAGCTTGTCCAACCCAATGCTCCAAGCTGATAATAGGGTCACCTCACACATAACCACTCCCACTGAAAGCTCCTCCCTCATATATCGAATCGGGATTTCCCTGCTGCAACCCATGACAGTGGCTTTTTGTGTTCAGGTTGCAAGTCTCTGAGCAGAACCCGCCTGTATTTTCTGTAAGTGCCCCATTCATCCAGCTGGCAACAGTGCTGAGATCCCCTCCTAATCCACTTCCCTGCCTCTTCTGGCACATCGTGTGCAGCAGCCCTTCACTGCCTTACCGGTGACTTTGAACATGAATCAAAAAAACAAACAACAACAACAAAAAAAAAATCCAAAAGAAAAAACCCACATCAACCACCCACATCCAAGCAATGGGGACTTTTATTTCTCAGCCCTTCAGGGAAGGGGCATTACATCACAAGAGTGATTACAGAAAAGTTTCTAAGGAAGTGAGACTGACTTTCTCTATATACTGTGGGTATTCATTGCTTCCTGCCCACAGGTGTGAACTGTTTACCTCTCGCAGTCAGTGGGCTTGCCTCAACGTTTGGGAGATTACAGTAAAAAATGCCAAGTGCCATATCTGCACTTTCATAGTAAGAAATGTGAACATGCTGAAAGCTCCCTCTGTAGCAAGTCCTTATTTGCACTTGAAATATTTATTTAACAACGTGTGAGACATTGCCTAGCACCACAACATTAGTAACCAACAGCAAAGTTCACTCTCTGTAGAGAATGTAAATACGAAAATGGTGCAAAGGCTGTTCTTCCATTGACAAGTTTCTTTAACGAGGCTGATTGTTTCTCTTGTTTGCTAAGCCTTATGTTTTTTTCCTACTGCTAAAGCACTACAGCTAGTTTTAGCACACAGATAAAAGAACTGGGTTCCGTCAGCTTGTGGGTCCCCCCCCAAAGCACCCGGAAGCTAAAGCCTACCAGCAGAGACAGGTGGAGTTACTATTACATAAGGTTTTTTGTTTGCTTTAGTTGAAGCAATGTTAGAAGTGTAGGAAGCATGCCAGGTGATTGCTTGGCCAGCTGAAACACAGATTAGGCAGGAGAGGCACAATACAAACATTGGGCATACCGCCTTTGTCCATCTACTGGAGCAAAGAGAGGTGAGTTGAAGGCAGGCAATGCCAGTGCCTGCTCTCTGCTCCACTGCCAGCAGCAGCTGAGGCAATGCCTGAGCTGTCAGCTGCATGGGCAGGAATTACAGAATGATAAAGGCTGGAAAAGACTTTGAAGATTACCAAGTCCAACTACCAGCCCACCCCCACCATGCCCACTGACCACATCCCTCAGTGCCACATCTACGCTGTTTTCAAACACCTCCAGGGACAGTGACTCTATTACCTCCCTGGGCAGCCCGTGCCAATGCCTCACTGCTCTTTCAAATATGAAAGTTTTTTTAATATCCGACCCGAACCTCTCCTCACACAACTTGAGGCCATTCCCTGTCAGTGCTACTTGGGAGAAGAGGCAAACCCCCACCTCACCACAACCTCCCTTCAGGCAGCTGTAAAGAGTAATAAGGTCTCCCCTGCTCCTGGTGGCTGCTATTGACCAGCATTCCATGATCCTTTTCCACTCTGCAGCTTTCCAGCCATTTTGCCCCATGCCTGTGGCATTGCGCAGGATTATTTTGACCAAAGCACAGGACCTGGCAAGAACCCATGCTACAACTTTTTTGCAGGCTGATTTTGAAACCCTTTGTGCCTTTCAGGCCAGTGGCTCCTTCATTACACTGCACTACTAACTGCTGACAATCACAGGGACTTTATTCTGAAGTTCAGATGTGCTTAGTTCTGCGAGGTTTCTGTGCAGGAAGGAAGCTAGGTCACGGTGTATGTTCACAGACTTTTTTTCCCTCCTCCCACCCTGCCTTTTTCTATATACCATTTGCATCTAGAAAATATTAAAGAAAGTTGATGTCCTGTCACTCATCTGTTCTGCAAGTTAAGATCCACAAGCATCACACCTCCCAGCCTGCAGGTCGGCTCTCTGCTCATCCTTTGGCTTCTCAACAGGGGCTCCCCATCATCTGGAGAGCGCACGCTAGAACTGAACTCTTCTAATGACCTTTAGCACTGCTATTCCCAAAACAGCCATGCCGGTGAGCACATGAGTTTTACAGGACTTTTTCTTTAAAAACAAAAACACAGCGACAGTGCCTCGTGTGGATACAAGTCTCCATGCACTCATGAATCTGCAGAACGAGCTTTTGGGACAGAATCTTTCATGCTCAGCAGAACTGGCTTCCATGCTGCTCAGCGGTGTCTGAGCTCACTGTGCTGTGACCATTTAACCAGAAAGAAGAGTCACAGGGTAACAAAGACATCTTAGTTCCCAATTTTTTTTATCTTACGAGAAATGAAATTTGGCTGTGCGGACCCTTGCATACCTATTTGCCTTCATCTAACTGGGGCTATTCATTAATCTGGTCACCTTTCCCCAGTCCTTGTGGGCAGGACTTGACATGGCGTACGTCAACTAAAACTGCCAATTTTGCTGCTCCTCCTGGAAGTAGTATAGAGGCATTATCAATAATCAGCCACTCAAATCATGCGTGCTTTATTCCAATTGTATTCAAAAAGACTTAGGAAAGGGGAAAAAAAAAAAACATCTAGCTCCTATCCAATGCCTGAAAGAAGGCCAGGCTTCTCCAGTCAGGAGGCTTCACTCAGTCATTATAACCTCACTAGCTGGCAGTGGAGAGGCATGGGGAATAAGGATGGGCAGCTGGGAAAAGTCCAAGTGGGAGAAGGGCCTCATCTGCACCTCTGGTCTCTCCCCTGCACTCACCTACTGCCACATCCAGAAGGACGATAGAGTGAAAAGAATTGCACTCTATTTTAAATCTAAAGGGACTATGTATGCATTCTGTGGAAGGGTATTTTTGAGAGGGCATAACCTTTCAGAGCGTGTGCTACTCCAGAGATGTCAGCACAGGAAAGAGCTGGGTCAGACCTGGCACTGCCTCTGACTGCTGCGCCGCACGCACACTGCAAGTATCTGACAGCTTCAGCATTAGTTCTGCAGAACACAGCAAGCTGGCTGGAGGATGCTTTTGGCTTGTTCACTCATTGCTTGCTCTGTTTGCAATGCGTTTTCTCTTTTAAGGTACGCCCAGACACTAGGAAATGAAGTTTCTTCTGCACAAAACAGACGAGAAATTAGTTATTGGCCCAATCACAAATGGGCATGTAAAAAATCATGCACAATTTGTACAGTCATTTCTGAGAACCTGAAATCCTAAGGCTTGAATCTCCTAGCTGGAAGCAGCATGAAGAAAGCACTATTCTTAATGTTAAGAAATTACTCAAAAGGAGGAATTTGGATGGAGGGAATAGAAAATGCCTCGAAATGGCACATTCTAGATTTGCCTATGAAATTAAATCAAAACTATTTTAAATCCTGTTGGGTAAATCAGCATGACAGTAGCATCTGATTTCCAAGATACACATCAGAGTGCACTTGCTCACAATTAAAAAGTGAACAATATATATCTAAGAGTCTTCTATTTATTTAAGCTTCAAACAAAGATGCTAGTAGGAGTTTCAGGGAAACCTGGCTTTCCTCACTCTGTAGCAATGAACCCATTTGAGCATTTAACCCTCAGACAACATTTTTAAATAGCGTGTGAGGACAGTCCCCAGGCTTCAGCATCGGACCCGAAGTTGCTGCATGCTGCATCAGTGGTGTGAACAGAGCTGCTGGGCAAAACATGAAACTGCAAAGCTGATGATGTAGCCAGAACCAGTGGATCACAAAGAGCTCCTGCTGTGTGCCAGGCCCCCATCCCTCCAAGACAGGGGAATGGTGCTGTATGACCTCAAGGGAGAGAGACTTTTCCAGTAAGAGGATGCAGTCGTGTCCTCTGTGTCGATCAGAGGATCGCCGTTGACTGTACTAGGTGGTATTTCACTCAAACTCTTGAGAACAAACAAGCAGCAGCTGTAGTTTGAAATGAATTCTACATGCTAATACATCTGGCAAGTAGAATACAGTAACTGCCTACAAACAATTACACAGCCCCCCAGTGCTGTCCATTCACTTTCAGTAATACTCAAGCACATGCTACCTACTGTGAGTTAACTGAGCACGCTTCAAAAGCAGACTGAGTCTTCAGCACAGAAGCTGACAGAAGGAAAAAGGAGAGCACACACACACTTGTCTCTTGAGGTTTTTTAATTCCATATACAAACATTTTTAATATAGACTATTTACACTGGTAATAAAATTGAGACAGACTCACTGCAGATGGTTTCTGAAGATAGGAAGGCTTGGGTTAGACATTAAGGAAATGTTTTCTAAGGATGACAATGGCTTGAGCAGATTGCCTGGTGGCTTTGTGAAGTCTTCAGATAGATGCGGAGAAGGAACAATGCCCATCTGGGGAGACAAACAAACTGCAGGCCTGTGGAGGTTCCACACGGTCTGATGCTTGCATCCATTTAGAGAACACAGAGTGTAAGAATAAATACAGACCTTCTATTTAAAGGACTGAATTTTTAAAAACCAGACTTAAAAATAAAAAAAATCTATGCAGGTCACTGTAGGAAATCCGTATTTTGGGTTTAGAAACTCGGAAGATGAAAAGGTGCATTTAAGAAAAGACATGCTGAAACTACTAATATGAATTAAATGCAATAGCTCTATCCACTAGTACTGAACTGCTTACATGGCACCATTTCAGAGTAGTCAGTTATTTCAAGCCTTAGTTGAGAAAAACAGGTTTTTGCAATGACACCTTATTACCTAGAATCCAAACTAGTGACGGGCTACATACAAACTTAGCTAAGCAACCCGGGCGCTGCATTTTGTCTTCACAGATGCCAACAGATTTGTAAATAACTATTTCTAAGCTACATTATTTATGTAGAAAAATTAGAAATCCAGAACATTTTATCCTTCTGTGCCAGCACAGCACAGATGGCTGCTGCAATATTTAATTGTGGGGGAGTTGGACCGGATGACCTTTAAGGTCCCTTCCAACTCAAAGCACCCTATGACTCTAACCACAGAGTATAAAACTCTACAGCGTCTGTGCAAAAAGGACAGTGAAAGCAGCTCTTAGAGAAGTTGCTAGGCATTAGCCCCAAAGGCTGTGATGCACATGGTTTGACAAAGCACAGAATGTTCTGAAGTCTTGCACTCCATCGACTCCCAAATCATCTGTAGCAGACAGGAAGAGAAAGATGCTGAGCAGCCGTAACAAGAGTAAAAATCACCTGAAACAGGTAAAAGTGGTAAAAACTTCCCTGTGTGTCATACTGAATAGCTGATATTTTATGTCAGTAAGCAGCATGCATGTTAAGTGCTTTTGACCCTGCAAGTGTTAGGCTTCTTAATATCCACTGTCAAGGTACTATAAACAAATATTTAGGAGCTTCAGCAAAGCTTTTGTTCTCACCAAAAGAGTATGAGCTTATTCATTTAAATACATTCAATGGATAAATGAAAACGGATAACTAAATACTACCTATTCTATCTTCAAACTGACATGGCTCAATTTTTTGATATGGTAGAGCTGCCAAAGCAGTGCTGTGTCTGGTGAGGCATTTCTGCATTCCTTGCTCCAAAAAGATTTCACGCTGCAGCTGCTGGGAACCAGATCAGATCCTAGCAGAAATACCATCGTGCACTTGCTCTGTTCTTAGTCTCACTCTTAACATTCTAGCTGACAACTGCTGTAGAAAGGCTTGGGGAACACGAAGCCTACTGGCCCACAGAACATCTTGAACGATCCAGAAAAAACAGCATATAATGCAGTAGTATCAAAGAGTGGTGGGGGAAAACAACAAAACACTTGGTCTGCCTGCTCTCAAACAGGCAAAAAAATACCACTTCTCTTCCAGCAAATATTTAACAGAAAGAAATACTTTTCCAGAACAGCAAATAATTGGAGAGCTATTCTGTTCACAGATCCATGATGCCTACTCTCAGGCAATAATTTTTCTAACAGTGGCAGGGTACCAACAAAGAGTTAAGAACGTAAACCTCACATTTCCAAGAACTTACATATTTATGACAGAATAGTTTTGAGGCAGACACACTAAATGGAATGCCTACAACAGCTAAGTTTTGATCTCCTTGGGGTACAGTAGCAGTTCAGGACAAAGCTGAGAGAAGGAAAATAAGGTGTAAAGTATGCTAAGCTGAAATATGCTGAGCGTTAGCAAAGGAAAAAGTTACTCAACAAATTAATATCTGGTCACAACCTTCCTTTCCTAAAATAAGCTAATGCAGTGATTTCTAAGACCCTGCTTTTCCCTTCTGAACCTTGAGGCAGACCTAAGTTAGATTTAGGCACTTAGCTAAAATCTGTCAAGTCCTGAGGTATTCCTGGCAGCTCCTATTTATAAACAAACAAACAAAGCCTGAAAGAAATGACACTGAAAGAATGAAAGCACCTTGCAGCTCTGCACGAAACAGCAGAACAGACTGCTGAAAGTACTTGTCAGTGGTGAACCATTAACTGAGAAGTCAGCTGAGCTGAAGGTTCGACCGCAAGTTATTTCTAATTTTCAAAGCTTTTGTGTAACACCAAGAGTTGTTCTCTTCATGTCTGCAGCAAAGATATCCATACGTTAGTGCGCTCTGAGCAGTACTTCACCCACAGTGCCTCTAGGAACTCAAACCAAACATGACAAAAACCAACTTACCCTGGGGTCTCACCACACTTGACTATAACAAAGGAACAAATCACAGCCAGGTAACACATTAATCTTTCTAGCTGGGTTCTCCATTATACCATAGTTACAGAATTCACCTGTTTGATTTGGTTTTTCCTAAACTGTTAATGGAACTGTTATCTTCCTGTGAACAGAGAATGGGAAAAATTGCTATTGTCTTTAAACCTTTGGGAATTCAGCATATACAATTGTGGTTAATGTCAGTCATCTACAGGAAAGGAAGCAGTCCAGCAGCTGCCATGTGAGCTTTACATTAGGAATACTCATGCCACCGAGAAATATAAGGACAAAAGTACATGTTCCTTTAAAACAGCCTGCTATAGAAAGTAAACATTTCTGATATACCTACAAAAACTATCTTTTAAAACAAAGACAGTTTTCTACATGCACTTCCTTAAGCCTGTGTTTTACTACCTGTAAAAATACACCTTTTCTTCAAACTAACCTTTGGTATTATCACAAACATTTCCTACAGTCATATAACAACAAAAAAACACCACCAAATGTGGACTCAAGGGCAAATAACTGATTTGTAGGCATCAGACTTCTAAAGTTTTTAAATAGAAAAAAAAATAAGATTCACATCTTTTACTTTTCAAAATTATAATCTTGCATGAAAACATCCAGAGCAGATAACAGTGATGTAAGAACTTCACATTATCACACTACTTCTCAACTATTTTGAGATGTATTTCTGAGTGTTTACAGTTTGGTGCAGTTTCTAGGGGGAAGTTCTTTACTATGAGAGTGGTGAGGTGCTGGAACAGGCTGCCCAGAGAGGCTGGGGATGCCTCATCCCTGGAGGTGTTCAAGGCCAGGTTGGATGGGGACCTGGGCAGCCTGGTCTAGTATTAAATGTAGAGGTATGTATTAAATGTAGAGAGCCTGCAGCAGGGTGGTTGGAGCTTCAGGATCCTTGAGGTCCCTTCCAACCCTGGCCATTCTGTGATCCTATGATTTATGATTCCTGAGTTATGTCATGAAAATTACTACCTTTTTGTCATTTCTTAACTTGCTGCAAAAAATGTGATTGGTAGAAGTAATGCTGGTTTCTATTAGAAAACTCCACATTCTTCTAAGATTTAGGAAAAATATGCTCTGGAAGAAGACATGCATTTTTATGCATCTTATGCAGTTGGAAAAAACTTCCCCTCTTTCCAAAGAATCTGTGTAACTGCCTGTGCCTGTTACATGCTTCTTTCTTTCCCCCCCCCTCACTCCAATAAGGACCAGCTAGTACACTTACATGGGAGCTATCCAAAATGTGACATTACCAAAACACACACAGGCAGCTGGATGCTGCCATACAGAAATTTTAAAGAACAGCTTTTCACAAGATTTGTGCTTTCAAGTTAAAAAAATAAAAAAGAGAAAAAAAGAAAAAAAAAAGGTTTAATATTTACTCACTGAAATGTGCTAAATAATGGCTCTGGTACACACCTGCAGTTGCAGAAAAGAGGATAAACAACTGGTTCTTGGCCACAGAATCAAGTTCTTAAATGACACAGGAAAAAGTTACAACTATATTCTTACTTAAAGGAAATACTAGGATTTCCTAGTACTCTTCAAGCACTTTAGAGAATGCAAATATAAGGAAGAAAATACCTCTGAAAAAAGTTGAATTTTTCTAGCACATCTCTGTCATAACCAAGGACTCGTTAAGCATTCAGTTCATTACCTTTGAAAAGTACTTAAAACAGAAAGGAATAGTTGACACAGCAGCTCTTTTTACACTCCCCAATAAAACCTTTGCCCTTCATGGAGTACTGTTCAAACAACACAATCATTTTGTTCAAACAAGAAATAGTAAGCCATGTCCTACACACAAACTTTTCTGTAAGAGACAGGCTATCATGAATCCTTCCCCAAAGTTTTTGATACAGTTTTCAGGCACTATTCTCAGTTCCGTTTCAAGATTCCATTGCATTAAGTTGGATACTGGTTATGCTGTTTCCATCAGTACAAGCACAACCTGCAGACATCCAAAACACAGCCCAGACTCTTTGTTCTCTTCAGTAATGCTGCTGTTTACAAGCTCTGGTTAAACATTTCAGCTATCGCAGTTACTCCGTTGACCTGTATGCAATCACAGGCTGTTCTTCACCAACATCTATCAACATATCTAGTGGTACGTGAGGCTTGTCATAGCCAGAAAACTTGGGACAGCTGCTTGGAATGACTGCCTGTCGAATTTCTGTGGCAGAAATCACTGGACCTGAGGAGTTACCACATACATCTGTTTGGCTACTATCAGAAATGAAATTACTTTCTGTATGATTCTGTTCAACATCAGAAGGTATTTCTGTATCTTCCCGCACAGAGGTCTCTTCCACTTTGTCTGATGCCTCCAGAGGAGGACCAGAAGATGTTCCCTCACTGAAATTTTCAGGAGTAACAGCTTCTTCTTCTGACTCCATATTCAGCAAGGCTTCATCGTCATTCATTGATGATGAGACACCCACAGATGGGACTGGCATGACGCTCACTGCACAAATGTCTTTTGCTTCTGATCTTGACTCGAAGCTGTTGTCTGGATTCAAGTTTCTTATCACACTGGCCTTAAGTGAGGAAAAAAATACATTACTTTTACTTCCACATATCTATTAATTCAGTGGCTTTAACTTCTGTTGAAGTTTAGAGCATTAAAAAAAGAAAAAAAAAAAATACACAAGTTTGGAACACAGACTGAATTATAACCAATTCCAGCAGAAATCAGCAAGATGACAATGTGGCAAGGTCAGCAGGCAGTATGACTCCAACTGTTATACATTAATGCTTTTATACAACCTTTCCAAAATGCTTCCTACATGCAAGTATGTATGCAAAGACCAAACCCATTTCACGTGTGCCATTTTCACTCATTGTAATTTAAGTCATTTGAAGCTTACAGTGGGGAAGAAGAAACAGGGTAAGAAGAAAATGATATAACACTCCTCTTGAATTTGCTGTGGACCTTTACACCCTGTAGCTAATTTGTAATGAGCAATATTTGTGGCAATTGTCTCATCTGGAAGGGAAAAGATCTTTGGAAACAGATCTTTACAGTGATTTAAGAACCTTCACACATTCCCAGTAGCTGCATTTATGCTGAAGACTGCTTGGTTATTTCCCCTGTATCACTAAGCGCTGGCTCAACACTGCAACAGACTTTAAAGCTTTGCTTTGAAAAATCTATTGTAGTAAGAAACATTAAGTTCTTCAACAGCCAGGCTTGAGCTTGCTCTAAATCATTAAGACATGCCTTCAGGCTGTTTAGATTCTCTTGATTTAAGTTATTTTTAACAACATATATGAAGAACAAGGATAAACTTTTAACTGTATAATGTTGCTCTCTAAAGCTACAAGAAAGCATGGAGAGAAAGGGTTACTCAGTTCAAGAATCCTTTTCCAAATTTCCTAATTAGTCATGTATGTATATCTCAGGCTATAAGCTACTTCTTGTGAGTTAAATTCTTTATGAGATACAAATGGTCACTGTTTTTTGAGACGGTCTAGAGCGTAATTTGACTTGAAAAATACAGGTTGAAGAAAAATTGGGAAGAAAGGGATGTAGGTTGGGATTAGAAAAGGATGAAAAACAGTGCTGTTTCAGTAAAGCTCCTAATAGGCAAAAAGAATCCCCCAGTCTGTGTTTGTATAAGAACTGTGAGCACTTTCACAACCAAATGATCGAATCTGACTGCTTTACATGCATATTCCTTGCTTGGAATATGTGAGACTGTATCTCTACATTCCTACTGGCATGGTGTGCTGACTTCATTAGAGCTGATACCTTCCATGCATCTCTACCTTCAACCTCAAAACTTTCCCCTCAGTTGCCCTGATACCCATTTATGGTACTGTGTGTGCTTGATCATGCTTGCCCAAGGTTGCCCAAGGCGGTTGTGGATGCCCCATCCTTGCAGGCATTCAAGGCCAGGCTGGATGTGGCTCTGGGCTGCCTGGTCTGGTGGTTGGTGACCCTGTCCATGGCAGGGTAGAAACTAGATGGTTATTGTGGTCCTTTTCAACCAGGCCATTCTATGATTCTATGATTTTCACCCACTTCTAAAGCCTTAGTCCTAAAATACATTAAGAGGCTGTTTGTACTCTACAA